>NC_140661.1:987500-2271345 GCF_978046115.1 Saccoglossus kowalevskii
AACACACACAAACACACACAAACAAACACAAACACAAAGACTCCCATTTTGTGTTTCTGGCATCATCAATATTATGGTCATGACCACCATCCCTTGGGCAGGCAACAAATCGTGATATTACTCGCCTTCGGCTCTGGCATCATCAATATTATGGTCATGACCAATCTGATTAAAACCCGATGTGAGTGGGACACAATTTTCTGTGTCGATGAGTGGGACACAATTTTCTAAGAACTGATTAACGGCAAGAAAAACCAAAAAATCGACATATTCAAACTAAAATACAAATAAATATAATATAAAGGGTTATATATATATATAAAAAAAATATTAAAAAAAAAAAATTGGAGCCTCATACCTACATCGGATTTTAATCAGATTGGGTCATGACCACCATCCCTTGGGCAGGCAACAAATCGTGATATTACCCTCACAAGCATGTGTTATTATTTAAATAGTTCATTGCCAGAGGCTTGCGTCTGGAATGTCTAGTAGTTTCACATATCATATCAGACTCTTTGGTCTTTATATCTTGTATAAAAACATGAGCGAGCAATTACGACCTTTCTCGGGACCCAACCGGTACAGATTGTGCAAATTTCGAATAGTTTCGAATTGACAGCGCCTGACAGTAATAGTTTAGTTCCCAGGTCAACTGGTCCATCCATGGTAATTATATTGTTTTATATGCTAATTTCTCTTATGAACAAATTGTAAAATATCGATAATAATATTTAGCTTAGTAATGTAAATACCCTTATTATTATACACTATATAAAATTGTTGAATACTAGTATCTATTAAAACATTATTAATTCAAATTCACAGACATGTATCATTTTGATCACATGACATGCTCGTTATACACAATCATATTATGTACATAGAATACATTACCAGGGGGCGCCTCATAATATATAGACTTAATTAATTTGATAGCACTTTAGAGTTGTGAAGTGTTTTTGAAGTAATTTAGCGCTTATCAAACCTTTCATTTTAGAGTAGCGATAGATCCGGGTCACATGTACGTGTGTGTGTGTGTGTGTGTGTGTGTATGTATGCATGTATGTTTTGAGTGACTGTCATGGTGACCATAATTCATCAAAACTGATTAAAATTACTATAATTGAGGAGAGTAACAATTTCTAGGATGGTAGCGAGAGTTCCAAGCTACCGATGTTCAGTTTTTACAATGAAATTCACACGTCTAGGTCAAGTTCAGGTTATTATTCTGCATTTACAACTCAAAACGATTTCTGTGGCCGTCACTCTGGTAACGAAAGTCAAGTGGGTTACTCTACTGGAAACGTCCATCTAGAGTAAGAGTACCAATATACATATATGTATCGTCATAATACCAGAATACACAGGGTGGACTTTTATCTTTAGAACTCCTAGAATACATACCGCTATTGTTCGTTATTAGGTTCCACGTGAATAAGTATAATTTTGTAACTTTTAACAATGACAATGAAAAAGGAGTCAGTATTGTAAAAAAGCGAAGATACCAGAATAAACACAACGCAACATAACCGAACTATTCAGCCAGTGCTGACGATGTCATTCCCCTACAATTGCCACATTTTATTATGTCATGAATTCCTTTTCTACATCCACCACGCTAATTCATTATTCTAATCCATTAATCATTTCCAATCAAATGAAATGAAGTAATTAGTCAACATGTTGTTCATTGGTATTTTCAATGAATATCTATTGTCCACAGCACCCACACCAATAAATACCAAGAAATGTCAAGGACGAACACGTAAGCCACTATTTTGGTACCATGTCAATAATGAGCGGCCTAGGAGGTGGCAGTAAAGCCTATTGAATACTACTAATGAGCAAGCAGACAATAACTACTTCGACAATAAAGACCGCCACTAGTAACCAAAATTACTTGTTTGGTCATGGGTGGATTGTAAAAGTATCAACGTTTAGCATGAAAATAAAATAAATTGAAGGTGTGTTCCAAATTAAATGTTTCTTGAAAATGAATTTGATGACAAACATTTTTTAACAGTAAAATTGAACACAAATTTTACTTCACTATAGGACAAGTACCAAAATAGTGGCACATATAATTTAATTGGTGGGAACTTGTTATACTGCACTATACGGATGGTACCAAAATAGTGGCACATATAATTTAGTTGTAGGGAACTGCTGTACTTCACAATACGGATAGTACCAAAATAGTAGCACATATAATTTAGATGCAGGGAACTGTTATACTTCACAATAGGGATGGTACCAAAATAGTAGCACATATAATTTAGATGCAGGGAACTGTTATACTTCACAATAGGGATGGTACCAAAATAGTAGCACATATAATTTAGATGCAGGGAACTGTTATACTTCACTACAGGGATGGTACCAAAATAGTGGCACATATAATTTAGTTGTCGGAAACTGCTATACTTCACAATAGGGATAGTACCAAAATAGTGGCACATATAATTTAGTTGGCAGGAACTGCTATACTTCACAATAGGGATAGTACCAAAATAGTAGCACATATAATTTAGTTGTCGGAAACTGCTATACTTCACAATAGGGATAGTACCAAAATAGTAGCACATATAATTTAGATGCAGGGAACTGCTATACTTTACTATAGGGATGGTACCAAAATAGTGGCACATATAATTTAGTTGTCGGAAACTGCTATACTTCACAATAGGGATAGTACCAAAATAGTAGCACATATAATTTAGATGCAGGGAACTGTTATACTTCACTACAGGGATGGTACCAAAATAGTAGCACATATAATTTAGTTGCAGGGAACTGCTATACTTCACAATAGGGATGGTACCAAAATAGTAGCACATATAATTTAGTTGCAGGGAACTGTTATACTTCACAATAGGGATGGTACCAAAATAGTAGCACATAGAATTTAGATGCAGGGAACTGCTATACTTCACAATAGGGATGGTACCAAAATAGTAGCACATATAATTTAGTTGGCAGGAACTGTTATACTTTACTATAGGGATGGTACCAAAATAGTGGCACATATAATTTAGTTGTCGGAAACTGCTATACTTCACAATAGGGATAGTACCAAAATAGTGGCACATATAATTTAGTTGTCGGAAACTGCTATACTTCACAATAGGGATAGTACCAAAATAGTAGCACATATAATTTAGTTGTCGGAAACTGCTATACTTCACAATAGGGATAGTACCAAAATAGTAGCACATATAATTTAGATGCAGGGAACTGCTATACTTTACTATAGGGATGGTACCAAAATAGTGGCACATATAATTTAGTTGTCGGAAACTGCTATACTTCACAATAGGGATAGTACCAAAATAGTAGCACATATAATTTAGATGCAGGGAACTGCTATACTTTACTATAGGGATGGTACCAAAATAGTGGCACATATAATTTAGTTGCAGGGAACTGCTATACTTCACAATAGGGATGGTACCAAAATAGTAGCACATAGAATTTAGATGCAGGGAACTGCTATACTTCACAATAGGGATAGTACCAAAATAGTAGCACATATAATTTAGTTGCAGGGAACTGCTATACTTCACAATAGGGATGGTACCAAAATAGTAGCACATATAATTTAGTTGCAGGGAACTGTTATACTTCACAAATGGGGATGGTACCAAAATAGTAGCACATAGAATTTAGATGCAGGGAACTGCTATACTTCACAATAGGGATGGTACCAAAATAGTAGCACATATAATTTAGTTGGCAGGAACTGCTATACTTTACTATAGGGATGGTACCAAAATAGTGGCACATATAATTTAGATGCAGGGAACTGCTATACTTCACAATAGGCATGGTACCAAAATAGTGGCACATATAATTTTGTTTTTGGGGACTGTTATACTTCACTATAGGGATGGTACCAAAATAGTGGCACATATAATTTAGTTGTCGGGAACTGTTATACTTCACAATAGGTATGGTACCAAAATAGTAGCACATAGAATTTAGATGCAGGGAACTGCTATACTTCACAATAGGCATGGTACCAAAATAGTGGCACATATAATTTAGTTGTCGGAAACTGCTATACATCACAATAGGGATAGTACCAAAATAGTAGCACATATAATTTAGATGCAGGGAACTGTTATACTTCACTACAGGGATGGTACCAAAATAGTAGCACATATAATTTAGTTGCAGGGAACTGCTATACTTCACAATAGGGATGGTACCAAAATAGTGGCACATATAATTTAGATGCAGGGAACTGTTATACTTCACTACAGGGATGGTACCAAAATAGTAGCACATATAATTTAGATGCAGGGAACTGTTATACTTCACTACAGGGATGGTACCAAAATAGTGGCACATATAATTTAGTTGTCGGAAACTGCTATACTTCACAATAGGGATAGTACCAAAATAGTGGCACATATAATTTAGATGCAGGGAACTGCTATACTTCACAATAGGAATGGTACCAAAATAGTAGCATATAGAATTTAGATGCAGGGAACTGCTATACTTCACAATAGGCATGGTACCAAAATAGTGCCACATATAATTTTGTTTTTGGGGACTGTTATACTTCACTATAGGGATGGTACCAAAATAGTGCCACATATAATTTTGTTGTCAGGGACTGTTATACTTCACTATAGGGATGGTACCAAAATAGTGGCACATATAATTTTGTTGTCGGGGACTGTTATACTTCACTATAGGGATGGTACCAAAATAGTGGCACATAAAATTTAGTTGTCGGAAACTGCTATACTTCACAATAGGGATGGTACCAAAATAGTGGCACATATAATTTTGTTGTCGGGGACTGTTATACTTCACTATAGGGATGGTACCAAAATAGTGGCACATGTAATTTTGTTGTCGGGGAATGTTATACTTCACTATAGGGATGGTACCAAAATAGTGGCACATAAAATTTTGTTGTCGAGGACTGTTATATTTCACTATAGAGATTGTACCAAAATAGTGGCACATATAATTTAGTTGTCGGAAACTGCTATACTTCACAATAGGGATAGTACCAAAATAGTAGCACATATAATTTAGATGCAGGGAACTGCTATACTTCACAATAGGGATGATACCAAAATAGTAGCACATATATTTTTGTTGTTGGAAACTGCTATACTGCACTATTGGGATGGTACCAAAATAGTAGCACATTTAATTTAGTTGTCGGGAACTGCTATACTTCACAATAGAGATGTTACCAAAATAGTAGCACATATAATTTAGTTGCAGGGAACTGCTATACTTCACAATAGGGATGGTACCAAAATAGTGGCACATATAATTTAGTTGTCGGGAACTGTTATACTTCACTACAGGGATGGTACCAAAATAGTAGCACATATAATTTAGTTGCAGGGAACTGTTATACTTCACAATAGGGATGGTACCAAAATAGTAGCACATAGAATTTAGATGCAGGGAACTGCTATACTTCACAATAGGGATGGTACCAAAATAGTAGCACATATAATTTAGTTGGCAGGAACTGCTATACTTTACTATAGGGATGGTACCAAAATAGTGGCACATATAATTTAGATGCAGGGAACTGCTATACTTCACAATAGGGATGGTACCAAAATAGTAGCACATATAATTTAGTTGTCGGGAACTGCTATACTTCACAATAGGGATGTTACCAAAATAGTAGCACATATAATTTAGTTGCAGGGAACTGCTATACTTCACAATAGGGATGGTACCAAAATAGTGGCACATATAATTTAGTTGTCGGGAACTGTTATACTTCACTATAGGGATGGTACCAAAATAGTAGCACATATAATTTAGTTGTCGGGAACTGTTATACTTCACTATAGGGATGGTACCAAAATAGTAGCACATAGAATTTAGATGCAGGGAACTGCTATACTTCACAATAGGGATGGTACCAAAATAGTAGCACATATAATTTAGTTGGCAGGAACTGCTATACTTTACTATAGGGATGGTACCAAAATAGTGGCACATATAATTTAGATGCAGGGAACTGCTATACTTCACAATAGGGATGGTACCAAAATAGTAGCACATATAATTTAGTTGGCAGGAACTGCTATACTTTACTATAGGGATGGTACCAAAATAGTGGCACATATAATTTAGATGCAGGGAACTGCTATACTTCACTATAGGGGTGGTACCAAAACAGTGGCACATATAATTTTGTTGTCAGGGACTGTTATACTTCACTATAGGGATGGTACCAAAATAGTGGCACATATAATTTAGTTGTCGGAAACTGCTATACTTCACAATAGGGATGGTACCAAAATAGTGGCACATATAATTTTGTTGTCGGGTACTGTTATACTTCACTATAGGGATGGTACCAAAATAGTGGCACATATAATTTTGTTGTTGAGGACTGTTATACTTCACTATAGTGATGGTACCAAAATAGTAGCACATACAATTTAGATGCAGGGAACTGCTATACTTCACAATAGGGATGGTACCAAAATAGTGGCACATATAATTTTGTTGTCGGGGACTGTTATACTTCACTATAGGGATGGTACCAAAATATTGGCACATATAATTTTGTTGTCGGGGACTGTTATACTTCACTATAGGGATGGTACCAAAATAGTGGCACATATAATTTAGTTGTCGGAAACTTCTATACTTCACAATAGGGATAGTACCAAAATAGTAGCACATAATTTAGATGCAGGGAACTGCTATACTTCACAATAGGGATGGTACCAAAATAGTGGCACATATAATTTAGATGCAGGGAACTGTTATACTTCACAATAGGGATGGTACCAAAATAGTAGCACATATAATTTAGATGCAGGGAACTGTTATACTTCACTACAGGGATGGTACCAAAATAGTGGCACATATAATTTTGTTGTCGGGGACTGTTATACTTCACTATAGGGATGGTACAAAAATATTGGCACATATAATTTTGTTCTCGGGGACTGTTATACTTCACTATAGGGATGGTACCAAAATAGTGGCACATATAATTTTGTTGTCAGGGACTGTTATACTTCACTATAGGGATGGTACCAAAATAGTGGCACATATAATTTTGTTGTCGGGGACTGTTATACTTCACTATAGGGATGGTACCAAAATAGTGGCACATATAATTTAGATGCAGGGAACTGTTATACTTCACAATAGGGATGGTACCAAAATAGTAGCACATATAATTTAGATGCAGGGAACTGTTATACTTCACTACAGGGATGGTACCAAAATAGTGGCACATATAATTTAGTTGTCGGAAACTGTTATACTTCACTATAGGGATGGTACCAAAATAGTGGCACATATAATTTTGTTGCAGGGAACTGCTATACTTCACAATAGGGATGGTACCAAAATAGTGGCACATATAATTTAGATGCAGGGAACTGTTATACTTCACAATAGGGATGGTACCAAAATAGTAGCACATATAATTTAGATGCAGGGAACTGTTATACTTCACTACAGGGATGGTACCAAAATAGTAGCACATATAATTTAGTTGCAGGGAACTGCTATACTTCACAATAGGGATGGTACCAAAATAGTGGCACATATAATTTAGATGCAGGGAACTGTTATACTTCACAATAGGGATGGTACCAAAATAGTAGCACATATAATTTAGATGCAGGGAACTGTTATACTTCACTACAGGGATGGTACCAAAATAGTGGCACATATAATTTAGTTGTCGGAAACTGCTATACTTCACAATAGGGATAGTACCAAAATAGTGGCACATATAATTTAGTTGTCGGAAACTGCTATACTTCACAATAGGGATGGTACCAAAATAGTAGTAGCACATAGAATTTAGATGCAGGGAACTGCTATACTTCACAATAGCGATGATACCAAAATAGTAGCACATATAATTTAGTTGGCAGGAACTGCTATACTTTACTATAGGGATGGTACCAAAATAGTGGCACATATAATTTAGATGCAGGGAACTGCTATACTTCACAATAGGAATGGTACCAAAATAGTAGCATATAGAATTTAGATGCAGGGAACTGCTATACTTCACAATAGGCATGGTACCAAAATAGTGGCACATATAATTTTGTTTTTGGGGACTGTTATACTTCACTATAGGGATGGTACCAAAATAGTGGCACATATAATTTTGTTGTCAGGGACTGTTATACTTCACTATAGAGATGGTACCAAAATAGTGGCACATATAATTTTGTTGTCTGGGACTGTTATACTTCACTATAGGGATGGTACCAAAATAGTGGAACATAAAATTTAGTTGTCGGAAACTGCTATACTTCACAATAGGGATGGTACCAAAATAGTGGCACATATAATTTTGTTGTCGGGGACTGTTATACTTCACTATAGGGATGGTACCAAAATAGTGGCACATGTAATTTTGTTGTCGGGGAATGTTATACTTCACTATAGGGATGGTACCAAAATCGTGGCACATAAAATTTTGTTGTCGAGGACTGTTATATTTCACTATAGAGATTGTACCAAAATAGTGGCACATATAATTTTGTTGTCGGGGACTGTTATACTTCACTATAGGGATGGTACCAAAATAGTGGCACATATAATTTAGTTGTCGGAAACTGCTATACTTCACAATAGGGATAGTACCAAAATAGTAGCACATATAATTTAGATGCAGGGAACTGCTATACTTCACAATAGGGATGATACCAAAATAGTAGCACATATAATTTTGTTGTTGGAAACTGCTATACTGCACTATTGGGATGGTACCAAAATAGTAGCACATTTAATTTAGTTGTCGGGAACTGCTATACTTCACAATAGGGATGTTACCAAAATAGTAGCACATATAATTTAGTTGCAGGGAACTGCTATACTTCACAATAGGGATGGTACCAAAATAGTGGCACATATAATTTAGTTGTCGGGAACTGTTATACTTCACTATAGGGATGGTACCAAAATAGTAGCATATATAATTTAGCTGTTGGTAACTGTTATACTTCACTGCAGGGATGGTACCAAAATAGTAGCACATATAATTTAGTTGCAGGGAACTGTTATACTTCACAATAGGGATGGTACCAAAATAGTAGCACATAGAATTTAGATGCAGGGAACTGCTATACTTCACAATAGGGATGGTACCAAAATAGTAGCATATATAATTTAGTTGGCAGGAACTGCTATACTTTACTATAGGGATGGTACCAAAATAGTGGCACATATAATTTAGATGCAGGGAACTGCTATACTTCACAATAGGGATGGTACCAAAATAGTAGCACATATAATTTAGTTGGCAGGAACTGCTATACTTTACTATAGGGATGATACCAAAATAGTGGCACATATAATTTAGATGCAGGGAACTGCTATACTTCACAATAGGAATGGTACCAAAATATTAGCATATAGAATTTAGATGCAGGGAACTGCTATACTTCACAATAGGCATGGTACCAAAATAGTGCCACATATAATTTTGTTTTTGGGGACTGTTATACTTCACTATAGGGATGGTACCAAAATAGTGGCACATATAATTTTGTTGTCAGGGACTGTTATACTTCACTATAGGGATGGTACCAAAATAGTGGCACATATAATTTTGTTGTCGGGGACTGTTATACTTCACTATAGGGATGGTACCAAAATAGTGGCACATAAAATTTAGTTGTCGGAAACTGCTATACTTCACAATAGGGATGGTACCAAAATAGTGGCACATATAATTTTGTTGTCGGGGACTGTTATACTTCACTATAGGGATGGTACCAAAATAGTGGCACATGTAATTTTGTTGTCGGGGAATGTTATACTTCACTATAGGGATGGTACCAAAATAGTGGCACATAAAATTTTGTTGTCGAGGACTGTTATATTTCACTATAGAGATTGTACCAAAATAGTGGCACATATAATTTTGTTGTCGGGGACTGTTATACTTCACTATAGGGATGGTACCAAAATAGTGGCACATATAATTTAGTTGTCGGAAACTGCTATACTTCACAATAGGGATAGTACCAAAATAGTAGCACATATAATTTAGATGCAGGGAACTGCTATACTTCACAATAGGGATGATACCAAAATAGTAGCACATATAATTTTGTTGTTGGAAACTGCTATACTGCACTATTGGGATGGTACCAAAATAGTAGCACATTTAATTTAGTTGTCGGGAACTGCTATACTTCACAATAGGGATGTTACCAAAATAGTAGCACATATAATTTAGTTGCAGGGAACTGCTATACTTCACAATAGGGATGGTACCAAAATGGTGGCACATATAATTTAGTTGTCGGGAACTGTTATACTTCACTATAGGGATGGTACCAAAATAGTAGCACATATAATTTAGTTGTCTGGCACTGCTATACTTCACTACAGGGATGGTACCAAAATAGTAGCACATATAATTTAGTTGCAGGGAACTGTTATACTTCACAATAGGGATGGTACCAAAATAGTAGCACATAGAATTTAGATGCAGGGAACTGCTATACTTCACAATAGGGATGGTACCAAAATAGTAGCACATATAATTTAGTTGGCAGGAACTGCTATACTTTACTATAGGGATGGTACCAAAATAGTGGCACATATAATTTAGATGCAGGGAACTGCTATACTTCACAATATGATGGTACCAAAATAGTAGCACATATAATTTAGTTGTCGGGAACTGCTATACTTCACAATAGGGATGTTACCAAAATAGTAGCACATATAATTTAGTTGCAGGGAACTGCTATACTTCACAATAGGGATGGTACCAAAATAGTGGCACATATAATTTAGTTGTCAGGAACTGTTATACTTCACTATAGGGATGGTACCAAAATAGTAGCACATATAATTTAGTTGTCGGGAACTGTTATACTTCACTACAGGGATGGTACCAAAATAGTAGCACATATAATTTAGTTGCAGGGAACTGTTATACTTCACAATAGGGATGGTACCAAAATAGTAGCACAAAGAATTTAGATGCAGGGAACTGCTATACTTCACAATAGGGATGGTACCAAAATAGTAGCACATATAATTTAGTTGGCAGGAACTGCTATACTTTACTATAGGGATGGTACCAAAATAGTGGCACATATAATTTAGATACAGGGAACTGCTATACTTCACAATAGGGATGGTACCAAAATAGTAGCACATATAATTTAGTTGGCAGGAACTGCTATACTTTACTATAGGGATGGTACCAAAATAGTGGCACATATAATTTAGATGCAGGGAACTGCTATACTACACAATAGGCATGGTACCAAAATAGTGGCACATATAATTTTGTTTTTGGGGACTGTTATACTTCACTATAGGGATGGTACCAAAATAGTGGCACATAAAATTTAGTTGTCGGAAACTGCTATACTTCACAATAGGGATGGTACCAAAATAGTGGCACATATAATTTTGTTGTCGGGGACTGTTATACTTCACTATAGGGATGGTACCAAAATAGTGGCACATGTAATTTTGTTGTCGGGGAATGTTATACTTCACTATAGGGATGGTACCAAAATAGTGGCACATAAAATTTTGTTGTCGAGGACTGTTATATTTCACTATAGAGATTGTACCAAAATAGTGGCACATATAATTTTGTTGTCGGGGACTGTTATACTTCACTATAGGGATGGTACCAAAATAGTGGCACATATAATTTAGTTGTCGGAAACTGCTATACTTCACAATAGGGATAGTACCAAAATAGTAGCACATATAATTTAGATGCAGGGAACTGCTATACTTCACAATAGGGATGATACCAAAATAGTAGCACATATAATTTTGTTGTTGGAAACTGCTATATTGCACTATTGGGATGGTACCAAAATAGTAGCACATTTAATTTAGTTGTCGGGAACTGCTATACTTCACAATAGGGATGTTACCAAAATAGTAGCACATATAATTTAGCTGCAGGGAACTGCTATACTTCACAATAGGGATGGTACCAAAATAGTGGCACATATAATTTAGTTGTCGGGAACTGTTATACTTCACTATAGGGATGGTACCAAAATAGTAGCACATATAATTTAGTTGTCGGGAACTGTTATACTTCACTACAGGGATGGTACCAAAATAGTAGCACATATAATTTAGTTGCAGGGAACTGTTATACTTCACAATAGGGATGGTACCAAAATAGTAGCACATAGAATTTAGATGCAGGGAACTGCTATACTTTACTATAGGGATGGTACCAAAATAGTGGCACATATAATTTAGATGCAGGGAACTGCTATACTTCACAATAGGGATGGTACCAAAATAGTAGCACATATAATTTAGTTGGCAGGAACTGCTATACTTTACTATAGGGATGGTACCAAAATAGTGGCACATATAATTTAGATGCAGGGAACTGCTATACTACACAATAGGCATGGTACCAAAATAGTGGCACATATAATTTTGTTTTTGGGGACTGTTATACTTCACTATAGGGATGGTACCAAAATAGAGGCACATATAATTTTGATGTCGGGGACTGTTATACTTCACTATAGGGATGGTACCAAAACAGTGGCACATATAATTTTGTTGTCGGGGACTGTTATACTTCACTATAGGGATGGTACCAAAATTGTGGCACATATAATTTAGTTGTCGGAAACTGCTATACTTCACAATAGGGATGGTACCAAAATAGTAGCACATATAATTTTGTTGTCGGGGACTGTTATACTTCACTATAGGGATGGTACCAAAATTGTGGCACATATAATTTAGTTGTCGGAAACTGCTATACTTCACAATAGGGATGGTACCAAAATAGTGGCACATATAATTTTGTTGTCGGGTACTGTTATACTTCACTATAGTGATGGCACCAAAATAGTAGCACATACAATTTAGATGCAGGGAACTGCTATACTTCACAATAGGGATGGTACCAAAATAGTAGCACATAGAATTTAGTTGTCGGAAACTGCTATACTGCACTATTGGGATGGTACCAAAATAGTAGCACATATAATTTTGTTGTTGGAAACTGCTATACTGCGCTATTGGGATGGTACCAAAATAGTGGCACATATAATTTTGTTGTCAGGGAACTGCTATACTTCACAATAGGCATGGTACCAAAATAGTGGCACATATAATTTTGTTTTTGGGGACTGTTATACTTCACTATAGGGATGGTACCAAAATAGTGGCACATAAAATTTAGTTGTCGGGAACTGTTATACTTCACTATAGGGATGGTACCAAAATAGTGGCACATATAATTTTGTTGTCGGGGACTGTTATACTTCACTATAGGGATGGTACCAAAATATTGGCACATATAATTTTGTTGTCGGGGACTGTTATACTTCACTATAGGGATGGTACCAAAATAGTGGCACATATAATTTTGTTGTCGGGGACTGTTATACTTCACTATAGGGATGGTACCAAAATAGTGGCACATATAATTTTGTTGTCGGGGACTGTTATACTTCACTATAGGGATGGTACCAAAATAGTGGCACATATAATTTTGTTGTCGAGGACTGTTATATTTCACTATAGAGATTGTACCAAAATAGTGGCACATATAATTTTGTTGTCGGGGACTGTTATATTTCACTATAGAGATTGTACCAAAATAGTGGCACATATAATTTAGTTGTCGGGGACTGTTATACTTCACTATAGAGATTGTACCAAAATAGTGGCACATATAATTTTGTTGTCGAGGACTGTTATATTGCACTATAGAGATTGTACCAAAATAGTGGCACATATAATTTTGTTGTCGGGGACTGTTATATTTCACTATAGAGATTGTACCAAAATAGTGGCACATATAATTTTGTTGTCGGGGACTGTTATACTTCACTATAGGGATGGTACCAAAATAGTGGCACATAAAATTTAGTTGTCGGAAACTGCTATACTTCACAATAGGGATGGTACCAAAATAGTGGCACATATAATTTTGTTGTCGGGGACTGTTATACTTCACTATAGGGATGGTACCAAAATAGTGGCACATATAATTTTGTTGTCGGGGACTGTTATACTTCACTATAGGGATGGTACCAAAATAGTGGCACATATAATTTAGTTGTCGGAAACTGCTATACTTCACAATAGGGATAGTACCAAAATAGTAGCACATAACTTAGATGCAGGGAACTGCTATACTTCACAATAGGGATGGTACCAAAATAGTAGCACATATAATTTTGTTGTTGGAAACTGCTATACTGCACTATTGGGATGGTACCAAAATAGTAGCACATATAATTTTGTTGTTGGAAACTGCTATACTGCACTATTGGGATGGTACCAAAATAGTGGCACATAAAATTTAGTTGTCGGAAACTGCTATACTTCACAATAGGGATGGTACCAAAATAGTGGCACATATAATTTTGTTGTCGGAGACTGTTATACTTCACTATAGGGATGGTACCAAAATAGTGGCACATATAATTTTGTTGTCAGGGACTGTTATACTTCACTATAGGGATGGTACCAAAATAGTGGCACATATAATTTAGTTGTCGGAAACTGCTATACTTCACAATAGGGATAGTACCAAAATAGTAGCACATAACTTAGATGCAGGGAACTGCTATACTTCACAATAGGGATGGTACCAAAATAGTAGCACATATAATTTTGTTGTTGGAAACTGCTATACTGCACTATTGGGATGGTACCAAAATAGTAGCACATATAATTTTGTTGTTGGAAACTGCTATACTGCACTATTGGGATGGTACCAAAATAGTGGCACATAAAATTTAGTTGTCGGAAACTGCTATACTTCACAATAGGGATGGTACCAAAATAGTGGCACATATAATTTTGTTGTCGGAGACTGTTATACTTCACTATAGGGATGGTACCAAAATAGTGGCACATATAATTTTGTTGTCAGGGACTGTTATACTTCACTATAGGGATGGTACCAAAATAGTGGCACATATAATTTTGTTGTCGAGGACTGTTATATTTCACTATAGAGATTGTACCAAAATAGTAGCACATATAATTTTGTTGTCGGGGACTGTTATACTTCACTATAGGGATGGTACCAAAATAGTGGCACATATAATTTAGTTGTCGGGAACTGCTATACTTTACTATAGGGATGGTACCAAAATAGTGGCACATATAATTTAGTTGTCGGAAACTGCTATACTTCACTATAGGGATGGTACCAAAACAGTGGCACATATAATTTTGTTGTCAGGGACTGTTATACTTCACTATAGGGATGGTACCAAAATAGTGGCACATATAATTTTGTTGTCGGGGACTGTTATACTTCACTATAGGGATGGTACCAAAATAGTGGCACATATAATTTTGTTGTCGAGGACTGTTATATTTCACTATAGAGATTGTACCAAAATAGTGGCACATATAATTTTGTTGTCGAGGACTGTTATATTGCACTATAGAGATTGTACCAAAATAGTGGCACATATAATTTTGTTGTCGGGGACTGTTATATTTCACTATAGAGATTGTACCAAAATAGTGGCACATATAATTTTGTTGTCGGGGACTGTTATACTTCACTATAGGGATGGTACCAAAATAGTGGCACATAAAATTTAGTTGTCGGAAACTGCTATACTTCACAATAGGGATGGTACCAAAATAGTGGCACATATAATTTTGTTGTCGGGGACTGTTATACTTCACTATAGGGATGGTACCAAAATAGTGGCACATATAATTTTGTTGTCGGGGACTGTTATACTTCACTATAGGGATGGTACCAAAATAGTGGCACATATAATTTAGTTGTCGGAAACTGCTATACTTCACAATAGGGATAGTACCAAAATAGTAGCACATAACTTAGATGCAGGGAACTGCTATACTTCACAATAGGGATGGTACCAAAATAGTAGCACATATAATTTTGTTGTTGGAAACTGCTATACTGCACTATTGGGATGGTACCAAAATAGTAGCACATATAATTTTGTTGTTGGAAACTGCTATACTGCACTATTGGGATGGTACCAAAATAGTGGCACATAAAATTTAGTTGTCGGAAACTGCTATACTTCACAATAGGGATGGTACCAAAATAGTGGCACATATAATTTTGTTGTCGGAGACTGTTATACTTCACTATAGGGATGGTACCAAAATAGTGGCACATATAATTTTGTTGTCAGGGACTGTTATACTTCACTATAGGGATGGTACCAAAATAGTGGCACATATAATTTTGTTGTCGAGGACTGTTATATTTCACTATAGAGATTGTACCAAAATAGTAGCACATATAATTTTGTTGTCGGGGACTGTTATACTTCACTATAGGGATGGTACCAAAATAGTGGCACATATAATTTAGTTGTCGGGAACTGCTATACTTTACTATAGGGATGGTACCAAAATAGTGGCACATATAATTTAGTTGTCGGAAACTGCTATACTTCACTATAGGGATGGTACCAAAACAGTGGCACATATAATTTTGTTGTCAGGGACTGTTATACTTCACTATAGGGATGGTACCAAAATAGTGGCACATATAATTTTGTTGTCGGGGACTGTTATACTTCACTATAGGGATGGTACCAAAATAGTGGCACATATAATTTTGTTGTCGAGGACTGTTATATTTCACTATAGAGATTGTACCAAAATAGTGGCACATATAATTTTGTTGTCGGGGACTGTTATATTTCACTATAGAGATTGTACCAAAATAGTGGCACATATAATTTAGTTGTCGGGGACTGTTATACTTCACTATAGAGATTGTACCAAAATAGTGGCACATATAATTTTGTTGTCGAGGACTGTTATATTGCACTATAGAGATTGTACCAAAATAGTAGCACATATAATTTTGTTGTCGGGGACTGTTATATTTCACTATAGAGATTGTACCAAAATAGTGGCACATATAATTTTGTTGTCGGGGACTGTTATACTTCACTATAGGGATGGTACCAAAATAGTGGCACATAAAATTTAGTTGTCGGAAACTGCTATACTTCACAATAGGGATGGTACCAAAATAGTGGCACATATAATTTTGATGTCGGGGACTGTTATACTTCACTATAGGGATGGTACCAAAATAGTGGCACATATAATTTTGTTGTCGGGGACTGTTATACTTCACTATAGGGATGGTACCAAATTAGTGGCACATATAATTTAGTTGTCGGAAACTGCTATACTTCACAATAGGGATAGTACCAAAATAGTAGCACATAACTTAGATGCAGGGAACTGCTATACTTCACAATAGGGATGGTACCAAAATAGTAGCACATATAATTTTGTTGTGGGAAACTGCTATACTGCACTATTGGGATGGTACCAAAATAGTAGCACATATAATTTTGTTGTTGGAAACTGCTATACTGCACTATTGGGATGGTACCAAAATAGTGGCACATAAAATTTAGTTGTCGGAAACTGCTATACACTGTACTTCACAATAGGGATGGTACCAAAATAGTGGCACATATAATTTTGTTGTCGGAGACTGTTATACTTCACTATAGGGATGGTACCAAAATAGTGGCACATATAATTTTGTTGTCGGGGACTGTTATACTTCACTATAGGGATGGTACCAAAATAGTGGCACATATAATTTTGTTGTCGAGGACTGTTATATTTCACTATAGAGATTGTACCAAAATAGTAGCACATATAATTTTGTTGTCGGGGACTGTTATATTTCACTATAGAGATTGTACCAAAATAGTGGCACATATAATTTTGTTGTCGGGGACTGTTATACTTCACTATAGGGATGGTACCAAAATAGTGGCACATAAAATTTAGTTGTCGGAAACTGCTATACTTCACAATAGGGATGGTACCAAAATAGTGGCACATATAATTTTGATGTCGGAAACTGTTATACTTCACTATAGGGATGGTACCAAAATAGTGGCACATATAATTTTGTTGTCGGGGACTGTTATACTTCACTATAGGGATGGTACCAAAATAGTGGCACATATAATTTAGTTGTCGGAAACTGCTATACTTCACAATAGGGATAGTACCAAAATAGTAGCACATAACTTAGATGCAGGGAACTGCTATACTTCACAATAGGGATGGTACCAAAATAGTAGCACATATAATTTTGTTGTTGGAAACTGCTATACTGCACTATTGGGATGGTACCAAAATAGTAGCACATATAATTTTGTTGTTGGAAACTGCTATACTGCACTATTGGGATGGTACCAAAATAGTGGCACATAAAATTTAGTTGTCGGAAACTGCTATACACTGTACTTCACAATAGGGATGGTACCAAAATAGTGGCACATATAATTTTGTTGTCGGAGACTGTTATACTTCACTATAGGGATGGTACCAAAATAGTGGCACATATAATTTTGTTGTCGGGGACTGTTATACTTCACTATAGGGATGGTACCAAAATAGTGGCACATATAATTTTGTTGTCGAGGACTGTTATATTTCACTATAGAGATTGTACCAAAATAGTAGCACATATAATTTTGTTGTCGGGGACTGTTATACTTCACTATAGGGATGGTACCAAAATAGTGGCACATATAATTTAGTTGTCGGGAACTGCTATACTTTACTATAGGGATGGTACCAAAATAGTGGCACATATAATTTAGTTGTCGGAAACTGCTATACTTCACTATAGGGATGGTACCAAAACAGTGGCACATATAATTTTGTTGTCGGGGACTGTTATACTTCACTATAGGGATGGTACCAAAATAGTGGCACATATAATTTAGTTGTCGGAAACTGCTATACTTCACAATAGGGATGGTACCAAAATAGTGGCACATATAATTTTGTTGTCGGGTACTGTTATACTTCACTATAGTGATGGCACCAAAATAGTAGCACATACAATTTAGATGCAGGGAACTGCTATACTTCACAATAGGGATGGTACCAAAATAGTAGCACATAGAATTTAGTTGTCGGAAACTGCTATACTTCACAATAGGGATGGTACCAAAATAGTGGCACATATAATTTTGTTGTCGGGGACTGTTATACTTCACTATAGGGATGGTACCAAAATATTGGCACATATAATTTTGTTGTCGGGGACTGTTATACTTCACTATAGGGATGGTACCAAAATAGTGGCACATATAATTTTGTTGTCAGGGACTGTTACACTTCACTATAGGGATGGTACCAAAATAGTGGCACATATAATTTTGTTGTCGGGGACTGTTATACTTCACTATAGGGATGGTACCAAAATAGTGGCACATATAATTTTGTTGTCGAGGACTGTTATATTTCACTATAGAGATTGTACCAAAATAGTGGCACATATAATTTTGTTGTCGGGGACTGTTATATTTCACTATAGAGATTGTACCAAAATAGTGGCACATATAATTTTGTTGTCGGGGACTGTTATACTTCACTATAGGGATGGTACCAAAATAGTGGCACATATAATTTTGTTGTCAGGGACTGTTATACTTCACTATAGGGATGGTACCAAAATAGTGGCACATATAATTTTGTTGTCAGGGACTGTTATACTTCACTATAGGGATGGTACCAAAATAGTGGCACATAAAATTTAGTTGTTGGAAACTGCTATACTTCACAATAGGGATGGTACCAAAATAGTGGCACATATAATTTTGTTGTCGGGGACTGTTATACTTCACTATAGGGATGGTACCAAAATAGTGGCACATATAATTTAGTTGTCGGAAACTTCTATACTTCACAATAGGGATAGTACCAAAATAGTAGCACATAATTTAGATGCAGGGAACTGCTATACTTCACAATAGGGATGGTACCAAAATAGTAGCACATATAATTTTGTTGTTGGAAACTGCTATACTGCACTATTGGGATGGTACCAAAATAGTAGCACATATAATTTTGTTGTTGGAAACTGCTATACTGCACTATTGGGATGGTACCAAAATAGTGGCACATAAAATTTAGTTGCAGGGAACTGCTATACTTCACAATAGGGATGGTACCAAAATAGTGGCACATATAATTTAGTTCTCGGGAACTGTTATACTTCACTATAGGGATGGTACCAAAATAGTAGCACATATAATTTAGTTGCAGGGAACTGTTATACTTCACAATAGGGATGGTACAAAATAGTAGCACATAGAATTTAGATGCAGGGAACTGCTATACTTCACAATAGGGATGGTACCAAAATAGTAGCACATATAATTTAGTTGGCAGGAACTGCTATACTTTACTATAGGGATGATACCAAAATAGTGCCACATATAATTTAGATGCAGGGAACTGCTATACTTCACAATAGGGATGGTACCAAAATAGTAGCACATAGAATTTAGATGCAGGGAACTGCTATACTTCACAATAGGCATGGTACCAAAATAGTGGCACATATAATTTTGTTTTTGGGGACTGTTATACTTCACTATAGGGATGGTACCAAAATAGTGGCACATATAATTTTGTTGTCAGGGACTGTTATACTTCACTATAGGGATGGTACCAAAATAGTGGCACATATAATTTTGTTGTCTGGAATGTTATACTTCACTATAGGGATGGTACCAAAATAGTGGCACATAAAATTTAGTTGTCGGGGACTGTTATACTTCACTATATGGATGGTACCAAAATATTGGCACATATAATTTTGTTGTCGGGGACTGTTATACTTCACTATAGGGATGGTACCAAAATAGTGGCACATATAATTTTGTTGTCAGGGACTGTTATACTTCACTATAGGGATGGTACCAAAATAGTGGCACATATAATTTTGTTGTCAGGGACTGTTATACTTCACTATAGGGATGGTACCAAAATAGTGGCACATATAATTTTGTTGTCAGGGACTGTTATACTTCACTATAGGGATGGTACCAAAATAGTGGCACATATAATTTTGTTGTCGAGGACTGTTATATTTCACTATAGAGATTGTACCAAAATAGTGGCACATATAATTTTGTTGTCGGGGACTGTTATACTTCACTATAGGGATGGTACCAAAATAGTGGCACATATAATTTTGTTGTCAGTGACTGTTATACTTCACTATAGGGATGGTACCAAAATAGTGGCACATATAATTCTGTTGTCGGGGACTGTTATACTTCACTATAGGGATGGTACCAAAATAGTGGCACATAAAATTTAGTTGTCGGAAACTGCTATACTTCACAATAGGGATGGTACCAAAATAGTGGCACATATAATTTTGTTGTCGGGGACTGTTATACTTCACTATAGGGATGGTACCAAAATAGTGGCACATATAATTTAGTTGTCGGAAACTGCTATACTTCACAATAGGGATGGTACCAAAATAGTAGCACATATAATTTTGTTGTTGGAAACTGCTATACTGCACTATTGGGATGGTACCAAAATAGTAGCACATATAATTTTGTTGTTGGAAACTGCTATACTGCACTATTGGGATGGTACCAAAATAGTGGCACATATAATTTTGTTGTCAGGGAACTGCTATACTTCACAATAGGGATGGTACCAAAATAGTAGCACATATAATTTAGATGCAGGGAACTGCTATACTTCACAATAGGGATGGTACCAAAATAGTAGCACATATAATTTTGTTGTTGGAAACTGCTATACTGCACTATTGGGATGGTACCAAAATAGTAGCACATATAATTTTGTTGTTGGAAACTGCTATACTGCGCTATTGGGATGGTACCAAAATAGTGGCACATATAATTTTGTTGTCAGGGAACTGCTATACTTCACAATAGGCATGGTACCAAAATAGTGGCACATATAATTTTGTTTTTGGGGACTGTTATACTTCACTATAGGGATGGTACCAAAATAGTGGCACATAAAATTTAGTTGTCGGGAACTGTTATACTTCACTATAGGGATGGTACCAAAATAGTAGCACATATAATTTAGTTGTCTGGCACTGCTATACTTCACTATAGGGATGGTACCAAAATAGTAGCACATATAATTTAGTTGTCGGGAACTGTTATACTTCACTGCAGGGATGGTACCAAAATAGTGGCACATATAATTTAGTTGTCGGGAACTGCTATACTTTACTATAGGGATGGTACCAAAATAGTGGCACATATAATTTAGTTGTCGGAAACTGCTATACTTCACAATAGGGATAGTACCAAAATAGTAGCACATAATTTAGATGCAGGGAACTGCTATACTTCACAATAGGGATGGTACCAAAATAGTAGCACATATAATTTTGTTGTTGGAAACTGCTATACTGCACTATTGGGATGGTACCAAAATAGTAGCACATATAATTTAGTTGTCGGGAACTGTTATACTTCACTATAGGGATGGTACCAAAATAGTAGCACATATAATTTAGTTGGCAGGAACTGCTATACTTTACTATAGGGATGGTACCAAAATAGTGGCACATATAATTTAGATGCAGGGAACTGTTATACTTCACAATAGGCATGGTACCAAAATAGTAGCACATAGAATTTAGATGCAGGGAACTGCTATACTTCACAATAGGCATGGTACCAAAATAGTGGCACATATAATTTTGTTTTTGGGGACTGTTATATTTCACTATAGAGATTGTACCAAAATAGTGGCACATATAATTTTGTTGTCGGGGACTGTTATACTTCACTATAGGGATGGTACCAAAATAGTGGCACATATAATTTTGTTGTCAGGGACTGTTATACTTCACTATAGGGATGGTACCAAAATAGTGGCACATATAATTTTGTTGTCAGGGACTGTTATACTTCACTATAGGGATGGTACCAAAATAGTGGCACATAAAATTTAGTTGTTGGAAACTGCTATACTTCACAATAGGGATGGTACCAAAATAGTGGCACATATAATTTTGTTGTCGGGGACTGTTATACTTCACTATAGGGATGGCACCAAAATAGTGGCACATATAATTTAGTTGTCGGAAACTTCTATACTTCACAATAGGGATAGTACCAAAATAGTAGCACATAATTTAGATGCAGGGAACTGCTATACTTCACAATAGGGATGGTACCAAAATAGTAGCACATATAATTTTGTTGTTGGAAACTGCTATACTGCACTATTGGGATGGTACCAAAATAGTAGCACATATAATTTTGTTGTTGGAAACTGCTATACTGCACTATTGGGATGGTACCAAAATAGTGGCACATAAAATTTAGTTGCAGGGAACTGCTATACTTCACAATAGGGATGGTACCAAAATAGTGGCACATATAATTTAGTTCTCGGGAACTGTTATACTTCACTATAGGGATGGTACCAAAATAGTAGCACATATAATTTAGTTGCAGGGAACTGTTATACTTCACAATAGGGATGGTACAAAATAGTAGCACATAGAATTTAGATGCAGGGAACTGCTATACTTCACAATAGGGATGGTACCAAAATAGTAGCACATATAATTTAGTTGGCAGGAACTGCTATACTTTACTATAGGGATGATACCAAAATAGTGCCACATATAATTTAGATGCAGGGAACTGCTATACTTCACAATAGGGATGGTACCAAAATAGTAGCACATAGAATTTAGATGCAGGGAACTGCTATACTTCACAATAGGCATGGTACCAAAATAGTGGCACATATAATTTTGTTTTTGGGGACTGTTATACTTCACTATAGGGATGGTACCAAAATAGTGGCACATATAATTTTGTTGTCAGGGACTGTTATACTTCACTATAGGGATGGTACCAAAATAGTGGCACATATAATTTTGTTGTCTGGAATGTTATACTTCACTATAGGGATGGTACCAAAATAGTGGCACATAAAATTTAGTTGTCGGGGACTGTTATACTTCACTATATGGATGGTACCAAAATATTGGCACATATAATTTTGTTGTCGGGGACTGTTATACTTCACTATAGGGATGGTACCAAAATAGTGGCACATATAATTTTGTTGTCAGGGACTGTTATACTTCACTATAGGGATGGTACCAAAATAGTGGCACATATAATTTTGTTGTCAGGGACTGTTATACTTCACTATAGGGATGGTACCAAAATAGTGGCACATATAATTTTGTTGTCAGGGACTGTTATACTTCACTATAGGGATGGTACCAAAATAGTGGCACATATAATTTTGTTGTCGAGGACTGTTATATTTCACTATAGAGATTGTACCAAAATAGTGGCACATATAATTTTGTTGTCGGGGACTGTTATACTTCACTATAGGGATGGTACCAAAATAGTGGCACATATAATTTTGTTGTCAGTGACTGTTATACTTCACTATAGGGATGGTACCAAAATAGTGGCACATATAATTCTGTTGTCGGGGACTGTTATACTTCACTATAGGGATGGTACCAAAATAGTGGCACATAAAATTTAGTTGTCGGAAACTGCTATACTTCACAATAGGGATGGTACCAAAATAGTGGCACATATAATTTTGTTGTCGGGGACTGTTATACTTCACTATAGGGATGGTACCAAAATAGTGGCACATATAATTTAGTTGTCGGAAACTGCTATACTTCACAATAGGGATGGTACCAAAATAGTAGCACATATAATTTTGTTGTTGGAAACTGCTATACTGCACTATTGGGATGGTACCAAAATAGTAGCACATATAATTTTGTTGTTGGAAACTGCTATACTGCACTATTGGGATGGTACCAAAATAGTGGCACATATAATTTTGTTGTCAGGGAACTGCTATACTTCACAATAGGGATGGTACCAAAATAGTAGCACATATAATTTAGATGCAGGGAACTGCTATACTTCACAATAGGGATGGTACCAAAATAGTAGCACATATAATTTTGTTGTTGGAAACTGCTATACTGCACTATTGGGATGGTACCAAAATAGTAGCACATATAATTTTGTTGTTGGAAACTGCTATACTGCGCTATTGGGATGGTACCAAAATAGTGGCACATATAATTTTGTTGTCAGGGAACTGCTATACTTCACAATAGGCATGGTACCAAAATAGTGGCACATATAATTTTGTTTTTGGGGACTGTTATACTTCACTATAGGGATGGTACCAAAATAGTGGCACATAAAATTTAGTTGTCGGGAACTGTTATACTTCACTATAGGGATGGTACCAAAATAGTAGCACATATAATTTAGTTGTCTGGCACTGCTATACTTCACTATAGGGATGGTACCAAAATAGTAGCACATATAATTTAGTTGTCGGGAACTGTTATACTTCACTGCAGGGATGGTACCAAAATAGTGGCACATATAATTTAGTTGTCGGGAACTGCTATACTTTACTATAGGGATGGTACCAAAATAGTGGCACATATAATTTAGTTGTCGGAAACTGCTATACTTCACAATAGGGATAGTACCAAAATAGTAGCACATAATTTAGATGCAGGGAACTGCTATACTTCACAATAGGGATGGTACCAAAATAGTAGCACATATAATTTTGTTGTTGGAAACTGCTATACTGCACTATTGGGATGGTACCAAAATAGTAGCACATATAATTTAGTTGTCGGGAACTGTTATACTTCACTATAGGGATGGTACCAAAATAGTAGCACATATAATTTAGTTGGCAGGAACTGCTATACTTTACTATAGGGATGGTACCAAAATAGTGGCACATATAATTTAGATGCAGGGAACTGTTATACTTCACAATAGGCATGGTACCAAAATAGTAGCACATAGAATTTAGATGCAGGGAACTGCTATACTTCACAATAGGCATGGTACCAAAATAGTGGCACATATAATTTTGTTTTTGGGGACTGTTATACTTCACTATAGGGATGGTACCAAAATAGTGGCACATATAATTTTGTTGTCAGGGACTGTTATACTTCACTATAGGGATGGTACCAAAATAGTGGCACATATAATTTTGTTGTCTGGAATGTTATACTTCACTATAGGGATGGTACCAAAATAGTGGCACATAAAATTTAGTTGTCGGAAACTGCTATACTTCACTATAGGGATGGTACCAAAATAGTGGCACATATAATTATGTTGTCGGGGACTGTTATATTTCATTATAGAGATTGTACCAAAATAGTGGCACATATAATTTTGTTGTCGGGGACTGCTATACTTCACAATAGGGATGGTACCAAAATAGTAGCACATATAATTTTGTTGTCAGGGACAGTTATACTTCACTATAGTGATGGTACCAAAATAGTAGCATATGTAATTTAGTTGGTTAGAGCTGTTATACTTCGCTATCGAGATGGTGCCAAAATAGTAGCATATATAATTTAGTTGTCAGGAACTGCTATACTTCACTATGGAATTGGTACCAAAATAGTATTATTCTGTTGTCGGGATCTGTTATTATTCAATATTGGGTTGGTACAAAAATAGTAGCATGTATTATTCTGTTGTCGGGATCTGTTATTATTCGATATAGGATTGGTACAAAAATAGTGGCATGTAATATTCTGTTGTCGGGATCTGTTATTATTCGATATTGGATTGGTACAAAAATAGTAGCATGTATTATTCTGTTGTCGGGATCTGTTATTATTCGATATACGATTGGTACAAAAATAGTGGCATGTATTATTCTGTTGTTGGGATCCGTTATTATTCGATATAGGATTGGTACAAAAATAGTAGCATGTATTATTCTGTTGTCAGGATCTGTTATTATTTGATATAGGATTGGTACAAAAATAGTGGCATGTATTATTCTGTTGTCGGGATCTGTTATTATTCGATATAGGATTGATACGAAAATAGTGGCATGTATTATTCTGTTGTCGGGATCTGTTATTAATCAATGTACGAAAGATGCCAACATAGGAGTGTGCATTCTTTTGTTGTCACATGACCCCCAACAATTCATAATTCCCTTTGTTAATGTACTGATCATTGCATTATCAGATTCCAGGGGAATTATTCGAAATTGTGCATAGTGAAGCCATACCTACCTTGCCAAAACCAATGTATTATATGTATGTTCAATGGGTACAAAGTATACCCTGGTGATGGGTGAACTGCGGGAGTTCAAGCCCATTAGTGACCCTCAAGTAAATCCCAAAATGGGGAAAGGGGCGCAGCTAAATAATTATCTATTCAAAATTACAGGCACATATATGAACATATAAACTGAAACACAAGATTGGAATGTGCAACTCTGCATTGCGCGTTGTGTTGGCCACACTGTTTCTAACCCCTGCCAGGTGGGTTTCAGCTCTATTTCCCATGCTTTATCTCCTCCACTAGCTGGCTAGTTTGCGGGATTCATCTAGAAGCAATCTCGTGCCTTCTCAACATATTAGGTATGTTTATGTGGAGCTGTGTTTATGTGGGGTCCATGATATTTCTCATGTGGCGACCCACACAACTGGAGTGTGTGTACCTGGACGAGCATACCCTTGAGAGCTGTTTGAGGCACAAGGCCTCTCATAGAAACCAATTCCACGAAGCTCATTAATTGTCTGAGCTGTGTAGATGTGCTTGCATGCAAAAAGTGTGGCTGTCGGGTCTCTCAACCTGAAACACTCAGAAGAATACATTCCCGGAAATACTAAATGTGGGATATGATTGTTTGAAGGATGTGTGCTAAAATAACTGCTTTTGTATCAACCAGATATTGATAGAATGGATTCACATTGTTGGCCTGCTGTGCAGCCACAAAACTGGCACTGCCATTAATTTTGGAAAAAAACCTGTGAGGCTACAATGGGCAAACACTGACCTAATATCTTGAATTAAATGTATGAGATTCAGTGATATCAGGAAATCCCCTGATGTACACAGCAGTGTACCTCTGCTGGGGTCACCACCATGAAATGCTCTGAGAGAATATACTGATACAGTTGGCTTGGGTCTATATTGTTCTTTATTGTTCACCAAAAATATGGGAGAACAACACAGAAAAGTCAGGCACTGCTGCCATTTACCAATAATTCGCTCACTCCCTGGAAAATCATGCCTACCATTACTCTTGGCAGAGCCATTTACACTGGTGATGTAGTCAACTGAAGCTTTCTGGCTAACTTGATCTTGTAGCTGTGCTTGACTACCGAAAGGTCCCACAGGGTCATTGTGATAGTTAGCCAGTTTGCTACAATAACCGAACAATTTAACGCCACAGGAAGTAAGGGTTGGGAAACAAAATGAATCCTTTAATTCATACCACTGAAAACACCTGACCCCAACCACATCCACCTCAACGATCATTTCCTTGGTTGCTATGATTGTTCCTGCATTCCCCTCGACCAGACTGTCATTATTGGGCATTCTGACCCTATGAATGAGATTACTGTTCGTGTGTATCTGTCTTTAGTTTACCATATTTAGAACACATATTATATTGGTGCATCTATGCCTAGCATCATTGGTTCTGGCAATATGGTTGACTGCTGCCTCTGTTGAGGCCCTCAAAATGGCAAGCTACCTAGGCAGCACTGGTCCAAACTAATTCCTTATATTTGGTTCCATTGAATCAAAATAGTTTGGCATGCCCCTGTTCAGTGAATATCCTTTCTCCATAAATACAACATTCTGGGTTATGTTAGCCATGTAAAAAAAGGGACACGTTATGATCAGCAAATTCTTGTATTGTCCATTGAGTGCCAGCTTAAAGCCAGAGACTGCAGCAGCACTTGGTAAATCAGAATAATGCAACTTATGTGGAAATTAAAATTTCTTTAACACAGTGCACAAGGTTAGACATTCTTCCTTGCAAAAGAATGGTACATCTGGGCCCATCAATAGTACTGGATCATATGGTATAGGGTCTCCTTTACAATTTGGTTTGTCACCAGAAATACAGTACTGATGTTCCTACTTGTAATCTAATGGTGCTTTGGTGTGGTGTGGTGTGGAATTTGCAATCCTACCTAATATCCCTGCCCTCTGCTCAACGAATAAATCAACAGCAGGTGGCAGTGGTATAACAGTGGCTCTACACTGAGGTTATTGTACCACCTCAGTCACCTCATATACTTATCTATCCCAAGAATTTTTCTATTTGGGCTACATTTTTGTCAGAAAATATAGAACTAAACTAAAGGGCACTGGACCCCACATATGATCTATTTTATTGACATATTGGATGATCCCATGTTTATACCAAGTTTGAAAGAATCCCATACACACGACCAAGATCTGGTTTCAGAATGATAGAAATATCAAATTTTTTTTTCAATGTATATACCAGTATACACATATTGATATATACCGGTATATCACAAGATGTATGATGCATGTGTCCAGTTAGAATGTTTGCAGTCCTGGCATGTTAACCATGCAGCTGGAGATGCATGCTTGTACACACACACAAAGATCAATCCCAATAAGTTCCCATTTTTGAACAAAACAATGTGACATAACAATCCACTATGTATGATGCTCATATCAAGTTTCTTGTTATCTGCCTTTACACTGCTGAGAAATTAGTGTAACCATGCCAACCACATTTAGTGTACACCATGAACCTAGGTCAAACTGTAAGCCCCTAATTTGTTTTACACATGAACAGTTGTTATTTAATTATTAGACATAAATCATAGAGATCAAAGTTTTATGCTTCAATCAAGTTTAAATTTTTAAAGCAAACATTTTGTAGAATATAAACACAACACAATGTGGTATTGCAAAAAGCAAAAATAATATATTTTTGTCTCGTAGGTGTACAAACTATATTATTTGCCCAATTAAAGAATCTAACGCTACAATTTCAAATATTATAGAATTTACCATAGTACTGAGCAATTTAATATATAGCATGCTTGAAAATAAACAATGCACCATCTTACTTATCATTTCACTCATTTGGAAAATATTGAGAGTTCAAATATTATAATTGTTGACAATATCCATAATGCTGACATGATCACATGCTTTACTACAAAGTGACTAACACTGACAAGGGTACAGAAGAGAAACGTTATTTCTAGATTAAGTATAAATATATAATCACACTATAATTCTTGTTATACTGTATGGTACCTTTGTAATACAGTTTTATAATATTTTTGTTATTATCGCTATAACAAAATACACCATATAGTCATGAAATAATCAGAAAACTGAAAAAGTGGTAATACAATTACTAACAAGCAGCCTATCGGCTGAGATAGCTCCGCTGTTAGCAATGCACATTTCAATTAAAAAACTGAAGACATCATTAGAAAATGAACAATATGAATAGTATCAAAGCAATCGGACTTACAGTTTTTAACAAGAAGTCAAAAATATCACTTTTTACCAAAAATTACAAAAATATTCACCAACATAAATTAATTAGAGAATTGAAGATATCATCACAAAATGAACAAATCTGAGAGAGGTCCACATGTAGTACCTATATATGTAATATCAAAGCAATCGGACTTACAGTTTTCAACAAGAAGTCGAAAATATCACTTTTTACTAAAATGACGAAAATATTCACCAAAATTAGAGAATTAAAGATATCATTACAAAATGAACAAATCTGAGAGAGGTCCACATGTAGTATCTATATATGTAATATCAAAGCAATTGAACTATTGGTTTTTAACAAGAAGTCGAAAATATCACTTTTTACCAAAAATTACAAAAATATTAACCAAAATTAGAGAATTGAAGATATCATCACAAAATGAACAAATCTGAGAGAGGTCCACATGTAGTACCTATATATGTAGTATCAAAGCAATTGGACTTGCGGTTTTTAACAAGAAGTCGAAAATATCACTTTTTACTAAAAATGACGAAAATATTCACCAAAATTAGAGAATTAAAGATATCATTACAAAATGAACAAATCTGAGAGAGGTCCACATGTAGTACCTATATATGTAATATCAAAGCAATTGCACTAGCAGTTTTTAACAAGAAGTCGAAAATATCACTTTTTACCAAAAATGACAAAAATATTCACCAAAATTAGAAAATTGAAGATATCAACATGAAATGAACAAACCTAAGAGAGGTCTACCCAAGGTACATATACACCCAGTATCAAAGCATTCAGGCTTGTAGTTTTCAAGAAAAAAGTCGAAAAAGTAAAACATTGACATGGACGACGACGACGAACAATCACTCATATGATAAGCTCCGCTCGACAAAGTCGACAGCGGAGCTAAAAAGTCATAAATCATTGTTACGGATACTGAAGCAACTGATACCATATACTTTCATTTTTCTGTATAGTATTTCCAAGTTTCCTACAATAAAAAAAAAATAATTGTTAAAATATCTATCAAAATACAAAGCTTGTATGTTATGCTAATTTATCCCAGTATAGGACCTAAGGGTTATCGGTAACAAGTCTTCCATTAGTAGTTAGTGTAGTGAGTCAGGTCAGGGAATTAATATTAATACCGGTAATACCCAGTCCTAATTATAGGTAACAAATGACTCATTGGTCGTTAGTGCAGTGAGTCAGGTCAGGTTCTCTGGGATTAATAAAACCCAGTCCTCATTAACAAATGTCAGAACAGAGCCTCAAGGATTAATAATACCCAGTATTAGTATAAGTAACAAAAGTCTGATTTGTACATGAAGTTAGTGCAGTGAGTTAGGTCAGGTTCCCTGGGTATAAAAATGCCCAGTCGTTGATATAGGTAACAAAAGTCCCATTGCTAGTTAGTGCAGTGAGTCAGGTCAGCTTCTCTGGGATTAATAATACCCAGTCCTGCTAGTTAGTGCAGTGAGTCAGGTCAGGTTCTCTGGGTTTAATAATACCCAGTCCTGGGTATAGATAACAAATGACCCATTGGTAGTTAGTGCACTGAGTCAAGTCAGGTCCCCTGGAACTAGTCCTAGTCATAGGTAACCTGTGTCCCATTGGTCATCAGTGCAATGATTATGGCAAGGGCCTCAGGATTAATACATGTAAAACCCAGTTCTAGTTATAGACAAGTAACCTGTAGAATGCTGTGTGGGTAATATTTTTATATTGATTTTTGTTGCATTTGCAGCAAATAGTTACCAAACAATGAGAAATCTATGGATTGGATATACTTCTGAGCTGGCTTCACGTGCATAGTTCAAGCCTGCCTAACAAGTGCTTATACAATAATTTAATTACAGCACCTAGACGGTCTGTGGTTACAGCTTCATGTTCAGAGTAATCGCAAAATTGTTATTACAATAGAAAATCATGAAAGACTGGCAGTCCCATGCAATTAATAGCAAGTGAAATTCCTGGAATTGAAACATGTATTTTGAAGTCACAGATGTAGGCACAGGGAGCCCAGGAACTATGATCAACGTAGGCAATGAATGATAACTTCAAGTTGGCATGAAGATGAGGTAGTTTATTTAATCAGTGTTGAACTAGAGGCTGAAATTATAATTAAGTGCGTTGTCATATAATGTGTTTATTTCAATTTCTTCTGAAGTCAAATAGAATGCACTGGTGAAACACGGTAGTAAGCGTGAGTGAAAGGATGTTTTTAGGGGTATAGTTTACATTGTGTATGGAGTGGTAGGGTCGGGTGTCACATAATTTGTTCATTTCCAACTCTTATGAAGTCACATAGAATTTCACTTAATTTATTTTCGCTGAAACGTTTTCAAGCATTACATGTGAATCCGATTTTCTCTGTGCTGTGTCTCAATAGAGTATGAGGTAAATGGCATTTTCACTGGAATATATTTCAGGGGAAAAATGTTTTCAGTAAAAATGAAGTATACTACATTATTACATATGTACTGCAGTTTATTTTGATTCGTCTATGAAATCGGTATTTCCACACCCCATATGCAAACAAAGTAGTCCTTTCAAGAGTAGCGTTGTCGAATCATAGCAGAAATAAGCAATATTTAGAAGTGCGATATTTTACCCTTGGGGTACATGAATATACTTGCCGAGTGAAATGAAATTTGAACAACAGTAATGGTACTTCTAGGCAGTCACTTATTTTGACTTAAACTAATTTGCATATCACCCATGCAATAATGTTTTCGGTATTTTCACGGTCAATATGCTAATGAACATGGTATTGGCAATCCGCTCCACTAGGATTGCCCCTCAAATCATTTGTGTGTGTGATTTCCAGTGTGTTCATGTATTAGTTCTTCTGTGATTTTTTTGGCTTGGCCGATTTCGCTCAAACATGGCAGGTTGGTCACACCTTCACCCTAGTTATTAGGAAAAATCTGCAAAAAAATGTTGGTCCATCGTTGCCATAGCAACAGTAAAACAAGCAGCCTATCGGCTGAGATAGCTCCGCTGTTAGAAATGCACATTTCAATTAAAGAACTGAAGACATCATCAGAAAATGAACAATATGTATAGTATCAAAGCAATCGGACTTACAGTTTTTAACAAGAAGTCGAAAATATCACTTTCTACCAAAAATGACCAAAATATTCACCAATATTAGAGAATTGAAGATATCATCACGAAATGAACAAATCTGAGAAAGGTCTACATGTAGTATCTATATATGTAATATCAAAGCAATTGAACTTTTGGTTTTTAACAAGAAGTCGAAAATATCACTTTTTACCAAAAATTACAAAAATATTCACGAAAATTAGAGAATTGAAGACATCATCACAAAATGAACAAATCTGAGAGAGGTCCACATGTAGTACCTATATATGTAATATCAAAGCAATCGGACTTGCGGTTTTTAACAAGAAGTCAAAAATATCACTTTTTACCAAAAATGACAAAAATATTCACCAAAATTAGAGAATTAAAGATATCATTACAAAATGAACAATTCTGAGAGAGATCCACATGTAGTACCTATATATGTAATATCAAAGCAATTGCACTTGCGGTTTTTAACAAGAAGTCGAAAATATCACTTTTTACCAAAAATGACAAAAATATTCACCAAAATTAGAGAATTTAAGATATCATTATGAAATGAACAAACTGAGAGAGGTCCACATGTAGTACCTATATATGTAATATCAAAGCAATCGGACTAGTGGTTTTTAACAAGAAGTCAAAAATATCACTTTTTACCAAAAATGACAAAAATATACATGTACATGTTAACCACCAAAATTAGAGAATTAAAGATATCACGAAATGAACAAATCTGAGAAAGGTTCACATGTATATAGGTATATGTGTAATATCAAAGCCATTGGACTTGCGTTTTTTAACAAGAAGACGAAAATATCACTTTTTACCAAAAATGACAAAAATATTCACCAAAAATAGAGAATCTGAGGTTTTGACACTATGCTATGCACCATTTCACTAATGCCTAGCTGTGTCGACTTTGTCTACAGCGGAGCTAAAAAGCAATGGAAATAGTTAATATGTTATAGCCAGTCACTATATATATTGTTATCCATGGAGATAACTGGTTATCATTATTCTGTGTACAACAAGTACAGTCAGTTTTAGTGCCCATGTCACTGTCAGTTCATGTGACGTTAGGGGAAACATTTTTGTTGTTGTGAGATTGCGAGTTAACAAAATAGGATGAAAATAATTGATTAATAATGACAAAATTTCAAACTAAAGTCAACGATTTTCATTGATCTATACGTTATGTGTAATGCCATGATCACCCTAACAAATTTAGAATGTTTTGTTAATTAAAATCAGGGTTTTTTCTTGAAAAAAATTGCAAGAGGGAGCACTGCAAGTGTGTGGGTGTGGAGTTTTTGATAATTCTAAGTTAAAAAAGAGCATTCTATGGCTTCCTTGGGGCCAAAATTACTGTCAGACAGGTCAAAGTTGAAGACTGTAGCCACTTGTGATCCCTTGTCATTCAGAATTTTGTGGTTGCCAGAAAATCTGCTTCCTTGGGTAAGGGGAGCATGGCTATGGCATGAGGGCGCTGCACACCTGTTTCTTGTTTTAAAAAATCCCTGGAAATGATTCATTGGCGATTATCTTAGAACCACTAATAAACAGACTGGCAATCCAGGTATTTCTTTTGATCTAACGTGTGTCTCGAGTTAATGTTTTAATCTTATAAAGAACTGGGGTTGATAAAAAAAATGTCCACAAAGTCATGTGATAACATACGACTTTGTGAGGAACTATGGTGTTTCAACAGGAAGTAATGCAAAAGGTCAGACCAAGTTTTATATTTTATCTTACATTTTGCCCTGATGTATCATATTTTCAAGAGTTTTTTAATACATGATCAGCGAAATACAGTAACATAATACAAGCTCTGCTTTAGACTTGGTGACGTCAACTATCCTAGAAAAATCGACTAACTATCAGAAAAAATGTTACGGTAAAAGTCGTTCATTTTTCTTTATTACATGTATACATTCAAGAACATTACTATAAAGATGGTTTGTACAATGTACATTCAAATAATCATTACTTTCCTAAAATATGGTCAATTTTGGCTATAAAATATATTATTTGGCAACTCAGCTTAAAACTCAAAGTGTGTACCGGTACTCGCCATTCTGAATAATTTGGCAAGCGTGAGCCACCAGCATAGCCGTGACACACATTTTATGGGGGATTACCTGTAGGCAGATTGACACCTCCAAACAATAGTGTTGCCAGTCAGTTTTTTTCTTTGGCGATCTCGCCTGCAGTTGAATAATTTTTCCTTCAATTTATGTACAGTTTTATTTCCAATGGGACTTAATTTTACTTGTTTTTTTTTAAATTAAAGCAAAAACTGCAAATAACAGCAGTGTACCAAATCAGTATATCTTCCGGACGTATGCAGCATTTGTGATTTGTGAGACTTGTTTTGTCACATTGTTGCTGTTACGTGCAATGGGCAAATTATTAATATTCTAGTATCTGATTTGGATTTAGAGGGTCCACACCCTTGAAAGAACTTCTCACAGGGTCACATCACTGTACTATGACGCTTTAGAGGTCTGGGGAGAATACTGTTGTTATAAATGTAGGTAACAAATGTCCAATTGGTTGTTGGTGCAGTGAGTCTGGTTAGGTTCCAGGGGAATAATAATACCTTATTATTAGTTTTATAGTTAGTGCAGTGAGTCGGGTCAGGTCCTCTGCGATTAATAATACCTAGCCCTACCAGTCACTGGTAGCATAGTGGTTGTCGCATCAGACTCATGATTTGTAGACCCAAGTTCAAATCCTGCTTAGGCTGAACATTGACCCCTACCCTGGGTGAGTGAGTGTGCCAAGACTCAATGGAAAGGCCAATTCCACTGGCCAAGATTCATTCACTAACGAATGCGACTTTGGGGGAACCTTGATTAACGTCTGCAGGTGCTTGTGTTCGACCAAGCTAGGTTGACGCCATTTGCCATTTGATAGGAAAATGGCCGCACAGCCCTGTCATGTAGTCCCAAACTTGAATATGACTTCTGTGGCAAAAATGCACTATGTGTCAGCACTTGCAATTTACACATAAAAAAAAGTCAAGAGAGACAATAGTGACATTCAATGTACGCCACTGTCGCCTGGCACAAACAAAATAATAATAAAAAAAATAATAATAATACCTAGTCCTAATTATGAGTAACAAATGTCTTATTGGTTGTTAGTGCAGTGAGTCAGGTTAGGTTCTAAGGGAATAATTATACCTTATAATTTGTTTCATAATTAAGGCAGTGATTCATAATATCCAGTTTTAGATATACATGTATAGGGAAGAAATGTGTTAACTCCATATTTGATTTTTTGGATAGATAATTGAACTGTAGAGGGCATTTGGGGGGTGGGGTGGGGTCTCGCATCTTTTCCATGTTTTCAAGCAACGTGCAAGTTATTTTTAAAAATTTTATGGTTATATTGTTCAGTTCAATTTTCAATCCCACAATTCTTTGCGAAATCCAATATGGAGTTAACACATTTCTTCTCTATAGGAAGCCATTGTCCCATTGATCATCATTTCAGTGAGCCAGGCCAAGGTAGTTAGATACAAATAGATTGAATGGCAAACTTTTGATTTTCAATGGATTTTTTTAGTAATATTATTTATTCACTTATGGTACATGTATAAAGGATAGTTTAAACATTCACCTATCACAGCAAGTATTTGGAAATGAAATTAAGAAAGCATTTCTGTGAATTCATGGCGTCCCAAAATTCAGTAGGAATTCCAAGTGGTTACTCACATTCTGGAGCTATATTTACAAATGTATATCCACAATGCAGCAATAATAAAGATGGTTTTGTATTGTAAAACTTATTAAACAAATTAAAATGTAATACAAAGATTGAAATAATCATGAATGGTTGTTATTAGTGAGATTAATAACAAATGTATAAAATTATTCTAACTGACTATAGTATTGCCTAGGCTGTTTTATTGACTATTGACACACCTTTGTCATTTACGCAAGTGTATAATATATTATACAAATTGTTCTATCTCGTCATGTTATAGAGAAAAATACGATAAAATAAGAAAGTGAGTGACATGTTTTATACAAGAATACCATTCAGGTTATGGATATACATGTAAATTACTAACATCAAGACCTCATTAACTACTATAAATCTTGCGTATTAAAACATTTTAATTTCAAGAAAATAAATAGCTGCTAAAATATGGATTTTCCAGAATGGATGCTACAACTTAACAATACCAGCGAATTCTGGAAAGTCGTGATATACGGAATATTTTACAGAAATGCATCTCAAATGGAAGAAACACAAAACGAACAAGTAACCTGTAGAATGCTGTGTGGGTAATATTTTTATATTGATTTTGTTGCATTTGCAGCAAATAGCTACCAAACAATGAGAAATCTATAGGATTGAATATACCTCTTGGGTGGCTTCACATGCATTGTTCAAGCCTGCCTATCTGGTGCTTATACCAGGATTTAGTTACAGCACCTAGACGGCTAGACTGGCGCAGTCAGGGCGATTAATTTGTTTTTGTAGTTTAAATAAAATAAAAAAATTCGCCAAATGGAGGTGTTAGCGCCAAATCACCCCAACTGGTTTATTTATTCATGAGCACATATTATAATGAAGTGGGCGCGGAAATACATGCATAATGAGGTCAACTTGGTAAAGGTCACACTGCAGACCCAACATGGTGGCACGTTGAAATTCGAGTTTGTCGTAGTCGTCGTTTCTTATTCATCACAATGTGTAATCAAAAAAAGCTTAGAAAGAACTCCCGTGTGCTGAGAGTATTGGAGACACATTAAAAATTAATTCAAAATGGAAACGCAGAAAACTAATTATGCAAATAAGGTAACTAATATTAACAGATTTAAGTGTAAAACTAATAAGGTCTGCACAATGTACCAAGTTTCATTGAAATGTGATTAGAACCAAAAAAATATTAATTATTATGCTAATTAGAGAACAAATATGAACAGATTTTAACCCAAAATTAATCAGGCTGTCTATTGTCCTAGAGCATTTATGTACCTAGTTTTATTCAAATGTGATGATCAATACTTGAGATATAGAATTAATTAATTATGTTAATTAAGTGATTAATAAGCATAAATATTTACCAAAAACTAATATGGTGTATAGTCCTAGATTCATTGAAATGTGATGGGTACTCTTTAAAAGTTTCATTGAAATCCAATGAGTGGTTTGTAGACATCAGTGCAACAGCCATAGAACAGCAACAAATTAACTAATAATGCAAATTAGGTGATTAATATGCACAAATATTTACCCCAAAACTAATTAGGTCTCTGCACAGTCCTCAAGTAACTATGTACCAAGTTTCATTGAAACGTGATCATTACTACCGGTACTCGAAATATCAAAAGCTGAAAATTAATTAATTATGCAAATTAGGTAATTAATATGTACTGATATTACCCTAAAAACTATCAGGTCTGTGCAGTGTCATATTATATCTATGTACCAAGTTTTATTGAAATGTTATGATTAGTACTTGAGATATCAGTGGAAAAGCCGAAAATTGATTAATCATTATGTAAATTAGGTAATTAATAATATTAACAGATTTTTACCTGAACTAATCAAATCTGCGCATTAGTTCAGAACATCCATGTGCCAAGTTTCATTGAAATTCAATGAGTGGTTCTTCAAAAATCAGTGGAACAGTCATAGAACAGGTTAAAATCAGTTAATTATCATGCAAATTAGGTAATTAATATTCATAGATTTTTACCCAAATCTAATCAAATCTGCGTATTGGTTCAGAGCATCCATGTGCCAAGTTTCAACAAAATCCAATGAGTGGTTTTTCAAATATCAGTGGAACAGTCATGGAACAGCTTTAAATCAGTTAATTATCATTCAAATTAGGTAATTAAAGCGAACCTAAATGCGGCCTTAATTTATAGTTGTGTATATTCTAAACTGTATTCGAAATAATATTGCAGTGGTTTAATTTTGTTTTAATTATAACTGTAGCTTGGATAGACATTTGAAGTGCCATGGAGGCCATTCATGGAGGGGAATAATTAACGAACGAACATATTTAACATCCGGGTACTTTTCAAAGCTATGACGTTTTAGTATCTGATCGCATTCGTATACGCCATTGTACATAGCCGTTCATGCTGCCAAGCATTGTGTACTATTAGTATAAACTCAACTTTTATATGCACAATGTGCTTTTTGAAACTTGGGTTAGAGCCTTATGCTTTTGAAACACAGTATGCTGAGAGTGAAACCCCAATTGCGTTAAAGTACCATACTTCCCCGATCGTAAGCCCCTCCTGAGTATGAAGCCCATCCCTATGTTTTTACTTGGTATTTATTTATTTATTGGTTTTTACTGGGCGTCGACGATATTCTTTAAAATATGCTTGTAAAAGGTGTGTTTCATTTCATAATAATCGTGATTGGCATGTTAGTTTGGTTCATGCTTTTAGTTTTATGAGAAAACTCGCATTAATTTCAAGTTCAGAGTGCATGGCGAATGTACACAACATGATTCGCATCATTTCTATTCTGTCATTTACTCAGGATGAACATCGATGTTGCAATTCTGGAGTAATCCATATTTCTTTGAGTAGTAGCCTTCGAAAGGCCAAAAATGTGATCGTCAAGGCGTGTACCTGGTTATTGGGAATGGTTTACTTTGAGACTATCATGAAAGGCCTAGGGTGAACGATGAGACATGTTGGCGACCGAGAAAGGTGTTTAAATTCTTCCTCCACACTCAGTTTACCCACGGTTACTATTAACCGTCGTTTATATCTCGGAAATTGCGAATCGCCAGTTTTTAGGGAAAAAAATCATCTTTTTTTCGTTGCAATCAGTGCTACAGATCGCATTTTAACATTGCGGTAATTCACTTCCGCATTGCGCTAAAAAATCATCATCAATAATTGGAAAATTTCATCATTACGACACATCATTTTGATTGGTTAATGAAAGACATGACCTGTTATGTCAAAGGAAGTTGTTCCAGGTCAAATCGTGCTGAAAAACCTCATGGTGGAAAATTGTTTTGCGTCAAGAGTTTGCGTACGATCGAAAACATACCAAAACGAAGATAATGATAAATACCTTCGTCCACTGTTTCCTCACAGACCCTACCCATTATTTCACCGTAAATTCAGACAATATGTAAATCGTATTGTAATAAAATGTGTGTGTTTTTTATGAACATGTTTGTTTCTTCATTGTAAGTATCGTTCAAATCAATGACGCATTTTTTTTTCCCGAGCCCGGCGTGGTTTACGAATATTTTTTTTTGGATAATTTTTCGGTTTTTGCAAGATGGTTACAGTGTTTAACCCCAAAACAAAATCATTTTTTCTGAGTTGATCCTCGAGTACAAGCTCATCCCTTACTTTTCCTTTACGTGTTCATGCCTCCGGGCTTATGATCAGGGAAGTACGGTATACTGTGAAGATTCAGATCAGTCCAGTGTGAGTGATGAGAGTATATCCTCGACGATGCCCCTTGTTCGGATGAAAGTTTTATTTCAAATTACACGGAAGTCTTTGAACAATCTGCTTGGTGTTCCTGTGACACTTGTCCCATGATTTGCCAGTGCAGCCCCGTGAATACATGGACGAAAATGTTTCCACCACCACCCTACGAACTCAAGATTGCATACTCCAGCATCCATACTTTGAATAATTTGCACGCCGCACAGCGCAGTACTGGAAACAGCATTTATTAGATAGACAAAAAACATAACAAAATGCCTGTCTCGATCAATCGCACATCCATAAAGTTTGTATGTTGATATGCTTGTAAATAACATTAACGTAAAAGTCAAAACAACCTAGACTAGAAGTCAATTCACCAGTCCAGCCAGCTATGGCTCCCTAAGTTGTTTATATTTAATCAGATACTATTTCGTCATCATGCTTTGTTACCTTACCTGTTTATACCTCATGAGGGCGTTTTTTATGGCAAGATGGCGCAAACGGAAGTCCTTCGCAGGTTTATGGTTTCTCATATTTAAATCATCATAACTCTGAAAATAATCATTTTTTTAAATTTTTTTTTTCAAATTTATAATCAATATACATAACTTGATAAATACAAACACCAAAATAGGTTCTATTTAGTTCCCCTTTAATATTCATAGATTTTTACCCAAAACTAATCAAATCTGCGCACTAGTTCAGAGCATCCATGTGCCAAGTTTCATCAAAATCAATGAGTAGTTCTTCAGATATTAGTGGAACAATCTTGGAACAGCTAAAAATCAGCTAATTATCATGCAAATTAGATAATTAATATTCATAGATTTTTACCCAAACCTAATTAACTCTGCGCATTATCCCAGAGCATCTATGTACCAAGTTTCACCAAAATTTGATTAGTGGTTCTTGAGATAACGGTGGAACAAAAAAAGTGACATACATACATACATACAGACATACATACAGACATACATTTCTATTGTTTTATTCTCAGTATAAAAATATTACATTATTTAGTTACAGATTTAAAAATAGTTCCATGTTTACGATCAAAAAATATATTCGAAAGTCAATAAACGATAAGGTAAGTTTACACGTTTACATAATACTCGAGATATGTGCGATATTAAAATATTGTGATAATAGAGTAAACGCATTACAAAAAAGTTCATGTATAGTAAAATTACGAGTTCGTAAAAACGGTAAAGTCGATAATGATAGATTGTTATTTCATCAGATATTCTCGTATTTGCAAGTTCATGCCATCTGCAGCAGCTAGGACGTTGTTGAAACACCATAGAGCTTCAAATCCGGTACGACATTTTGCCAGTAGATGGTAATTGTGCTCGTTCTTTATCCTGGATCTGATACGGCCTTTAAAACATTGTAGCACATCTGTATCAGCTAAGTCCTTGATTTTATTGTAGCGCGTTATATGAATAGCTGCTTTAATATTTCCAACAATAAAGCATAGGAGGCGTTGTTGTGGCGATACTTTTCTTGGCTACAGACATACATACATACATACAGACATACATACAGACAGGGTAACTGCAAAGACTCCCTTTTGTGCTTCGCACACGGGAGTCAAAAATGGAACTCGTACTGTCGTAGAATTGAAAAAAAATCGGCTGCTACAATCAGCCGACGTCTTCTCGGTCAGAGGTCAGTTGAAGAGACGTGATTCGCTTAGATGATTGTCAATTAGAACACTCATTAACATAATTACTCGTTGAAAAATCAACGGGTTCCTGCAGTGTCGATAGAGGGCCATGCAGAATAAACCAGTCGGGGTGATTTCGCAGTTACAGGGGATTTCGCGCTAACACCTCCATTTCGCGAATTTTTTTATTTTATTTAAACTACAAAAAACAAATTAATCGCCCCAACTGCGCCAGTCTTCTAGATGGCCTGTGGTTACAGCTTCATGTTCCGAGTAATCGCAAGAAATTTATATTACAATAGAAATTCATGTAACACTGGCACTCTCATGCAATTAACAGCGAGTGAAATTTCTGGGATTGAAACATATATTTTGAATTCACTGATGTAGGCAATGAATAACTTCAAGTTGATATAAAGACGATGTAGTTTATTTAATCAGTGCTCAACTAGAGGCTGAAATTATAATTAATTTCTTTATTTTAATTTCTTCTGAAGTCAAATAGAATACACTGGTGAAACACGGTAGTAACCGTGTGTGAAAGGATCTTTTGGGGTGTAGTTTACATTGTGTATGGAGTGGTAGGGTCGGGTGTAATTTGTTATTTCCAACTCTTATGAAGTCACGTAGAATTTCACTTAATTTATTTTTGCTGACATGTTTTCAAGCATTACATGTGAATCCAATTTTCACTGTGCTGTGTCTCAATAGAGTATGAGGGAAATGGCATTTTCATTGGAATTTTTTTCAGGGGAAAAATGTTTTCAGTGATAATGAAGTATTATGACAGAACCCCATACCCTCCCCATGGCTTTCATTGTGTATGGAAGTTATTTTCACGAGTGATGCGGTGTATCCTGCTGCCGTACTTTCACGAGCGAAGCCACGGGGAGGGTGTGGGGTTCTGTTATTATTACATATGTCCCATATTTGATTATTTCATATTAAAGAAAGAACGTGCAACAAACCGGGATAGAAATTTAGGTCGGGTAACCCAATTGCCCATTAATATGCTCCAAGACAGTGCTGCGACCTAGCATCACGTGTCAGTGTAGAACTCGTGTCACTGTACGTGTGAAAATAAAATAATCAGACGTCTAATTTGAGTCATTGTCCGAATAAATAACTCGTGGATGTTTAAGCGTGGTGGTCGTCGCGCAGCTCGTGTTCGAATTTCATGTAAATAAACAATGTATTTTACATGCGTTGTATACGTCGCTATGAGTCCCATATCGAACAAGACGCGGCATGACGACTGTCGCCCTTTAGTTGGGACCACGACAGAACCAGAACTTAAACTGAGCTACTACGATACACGGTTTATGTTGAAGTTAAAAGTTCCCCCCACAGATCTGTGCATTGGCAAACATGCCGTGCAACTGCGGTACTCCACTGACGGGATGACTTTCGTTGACATCGATCGTCGCTGACTCGTGAGCTGCACACTACAACTTCGTTTGTTATGTTGTTTGCTGGTCGTGGATAGACTGAGTCTTGGTTACCGAATTATTTTTATTTTGCAAACAAATTTTCGTCTGCTATTTTTATTCGGTTGCCAATGAAAACAAGCCGGTAAAAATCAAGCAATATGTTTTCGGCTGTTACCATGGTAAGACATGAACGTGAAGCTAACGATTTGATTGTTCAGCAATATTTTTGGCATATTAGGTGCAGTGTTCTCCACAAGGGGTTTTAGGCGGGCGGCCCGCCCACCAAGTTTTACGGCCGCCTAGGAACTCTCAACACCCGCCCACCAACGTAGATCCAGCTGAAATTATTTGTAAAAAGCTTGCATTGTTCTTCCCAAGCCTAAACAAAAGAGTAGTTGCCCAACCTTTTATTTTGCTATTGTTTCAAAAGTCCAGACATAAACAATGACCACTGGAAGTCTGCAAGCAGTAATCAAGTGTATTCATGGCAATGTGTCAATCGCCTGAATTCATTGTCGGAGGACCGGAACAGGAAAACAAAGTCAGTGGAAAACAAAGGATTTTTTTCGTTAGCGTGCCACAAATAAAAATGTTATGGGTTTTGTTTTGACAAATCGTCCGTTTTGGCTTCGGGGACAAATCACCTCGTATATTTTCTATATTATAACTCAATTATGTTTTGTACTTGCTCTTGAACAAGAACAATTTTCGAACGTATAAATCATCGATTTCAAACTTTCTGCATTTCGTAAATATTGATAGTGACCAATCAGTTTGTATTTCAAAAAAATTGTAACATGTTTCAATTAAATTAAAAAGAAAATAGTAAATAACTTAGTGACATAAATACTAGAATGTTGTATGTAAATGACATGCAAATTAATATGCAAATTTATGCTAATTAGGCCGCCCACCAGCTATTTTGGATTGTGGAGAACACTGAGGTGTACATCACATGGCATACTACGTTTAAGAGAACTTGATGTGTGTTGACTGAGTTTTATCATAGTACGAAGTACCAGGAGGTTTCTGCTGGCGACGTTGCGGCGTTACCCAGTTCCAAATAAAGATTACCAACGCCAAATGAGCAACATTTTAACTGGTAATCAAGATTCATTTAATCCATGGCTAACAAGCAACATTACAAGCGAAGTTGTAGCATGCAGTACTAGTACATGTAAGTCATCATGTCAGTGGAGTACCGCAGTAGCACGGCATGTTTGCCTTCAGCATTGTATTCAAACGAATCACGTGGTGTGCCGTTCTCCGTCAAACCCGGGATTCGATCAATAGGGGAGTTTCAGTAAAAAACACATTGCAAATCATGCAAGTTCAACATTTTCAAACCAATATACTTAAATGGAAATGCTCAGAGATGCAAAAGAAGGATAGATATTACTTTTCACTATACACATCTCTGTTAATACTATCCCTCACATATTCTACTCCCATGTACTACTGCGTAAAATGGACTAGCCTCTTTTCAGATGAACTATATACATGTCTATAAATTACTGTTTTGAGAAATCGATGCACATTCGAAATTGGAATTGAACACAACATGAATCAAATGGACGACTCGAGACGCCGCAGCAGTCTGAGCAGGCACACTAAACAAGTCATAGTGCGATAGCTAGCTAGTAAATATCAATATTAGTATTGAATCGTCATATACTTACCTAGCAGCTTCGCCGAACAGTTTCGATGCACTAATACCTTTTCAATCGGCGACGGATATGCTATGCAATTGATTTTTAAAGGTACGACAGTTGAATTGAGCTCCGTGATATGGCTGTTAGGACAGCTGATTGTAATACCCCCTAAGTTAGCGTCACTGTGTCTGCGTCAAAAAGATGACAATTCGGTCGGAAAAGATGCGCAAGCAAAAAAAAACTTAAATTAAACATAACAAATTACTCCAAATTATACACAAACTGTCCAGAATTATTCAGAATTATGAGATTTATTGATTTTTGAAGAAAAATAATAACAAAAAGCAAGAGAACGTTGGTTTTAATTTTCACGGGTACCAGACGTGTGTTTACATAACAGAGAACACTCTTACTCCGACAACAATGTAATGCCAGTGTCACATTGAACTTAAGAAAGTATTTTACAATGGCTGGCAAAAATCTGTGCATATCTCCCATGTAATTAAATATTTGATCATTCTTCCACCAATCCAATGCACAGAACTTTGTGGTTTATCATGTGTGTATTCAAGTAGTCGACCACCGTGGTTTTAAGTGACACTTCTGATTCTTGGTATTTTGATGAATTGACTGGTTCAGAGTACACTTGCTGTCCATAACAATGCTCACACATTACCTATATATTAAAGACGTGTATGTGTACAAAGCTGTGAAGGCTGTTAATTCTGTATATAGTGAATCATTAAAAAAAAATCACTTCTAACAGCTTTCATAAAACTTATCTCTAAATTTACTTGACTTACAAGACATGGCTTTATTTCACGTCTTTGCACATACAATCCAGATAATAAAAGTATAGCCACCGAACTATTTTTCGCACCAAAAAGTTTCTAACATCCGTGAAAATTACGGTTTCAGCCAATTATCACTGTTCCCATAAAAAGTTAAAATATTTGACGTCATATCTGAAAATGTCCTTCCCCATATGGTAAAAACATCGTATCTAAATAAGATATTTTTGGATGTCACCAACTATTGTGAAGTTCTGATCAATACTCGCTATTGTTTATGGATCAATGTTTATAATTTCCTGTGAACATTGCCAATTATTGTATGTTTTCAAACAGTATTCTCGAATAACATATTTTGTACTGAGTAATAACAAGTTCGTAAATCGACGACTTTGATCTAGGTCAACCATTATGTAAGAATTTTAAAACTAAAACCGTGCTATTTTTTTTATATCGCTCGAGTTCCTGCAAATCTACGTAACAGAAGTAGAGCTCATATCTCCCATGCAATTAAACATTTGGTCATCTCCCTAAAAACCCAATGCGTTGTACTGGGCTTTCTAGTTCACAATGTATGCTCACCAACAAATCTGTAAAACATTTGCAATACAATTTTACTATCCGCAATAACAGGGAAAAGTATTAGTAAGAATTAGTGTAGTTGAGGTTTCCACCGCGTCTGGGTTAGTTTTACTATACTAAGGTGAGAGGCTCGAGGTACTTATGGGAATCGTTACCAGACGATGAGGGCGTACACAATGGAGATATACATATAGTCCAGTATGTGACGCTTAATAGATCCGTTCTTTCTGTACAGAACGTCTGATCCACGACCGATCTATTCACTAACTATAATGAGTTCAGGACGATGATTTGAGCATTGTAATGAGACTGAACTATTCGCTGGCTGTCCATTTAACCGCAGGCCCCCTTTATCTCCAACTGAGTTGACGTTTCCCTTCACTCATTCGTTGCTCAGATGTTTTTTCATACACGACAACAGCTTTCGTCATGTATGAATATAAACACATCGCATTGTTTCTAATTTCAGCAATCTATCTATTTAGTCATGGTTGGGTCATAGTTCAAACTTATTGTCCTTCCAAGGTGTGTTTCGATTGAACAGTTAATAACAAACGTTTCTACTTGGAAGACAGCAAAATGCACTGGCCAATGGCCAAGTACGACCATAGTGTTCTTTGTGGGGGAAGTACGCACGTGACGTACAGCAGAAGTAGTCAAGTTCTAAATATGAAAACACCTATTTTTCAAGGTTCACAGCATCGAATATGGGAACATTTTATACATGTAGACCTACTATACCTAACTAGATGTAGTCAAGGGTGTAAACTGGGGGGGGGGGGTCACGTGTGGTGTTGTACAGAAGTAAAATAAAGAATGCTTGTTACGAAATTAAGTTTAGTCCTAATTAATTGATCATATAAATAATTAACAAATAAATATAAGTGGATTTCTGCTGAACATTTAATGGCGTAATCGTTCGCAATCGTCACATTTGATTGTTCAGAATTTGGTTGGATTGTACGAAACGATAGCGTGACCTCAGTGCACCTCATTGTTATCATGTCATGAGAAAGTCTACGTACATCAATTCGTGCAATTCTAAGTACAAACATGCAATAGTTTGTAGTCGTAAACTCGCGACTAGAATGTTTAGTCCCAGATAGAAATACCTGTACTTTGTTAATTATTACTTTTATATAATAAACTTGTATTTGTTCGATATTTATTAAAACATTACTTATAAGGAGATAAGAGACATAATTTTCTAAGAAAATTTTCTTGAATTTTGCAGTTTTTCAAAATTAAGTTGGCGTTTACCAAACTTATAATTTGAGTGTACCGATCGGTTATATAGTTATCTGTTACAAATTATCAATGGCGACGTGATATAGAACTGACAATCTGTGTCAAGATACTTAGCCATTGAGGGTCACGTGATGGGGTGGAATGTGCTTCAACGGCATCTTTTACTATAGATATATTTGTACATTAGATGGTTATTCATTCTCGGATTCACATTCCGTTTAAGTATAATAATTTTAATCAGTCACTCTTATTGAGTTGTGTACGCGTATGTATGTGGTGATGGGTGGTTGTCATGGTAACTGTGACACATCAGATCGGATTCAATACTGTTACACTTTCCAGAATACATAAAAGATCTACATCAGTTCTTGCTGTCGATAGAATTCAATTGTACCGTCAGAGGACACTGTATATGGTAAAATACATAATAACAAATTTTGAAAAGATAGGATGTTACATTACAAAACAACTTCCTACTCTTTCTCCCCATCTTTGTTGTTACAAGAACATTTATTTGACATTTTTTCGAAAGATATTTCTTTTCTTCTTTAAAAAACTGCAGTCAAGTATAAAGTGCTCCGCATCTTCGATATTATTTGTTTTACATTTTTGGAAAAATATATATTAAGCCTGTATTTTAGGAGTTTTCCTCATTCCTAGTTAAATTTCCAGATTGTGATTGTGACGAAACTTTGATAGCATTTACGCAAATTAAAATCACGTACTTCATACAGGTATTTTTCAAACGTATAGTTTGTTTTAAATAATTTATATATTCGTAATTTATTACCATTGTTTTCATTATCAGGACTGTTACTAAGCCGTTCTTTACATGACTGAATATATTCATTAGTTAATTTTGTTTTTACTACAATTGAGTTTAGTAAATAAGAAAATAAAAAAAAATTACACGATTTAGTCAAATTTAGGTTATTACTCTACCTTTGCACCACACGACTTCCTGTTTGGTCGTTACTCTGGTAACGAAAGTCAAGTGGGTTATTCTATAAAAATCCATATAAAGTAGGCCAGAGTACCAATATACATAAGACCAGAATACACAGGTTGAACTTTGACCTTCAGAAGTCCTATAATATATACCGCTATTATCCATTGTTCATTGCTCCACATGACAAGTATAATTCAGTAACTTTGAAAGGTTAAACAATGACAAAAATCAGTATCGTAAAAAAGCGAGGGTGCCAAAATAAACACAATGCAACGTAACCGAACTATTCGGCACCCGGATACTCGCCAGAATATTGGGCAGTTTAAACGACGTTGGGGCGTATTCTTCAAAACATCATTGACACGTATTGTGCTAAAATGACCGAAAATCTCAAAATCGTGGCAACAAACGATACTCATCTCCATTCAGTTATATCGAAATAGCCGGTCAACATATTGTTAAGTTACACGTTGAGGTTCTTGGTATTTTCAATGAATATTTAATAGATTGGTTTATAGTCCATAGCACTCATACCAATACAATACTTATATGTTAAGGACGTGTGTTTACATAACAGAGAGCACTCTTACTCCGACAACAATGTAATGTCACATTGAGAGACGGCATTGAAGACATGTACGTGTGATGCATTGAGATTAATCCACCACAAAGAACTGTTATAGTGAACATATTATATTACAATGGCTGGCAAAGATCTGTGCATATCTCTCTTGCAACGAAATATTTCTTTCATCCATTCGATACACTGCACAGCACCTTTTGATGTATCATGCATGTTGCCCTCAATCGCTACTTACCGGACAAATCTCCTGGCAGTAACTTGGATAGAAAAAAGCGTCAACCTGGCATTCCTGAAAAAAAACAAAACAAGCATATACTGAAATGGGGGGGGGGGGTATTGAAATAAGCTACCCGCGGTATTAATAGCTCAGTGGGTGGACGGAAATTAGGTACGGGTGCACTGTATGTGACGTGTACTTGCAGCTAAATGTATAGCTTAGAAGAGTTGACTCCTGTTCTGGTGCTGTGCTATTGCCAAGCTTTCATATAGAATTCGCAATTATAAATCGCAATCCTTTTTTCGACTTTCCTCATTAATAATTAGGATGGGTCGATTTGTTAGGATGGTGTGATCGACTACAAAACAACATGACAGAAGGGCGTATTTACTAATCGCGTTTATGAAGTCATGAGACAACTGTAATTTGTCCGGTGCAACAGACAGCTTGCTCCACTGTTGTAGATTATACTGGAATATACGCAACTGCAACAACAACGAATGACATTTTTAGTTATTGACATTACTTAAAAACGATCGAGCGAGGTGTGTGTTCTATAAGTCACTTCCTGTTTGTAGCCAGCAAGCCTGTCCAGTAAAGAGGTATTTTTCATTGACTGTAGTCTAGTGTAAATTTAGATGGGCGATAACAAGTCACTGTAAACTGCTTTAGGAAATCCCCTAATTGTAAGAAAAATCCTTCATATTCAGACAGCCTTACCCCCACACACAGGTGAATCACATATGACTTGAATGTGTTTTTGAGAGTGTCCACTATCTAGAACGATCAAAAGATTATAGGACGGTACGCGGTTTTCATTTTTGTATATATACTAACATTCAGGGTTCGGGTTATTAAAGGGACAACTTTGGTACATTAAAGGCACAACTTTGGTACATTAAAGGCACAACTTTGGTACATTAAAGGCACAAGTCATTCACTACTGAACCTTCTATCAGTGCACAACCCCCCCCCCCCCAATGCTCATCAACTGACAAAGAATATAACATTATATAGGCGTACAGGCAAGGTGATATGTAACAGCCGTAAAGTTGCATAAAATAGAGAGTTACTCTGAAAACTGAAACGAGAACTTCTTTGTTACTCTGCCTGTCATTTGACATTGGGGTAAGCTCAAACATAAACAAATTTCCCATTTTAATACTGATAGAAAACTAAAATTCGGTCTTCAAAACACCCAAACTACAACATTTTGTATGGAAATACTTAATCAGAATTGAGAATGAATATATGTACTTTGCATTATGTGTGTAATAATTTGTAGAAGTTTATGTTGAATGGGCGATAGAATGCGATTTTTGTGTTTGTGTACAGTTAGCTAGAAAATACCCATGATGCTCCACTTTATGTTATATTTTGTTTCTTTATTATGGACGCTTTTTAATGTAGAATTTCTGAGAATATATTCTCCACTGCTACTTGTGTACGGAACGATGTTGGCAGTGGCGGATCCAGCAAAATGTATTGGGGGGGGGGGTGTCCAAGCTACGCTTAAGATATACGGAGCGTAAATCGCAGAGAAGCTATGCTTAATCCAGATCATATGAATCGTCATGCGTTGGTGGGGGAATGAGGCATGCCCCCCCCCCCTCTGGATCCGCCACTGGATGTTGGTTGGTTCAGTAAGTTATTTGAGATGTGTGTATGTTGCATGGAGCGCCATGTGTGTAGCTCACTGACTTGGCAGTCAATGTCTCGTTTATTTGTTCATGGTGTTATAATGCTGGACATTGCCTTTGGTTTGTTGCTGAACATGTTATGTTGTAATGGTATTAGCAATCACCACATTGAATGTGTCTAAACCTCCATTGTTCATAGTTTCTAAAGATTGTTTCATTGTAACTAAAACGTTTATTTTACCTCAATTCTCCACACTGGCGTGGCCTCTATGCGCATAATAGTTGATCAACACATTGTTAATTTCACAGCGGTTATCGAGCAAGCAACACATAACTTAGTTGGAACGGTAGTTATACGATTGTTGCCACTTGTTTCCATAGTTTTAACCCTATTTCTCTAATGACTATCGGGGCGTGACCTAGCAAATGTCGTGGACTGCTGCCAACGTGGTTACGCTCGGATGAGTTACGTAAATCATCGTTCGCTCGTGCTGTCGCCGTAGAGTCAAGATAATTGCTATGAAGCAAACACTTTGTGGATTACGCCGTGTAAAACCTACTTCACACAGCGAGTAAGTACCATACCACTATCACTGACGACGCATTATATTTTTAATTTACACTAATGGAAGCATATTCAGTTATCATTGGTATGCGAGGTCGTGCACGGATCTTGTTTTGTTTAAAGTATTGTTATGTTGATGTTTAACATCAATACAATGTCGTGTTCAACATCAATATACTGTTATATACTACTCTCCTCGGACGAGTAAGTGTTTGGAGATAAACTTATGCGAGCTTTCCACTGAAATATTTGCGAATAGGTTAATATTTTATAGACCTTGAACACAGAAATACAAATACTTGAGTGCGTCATGAGTGGTCGTACCACACGATTCACCTTAAATGTTATTATTTCATGGGAATTACCGACTTAAGATTCAGAAAGACGACATACCTAAACACATTATCACTATAAGTCGGGGACAGGTGCATTATGTCATTGTCCGAATAAGGTCTGCTCCACTCGTTTTAATGTCACCACCAGATTACACAAGCGACCGCACGCTGTTCGTTATACTTTTTTTCAGCTGATCCATATTTCTACTATAATAGCAAATGAAAACGACGTAATTTTGCCTTATAAAAAACGTCTCATACACGGGCCATAGTCACTAAGATGATTATGTGAAATTAGACACGTACATCGTACCGCGGAATCAGGTGTCGGTGTTGTTGAAAAACGGGCGCCATTGTTCTCTTCTACTAAGAAACAATTCAAACACTCCCCATTTTTCAGAAAAACAACAATGAATTTCCGCGCATTAACCGCGTGGCCACAGACTGAACTTCCGTCGTCCGCGAATGCCCCTCCCCAAAGACGCCCGTACGTACGTTCCATTGTGTTGATGCAAACGGAAGATACTAGAAGACATTTATAGCTTGTCCATTACAATTAACGACATGATATGTACGTAACAAGCACGACGTTAACTCAAGCGTCCCAGTAAAGAATTGCACATATCCTATGAATACACAGTATTGTCTATGTAGGTATGTATAGTTTAATTCTGACATCCATCTAAAGTTTTTTTTTATTAGTCCCCGTTCGGACGAAGTCCGAAAACGGGGACTTATAATTCGGTCTCCGTCCGTCCGTGTGTCCGTGCGTCTGTGCGTCCGTGCGTCCGTCCGTCCGGAGTCATATCTCAGAATCCCTTGGACCGATTCCGTTCATTCTTTGCATGTGCCTAGTACTTTATGTGGGACATATGCACATGCAGTGGTTTAGCGATTTGATTCAAAATGGCCGACTGGCAGCCATCTTGTTTTTTGAAAATGTTGTATTTTGGACATGCTTTGTCAGTTTTCATTCAAACTTGGTACATAGATTATACATGTTAGGATACATGTCCATGATGATTTATTTCACAATTGGATCAAAGATGGCCGAATGGCAGCCATCTTGTTTTTTGGAAATGTAATATTTTGGACATGCTTTGTCAGTTTTCATTCAAATTTAGTACATAGATCATACATGTTAGGATACATGTCCCCGACTGTTCGTGAGTTCCTGAGTCTGTCCGTCCGTCCGACCGTCCGTGTGTCCGTCTGTCCGTGCGTCAGTCTGTCCGTCATATTTTAGAATCCTGTGGACCGATTACGTTCATTCTTTGCATGTGCCTAGTACCTTATGTGGGACATATGCACATGCAGTAGTTTAGCGATTCGATTCAAAATGGCCGACTGGCAGCCATCTTGTTTTTTGAAAATGTTGTATTTTGGACATGCTTTGTCAGTTGTCATTCAAACTTGGTACATAGATTATACATGTTAGGATACATGTCCATGACGATTTATTTCACAATTGGATCAAAGATGGTCGACTGGCAGGCATCTTGTTTTTGTTTTTTTATGCGGTATCTTGGACGTGCTCTGTCAGTTTTCATTCAAATTTGGCACATACATGTACTTTATACATGTTAGGATGCATGTCCATGACAATTTGTTTCAAAATCTGGTCAAGGATGGCCGATTGACAGCCATCTGACTTTTTGGCCTTACTACTATATTTCCACAATTCATGTACCATTTTCATTCGTATTTGGCACATCATACATATCAGTGTGTTTCATAATAAAATCAAAGATGGCCGAATAACGGCTGTTTTATTTTGGCCATATTACTATGACACGAAACACGTGTTTTGATGTAAATAAACAATCTGTTGTATACGCCACTTGGAACTCAAGTTTCAAGGACACACTCGCGACAACCCCCCCCCCCACTTTAATATGACGAGCACAAAGAGAACTTAACGGGGACTGTGGCATTTTCAATGACTTGTTTAACCGTGGAACAGTCAAAACGCATTGTTTATCCACAGTCCTTCAGTGGAGGGACTGGGGGGGGGGGCTGTGGTTTATCGTAGTCTAATTTACAACTGTCAATCGTCAGAACTTACCTATGACAATAAGACAATGTTCTGACGTATAATTTGTCCGAATGCGTATCAGATAGCATGAATTCGGGGTTTGATTTTCCAGTCAAACTGCGTCATGCATAATTTGTGCCACTGATGCAGTGTCGGGTTAAAATTTAACTAAAATAATCACCCATGATGCCTTGTGTTCAGTCCCATTATTTGTTTGGTCACAATATAATATTATCACGTGCCATTATTGCCAATCGCGATATTTCGAAAAAAAATATTGACGACGCGGACGTGGTGCGGTTTTTATACTAGTATAAACCACAGTCGTCGCCGATCGACTAATAATTGGCAAATTCAACATACTAGTGACACCTACTCCGAACATCGTCCTTTTCTAGTGTAATGTAACAATTTAACCTTTTTCTAAATTTCCACGTAAATGACATAGTTTGCTTAATATCGTGGATATCATTTTCAACAGCTTCTCAGTTGATTCCGTCAAAACTGCCTACATGCCGTATACATGTATTACATTATTAAAAAAAGTAATGGGAAGCCATATCGTTTACAGTGTCCAATCCAAATCGGTAACTGTGTCTATGATCAATTTAAATATGTTAAGCATTATATGTGCTCCTGTAAGTATATATTATGTATTGTCGGCTCGTGAACCCGGAAGTGTTGTCGATCTTAAAAACGCAACCAGACATACGGCATAGATGACTTCAATTTTGAAAACAACTTCCCATGCAATGAAATATGATTTGTAACTTTTGGCTATTTTTGTGATAATAGCTCTACAATAGTTTTAAACCTGTGCTGAAATTACATGTACAAATGTTCCAATAAGTTTTCGTATATATGTTTCATTAGTTTTCATTAACTACATTACATCTAATCAACAGTTTAGCAATATATACCATATTGTCACATGACACAACACAACACAACACCACACAGAACCAAAAATATCAATCATTTAAACATGATGATGCTCGAACGTGACCAATTCTGTTTCCACATCTATAGAAAGATGAAAACGAAAACGAGAACGCCAATTGTTGTACAGCGTTGTGTTCGACATAGGACTTAAAGTGACGTATACAACGCGTATAAAATACAAGATCAAATATGGAATGAGTGTGTGTGCTTATAGGAGCACACATAATGCTTAAACTATTTAAACTGATCACATACGCAATCTAATATGTTGTCATGGAGTCAGGAGTCATTATAAATTAAATGTTGATGATTTCGAATTATTTAAGAATAATCTGCCAATGGGAACGAGTTGTGTCTCAGCTGATAGGTAATAATTACGCATAACAAAACTAATATACATCACTAATTAATGAACTTATTTTGCATATATTCTCTATGAAATGGTTTCAGTGAATTATTAATTATTAAGTATAACGTGGTAACAACAGTTACCAACACAAAGTGGTCATTGATATCAGAACATTGAACAACACTACCAAATGCTACACAGGCAAGTTGATTAATGCTAAAAGATAAAAGAGCAAACATAATTATTAAATAGTATTCAATCGATTTGTTCAGCGACATATTTTATGCTAATTTCGAATACAATCTTGTTCATACACGACAATGCCAACCACACGCGATTCTGTGCCTTAAACAGCATACAAACGTAATGCAAAGACAAACTAATGCATTTTTCGTGTTTATTCGACGAATTTCAAACATATTTTGTTTCAGCATTAGTTCTATGATTATTTCAGTACATGATATAGATTTGTGGTTGTAGTTTGGGACAGGATATTTTACAATGGACTCTTAAATGTAAATATTGAATGAGAGTCCACAACCGTTATCTCCTACTACTCAGATATACCACGATGTACTTGATATAAGCAGGTCGATGATATTTGACTTTGTATAACAATTCACACTACATTGAATAAATATAGCAGACGCAAACTTTGATATTTGTACATTCCCATATTGTGTAATTAAGGATGGGCTTTTCAGTTTCTATTTGGGGAATATATCAGGAGGTATCGACGATATAAGGAAGTGTGACAGTATGACGGTATATTTATGTTTTGTTTCAAGCAAGATTACATGAAAGTTAAACTGTTTTATTATCTCGATTAAATGACAGAAATTTTTAATTCGAAATCGATGACATCTGATATTTTTTTATAATGCTCCGATGTGCAATATAACTAACTGAAACATAATATTATAGCGATATTTGTATGAGATAATGCTAATTATAATTCACAGCTCGCGATTGAAAGTTTCTACTTCAAACCTGCAGTTGCGAGGCTGTATTGTCAATACTAAATTTGTTAATTGGGTCACTTACCATATCTGTGTTTAGTGGGTACTTATCAATCCCTTAAAGCTGTCAATAATTTTCTTCTATCCTATCGGTGAGAAAACACTGCGGAAAACGTCTACCTTTATTGAATAGAGTTACACAGGTCAACAATCATCAAATATTATCTCCCATATACCTAAAACTGTACATGTATTGGTTAACACGTTCAGTGTGGGAAATGCGTATCACGGCCAGAGTACCACGGTAGCATAACAAACAAAATGAAATATTCAATAATGTAATTTCTATTATGTTCTAACACGTTTAATAGTTCCATACGAGCATTTACCTTAGGCAGTAAATCATATAATTATTATATGGTCCACATAAAACTGTGCATGATTTATCATGTGTTCGTAGGAGACAACAAATCTACAGTCTCTAAACGGATACAAATATTCCCATTTTCCTATATTTACTGAATAAAATATTTTAAATATGCTATGTGCAATAGGGGGCATTATGCCCCTTAATTTGATAAATATCGTCATCATTGTTGAGAACCAATAAAAACCGCATCGATTTTACTGATTTTTAATTTTCTCGCAAATATAATGAGAAAATAATTTAATTGCTAGACAGATGTTGAAAAACAGACACATTGGAGATACATTATTTTATGCAGGTGTATATGCGTTAAATTGCACGCGTGTGTTCTAGGACTGCAAAGTTGGCGAAATCCCAACATGGAACATGTTAAGGCATAGCTATATCGCTTCATTGCTTATATAATCAATTTTACGATTAAAGAAAACAAAACTCGGCCAACACAGTCTGAGTCTGAGCATTAAAGAGGTAGGTGAAAAGGTCACCAGTCCACCTTTTCAATGCTGTTTGTTGTAATTACGGCCGCATTGTTGCTAATATATACATTATGTGCATATATATATTCTTGTCATCGGGACACAGTTACTAAAAAAACAGCTGTGACTGAGCTTCTAGTTGCGTCCGTGATCAGCGGCAATAATGAATTTCAGATCGAAATGTACTCTCTGGCTGATTGCTTTTTCACGATTGCCAGAAATGATCTTGATAACTGCTTGCAGAATTCAAGTGATCATTGTTTATAGCTCGTGTTTTGAAACAGAGAATAAAAAAGGTTTGACGACTACTACGTCATGGCATGGAAATAACAGTTTTATATGTTTAGTATACATACAAATCATTTCATAAAACAATGACAACCGGTTCCCCAGGTGGGTTTGATGTGTGAGAAGTGTGACTACTTCTAGATATTCAAACTTGGACATAATTGCACTGATTTCTTTTCACGATTTCTAAAGACGATAATCTTAGTTTTATCAAAACGTACTACGTGTTTGAACTTTTTGTAGTAAATGTGATCAGACTGAGAAGAATTTAAAGTTTAATCAAACTCTCCTCTTGACCTTACTGAATTTTCATGATTACCATTTATGAAAAAGCAAATAAACAAAACATTCAGTAGAACTCACCCTTATCTCAAACATTATAGTTCAACCTAATTATCAGCCAACTCAGAGCTGACCAATATATACGCCCTAAATTCATTATAAGACAGCCCCATATATATTTGCCCGTAACCAAGCTTTTCTCAATTTGCTAAATTATATATTCTATGCACATGGTCAAAAGTCGAAGTCGATAAATGCACAATAAAACCCATTTTTAAATTAATAAGATATTTCTGAACAATGTTTTTTTAACAGATTTTTTCATTTAGTTTTATATTATCTTATCGAAGATTTGTTTGTTTGTACAACGTAAATTGAAAAAATAATTTCCGTAATTCTGTAATCACAGGCTAGACGTACAACGTAATCAATCAAATATTTTTTTCGCACACTGTAAAAATGTGTCACTTTTCTCGGTACGTACAAGAATTTTCTAAGTTTTCTTTCTTAATTTTCCGTAAAATGTAAAATAACCTTTATTTTCACTGTAAACTGTGAAATTGTAAAAAGTCATTTTTATTTCCCGTAAAACTGTACCAGCTACCCCTTGCCCCCCTCTATAAATCAATATACAAACGCGAGTCGATCCAAAATTAGCTTCACCTGAGTTACATCCAGACAACCGGAAAAATAAAAATGCTAATTAAAACAATAATGCAATAATTTCGATTGAGCCCCGCTTGTGTACCCCATGTACGTACCTTTCGTAAAGGACCCTACGGAATAATACAGAACAATTATTAAACAATTCATAAAAAATAATTAATATGACTGAATGTCAGCAGTATTCAGTTAGAACTAGGAATCTGACTGCGTTGACTAGCGTAACGGCGTAGTAACTTTCTGAATAATTAAAACTGTATTCAGGCAATGTAAGTCAATCTGTCAATATACATATATTAAACTTTTTAAATACATTTACATAATGAACAATTTTTTATGACTAGGCAGCGCTTTATTTTGTGTTTGGCTAAATAATTTACATATAAATATAATTAATGCGGTATAATAAGTGTATTAAGACAAGCGCCCTGCTGATGCAGACGGTAACACTATACTACACACACGCTACATTAATCGTCTTAAAATAAAACGTCCCGAAATACCGTGAACCCTGTCCTACAGTGACTAGATTGAAATTCGCATCACACACATAAACACCAAATACATGATTCGAAATTTCAAAATTCAAAATATATGTAATACGTTATTACGTTATATTCGGAGATAAGTAATACAGTATTGCGAGGTAATTTACAAAATATTAATTAAGTAATTTGATATTAAAAATTTGTAACGCAGAATGAATTAAAAGACACTAATGCAAGAGCTTCTATGTGTTTTTAATCCTTTTCTTTGTAACTATTGTCAAACTAGTATTTAGGAAACCATTGGATACAAAACAAAAAATAATAATATAAATAAATATATAACATAACGGTTTAATGCAATGTCTCTTTCTTTGGCCTGAACGCTATGAAAATAAACTTTGATAAGTTAAATATTTCTTTTGAGATTATGCTGGTCAAAAAGAGTCACCAAATTGTCATTACATGTTATCGAATAGACCAGCGCTGCCAAACGTGTGCCATACGGGGTCATTCGAAAATGATTTGAAATTCATCTTCGATATAACAAGCTTCTCATGGCGACCTGAATCACCACTGCACTTAGTTTCAATAACGAGATTGTGACTGAGTAACGTAACTTAATGTAAGTCAACCTTGCCTACTGATAAGCCTTCTTAGAAAATTTCGTACGCAAGGTTTTCGTTGTAGGCTATTTTTAATATACAGTATATATATGGGGACGTGTAAACGACTCGTAATTGGCATGGACCCGGAATCACTTTAACAAAGCTGACAATATTCGATTTTAATTTACATATGTTACATAAAATGTACTTGTAATCATAGAAAATAATTACCAATACCTATAACAATCCGTTTTACAAATATTATTATTCAGTCATTCCATCGCTTACACTTTTATGGTTTGATGATTTTCAAATAACCGACGTTCTACTGTAGATAAGAACATAATTTGTATTTCGTTTATTACAGATATAGACGCCTTTATTTGTTATAATGACTTGATTGGATGATTTGGCAATACTAACGCTATCAAAACTAAATGTAGTAAATGGCATGTATATGTTAATTAGGGCATGGTTATTGCAGTCTGACGCGTACGATCGTATATATCACGTTTTTGTAATAATATGTTCAGACCGTGATTATGTTACCATGACAAAATCGATATATTCATGATCCAATTATTATTTTAAGTCTGTCGCTATTTAAACAAAGTGTATATTTCCACTCTATAATATTTGGTTCGTATGTCATACAATGGTTAGCAATGTGTTTTTGTTAGTAGTCAAATCTAAAAAAAGCAATGACTTGTTTATCAATATTTGCTACTTGTTATCAGCCATTTCGCATATTATGTTGTAGAGGCATTAAGATTGTTCATAAGAATAGCCATGCGCTGTAAATATTCAATTAAATTGAATTCGACTATAAGTTCTTTCTTTCAATCAAGGATTCACAGTCTTTGACAGCCAACTAAGAGATTCGTATCTATGGTGATTTATACCATTGTATTTTAGTCAGTATGATTATCGTATTGCAATAAGCACAGTCTTATCTGAATACCACGAACTGAATACACACAACATTGATAACTAAAAATTAGAAATATTACTCAGTAGTAACGATGAACAATTTGTTGCACATGACAACGCAGTCACATGACACAACACACTCGATAGTCGCAGAGGTTACTTGCTTTGTATGCACAGTTTTTCTGCCTAGGTAATTGACGTCATCACTTTCTCTTTCTCAACTAGGTAAGCCTCACAGTTATATTGCTTTAGAATAATGCTGTATATACATTATTATATTCATTCTTGAGTTGGTTGACTGCTTGTTGCTATTTTGTTTTATTCTAGTGAACTGAGAAAACACTATTGGAGATTACAATCGGCCTAATTACAAATGTAGCTGTGAATAACTCCTTCTGCATAACACATATTTCATATTTAAGCTTACCTTTATTATCTGACGTTCATATGAATAGTCAATGATTATTTCATATCAAACGATGTTTGATTGCCAGCGTCTGTTCCGACCATGGGGTTTAAGCCGTATAATAAAAGTAATACATTTGTCTAGAGGAATACATTGCGTTTGCCATATTAACAAGGTAGCAACCAATTCTGTTGAATATTGGAAGCAATTTATTAGCACAGTAACCCAGATATTGTTTTACGATTAATTACACGGTTTTAATTCATCTCAATGAAAACCTTTTATGAGACCATGTTGTATATAAATCATCAGTGTAGGCACTAAAATAATGTAAACAGATTAAACATGCATTTATGTGTGAATAATTACATTGCCGACTCGGACATTATTTCATTAATTTGATAATTTCACTTTTACGAATTGTTCTATTACTCAGTATTTTATTAACACATACCACATTGTGTACTGTAATTGGTATTTAAATGCCCATTTTATGTCAGTAATAATTGTCACCAGCATTAATAAAAACCCAAACATTATCAAAGGCTGGCAATGTTTGTTCCCACGCATAAATCATAAGATCGTTTAATTCATCTATCGCTGACGTGTAACAACACATCGATGTACACAAAATAGGGTGGTGCCAGTGAAATCTCAATCTGTAACCTCGAATTTGAAAAGAAAATTTCTATATATGTTGTATCCAACATTAAAGTTACAGACTGGGCTATACAAACATCAATCTCTTATTCCACTGAGTAAGCTATTTATTACATGATGCCTGTATTTTACTATCCCAATGCTTGAGTAAGGTAACATTTTGTTCAAACTTAAGCTAAATATGTCATTTGGTATAATTATGAATACATTGACTCGGATTGGGTGCGTAGCTAATTCGTGCCGCATGTATTCAAAAATCAAATCTGCAAAATTTTGTTGACTATTGGGCCCAATATAAGTTGAAAAACATATAGTTACCGTTATAATGAACTTGGGAAATCAAGAAATTAGCTAGTTTTAAGCTTACTGTGAGTTTATTCTGTCACTTAACAATAGCAGAGAAATTAAACTTTTTAATTTAAAAAAAGTAACATTAGTTTAGTTAAAGGGAAAGTCAAGACTAACAACATAATACAGTTTTTTATATCACTTTTCATTCTCTAGATATTCAACTTTTCATCAATTTATGTAGTCCGCCATCTCGATTCTTCAGCAAAGGATTGTGGGTAAAGAATGACATCATAGAATCTGTCGTTAAAAACTGAGAAAATGATTTATTGATCACTAAACGGGCACAAACAAGTATTATTCTATATTTCACAATAAAATATTTTTTTAATTTTTTTTAACGTTTTTGACAATATCGGCACTTTATGTGTATTTGTAACATTTTAATTCCTATTGCTGTAATTATGTACATGAGTAATATGCACAACGCAAATTTGAACTAATTCGCATCAGTATTTCTCATGTTATAGATGACATCATATGATGTCATACTTTACCCATAATCCTTTGCTTGAGAATCAAGATGGGTGACTACATAATACTGATGAAAAGTTCAATATCTAGAAAGTGAAAAGTGATAACAAAACTGTAAATTGCATTCCCCTACATTTGTGGAGCTTTTTATTGAGGGGTCATTATGTTGTTTGGCTTGATGTTTCCTTTAAGTTGTGAAAACATCTTGTGGGTACTACAATTTATGTGATATGTTGAATGTGACGTAATTAAAACAGTTGTGCTAGTTTTTGCTGATATATATGCCGTGTTTGTTAAAAAAACGCAATTACACAGTCTTGTAAGTTGATATAAATTGTTTGCGCAATTTGTGATTATGCACAATTCAATTCAATAGACTACATTCAACATTACTAGTATTTATGTGTGCTCATTAGTTACATTTATTCTGCTATAAGTAATTATTATTTGCTGTGCATGGATATATTACTTAATGATAGAGGAATACAGAAATAGAATAGAAATAGAAAATGCATAATCCGAGTCTGGACAAAAAAATATTAAAATTGAAGGTTCTAGAGAACCCGCAGAGTCTATCTTATGCACACCACTTTATATATACAATACACGTACATTATGTTCCTAACAATTGATGAGAAAAGCAATAGTCATTGTCTAATTATACATGCATGGAATTGCTTATCTAATGCATATATTAAGAAAATGTTAACGTGTTAGTGTGTCATTTATTTGTTTAATGTTGATCTCAACTTTGGGAATGCGCGTTAATATTGTAATGAACGTTACATATTCAGTAAAAGTACATGAATTGAAAACATTAAATCCTGCATTGAGCAGAGTCATAGCAGAACGTGACAGAACATGTTGTAAAAACGATTCTACATAATGGCACAATTCACGATTAATACAACGAAACAAGCATGCTAACGAACATGTTAACTGAAAACCAGTTGTTCAGTTAATTGTCTCTGCGTTTCTAAAATGTTGTATTCTTAAATTACAATTTACAAATAGTACAAGGGTAACGTACCCTTTCCAGCCATGTTTCAAATAGATATATTCCCAACTCTGTATGGAGTTCTACAATACAGAACTTTGGATTTATATGTTATAACACGCATTTTGATTCTTTAATTGCACTTTAATGTTGTGTTTGGTATACATCCTTCAGTTTTTGTGTTCGTCACAGAACATGTAAACATTGTAAAATGTTAAACAAAAAATGCATACGTTATGAATGTCTAGTGTGAGTATGTTCAATGCTAGAAACTGACGACAATTCTTTGCAACCTATGAATTAAATAATAAATAACTTTTGTTAGTTACAATGACAACTATATACTTGATGCCATTAAAATAGACATGGCTTTAAACAAAGCAGAAGACACATGTTTGTTTTCAATACGTTTCCGCAAAATCTGCTATATATTTAATTATAAGATTTTAAGACAAACAAATACTCAAATAATAGAAGGCAAATCTGAATATAGAATATTCTGAAGTTGGTCAATGCGACATAGTAGTCTTGATATAACGAGTAATATATCAGCAATCAAGCCTAATTATTATATGTTTCAGCCATGAGTCGAGAGCTTCCATTCAATGAGGTTCGTTATGTCAAACTTGCTATGCCTTCAATTTTAAAAGTCTCGAACAATTATGAGTATTGAGTACTGCACCTGCCTCGGTTAATGATGAATTTAATGACTTACGCAGATAATTGCGACATGCCGCCAGTGCTTTGCTATTCAATGACGTAATCTGTATTTTCCACCAGACAATACATGATCGAGTTGTTTCTTAACCGATCGTACGGTCGGCTGAACTATGTAAATACCTTTAGGGTTTCACCAGATGCAACATATTTAGAAACGCATAAATCTGGTCCAGCCCCAAGCAAAATACTTAATTACTTTGAATGATATCCGGATCGTTTTTACGATGCAAAGCGACAGTAGAAATATGCATACTAATGTCCATATTCATTCCGTATTTATAAGTATTCATAAATGAATGGTGTTCCAATTGTACCAACAACGACAATAGAATAGTACAACAACACAACTTTCTATAATCGTTGCAACAATTTGTTTGAACAGTATTTCAAACTAGCTAGGCAATTGAAGAAACGAAATTAAAACAGTTTCTAACTATGTTGTGTCTCGTTTTAATGTTATGTACGCTAGAATTTAATTTTACACCTGACATCAATTCTTAATGCCTTCTTGTGACTGATACATAGTGGGTGTTACATGTTAAGTATTAAATGCAATCGGTTCAATGTATTACAGTACAAATTGGCATTGTTCCTAAATTGTATTATACAGATTTTAATGACAACATTTTTAAAGAAGAGTGATTTTCAGGAGTTTTAAAAATTATGAAAACCATCTGAGGTATTGGGTCACAGAATATTTTATGTGAAAAAGAAAACTGAAATCAGAATGCAAATTGTAATATTTTTTTATGAAGACATATAATTCAGTAATGTTGCCCCCGTTATTTGGCTTTTTCAAATTAAATTACTATTAAAATGGTAATGTACAACAAAATATCAATATGTGACACATCAGGTTAAATAAAGTGATGAGTAGATTGTGACGGAAATATCGAAACTGATTTTGTTTCAATATTTTTAGATTTTAATGATATATTTTAATATACTATAAAGTAACAATTTTTAAAAAATACGTGTGTATTACACATAGCGTAAATAAATTTGGCGTCCAGTTATTTTTAAACAAATAAATTAGTTTCCAAAACCAAATCCAGGGATTAAAAATAACACAGTAATAACACATAGTAGTTGAAGTTTAATCAGCAATACATTAACATTGGAAACATTGGATAAGTTTGCCCAGCTGAGTGTGGCAGTTCAATATTTTAAACGTGGTTATCACTAAGAATTGTTATTAATAACTGAATATTGATACTTCACATCTAAAAATTATCTATACCAGGGCAATATATTGGGTCAGTATTTGTTTAAAACCCTATCATCTGCTCAGGGTCTAATTCTGCAGTACTTTGAGTTGGGTTAATGCATTTTATTGAATAATTTATTATAATAATACAAAATGTGTTCTACATTATTTGGCTTTACCGAACTCTTATTTAAAACTAGTGATCACTCATCAATTAACAGATGGTTTAATAGTGTCAACACTATATCGTATCGCAGCTAATGTAGGCACACACATTGTTGTATAATCCTCATTATATTTTTGTGCTTAAAACACAATGTGAGTGAATTCTGTTAACAAACGTAACGGCACTGACGGCGTCTTTATTTCTTTTATTATGTCGATTAAGACGAGTTTATACAGGATTACACAAATAAATCTTACAACGTTTCAGATGTTGCCGCAATTCTGTACATAGTGTTATTTCCATATCACAGAATGATATTGTACAGTTAACTTCATATGTACTCGCCTGCGGCTCGTGAATATATGTCGTATATTAACATATTCTCACAGAGTTAAGTAGCGTGGAGTAGTAGTGACATGTCATTGTGTCAGCATGTTCCGTAATGTATAAACAAATATATAAGCATTATTTGTTTACACAATACCGGGTATGATGAGAAACGATGGTCTACACATTGTGTAGCCTCTGTCCCAGCTTTGCATATTTCTCTTTAAATGTAATTATATCGTATAATAAACTCACTGGTTGGCGAAATACATAAAACACATGTCAGACAGAATAATCCTGACATAGAATATGGGTAAACCATTGTGCTTAAAAACCTACTAAAATGACAGTACCATCTATAGTATTTAGAAACCTAAAAGATAAAAACTAATAACTTAATAGTAACTATTGTCTCAATAACGGAGACGACGAGTAATTATAGTGTTTAGAGTGATATGAAAATAACATGCGATGTGAGCGATACAAATTCGACGTATTTAAATACGTAATAAAATAACTGTTATGATGTGCCGCTGTCATGTTGATGTACCCTAGCAGAATAATCCTCATTAGCACTTGAAATGAAATGAAATGAAAGTCAGTTTTGACACATTCATTGTTCCGCTTTAAGTATTAAGTATACTCCAGTGTACGTGCAAGCAATCATTTTATGTCTGAATAGTGCGGTATTGGTCGCATGTTGTTGTGTTATTAGCAGTTAAAACATAATGATCTCAAAGTTGGCACCTCTCCCGAGTATTTGTTTCCATCGACATCTTCCAATGAATGCTTAGTCAAAATAATCTATATCTGATATGACTGGAATTTGTCCAAGTCAAGGTACATATCAAACCACCAGTATTTTAACACACTTCGTAGTACATTTATTTATGTAAAAGTAGTGTCACCATGGTGACTCTTGTCATTCCCAGTAATAATTATCGTTATTCATACACAAAGTTTCACGAGAAAGGGGTCGTTTGAAATCTTATGTTTTAATCATGACAGAAAATGAACTTTGACCTATGCAGTAATAGAATAACAAAACAACAACTACAAATATAACATAAACACATTCTGGTTGCGCTATAGAACGGATGTGACGTATACAACACACGTCTATCACGTGATGTAAGCAATTTGTCTGTAGTCACGTGTGTTTTTAGTTAAAAATACACATCGTGAAATACGACATGAGGGTTTAATGTAATCCGAATTCTAATAAATCAGATTGAGACTGAAATTTATTGTCATTAATCCAAACTATCCATTAATATGCAAATTTGGTGATTTTTCATTTTGACATATAGACATTTTAAATTAACTGTTTATATGATTTACCTGGATTTTTATTTAGAAATGTATTTTAAATTTATATCATACTGGGTGGGAGACAATGACCTGTCTAGCTATACATTTACGACCCCGATATAAATATGGCAGACGTGATAAAACATGTTCCCGATATATCGCATTAAATATAACCTGTGTGCCTGCACAGTATATTTTACGTAAACTAGAGTGTGTTTAATTTTGCTTTTTCAGCTTATTACTACTAACTCAATTTATATGAATACTACACCGTATTAACCCAGTAGTAACTGAATTCATATTATACTCTTCAATCCACTTCAGTAGTTCTGGCTAAATTTACGTTTGCTCCCCAACGCGACCAAATTGTCATTATGATCAATCAATTTTATACCTACAGGAGCAGCGGAGCGTCACTATCTCATGTATCAGCTGTTCGGTTCTTGTAACGTGTCTGGGAACCCATATATTCGCAGAGAGTTAGAGAGAGAAGAGCGTACTCATTGTTCTTTTCCGTACAGCGTTGGAAGGAGCAAAGTGTGGTGTCAACACAGACACACGCTCGGTATTAGAACACATATAGCGGATATCGGTACCGTATTACTAATTAGCACCGCGTTAATTGTTGTTGGAGTAATAATTTCACGGTATTGGGCTTGAACATATGCGACCCTTTGATCCTGTATTCCTGAACATATCAGACTTTCACTCATCTGGCTATACCTCCCCTATGCTAGTGCAGTACCGTCAGCCCTGATACAGACGTGTTGGAATATATTATCTATGAAATCATGGATATAAAAACAAATACAGTTTTACTGGCTACTGTCGTCACCGTAATATTTATTTTCAGTCGAAACGTTCGAGTTGTTACAGCAAAGAACTTTCATCTTGGAGTACTCATACCATGGGACGGATTTTGGGCTGTCGGACCTCATGTTGCCGGCGCTGTCAACGTTGCCTTAGACGACATTCTTTCAGACCCACGGTTTGCAGCAATACATAACGGCGGGCATAACATAACCTACGCCTGGCGAAATGACGAATGCACTGCCAGCATCGGACTATACGAAACAATTGACCTATGGTCAGGAAAGTTCGATGGTACACCGATGGACGCAATGATTGGATCTGGATGTAGTGTGGTATGCGAACCGACTGGATTGCTGACAGCGAAATGGGAAATACCACAGGTATCGTGGAATTGTGCAAGTAGCCTACTCAGTGACAAAGGTTTATATCCAACATTTGCGAGGACCGTCGCACCGTATACAAAACTAACTGGATTTTTCATTACAATATTTCAACATTACAATTGGGACCACGTGGCCATATTGACATCACAGGAAAACCTCTGGAAGATCGCTGCTATGGCAATGAGAGATGAGTTTGAAATGAACAACATCACGGTGTCGGCCTTCGAAGAGTTCAGTCCCGGCCACGACCAATTTACCGAAGATGATGTATGGAAACAGCACAGGGCACTGGAGAACGCTGCACAGGTTTCGAGAGGTGAGTTGAATATATTATACCCAATTGAAGAACGTATGATTAGTGTTCTGTTATTCTCACTACTCTGTTTTCAAATATATCTATTAGCACAAACAAGGCAAGTCCACCGCTCCTACGATATCATGAACTCTTTTAATATACTAATCATTCAACTCAATTCATTATGTGCTGTGTTTCCAAGTAATTGTAACAGTTCACTGCGGTATAAAGGGCGACGGTTCGCTTCGTTAATAAATAAGTTACTGTCTACTGCGCTGTCTTCTAATTTGTAACACTACTATGATGTCATCTCAATAATAGTTAAACCTAAGTCACCTGTTTATCTGAGTATGTTTGCAAGATGCTTAATAACACACACTGATTAATTTGCATAGTTTGGTCTTTGATACAGTCTGGTAACACCATATGAACAGACCAGACCGTTGACATATACTATTTACATACACAGTATTGCTAGAGACATGTCTGTAATTGTTGGGAAATGGTTCTCAATGTCACAATATTACTGGACACATGTCTGTAATTGCTGAGAAATGATTCTCAATGTCAAGGCATTACTGGAATAATGTCTGTAATTACTGCGAAATAGTGAACAAATGAGGAACATTGCCTTTCTAACAATGATTTTGTATTATACGGATATTTGCCCTGCCCCCCAAAAAACAATTGAACCAAAGAATGCTTAGAAAGAACTCTCGTGTGCTGAGGGAATAGGGGTCATGATGTATTATTCGGGAATGTTTGAAAATAATAAACAAATTATGAATAATCTATTAAATAGGGCGCCACCAGTAGTCATCTACACACATAGACATCGTATACCTACAATAAGCCTACTTAAAATTATGCTTAAAAAGTCTACACAAAATTGAAACATTAAAAAGAAAACTGAAATAATTCATAAAACATTGGGGAAAATGAAATGCAACGAAAATAGTAAACAAATAAATGCCCAAAATAAACTTGTAGGGCATTTAAAAATATTTTAGAAATTTAGTTAACACGGAAAACGCGAAGTAGTAAGAACAACTATGTAAATTTCTGACAAACAATCACAATCTAAATATCTAAAATTCAAACCACTATCTTAACATCAATATGTGTGTCATTAAATATTATATATATATATATTTATTTTTAGTTATGTATATTAATAAGGAAGGCATCACAATCTTTAGAGCCCCTTCGATTGGTGTGTATATCCCGAGAATCGACATGGTAAAATTACAACCATCGTACAGCTCAGTACCATAACAAATATTAATAATTTACGGCTGACTTCTCGGTACATAAAATTCAAAGTAATCCCCAACGCGTCTCATTTGTTACTGCGTATAAATTGACACTATCTGGGGCACGTCGCACGCGATGAGTACCAACCAAAAATACACACAGGACATTTTAAGTGGCTCGAAACAAAACCTATTCGCATGTTTTTGTTTACCAGGCAGGACATCATGATCTATACATTCCACATGAAGCATGGTATTCAGCTTAAATATATATTTTTTTGCTCCATGGCTTAACTTAATAAGAACAGTAACTCGAGCAATAAATGCGCCTTCCTATTTGAGGGATATCGTGCCGTGTAATATTCAATGAAAAAAAACAGTGAAACACGAGGCCCACGCCGGGGCCCACATTAGGTGTTGCAATAGTGTAAATAAGCCAGACAAAGCCAGACACCGATTGTTTCCTTTGCTAGGTAAAAACAATGTACAGAATACTCGGATGAAACAACTAAAGAAAACTAGGATATATTAGAGCCAATGAATTCGTAATTTCCGACGAAAAGGACCGGGAAAAATACCCCTCATAACAAATCACCGTCATAACAAAACACCGTGCTGAGGGGCGGTGAACAAATGAGACACCGATTGTCAAATTGTTTTGGCAATCATCGCATGTCGATTCATTTCATTTGTACAGGGTAAGGATTTTGTGATTTCCCACACGAAGAACGTTCTCAGAAATAATCCGACATGCATAAAACTAAATAAGAGACAAGTTGTGAAACGCGTTTTTCAGATTCCTACAAATCTGGACAAAAATACCAATCTTTCACAGAAATACGATCCGTTGGGGTAATATTAAGTCAACCGATAACAAAATTCGACCGAATTCGACATTTTTTGTGGAAAATCCCTCAAATACGAACACCCAATTACACTAAGAACATAGAACACTTTCCCGGGGGTATTTGAAACCGAAATTGTCATCTAACTGTGAACCTGTCGCTGATTGGCTGCTGAGCTGGAATGACAATTTTTTGGTTTCAAATACCCCTAGGTTCTTGGTGTAATTAGGTGTTCGTATGCAATAGAATTATTCCACACAAAAACGCCGAATTCGCCTGAATTTTTTATCGGTTGGCTTAATATAACCCCAACGGATCGTATTTTTGTGAAAGATTGGTATTTTTGTCCAGATTTGTAGAAATCTGAAAAACGCGTTTCACAACTTGTCTCTTATTTAGTTTTATGCTGCATTCAAGATGGCGGCCTCCATATAGTAAATATCGTATTTATTTTATTGTCACGTGTACGTCAGCCGACTGTGCATAAAACATATATGCGCTGCTGCAAGTGTGTGCAATAATAGCCCACCAAGAGTACAAAACTATAATTTATAATAATTATATGATTGCATTGTGTGTTATATCATAATTGACCACTGATTTTATTCAATAGAATATCATGACTAGTTAAACTAGAATATAAATTATATAGTATTGTATGCACTATAAATAGTACAATAAAACAAGATCAATGATATTCCAATTTACCGAACATTGACATCTTTGATTGTGGCAGGCGAATCACAATATGGGAACATAACAACTGTTAACATGCTAGTTTAAGGGTTTAAGGGGTCATAATATTATGTTATTGTAAATGTCTACATAGCTAACCGACTTCTGTGGATTTATATATTACAAACAGCTGCAGTTATTGCATTTTCACACGACATCTATTTACATGGGAGTGGTAGAGCCGAGCATTTGAATATTAAATTCACAATATATATGATTTTTAGTGGCTACAGGCACAGTGGTAATAATATATACTGCATGTCATATCGTGTCGAATTCAACTTTATCTGAATTGAAATTATAACTATAGTATGAGTGGGAATTGCCAATTAACGATTTGACAAACTTTCATATCGAGGTTACCCGACAAGAGGGCAGAGGTGTAATCCCATATACACTGCCGATAGATACGATTATGAGACAAATAACTTACTGGCAGATCAAATACTGTTCTCGATACTAGGTTTATATTTGACTGCCTGTATTGATAACATAACCGACTCACGGCCATTTTATTTTAGTGTTTTTTATAATTATATATATGTCTATATCACATAAATCTATGTAATCTCACAGAATTTACTAGTTAAAAATAAACATATGAAGTTATGTAATAATGCAAATCTTATTTATCAATGCACCATAAACAAAAATCATTAATCTAATTGAATGTCATAAACATAAGCGCTGAAATCCATTTTACGCCGATTCTCCTTTATCGAATCGCGTGCAAAGTATTGTGGATTTTATCGTTTTGATTCAGCATGATTGATATATTAATAGCAATGGTTACTATAGAAACAAAGGTTGGAAAGTCTAAACAAACAATATTATTTTCTCAAGTATTTTAATGTAGATCAAAAGTGTTGTCATAAAGTCATTCGATGTTGTTACAATTTATAGAAACAGCAGCAGATGATAACATTACAGTTCCATTAAACATTTTACCGCTAACTGGACCACTTTCTATAATATGTATATAAATATAATAGGTATCAATAGCCGAGAGCTATGTTAGAGAAAGTAACACAAACCGAATCCGTCAAACGAAACAATAAACAAATGCCATGCCAAATATTTCAATTAGCTTTTAATTTGTTGATGCATGGCCATGAAAAGTCTAATGTCAACTGATTAAGTATTATATGCAAAGATATCTTACTTGATTGATTATATTACCTGTCAGGGATTCATTGAGTATATCAGTTTGCATTTAACGTTTGCGTTTGACGTCAAATAGTGTTGGTCAAAAATTTAGCAGCTGTTCTGTCCATCATTCAATTTCTAGTTTATATAGTGTGCGTTATTAATAAGGAGTATGTAGTGTATGTAGCAATATATCTACCCCACATGCTCCTGATACATATGTGACTTAATATTAACTAATATTAATATTGGTTTTTGTTAATTAGAAAATATGTACATCACTGTTGTAATTGCCCTATAGCGTTTACATCACGTAAACCGAGATAAATGAACAATTATGCGTGAGTTGAGTTTGAATTCAAACCTCTGATATAAAAGGTTCCAAGAGATTAGTCACTATCATGAAAATAAAGAGAATTAGGCCTGACACTTTGTCGACACAAATGTGCAAGCACTTTTTCACGTTTAAAGAATCTGCGACTTGAATGGCTTATTCAATAGCCTAGGAGTGGCGGGCGTACAGGATTCAATGAACTGCCAAAACAATAGACAGCACTAAATTTTCTCAAATTATGTATCTCTACATAGTTTAGGGCAATGGATAATTAAAATCTCCTTACTGATTGCTCCTTACTTTCGTTGAAACGATCACCATACCGCTTTAGGTATACGGTGGCATACATTTTACTTGTTAATTTTGGACAAATTTAAAATAGGTTTCTGAAATGAACATATGCCATGTGCACAGTCAGCTGGCGCACACGAGATAATAAAATAAATACGATATTTACTATATGGGGACCGCCATCTTAAATGACGCATAAAACTAAATAAGAGACAAGTTGTGAAACGCGTTTTTTCAGAATCCTACAAATCAGGACAAAAATACCAATCTTTCAGAAAAATACGGTTTTTTAGGGTTATATGTTATAGGTGTTCGTATGCAAGGGAATTTCCAAAAATTCTTATTCCAACGTTGAAAATTGTTTGTGGGCAAGTGAAGGAGGACGATGGAGTGTCTAAATATTTGTGCAAACTGTGTTTTAGTAAACTGACGAAACTGATAACATATCGTCTTGCCTTATTCGGTGTTCGTTGCAACACAGTCAAGGGACTGTGTTTGCAACAAACACGTCATTTTTCTCAAATACAGCACTAAGTGCTTACTTTTGATGATAAGTAAGCTCATTCAGAGAAAAAGCTAGCAACACATTTATTTGATTCCGCCATTTTAATTTTACCAAGAAATGTGTAGTTTCTTTCGTGAATTCTGATTGGGTGATACAAATGAGCCGAAGTGAATCTTATAATCATTGAGGGCGTGCGACATACAGTAAATCGTGGTGAAATCTGCCAAGGGTTAATGTTGAGGCTTCGGCCGAATAAATGGTCCTTGGCTGGCGAAGATACGTTGTACATAAAACCATGATAAAATATACGGTCACGTAACTTGTTGCAATGCTTCCTAGGATATGATCAATAACTGCATACATACACACTCTTTTTTATTTATAGTTCCAATACAGAATCAATAAAACACATGTGTTCACGTGTTTCGTAGGCTACACATTGGTACACAAATAATAATTGACATCACCATATGGACCGTACTGTGAATATTTGCTGTCAATACAATCAAGCACTTCTTCCTTGTGCGAACCATGTGTTCATATTGAACATTAAGGTTGTATTCCTACTTAGTATCATATGCAAAGGAAATTATTTTCTGCATGATAAAATCAGCGCAAATCTTGAAATATTGGAGCAGTGAAACTAGCTGGGATAGAAGGGCGTGAAACACATTGAAATAATCATTTTAACGAATTAGACCCAATGCACAAATTAACAAAATATTGATTTAGCTAAAGTGCCAACAATGTCATACTTTCTTTTAACTTACCGACATCTTGAATAACATAACATGCTATCAAAAAATACATGTTTTACAATAATACCTAATCAAACATTATGTTATTGTTGTAATCATTAAGGTTATTTCACTTTACTTTCAAATTCACGATTTTTCATGAACTAAATCTTTTATAATATATACATCTGTGCCATATTTAATTCACAACAGCCTTGAAAAATGAGGAACATGCGTAGATACACTTGCCACATAAATAAGTCATACTTACAATATTCCAAATTTCAATAAAATATTCGTCAAAAAAATACGTTCAGTTGGTTCACATCTCTGTTATCAAATTAATAATTCTGTGAATTTCTCTGTTTATTTCGAACAATCTAATTAATTATTTTTTATTTGATGTGTACCTAAATTTGTAATGTGGTTTACAATTTGTAATTATATATCTGCAATCAAAGGCCTTAATTGTGGAACTGAGATGTATGTGAACATTATTTTAAAAACAGCATGAAAACAATATGTGCATTTTTTAATAATATTGATATGTGATATTACTTACAGTGTTTATCCTGTGTGTCTACGGTGGTGATGCAAGAAACCTTGTTCTACATGCTTATGACAAAGGGCTTCTGAACGGAAACTACGTATTTTACATGATAGAAATATCTACCTTAGATATACAGTTTGGTGTAAACACATGGATGGGGGACGATGGTAGAGATGATGACGCAATCAAAGCATTTGAAGGTGCAAACAAGCTAGAGCCTTAAACCTTATTTAATTAGCTATATCTCATTCATGAGAGTGAAATATTGATTAGTAACGTAGAATCAATTCATGTGATTTAAAATATCCGGTTTATTTGATATACCTTGAATCACCTCTATATTGTGCTATTGGAAAATTATGTACATTATTAATAACCATACTATATGCGAGAGTGTGTCATTTGTCTGGCTTCTCATTGCACTGGATTACGTATAGGTATCATGCATAAGTTTAAGTCATTGATTGAGTGATTGGAAAACAATTATATAGCCTAGTTTCTCTTTATTTGTGTTATTGTTTTAGAAGTAAGACTAGTGTGATGGTTTCACACTTTGATAAACATTAAAATATAATCATATTGTGTAAGTTCAAATTATGTGTTTGTTACATTCGTGATACAGATATTAGTATATACATCGGCTCACTTTTCTATGCGTTAGTCCAATGCTCTAGCAACACAGTAACACATAAGTACAGATTTGAGTAATCAATTTTCTGTCAAATTTGTGATACTTGTTTAAATATTATGAAGATATCACCTGATAATACTTGTTTGTAGAGCTTGTTGATACGAATGATGTCATTGGCTAGTGTCATCCACGAATGATGTCATTGGCTAATGTCATCCACGAATGATGTCATTGGCTAGTGTCATCCACGAATGATGTCATTGGCTAGTGTCATCCACGAATGATGTCATTGGCTAGTGTCATCCACGAATGATGTCATTGGCTAGTGTCATCCACGAATCAAAGGTGTATTAAATTAAATTTACATCTCATGTCGCCATAGTGTTGCTGGCTTTCTGAACACATCATATCAGATAACCTTTTCAATCAAGGTCTTGGCTGGTGGTATGCGCATTTAAAGTTATTCGTTTTTAAAAACAAAAACTGTCAGTTGATATCGTTACAATCTATTGTCATCGCAACAGTCGGGTAATTGTTTTTTGCATACTGAAATTCTCGTATCGCTATAAGAAAAACAGACGCACGTAATAGCTTTGAACAATATGCACAATAGTCATGTGATTAAGTTATTATCTTTTAAAATTAAAGAAAAAATAAATACATATATGTTATAGCTCACATATTATTTTTTAACAGGACTATTTGAAATCAACTACTACGAACCATATAATGATGAGTATGATATATTCAAACAAAGGGTCCGTGACAGATCCCAGGATTCCCCAATTAATTACGTCATCCCAGATGATCAGGAGGTAAGCAACAACAAACAAACGATATTTTTTACTTTTAAATTAATTTTAGAAGCTGTTTATATTTGGCGAAATAACCTGGTGTGATACCTTGTAAACGGAAGTAAATTTCACTCATAGCAGCGTGTGCCTATAACATTATGCTTTAGCCAAAATATTATTGGAATGTAAACACATTCAACCACACCATCTGGTTTATTTAAGGTAGAGATGCAGGTTTGTGGGCACATAGTGATTTTTTTTGCTTTTTATTATCCAAACAGTCTTGGCCATAGACTGCAACCATTATCTCATTTGAATGCTTAGCAAGATTTAGCAAGGCTGTACATAAATAATAAAAAAGAAACATGGTGAAAAAAAGAAATGATGGGATCTCTATATTATGCACTGTATTTAACTTTTTACAAAACGATAATACATTTAAATTTGAAACTGTAACAGCCATTTTAATTATGAGCATTAGCAAACTTCTTACTGAGTGAATTGTTATGCAAATTAGCAAGTATCTCAGCTTCTTTTTAGTGCACATTCCAGAACTTTAAAAAAAAATAGCTCCTAGACGCTTTGACCTTTTGTTTTGAAATTTTCACAAATGATTGAGAATGTATTTATCTTCAAAACGCCGTCGGGGCATTGTTTTTAGTTGAATAGTGTTATAGCAATCGTACAGACAACTAGCCTGGATGTTAATTTATGCATAAACTTGAAATAGTGAAATTTGAGTTGCTGCCCTACAAAATTGACAACTGGTAGACAGTTTTCAAGACGGCACTTTCTTCATAGTAAACAAATGTACTCATAAACCAATTTTGACAGGAAACAGAAGCATGGTTTAGAAGCTAATTTTTTTTAAATCACTTTTGACCAAAAAAGCACATTTTTGTGCATATTTCAAACTACAGTGTCCATAAAAATAAAATACTAACAAAAGTTTAAAATTCATACAATAAGCTTTCCGAAAATATATAGTTTTGTGGACAAGGGATGTCATCTTGGTTTCCTAATTAACTAATTAAAATACCTGTCAGGTAAACTGCATCTCTACCTTAATATAGCTTAGCGTCTTCTAGATGTTAACTTTTCAAAACATATGATTTCAGTAATAATGATTGTAAAAATCGATGTGAACACCCCAGACATGTTAACAGCTGCTGATATGCGCGCTTAGCTGTAATTTCACATGATGGATTTCTTGGTCGATATATCCCTGGAATTATAACAATTTATTCTTAGAAACTCCTAAATGTGGACAAGTTCATCGTATTACCATCATCTAAATGACTGATAGTTGAATACACGATATACAATGTACAATCTGCTTTATCACTCCGAAGTCCGAAAACGGGGACTATTAATTCATTTGGGTTTGTTCCGTCCGTACATACGTACGTCCGTAGCTATATCAAGGACACCCATTGACGGATTTCATTCAAACTTCACATGTAGACAATACATAATGTCTTACATATGTGCGTCAAGTTACTTTATGATCGGAGAAAAAAATGGCTGACTGGCGGCAATTTTTTATGTAAACTTTGCTATCTCTGATACCTAAACGTGTCCGCAGCAGTTTCTCGGAGATGACTTGGCCGATTTGGATCAAAGTTGGTATGATGATCATACATATTGGGTTGCAGGTACACGTCATTTTTCAAACAAATATGACCGACTGGCGGCCATCTTGTTTTTCATGGTACCCATGCTACTTTATCTTGAATGCAATGAACGTTTCTGTTTAAATTTTGTACAAAGATAGTTATACCAAGAGATACATCTGCACCAACATGATTTTTGGTGATTCAATTCAATATGACTGGCAGACGCCCAATTTTCATTTAAAAGCGCTAAATCGTCATTTGTACATGTCTGGAGCTGTTTCTCAGAGATGACTAGACCGATTTAGATCAAAGTTGGTATGGTGATCATATATATTGGGTTATAGTTGCATGTCATATTTTTTTGTGATTCAAACTAATATGACTGACTGGTGGCTATTTTGTTTTTCATGATACCCATGCCTACTTTCCCATGAATGCAATGAACTTTTCTATTTACATTTTGTACAAAGACAGTATGCCAATAGATACATCAACATGAACATTATTTTTGTAATTTGATTCAATATGACTGCCCAATGTCCAATTCTCGTGTAAAAGCACTAAATCATAATATTTTACAAATCCATCTCCTATTAATGGTTTCAATCTAATCTCAATGACTTCATCAGCATCAAATTGATATGTCAGATCACAAAATTGTGGACGGGGACTGTGTCATTAACAATGGCTTGTATTGTGACTTAATGTTGGTTTTCACACGGCTAGACCCATATTCGAAGACCCGTAAAACTTCTGTAACAGAAACAATAGTTTTTACTGTGCAGCCTAAACTACTTGTTTGTTGTCCCTTTAAACGTTAAAATCTCAACCAAGGTATTCGTCAACGCAATATGCAATATCAGGACCCTACATCTTCGCCAATCGTGGCATTACTACTATAACTTGACAGAAACCCATCTATATAAACCTGCATTCACTGCCGACACTTTCAGAACACGCATCTAGTGGGGCATCTAGTTCAAATGTATTCGATACACCCAAATATATAACAAGTGATCCCTGGGAATTAAGCTGCTGTGAAATTATAGGTCATGGAAACGTGTAAATACAATGCGGTATTTCACGGCTACTGTAAACTGTAAATAATATGAAACAGACAATGCCCGGTGCGTGAACGCAGCGGGTAGTTCATCGATCGTCAAGAACAGAACTGATGTAACAATAGAATGTTGAAGTGCTTGCGCTCCGGCCGTCGCGAATTATTAGTTCACGCGTGGGTTGAACGGAATTAATATGGGGCCTTGAATGGCCCGGGTGTCGCCGCTGCTCAAACTAACTCGTAACAAAGATGAAAAACTAAACTAATTTCAGTTTGTTGTTGGAAAACGATCACCCAATGAAAACATTTCTAGAAATGTCTTGACATGAATGAGCTGTTTCACTTTGCATTATTTGTGAAACAGGCAACAACGTGGCATATAGTCTATGTAAATGATATGCATTTGAGGAAACCTATGGGATGTATAGTAGATCTACGCTCGTACAGATCTTGCCGTACAACGTGTACTGCATTGACATTGCATTATACACAGTTCAAAGACATCAGACTGAATGTGATAATAAGATATGGTGTTTATGATCAGAAAAGAGAAAGAAGTTATTTTCGAACTACTTACTTACCCACACACTGAAATACATACTAATTTAATTTACTGCTCAGTATCATGCTAATTTAGTATATTAGAAGTAATCCCTACCTACCTAACTTATACTGTATCTGAGTATCTAAGTAAGTTAGTATCTTAGAAGTAATCCCTACCTACCTAACTTATACTGTATCTGAGTATCTAAGTAAGTTAGTATCTTAGAAGTAATCCCTACCTACCTAACTTATACTGTATCTGAGTATCTAAGTAAGTTAGTTTCTTAGAAGTAATCCCTACCTTCCTACCTTATACTGTATCTGAGTATCTAAGTAAGTTAGTATCTTAGAAGCAATGCCCCTACCTAACTTATACTGTATCTGAGTATCTAAGTAAGTTAGTATCTTAGAAGCAATCCCTACCTTCCTAACTTATACTGTATCTGAGTATCTAAGTAAGTTAGTATCTTAGAAGTAATGCCCCTACCTAACTTATACTGTATCTGAGTATCTAAGTAAGTTAGTATCTTAGAAGTAATGGCTACCTACCTAACTTATACTGCATCTGAGTATCTAAGTAAGTTAGTATCTTAGAAGTAATCCCTACCTTCCTAACTTATACTGTATCTGAGTATCTAAGTAAGTTAGTATCTTAGAAGTAATGCCCCTACCTAACTTATACTGTATCTGAGTATCTAAGTAAGTTAGTATCTTAGAAGTAATGGCTACCTACCTAACTTATACTGCATCTGAGTATCTAAGTAAGTTAGTATCTTAGAAGTAATTACTACCTTCCTAACTTATACTGCATCTGAGTATCTAAGTAAGTTAGTATCTTAGAAGTAATGCCCCTACCTAACTTATACTGTATCTGAGTATCTAAGTAAGTTAGTATCTTAGAAGTAATGGCTACCTACCTAACTTATACTGCATCTGAGTATCTAAGTAAGTTAGTATCTTAGAAGTAATCCCTACCTTCCTAACTTATACTGTATCTGAGTATCTAAGTAAGTTAGTATCTTAGAAGTAATGCCCCTACCTAAATAATACTTTATCTGAGTATCTAAGTAAGTTAGTATCTTAGAAGTAATGGCTACCTACCTAACTTATACTGCATCTGAGTATCTAAGTAAGTTAGTATCTTAGAAGTAATCCCTACCTTCCTAACTTATACTGCATCTGAGTATCTAAGTAAGTTAGTATCTTAGAAGTAATTCCTACCTACCTAACTTATACTGTATCTGAGTATCTAAGTAAGTTAGTATCTTAGAAGTAATTACTACCTTCCTAACTTATACTGCATCTGAGTATCTAATTAAGTTAGTATCTTAGAAGTAATCCCTACCTACCTAACTTATACTGTATCTGAGTATCTAAGTAAGTTAGTATCTTAGAAGTAATCCCTACCTTCCTAACTTATACTGTATCTGAGTATCTAAGTAAGTTAGCATCTTAGAAGCAATGCCCCTACCTAACTTATACTGTATCTGAGTATCTAAGTAAGTTAGTATCTTAGAAGTAATTACTACCTTCCTAACTTATACTGTATCTGAGTATCTAAGTAAGTTAGTATCTTTGAAGTAATGCCCCTACCTAACTTATACTGTATCTGAGTATCTAAGTAAGTTAGTATCTTAGAAGTAATGGCTACCTACCTAACTTATACTGCATCTGAGTATCTAAGTAAGTTAGTATCTTAGAAGTAATCCCTACCTTCCTAACTTATACTGTATCTGAGTATCTAAGTAAGTTAGTATCTTAGAAGTAATGCCCCTACCTAACTTATACTGTATCTGAGTATCTAAGTAAGTTAGTATCTTAGAAGTAATGGCTACCTACCTAACTTATACTGCATCTGAGTATCTAAGTAAGTTAGTATCTTAGAAGTAATTACTACCTTCCTAACTTAAACTGCATCTGAGTATCTAAGTAAGTTAGTATCTTAGAAGTAATGCCCCTACCTAACTTATACTGTATCTGAGTATCTAAGTAAGTTAGTATCTTAGAAGTAATGGCTACCTAACTAACTTATACTGCATCTGAGTATCTAAGTAAGTTAGTATCTTAGAAGTAATCCCTACCTTCCTAACTTATACTGTATCTGAGTATCTAAGTAAGTTAGTATCTTAGAAGTAATGCCCATACCTAACTTATACTGTATCTGAGTATCTAAGTAAGTTAGTATCTTAGAAGTAATGGCTACCTACCTAACTTATACTGCATCTGAGTATCTAAGTAAGTTAGTATCTTAGAAGTAATCCCTACCTTCCTAACTTATACTGCATCTGAGTATCTAAGTAAGTTAGTATCTTAGAAGTAATCCCTACCTACCTAACTTATACTGTATCTGAGTATCTAAGTAAGTTAGTATCTTAGAAGTAATTACTACCTTCCTAACTTATACTGCATCTGAGTATCTAATTAAGTTAGTATCTTAGAAGTAATCCCTACCTACCTAACTTATACTGTATCTGAGTATCTAAGTAAGTTAGTATCTTAGAAGTAATCCCTACCTTCCTAACTTATACTGTATCTGAGTATCTAAGTAAGTTAGTATCTTAGAAGTAATGGCTACCTACCTAACTTATACTGCATCTGAGTATCTAAGTAAGTTAGTATCTTAGAAGTAATTACTACCTTCCTAACTTATACTGCATCTGAGTATCTAAGTAAGTTAGTATCTTAGAAGTAATCCCTACCTACCTAACTTATACTGTATCTGAGTATCTAAGTAAGTTAGTATCTTAGAAGTAATCCCTACCTTCCTAACTTATACTGTATCTGAGTATCTAAGTAAGTTAGTATCTTAGAAGTAATGGCTACCTACCTAACTTATACTGCATCTGAGTATCTAAGTAAGTTAGTATCTTAGAAGTAATTACTACCTTCCTAACTTATACTGCATCTGAGTATCTAAGTAAGTTAGTATCTTAGAAGTAATCCCTACCTACCTAACTTATACTGTATCTGAGTATCTAAGTAAGTTAGTATCTTAGAAGTAATCCCTACCTTCCTAACTTATACTGTATCTGAGTATCTAAGTAAGTTAGTATCTTAGAAGTAATGCCCCTACCTAACTTATACTGTATCTGAGTATCTAAGTAAGTTCTTATCTTAGAAGTAATCCCTACCTTCCTAACTTATACTGCATCTGAGTATCTAAGTAAGTTAGTATCTTAGAAGTAATGCCCCTACCTAACTTATACTGTATCTGAGTATCTAAGTAAGTTAGTATCTTAGAAGTAATCCCTACCTTCCTAACTTATACTGTATCTGAGTATCTAAGTAAGTTAGTATCTTAGAAGTAATGCCCCTACCCAACTTATACTGTATCTGAGTATCTAAGTAAGTTAGTATCTTAGAAGTAATGGCTACCTACCTAACTTATACTGCATCTGAGTATCTAAGTACGTTAGTATCTTAGAAGTAATTACTACCTTCCTAACTTATACTGCATCTGAGTATCTAAGTAAGTTAGTATCTTAGAAGTAATGCCCCTACCTAACTTATACTGTATCTGAGTATCTAAGTAAGTTAGTATCTTAGAAGTAATGGCTACCTACCTAACTTATACTGCATCTGAGTATCTAAGTAAGTTAGTATCTTAGAAGTAATCCCTACCTTCCTAACTTATACTGTATCTGAGTATCTAAGTAAGGTAGTATCTTAGAAGTAATGCCCCTACCTAACTTATACTGTATCTGAGTATCTAAGTAAGTTAGTATCTTAGAAGTAATGGCTACCTACCTAACTTATACTGCATCTGAGTATCTAAGTAAGTTAGTATCTTAGAAGTAATCCCTACCTTCCTAACCTATACTGCATCTGAGTATCTAAGTAAGTTAGTATCTTAGAAGTAATCCCTACCTACCTAACTTATACTGTATCTGAGTATCTAAGTAAGTTAGTATCTTAGAAGTAATTACTACCTTCCTAACTTATACTGCATCTGAGTATCTAATTAAGTTAGTATCTTATAAGTAAACCCTACCTACCTAACTTATACTGTATCTGAGTATCTAATTAAGTTAGTATCTTAGAAGTTATCCCTACCTTCCTAACTTATACTGTATCTGAGTATCTAAGTAAGTTCTTATCTTAGAAGTAATGGCTACCTACCTAACTTATACTGCATCTGAGTATCTAAGTAAGTTAGTATCTTAGAAGTAATTACTACCTTCCTAACTTATACTGCATCTGAGTATCTAAGTAAGTTAGTATCTTAGAAGTAATCCCTACCTACCTAACTTATACTGTATCTGAGTATCTAAGTAAGTTAGTATCTTAGAAGTAATGCCCCTACCCAACTTATACTGTATCTGAGTATCTAAGTAAGTTAGTATCTTAGAAGTAATGGCTACCTACCTAACTTATACTGCATCTGAGTATCTAAGTACGTTAGTATCTTAGAAGTAATTACTACCTTCCTAACTTATACTGCATCTGAGTATCTAAGTAAGGTAGTATCTTAGAAGTAATGCCCCTACCTAACTTATACTGTATCTGAGTATCTAAGTAAGTTAGTATCTTAGAAGTAATGGCTACCTACCTAACTTATACTGCATCTGAGTATCTAAGTAAGTTAGTATCTTAGAAGTAATCCCTACCTTCCTAACTTATACTGCATCTGAGTATCTAAGTAAGTTAGTATCTTAGAAGTAATCCCTACCTATCTAACTTATACTGTATCTGAGTATCTAAGTAAGTTAGTATCTTAGAAGTAATTACTACCTTCCTAACTTATACTGCATCTGAGTATCTAATTAAGTTAGTATCTTAGAAGTAATCCCTACCTACCTAACTTATACTGTATCTGAGTATCTAATTAAGTTAGTATCTTAGAAGTAATCCCTACCTTCCTAACTTATACTGTATCTGAGTATCTAAGTAAGTTAGTATCTTAGAAGTAATGGCTACCTACCTAACTTATACTGCATCTGAGTATCTAAGTAAGTTAGTATCTTAGAAGTAATGCCCCTACCTAACTTATACTGTATCTGAGTATCTAAGTAAGTTAATATCTTAGAAGTAATCCCTACCTTCCTAACTTATACTGTATCTGAGTATCTAAGTAAGTTAGTATCTTAGAAGTAATCCCTACCTTCCTAACTTATACTGTATCTGAGTATCTAAGTAAGTTAGTATCTTAGAAGTAATGGCTACCTACCTAACTTATACTGCATCTGAGTATCTAAGTAAGTTAGTATCTTAGAAGTAATTACTACCTTCCTAACTTATACTGCATCTGACTATCTAAGTAAGTTAGTATCTTAGAAGTAATCCCTACCTACCTAACTTATACTGTATCTGAGTATCTAAGTAAGTTAGTATCTTAGAAGTAATCCCTACCTTCCTAACTTATACTGTATCTGAGTATCTAAGTAAGTTAGTATCTTAGAAGTAATGGCTACCTACCTAACTTATACTGCATCTGAGTATCTAAGTAAGTTAGTATCTTAGAAGTAATTACTACCTTCCTAACTTATACTGCATCTGAGTATCTAAGTAAGTTAGTATCTTAGAAGTAATCCCTACCTACCTAACTTATACTGTATCTGAGTATCTAAGTAAGTTAGTATCTTAGAAGTAATCCCTACCTTCCTAACTTATACTGTATCTGAGTATCTAAGTAAGTTAGTATCTTAGAAGTAATGCCCCTACCTAACTTATACTGTATCTGAGTATCTAAGTAAGTTCTTATCTTAGAAGTAATCCCTACCTTCCTAACTTATACTGCATCTGAGTATCTAAGTAAGTTAGTATCTTAGAAGTAATGCCCCTACCTAACTTATACTGTATCTGAGTATCTAAGTAAGTTAGTATCTTAGAAGTAATCCCTACCTTCCTAACTTATACTGTATCTGAGTATCTAAGTAAGTTAGTATCTTAGAAGTAATGCCCCTACCCAACTTATACTGTATCTGAGTATCTAAGTAAGTTAGTATCTTAGAAGTAATGGCTACCTACCTAACTTATACTGCATCTGAGTATCTAAGTACGTTAGTATCTTAGAAGTAATTACTACCTTCCTAACTTATACTGCATCTGAGTATCTAAGTAAGTTAGTATCTTAGAAGTAATGCCCCTACCTAACTTATACTGTATCTGAGTATCTAAGTAAGTTAGTATCTTAGAAGTAATGGCTACCTACCTAACTTATACTGCATCTGAGTATCTAAGTAAGTTAGTATCTTAGAAGTAATCCCTACCTTCCTAACTTATACTGTATCTGAGTATCTAAGTAAGGTAGTATCTTAGAAGTAATGCCCCTACCTAACTTATACTGTATCTGAGTATCTAAGTAAGTTAGTATCTTAGAAGTAATGGCTACCTACCTAACTTATACTGCATCTGAGTATCTAAGTAAGTTAGTATCTTAGAAGTAATCCCTACCTTCCTAACCTATACTGCATCTGAGTATCTAAGTAAGTTAGTATCTTAGAAGTAATCCCTACCTACCTAACTTATACTGTATCTGAGTATCTAAGTAAGTTAGTATCTTAGAAGTAATTACTACCTTCCTAACTTATACTGCATCTGAGTATCTAATTAAGTTAGTATCTTATAAGTAAACCCTACCTACCTAACTTATACTGTATCTGAGTATCTAATTAAGTTAGTATCTTAGAAGTTATCCCTACCTTCCTAACTTATACTGTATCTGAGTATCTAAGTAAGTTAGTATCTTAGAAGTAATGGCTACCTACCTAACTTATACTGCATCTGAGTATCTAAGTAAGTTAGTATCTTAGAAGTAATTACTACCTTCCTAACTTATACTGCATCTGAGTATCTAAGTAAGTTAGTATCTTAGAAGTAATCCCTACCTACCTAACTTATACTGTATCTGAGTATCTAAGTAAGTTAGTATCTTAGAAGTAATGCCCCTACCCAACTTATACTGTATCTGAGTATCTAAGTAAGTTAGTATCTTAGAAGTAATGGCTACCTACCTAACTTATACTGCATCTGAGTATCTAAGTACGTTAGTATCTTAGAAGTAATTACTACCTTCCTAACTTATACTGCATCTGAGTATCTAAGTAAGTTAGTATCTTAGAAGTAATGCCCCTACCTAACTTATACTGTATCTGAGTATCTAAGTAAGTTAGTATCTTAGAAGTAATGGCTACCTACCTAACTTATACTGCATCTGAGTATCTAAGTAAGTTAGTATCTTAGAAGTAATCCCTACCTTCCTAACTTATACTGCATCTGAGTATCTAAGTAAGTTAGTATCTTAGAAGTAATCCCTACCTATCTAACTTATACTGTATCTGAGTATCTAAGTAAGTTAGTATCTTAGAAGTAATTACTACCTTCCTAACTTATACTGCATCTGAGTATCTAATTAAGTTAGTATCTTAGAAGTAATCCCTACCTACCTAACTTATACTGTATCTGAGTATCTAATTAAGTTAGTATCTTAGAAGTAATCCCTACCTTCCTAACTTATACTGTATCTGAGTATCTAAGTAAGTTAGTATCTTAGAAGTAATGGCTACCTACCTAACTTATACTGCATCTGAGTATCTAAGTAAGTTAGTATCTTAGAAGTAATGCCCCTACCTAACTTATACTGTATCTGAGTATCTAAGTAAGTTCTTATCTTAGAAGTAATCCCTACCTTCCTAACTTATACTGCATCTGAGTATCTAAGTAAGTTAGTATCTTAGAAGTAATGCCCCTACCTAACTTATACTGTATCTGAGTATCTAAGTAAGTTAGTATCTTAGAAGTAATCCCTACCTTCCTAACTTATACTGCATCTGAGTATCTAAGTAAGTTAGTATCTTAGAAGTAATGGCTACCTACCTAACTTATACTGCATCTGAGTATCTAAGTAAGTTAGTATCTTAGAAGTAATTACTACCTTCTTAACTTATACTGCATCTGAGTATCTAAGTAAGTTAGTATCTTAGAAGTAATCCCTATCTACCTAACTTATACTGCATCTGAGTATCTAAGTAATTTAGTATCTTAGAATTAATGCCCCTACCTAACTTATACTGTATCTGAGTATCTAAGTAAGTTAGTTTCTTAGAAGTAATCCCTACCTTCCTAACTTATACTGTATCTGAGTATCTAAGTAAGTTAGTATCTTAGAATTAATGCCCCTACCTAACTTATACTGTATCTGAGTATCTAAGTAAGTTAGTTTCTTAGAAGTAATCCCTACCTTCCTAACTTATACTGTATCTGAGTATCTAAGTAAGTTAGTATCTTAGAAGTAATTACTACCTTCTTAACTTAAACTGCATCTGAGTATCTAAGTAAGTTAGTATCTTAGAAGTAATCCCTATCTACCTAACTTATACTGTATCTGAGTATCTAAGTAAGTTAGTATCTTAGAATTAATGCCCCTACCTAACTTATACTGTATCTGAGTATCTAAGTAAGTTAGTTTCTTAGAAGTGATCCTACCTTCCTAACTTATACTGTATCTGAGTATCTAAGTAAGTTAGTATCTTAGAAGTAATTACTACCTTCTTAACTTATACTGCATCTGAGTATCTAAGTAAGTTAGTATCTTAGAAGTAATCCCTACCTACCTAACTTATACTGTATCTGAGTATCTAAGTAAGTTAGTATCTTAGAAGTAATCCCTACCTTCCTAACTTATACTGTATCTGAGTATCTAAGTAAGTTAGTATCTTAGAAGTAATCCCTACCTTCCTAACTTATACTGTATCTGAGTATCTAAGTAAGTTAGTATCTTAGAAGTAATCCCTACCTTCCTAACTTATACTGTATCTGAGTATCTAAGTAAGTTAATATCTTAGAAGTAATCCCTACCCTCCTAACTTATACTGTATCTGAGTATCTAAGTAAGTTAATATATTAGAAGTAATCCCTACCTTCCTAACTTATACTGCATCTGAGTATCTATGTAAATTAGTATCTTAGAAGTAATGCCTCTACCTAACTTATACTGTATCTGAGTATCTAAGTAAGTTCTTATCTTAGAAGTAATGCCTCTACCTAACTTATACTGTATCTGCGTGTCTAAGTAAGTTAGTATCTTAGAAGTAATCCCTACCAACCTCACTTATACTGTATCTGAGTATCTAAGTAAGTTAGTATCTTAGAAGTAATCCCTACCTTCCTAACTTATACTGTATCTGAGTATCTAAGTAAGTTAATATCTTAGAAGTAATCCCTACCTTCCTAACTTATACTGTATCTGAGTATCTAAGTAAGTTAGTATCTTAGAAGTAATTACTACCTTCTTAACTTATACTGCATCTGAGTATCTAAGTAAGTTAGTATCTTAGAAGTAATCCCTATCTACCTAACTTATACTGCATCTGAGTATCTAAGTAATTTAGTATCTTAGAATTAATGCCCCTACCTAACTTATACTGTATCTGAGTATCTAAGTAAGTTAGTTTCTTAGAAGTAATCCCTACCTTCCTAACTTATACTGTATCTGAGTATCTAAGTAAGTTAGTATCTTAGAATTAATGCCCCTACCTAACTTATACTGTATCTGAGTATCTAAGTAAGTTAGTTTCTTAGAAGTAATCCCTACCTTCCTAACTTATACTGTATCTGAGTATCTAAGTAAGTTAGTATCTTAGAAGTAATTACTACCTTCTTAACTTATACTGCATCTGAGTATCTAAGTAAGTTAGTATCTTAGAAGTAATCCCTACCTTCCTAACTTATACTGTATCTGAGTATCTAAGTAAGTTAGTATCTTAGAGGTAATCCCTATCTACCTAACTTATACTGTATCTGAGTATCTAAGTAAGTTAGTATCTTAGAAGTAATGCCTACCTACCTAACTTATACTGTATCTGAGTATCTAAGTAAGTTAGTATCTTAGAATTAATGCCCCTACCTAACTTATACTGTATCTGAGTATCTAATTAAGTTAGTTTCTTAGAAGTAATCCTACCTTCCTAACTTATACTGTATCTGAGTATCTAAGTAAGTTAGTATCTTAGAAGTAATTACTACCTTCTTAACTTATACTGCATCTGAGTATCTAAGTAAGTTAGTATCTTAGAAGTAATCCCTACCTACCTAACTTATACTGTATCTGAGTATCTAAGTAAGTTAGTATCTTAGAAGTAATCCCTACCTTCCTAACTTATACTGTATCTGAGTATCTAAGTAAGTTAGTATCTTAGAAGTAATCCCTACCTTCCTAACTTATACTGTATCTGAGTATCTAAGTAAGTTAGTATCTTAGAAGTAATCCCTACCTTCCTAACTTATACTGTATCTGAGTATCTAAGTAAGTTAATATCTTAGAAGTAATCCCTACCTTCCTAACTTATACTGTATCTGAGTATCTAAGTAAGTTAGTATATTAGAAGTAATCCCTACCTTCCTAACTTATACTGCATCTGAGTATCTATGTAAGTTAGTATCTTAGAAGTAATGCCTCTACCTAACTTATACTGTATCTGAGTATCTAAGTAAGTTAGTTTCTTAGAAGTAATGCCTCTACCTAACTTATACTGTATCTGCGTGTCTAAGTAAGTTAGTATCTTAGAAGTAATCCCTACCAACCTCACTTTTACTGTATCTGAGTATCTAAGTAAGTTAGTATCTTAGAACTAATGCCTACCTACTAAACTTATACTGTATCTTTTGTGGCCTTAACCAAGTAAACACTGCGCGTTTTGAACTCTTAGTCGTAGTTTAACTATTAACCTAACTATTATAGAGACAACGATTGGGAAGCGGCCTTTATTGTTCACTGTTACCATTATAACATTGTAATATATGTGTTGGACATGCAGCATTCTCGTTATACGTCTAAATAAATATATGTTTCGGATCATAAGTATATATCACAAGGCTGTAATAAATAACTACGATCGTGTATCAATTTCACAACAAACTAATAAATATTTATAACTGTGTGTTTTATATCGATTCAATTTTCAATTATTTTGTATTTTACTCGAATGGGAATAATCTCAATTGTCTCATAATTATGCATATATATTCTTTAACGCTTTTACTGCGCACCACGTCACGGCAGTTGTTCTACAGATAATGTTGCATTTTAATTACACAACGCGTTTTCTATTATCATCTAGTATATAATGTCGATTATACAACATATCTCCAAGCATCTCTATTTGGAATATACTCAAACATACTCCTTCTATGGAATCAGCTCAGCATTGATATTCACAATAATGTAGTTTAAAATAATCAAAATTTACAGTAAAATGTTGTTTTCAAATGTATCAGCGTATTACTTTCCCGTGTGTTTTTATTGTGCTCATATTGTTGTCTAAATTTTCGGTTCAAAGTTAAATACTCATATTTATCTATGTTTCTATATAGATTAATACACAACGAGAACACATATGTAGATTATATCCTAATCGTGTTGACTACTGTTATGCGCTGTGTACATTCATACTGAAAGAATACTGTCACCCATGTTTTATATGCATTGTTCTTTTTACAATTCTAGGTTTTTCTGAATGCGGCTTTCCTTTACGATGCTGTGTATCTTTACGCACTGGCACTGAACCAATCCCTGACAGAAGGAGTCGAACCTAATGATGGCTATAATATTAGTCAGCGAATGTTTAACAGAACTTTCACAGGTACATTTTTGTCATATTAGAAATCAATAGTAATCACTTCACCGGTTTTACCAAACCAATCACGTCAGTGCACACATTTGTACCATTTATGTTACCTTAATGCATATGTGCTTTTAGTGCATTCAATGTTCACGAGGCATTTAATACAAACGCTTTTCAGACAAGTAATCGAGTGGTAGGATATACTCATTGCACACGCTACGTACTATATATGTAGTTCTTTGGAACATGATTTGTTGAACACATGCTATCAAAAGCTGCATATGCCTTTGCCAACTGTCAAATATTAGCTTGTAATATCATGGCGGTTACCTCGTGTAATTAGGGTTAGAACTGTCGATGTTACAATAATAATTGTAATTGAGACATATGCTACACATGTTCGCATTTGTCAGTTGTCTTGAAAATCAAATTTTGAACATTGCTTTATAAGATCTATGCTTTAACAACTTACACACGTACGAATCAATTCTGTTCATCTTTAAACTACGTCGTCAGCTGGGGATAAAAATAGGACAACATCATTTAATTATTATGATTCAAATCCTGGTTCTTGCAGTTATTTTTTTTTCACTGGAAGTTGAGATTGTACTGAACAAATTAACAATAGCGCAATCATTCCTATACAATTAGTTAAGTGATATAACATCGAGGTCAGTTATTCTACCTCTCCGTTTTTTATCAATAGGCGCTGATGGAGAAGTGGTTATTGGCAATGATGGTGATCGGTTACCTAGTTACCAAATGCTTAATGTCATTGACGGGGAACTTGTTCCCGTGGTTAATTGGTTCCCAAGGTAATATGTCAGTTGTTGTTATCTTGATTTTTAGTGTTAATTTAGGTTTTACTTAATTCAGAAAGATTAACGTATCTAATAAATGAAAGTGATATATGCTAAGTAGTACAGAGGCGGTGGCAGCTTTTTTTTGACTGTGGGGCGAAGATTTTTGGTGAATGTTAACAAATCGAGCGCCGAGGCCGCGACGTTTCTTGGGGGGTCCGAGGGCATGCTCCGCCGGGAAAATGTTGAAATCTAGACCCTCTGAAACGCTATTTCCTGCATTTTGGGGAGCAAATTTTGATGGTACGCTTAGCTATATTTCTCTTACAAATATAAATGAGTGTTTCACCTTATTTTATCGTGGAAGCGACCGCCCCACTGCCCCCACGGTGACGCCGCCACTGTAGTATGTTGTTACATCAACGACGCATTCTGATTGGTACATCGATACCACGATCTGTCCGGTTAATAGACCAATGACAGGGCAGTGCTTGAAATCAATGTTTGACCACGTGTACCTATCTGTATATGAATAAGCAATACATTGCTTGATTCTTCCGCGTGGGGAAATAATTGTTTCATCTGAAGGGTTTCCAGCATATACATTTGTTTTGTCAGGTAGATTTAAATACGAGCTTATATTCCATCTTATCCACGTGGTCGATTTCCGTGCGTATTATGAGTTTTTGACATTTCGTGCTTTCATTACACAATAATGAACAGAGCATCGTCTCTTACTCCTCAAATGACGTAACACAATCTACCATTTTGTATTCAGAATTGTTTATGAAAAGTCGTTTCTGTTTTTCTTTTGTAACAAGAAATTAAGCGCATTACCAGAATCAGTTGCTAATTATCCCCGTGATATTGATCGTGACGTTTAGACAATGAAAGCGTTTTTAAGTTCAAAATAATTGTATCAAATAGCAACTCACGAGATCATGGCAAACCCACGCTGTGAAATCCATTTGCTACTCAATAATCCAGACTGAAAGTATCTCGGCGAAAAGGTCAAATCCAAGTACCACGTTAGACTTATTTAAAAATATCACACATGTATTTTTATTACAAATTCTTATTAATGTACGTTTGTTTCAGTCGTCGCATGTTTGACATTCGACCAGACTCGACGATCTACTTCCCTGGTGGCAGTACTACGCCCCCTATAGGTAGGCCCGACTGTGGATGGTATCAGGAATTCTGTCCTCCAGTAGAGTTCGGTAAGTGTCTTGTTGTTGTTGCAGGATATGAACACCCTTACAAAGACCTGACGTTTTTTAATTCCTTGCAATACCAAATTAACTCGGTGAATTTGTTTTTGTTGTTTCATTAGATATTACTCCAGTGATAGTCGGATCTTGTATTGGATTTGTGCTAATTGTAGCATTAATTGTTTGTCTAATACTGTACAGGTAAACATTACACCATAAATATTTATATAAGAAAAGAAAATATTTTACATGAATTCGTAATTTTAATCTAAAATAATTGTAGCATCAATACAATATGAATATTGAACACTGCTTGACATGGAGGTTGTAAATATCTTTATCTTATAGAAACCATCGGTTTGAACAAAAGCTTATGAGTAAATTATGGAAAATTAGCTATGAAGACATAACATTAACTGAACACCAGAAAGCCACGCATACAAGTATGATATGTATTGGTAGCAAATCTAGTTTTAACAAGGTATGGCCACTAGTATGTATGCGATTGTTATTCAGCGTTAGATCTTACTTTTACTAATTCAACCAACAGATGAAATGTAAGAGTGACTGTCTATCTCATCTGTGTATTAGAACGAAGCAATTGATGTAAACCCCATGCGTACAGGGTTTACAACGTACTTATTGTGTGAACATACGCTGGCTTATTTGCATATGTTTTGTTAGATAGTTCACCATGTACAGTTATTAGCATGGTGGGCTGTTCGTTATAATGATCAAAATAATATTGGTATTAAGTGTAATCGAAACATGCCACTGACACATACGAAGACAATGATATGAACTAAGTATACAATATGTAGATGTACATGACGACGTATTATATCAGAATTGGTAATACACATCCTATTCACTAGAATTTCTATTTTCTGTAGGACAATACAAGTTCCACGCATCAGCTGTTTACACAGATAGGCAAATACCAGGGTCATCTAGTGGCCATCAAACCCGTCAATAGGCGGTCTATTCACCTCACACGTGAAGTGCTCATGGAGCTGAAGCAGGTAGATTTCCAGAACGCCCTTAATGCGATATGTGTAGATGTTTCTATTTTACGATAATATAATATTAACATGCAACCATTTCGGCAACTAACCGATACAATGTACTCGTTTTCTAGGTCCATGATTTCAGCCATCCCAATATCAATCCATTTGTCGGTGCTTGCATTGATTATCCAAATATATGTGTCGTGTATCATTATTGCAGCAAAGGCAGTTTACAGGTTAGTGATATCCCTATCATTACAATAATTTGTATTTGTAAGCACGCACCATTACATAGTATAATACTCTTGCTTGTTAGGACCCGGTGCGCTGAGGCCTATGTGTGCAAACTGTGGGTCGGATATACAAGTTTTAGAAAAAACACAAAACAACCTAAAGCGTATATTAATTGCTACTGATATGATCGAATAAATGTGTTATTTAGGGTATTTTTTGAAACTAAATTTGTTTTCTATTTGTATTTGTTATCAATCTTCAGGATGTGCTAGAAAACGACAGTATCAAACTAGACTGGATGTTCAAAATGTCATTTGCATTAGATATTGCAAAGGTAAGTCAATACATGTTTTAGAATATTTACCTAAATGTACAATGGAAACACTGAACGTGTGCGTAATTAAAATAATTATATAGACTGTGACTGATTCCAAAGCATTTCTTGATATATAAGAATTTCTCAGCGTAAATACAAACTACAGTAAACGTTTTATGTTACTTTAGTCATTGTAATTGTTTCTATTCTAGGGCATGGAGTACCTGCATTCATCTCCCATTGAGTCGCATGGGAAGTTGAAATCCTCGAATTGTTTAATCGATAGCCGTTGGTGTTGTAAAATCGGGGACTTTGGTCTCAAGTCGTTTATTGCTAGTGATGAACAACGTAGCCACGGTGAACATGCTGAGTACAGACGTGAGTTTAAATATTCAACTCTAATTGTGCCATAGTAAATCCCATGGATTTCATAGACAAATTAATCAGAGTTTTAACATTCTTAATCTTAATTTACAGGTCTTTTGTGGGCGGCCCCGGAACTGTTGGAAATAGAGAAAGGCAACATATTTCAAAAACATGAAATTGGAAGTCAGAAAGGAGATGTGTATTCCTACTCCATTATCTTACAGGAGATTGCAACTCGTGGCGGACCGTACTGTATGACTGATCTAGAACCAAAAGGTAAGAATAAATTGCATCGACGAGATTTGTAAATCTGAAGTTTCCTCATTAAACATTTTGATTGATAGATATTACTTAAGTTCGGTGACGTCATTTGATGATAATCGGCCAATCATTTCAAATTCTTCCAACTTAACCATGACACGCTCTTTAGCTGTTTTATGAAGTATGAAATGGTCACGGATTGAGTTGTGTCGATATGTTACTCGTGTGTCCCTGGTATCAACTAGAGAAGCACGAGTCGATTTATAATTTAGACATCCTAAGCTTGTTACTATAACAACCTATACATATTCTGAAAGTTTAGATATAGGTGAATACAGTAGTGCATAAACCGTACAAATGTTTGTTTAAGGGATTACCAATGTCATAGGTCAAAGCAATCTATCATTACAATGCAAGATCTCCGGCTCCACATTAATTTTAGAGTATGCAATCTATCTATCGTTTAGTTTTTTTTATTTACAATCTGTCAAAATTGTTCAACGGAATGATTGTTCGTGTTTGTTTATTCGTAGCTAGAAAACAAAGACAGATAACACAATAAACATTAGCGTCAATGAAAATGATAAAAGACGGTATTTTCTATAGTCGCCTTAAACAAACGATATATGATATGCAAATGAGTCCGAGATAGGCTATCAAACATTACACCCATCATACTCGTTCAAAAGCAGTGAAACGGACACATTAAATAGATAGGATATCAAATTCGTGAGCCTACAATATGAGAATCATTACAATCGTGTAGTAATGTTTATTTGGTGGTTTGATAGATATGATATTATAAGGCCGACTATGATATACTAGTGTATGTCGCTCTATAATTCATGAAGAAGAACCTTACTTGTAATTTGCGTCGATTACAGTCACGTGATATGTGAATACTATGTGCATAACTACGTGTATTGGTTTACAGAAATTGCAGAAAAAGTTGCGAACCATGAAATTCCACCGTTTCGACCAAAAGTTACATCTGAAACAGTAGACTCTAGGTACCTACAACTGATGAGGGATTGCTGGGTTTCAAATCCCAACGACAGACCTACATTCAGTCAAATTGTTCAAAGACTTAAGAAAATCAATAAGGGAAAGTAAGTTGACAGCTATAACGTAATACATCAATAATCTCATTACAAATTGAATGGATATTGTGTTTGTTTGTCCCATTATTATTCATAATTATTAGTCTTCTTGCTTTTACATGGTACAATTTCTCTTATGAATTAACTCTGTTTGGCTTACCTAGGCAGAGTAATTTGATTGACAACATGATTCAAATGATGGAGAAATATGCCAACCATTTAGAAGACTTGGTGTCTGAGAGAACAAAACAACTTGCCGAAGAACAAAGAAAAACCGACGAACTTCTTTACAGAATGCTTCCAAGGTATGGTAGAATCGTAGTCACAATTTTTGTTTAATTTGACTTTAATATTGTGATATTTACACTGTAAGAGTTTCTTTTGGTAATGCTATAAGATTTTACATGCAAATAGACGTACATGTTTTATGATTTCAGTTCAGAGATAACACTGTTTCGTTTTATAAATGGTTTGATATATATTATCGTCATTAATGAAAACCCCAAAGTGCTACCAGCATGTGGGTAAACATTAACATAGAACGAATGTAATCGTAAACGTGAGTTGTCAAAAATTTTATGGAAAGAGGAAGTAATCACTCAATGTTAACAGAGAGCAATGTCTGCTTTTTAGTTGTTGTCAGTCATTATTTAATATGTTAAATACTTTAAATACTTTCAATATGCGAATAAACTGTAATAAGGTCAATGTGAAGTTGACAATTAACATATGGCTTTCTTCTTGTCTTGATTTAGAGCCGTTGCTGAACAATTGAAACAAGGAAAGGACTTGAAACCTGAAAATTTTGATTCAGTTACAATATTCTTCAGTGATATAGTAGGATTTACAGCGCTAGCGGGGAGTTGTACTCCGATGCAGGTACGTCAATTTAGTCACCATATATAATGTGATTTGCCATGGATCGGTAATGGATATTGATATATATGTCACCACTTTATATATTATTCCATGTGTTTATTTGATAGTCTGATGTATTTCTCTCAACAGGTTGTGGATCTATTAAACGATTTGTATACTACCTTTGATTCGATCATAGAGAACCACGATGTGTATAAAGTAAGTACCACATGAATATATAATGAGATAATTTACATTCACAGTGTTCCTATTTATATAAATGACAGGTCAAATTATCATAATGTAAATTAAGGCGTAACAGTCTCCACATATTTGATATCGATACCATGTTTGATATGTTCTTATGTGTCGTCACACGTTTGATATGTTCTTATGTGCCGTCACTTGTTTGATATGTTCTTATGTGCCGTCACTTGTTTGATATTTTCTTATGTACCGTCACTTGTTTGATATTTTCTTATGTACCGTCACATATTTGATATGTGCTTACGTGCCGTCACATGTTTGATATGTCCCTATGTGCCGTCACGTGTTTGATATGTTCTTATGTGGCGTCACATGTTTGATGTGTTCTTATGTGCCGTCACACGTTTGATATGTTCTTATGCATCGTCACATGTTTAATATGTCCTTATGTGCCGTCACATGTTTGATATATTCTTATGTGTCGATCCCATGTTTGGTATGTTCTTACGTGCCGTCACTTGTTTTATATATTCTTATGTATCGATCCCATGTTTGATATGTTCTTATGTGGCGTCACATGTTTGATGTGTTCTTATGTGTCGTCACATGTTCGATATGTACTTATGTGCCGTCACATGTTTGAAATGTACTTATGCATCGTCACATGTTTGATATGTTCTTATGTGCCGTCACATGTTTGCTATATTCTTATGTGCCGTCACATGTCTGATATGTTCTTATGTGCCGTCACATGTTTGATATGTCCCTATGTGCCATCACATGTTTGATATGTTCTTATGTATCGTCACATGTTTCATATGTTGCTTATGTGCCGTCACATGTTTAGTATGTTCTTATGTATCGTCACATGTTTGATATGTTCTTATGTGTCGTCACATGTTTGATATGTTCTTACGTGCCGTCACATGTTTGATATGTTCTTTAGTGTGTCACAAGTTTAATATGTTCTTATGTATCTCACATGTTTGATATGTTCAACTGTAATGTCACATGTTTGATATGTTCTATGTGCCGTCACATGTTTGATATGTTCAATTGTATCGTCACATGTTTTATATGTTCTTATGTGTCATCACATGTTCAGTATGTTCTTATGTATCTCACATGTTTGATATTTTCTTATGTGCCGTCACATGTGCGATATGTACTTATGTATCGTCACATGTTTGATATGTACGTACGCATCGTCACATGTTTGATATGTTCTTATGTATCGATCCCTAGTTTGATATGTTGTTATGTGACGTCACATGTTTAGTATGTTCTTATATATCTTCACATGTTTGATATGTTCTTATGTGTCGTCACATGTTTGATATGTTCGTATGTGCCGTCACATGTTTGATATGTTCTTATGTGCCGTCACATGTTCGATACGTTCTCACGTGCCGTCACATGTTTGATATGTTCTTATGTATCTTCACATGTTTAATATGTTCTTACGTGCCGTCACTTGTTTTATATATTCTTATGTATCGATCCCATGTTTGATATGTTCTTATGTGGCGTCACATGTTTGATATGTTCTTATGTGTCGTCACATGTTCGATATGTACTTATGTGCCGTCACATGTTTGAAATGTACTTATGCATCGTCACATGTTTGATATGTTCTTATGTGCCGTCACATGTTTGCTATATTCTTATGTGCCGTCCCATGTCTGATATGTTCTTCTGTGCCGTCACATGTTTGATATGTTCCTATGTGCCATCACATGTTTGATATGTTCTTATGTATCGTCACATGTTTCATATGTTGCTTATGTGCCGTCAGATGTTTAGTATGTTCTTATGTATTGTCACATGTTTGATATGTTCTAGTGTATTGTCACATGTTTGATATGTTCTTATGTGCCGTCACATGTTTGATATATTTTATGTGCCGTCACATGTCTGATATGTTCTTATGTGTCGTCACATGTTTGATATGTTCTTACGTGCCGTCACATGTTGATATGTTCTTTAGTGTGTCACAAGTTTAATATGTTCTTATGTATCTCACATGTTTGATATGTTCAACTGTAATGTCACATGTTTGATATGTTCTATGTGCCGTCACATGTTTGATATGTTCAATTGTATCGTCACATGTTTTATATGTTCTTATGTGTCATCACATGTTCAGTATGTTCTTATGTATCTCACATGTTTGATATTTTCTTATGTGCCGTCACATGTGCGATATGTACTTATGTATCGTCACATGTTTGATATGTCCCTATGTGCCGTCACGTGTTTGATATGTTCTTATGTGGCGTCACATGTTTGATGTGTTCTTATGTGCCGTCACACGTTTGATATGTTCTTATGCATCGTCACATGTTTAATATGTCCTTATGTGCCGTCACATGTTTGATATATTCTTATGTGTCGATCCCATGTTTGGTATGTTCTTACGTGCCGTCACTTGTTTTATATATTCTTATGTATCGATCCCATGTTTGATATGTTCTTATGTGGCGTCACATGTTTGATATGTTCTTATGTGTCGTCACATGTTCGATATGTACTTATGTGCAGTCACATGTTTGAAATGTACTTATGCATCGTCACATGTTTGATATGTTCTTATGTGCCGTCACATGTTTGATATGTTCTTATGTATCGTCACATGTTTCATATGTTGCTTATGTGCCGTCACATGTTTAGTATGTTCTTATGTATCGTCACATGTTTGATATGTTCTAGTGTATTGTCACATGTTTGATATGTTCTTATGTGCCGTCACATGTTTGATATGTTCTTACGTGCCGTCACATGTTTGATATGTTCTTTAGTGTGTCACAAGTTTAATATGTTCTTATGTATCTCACATGTTTGATATGTTCAACTGTAATGTCACATGTTTGATATGTTCTATGTGCCGTCACATGTTTGATATGTTCAATTGTATCGTCACTTGTTTTATATGTTCTTATGTGTCATCACATGTTCAGTATGTTCTTATGTATCTCACATGTTTGATATTTTCTTATGTGCCGTCACATGTGCGATATGTACTTATGTATCGTCACATGTTTGATATGTACGTACGCATCGTCACATGTTTGATATGTTCTTATGTATCGATCCCTAGTTTGATATGTTGTTATGTGACGTCACATGTTTAGTATTTTCTTATGTATCTTCACATGTTTGATATGTTCTTATGTGTCGTCACATGTTTGATATGTTCGTATGTGCCGTCACATGTTTGATATGTTCTTATGTGCCGTCACATGTTCGATACGTTCTCACGTGCCGTCACATGTTTGATATGTTCTTATGTATCTTCACATGTTTAATATGTTCTTACGTGCCGTCACTTGTTTTATATATTCTTATGTATCGATCCCATGTTTGATATGTTCTTATGTGGCGTCACATGTTTGATATGTTCTTATGTGTCGTCACATGTTTGATATGTTCTTATGTGCCGTCACATGTTTGCTATATTCTTATGTGCCGTCACATGTCTGATATGTTCTTCTGTGCCGTCACATGTTTGATATGTTCCTATGTGCCATCACATGTTTGATATGTTCTTATGTATCGTCACATGTTTTATATGTTGCTTATGTGCCGTCAGATGTTTAGTATGTTCTTATGTATCGTCACATGTTTGATATGTTCTAGTGTATTGTCACATGTTTGATATGTTCTTATGTGCCGTCACATGTTTGATATATTTTATGTGCCGTCACATGTCTGATATGTTCTTATGTGTCGTCACATGTTTGATATGTTCTTACGTGCCGTCACATGTTGATATGTTCTTTAGTGTGTCACAAGTTTAATATGTTCTTATGTATCTCACATGTTTGATATGTTCAACTGTAATGTCACATGTTTGATATGTTCTATGTGCCGTCACATGTTTGATATGTTCAATTGTATCGTCACATGTTTTATATGTTCTTATGTGTCATCACATGTTCAGTATGTTCTTATGTATCTCACATGTTTGATATTTTCTTATGTGCCGTCACATGTGCGATATGTACTTATGTATCGTCACATGTTTGATATGTACGTATGCATCGTCACATGTTTGATATGTTCTTATGTGCCGTCACATGTTTGCTATATTCTTATGTGCCGTCACATGTCTGATATGTTCTTATGTGCCGTCACATGTTTGATATGTCCCTATGTGCCATCACATGTTTGATATGATCTTATGTATCGTCACATGTTTCATATGTTGCTTATGTGCCGTCACATGTTTAGTATGTTCTTATGTATCGTCACCTGTTTGATATGTTCTTACGTGCCGTCACATGTTGATATGTTCTTTAGTGTGTCACAAGTTTAATATGTTCTTATGTATCTCACATGTTTGATATGTTCAACTGTAATGTCACATGTTTGATATGTTCTATGTGCCGTCACATGTTTGATATGTTCAATTGTATCGTCACATGTTTTATATGTTCTTATGTGTCATCACATGTTCAGTATGTTCTTATGTATCTCACATGTTTGATATTTTCTTATGTGCCGTCACATGTGCGATATGTACTTATGCATCGTCACATGTTTAATATGTCCTTATGTGCCGTCACATGTTTGATATATTCTTATGTGTCGATCCCATGTTTGGTATGTTCTTACGTGCCGTCACTTGTTTTATATATTCTTATGTATCGATCCCATGTTTGATATGTTCTTATGTGGCGTCACATGTTTGATATGTTCTTATGTGTCGTCACATGTTCGATATGTACTTATGTGCCGTCACATGTTTGAAATGTACTTATGCATCGTCACATGTTTGATATGTTCTTATGTGCCGTCACATGTTTGATATGTTCTTATGTATCGTCACATGTTTCATATGTTGCTTATGTGCCGTCACATGTTTAGTATGTTCTTATGTATCGTCACATGTTTGGTATGTTCTAGTGTATTGTCACATGTTTGATATGTTCTTATGTGCCGTCACATGTTTGATATATTTTTATGTGCCGTCACATGTCTGATATGTTCTTATGTGTCGTCACATGTTTGATATGTTCTTACGTGCCGTCACATGTTTGATATGTTCTTTAGTGTGTCACAAGTTTAATATGTTCTTATGTATCTCACATGTTTGATATGTTCAACTGTACTGTCACATGTTTGATATGTTTTATGTGCCGTCACATGTTTGATATGTTCAATTGTATCGTCACATGTTTTATATGTTCTTATGTGTCATCACATGTTCAGTATGTTCTTATGTATCTCACATATTTGATATTTTCTTATGTGCCGTCACATGTGCGATATGTACTTATGTATCGTCACATGTTTGATATGTACGTACGCATCGTCACATGCTTGATATGTTCTTATGTATCGATCCCTAGTTTGATATGTTGTTATCTGACGTCACATGTTTAGTATTTTCTTATGTATCTTCACATGTTTGATATGTTCTTATGTGTCGTCACATGTTTGATATGTTCGTATGTGCCGTCACATGTTTGATATGTTCTTATGTGCCGTCACATGTTCGATACGTTCTCACGTGCCGTCACATGTTTGATATGTTCTGATATATCTTCACATGTTTAATATGTTCTTACGTGCCGTCACTTGTTTTATATATTCTTATGCATCGATCCCATGTTTGATATGTTCTTATGTGGCGTCACATGTTTGATATGTTCTTATGTGTCGTCACATGTTTGATATGTTCTTATGTGCCGTCACATGTTTGCTATATTCTTATGTGCCGTCACATGTCTGATATGTTCTTCTGTGCCGTCACATGTTTGATATGTTCCTATGTGCCATCACATGTTTGATATGTTCTTATGTATCGTCACATGTTTCATATGTTGCTTATGTGCCGTCAGATGTTTAGTATGTTCTTATGTATCGTCACATGTTTGATATGTTCTAGTGTATTGTCACATGTTTGATATGTTCTTATGTGCCGTCACATGTTTGATATATTTTATGTGCCGTCACATGTCTGATATGTTCTTATGTGTCGTCACATGTTTGATATGTTCTTACGTGCCGTCACATGTTGATATGTTCTTTAGTGTGTCACAAGTTTAATATGTTCTTATGTATCTCACATGTTTGATATGTTCAACTGTAATGTCACATGTTTGATATGTTCTATGTGCCGTCACATGTTTGATATGTTCAATTGTATCGTCACATGTTTTATATGTTCTTATGTGTCATCACATGTTCAGTATGTTCTTATGTATCTCACATGTTTGATATTTTCTTATGTGCCGTCACATGTGCGATATGTACTTATGTATCGTCACATGTTTGATATGTACGTATGCATCGTCACATGTTTGATATGTTCTTATGTATCGATCCCTAGTTTGATATGTTGTTATGTGACGTCACATGTTTAGTATGTTCTTATGTATCTTCACATGTTTGATATGTTCTTATGTGTCATCACATGTTTGATATGTTCGTATGTACCGTCACATGTTTGATATGTTCTTATGTGCCGTCACATGTTCGATACGTTCTCACGTGCCGTCACATGTTTTGATATGTTCTTATGTATCTTCACATGTTTAATATGTTCTTATGTGTCTCACATGTTTGATATGTTCAATTGTATCGGCCATGTTTCATATGTTCGTATGTGCCGTCACATGTTTGATATGTTCTTATGTGCCGTCACATGTTCGATACGTTCTCACGTGCCGTCACATGTTTGATATGTTCTTATGTATCTTCACATGTTTAATATGTTCTTATGTGTCTCACATGTTTGATATGTTCAAATGTATCGGCCATGTTTCATATGTTCTTATGTGCCGTCACATGTTTGATATGTTCAATTGTATCGTCACATGTTTGATATGTTCAATTGTATCGTCACATGTTTGATATGTTTTTATGTGTCGTCACATGTTTAGTATGTTTTTATGTATTTCACATGTTTGATATGTTCAATTGTATCGTCACATGTTTGATATGTTCTTATGTGCCGTCACATGTTTGATATTTTCTAATGTATCGTCACATGTCTGATATGTTCTTATATATCGTCAGATGTTTGATATGTTCTAGTGTATCGTCATTTTAACCGCTTCAAGCGCAAACATTATTTATTGTGACATGACATCAATGTGTTGATATTGCATCATTTCAATATGCATCATAATGTATTTTCTAAAAGGTCGAGACGATAGGCGATGCATACATGGTTGTCAGCGGCCTACCAACTCCCAATGGTTCGAGACACGCAGCAGAAATATGCAATATGGCGCTTGATTTACTTACTTCAGTAACATCTTTCAAAATACGTCATCGGCCAGAAAAACAACTCCAGCTACGTATTGGAATACATTCAGGTACACGAAGCTTGGGATTATATAACTGCATCATTAGACATCTTTAAACTAAAGTGGAAAGCTGCTTTTCAGTTATAAATCGACGAATGATATTGTAATTGATTGGTCTATTAGAATCTAGGTACAGGAACCTTGATAGTAATTCAATTTTATCTGTGCAATAAATTGTTTCATTTTCAATTGTTTTTATTGGGAGGAAACACAAAACATGTCATACGTTATCTATTAGTACACTCTTAATCGCATTAATAATTCATCTGTAGTTTTAAATAAATTGATTTATTGTATAAACCTTATCACTGTACGTTGAACTAGGCATTGACTTCTAAGCGCTATAATAATATTATTGTGAATTAATTAGGTTCTTGTGTTGCCGGTGTAGTGGGATTGAAAATGCCGAGATACTGTTTGTTTGGCGATACTGTGAATTATGCGTCGAGGATGGAATCTAGTGGATTAGGTGGGAAGCAATTTTCTATTACTTTGACCATACTTAGATGAACTGTTATGTATGCTAGGGAGGGGGTATTACTAAGACAAACACGCGGGAATTAAAGACCCGTCTCTAGGGTGGGTTGGTACTAAAGTGTGCCAAGTTTTAAAAACAATTACCTGGTAGTGAACTTACATACACATATACAATGTTTCTTTTGACCTTTTGTCTTTGAAATTTGACACGTCATGTGGTTTCCCTGTGCTCCAAGTTTCTAGCTACTCCCCATTGTAGCTCAACACATTCATTGATCAATAATGTAAACTTGACTTTTGACCTTTTAATCCAAAAATGCGCCCAGGTATTGTGTGTAACATGTTTGCCAAGTCTGAACGCCCTGGCTACTATCCCCCTACAGTTATATACATAGACATAATGAAGAAGGGTGACATATGAAACATCTGTGCCAAGTTTGTATCTATTTATACATGCATACCGCACAGAACGCCCTAACTCTGCCCTAGCTTCGCGCTGGCGCAGAAAATTTCAATGGCTACTTAGGCCAGACTTTTTTTATTCCTTGTTTCTCGAGATTTTATAAGGCAATTTTTCTGAGGAGGGTGGCAACAACAAAAATTAATTCTTTTTTCCATTAGATTTGTGTGGTTCTCAAAGAAGTGAGATCATTGATCGGACAGAAGATATGAAATAATTGTATTCCATGTATAACCTTGTTTCTCATCTGAGCGAGACTTCGGTACTTTGATCATGATACTCCCACGAAAATGCAACTTGGGTTTGTTATGCGGCGGGCGGAAACAAAATTAAGATAAAAATTAGTTTTTTTAAAGCAGTTTGTTGCACTTACAAGTCGGCGGGCGCGAGAAATTGCGCTAAAAAAATATAATTTTTATTTCATTTTCGGCTCCTGTTCATTCGTCGGGTTCGCGAAACAAGGGATAATAAAAGTCTGGCCTTACTGCCATTTTCTATAAATAATTCAAGTGTTGGGTAGGTTACTATGACATATATATGCATTTGGCAGGATACTGGAGTATGTTGACACGTATTACTTGAACTTTTCAAATAAACATTTGTACCGGCCTATTACGTTTTATATCATATATTGACTTTATTCCCATAGCTCTACGAATACACGTGAGCCCAGAGTGTAAGACAATACTTGATGGAATTGGTGGATATCACATGACAGAACGAGGACCTGTCACGTTAAAGGTAATAATAATAATGACCATGTTACATCTGATATTAATCTGAGTTCAATGAAATCATTATAGCTTGAAATAAGTAAAGATAAATTTTCAATATTCACGAGTATTTGTTCAAAAGTACACGTTGGCACGCCGCTTCGCAAGACAAATACGGGTATACGTCGATTATTACTCCACAGATGTTGGTGAAAATTTAAACACTAAAATAACACAGAATATTCAAAACCACTATCCACAAATGTATTAATCTCACACGACTATGATTGATATTTAGAGTCTATTTTTATTTATTTCAGGGCAAAGGAACAATAGTCACGTATTTTTTAGTTGGAAGGGACAATCACGCGAACAAACTACCAGAACTTATATTGGCAGCCACGGTAGACGAACACATATTCAAATAGCAATATTCAACGTCACAAAAAAAAACCTGCCGATTCTTGCCACAAATACGGGAGTATATGATATAGACTTATGAATATATCTGTTGTCACACTGTACATAATGTTGATAAGTAACTACGTTTGCATAATCAAAATTTCGATTTACTTTTTCAAAGGTAATCTCATATATTACAATTGTACGATTTTAAGAATCAGATTCTCGTGCAAATCTATCTGTGATCACATGACCTTTTGTGGTCGCATAAGCGAAAACACGCTTGGATTTGTGTAGAATGTTGATTGTTGTACATTTTTTAACAAAATGCAATTGTGTATTTAAACTTGTGCATTTAATATATATTTTGGGAATTACACAAATACAAACTGTGTTTCAAAAGAGGGTTGAATGCAGGTATTTTCAATTTGTCTGTTAGTTTACTCAAAAATACCATTTACATAGTTAAATATATCAGAAAAAATGACACTATTCTACAATCATTTAAATGTAAGTTACAAATCTTATTACAGGGTGTATATATAAGACATGTCTAGGCGACAACGTATGCACATTGTTGGATTGTGTCAATAACATTAAGACTGTTTTAAATTTAACAGATATATGTTACACAACACATACCATTCATACCATTGACATAACTCTTACTATATTTTTAAAATAAGAATGACCTTATTACCACAAGGTTGTTGTTTAAATGTGACACATAATATATTAATCTATTTGTCTAATAAATTTAAGAGTTTTTTAACATTGTCTTTTCATTAATGTAATGAGGAGGGTGGTACAAGTGGTGATTGTTTTCAACGGTGCCATGGACCAGGTAGACGGATCAACTTGAAGATGATGCTACTGGGTGGTGATAATGTAACTCTGAATGACATATTTTATTTTTAGATGGTTGCCGTTACTTCGTTGAGAGCCAAACGACTTCAAGTTTTACCCACCCCAATAGTGTTTCATTCTTCCGTTCCCAAGCCCAGTGTTGTGACGTTTGCATGTGTAACATTGAGCTCGATGACGTCAGAGAATGGAACATTATTTGGGGGCGCTCTCTACACTGACGACTCTCACTCTCATCGGAATCTTGGCGGCCATTTCCGAGTAATGTATATTTTTGTTGCAATCACAAAAACGTAGTTCGTAAGAGTATGTGGAGGTCAATGCTCTGTTATGATTACATCGCCCAATTAGTCAGTACATCAGCAAATATTACTTCGATGATTTTTCTCTGCGAACTCGTCATCTGTAAGACGGATAAAAACCTGTAAATTCAAACAATAATTAAGATATTAATAATCAATAGTTTTATCGTGAAAATAATAGTTTCTTCCACGACAGGTTTATTTTGAACTTACACGATCTAGACTGTATTCTGTGATTGTGTAATCCTGGATTGTGCCTTCTTCCTTCATCGTGTCTAAGAATGTCACCATGTCTTCTACAGATATACTTTCGGCATCTACACAAACTAACACGTTATTCGCCGATGTAGTCTGTATATTAAATATAAATTGGTTTATTAGTACACATCACATCTGTCAGAAGGCTACCATAACGTTCAGTGATCTGTGTATATCCTGTATAATACAAATTCCAATTTAAGAGTGGTGACGCGTATTTCCAAGATTGCGTACGCGATACTTAACTGAGTGGTTTTGTGAACAGTTGTCATTATTTTATTCAATCTTTACGTGCCATACACATCAAATATCCATCCCGAAATAGCGTGCCATAATTTCATTATGAATGGTGAACTTTTATAAAGACGTTATTATACAAACTAAACAAATATAGCCATTATATTTGTACATGTAGATATTGCGGCGGATGAAAACAGACAAATGCTCCTTGATACCAATCATATAATTGCACAAAAATTTAGGAAAATTATTAAATGTACCTCGTTGGTAATTCTGACTCTTCTTTCAAGACATTTCATTATGACGGGCAATCCTCCGTCACCAGGTACTAGGGTCACGTTGTACTCTTCATTGTGTGTGTATCGCAGTTGACGGATACTACCCCGATGGATTATCTCACCACTGCGCATGACAGCCAGTGTGTCAAACAGATACTCGCATTCATCAATGCTATGTAGGGTTTAATCAAAATATGAATAATTGTATTTTGATCGGCACTACACTACACTTTGATCGGCACTACACTACACTACACTACACTACACTACACTACACTACACTACACTACACTACACTACACTACACTACACAATAACGAGGTCAATCATTACTATGTTACTATGAATTCAATTGTGATTGCAAACCAAATACCGTTGAGGGCAGTATGGTACCACCTAGTTATAGAGTACATACCTATGGGATGTCATGACTATTGTGCAACATTCCATCTTCTTTTTTTTGATAAGGTTCCACACTAGTCTTTTGCTCGACGGATCCATACCATTGGTTGGTTCATCCTCATTAATTAAAACACAAATTGTTATCAGAAAAAGCTACCATATGAAACTATAATGTTCAATGTCGCAATGTAAGATGAAGGAACCATTGATATGAGAATATGGCCCTGGATAGAATACTAGATAGATGTGTCAAAGATTCATTAGTTCACAATTTATTTAATCACTTACTAAAAATACCAATCTTTTGACTCCAAGAAAGGAAAGCGCCACTGAAAGTTTTCTCTTGTTACCACCACTCAACGTCTTCACGGGTTTGTCAGAATCAGCTACCAGATTCAACCAGTTTAAATACCAGTTGATTTCCTGCGAAGATTGAAACTATTTATAAATAATGAATTTATTTGACAGTGACGAGAAGATAGAAGACTGAACACTAGTCTGAAAGAATCATAATAAATGCCATCGTACTCACTTGTGTCATCAGACTGTCAGGAATAAGCCTTAGTCTGGCATATATCGTCATGTGTTCCCTTGGAGACAATTCGTCATAGAGTGCATCAAATTGTGGACAATAACCAATCTTTTTATCAATAATACAAAATCGATCTGAAAAGCTGTTATAAATCAATTAGTTGTACAATATATGTGACACCAATTTTGAAAACTGTATTTAATCAACGCGTTGCAAAGTTAAAGCATCACAAATAATTAATAATTGGACTATCTGCCATTAGTCATACTTTGAGAAGACATGCATGCTTGCGGGGGTATTTAAACCCCAAATAAACAAAGGAAATGTTTTTGTTATTTTTCTATATTTTTTGTATATTCGAAACAGAAGAAGCAGCAATATAAAATTACAAGTGAACAATATAATTTCAATGAACCGACTAATTACAACATTATACGGCTATTTAAAATCATAATATTATGAGTTCCGGTGAAAAAGAGGAAACACCACGCAGTATTATGGAAATAATTTACCCACCTGTGACCGGCGATCCGTATGTTTCCTGACGTCATTTCCGTGAAACCTGTTAGCATACTGAGAACTGTGCTTTTCCCTGAACCATTGTGACCAATGAGTCCAAAACACTAATACAAAAAAAAAAAAAACAATCGTCTTAAGCCATACAATTTATTAGTTGTTTACAATGTAAGCCAATTTACACTAATAACAAAGACGCTTAATATTACTGACGTCATAATCTATGCATTGAATTAAATATGATATTATCTAATATGTTCTATGTGTAGGTCAATATCCAATCATCACACTAAAACACATTTCAATGATGCGTTGCAACGTATATTTTAATATGTGCTCGAAATAAAATAATACACTATATACATTACCTACCTCCCCTATGCCCGCTTTAAAAGAAACACCATGTACTACTTCTGTGGAACTTTTATGATAAATCTGTCAGTAACAATAAATAGTATGACTTGTGAACGGTTAATAACAGTTTAACGTGCACTGTAAATCGACTATGAGTTTTCTGTATCAGTATAACGTAAACACACATGCACTGCTAAGATAAGTGGTTACCTTCGATAGGTTTACTACTTGAAGATAATCACTCGGTAAATACACAGTCTGCTGATTCAACACCAAGAATTGTTCACTGTTGAAGTTTCTGCAATTAAAAAAAAAACAATTGACAAGCAAGCTTAAAACTACAACCCTGTAACCATGACTACTACAATTTATAAAAAAGATATTACAGCTATTTTGAAGCTCACCTTGTTGAATACAGATCGTAGATACAAAACGCTAGAAAGATTATGATGCTTTCCACAAGCATAATATTCATCATAGTATAGACTAGATTTACATCATATGGATATTTTGACATATCCACACTAGCTAAAATACAATGGAAATAACGATTAGACAGTCATACAACAATTCAATTAACTATTACACATATTTACAATGTTTATTTTATTATATACAATAACGAACAATTGTAAATTTCATACCCAATGAGAAGTTGGCAACCTCAGCACTATATGAATAACTAATGATTGCATAACCACGCATCATGCAGTAAGCAGGGAAAACCATCAGTAATTTATTCAGAGTTTTTACTTCGAACGGCTAAATTAAGAAAAGTGGACATATATAAATAATCAGCATTTAAATATACATATGTGTTCTTTTGTCACAAGGCGAGTCATTACAACTCATTGTGGCATTCATTGATTCATTCGTTTTCAAAATTGTATGAGTGTAATTTGTTGCCATGTGTCGAAATATGACTTCGTATTACACAATGAAGTGTCAGAATATTAGGAGTTTATTTACCATTGATTCAGGAAATGTCTCAGCCAAGTTTTCAAAAGTAGAAGCCATACAACCCAATAAAAAGTTGACTTGCATTAAATATAAATATGCAGAACCGGCGTTTTTAAACAATCCACCTAATATGTGCATATATGGCAGAGTTACAAATCTGAAATCAAACAACATATATAAATATATGTTTTGTTGAAATTCACACATGAATCCCGTTACTTGTCCAAACACACAACACGCATGCGCGCACCAATAACATTTATTATTGGGGTAACATCTAACATATGCTTCAATATACTTACCCATACAAGGCAAACAGTGAAGCCATTACTGCAAAATTGTTCAGCACAACATATGGATACGTTTCACAGCAGATTACTAACAACAGTAACACGACAATTGAGAGACAATAATTAATCTGAAAGTAATGATGAAAAACATATATGACCATGACGTCATCATATGATTGACAATATATTAGGCGTATGGAACAAGGAACAGCATTTACCAAAGTTACATTGCAGTTTAATGTTTTGTAGATATATTTGATATAGCAGACTAGTTGTACGTTAAATCACGTCCTGACAATGTACAAAGACTAACTAAACTAATAACCTAATAACTAATACTTACATAATCACACAGGATATTAGCAAACCAGTAAAGTCGGACACTGACGCCACACAAGTGTTGCATATGTTTTGATCCACTCACTCTTTCCAATATTTTATAAGATACAAAGCATGGCGGTAGAATAGACATTGCCAACCCAATCAAGTATACATTAAACACTGAACTTGAAATTTTGCTGCGGAAAGAATATATTTTGTTTTAGGAACAGACTAAATTATGTGTTGCCAACAATTCAAATTAAAGGTTTGGGACGAATGATCAATGTTAACTGGGATCGAGTGTGCATGATCAGTTGTGATCTAGAATTGAATGGGCATCACAAATTAGAATGATCATTACTAGTTACTGTCATTTTTACCCTTAGTAAATGAAATTAGTAATAATATATTCAGGGACGTACATCTCTGCTGCGACGGTGAACGCCATACTTCTGTCGATAGGATGAGTCAATGTTGTTATCGAATACTGTGAGGCGTTTTCATGGTCCACATTAACTCGTAGGATGGCATTATTTAACACATTTAATACTATTGGAGCACCGTGGTGCACTTCACATGTGTGCCATGCCTGGGAAGATATAACAATATATATTAAGTTGGGTTGATGTAGTTGCTGAATGTATCATAGCATAAGATACAATATGAAATATACTAATCATCGTGTCTGTTGTTGTGATTAGTTTAAATTCGCATTTTAGGTGCATTTCAGTATATAGAAAGTCTGTATGGCTCTTTGAAGCTTCGAGCATGAATAGAACGCTCCTTATCTGTGCACGAGTTTGTGGCATGATCGACACATGTTGAATATTGATGGTGAACTCCTGATGTAGCAGTTGAGCTGAACGTGTTTTTTTTTTACAAAAACCTCCATAACAATACCCGTCGCCGGTACTACAATCTCTGTACGGCGCACCGAGACATAAATTCCTTCATAGCCGTATTTTTTAGCATATGTATAAAAACGGAAGTGACTAATTTAATTTACTGTCACGCATTGAAATACCAGTCATCATAACTAACCACGTGGTATACATAAATGGTTACATACCGTGATTTTGGCACCATTGTTCTCAGCTGCAGAAATGGCGTTGATTTCTTTATTTTTTTCTGACGTCATAACTCGTGCTTGTTTTTTATTGTCAGCGAACGAGAATGCAAAGTATCTATGGAAGTACAATAAGTTAGTTATAGAAATTCATGCATGGCACAGTCCCCGTGGTTAATATTGCAGACTTCCAATGGGTTTGAAAATGAGATTACACATGTACAAGATTTGATTCAAAGGAATACATCAGACATCAGACATAAGGTCATCATTCCAAGTTCTGGACCTGGGCAGTTTAAAGTGCAGTTTAGTGCATTAAAAAAGGCTGTCAGTCGGCCATTTTGATTCAAAATACCTTTACTAAACATACATTTGACACCTATCACGTACAACTTTCACATCGCCCGAAGTGAAATAGACGTACCTACTATTCTTGTAATAATTGTACGTGTCAAGAAGATAATCCTCCATATCATCATTTCCAATATCCTTAATAACCTTCCCACTCGTGGCGTCTAATAAATAAATAAATAAATAAATAAATAAATAAATAAATAAATAAATAAATAAATAAATAAGTAAATAAATAAATAAATAAATAAATAAATAAATAAATAAATAAATAAATAAATAAATAAATAAATAAATAAATAAATAAATAAATAAATAAATAAATAAATAAATAATACTTACAAAATATATTAGTATTATTCCGTGTGGTAGACCACTCAATTTTATTTCTGTCTTTACATCCTACCTGACTGAAATGGTTCGGCATTATAGTATGGCTACGATCTTCATGAAACCTCTGTGTTTGAATACATGAACTACTAAGACCGTGTTTAAATGTCGAAACAAGTGTTTTGAAACTAGGCGCTGAAAACTGGCCTGCTAAAGGGACAAAAAGCCGATTCTTGTGATATACTGATGGGGAAAGTGGTAAAGATCTCATCGGTAATATACTATTGCCAAACAACAGTCCACTCATTCCAAGGCTTGCTATGAAAGGTACGATAACAAATTGTATGAGCAATGACTTGTTGTCACGTATTGAGTGTAGGTACATTCTCAACAGTAGAGCCTTTAAATGATGTATCCACGCTGAATTTCCGTTTAGACAGCACATCCTGGATGTCCACTGTATAACTGATGGTCTGGCAAACACAGGGATAAGCTTCTTAAAGTATCGTAAGGCAGTGGAGAAGAAAATCAACATTTCAACAACTTTCTCAAAAATTCTTGTATTCCGTGATCCTCGTTTAAGGATATGTGATTCTGAAACAGACAGAGAATTGTGATTTCGCCGTATATATTAGACAAAAGTGATCATGGTGGGCATATCCAGGCGCTATAAATAAAAGAACATATTTATAAATGTATAATATTATGAAGAATTTTAGCAATTCTTTATTTTACCTGGTTTGAATTTGTCAGTAGAATGAAACTAACCAGTCCTGTCTATCAACATCCTAATCTCAAATAATCAGTTTGAGTGACCGATGTCTTGCTTTGAAGTTAAATGAGAGCGAAATGTAAGGTTATGTACGCTCACTACATCTTGCACAGTGATATGGCACAATAAGCTAAATGGGAGCATGATAATGAACGCAAATGAAGAATTTTTTTATATTCCGATCACTAGAATATTAATTGTTTTTTTCCCGTTTTCTTGCCATCGCAACCACTCGCTTACAGAACCCAATCATTTTAATCGATTCAGTTTTTTTATACTTGCTTAATTTTGTCTATGATGAAAAACAATCAATCATGTTGTCTCGAATCGTCAATGTCTGAAAGTCTGACACTAATACAGGAAACATATATTAGGAACGCCATAGCATATGTTCATATAGAGTCGTCATTTATAACATTAATATTATAACAATGTTGTACATTCCTATGCAGTCAAGTCATGTGAGTACTGCCCAATAAGTGTGGTGCGATATATAAACCATTAAATTCACTGATTGTTGCGACAGCGTGCATTCAACACCACGTTCTTTAACTTAAACGCGTATAGCTTAAATGCGTTGGTTGTTTACTCGAATTTCGAAGGCACGCAAATGTAAATTCCAATTCGTTTATCTACGTGGATCAATTTGTTTTTCATATTACAATAAATTAAAGTTTAAAGTCTACACGATATTAGTTATTATTAATCAGCCAGACTTTAAAACTTCCCGGCACGCCCAAAAGTCGGCTATAAGATACACCACTCCGCTTTGATAGTAGTTGTTGGTTTGCATTTTATTACTCGGGATTCGACTATTATTTTTGGTCCAACCCCAAATATCGGGCATTTTCTTGTTTCAAAACTAAAAAAAAGAAATTGGAAAATGTTTCCAAAAGATAACTGATCTTATTTCAGTGCAACTCGTTACTTAGTCCTATGTACATGTCGAACCGACCCAATATGAACGACTACAGGGAAATTGGTTTCACCTGGATGATTATTTATTTATTTGTTTGTTAGTTTGTGTTTTTATTGATTTATTTATTTGTTTGTTGGCCAATTACAGATCTGAAATTAACAATTTTAAATTATACTTTTAATCTCTGAACGTGTAATAATATATTAATAACAATAATAATAATTCCATATCTTACCAATAATGTTCGACTGGGAGTGTTCATCTACCGCGTCTTCAAGAACAACCATTAGGCGCTTCATTTGACGCCCTCTAGACATATTCAATTCTGAATATTAAATTTCAAATGTAAGGTCAATAAATATAGTTTAATCCAAGTTCTAAGGTATAATGATTAACTTGATGAAACCCATACTCGATATGTTTATCTATTGTTCCAACCGAGTGAATTCGTGGCATATCCGGAACCCATGAGATACTACACACAAGTCAGCAAATAATAACACATACATGTGTCCACGGGTACAACACGCCTGTTTACAGTATCATGATTATGCAGTAGGTCGATTTAAATATTAGCCTTCTCATTTGTTTGAATAGTTATTTAAATACTAGCCTTAGTGACGATTACACTATGGCTAGTTAAGAACTAGAACAAACGACATGTCGAACTTGATGACGTACTGAGACACAACTATCAAGTGAAACTTAACCCCTATATGATAAACAAACGTACCTCCCAAAGAGTAAAACTGTTCGCATGTTGTAGTTAAAAACAAGTCTTCATGTCTCGCTTTTGAGTATGATATCTTGGATATCTTGAAATCTGTTTGTCTGGACGTAAAGTGCTTAAGAAGACAACCACCACGAATTGAATTTACAGCAACGTTGGGTATCTCAAATACGGTAAATGTTGCTGAGTCTAATAAACACGAGCTCAGTGGAACTGTGGTCAGCACGTGTTTGCGTAAAGTAGCTAGTAAATTTTCACGATCCTCAGAAAAGTACAATCCTGGAAATGATGACATATTGCATTATTCTAAACATTATATAAACATTAGTGAAGTTATACTCACATTCTATGAAACGTGGGTATAGCTCCAACTACTTCTTTGTTACGTAGAAATGAAAACACTTGATATTACGCAAGATTTTTGCTGACAGAGATGGCGTCCACGTGTCCTTGTGTCCTACATTATTATGAATAATTATTACAATTCATGTCTTACAGGTCGTTGCCGGTTGAACGCCACACTTTCAATTTAGTCATGAATAAAACTATTATATACTATCAAACATATATATTTCATACCTGTGTCATAGTTGTGAACAGCTCGGTGTATAGACAACTTGTAATCGTAGCCAAATCTCTCGACTAAATTATTCCAAGAGCCATGGCAGTTAATCTTTCCATTAGTCAGGACGGCTAATGTGTCTCCTACGTACTTAGCTTCTTCCATGCAATGTGTTGTAAATAAAACAGCGCAATCTGCGATGAACAAAACCGACGTAATAGTATATAAATAACACACACTAATCGTATAATTTTCAAAAGATAGTCTTTGCTATGATATTGTTCCTCACCTGTTTTGAATTTCAAAATAAAGTTCCACATTTTTCTTTTAGTATAAGGATCAACGCCCGCTGTAGGCTCATCAAGAATCACCACGGACGGTTTTCCAATAAACGCGATGGCAACAGATAACATTCGTTTCATACCACCCGACAACTCAGCCACGAAACTGTCCCTTTTGCTGACCAATGGAGTCTCGTCAATAAGCCTAGTATAGGCAAATTGAACTGTATTTTATCACTTTGATATTTTATTATTAAGTTGTTTTGTATTGAGATTCATCAAATAAAAATAGTTATGTTCATCGGTTTTTGGAAATCAATGTGTTACCAAGTATTAATTAATAAGTAGGTGATGGCATAAATTACGCATACGAACAAACCTATGACTCACATGACCAATAGTGGTATGTATGTAGGATTACATATACTTCAACATTGAAAGAAGTAACGTGGTGTGAGTAAATTGTCGTAAAAAATTAAAACAAAAACATGCGACACATAAATCTACCTTTCGATATCTTTCGTCACATCTTGGTTGTCAGTCTTTTTGAGATTGGCATAGAAACTGAGATGTTCACCAACTGTCAACCTTTGAAATAAAACCATGGCTTTGTCAAATACAAAATGTGATTTGTTCTGAACGATTTTTTAATAGTTGTTCCTACGTAACAATTATTGTTAAATGTTGATATTGAAAACATGGAAGGAACGATCAGAGACCATGGTGGGTGTTCCACAGATTCGGAGTGAGTAGTCAAAAGTACATTTTACGATTGCAATATAGGGGAACTGATAGCTATATTGCAGTACAGTGTACAGTGTAGTATTATAGTCATAAAAATGTCTGTAACTTTCACCCGCAAAAGAGATACCTATCGAATAATGCGTTATCCTGTGGACATACTCCGATGCGATATGGGTGTGATCTTGTGTCACGACCATGTATCAATATAGTGCCTGATGTCGGTTCCTCTAAGCCAGCTAAGACGGATCTATTACAAATATATATTACAAGGCATTATTATGTGTATTCATTGCAAGTATTACAACGGTTTACGTTTGGCAATTCATTCAGACATGACTGCTCTCTTCGTCACAGTTAAAGAAATATTGTAAAATCATTCACAGACAGGATATAAAAGGTTTTCAATTTCCAGCTCACAATAAAATATCTAGGATTCTAAAATTATATTGTTAGCAGACGAGACAACTATTTTGTTTACAATGAAACGTCTATCAAATATATGCTTTCCGTTATGGTCTCATTTTATGGTTGTATAGTGGTTTAAATTTAAGACAAATCTAATCAAAGATAGATAGGGTAGACAAATCAATGACCATAAAATCGTGAATATAACCTGTACAAAACATTCTATTAAAATTCTAGAAGACTATTTTGTATATGGCGTAAGACAGTGTGACAAATATTGTCAAGAAAAACGACTCGGACGACGTCATCTTTCCATTCACGACAGCATTTCAATCACAGAATGTAATATATATTTTAAATCAGTAATTGGCATACCAGAATATTATCGTCAACTATTCAAAGGTTAAACAACAAATTAAAAATTCGATTCCGTGGCGCAGTCAGGCATTTAAACTAGAAGTTTCAAGTACATGTATTGTGGTGAAACTATCGTCACGTGGTCTTCTATGCCATTATCACATATGCAACTAAGTGATACGTAATTTTTGTAGCAACATGTTATTTGCATTGCAGTACCAATACATGGTAAATCAATTAAACCTGGTGTTTATATCAGTATGTGTGCATACAATCATGTCTCTGAATGACATGTCATACGGCTGGTCTAAAGATAAATTATTCCAAAAAATGAAATATTATCTACCAGACATGTGACAATGATTTGAATAATATTTATAACGTAACTATCGAGAATTATTTCAATCAAAATGTTTACGTCGCTTATTTCAATGCAATATGTATCTGTATTTTTGAAATATTTAAGATTCGCCATTGAGTTCACTCCTACACGAAGTAAACTCATTGGAGCCTATGCGTCAATAATGTCAAATTGCTGTGAACTGCTGGATTTGGTGGGTACCACCACAATTAAATGTTTTAGTAGGGATATCACATTAAGAGCAGCAATCATAGTTTTACCACAATGTTAGCGTAAATATAATAAAAGTTGACTGTCAGATAATCTAATCATCAAGGTATGTGATGTAATAAAATATTTATTTATTTAGGAATAGATATAATAAGAAATAGAAAATATTATCAACGATGTTTTGTACATTTAGAAGCATTTTAAGCAATGTATATAATGTCATGTACAGTATAATGTATAATATGGTATGTAGATTATTATAATATAAAAGTAAAAAATGTAGGTATGATATATAAATCAATATATTACATCATGTAAAATATTAGAATAGTCGTCGAGAATGCACTCTAATAATTCATGTTATGCATAGGTGCAAATAGCTGCAAAGAAATGAGACATACTCACATAAGTGTAGTTTTACCAGCACCATTACAACCAAGCAGTACAGTGACATCTCCTTTATGTAAACTTAAATCTAATCCGTCAAGTGCAACGTCTTTATATCCATTGAATACCTAGTGCAGTAACACGGGAAAGTCTCATAATCCAAGCTCGAAAATGAGACACGTGTCACAATACAGGTAATGATGTTACATTCAGTGGCGGCTGTTACAAAATCATTGATATGTCTCCGGCATCAACTAGCCAGTGTACCTCATCTCTGCCCATGTGAGCTTCAAATGCGATAAAAGTGTTACAAATATGTGTTCTCTCGAATAATTGCATGACAAATAAGTAACCATCACCTTCTTTATATTAATACACTGCACCGACGCTGATGGTGGTTGGCGGCTACCACGTTCTTGGTCATACTTATAAACACAATCTAAAATAAATTGGAATAATATTAACATACGTCTTGAAAGGAATAATGCATGATAGAGGTGAAAACACAAATCGCCGTTTCTTATGTGATAAGTAAAAAATACCTAGGACTGGTATGTTTATTGAATGGTGAGAATCACTTTTTAGGCGTTGAAAAACTGTCAATATATAAGAATACACCATTTTGAAAGCTGAAAGTAAACAAAGCCAAAATTATTAAACTTTCGTGATTAAGATGAAAACATGTAATTTGTAGTACTAGTATAATTGCATGTTGATATGCACAGAGGATTACAATTATTGTGAAATAAATCGCACACAGGTTTGTATTTGTTTGATAAATCTATACAAATATTTAATAGCCATGTTCACCTATTGCTATAGTACGTATAACATTTCTCGCTAGACATGCGTAGTAGTGTTTTCACTTGTCATGAAACGAATACTGTTCTGCGGAATCAATGCTTTCAGCATACGATAAATCATGACTCAAATTTGGTTCTTAACATACAGTATTAAACAACATTATTAACAAATCCCTGTTAATATGTTACATCTTTATAAGAATTATGTAAAATTAGGTATCCATGTATTAGGATTAGATCTTTTCTTGTGGCGATGGGCTTACTATAAGAACATGATATGAATTATTAATAATTTGAAATGTGATCACATTGGCTTATTTACTAAATGACTGCCATTGCGCATTGCATTTTTTCATCTGGTAATGTATTCAGTAGTTAAGAGAATTTATATAGTGGGGCGAAATATGTTCACTTTATATAAAATTAGTTACGTCGCAACCATAAGAATTACTTTAGGAGAGAATCTTGTATTCCTCTAAAATTTTGTGCGCCCGTATTTACAGTTGCTACATTATCTAGTTGTTTATAAAAGTTCACAGTAAATTACTGTAGAAAAGCTAATATCGACGTTGCCTTTGGTAAATGAAATAAACATGTTTAACTCACGATTTTGTCGACAAGGTTTATAACAAGCAATGCACATACACGTGACACTCTGTATGATAATGATTACCAGTAGCTCGTTCATAGTCAAATTACTATAGTCCTCTTCATATGGTGTGTCTAATGTGTGCCACTGAAGACCCTTAGACTGTAGTTCTAAAGTATGAATATTGGAAAAACACCATCCAACAAGACTTGGCGGGAACAATGCCTACAGTAATAAGAACACACATTGGAGTAATATATTCATTTGTACCAAATTATCTTCTCATCAAACAATGTATTTGATCAGTATTATCCTACGAATGACTGGCATAATCGTTGCAATTGCTCATAATTGCCTTCGAACAACAAAAACAACAACAAATGTCATTCACGTAAACAAGATTCTCACCACGACAAGCAACTTGAGTGGCCTTGTCACAATGTGTACTGCACCATGTTCCGTTACGATAAGAATACTCGCATATGGAATATACAACACGAAATAGAGAACAGCAGAGAAGGTCGTCGCCATATTAGCATCACTGAAGAAAGTACTAAGCATAATACTGTAAGAGATATACAATTAAGTAGAGTATTAGACATATAATTAAGTAGAGTATTACATATACATCGTATCAGGGCGGATGAAAGATATTCGGGTTGAGGGCCGCATTACCAATGACGATATTGTGTACTAATTAAGTTGGTTTTAGGGCGTCCTCTCTAAATTCGTCTCTGTTGTTGTTGCGTTGATGTCGCGTACATTTTCATTGAGATCTGACAAGGATAGTCCGGATTTTAGTTACAAATTGTTGTGCCAGGTAATTTTGAGCAAGGTCCTGGGTTGCACCAACTTCTCTGCTGCCTTCACTCGTCAGACTTTATGTAGAATATTTATGTTTTATTTTTCATCGCATGAGAATGACATCTAATTTACCATTTACCACTTTCAAGTGATTTATAATCTGCAACAGACACAGTAAAATATAACCAAAAAACATACCTAAAAGTTAATACTGTCATGGCCGCCATCATGAAAACGAACAATAGTGTCGTTGGGTCACTATGAAGAAATATTCCACCATAGGTTAAGAGTAAAACGATGATTGTTAACGACACAGACATTTCCAGCATTGCTGCGATGAACCAGGACGTTATGTGAGCGATGTGACTCATTCCCATTGATTCCATTACCTATATATATGAATAGGTTCAGTTATTTATAACAGAAATACGAATGGTAAAGAACTATCTAAATGAATCCGATTGTCAATCATTTAAATCAATAGTTCATAGTAAATGCTATTAAAGCCATTTATAAATGTATTTGTTGCTAAAAATATAATTTTTCCTGTTAACTGGTTGTAGCAACTTTTCACGTGTATCAGTATGTACGTGTCAATTTTAAATCAGATGTCAAAACAATTTAACAGAAAGCCGACATATAGTATGTAAGGAATATTGGACATGGCGATACCTGAGTGAGTCCTTTCTGTTTTTCATCCACGATACTTCCACATATTGATGCGGTGTAACACAGCATGTACATACTGAATATGATTTTAGTTACAGCACTAATATCCCATATAAATCTAAAGAAATAACAATTAGAGTTTAACATTGGTGTCAGTCAACTAAGCAATACACGGTAACTGTTAACATATTTATGGGAAGGATGTGTTTTTAAAAAAAGCGAACGAAACTTTCTCCAAATGTTGTCAATTTAAATAAGGTTTTTGACAAATTAAAATATAAATAAACTATTGATCACACTATTATTATTTTTTTTTTGGAAATAAAATGTTCGATGAAATTACACATCGTAGACTCAAAATATTACTCACTCGTCTTCCTTGCAACATGGCGTTGGGAATTTTCTGACGTAACTACCGGGTGTAGTCACGTTCTTTCCTGTTAGTTTCTCCACCAATGCCCTGTCAACAGTGTCTTGTATCCATAGAAATCCACTGTCATAATATTCAAAGCAATTACGCTTACAATCTATCCACTGTTTATGTCTTATTTGCCTGGTATTGAATGCTATGGTGTGTCTAATGGTGTACGTAGCATGAGACAGTAAGTTGCCACCACTATCCACATCAAATATAAGAGCTAAAAATATACGATAGATACAATGTCATACTAACGTCAATGACAACCCAATGATTTTATATCTTTGAACGCGTAAGTCAAGGTTATCGTTTTTCACAACCTACGTAATGTTGTCACATTTATTCCAAACATTTTGATCAAAGTCTGCTGCCAGTGAACAAGTATGCTACCTAGATCAGAAAGAAATTATGAAAAAATATAGCCATCAAGTACTATATCTGTATATTAATCAAAAGAAGCATGTGTGTGTACTATACCAATGAGAACCCGTTTAGTGTTACATTTCATTAAATACCCTTCACCTAGACAATAATTGAGTGAATAATCTCCCCGTCTTCATTCGAGCAGGTGTCCCCGCTTATTTTGAAGCATACTTCAAGTTGATTGAACATGTTTGTTTTGTTACTGACATACAAGATTAAGCGGTATCTCATTAGTGACCATACAATATAAACTAAAATAAAAACGAGAGTAGTTACATTTATTTTTCCAAATCTGGTGATTTGATATCCCATTCCCATCCATTGTATGCATTTTACTGCTTTTAAAACTCACAACCAGCGCTGTCACGTGATTTGTAAGCAGGGTCCCATAGTGCGCTACAGATGAGCTCATATGTTCGTACCAACGTACCAACATAAAACTAATAACGGCTTTACGAGTAGTGCGTCTTAAAGTTTTGCTAATCTTTGCGTTTTCAAAGAGTAATACGAAATAAATAGGCATAGAATTGAGATTCTGAAATGAATATTACGCCAAAGGTAACCTTTGAATAGCTGCAACAACAACAACAACAACAACAACAATAACAAGGACGACAACACATCAGCGCTCGAAAAGCATTTATTTTACCAGCTAGTGACTTGTTTTCTTCTTTGACGTACTGCACGGCGGACTTTTCATCCGGAAATCCTTTAAAAATACTCCCTTCAACTTTTAAATTCGATAAGTGACAAGATATTTTGTCCATAAAATGGACCCCTCGTTTGAGCTGAGAGTACTCTGGGGTAGTCATTGGATGAAACATGTCTTTTATTTCTTCGGGAAGGTGTGGGTTACGCGTAATAGACGAATCACTTCGGATAACACTCTGAATCTACAGTTAATATGGAATAAAATGACCATTAGGCAAACTATGTGTTTTGATATATAGGGGATACATATAGGAATAACGTAATGCTACCGATTGAGTGGTTATTAACATTGGCACTGGGCGATCCGGGCCGAGTTCGTCTAAAATGGTGCACGATGTGTGTGTACTATTCATTCATCTTCTTCATTTTTCAATAAACTAGCCCAATTGGCTCTGTTAGTGGTATCTTTTCGCACTGGACTTTCTCATATTGTGTGTGTTTGTCGGTATGTTCTTGATTGCGTCTAATGGTGATTTCTAGGTGATGTTGACAAGCATGTATAAACTACAAGTGCTGACAGGAATAATAAGGAAAATAAATCTACACTGAAGTTTTTAAAATAAAGTTATACAATGAATACGGCACGCTTATAACACAAAATGTTTACACCATCGTCATCCTAAAAATATTAATAACCAATAATTTCCACAGATTTTCTACTATTTCCCTTCCCATAGTTTCAAAAGTCTAACTTCTAACGGAGAATTCACACTCACTATGTCAGAGTTTATAATTACCGTTTGTAGAAGTTGGTAAGCAGCAAACATTTCATCTGTGTTCAACATATTGTGTATCGTTGGTGACATTTGCATCCATTTCTTACTCGCAGTATTTAGCTTTTTTGTAACGTGTAAAAGATCCTCGACCTACAGAGATAACAACCATGGTTGGACCAGCCGTGGTAACACGTACTATACCATGAATAGTACATAAAGAGGACGAGGAGGAGACAAAAATCACTAAACACACGTTGACTGTGTTAACTTTCGGCGCCTTCGGATTAGCTTACTCACTGTCAGGTGGAGACATCTATGCTGAAATTCCTATACATTTTGGATTTTATTTCATCAATCTAAATAATAACATGTTGGGTTTCTGTGAATGTATTCCTACTTTGAATACTCGTTGAAAATGTTGCTTATTATTGCCCTTTGCTAAATATTAAATGACAATAGGAATTCCAGCACAAATAATATCAATGTTATTATGATTATTCATGTATTGTAAGCCATTAATACAATTTCCATAATTTACATTACTTTCTGATTCCTGATAAAATATTCCTTGAAAATGTATATTTTGTATAATGTTGTAATATTGAAAATGTGACCAATGTTATATGGATATGACCTTCGTGAATACAAATTATATATTTGTAACGAATATTGATATGAATGGATAGCCACGGGTTATTGTCAACTATTTAATCAGATAATAGTGAATGGCCAGTCAAAATAAATTATAGGGAACAAAGCCAAGTGTTTTGAATCCGAAATAAACAATTTGCCAAGTGTGGACATGCCTTGAAACACCGGACGTTTATCATGGTCAAAGCATGTACTTCTCATCATAGTTCAATTCAGTCTAGTCTACATGCAGCGTCCCGTTCGATGGACTTCACTCCACCATATAGTTGAACCCCGTTCAACTTATAGAATAGGTTTACTTTGAGGTTTAGTAATAAGGAATTCTCATCTTACACAGACGTGGGTGATTGTATGTTGCAATTCTACACTGGGCGGGTTATTAAATACAGCGCAGACAAAATTACAGTAGGTAATCGATTATAGTCGCCTTTTCAATACTACTATCATGCACATTTCACACGATGTGAGACCACTATAACACAGTTTTATATATGCCTCTTTTTATAAACTCTTCGTTAATAAATATCTAATCGAAGATTCCATAGTGAATATACACATACCTTTCGTATAATATCATTGACATCGCTAGTGATTGGTGCGTAGGCAATTTCAAAATCCTCTTGGAAATAAACTTTCATAAATGTATTCATTGTGCCAAACCCGTCCTTCTTTGTATCAACGCATAATATTTTACCAAACACATCGTCTTTCCAAATGTTAATCGTGCGTTTCACCGTGGCTGCGCTGCAAGCATTTTCTAACAATAAGCTGATATTGTTGTCAACTGAATCAGACAGTTTAGATAATGTTCTGAACAACCATATCTGCAATAAATATATTATTTACAGTATTACACGTGCTCGCGCCAATATTTGGATTGGATCCTTCTATTGGATATTTGCACAAACTTTTCTTTGATAACAAACAAACAAACCGGTAGGTTAATATGCGATCCGCTCTATCAAATTCTACCCAAAATCACCGAAAAGTTAAATGCTGTTTCTGGTGAAATGGTACTCCAACAAGTGGAGCGGGTCGCCAATTTAAAAGTAACCGTCACAAAATAAACACAAGCTAACGAATACATACCAATTTCTTGACTTGCTGAGACTGGTATGAATCGTTCCGAACCCACTCGTGAAGTTGTTTACCTTCAGTGAAGGAAGAATATTACAAACACAACTATGTTACTGGCGTAAAGGTAAACTACTAGCGGCTTGTAAAACATGACATCAGCCCATGAAGATCCACCGTGACAGTTTAGTGTGCATTGTATAACGGTCAGTTGAAATCTAATATGTGGTATTTACCGATTGATGAGGTAATCCTCATATGTTTTCTTCCCAGTGCCACAGATATAAGCAATTTATATTTGTCTATCTCTTTCTTATCTAAAATATCATCAGTTGAGACGAGTTTCTCATCGAAGTGGGATAACACATTGAACAGAGTTGCAAGTCTGCAAAATGAAAATGGACTGAATGACAGGTGTTTTATTGTACGTGATTGTGAGACATTGATTTCTCCAAAGAATGTCAATATTTTGACGTTGACCGTCACCCAGAATATCAGCAAATGAATGAAAATGAAATAATTTCAGTTGTTATGCTGGAAAATACCTATTTGGGTTGCGGATTATATTGAGCAGACAGTAGCTAAAGCCAAAATGTCGATCTTTCCAGAAACAATCTATCTAATATCTATTATGAAAACTTCATAAAAATCATATTCAGCTCAACTCAGAGAGAAAATGGAAATAAAAACAAAATATACGGCGTTTCATTCCAGTTACAGAGTCCTCCCTGTGTGGGGGGCGCTATACGTGTGAAATTATTTCGTGAGCGTAGTAAAATAAAGGCTTATTAGAAACTATACATACCTACTGACTTCAGTTGAGTTCGTATTACCCTGATTACATAATAATTGTAATAAAGCAGGCACCCCAGCTGAGGGCAGAGGAAGGGCTTTGAAACGTTCTAGATGAATAAAACACAATTATTGTTATTTTTATGTTTTATTTTTGTTCACAATAAATGAATACCTTAAGTTTGTCCTGTGGTACAAGAGTAAGATTGCGTACATACACGTAGAAGGACATTCTCTAGAAAGTTGTGACGATGATGAGTGACAATGTACACCTTATCAATATCAGTCAGAGATAAATATGTATCAAAACGAACGTTTGACTTAAAGTCTGGGTACTTGAGTAAATCAGAATTCGTAAAATCAATGTGTGTGAATACATCTTGTCAATTCTCTGTTCTAAATTGATGACACTGCTAGTAATTTTAGTTATTTTTGAATTATTCAACAAGAAATTATTACTAAAATATGCATGCTACAGAAACGTGAATATAAGCAAATGTATTATCGATTATCTTGTGCGAGATAATACCCCAGACCATTCGTCCCGGTGTTATCGCTATCGCCACACGAGACTCCAGCTTGTCTCCTATACAATTTGACTGCGCACATCCAGAAAGTAGATGTAGCTGTGATTGGTGGAATACTAATGAGTTGAGTGTCAATCAAACGCCCACGCTATCTTTAGTAAACAAAGTCACGTGACACGCGCCATTTTAGTTTTGGCAGGCGATTTCAAGGCAGCACGCTTAACCCTTTCGTTCACAGGTTGGGAGATATTAGAATGACTGACAATTTCACGCCACTGTTTTACATTATTGGCGGATTTTTCTGCGCTATCAATCTTTCTCTTACAAACTAGACATAGATGAGACGACAGAGTCGCTCCTTTCACAACGTCGCACTGGATCAAATTGGAAAGACGATTTCCATAAGTTATCCCTCCTGCTTTTCCTGGCTTGAATAAATTCACACACGGCTTTAACTGTCCACAAACTCGAAGACTACACGAACACAGTCTACAATAGTCGTCCGCAACAATATGTATGTATTTCTTCGGTGTACTGATGCACGAATGCACCGTGACACGGTGTTTCTCGGGTGTCGCCATCGCTGAGAATGCCGCCGGCGCAATTTTTCACCCAACTCGCGATTCTGTTTTGCAACATTTTATCAATATTCCCTTTGACAAAATCGCCGACAAAAGCACCGCTTTGCTGATCTTTTGTTCTATAATTCTTAATGCAAACACCGACCCTAGTAGTAATTAGTAACGTCGCCTAGTACATATGAACGGTCGTCATTGCAAATCGAACATCCTTTTGAAATTTGGACGTCGGGAAGGCGATTTCAAGGCACCGCACTTAAATATTAGCAACATATTTTTCTGAGCGGTTGTTTATTCTCTTTCAAACGAGACATAAATGTGACGACATAGTCGATTCCTTATCCACCGCTAAGAATGCCGCATGTTTCGTTCGTTTTGCAACATGCCACAAATCGTCGAAAAAAACACCACTTCGACGGAAGCTTGCGTAATAAGGGGGTTAAAACAAGAAAACAAATGCCATGTTTAATACATATCGACCTGTTTTACTTGCGAAAGATAACGGAACATGAACTCGTTTCGTGCGACTTCGGAACCCGAAGGAACACACCAACAACGTTGAATTTACTTGCTATCTTCCAAATATGGTATATTAATTTATTCAGTTGTTTATTTAGAGTGACGTCCGCGGTCGAATGCGATTGGCTATTGATGTCAGTGTAAAGGTCATATGAATATTAAAATTAAGTGGGCGGAAGGAAAATTGTATAGGAGACAAGCTGGAGTCTCGTGTGGCGATAGCGATAACACCGGGACGAATGGTCTGGGGTAGCGAGATAACGTTACTGGAGTGAAATTGCGCGAGTGAAACAGCATTCTGTTTACGAATCTAGTGGGGAAAGAAACATTAAACAATGATTGCACTCAAAGTATATGTCCGACATTCTTTGATTGTCTGATTTCACGTAACTATAGAACACAAAACACTTAGCAATTGATAAAGTTGGTCGGTTTTGCGTATTCCAAAGTCATGAAAACGCTGAGAATAAAACAATACTATAACTAAACATTTATTCAGATTTAGGGCGTGTAATTTATTGATTAACAAAACAGGGTGACATGAGCATAATTTTGTTAAACGACAGGCACATGTAGTTCGAATATGCAAATAATCGTATGAAAATCAACCTTCTGCAGTATTAATAATTAGCGTATCCCGAATTTGTCAGAGGTTGTATTTTTATTTTTATATTGTCTTTATATTGTATTGTATTGAAATTTTAGCATTGTCTTTACATTTCATGAACAGTCTTGTGTTGCATTATACTGTAGTTTTGTTGGGACCAGTCGTGGATATATTGTTTCATATGGCATCATAGTGATGAATAAGAAGGAACAATCAAATAAAGCAATAGAAAAGCCACGGCTGGAATAGTTTAGGGTCTAACAGGCTAATTGCTATTACAAACATGTATTTTTAAGCAACATATCAACACAATATATAAATTGTGAGGGAAATATTAGATATTAATTATTAACTCCGTTAGGTAGTGTATGCATGATAAATGTGATATGCGGTGCATAATTACCCTCGTGGCGGTGTACAGGCATGTTGTTCTGTCTAAGCACAGCAAACACCAACATCAGGATAATTAGTGGATTGAATAATTTAAATAGAGTCAAACACTGTAAATAAAGGAAAAACAATGATGAGACTCACTGATATTCACTAATATTAATAGAAAACAAAACAAGACAAAGAAGATAAAAGCAAATTTTGCATATTGATATGCGAATCAATTAGCACTTTCCAACATTATCATATATGCGTCGTGTTTGCAACGTATACAACGTGTATAAAAACATTGCGACGCCTAAATACGGTGTTACCGTGTTAGTATTACTGTCATCGCAACAATAAGTGAACAAATTCAACTATATTGAGAGCTAATTGGCTAACGATATAGCTGAGCATTATGATGTTGATAAGTAATACAATTGAAAGCAATGAGTATATCAAAATCTTGCAAGGGATCAGTTATGGCTCAAATGTAGTTGGATGGATCGTCATTTCTATCAATGGCCAAGGCACGGGGGAATAACTTGGTGCAATTTATAATGTGGTAAAACAAATCGGAATGGAATGAATACTTGAATCATGATAACTTCATAGCCTACCGGTGGTTCGTGTTTGGTAGCAATTACCGATGTCCGGATTTGTTTTAAAACAAGTCATGGAAAATACACATTCCCCGGTATTGTTTCAACGTGACCTCCCATGACCCCAAAATCTTTGATCATGAAAGGAATTATTATATACAATTGCTGAAAAACGCAATGACTCATTTGAATATGTTAATTTTTTTTGAAACAAAATAGACGTCAGTCGGCCATTTTGAATACAATCTCGAGAAAAAGATGATGCGCGACAGGAACCCATTATGTTTGAAACTGAGATCCTGTTCCGGGGTGATAAATTGTTTTTCTTTCTCTCACGTAGAGATCACATGTTAAAAGAAAATGTTCCTCGTTCTCTATGGCGTTATTTACACAACATAGACATTTTCTGTCAGATATATCTGTGTTGTTATATCTCCATATATTTGTAGTCTGTGAGCACTAATCCTCAATTTTGTCATTGATGACCTGTGATGAGTATTTTTGACTACGTGTAAGTAGTTTTCAAAGCCAAAGTCTGTTTTCAGTTTTCTGTAAGTGCGCAATTTATTTTTGTGATTTTTCCCTTTGTTATCATTGTCTAAAATCTGTTAACAATTTTTTTCAAACTTTGTTTTTAGTTTTTCTGATATTATTTTATCTATATTTACATTGTTCGCAATTTGCGTTTTTCTTCCTGCCACAAATGGTCTATATCTAAATCTTTAAGTATAAGTTTTAACCAGGAAACCCAGTTGTAGGTGCCAGAGTTGTCTAGTTCTAAGCCGAGACTGTATGCTTCATGACCAGCGAATTTTCAGGCATTTTTTTTTTATTCGAGACCAGTATTTGATCATCTGTTTTATCCCAGTTGTAATTAATGGATACCTTCCTAATTCTAAAGGACATGCCACATTGGTCGCTTTGCTGTTAACTTTGAGTAGGTATTTGCAGTATTTCATGTGCAATTGTTCCATTGGTGACATGATATCCATATACATCTTTTGTTGTTTAATTATACTATCTGACCAGATTTCTGCACAGTATAAAAGTATTGGTTTTATCATGGTATCAAACATTTTAAGATATGTTTTTATTGGTATATATGTATCTGAGAATAATAACTGTTTCATTTTGAAGCATGCTTTCATAGCTCTATTTTTAAGATCTTCTTGAGCCAAGTCAAATTTACCATTTGTTTTCAATTAATTCCAAGATAAGTGTATCTTGTCACTCTTTCTAGTTCTACACCATCTATGTGAAAATTTTTATTTTTAATGTGTTTGCCACTTGCCACTTGAATATCATGGTTTTTGATTTATTAATATTAATGCTTAATTTCCATTTTTTGCAGTAAATTTGAAGACCGTTTAGTGCATTCTGCAAAGCTGAGCTGCTTTCTGATAGTAGAATTAAATCATCTGCGTATAATAAACATGGCAGTGTAAAGATGGCGGATTGTTCTCCCCATGTTTATATGTTCTTTAATGTCATTAACATATATTAAATAAGAGTGGGCTTAGGCCATCCCCCTGCCTTATGCCTCTTTCTACTGGAAATGTTTTTGTTAAGCCATTTTTTGTTTTTACGCATGCAAGTAAATTTTGGTGAATATTATTAATTATTTCGTAAAATGTTCCTGTGATACCATTTTTTCTTAATTTGTACATTAGTCCAGGGTGCCACACTGAGCCAAATGCTTTTTGAAATCAATAAAACATGCAAAAATGTATTTCTTGTTGTTAAGATATTTTGTGACCAGTTGTTTAAATACAAATATGTGATCTCTTGTTCCAAATTTTGGCATGAACCCAATTTGTTCCTTAATTATTATTTTATTGTCCTGTATATAGTTGGTTATATGTTGTTTCTGAATTGATGTGAATAGTTAACTTAATGTGCTCAGAAGGGTCATTCCCCTGTAGTTGCTAGGGTCTGTTTTGTCACCTTTTTTATAGATGGGTTTAATGATACCTGTATTCCAGCTGCTTGGATACTTGCCACTAGATAAAATAAGATTGAATAATTTTTGTGAAGGCTTTATTAAAATATGTCTGCCTGTTTTCAGCATTTCGTTTTTAATTTTATTCAGACCTGGGCTTTTTCCAGATTTCTGCTTATTTATATCGTTTTGTATCTCAAGTTCTGAAATATTTTTGTCAAGCATATCTACTGTCTGAGAGCTCCATTCTAATAGGTCAATATCTGCATCTTGGTTATAGTCTCTTATCTGCTCGGAAGAATTCAGTTCTTTAAAGTGTTCAAACCACTTTTCATCTTCAATGTTTTCAACATAGTTTTCATTTTGTTAGTTAATTTTAAGTTCTTTTATTAAGTCCCAGTACTTGTGTGGATTAGAGTTTTCCATGTTGTCTAGTCTATTAAGTATCTCATTTTTAAATTTTCTCTTTCTTTTTGTGATTAGACGTTTATAGTCTCTTTTAAGATTGTAACATTGTATTCTTAAATGTTTGTTGCCAGAATTTCTACTAAGGTTAGAAGACAATTTAAATACTTCTCTTTTCATATTAGCTAGCTCATTTGTAAACCATTTGGCTTGTTTAGTTATGTTTTTCGATTTAACATGTGAAATGTTTTGTCGAATTATTTTTTTCTTCAGACTTTTGTCAGCTGCTCCAATGTACATATTTGATATCAATTCACATGCATGGTTAATTGACTATATTTTGGTTAAAGTCTTTTTTATTGAATTTATCAGAGGGGGAAATTCTTCTCTCTGGGGTTCTCCACACGTGCCAGGGGGAATCTCGTCTCGTCTCTATGTCACGTCCCCTTGAGGTGCGGGATCGGGAAAGTCACTTAAACTTTACAGTCAAATAAGACACACACAACGAAATACGTATCAACTCTCGTCTTAGTCGGTCAGTCGAGCACTATATAAGACACAGTGCCCTGGGGAAAAGTCACCAATACTATCGCAAGGCTGGCCCAAGACTCTCCAAAACTGCGTCAAGACTCGCCCCAAGACTCTCCAGGACTCTCCAGGACTGCGTCTGTTCTGGTGTACTCGCCAAGACCAACTAAAACAACTTTATCCATTTTCAAAACCTTAACCAATTACAAAGCAATAAAGGCTCTAGGGCGTAACCTTCAATCATACAGCCAATCAAACTAAGTACTGAACACGTCATATCTTTTGATTAATCGTTCACTACATTAATAACTGCAAATACTAACTGTCAGAAATAGTAGTCCGAATAGCGAAGGTTATTCGAAGGTTAGCGAAGGTTAGCGAGTCGAGTTCCGTCCAAAACTTCACATGGCCTAAACGGTGCCAGACATAACACAGCCATTCACTCGTAATCAACTAATTAACTAACAAATTCATCATAAATTCATCAATTAGCTTGCCTATTTCTTTACTCTGTAAAGCCCTGTTAAAGTGCAATTTAGATTCGTTATTCCATAAATAGATAGTGCTTGTTGGTGTTTCAGATTTGTAGTTTATTTTGTCACTTTTATCTGAGGTAGCATTAGTGTTTAAATGATTGGATATCTGGCAGTGGTCAGAAAGAGATAGATCAAGTGGGTGGACAAAAAATAAATTGATTTTTTCAAATAAATTATTACTAATTATTGTATAATCAACAATGCTACTGCCTCTTCTTTGGTGGCAAGTAAACGTGCCTGTGTTATCACCCATGCATCTATCATTCAAGATAATAAGGTCAGTAGCCATGCAAAGATCTAAAAGTGATTCACCATATTTGTTTTTAGTTGAGTCTTGAGAGACTCTTTTTCTAAAGTTACAGGTTATGTCTGATGACTGGTAGTTGTTGTTGTTGTTGTTAAATCGCAACATCATTATCATTTCTGGTTCTAGCATTAAAGTCACCTGTTAAAATAATTGATCCTTTCTTTGAGCATTTTGTTATGTCATTTTCAAGTAGCTGAAATAAATTGTTTTCTTTCCGATTGAAAATACTTGAGAGAGGCTAAGATAAACAGTGCAGAGAAATAAATCTTCCTCTAACTGAAAAAAATTCCCTGTTGAACTGTACCCAGATGAAGTCTTCTGATTGAAGTCTTCTGCAATTGGTTCTGATTGCCTTATACTTCAACGGCACGTGTACATTACTGCAACAACATACAATACACGACTTCTAAGAAGCTAACTAACTGTATGTAATGGTGTTCGTATCTACCGCTCTAGCACGTTCATGTTCAATGCGAAATAAAACAATGCCGGTTAGTATTGTCTTTTCGTCGGTAGTTTGTGTGCTATTCTGGTGTGGACCCCTAGCAAAAGCACGCACATACACAGACACAAACACGACCTAGGCTTATAGAATACTGACCACGTTTTATTGAATTACATTTCTTTTATAACAGCGCATACCAGATGTACTGGCATACCAGGTGTACATAATTAGCCTATCATATACAAATACAAATTACAATTGTTAGTACATAGAATACTTGTCTAAATATATACTTTTTTTAATTACTTTTATTTATTATTCAACTTTTTGGGGAATTAGAACAATTGTTTTTATTTATTTTATTTAATCTATACATTTAATAAATAATCTAATATAAATAATCTGGTCTAGTATTCGGTTTTCTTATTCGTGTTGACCTTCTAAGTGGTCGTGCTTGCTGTATATTTTGTTGCATAATTTGTGCATCCTTTTTGGTTATTAATTTCATTCATAATTCTTTCTAACTCTTCATCTTCATTATATTCATCCATATCAACATTATCTACATTTGGACCATGGTAACTTTTAAAGAAGGATTTATCTCGAGTTATTTGTTTATCATGTGCGTTGCTGGCAGTCGCCATACTACCTTTGGAACGCACAACCCGAAATATATCTTTTTTGTACCTGGTTCATATTTTGTTCGTTTCGTATTTTTCACAAACACTCTCTCCCCATTAGGAAATGATGTTTGCTTCACCATGTTTATCCTAAAGAAATGTCAGAACAGATAGCGTTTTTAATGGCATTAAAAGAAACTTCTTGAATATCACCCCAAACGAATTTTACACCCGTCTTTGTAAGACGTCTAATTGGCTCAGATATAGTACTAAATTGGGGAACCATCATGGAAGGAAACCCAACAATCCCCAAAATGAACGTACCTCTGAGGCATTTTCCGGACGTTTCAACTCGCGAATAGTTTTGATTCGTTTTTCATCGCAACTCATCCCATTTTTATTAAACTTAAATCTAAAGAAGACTATTTCGGGTACCGAAAATTTGCATTTTGATAAACCCAGAGTCAAACCACTAGCCAATCAACGGGACAGGCAACTACGTAGCGCTTTATCGTGCGAATTTTGATCGTCGTCATGAATAATGATATTATCTGAAATAGTTTCTACACCTGGAATATTTTGCAAGGCCAGTGACATTTCATTCTGGCAAATTGCAGCTGCCGAATTAATACCAAAGGGAAGTCGTTTGTATCATCTAAACCCAACATGTGCACCGATTGTCGTAACGTTACGTAATTCTTTATCAAGTTCAAATTGGAGATAATGTTAATTCTCATCTAATTTACTAAAAACAGTGGAACTATTGAGTTTTGTGCGTATTTCTTGTACAGTGGGAGTCACGTGACGTTCTCTCTGTATAGCCAAATTAGGACTTCTATAATCACCACAAATTCGTACACAATCAGTACCGGGTTTAGGAACAATGACAATCGGACTTACCCAAGGTGTTGGACCTTCAACTTTTTCCAGTATGTCAGACTCTTCAAGTGATTTCAGTTCTGTTTCTACTTTCTTGCGCAGATGGTATGGAGCACGCCTGTGACTTTGACAAATTCGTTTAACAGTAGGTTCAACATGAAGTTTATTCCCATTCCCATAAAAACATTTGCGTTATCGCGTATTATTGTTTTTACCGACTTTGGACAATTTGGCAAAGCTAGATCAATTTTCGATTTATATGCAGGTGTTGAATTATGTTCACTGACATTCTTATTAACAAAGGAAACTGTATCATTGTATGGGTTAATTTGAATAAAACCAAGCAGACTTGCGGAAGAATCCCAAAATTGACGAGTATTTCGTATTGGTTTTAACATCAACTCTTTGACGTATCCCATATGTGAATAAGTCTTTACTAGTTAGTGTTAGTACCACAGTATCGCTAATCAACTGATAATCACTAATATTAAAAACGTTACAAGTTGCTCCCGAATCTATCATTAAATCTAAGGACATATCAGGGGTAAATTCTTCTCTCCCTGGGTTCTCCACACGTGTCAGGGGGGAATCTCGTCTCGTCTCTCTATCGCATCCCCTTGAGGTATGGGATCGGGAAAGTCACTTAAGCCTTACGGTCAAATAGACACACACAACGAATTACGTTTCAACTCTCGTCTTAGTCGGTCTTTTGAGCACTCTATAAGACACAGCGCCCTGGGGAAAAGTCCCCAAGACTATCGCAAGGCTGACCCAAGACTCGCTCAAGACTCTCCAGGACTGGACTCTCGACTGCGTCTGTCGTGCTGTACTCGCCAAGACCAACTAAAACAATTTTATTCCTTTTCAAAACTCTAACCATTTACAAAACAGTAAAAAGACGCTAAGGCGTAACCTTCAATCATAAAACCAATCACACTAAGTACTGAATACGTCATATCTTTTGATTAATCGTTCACTACATTAATAACTATGGATACCAACTGTCAGAAATAGTAGTCAGAATAGCGACGGTTATCTCGTAATTAGTTCCAAATCACTGAGTCGAGTTCCGTCCAGAACTTCAAATAGGCCTAAACGATGACAGACATAACACAGCAATTCGCTAATAATCAGCTACGCGTAAACTAATTCATGACAGACACATGGTTGATACTTAATTTTGCAAACTGAGTTTTCCGCCATATTTCTCATAAACATGAATATTAAACAAGAAATCATCTTCATTGCTGCTACTATCTAGAATATCATGATCATGTACATCGTTAATGTTGGAAGCCTTAGGCTTGGATCTTCGCGTTTTGTTCTTGCTTTTCAATTTACGACAACAAGAAATAAAATGTCCGACCTCGTGACAGTAATTACACTGCTTACCCTTTGCAGGACAGATATCTGTGTGGATAATGTCCTCCACAATAGAAATAGCTTGATGAACGTTGTGATGAATCTTTAGTTTGCAGACTTCTTGTATTGCGTCTTGATTTCGTAGGACGTTTCTGACTTGCTGCATATTGAAAAGTTTTGTTCACGGAACAAAATTGTGGATGTTCAATTCCATGCGCTTCGCGTTCTGATATCTCAAGTGATCTTGCTAGGGAAATAATTTTGTCTAGAGTTAGTTCTTCCTGGAGAGCTTTTCTGCGAACCCTTTTATTCTTACCTCCTTGGACAATCTGATGTTTTATTTCTTCATCCCTCACTGCTTGGTCAGAAATGCCACAATTGTTGATCAATGTTCGAAGTCGTGCAACGAACTGATCAATACTTTCTGTATCATGTTGTACGGCACGGCGAAATTGAAAAAATTCAAATTCAGTGTCCTTGTTAGGTGTGAAATAATCATCGAATGCCTTTTATTATCTTTTAATAATTGTCGTCATATTCAGGTGCAGTAGGCATAACAAGAGTTTCGGAAATGTCAAATAGGTCTTCACCACCTCTGTCCAATAGCATGGCCTTTTTCTGATCTGGGTCCGTAATTTTCCAAGCAATGCAACTGTTTTCGAAAGGAGACAACCAGCGCTTCCATCGTGAAGCCAATGTAGTAGAATCTGTATGCACATCTAAAGGAGCAATTTGCGAAAATGTAAGACCAGCTTCAACTGCCATTCTGACGACTTCTATATAGCTAGCACGTGTAGACTTGCGTGATAGTACTCACTGAAGAAAACATTCACTCTAAGTACAGCGCCTTCTCTCCCTGTTAAGTATTGTTCATCCTCGTCGCCAATGTGGTATTCTTGGGTGGATCCGTAGCAAAAGCACTCTTATACACAGTACAATGACAAAAACAGAGGGGTAAAACGTAAACTACGATTTGGGACAGAAAAATTTAACACTGATAAAATACTAGATGAGTTGTATAAGCTGTTAACACATTTATAAAAATAACATATCTAAGAATAAACGACGCTGACTCATCAAAGTTAAAAACCCAAAATGGGCACACAAAGCTGAGTATTTATCAGTATCATATTGAAGGTGTGATCGATAGCATAAATATTTGACAAACTTTCTTTGCACTCTTTCAATGGAGTCAATGTGGGATTTTTGCCACGGGTTCCACACAACTGAACAATACGCCAAACTGCTTCGAACTAATGAAAAGTACAATGATTTTATAGTACTAATTTGATTGAAATGTTTACTATTACGCTTTATAAAGCAAAGCATTCTAAGTGACTTTTTAACAATATTATCAATATGATCTTTAAAAGACATGTTTGATTATAATAATACACCGAGGTCATTGACTGAATCGAACCTAGACAGTGACGTAATATTAATTAATTAATCAAAATTGATCAATTTTATTTTGTTAGAAAAGGATATTACACAACATTTGTTAAAATTTAACGTCAAATTCCAGCGTTGGCACCATATAAATATATTATTTATATATGTCCACAATTGTCTGTATTCAGATAGATTTTTGACAGGCTTGTCAATTTTAAATTTTGCATATAGCAGGCAAATCATTTATGTAAATGATAAAAATTGGAGGGCCGAGCAGGGAGTCCTGTGGTACCCCTGAGCTAATTGTAGTCAGAACATTGATTATCAACAACTACCCTTTGTTTGCGCATGCTCAGATAAGAAGAAAGTAGATGCAAAACTCTAGTCGAGATACCATAGTTGTATATAGCGAGTCTTAGACTGTCGACAGTCGGTCGTACCTAATCTTATTCTGTTATTATTAATAAATATTGTGTATAAACTCATCCATGTTTTTATGCAGAGTCGACGCTCTCAGTCCACATTTTCTGCGCGCATACAAACTGACAAGCTGTAGATCGACCGTCTCTGCCACAACAAATTCGATTTCTTCTTCTTCGATGTCGTAGTTCTGTTGAGCCAGCGAAACCGACTATTCCGGTTTTCTATATTTTCTATTTGACTGCCACAAACAATGCACGTTGATTCCTTGGTTCTAGGCGATTTAATAGTTTTATTTGCTATTTTGGTTGGACTGTCTCTTTTCATTGTGTTCATACTAACGCAATCTGATTAAAATCCGATGTAGGTATGAGGCTTCATTTTTTTTATATTATTATTTTTTTTATATAACCCTTTATATTATATTTTTCTGTATTTTAGTTTGAATATGTCGATTTTTTTTCTTGCCGTTAATCAGTTCTTAGAAAATCGTGTCTCAGTCGCCTCTAACTACATCTGACTCAATGCCTATACAAATCTCGTACAAATCTCGCCCAGGGACCAGCCAATCAGATCACGGGTTACAAACGCGCCTGAGTATGACTCAAAACATGGCGGCGTACTGCTGCTACTTTTGCTTTAGCTGGACCTCACAACTTATTAACAACGCAGTTTTTTTCGATGATGGATCGTTGTCTAAAATAACAAGTATTTTCATTCATTAACCAGTTTGGCCTTGATTGTATTTCATTTATATTTAGTAGAAGATGAATTACATGTGCCAGTAATGTTGTTTTTTGCCTCTGCCAGGCTCTGGATCGGCGTCGGTTATCCGGTATAAACTTCAAGTAGTTTTATCCCAATCACGATCTTTACCTGAAAATTTCTTTTAGTCGATCGTTTCTAAACTAAGAATACATGAAGTATGGATGATTTTTCTACTGCTCCCGGTTGACAGATTGGTCACCGTCAACACGCATGTTTAGGATCGGGCCAACAACGCTATCAATTCACAGTGTTCCATTATTTGTTTTGTTTTTTCAGGAAGAAAAGGAAGACACCCCAGAAACAATTATCTTGCAGGGCAGATGAATGTGTTGTTTGTGAATTCAGTTTTAGAAATAAACTACTAGTATTCACGTGTCGATAGTATATATTTATACTATTATATAATTTACATAATATTTATGTTAATCACCTATATTGTATTTATTAATGTGCATTGCTAACAGCACATCTATTGGAGCCTCATACCTACATCGGATTTTAACTGATACTTATAGATAGTATGACAGTCACAAAACATATTCAGGTGAGAGTATGCAAATTATTTGAAAACTATGAAATGCATTCAATACAATGTGTTCAGTAGGCGCGAGCGACGACCGATTAAAACTATTTAGCTTTTCAGCTTTTTCGAAATTGCGCATCGACACAGAGGGCGAAAGCCTCCACATAATCGAGTTTTGGTGGATTGCTGTAGGTTGAACGCATTAAATTGTACAAACTTATTATAGCGGGTCAACGGTTTTCTATATTTTTTATTTGACTGACACAAACAATGCACGTTGTTTCTTATGGGGTGAGAATACCGCCAAAATTAGCTTGGTGTCATTATTTGAACATTGTTTAGTTGTTTGGTCTTTATTTGGAAACTTGTTTGGTTATTATTTGGTCATTATTCAGTTATTTGGTCTTTATTTAAACATTATTTTGCGCTTATTCCATTAGTGTGTTATTACTGCAGCATCGTATTGCTATTGTTTCATTATTCCAACTTTATTTCTTAATTATTTCATTATTGTGTAATTGCTACAATATTATTTTGTCATTGTTTCATAATGTTACAATTGTGCCGTTATTTAGACATTATCTTGACATTCAATTGTTATAAGATTCGGTTACTTTCACGTCCAAATGTCTTAATATTCGGTTCGCTTAACTTGCGATTTCCTCGACATTCGGTTCGCTTGACTTGCGATTAATTCAACATTCGATTACCTGACCTACATTAGCTGACCCCGCTATACATGTAGTATTCAATCCATAGTCCCGGGCCTCCTCTGATAAAGCATTGCTCAAGATCGCAATGCGGCCTTTGTAAAAGTTAGCGGAAATTTCTAAATAATGGTCGTTTCGCCAACATCCAGGGAACTAACTGAGGTCGTCAGAGCCTGTTGGTTAGAGAATATTAGTTCTCCAAATGCGATGGCTGAAGTGAGAAGGAATTATTACACAGTTGATCGTGACACGGCTGACACGGTCAATAACCGGCCTTTCAGCGGACTTGGTAGTGCCATCACGGTTCTTTTTATTTGTTTAGTAAAAGTTGAACCATGTATCTTTCTGACTCTCATTCCCCGGCCTCTCTTATCTCAGGTACTTAATGACAGACTTATTCCTGTTATGGGCGTGATTTTTTTACGTTCACTCCGTTATTGTCAAGATGCCGATATACTTGTACGGCTGATTTGATGGCGCTACGAAATCGGAGGTCTTCGTTGGTAACATCTGCATTGGCAATGCATTTGTGGGTTTCATTGCCAATAGCAATCGCCAGCCATGCCTCGCATCTGCAGTAATCATAGTTATGCTGTATTCGAGGTTTTCGTAAATGTCGATTTCCGCTCGCAAAGCAGTTTCACAGTTTCAATTTTGTTTTGATTCGATTGCTGTGAATGTCTCCTCCGTCAAATTCCTCCATATATTACTGGCCAAAGTAACTTATTCCGACAGTTGACAAAACCCAATTCTGTAGTTGACTAGGAATTTGCTATTTAGTCGACGGGGAGCTGAATTCCATCCAAATGCATGCCCCGGTTGCGCCATGAACTAAATAAACTGGGTTGCAGTTGTAACTGCGAAATTTCGCTTGCTGCACAATGTTCTGGATAGATGACACTGTGGTTTTAAACATTTGCTGTTCAGTATCACCACACAATGTATTTACGTAATTTCCAGAAATATCAGTATGTGTGGGCGGGATTCTATCACGGGGATAATTTTTTCTCCACGGGGTTCTCCACACTTGTCAGGGGGGAATCTCTCCTCGTCTCTATATCGCGTCCCCTTGAGGTACGGGATCAGGAAAGTCACTTATACTTTACAGTCAAATAAGACACACACAACGAAATACGTTTCAGCTCTCGTCTTAGTCGATCTTTCGAGCACTCTATAAGACACAGCGCCCTGGGGAAAAATCCTCAAGACTATCGCAAGGCTGACCCAAGACTCTCTTAGACTGCGTCAACACTCGCCCCAAGGCTCTCCAGGACCAACTCAAGTCAAGACCAACTCAAAACTCTCTTTATTCATTTTCAAAACTCTAACCAATTACAAAGCAGTAAAAAAGACTCTAAGGCGTAACCTCAATCATAAAGCCAATCACACTAAGTACTGAATACGTCATATCTTTTGATTAATCGTTCACTACATTAATAACTATGAATACCAACTGTCAGAATTAGTAGTCTGAATAACGACGGTTATCTCGTAATTTGTTCCAAATCACTGAGCCAAGTTCCGTCCAAAACTTCAAATAGGCCTAAACGATGACAGAAATAACACAGCAATTCGCTAATAATCAGCTAATTAAGTCGGACAACAGATACACAAAAAACAAATTCATGACACATCCCTTCACCCAAACTGAGATATGTCTCCTGGCATTGCACGTTCACAAATCAAAGATACCGTCAGCCACTCGTCGTCATAGGGTTAAATACAATACTAATAAAAGGTATAAATCAAAAAGAGTAAAACACACTAATTAAGTACAATGATTATAAAGTCTAAATACAATGGTTATAAAGTCACAAATATCAACAGATACACAAAAACAAATTCATGACAATTCATTCGTTTTATGGATCTTTATATATAACCTTTGACGGTTTATAGAATAATGTATGTTTGTGTTTATTCATATCACATTTATTGACAGTATACTTCTTAGAATCATCATTTCATAACCATATGTTTTCTCCGTATTTCATTTTATGCATGTAATCCTACAGGAAACTACTATTAAGCACACCGAGCATTAATGTGGCCAATATTTGTTCGAACATCGGAGTAAACACTGTATTTATATTAGGTCAATGAGAACGCCTCCGCCCTAAAAATTGTTACTCGACGAGATCTATGGCAACGTTGTACGTTTTTGGCACATCTGTAATTCAGATGGGGCGGCACGAAATTTTACATCGGGGGGGGGGGGGAGATCTGCTCACAACCTCTAGGGGGTCCGGGGTATGCAAAAATTTGAAATCTAGACAATCTAAAACGCTATTTACTGCATTAGGGGGAAATTTTGCTGACACAAAGGGTTTCCGCTTGATTTTGGAGGGGCGACGCCCCCAACATTTTCTTCGTGGGGCGACCGCTGCCACTGCCACTGTGTATGTATGCTTTTGAAGAATAAATCGAGGTTGAGTTGAAATTTTCACGTGCCCGTTTCAGTTTCACTGCTAAGAAGATCGACCCCCCCCCCCTACACACATACATACGCGGGTCATAGATTGGAGTAAATTCATATCGTTTTTTAACGAAACTAAACTAAACGGTCCTTTTCAGAGCCACCATTATCTTCCCAAAAGAGTGATACCGTACCAAAAATTACATAATTTAATCATATTCACACAGAAGTAATAAACTGACACACATACTCGCCACGACTGACAAATTACTTTGTGTGGAGTATAAACAAGGAAAGAATATTTCTGCGTGTTTTTTCCGTGTCCCTAAATCTTTTGAATGAAATAAAAAAACACACACTGATGCACGCATGTCAATGTTACTATAGTCGTCTGAGATGTTATGACTTAAGGTTAGGAGTACTTTAGAGTCAACTACTAGTATCTTATTCCGGGATCGCAAAGGCTAATTCATCGACAGTAAAATACTATATTTTAGCTGGAAATAATTTTCGCTGTTATTTCCCCCAATCACACACGCAAACACACACACATATGCTATTTCCATATATTGAATACGTTGGCAACGGAAGGGACAAGTTTAAATCATATTTGTATTAACACAACTTGAAAGCAGCAGTCTCACAATGAATATATGTTTATCAATTATCAAACTAAACATTCAATGAAGCGGACTGTGACGGTTAAAACGAAAAGACAAGGCTAAGACGAAAACATGTGACAGTACGATTATTCTCGTCTACTACACGCCCGGGGACTACACGTTCAAGTATCCAACTTCCCAGCTTACAAAACATGATTAGTATCAGCAATAGTTTCTAGTACTGCCTGGATAATTGCGTATTATTAGTTGACATCAGACATAACCCTGTACAGGATCGTTTGAACAATGTCTCAAATTCCCGAAAGGATATATTCAAATAAGTTGGGATGAATATGAATTGAATATCCATAAGATCTTTTGAAAAATCAGCTAAACAGTTCACCACCACGATTATGGTGAATTGGCGAGTTTTCAACAAAGACGACTGAACGTCTCCGGTCATGAGCTGGCTGGTTCAAATTTATCCACTTTTACAGTGATGAATATTGCGTTCGAGTTGAGTTACTAGTAATTACAAGCCTGATTTACATTTTTCTTGTTGTGTTTTTGTCAAGGTTTAAATATAAGTGCGTTGGGAAAGAGGCTGGCGAGACTGTGTCACAATGTGTAATATTTATTTCCAACGCGCGTGGTCGACGCCTCTGATTGAGTTTATTTTGTATTTTTATTTTCGAAATGTATCACTGGCTGCGTTTTTTTGTTATGTCTAGCAACTGAACATCCAAGCTGACCTTGTTTTGGCTGTAAGTATCCTATCCACTAAAACAAGTTCCCCTGTCCATTTGTTACATGTAAAGAAATCTGCCCTGTCCACTGCCCCCCCCAGTGTACTGATATTTCCCGCCCCCTACAAAAAATAGAAAAAAATTCCCTGCCCTCAACAAAAATCCCTTGGACAAGCTTTTCCGATGAACAGCTCCATTAACTGCACCTGATTGTAACACAGTCCTGCATGATTGTGATACATTAGTAATGCCGGCGCCAGTTCTGTCATGATTTATATTTCGGCTTAATGGTGGTTGCCATGGCATCGACTGATAGGGGTTAAATGACGAGGCCAGTCAGCTTAATAGTGGTTGCCATGACATCTACTGATAAAGGTTAATGATGAGGCCAGATGGCGAACTAGTCGAAATCAGCCGAGACATCTCATGAGTTTGCAACTTTTTTAAGATTACAGTACGGTGGTCGTAATTCTAAACTAATGTTGTTTGCGATTCTAAACTCATGCGGTATCTTTATGGAATGTCATTGCAAGACTATTAAACCCATAAATATAAAGTGGCGTTGACAATATGATAGTGGTTTTCCTAATAGATTAATCAATTGATTATGATGTGTAAAACTTCCATGTGATTGGTTGTTTGTTTGAAGGTAAGGCCTCGAAGTCTCTTATACTGATTGTAATTGGTTAAGGAGTGACAAGTAATAAAGAGTGATTTAAAGCTGTCTCGGGTGAAAGCTGGGGACAAGCAGAGAATCGTTTTGGACATGAATGGAGCTTGTGTGTGTTTTTTGTGAGTCCAGCGTGGGGAACAATCGAATCCCGGTTACCTAAGTGAAAGGTTTTCAAACATCAAAAATACCTATCACAGTTCCAACAAGCTGCCTCGTCACCAGCTTGAAGAATATTAGTTGCTCTTTCAAATTTCGCGAGTTCACGACACGGTAACGAGTCTTGTGAACGGTTCTTAGCACATTCTTGTCATCAAATAATGATCAAGTCGGATCATCTCTCGCGAATTTCGCTAGGAGCGCGTCGTGTCAACAACAAGTTTTGCGGCATTTGATATTTCGTCACGACAGGTTCTGATGACCTCAGTCAGTTCCCTGGATGTTGATGAAACGGCCATCATTCAGAAATTCCCGCTAACTTTTACAAAGGCTACATTGCCATGCCATCTTGAGCAACGCTTTATCGGAGGCGGCCCGGGACTATGAATGAATATTACATGTATAGCGGGGTCAGCTAATGTAGGTCAGGTAATCGAATGTTGAGGTAATCGCAAGTCAAGCGAACCGAATGTTGAGGTAATCGCAAGTCAAGCGAACCGAATGTCAAGACATTTGGACGTGAAAATAACCGAATCTTATGACAATTGAATGTCAAGATAATCTCTAAATAACGACACAATTGTAATAGAATGAAACAATGACAAAATAATATTACACATTAATGAAATAATTAAGAAATAAAGTTGGAATAATGAAACAATGGCAATACGATGCTGCAGTAATAACACACTAATGGAATAAGCACAAAATAATGTTTAAATAAAGACCAAATAACCGAATAATGACCAAATAATAACAAAACAAGTTTCCAAATAAAGATCAAACAACTAAACAATGTTCAAATAATGACACCAAGCTAATTTTGGCGGTATTCTCATCCCATAGTTTCCTTGGTTCTGGGCGATTTAATAGTTTTATTTGCTATTTTGGTTGGAGTGTCTCTTTTCATTGTGTTCATACTAACGTGAACAACCAATGCATTCAGGGGGTCATTCAGAATAAATTTGCAACATTATGTTGATATAATTTATTTACTGACGTCAGCATCACTATGAATTATTCATATCAACTAGAAACCTACAGAAAGGGACAGTCTCTCGGCACTCATGTTCCTCGCGTGAAATGGTTTGCATTTCCTATCAAATGCCTTCGGCGTTCGAATGTCTAGGAAACACAATTACATTAGAGCCGAGGACTGTCGACAGTCTAAGTGAGTCTGTGTATTTAATATAATCGGCAAGGTAGTGAAAAAAAGTGTTGACGAGAGAGTAGTCTGAATTGAGTTATGGACTGGATACCACCTCACAAATCGCACTCAGAGTTGCTGGCAATGGGACTACTTTCAACTATGACAAGGACACGTGATGTCCACCTGATCTCATTATGGATTTGACGAGGCTTCGTGCATCTGATTCGTACCTTGCCATGCCGTGTTTCTGGTGTCCCACCCATCCCGGTTAGAACAGTTCCTGTCTCAGGAATACATTCTGCTTGTATCTCAGACCTTCCCAGGGGTGTGAAAGCAATGACATGCCTGTATGTATCCCCTAATGTGAGCATTCTCATCAACACATATTAATAACCTATCTCAACTGATACTTATAGAGAGTATGACAGTCACAAAACATATTCAGGTGAGAGTATGCAAATTATTTGAAAACTATGAAATGCATTCAATACAATGTGTTCAGTAGGCGCGAGCGACGACCGATTAAAACTATTTAGCTTTTCAGCTTTTTCGAAATTGCGCAACGACACAGAGGGCGAAAGCCTCCACATAATCGAGTTTTGGTGGATTGCTGTAGGTTGAACGCATTAAATTGTACAAACTTATTATAGCGGGTCCACGTGTTGAAATCTCAGATTTAAAGCAAAAAAATAAAATACTGCTGAGTTAAAAGTTTGTTAATCGTAATTTCATATTTTTTATAGAGTTGTAATCACAATAATACCGAATTACTAGCACTTACTTTGCTACGTCTTCGTTCCATCCATTGTTTCCACAGAAGCAATCTCACTTTGGCAACACATTCTGCCATGGTGCTTGTAAAACTGCCAGTAATTGTGTGAGGATGAGATTAAAGACAACCAAATAAATAATCATGTGACCATGAACAATTATAATAACCGCAGACATGATGTGACATGACTTGAAATAATGAAAAAAAACCATTAATATTCTCCATATATCCGTCCTATTATTTATTTTATATTGAAAACTGTCAAACAATGGAAGCATGCACAAATATTGAAACTCCTATACACCGTTCTTATAAGTAGCGCCCTCTTGTGACAAAACTCTCCTACAGCTGAACACCAGTGACGTCGTTGACATCGTTAACATTGTCTTATCTGTGGTCGCTGACAGGTGCAACTATGCTTTTAAAGATTTTATATATTTCAAATTATTGACTTCACAACCAAACATCTATTATCTATTTGAATGCCGATATTCACCCCCACGTCATTGTGACGTCACATACATAAGTGCTTCACCAGGCGCAGAATACACATTTTTGACGATAAGTGTTAACAAATATCACAATGAAGTAACCATTTTAACCAAAAATTCTAAGTATCTAAAATGCCCCAATCAAGCGCCTCAAAAATATTCAAATTACTTATTATATTTTCCATAATTGTGTAATTGTAATGTCGACTTGAAAATATAAGTACTGTGGGGTGGCGAATAATCGCTGTATATTGGTGTGTTCAGCGTTGCTACCAACATGGAAACGTTCGATCATTTCCAAAGTTTTAGATTTGTTAACACTTTAAAGGGTTTTAGTAAGCTGCAGTTTAGTGACAATATTTGAAACACAATCAATGAAAAAACTCGCATGCATGATCAGCAAACAAGCACAAACGATATTTTAATTAAAAACGTGTTTTGACAGACTCTTTATGAATTAGAATGAAGGCTATAAACACAATAATTGAAACCAGCAATACAATATGAATTAAGTAGAAACAGCATACCCAGCCATACGTCGAAAGTCTCATATGAAAATTTACATAAACAATAATGATAAAATACACTGTGAAATCAGCGCAAGAATGATAAACATACCCGCATTAAGAACATTCTGCTTCCGCCATTTGTCATTCGGAGTCGTGATCAAGTGACATTAATGCCACTTAATGTCTGCATTGCCCTATTTAACGCCAAGCTCAGTATACATATACCAACATTTTTTTAATGTTAAAGCGGGAAAGTCGTCACCTGCGCATGCGTCAGATCGCCATAGCGTATCATTTTTTACAAACAAGCGTCTTCCCATGAGCCTTTGCGTTTTAGCGTGTTGTTATCGTCTCTTGGGACTCAATTCCCGCGCGTGCGCAGGTGACGACCTCCCGGTTTAAGTCACAGTCATAGCTGGACTGTGGTTAAGGCTAAACCTCTTCTACGATTAGATGTCTTCTTAAAAACGGAAATGTTTTGGTAGTGGGAAACAATATGCTATTTATACCGCGTAGTCATGTGACTTATTGTTCAACAATTACTCTTATTTTTGTACACCCATTTGTACATATGTTTGTTGACTGATGTATGTAGTCGTGTTTGTCCTTGTAACTTGGTGAGGTTGTTTGTCCAGTAACCTTGATTTGACTTTTTTTCCTGACATGACTTTGGAACATCACGGCGGGTGTGGCATGCCAGCAGCAGATGCTTACCCTTCACGTGCACCTTGTCTGACTCCATTGTGGGGGGAGGGGGTTTGTAATGTTCCGCTTCCATCGATTTTGTCAGTATATTTTTTCTAAACTACTGATATTTGGAGAATGGCTTATTGGTACTACTATACTTCTTATTTGTTGGTCGGCGGACAGACTTTTAGGCTTGTACATTTCAGTGAAAAATATCGAAACACAATTTATGAAATGAACTGATCTAATTTGATTTTCAGCCCTCAAGTAATCGATTGTAAAATGTCACCTCAATTTGTCTTGGAAAGAAATCTTTTGCAGGCGTATCAATATGAGCCGTGATACTATACAGCTATAAAGATCGATTTCATTGGACAATGTATTGAGGGCGCCCTTAAATAAACGTTGACTGAAAAGAATACGACAATGTATAAAACTGTGCCGAAGAAACGGGCCTCGGCTGGCAAAGATGGCGCAGAATACACATTTTTGACGATAAGTGTTAACAAATATCACAATGAAGTAACCATTTTAACCAAAAAATCTAAGTATCTAAAATGCCCCAATCAAGCGCCTCAAAAATATTCAAATTACTTATTATATTTTCCATAATTGTGTAATTGTAATGTCGACTTGAAAATATAAGTACTGTGGGGTGGCGAATAATCGCTGTATATTGGTGTGTTCAGCGTTGCTACCAACATGGAAACGTTCGATCATTTCCAAAGTTTTAGATTTGTTAACACTTTAAAGGGTTTTAGTAAGCTGCAGTTTAGTGACAATATTTGAAACACAATCAATGAAAAAACTCGCATGCATGATCAGCAAACAAGCACAAACGATATTTTAATTAAAAACGTGTTTTGACAGACTCTTTATGAATTAGAATGAAGGCTATAAACACAATAATTGAAACCAGCAATACAATATGAATTAAGTAGAAACAGCATACCCAGCCATACATCGAAAGTCTCATATGAAAATTTACATAAACAATAATGATAAAATACACTGTGAAATCAGCGCAAGAATGATAAACATACCCGCATTAAGAACATTCTGCTTCCGCCATTTGTCATTCGGAGTCGTGATCAAGTGACATTAATGCCACTTAATGTCTGCATTGCCCTATTTAACGCCAAGCTCAGTATACATATACCAACATTTTTTTAATGTTAAAGCGGGAAAGTCGTCACCTGCGCATGCGTCAGATCGCCATAGCGTATCATTTTTTACAAACAAGCGTCTTCCCATGAGCCTTTGCGTTTTAGCGTGTTGTTATCGTCTCTTGGGACTCAATTCCCGCGCGTGCGCAGGTGACGACCTCCCGGTTTAAGTCACAGTCATAGCTGGACTGTGGTTAAGGCTAAACCTCTTCTACGATTAGATGTCTTCTTAAAAACGGAAATGTTTTGGTAGTGGGAAACAATATGCTATTTATACCGCGTAGTCATGTGACTTATTGTTCAACAATTACTCTTATTTTTGTACACCCATTTGTACATATGTTTGTTGACTGATGTATGTAGTCGTGTTTGTCCTTGTAACTTGGTGAGGTTGTTTGTCCAGTAACCTTGATTTGACTTTTTTTCCTGACATGACTTTGGAACATCACGGCGGGTGTGGCATGCCAGCAGCAGATGCTTACCCTTCACGTGCACCTTGTCTGACTCCATTGTGGGGGGGGGGGGGAGGGGGTTTGTGATGTTCCGCTTCCATCGATTTTGTCAGTATATTTTTTCTAAACTACTGATATTTGGAGAATGGCTTATTGGTACTACTATACTTCTTATTTGTTGGTCGGCGGACAGACTTTTAGGCTTGTACATTTCAGTGAAAAATATCGAAACACAATTTATGAAATGAACTGATCTAATTTGATTTTCAGCCCTCAAGTAATCGATTGTAAAATGTCACCTCAATTTGTCTTGGAAAGAAATCTTTTGCAGGCGTATCAATATGAGCCGTGATACTATACAGCTATAAAGATCGATTTCATTGGACAATGTATTGAGGGCGCCCTTAAACGTTGACTGAAAAGAATATGACAATGTATAAAACTGTGCCGAAGAAACGGGCCTCGGCTGGCAAAGATGGCCGAGCCTTGTCAGGCCGATCACAGGTAGCACGTTCAATAATATTTTTCTCCAAACTAAACCGCAATCGGGAGGTGAACAGATAATACTTCAACTAAGAGAATAGCATAAACATTTTCATAACAAAATATTTGTTGATTAAGTTGGTATGCATTACAGTACCATTTAATTATAGTAGTGGGAATATATCTGCACACTCACCAAAAAGGTGTATACCAATTTACTTAGAAGGTTACTAATCAACACATTGGTGCTCTAACAACTGCTTTATTTTGTAACAAGTGATCTCTTAATATTACGTAACAGCATAACGTTTTTCAACTTGCTTTCAAAAAGCAATAGCGGCAGCATAACTACACTGTTAGCTTGTGGCAGTCTGTGTGTGCCGACTGTTTTGGTTATTTGCGTCATCAGAGAGTCAGAGAGAATATTAGTCTTTGAAGGCCTGCTGCTATCACATGGCGAGGAGCGTCCTTGTAACCATTCACCAATTCGCATGCTTATTAATGGGAACAGAACTCGCAACAGTAATACTACTTCAGTCATGTAGTATTGTGTAGAGGCAAACTCAGTCCACTCTGTCAAGCGGATGGCTTTGCAACTTATCACTAACATATTATTATCCCAAACTTGAAAAAAGACGTATAGGGGAGGAATATTCATACTTCATAAATATGAATGGAAACGAAATAAGTTTCAAAATAACGATTGTAATAAACATTGTATTTTAATAAATTTTATTTCGGTACAAAAATATCACACGTAAATGGCAAATATATTAATGTGATATTTCTATAATCTTCTTGTTAAAAGTTTACATATTTTGTTATTAAAACGATATAAAACGTGAGTATATATGACACGAGATTTGCCCCACGAAATTAAAATGAACATTAGGCATAAATAAACTTGACGTGTTTTTTAGTAGTTGAAATACTACTTATGGTGGGGAATTGAGATACACTATAGTCAACAAACTAGACATTATCTCATGGAGTAACTACTATTCCTATCAAACTTTATAGAAATTGAATTTACAATATAATTGACAAAAAATTATATGTAATGTTTCAACATGGACGCACATAGCAAATTATGAATCGTATGGACTTGCAGTTGAAAAATTTGCTGACTCATTGGAAACTGTGCTGCGTAAAATATGTAGTATTCAAACACGCTGCATATAGACAACTATAATGGCATTTAGAATAAGACGCGATTTGGTTAGTTTAAAAATCACAAAACGATGACACTTCCTGCGACAAAGATATAATGTAATATAACGTGTATTTAAATGTTCAACCAAATACAATAATTCCTGGTGTTCACTGAGGACTCAGGTGACACGCCTTCAAACTCCGTGTTCTTCGGAATCTTGCAGCATCCTGTGCCGATGTATTTTCTTCTGTTTTTCTGTAATTTCTTGGTATTGTGAAACTGCACTCATAAGATAGAGCATCTATACAGACAACAAAAACGTATAAAATATAAGTATGTGGAATATAATTTATATATTCATGTTAACTGCTACGGCGTTATCAGAATTATGCATATTAATTGTATCGATACCAATATATATATATATATATATATATATATATATATATATATATATATATATATATATATATATATATATATATATATATATATATATCAGTAATTTTAATGAAAAAAAAGTACATTTATCTTAGTAATAGTGACACCTGTTGTTTAGTGTGATGAACCCCCACGGTTGGGTACAGGAGCATAGAAGTTTTTAATTAAAATTGTTTTCCATAAGAAAAATGAAACCATCATACATGGCCTTATAAACAGCCTTTTACTTCATAGTGGGGTGGGTGGAGTAAAGCTGTGATTATTTTTATTACTTTCTGACCATCTAGTTTGCCATTTACCATGTCCATATAAACTAAAGCTCCAGCCAATATCAGATTTGACTACTTGTTTCAAGCTATGGCACTTGGAAATGAGTGTTGTGACATGTGGCAAATGTCCAACTGTCTTGGTTAATAAGATTGGCTATATTTCAACTAGAAACAGGTAAACCAGTATACCTGTATGTACGAAGCCAGTGATCGTTATTCAAGCCAAAGAAACTGCATTTATTTATATAAATACACATGGACAGAGAATATTTTCTTGGAGCACTAAATGTGACAATTGCCCTACTGTCTGTGATAAATATACCACACCAGCTACATAGTGCCCGACGAGGAGTTGGGTAGGTAGTGAAGAAAAACATTGACTGAAGCCTGGCAGAGGACTGAATTGTTGTCAACAGCAACAAACATACTGGGAAAGTCAAAGACAGTGAAAAAAAAAAACACACAGGCATATAAATACTAACTTTCTAGGATCTTTATTGACTCCAAGTAATCCAGAGTAGAACGAGATGAATCAACGCTATACTCCGCCATCTTTATTTTAATATTAGATGCAACCATTATTCTGTAGGGGACAACGGGTCATAACTTGAGGGGAGTTAACACCCATGATTTTTAAAATGCCTTGATCAATAAGAGTCTAAGTTACAGGGAACATTATTTTCATTTTTCAGTGGACCAATAAATGCATTTGACAGGAAAATAGAAAAACTCTACCACAACAGCAATTAGAACAGCTTGCTGCATTATAAGTATCACTTCCCTGTCAAATTAGTGGTTCATGCTTATTTGAATCTGAACATAACAGGCCAATTCTATCACACCTTGCTAGGCTTGAACTTCCATCCAATCAGAGCATTCCAAATGAACATGATTCTCCACAAAACTAGAGGGCGCTCTGACCAAAAAATTGCCATGATCTAAATAAAAAGAACTGATATATATATATATATATATATATATATATATATATATATATATATAGTATTGCTTAACCGACATTGCACTAATCGGATTGTATTCAATTTAATCGCGCTGGTCGGGGTGGGTCGGATCAGATCGTATAATCGTTGACTGTTTACTTACATGAAGTAATGTCCGAAGTATATACCATATTAATAACGAGAGGGCGAAAATATTATTCTCCAACCCCTGGAAAACAAAAAAGTAAGCAAGAAATAAGAGCACGAGCAGTATGCGTATAAAAATGTACGTTTTCAACACTAAATTGCCTCGCATTTGCAGTGTGTGGAAAAATAAATCTACAAAATAATAAAACAATTTGGAGAACTCCCACAAACTAGCTTTTACATCGTGGACACAAACTAACAATACGAATCGTAATCATGACTTGTGTAGATTTTAACAAATAGAAATGTTTCGTGATACGTTTCTGAATCGCTAACTAAATAAAAATGGGGTTCAAAATGAAGTCAGCAACAGAACACTATGTACATGATTTACTTGATGAAGCATTTAGTCAAGCAAGGACTACATGAATTGACAAGTGACAGAAACAGTGCATACATACAAACAATAAATAATTGAAGCTGTTCTACTTACACCAAGAAAGTTGTGATAGATATAAGTTAGATACACTGTGGCGGCTAATTCTAATACCATGTATATTACTAGAGTTACGATCCAACCAACCAACAAACCAGGATGCCCCTGTGATTACATAAACACAATACATTCAGTATAATACACATTTATATAGATAGTAGCTATAATATGACGTAATAATGAAACGATGTGTTTAATAAAATTGTATAAAATATATTTGGTAAAACGATACTTTCTTTACCCAACAGTATACATATGGCCAGAAGATGGCACTTCTAAATAAAGGGACATTAGAAGACGGAAAAAGTAGATTTAGGTGATAGTTCGAACTATCTCACAGTATTCAAAACACATTACCGGGCCGGGACGAGGGTGTGGCAATGATGATACTAGCATGACAGTGGTACATTTATTACGAATAATATTAAAACACAACCTACCTTGACTGCCCCACAGAAATATATACTAGTCATAACCATGACGATAACAAATAGACCAATCAACACGTAGTATGCGACTTCCATTCCTGTAAGCAAACACGTGGTATTCAGCGTAATGTAATAGAGTTATGAAGGTGTGACAGGTCAAATGTATTCACATTCTAATTAGCCTTGTAATTTACTTCGCGCATGCGCAGTGGTGTTCAACTTGACATCCAGTCAGTTGGTCACTGAGATTTGCGGCGTGAACATCGCTTTGAAACCACTGAGGGACGACAACCCGTGCAGTACTTCCCCATCTACTTTCCACGTTTATGAATTCACTTTCGGTGTGTTTCCGTGTAAAAAGAAACTATGTAATCATATAGGGCGTCACTGAATTGTACTGGTTAGGGTTTCAGTCGTGTTAACTTTCATAGTTGCTCATATTGGAAATTAAAAGAACGCATGGTGACTTCATATCTGCCTGGTGTCATATTTTCTGCGTTACAAAGGCCTTGTGTGAATAGTTTTGATGAGTATCATGACAATGTAGTGTAACCCGAATACATATAATTGAGAGTAATAACATAGTATTTACTACATTTGTTCAGAGAAGATTTAGTAATTGTTGAGTTCTGTCTTTCATTACGGGCAAGTCGCAATACGTATAATTTTCCTTATAATTTACCACAAGTGTTCGTACATGAACAAATGTAACGTATGTTAGTTGACGTAGAGGGATACACAACTCACCGATGTACAGTTCTTCATCGAGATTTGGCTTCTCCATGAGAAGTTGTAGCACTCCGTAGACGTAGATCACCAAATTAATCACCATTTCAATCTGAAACAAATTAGTGTTTATCAGCTATTATTCTATTTTCAATAAATTAAATTGTGAAGTAACTATTAAGTAACTGAGTGTTAATCGGGCGTGTAACTACATTATTGACATTGTTGTATGTCTTGTGTTTGACAGGTACGGATAGTTTGCTTTTAATTTATTAACATGGGCTGCCATGTTGTGTGGTCTTTTGAACGATTATTGAGGCTACATGTTCGTCATTGACACTTTCTGAATTTCTGAGGGGGGGGGGGGGGGGTGTGAGCCCAATCACTATCCAAACCTCTGAAAACATAGTCGGTCAAACTATGTATTATTTTGTCTCGTATTTTATTTTATAAATGATCGAACTTGAACCTCGCCGCCATATTACGAAAATAAATAAATGTCCTCCGCTCCGACTGATATTTGCTACAATAGAAGCGCCAAAAAATCAAAATCGTACGGAATGGCAGGCGTGTGTTGCTAGTTCATAGCGTCCCTAATTATATAAATGGCTGCGTATCCTGGCAACATACGACTAATCGCACTCATTTACATAATATGATATAAATGACAATTGTCAAACATGAAAGCTTCGAAAGCAATAGCTAGCTTAAATCTGACCTGAAATGTCCTTAATCTACGTTGCCAAAGTAACAGTCATATTTAGATATTTGATTACAATTCCCTGTGAATCGTGCTTACCGTATGCAACAATGAAATATTATTAATCAGTAGTTAGAAAGTTAGTAAGATCCCCAACAAAGCAAACATGAGTGCATAATGTAATAATAGTTAATACTAGTTGTATGTTAACACTTTACTATCAAAACCACCATTTCGACCACCCATGTGCCAGTTTTAAGTGTTTGGGCGAGCGGTCAATGTTTTCAATGAGCCAGCGAGCGAAAAAAAACGCGATTAAAATGCGGTCGGTTTCCGGTCGGACAAGACCGCGTGGTCGGAAATTAAGCGATAAGCGGTCGATGTAAAAGCGGAAGGTTGGGCGAAATGAGTACTGTATGAGCATGTTTCTCCGACGAAGTCTCGACTGACAATAATGCTGACAATGGACGTTAGATAAACACGCATTGTTTGCAACTGGAAGCTTATCACCCGTTATATCAGAATCGTCAACAACAGAATATACAGATAAGATTTTATCATTTAATTCCTTCCAAAGATAAACACTATGCAAATATCCACGAAACGGCAGTTGTAGTCTTTTCTGCTAGTGTTTTAAAACACTAATTTGAGCAACGTTATTTCGCAATTTCGATCTTTTGTAAACCTGGGGTGATGTATCAAGGTCTAAAGTAACCGTTTTATCAATTTTTGAAAAATCAAGAAAAAAGTGAAAATTTCCCTTCTCGCTACCTTAAGTTAAACTCACTGAATGAAAGCGTACAGGTAATTATTAAAATTAGTACGGCTGGGTATAATAATTTGTCCGAAAATCTTCTCGATGCGCCTCAAATAAGACTATACTTTTGTTTGTTTATTTACACATTGATCATTATTTGGGCCTCCATGTTGTGCGATCTGTTGACCTCTATTATGCTGAATAGAATTCTCCTATATTGTTAACAGGTGTTAATTATTCAAAATGGCGCTAAGGTATTTGTATGGCTTGGGATACACTTCTCCCGTGAAGATTATTTACCTCCAAAATTGAACCAATAATTTGAACAAATTGCAGAAATAGGTTATTTTATGAAGATGGAATGACGGTGATTATTTTATGATTCGGTTTTGTCGTAAAATAAACCCTCGATGGGTGGAACCCTACGAATGAAAACCGCACCCTCCTCACATTGCGTAATACCAGAAGCCGTATACCGACGAATATATCACATACAGTAAAGGTGACGTGGCAATCGTTCAGCTAAGTAACAAGTCAGTGAATGTATATGGTGCTATATGTCGCAGATCCGACGACATCACGTGGTAGTAAGCCAACAAACAGACAGGCAAGCGGTACTTATAAATACCACCTTTTTATAATTGAGGTCGATTTTATTGTTGTACTGTCGTGTCGACAGTTCGATGGCATAACATATACATGTACACAATTAGTACAATGCCTTGGCGTGAAATTATAACAATACATTAATGACATGTGTACTACTATCACTCGCAGTGAATATAAGGGCAGTGCAATGGCTACCCAGTCACGGCGTTAAGGACCGTAAATGGGATATATCGATCACCACATAAACCCCGTACCATTGTCCTCACACTTACCAGTATTAATATACAACACACCATGTTGCCGGCCTTAAGGCTGCAGCACCCACAGCTATACATCAACGGCATGTTGTAAGGTTGTTGATATCACTTATAACATCGGAAAGTAACAACAAATGGCACGGATAAAAGCTGACCTCGCCCAAAGTTAGTCACCGACTAGGCGTCTACTTTCACTGGCGATGCAGGTGCGTTCTACGCATGCCCAAACTCCACTCACTGTGCTAAGCGCATTCTGCAGGTGTACAGAGCGTGTAAATGAATATGCAACAATTTCATTGTGTGCACCTTTACAAACTTGAACACAGTACGTCTTCTACTGGTTGAAATCTATCCACGGCTCTAGTCTGCCCAAGCTATCCTATTATACGTATTGTGTGTATAAAACCCAAATCACAGAACAGCGCCACGATGTTTTGTTTTTACTACCACGACATAATTATGTACAAACGTTCTCTGCCTTGAACTGTTGTTAAAACGACAGTAATTAGAATTATTGGCAACAAATAAATATTGAGAATAATATGCTGCATAATTTAGTTCCAGTTACACATACATATACCTAAATAACGACCTATGACCTATGACCTATGATTATATTGTGTTTTCCATGACATAATTTACAATATTATGCAGAGAATCGAATTTTGGTGGATGTAGTATTTTTTCAGTGAGTTACAAATCAGTTAACATTTTTATTTAAAATCAGAATCACCGCTAAAAATACCCATTGAACTTACCATCTTATTTACATATATTTTCCGTACAGAGACACAAAGTTGAATCAAACCTAAATATTAGGGGAATAAGACACGTGACATAAAACAATACAAAGTTGCATTTCCTGTTTTTATTGTAAAATATGGACAATACGAGAATAATTCCGAACAATAACAGCTATATATTGCTGCTATCCCGAATATAACAAAATAATGTTGTAAATAATGTTTAAATAATAAATGGAAGTACCCATACTTTTTAAACTTTAAAAACACAATACAGAATTGCAGTTTCCCAGTATTTTTTCAGTAACCATCCCTCTTATCCTACTTATAGATATTATACAAATATAAAGCGACAACTACGACCTTAATTGTATATTTAAATACTATATATAATTTCAATATATGATAACATATTAAAATATTAATAATAAAAATATTTATTTTGGACGTGTTAAGCTGTCAACAATGGTTTATAGTATGGCTCGGACAACTTTTTAATCATGTGAGAAGTTTGGCATACTTTCGTATTTGGCAGTTATAATGCTAGAATAACTATAAATAACAGACTATTCACATCAATAAATATTAAATTTTACATAATTTCAAAAGTTTAATTTTAGTATTTTGAATCATATAATATTTTGGGTTCCGGATACGTTATCACCATTACACTGCTCTAGCGCCCCCACTGTCAATATACGCACTTGCGCTATCTAGCTGTGACAGGTTGGCATTGTTGTTATTACCGCTAGTACTCGGTCTAGGTTGGTAAATTTCATCAAATCCACCTTCGTCATCACGGTCAACTGCACTTGGCATCGGACTGCCGGGTACGATCAGGCCCTATAGGAAACAGAGAAGAGTCAGCGCGTTGTTGTTATGATTAGACGTGTTACTTTGCGATAAGTGTCTTCGATGTGATCCACGTAAAGAAGAGTAAGTATGTTCGTTGTTTCATTCCTACAACCATTTATATGGCGCAATTTATAACTTTCGCCGAACTCAAATAGTGGTTTGTCTTTAAAAATAAATAATTCAAGCTAAGATTAATATTGCTGTTTTATCATCTGACATAGATACATGAATCCAACTCTTTTGGGACTTATGCGAATTTCTTGGGCAGCAAAGAAAACTAACCAGTATATGCTCAGTCAAGTCATCACAGAACAGTCACGCTTAAACACCATAAGTAAGTTAGGATTAGCATATTTCGGTGACGTCAGTAGAGCAGATGACAGTCGTTATGCAAAAGAAAATGGATTGCAAATGAAAAAAAGGCAGACCATAGACGTTACATCGAAATAATAAGAGAAGAATACACATACTGAATAAACATGCCAGAAATAGTATTATTATTAGAACCCATGAGTTTACAGGAAACCCGCTGTCCCAACAGTCCCAAATATATTCATAGGGTTACGAGTGTCGGGGATGAACGCTCCATTTCCTACGTCACAGTGCTTCTATCATTCTGTGATGAAGGGACTGTGATGATGAGACTGTACTTCAGTACTCTCTGAATAAGTATGATTACTTGTTGTGAATAAGTGGGTAATGATGAGATTTGAATTACTTATTCAATTGATTATTTGATTATGCCAATATTGGTATATATATCACTCCTGTGACTCTCTGTTTATTTCCGCAGACTATGCAGATTTAAATTGCTATGTCTGTATTCAAATGCAGATTTAAATCGCTACAGTTGTATTCAAATGCTGATTTAAATCGCTACAGTTGTATTGAAATGTAGATTCAAATTGCTACTTCTGTATTCACATGCAGATTTAAATTGCTACGTCTGTATTTATATGCAGATTCAAATCGCTACAGTAGGAATTCAAATGCAGATTTAAATCGCTACGGCTGTAATTTTAGTGCAGATTTGAATCGTCAAGGTTGTATTCAAATGAAGATTTAAATCGCTATGGTTGTATTCAAATACAGATTTAAATCGCTATAGTTGTATTCAAATACAGATTTAAATCGTTGCGGTTGTATTCAAATGCGGATTTAAATCGCGACGGTTGTATTCGTAAGCAGATTTAAATCGCTACGGCTGTAATTTTAGTGCAGATTTAAATCGCTACAGTTGTATTCAAATGCAGATTTAAATCGCTATTGTTGTATTCAAATACTGATTTAACTCGCTGCGGTTGTATTCAAGTGCAGATTTAAATCGCAACGTCCTTATTCATATGCAAATTTAAATTGCTACGTCTGTATTCATATGCAGATTTAAATCGCCACGTCTGTATGCAAATGCAGATTTAAATCGCTACGTCTGTATTCAAATGCAGATTTAAATCGCCATTATTGTAATTGTATTCAGATTTAAATCGTTACGGTTATATTCAAATGCAGATTTAAATCGCTATGGTTGTATTCAAATGCAGATTTGAATCGCTATGGTTGTATTCAAATGCAGATTTAAATCGCCATTGTTGTAATTGTATTCAGATTTAAATCGTTACGGTTATATTCAAATGCAGATTTAAATCGCTATGGTTGTATTCAAATGCAGATTTGAATCGCTATGGTTGTATTCAAATGCAGATTTGAATCGCTATGGTTGTATTTGTATTTAGGTTTATATCGTTACGGTTATATTCAAATGCAGATTTAAATCGCTACATCTGTATTCAAATGCAGATTTAAATCGCTACATCTGTATTCAAATGCAGATATGAATCGCTATGGTTGTATTCAAATGCAGATTTCAATCGCTACGTCTGTATTCAAATGCAGATTTAAATCGCCACGGTTGTATTTGTATTCAGATTTAAATCGTCACGGTTGTATTTGTATTCAGATTTAAATCGTTACGGTTGTATTCAAATGAAGATTTAAATCGCTACGGTTCATATGTTTGTTTTTAACAGATTTTAATGTTGAAGGGCGGCAGTTGTCGTACCGCGTTCTGTTCGATATGGGACTCATAGCGACGTATAGAACGCGTGTAAAATACATTGTTTATTTGCATGAAATTCGAACACGCGCTGCGCGACGACCACCACGCTTTAACAATCAATAACAAATTCAGTGGAGCGACATATTTCCAATATGAATCTATCTATAGTAACATACCTTTCTAACAAGATCATCATAGTTTTTTTCGTTCCTTTTTTGTTCTTTTAGCGCCTGATAGCACGATAACACGACGACGAATATCAGAATCTAGAATATATATGTATATGGTTTTTAAACACATTGACATTTGTCTATTTGTCTATTGTCTATTTATTTGTCTAAATACATAACTATGTATAAGTTGTGCAAGAACCAAACATACAGGTACTTACATTGGGCACTAACTTTACAATATAAAGTGAGAATTCTACATGAATTGTAGACGTGAATCCCTGCAAAAAAAATGATATATCGTGATTAGACTAGACTAGACTAGACTAGACTAGACTAGACTAGACTAGACTAGACTAGACTAGACTAGACTAGACTAGACTAGACTAGACTAGAACTAGACTAGAACTAGACTAGAACTAGACTAGACTAGACTAGACTAACTCTATGTAACTAAGTATAAATGAGACACTTACTCCTTCTACTAGCAATAAAACTATAATTCCTGTTTCTATTATTTCGGCTGCGACGAGGAAAGTGAGAAAAAATAATACCATTCCAACGAAAGCCTGAAAAATAACAATATATAAAAAATTAAACACGATACGCAAAACATATATTATAATTACATCCCATATTTTCCTGTTTAGAATATATATTATAATTACATCTTACATTACCTTGTCCTGGGTAATTATTTTAATAAAATGCCATAATACTCTGCCCCTGCTCTAGCACATACCTTTTCGATTCCATTGAGCAATATAAACGAAGTGATGAAATACAGAGCGTAAATAAGGAGCAGGAGAAACCAAGCTTTGTAAACAACCACCATAAAAGCTGCAAAATAAGAAAACAAAAAGCTGGAAAAATTGTTTTAAAGGTCTGAGTAAACTTTCATCATTTTTAATATTGATATGTCATGCTAGATTTTCAAAATATGAATACAGTGACGTCACTGTTGACAGCCAATTGATACGTGACACCACTCTGTATCCCATGATTCATTCGTCTTGAGTAGATATTATCTCGAGTAATGTACAACTGTCATATTACGTTGACATATCAGTCTACTTACGGTCTTCGTCGTGCGCAGGAATGTACGTTGAAAATTTAAATAAATATAGCAGCAACAGGTTTGTCGATAAACACTGAAAACAAAAACAATACTAGTATGCTGAATATTAGAATGTATATTATGTGTATGTATTATTATATACAAGTATTAGACAACAAAATTGTCGTGAAATTACATTTACTATAATTGGTTTGGAATAAACTACGCCATCGTTTCAGTACCGGTAACGATTGAGTTGGAAAAGCTGGGCATATGCCCTGGGATAATTGCCAACTACCTAGTTCAATGCTATATCGCTACTACCTAGTGGTATTACTACTGAACCAGGAAACACTTCACACAACGCCATCCTAGTCATTCCACTTTTGGTCATGTGACCCGTCGTTCCGGCTGTGTTATCGGATATAATGGTACACTGAGTTTTAAAATAATTTCTCAATTATAACACAAATAAAAACGATAAAATTCAGCAATCGCTGATATTACCAGTGAACGTATAGTAATTAACATAACTACAAAAAATGAATTGCACGCGTTTTCATCTTATCTCATGAATAATCCACAGCATATCATTTGACCTTGAACTCCATCAGAAATCGCAATAGCTTAGTCGTCACATGGAGGTAGTGCATCCACCTGCTGTAATTGAGATTGTGTCCCTGGGTTTGAAATTTCAAATGTGAATGACAGTTTTTTTCTTTTTTTATTAACAAGTTTTCCAAGACGATTTCATAACTTTCGTACTGTTAATGAGTACAATAGGAAAGTAGCGGTTCTACAATACATTCTTCATCACGTGACAAAGCGTTTTGTGCCTATGTATATGTTCTTTCCAATGACAGCAATAGGTGGAGCAGTGTTTGCATTTATTTTGCGCTTTCGTCGGATTGTCGTGGTATAAAACGTTAATCACACCTCGTGGCCGTGCTGTTTCAAGTGTGACAACCACATTTTACGTTAAAATTGAAACATCGCGGCTACGAGGTGCGATTGACTATATTAATATTACGAAAATTAGTATATTAGTACCCACATCTTCCGCGCCACAACTAACGTGATTTACCTTATCAAATACACCTTGCGTGCACTCCAATATGTTGGTTAACAACCATTATATTAAAAATTCTCGTACTCTACCATTAATTACGCGCAACCAAAACACCCTAGTTTCCCATCATTTCAACCCCCCCCACCGACCAAACCATTCATTGCTTCAACGTGTTGGGTTTTGACACTAATTCCCTAGATACCAAAGTGCGTATATTAAAATAATTTTCAATGATCAATATAATTAAATCTCTTCTACCCAGCTGACGTGTCCATTGACCCTGGAATGATGTTTACATGCCACTCACCCTATCTGTTTTTGTCATTATATAACACCATGGCCTTTCCCGCCATTCGAATCTCGTTACTATTTCCATCTATTATTTCAATTTGTGCCATTGTTTTCTTACTAGTTCCCTTTAACATGTAATTTTATTTCTTGTATCCCCTTTATTTTATATTGTTTCCTTTGGTTTGTTTGACTCGCCATGTTCACATTTCTCTAACTTGATTGTGTTTTTTTTTCGATTAGACCTGATGAGCGAAATATTGCCACCTTAGAACATTACATCAGTGGTGATTGCGGCTATCGTGATTTTAACTTCCTAAATATTTGTTGTTTGATAGCATTTACAATGTGCATATTATACGCTTATATTTAAAAGTCGCAGTTAATCACGTGACATGGCATATTTGTGTGATATGGATATGATATGCATCAAGCACACATATGCTCTTTCAGCCTCATTTGCATATCTATCAATTCTCATCATGTCGCTATTGTTCAACTTCTTCCTGCTTCGGAAATTTTTCAATAACGATATTAATATACGTTTTACAAATAAAATACAATTATTTTCAAAACAAATGTGATTTTACCAATACAAATATAATGTAATCAATTCAACTTGTGATTTTAAAAATGCAAATACAAATATAATTTCAACAATACAAATAAAAAGGCTAACATTGCAACAGACGGCTTGCCCTGGCTTGCCATTCACATAATAGAACGGTTCAATATAATCTCTCTAACTTGTTGACAGTATTTTTGGGGGCATTTTTTTCCACATTTTTAAGCATAATTCAAGCTCGAATTTGATGCCATGATTGTTATCACTGATAATATTATCGCAATAAAACAAACAATAAATAAACGTTTCGTCATTTAGTCTATCCAGTTAAAACAAAAACGGCTTTATAGATAAAAAAAAATAGGATAATATAAGATAATACTCATGTCAGCAGACAATAATTCAACAGATCTAGAAAGCTGTGGACTTAATACATCGTTCTGCGGTTATGCAATTATATGTATAAGAATATATTTTTGACAATCAGTATAGGCAACCCTCGCTTACATTATTTTGAATTTTCTTAATTAGTGATTCTAAGAAAACTGTGTTCAAATAGCAATACAAAACAATATTATCGGTGGATTAATATATTCTGTGTTCAAATAGCAATACAAAACAATAGTATCGGTGGATTAATATATTCTGTGTTCAAATAGCAATACAAAACAATAGTATCGGTGGATTAATATATTCTGTGTTCAAATAGCAATACAAAACAATAGTATCGGTGGATTAATATATTCTGTGTTCAAATAGCAATACAAAACAATAGTATCGGTGGATTAATATATTCTGTGTTCAAATAGCAATACAAAACAATAGTATCGGTGGATTAATATATTCTGTGTTCAAATAGCAATACAAAACAATAGTATCGGTGGATTAATATATTCTGTGTTCAAATAGCAATACAAAACAATAGTATCGGTAGATTAATATATTCTGTGTTCAAATAGCAATGCAAAACAATAGAATCCTTGGATTAATATATTCTGTATTAAAATAGCAATACAAGACAATAGTATCGGTGAATTAATATATTCTGTGTTCAAATAGCAATACAAGACAATAGTATCGGTGAATTAATATATTCTGTGTTCAAATAGCAATACAAAACAATAGTATCGGTGGATTAATATATTCTGTGTTCAAATAGCAATACAAAACAATATTATCGGTGGATTAATATATTTTGTGTTCAAATAGCAATACAAAACAATAGAATTCTTGGATTAATATATTCTGTGTTCAAATAGCAATACGAAACAATAGTATCGGTGGATTAATATATTCTGTGTTCAAATAGCAATACAAAACAATAGTATCGGTGGATTAATATATTCTGTGTTAAAATAGCAATACAAAACAATAGTATCGGTGGATTAATATATTCTGTGTTCAAATAGCAATACAAAACAATAGTATCGGTGGATTAATATATTCTGTATTCAAATAGCAATATAAAACAATAGAATCCTTGGATTAATATTCTGTAAAAATTGTAATGTACAGATTGTATGTGTCACGTCATTAATTATGCAAATTGTATGCATTTGCATAAACTAGGTCATCAAAACAATGAATACACAAACTCTAGATGCGAGTCGAATGCGCTAACCACTGTACCCTATCAAACTGTTTTGAATCTGATGGTTTTATTAAAGTCGATAATGTTTAACACCAATTTCCACTGAATGGAAATGGAATGAGTCGTCAGTCATAATATATGAAGTATTACTAACATATGACAGTAAACAACACTGACCCATGTCAGTCTGTTTTTATCAGAATATTGCATCTGTGTTATTCACACGATTTATGTAACATATGTGAAAATAATACATTGTCCTATTATGGCCTTCAATAATGCAGACAATCACGTGTGAACATATCACAATAAAACAGACAACCAATTTGAAAGCTATCGTTAATGAGTAATCGATACTTAGGGACAACATCCATGCACCGTATTTAATCGCATTTCATTTTCGATAGCATTGAATAAGGCTTAATAAAGTACAATTTTTATGTCACGAGTCGCTTTCTGTTATCTCAATCGTCAAATTAATATTTCAAATTAATACGTATTTACCAACAATAAATAATTAACTTCCATGTCGTAATTTGCGTGAGAGAGGAGTGTCTCTAATTTTAGACATTTGTTAAAATTCGTGGTGGGCCTATCCAGGGCATGTAAGTATATTTATAATCGATCTCACAATATGTTTACGGTGTTTCTACTGGTGGACAATATTCTGTCAGCTACAACTACGGCAAAACAACACGTCATGTTCATTTTATAGTTTTACGATTACCATATGCCAAGAAAGAGAAATAAATACACACTTTTTCAAGATAATAGTGAATATAACAACGGTTATCATTACTTCAAAATCAATAATTTATCACTTTTTTCTCAGCCACGAGTTTGTATTTTAAATAGGAGGACCATGACAAGCCATTTCCGGTCAGCGAGTGTTAGTCGCTGTGGATACCTTCGTCGTGTCATGTTAATCCTGTACAACCATTGACTTCCGGTTTATGGCAGTGGTTCCAATGTCTACCACTCGTTAGTACAGTGACACGACAGCGATACCAAACAGAGATTATATATGACAACTTTAAACATCGTGTGGGTGTTACTCTATCAGCTGAATTGGTAAACTCACCAGTGTGTACATGGCAGCGGCTCTCGATGCAGAGTAGATGTTGTCCCAACACATACATTTTGTTATTAGCGGCATCGTGCACCGTTTATCGACAGCCTCCGTTGATAACGATGACGGTAGCGACAGACACACGTACTAGAGTGTTCTCACTAAATTATGATGGTACTGCGTAACATGTGAGGGCGGTGACCCTGTACTAACGCTGTTCATTACTGCTAAGCATCCTGCGTGGACAATTAAATCACAAGTGTTGTTGGAGTAAGCATTGTAAATGAGGTCCCTGGGCAACGCGATCTTACACAATATGGTGCACATCGAGGGCGGAGAATCATCACAATATATTGCGAGGGCGGATGTGTGATTTAACAATACGATTAGTCCATATTAGATTCTTGTGTGAAAAAAATGTGATGTTACTTCGCCATGAAATGACGCATGTGTCATCGCGTGTATGTATACGTGTCACGACGTAGATGTATTTACACTAAGTGAGTGCAACCGGTCACCGCTGTGGCGTGTAGCAAATTAATAGAATCCCGCATCCCAAAGGGTCTGGCATGAAATATCTCACACGTGTTGTAGATGTTTTGTCTTATCCCAATCCCTTGTGATTACTTTTTTCATATCACTTTAAAGTACGTTGCAAAGCAGAAAATACAAGCTTTGCGTGTTTAGACACAAATTGACTCATTATTAAATGTAATATTTCGCATAACAAAACGTACTCCATATCATCCACCATATTAGAGTGCCAAGGAGATGTATATCAGACAACTATATACGTTTAACCTCACTGCATACAAACTAGTATGAAAAATTAAGTATTTACTGATTACATAAAAGCAGCGGCTGATAAAATCAAAACAGCTGACGTTCCACGCGTGGTGATTCATATACCGCCGACATAATTAACGTGTATTTCTTTGATGTGTAAAATATTTCTGAATATGCACATATTATGTATAAGACTGTGTATACAAAAATACACAGATATGTACACAAAAAGTGCGAAAATACAATGCAAATAGTATACAATGAATACATATTATACAATTGGGGGTTCTGTATTCAGTAATAATATTAATAAGAAGTGTTCATTCAACTGCCATTGTCGGCATTGCCAGTGGTGTGGTGTTCGCCAATTCTAAAGCCATGTTTTAGTTTGTGTGGAGGCGACGGCGCTTACTCGCCTCGTAGTTTTAGCTCGCATGATTCACATCGCGCCAGTGGACAGTATTCAGAGTGTCTCTGTCGATCTTACCAATATTATAAAATCAGATAACCTTTTTCAAAACTGTTTCATGTATGCGCATAAATACTAAGTGTTAGATCGCTGTGTTCCCACACCCTCCAGCGGCCAAACGTAAATTCGTCACGTACGCCTGGTAACCGGCACCGGAATTTGAGAAATGCTCGATGTTGGTACATCTACGACATAACGTGCGCAATAATATATTGTATATGTGTAAAATATGGCTATGGCCTTGGAACGTAATTTTTAAAAACGAAATAACCGCTGGTCGTTCATTGTGAGTCAGCTCTGTAAAACACAATTATAGCGGAGAGGATGTCACCTACGCATGCGTAAAAATTGAGTTTTAAACGACAATAAGGGCTCATACCACTAATTGAATTTCCGTAGACGACAATGTTAACATATGACGAGATTGATATATGAAAATGACGAAGAAAGTTGAAAACATGGCTCAAAAATGGGAAATCAACATGCCAGTAATCAACCATATGAAAAAAACTAACATGTTGGCCAGCTCAAACTCTTGCAAATATCAGGTAAACAAGACACACCTACTGTATTTGGATTGCACCAAGAGAAATGACTGGAAAAACATCAAGATTAGAACATCCAAATACACACAGAATAAACCCGCAGGTACACAGCCGCTAAGTAGTAAACAAAAGACCACATGTTGGTCTCACCTCTGACCCAGGTGATTACGCCCTCAAACAGGGAGCACCTGAGAAAAAAAAATATTTAAAAAATTTCATTGGTTTATTAGTGGCATGAGACCATAACAACGCACGCTAAAGACGCAAAGGCTCATGGGCACATGCTATGGCCGTCCACTGCATGCGCAGGTTTGAGTATTTCAGAGGTTTTTTTTACGTAACCGTGTACAAATCTACCATCGCCCAACCAACGTATTATCCATGTGTCCGAGTCACTCCACATCTTCTGAGACGTATTAAAAAAAGCCTTCAGAGTTAGATACGTGAACATAATAACGTACGTCAGGGCTGATGATGGTATTTGTAGGTTTGCGGTCACACATGCATACTCGAGACCTGGTTACGCAATGTTAGACATATGTTACTTGAGTGATATTTTGTATTAATGTCAACCATCTTGAATCTTATCGGGAAACAAATACACGTAAGTGTTCTGTATTAGATCTATATGTGAGAATTTTATGTGGTACCTGTTTTGAATTTGTTTATAAAGTGTTTGCATCCATCTATTATGCAATTTGGTATATACCGATAAACAACGTTTTATTTAATAAACTAACTACTTGTTAAAGTACAACTTGTTATAGTTTAGGCAAAGTAAGTGATATTAGACCGGTACTATCATGTGACCTTTAAAATGACAGTAGCACATGGCTATGCAGTTTCTGAATTTCCAAAAACAGTAGTAGCGTGTCACGACCACCGTTAATTTATCCATAAATTGTGACAATATTCCAAATTGATTTCATAGTTTTGAGCTCCACATTTCTTCCCAATTGATTCTCCTGCCGTTGGTCGGCGTTGAAGTACGACCCATATAGACATTACTAACAATTCCTTCGTTTAAGGTTTCAGAGTCTCGTATCCGTCCACGTTCTCCAGCTTTGTACGGCGTCACAATACGTCCTCTTGTGTCCCTCAGTTCATAAATCTCCCCCTGCAAGATTTGTTGTTCCTTAGCAATATTTTCGATTGACTTAGTGACCCCTCGAGCACCACAGCTTACAAGTCGCATTCTCTGGGTCAACGCGTCCATTGTTCTTTTCAAATCGGCGAGGTCTTCATTTGTACTAGATTGATCAGAATCGGATGAAAAAACTGTACCCCCATAACTGGTCTCGTCTGAAAACTCCTCCATCTCAAGTAAGCCAACAGTGTCCAATTCCTGTAAAAAACAGGAGAAATTATCAGATATTGGGGTCGACCTAAATTACAGGGGTGGCCAGAATAATATGTTGGAAAGAGAGGCGAGTGTTTATCCCGAGTACACACGCCTAAACAATGGTCAACCTTATAAGTAGAACATATTAAACAGTTATATTGTGAAGCCTTGATCCATGATATGTTTTAGTTTAATAACAATTAGATTCAATTACAATGGAAATAATTTATGTCATGTCTAAATGCATATTTGCACATTGGACATTTTTTAAAAAAGCAGGAATATGTCACGTGTATTTTAGGATCATTGACATCAATTGCCGGTGAATTAGCATAATTGATTTAAGTGAAATGCATGTTTTGTATCATTCTTCTATAGACTATACTACTATGCTTTACATTTGTGTCTAATTATTTATAAAGACAAGATTTGATTTATCGAAAGAACATCAAACAGTTTTCTGATTGGCTTGAATGTTATGATTGTGTGGCCAATCAGACACAATTATGTCATGTAATGAATTAACAATGTAGTTTCACAGAGCTGCAGTTCAAAACACATTAAAAAATAAAACACTCAACGCTATATAAAACAATGGAAACTCACCTACAGAAGGCGATTGTCCGCCACCGTTCCCGATAGTAAATCCGCCACCGTGCCCGGAAGTAAAGAACATCATGCCTGTCCAGTATTACCCCAGAACTGTTATTACGTGCTCTGATCATGGTAGCAATGTATTTATACGTTTCGTAAAACAAGTCGGCAGCAATTTGGTCACGTGCGTCTAGAGTGTGGCAGAGGTGAGCGAGCTGAGACGACAGTCTGAGATGTGAACATGCCCATACAGGTGTGCAACAAGAACTACATACGAACAATCAATAATAACTCATGCAAAGAAATAGATCCCATCACCAGAAACATTCAAGCAGATTTTGTTTATTGTATTTCAAAGTTCAGAACATATAGGTTATATAATAAGACCAATCGTTGAACACACTTTCAAATGACCCAGTCATAAAATTCCGATAGATTTGTCAACTTCTACAACTATTACATTGAAACACAGGAAATAAACATTTATACAAGTTTGACGGTATGGTTTTGATATAGTATAGTCTCATAAAAAGTAAAACTTTGTTTAGTATATTTATACAAGAATAAAAATAATCTCGTACTAAAATATAGATAATAAATAATCATATATAAATTACACTGTATTAACAAAACACAGCATAAATTTTGACGTTTGATTTCGACATTCATCGTTGGAGGGAGCAACGTTTCTTTCAAAGCAACTTGAAGGTTTAAAATACTACAGTCGTTGCGACGCGTTTAATTTATTCATTGGTCCCATGTAACGTATACAACGTATCATATTCATTGGTGAGTCCCATACAACGTATACAACGCATCATATTCATTGGTGAGTCCCACGAAACATACATATACAACGCATCATATTCATTGGTGAGTCCCATGTAACGTATACAACGCATCATATTCATTGGTGAGTCCCATGTAACGTATACAACGCATCATATTCATTGGTGAGTCCCATGTAACGTATACAACGCATCATATTCATTGGTGAGTCCCATGTAACGTATACAACGCATCATATTCATTGGTGAGTCCCATGTAACGTATACAACGCATCATATTCATTGGTGAGTCCCATGTAACGTATACAACGCATCATATTCATTGGTGAGTCCCATGTAACGTATACAACGCATCATATTCATTGGTGAGTCCCATGTAACGTATACAACGCATCATATTCATTGGTGAGTCCCATGTAACGTATACAAAGCATCGTATTCACTTGTGAGTCCCATGTAACGTATACAACGCATCGTATTCATTGGTGAGTCCCATGTAACGTATACAACGCATCGTATTCACTGTTGAGTCCCATGTAACGTATACAATGCATCGTATTCATTGGTGAGTCCCATGTAACGTATACAACACGTCGTATTAATTGGTGAGTCCCATGTAACGTACACAACGCATCATATTCATTGGTGAGTCCCATGTAACGTATACAACGCATCGTAATCATTGGTGAGTCCCATGTAACGTATACAACGCATCGTATTCATTGGTGAGTCCCATGTAACGTATACAACGCATCGTATTCATTGGTGAGTCCCATGTAACGTATACAACGCATCGTATTCATTGGTGAGTCCCATGTAACGTATACAACGCATCATATTCATTGGTGAGTCCCATGTAACGTATACAACGCATCATATTCATTGGTGAGTCCCATGTAACGTATACAACGCATCATATTCATTGGTGAGTCCCATGTAACGTATACAACGCATCATATTCATTGGTGAGTCCCATGTAACGTATACAACGCATCATATTCATTGGTGAGTCCCATGTAACGTATACAAAGCATCGTATTCACTTGTGAGTCCCATGTAACGTATACAACGCATCGTATTCATTGGTGAGTCCCATGTAACGTATACAACGCATCGTATTCACTGTTGAGTCCCATGTAACGTATACAATGCATCGTATTCATTGGTGAGTCCCATGTAACGTATACAACACGTCGTATTAATTGGTGAGTCCCATGTAACGTACACAACGCATCATATTCATTAGTGAGTCCCATGTAACGTATACAACGCATCGTAATCATTGGTGAGTCCCATGTAACGTATACAACGCATCGTATTCATTGGTGAGTCCCATGTAACGTATACAACGCATCGTATTCATTGGTGAGTCCCATGTAACGTATACAACGCATCGTATTCATTGGTGAGTCCCATGTAACGTATACAACGCATCATATTCATTGGTGAGTCCCATGTAACGTATACAACGCATCGTATTCATTGGTGAGTCCCATGTAACGTATACAACGCATCGTATTCACTGTTGAGTCCCATGTAACGTATACAATGCATCGTATTCATTGGTGAGTCCCATGTAACGTATACAACACGTCGTATTAATTGGTGAGTCCCATGTAACGTACACAACGCATCATATTCATTGGTGAGTCCCATGTAACGTATACAACACATCGTAATCATTTGTGAGTCCCATACAACGTATACAATGCATCGTATTCACTGGTGAGTCACATGTAACGTATACAACGCATCATATTCATTGGTGAGTCCCATGTAACGTATATAACGCATCGTAATCATTGGTGAGTCCCATGTAACGTATACAACGCATCGTAATCATTGGTGAGTCCCATGTAACGTATACAACGCATTATATTCATTGGTGGGTCCCATGTAACCATGTAACGAATACAATGCATTGTATTCATTGATGAGTCCCATGTAACCATGTAACGAATACAATGTATCGTATTCATTGGTGAGTCTCATGTAAGTATGTAACGTATACAACGCAACGTATTCATTGGTGAGTTCCATGTAACGTGTACACCGCAGCATATTCATTGGTGAATCCCTTTTAACAATGTAACGAATACAATGCATCGTATTCATTGGTGAGTCCCATGTAACCATGTAACGAATACAATGCATCGTATTCATTGGTGAGTCCCATGTAAGCATGTAACTTATACAACGCAACGTATTCATTGGTGAGTTCCATGTAACGTGTACACCGCAGCATATTCACTGGTTAATCCCTTGTCACAATGTAACGAATACAATGCATCGTATTCATTGGTGAGTCCCATGTAACCATGTAACGAACACAATGCATCGTATTCATTGGTGAGTCCCATGTAACCATGTAACGAATACAATGCATCGTATTCATTGGTGAGTCCCACGTAACCATGTAACGAATACAATGCATCGTATTCATTGGTGAGTCCCATGTAACATATGTAAATGAATGTGGACGCACTGTGGCGTTTTAAATCGAAGTAGAAGTTTCGAAAAATTTGTTTGATTTTTAACAAAAAATATATATATGAAAATAATTTGTTTATGTAATTGAATCGACTTTCATCATACCCTGTAATGTCCTTGGTGAACTTCAACATTCACCTGTTTTGAGTTTCTCGCCGACTGACCAATATCATATTTTCGACGAGATTTTGTGTCAGGTGTTACGGGAGGCTCGAGTTGTTCTTGACCCTCGACACCGCTTCTCATCGACCCCGTAGAGCCAAAGTCAAACTGCAATGATGGAGACGGCGTTGGGGTTGACAACAGTCGAACATCACGGGCAGATAATGCACTTCTCGGGCGGAATAATTCATCAAACACGTCGTTTTGGTTTGGCCCCGAATTGAACTTGCAATTTTTCTGTTGATTGTACGAGCGCCCCCTCTGACCGGTGTCAGGTAATTTTTCTGGAGATACACAAAGTTTGTCGTTGAGGGTGATCGTCGAAACCTGACATTCGCGAGACATTGCATCTTTCTGTTGATAAAACAGAGGCGGTTTTAGAAAAAGAAAAGTGGGGGAAAAGGCATGTATACGAATGGAAGAAATGCCCAACGTCGTTTTAGCGACACAGACAAGGTGAACATAGACACATTAAAAAAGTGTGTACTGCATAAGTCACGTGACTCACCGCTCTCGCATTCTCTGCTGATATTAATAGTTGATATAATGAAAAGATACACAATTCACACCAGAACTAGAAATAAACACATTAGAATAGTTTATTATATTTGATATTTGCATAATGCATACATTTCATAGTGATAATTACAACCAAAAGATGTTGTGGTACATCCATCACGTACGCTACACACCCCCCCCCCACACACAAATATATTATACTACGTTGTATATGAAATCATGTCAATCGCAACTATTCTATTGTACCGGATTCTGTTCTAGTATGCTGTATCTTAGAACCATTCTATTGTTGTTGTCATGATGACAGCGTACTTACTGTTATTGCTTCACGTACAACACATAATGAAAGATTGAACACATTGATACTGGTTGATCCCTAAAATGACATAAAACAACAACGATAGACACATTTGAGTTGTACATTCATTTGCATAAATATAACAGTGTAAACGATCGACAAGGTTAAAGGGAACTCATAAAAATAGAAAGCGTCATGTAGGATTAACAGACAAATCCTGGATTAATAGCCACTCTGGATTACATTTTATGAAGTAAACAGGTTAGTCCATAGTGGCACATGTAGTTAATATGTACGACCTAGGCTGACATTTCAACAATGTGTGAAATCATTAAATAATTTCTTCGATAAATTATTATGTCACTCTGTTAATTCCAGGATTTGATAATCTCCGAGGTATGTGTAGGGTGCTTTTTGAAATTTTATAGTTTTTGTTTTATAAGGGATGTTGTTGTTTTGACTTTTGCTAATGTAAAGAGTACAATAATATGAAATGTGGAATTCGACGAGCATGCGCACTAGCGTTGTGGTTATTGCATCAAACAAAACTGCTATGTTCACTGCCAACAATTCTTAGGATAAATCATATACTATTGTTTTTAAACAAAATTAATAAAACATAATAAGTATATATATATATATATATATATATATATATATATATATATATATATATATATATATATATATATATATATATATATATATACTTATTATGTTTTATTAATTTTGTTTAAAAATTTATATTTATATATACTTATTTTATTCATATTTTCATAATTTAACCATAGTACATACTTTACTGATGATTTACGTATATACGTTACACAGGACAACAAATCCCGGATGTAACTGAATGAATGTGTTCATTTGGTTAGGAATTCAAAAACAAAAACAAAAAATCATAACATTATCAAAGTTCTCCACGATGATAGTCGTTTTTCTCTGTGACGGTTAATTAGTTATATCTGCTTGGAAATATTGAATATTGCATGTGATCCCAAGGACTTGGCATTTATCTCATCTATCACACTATCATCCACGTATACCGGGGCTTCATGTTACTGGATAGGATGGTACGATTCAAGTTAATGGGGGGGGGGTGACAACACGACCATGGAAAAACTGACTTATACAGCTGATAAAGTAACGAGTAGTAAAGGGTCGACAAAGTGAAAAGGTGAATACAAAAACGATTTGAAATTACATTGAATGGTCACACAATTCCATAGGTTCTTATTTATTTGGCTGCCTATCATGGGCAATGGAAAATGCCAGAATGATATTGTGAATACGGTCTGTGTAACTTACCCCTACAATATAAACGTATGCATTGACACCAGCGTCAGCAAACATGTAAAATACCATGTAAAATAGATAAGGTAACAGTAAATTCTTCTGATCCTGCAAAGTATGCAGCAATATGCAAAACAGTTACTACCCACCCAATGACGTCATCATTGTTAATGACATGAAGTGAATTTAAATAAATTCATAACAGATGCAACATTTTCATAATCTCAATGTTCGTGATATTTTGGTAGTTTAATTATTTCTAAAAAAAAATAAGAAAAAAAATAATCTAGCCATGGACCGATGAAAGCGCCAAATCAAATTACAAACTCTAGTAAATGGTAGCTTCGGTTAAAAAGGAAAACAAATCTACAGAGAAAATTAAACAAATCTTAAACATAATATGTAGCAAAATACAGTAGCAACACATTGATCCCGATAAACAAGAGAATCTAGTTCACAAATATGGTATCATCTTCAAATCCAGATATTGGTCAACCTTTAATTGACCTACAACTTAAGTTTTATTTTGGCCAAAATCAAGTATGGTTTGGAAAGAGATACGCAGACTGCTCGGTTTAGGTAAATTATGCCGTGGCACATTTGTATGAGAAGCTAGCGTGTTAGAATCTAGAATTACAATGAGGGAAGAGTGTGATTCCGATGTATTAAATTATGAAACCATGCAAAACTCTACAATAGTATTACAACATACTTACGTTTTGTACACCAACCATGAGAATGACCGCCACAATGAACACTAGAGCGTAAACAAACACCATGACAAACCACAGCTTATATATTATGGCTGCCGTGGCTGTAATATATACACACAATAGTTATAATGTCAGACAAAATAATTTGTATATCAAGAATGCTATAATTGTTTTTTAGGAGACGTGATCAACATTTAAAAAACGTTTGGGTTTACAAATCATCATTTTTATTTCCCCATATATTCAACAATTACCATTGTGTGGTGATTATAACTAGCAGTAAATTTATTATATTTTAGTGTGTATCAATCATATCTTGAGAAATACTGTTTGTTTGCTTTGTATAACTAACTGGGGATGTCAATCCCAAATAAAAGAAATGCACAGAGACATTTTTGTTGATGTTTAGGTTCGCTAAATAACTTTTACTTCAAATATTCATTTCAAATTACGTTGCCACAGCATATATCTAATATCTAGAACTAAAAATGTTGTCAATTGGAAATCGTAAGATAATCTTTTGAAATGATAATATAGGATTGAAATTTAGGACGTTAGAATGAATTTCATTGACCAAACACACATTTAAGTAAATGAACTAAAATATACCGGTAATGTCCATCGTTTCTTGCTCTTTATAACTAAAACCAAATAAATACGATTGATTGAATTTGTGGTCAGCTGACAATGTTGATGACATTGCTTTGACGGATAGTCTTTAAATAGCCATATTATTGTTGACGTTACTTACAATCATCTTCCATTTTACTGCCATAGAAACTCAGATAGTAAATAAATATGAAGATGCCAATCAGAGAGAATACCTACAAATAAAAAACACACGTATAATATGGTGGTTATAGCGTTGTTATCAAGTTACCACGCGGTGACGACTACAGTGACTGTGATTATGTGGAGTGCATTGTAAATTACTGATCGTTATAGGCTACTCATGTCAAATACGCGATTTATTTAGAGTGAATATGAATATATGAATTGTTGATTAATAGTGTCTACGTTACATTAAACGTGTTTTTATGTATTGTAACGTCGACGACCTTGCTTTCGTTTCCAATAAGAATCGTGACTTTGCGAGTAATTTTATTCATTTTCTGCATTTTCACTGAGAAAAACAACAACAAAATAATGCCATTTCAACATTTGTTATGACACTGGCTAGTAGAACAAAGCATTCCACGCATTATACTGTATGGTTACGTTAACGTGTAGACAACAATGTGTCGGGTACCTTGTGATTGTTCTAGTGTGATGTCACTGTATATCGGACGCGTTTTAACTTGGGTCCAATTGTTTGAGCGACCTCTATGTCCAGAGCAAGGTCACTGTATAATATTGGCAATATGGCAGATTTGTTGTGAATGTAAATTTTTGGACAACACTTAGGGCAATGACGATTTGCTGAAAATGTGACAGGCATCCCGTATTGGTTCGTATTCTTTGACTTAGAGCAAGTATATTGCATAAAAACGCAGTTGCTCATGCCGCTATGGATTTGTCAATGCAATACATCCCTGACAAGACCATTATGACAGAACATTCCGGAACTTTTCACATGGTCGATGACCACTTTTATATCTGACAGTAAACGTAAGGGGTGGTAATCTTATGTTGTTGCGTACGTTGGAGTGCGTATGTCATATGTACACAATCACCCCAACGCGCAGTTCAGAAAGACTAGTAATCATATTGACAAAATTGAAAAAAATAAATAAAACACTGCTAGGTCACTAGTTTAAAAATAGACATTGAAAAAAAGTACGCGGTATGTACACGTCCCACACAACTGACAGCGTGTTAGCTTTTTACCCAGCCTACCACTGTAATGGCTATCATATGTCAATGGCGTGGCATTGTACTCGTCATTGTAGGTGAATTGTAATATGCAATAATTCGTCAAGGTGTGCCAAAGTGTTGTACACACCGAGCGTTTTTACGGCCATTGTGTACCACAACCACCTGATGAAATGACCCACAATGACCCCCATATCTGTATTATAAATATTCGTCCTGTGTTTAAAACATCCCGTTACGTTCTAAACTATTTTGTTAAAATTAACACGATCTTTTGTCGTTGGCACTAACAATTAAACTTCACTTAGATGCTATTCACACGTTAATTTAGTATATCTTTCTTCAGTGGTAGGTATAATACTCAATCGAAATCACAGCTGTTCTGCCATAATTATCCGGTAATTTATGACAACAACAACAAGTACAACTGTGAGATTAGACGCCAATACTCACCACTGTATATATAGCTGTTGCCTGGGCACCGCTTCGCAGATCGTCCCAACATAGACACCTGGTGATTAGCGGCATGGTGGAATGAAAATGGCAGCATTTGTAGTTTTCACATGTTTTCAATTACCAAGCAATCATTCTACGCAGCGTCGTCTTCACTTTGTACAAGCTTACTAAACTGTTATAAACTGTTCTCTCCCCCGCTATGAGTGAATTTAACCACGACAGTTAGCCACGTTAGTTAAGGTATCTTTCTGCGATTTTCAGCTGCAAAATTGCTTATGCCGATACCACATACTATACACATAGACAGACTACTGTCGTTATTATTCATTCCCAGGGATGCCCCTGAATTGCCAGTGGGTGACTAGCTAGTTGTTGTAAGGGCAACTAGCTATTCCAATGATTGGACGTTTGATGACAACAATAGCTCCGTGTTGTATTGTTTGGTAGAATTCTTATTGTTATGTGTAGTAGGTTTTGAATTTACATGAGCGTAACAACGACATGGGAGCTATATCGCCTGACAACCGGAAGCGCTATTTCTTTTCACGTAGCCTTGCAAACAGTCTTAGCTGTTGCCACCATTTTGAGACAATTAGAATTTACTAGTAATATTATGAATAATTAGTATAAATAGATAATGAAGTTACCAAGAATCCATTACTCTGCCAGTTTATACCCTTCATCATTATTTTCATAAAAAAATGACATAATATTATCCCAAATCAATGACGTAATCAATTTATGCATTTCGTAAATTATGTTCCAAATCAATGACGTAATCAATGTATGCATTACGTAATTATTATTCCAAATGAATGACTCAATTGATCTATGCATCTCATTATTTTATTACCGTTGCACAATGACGTGACTAACTCATGCATTTTAAATGCGATTACTATTTCTGATAACTTACTATTTATTACTATTTAGTCTATAACTGAAATCTTCTGATACCGTCAAGCGTGAGTTTTATCGTAAAAGAACTGTCATCTGAACCCACCTCTGAAATCGGTGGACAAATCCCACCCGGAATCCTGATTCCCAGGTCTTAGGTTTGCTCAGACATACATTCTCAGCAATGTATTCTTAGTTCGAATTCCGTGTAAAACATACTTTTTACACGCGTTGCGTACACCGAATGAAATCCACATGGAACATTGCTACAACATTGGACTACATTCTAATAAAATCTATTGCCCATTTTGGGTGTTTTCACTTCCAATTATACTACATGAGCCAGATGATTTGAGTACGTACCATCCGTGATTTCACCTTACAGCGAACCGTGAACTGAAACGTTCTACAGTAAAATACACTTTATGATTACACGACAACCCCGTTATAGCAATTTGTACCTAGATGGCCATTATATTTTGTAATTACCTGGGGAAGCTTAGTATGGAAGTTATTGATATTGTAGACGACGTAATTACCATTCCACGTAGGATGCCATGAATTAAAGAGCTTTACTGAATACCAACATTTTCATTTCAATTGTTCACGATTAATTGATCGACTTTCTACGATTCAATAATAAACTATTTTTTTTCTGGCTGAATATAACAATCACGGGAGAGGATAAATTATGTACAAGTGATTTGCCAAAGGCGAATATCACCAGCGTGTCTTATAAACACATAGCATATATAGACGAGTCAGCATTGCGGAGACCATAGTCCATATTACATCACTATTACATGTGTTCATACTCAACATTGCGGTGACCATAGTCCATATTACATCACTATTACATGTGTTCACACTTAGCATTGCGGTGACCATAGTCCATATTACATCACTATTACATGTGTTCATACTCAACATTGCGGTGACCATAGTCTATATTACATCACTATTACATGTGTTCATACAACCCACCTTTAATACATATAAAGTTGTACTTCGTTTTCGAAAAACAAAACAAAACAGAAATGGAATATTCTTAAAGTTACATTTCTCGTAAGTAATCTTCCTTTTTATCGACAAAATAAGATAAATTATTACACTAAATGTGTGTATTGTTGGGAAAGATTGATGTCAATCCTAAATTGTCTATGCATAAATACAAATATACATTGTAAATAAAACCATTAACTATTATGAAAAATTAAAATCACAAATCGGGTTTAAAAAATATTTTAGTTTGCAAACTTCGACTAAAGCTTTCGTTAGTCCTTCCATCACGTGATGCAATCTGATATCATTAACGCATTTTTTGGAATGTCATGTGAACCATTTGGTAATATGTATACGTGAATCCTTTGATTCTCTGAATTACTTAATTTTTGAATATGCATTTTTTTCTTAGTTTGAATATGCGCGAATAATGGGAAATGTTTATGATTTCAAATTCAGAACATTATAAAGAGAATCTGAACTAAACATTAATTAAACGTTTAGTTCGTATTTCCCACAATTCAAGCAAATTCATACTTCCATGCACTTTACATAGTAATTGCAGAATCACAATGAAACTTTAGTAATAATTTCAGAGTGCAACATTACATCATGTTCTTATCAACCAGCGTTCACTAAATTGACTCTATAATAACGAACCCACGATTCAATGGGCGACCATTTTTGTTTGGATTTACTCCCAATCTTCTAGCTATATTCAACACGTGTCGTCAGCACGTCGATATTTAATAATTACATGAAGATTTTATTAGAATAGTTACACACATTCTAAAATATTAAAGCTAATCTACCTAAAGTACATTTCAAAATTCTATTGTGAAGCTATTTTGCTATTATTCAATAATTTAACAATATTTGTTATAAACTTCGTAACAATAATGGTTTTTGGTATTAAAGTAATTCTTTAATTATACTGAATGATAGGTTTTATGGAGAGGGGATATTTATGTTAAATTTTGTTCTTAGGACACACAATCAACTAATAAAACTATAATAACATGACAGGTATGATATTGAGTACGTCACTGAAAAAAATATATAAATAATATTATTGACAAGACCACTCGTATAATGAAACACGCCTTTACACAGAAAATGCAAATAATGAAAAATATATATGAGTACTTAAGTACCTTGAGGTCATGAAATTCCATGACTCACTTGACTACCCATAATCCATCACGCTAATTCCCATTTACTGTCAACAAAGCACTCAATGACAACAAAGCATCTAGTGACAACAAAATGTATCTAATGACAACAAGACCCATATAATGACAACAAAAACCCATCTAATGACAACGAATCTTTCTAATGACAGCAAATCATAAAATAAGAACAAAACCCATCAAATGACAACGAGCCATTTAGAAAAAACAAAACTCATCTAATGACAACAAACCATCCAATGAAAACGACCCCCCTTAATGACGACAAACTATCTAATGACAACAAACCCCATCTAATGACAAAAAATCATCCAGTGATAACAAAAAAACATCCAATTAACATAACCCATCTAATGACAACAAACTCTACTGATGACAACAACTCACTCGGTGATATCAAAACTCATTTAATGACAACAAACCGTTCAAATGCGAAAAGTGACAATAAAAACCACTTAATAGCAGCAAATTACCCAATCACAACACAAGCCGTCCAATGACGACAAACCACTCATTGGCAACCAAACCCAAGCAATGGTTAATGAAAACAAACCCTACCAATGACAACAAACCATCCTGTGACAACAAAGCATCCTGTGACAACAAAGCATCCTGTGTCAACAACAAAATCCATCTATTGACAGCTAACTCAGTGTAAATAATAGTGTCTTTGTATTACAATTCATTTTGTCCAATGTGTTCTTTGGTGCTATAATAATAATTTATGTGTCGGAATAAAAACAACTTAATGGAGTAAAACTGGAAGATTTATCGCAATCATTGATAAACCAATAAATGAAACTTGACGAACGTTAACGTTAACATGACGAGAACATACTTGAATAGAATAGAACATCTCCCTGTAATTAAAAGACATCGTCTTCGAAGTATCTGTTTTGGTAACCATTGTTTGGTGTTTGCACTTCTCGGGGTACAATCTTCGGTGAACGTGGATGTCTTCTCGGCGTTGAATACGATCTAGTCTCTTCTAACTCGATATCACCTGCTGACTTGGTAGATGCTGTACTGTACTGTCTTTGAGTCTGATCCCCATGGATCGTGAACTTCATTACCCGCGGCGACTCGATTGTTTCTGGTGGCGCGTCGGCATCATCGTCCATATATGCATCCTAGTAAAATACAAAAAAAATAAACTTGATTTTGATATAACTCATAAAATGTAACCTCACCATGAAATCAAAATTTGTCAACATGATTTGACCTCTGTGTCGGTACTCTGTCCTGTATATTTCGCCAAAGTGGTGAAAATGGTGGTAGAAAAAACACTATGGTCATCATAGAGTATTACAGTAGCCATCTCACCCTTTCGTAATCGTAACTTCTACCACGACCTTCGTTTAGTTCTTGGTATTGTGACACCACACATATAATACAATATACCTGCGTAAAACGTAAAGTGAAAACATCATTGTGCTGAATGGACCGTACATTATGATGGGGTGCGCTGATATTTGTGCTCCTATAATTGCGCTATATGTCATTGGTTGTCGCTTTATTAGGGACATGTTTCCATTATTTATTCACCTATTAGGAGAGGTCAATATGTAGATTGCATATAACAAGAAGATTACACGAAATTATCAGCGTTCTTTATATTACACCATCGTCTTTACAATATCGCAGGTTACAATGTGTACATAATTTTAGCAATACGCGGATGTAAAAGAACGCCCTCATACTGTGGGCAGGGTAAATGCAGGTATCATCATTCACTTACCCCAAGTATTGTTCTTGATACAAACCACGCTAAGGCAAACAGGTTCATCGCGTGTGCACCCTATAGTAATTAAATACAAACAATAAGACAATTATTACGCAAATAATTATTGATGTCATTAAATTATTTGTCATAAACTAAAAACGTTGTTTTCAAAAATCTAAATCTATGAACAATTTTCTCATGAAAGTTGGATTATTCTGAGACATGAAGCCATGCTGGGTCGCAAAACAATGCCGGTTCACTTAACAGTATTATGTCGCCAAAATAGACTGGGTCATAGTACAGTGGTGTCGATTTGTATAGAAGTGAATTCGATACTTACAAAGAAAAATACCAAGACAAATGATGTAGCACCTTCGGCGAGAATGTAAAAAATATAGAAAATAATCCACGGCAACAATAACTTCTTATGGTCCTATAGGAATACAATAATACACATTAATTATATTATTGGCTCGAAGTGCGAGCGATCTAATATTTCTATAAATTCTTTGTTATTAAAATTAAATATAGAAATAAATTACCCAGGTTTATTCTGGGAAAAGTGACGAGTTATATTTGACTTGAGTTTATGCTTATGCCTATGGTTTGCCAGTGTCGAGCTGAACAAGACGACACCCAACAAAGAATCTTTGTTGAAATGTTCCTCGTACAGGGAATGTATATTTACGTATAAAATATTATATGAATGGACATGTATGAAATTCATCATAAATAATTTATATTGTCAGCATTTTTTATTATACATTTCTATGACTGTAAGCCCGAACATGGTATGGTTTGAATCGCACATAACCATATGATGCGTAATGTAATGAACGCAAATACATCTATCTGTGCTGCATGTGAATCCAAAAGACTTACCATTATTAAACCAATTATGAGAACTATGGACAACATGAAGACTAGTCCACTACATCCCGTGGTTATCGGAAACACAATATAAGGTATGTGAAGATAACCTGTGAACACAATGAGAGTGGAGTACAGTGATACTACTCCGATAGCTAGACGGTAACTGAGCAAGAAAAGATCTTACATCTTGGAAAATGCGAAATTTACTATCTATCACCAATTGTTAAATCAACATGTATCTCAGATGCATTTCTGGTTTATCTGAAGTACCCCCCCCCCCACTACCACCACCACCAAGATTGCTAGCCACGCAATAAAGAGTTTTTAATTTCTTGGTGTCTGATTTATCTAATTATTATTCTATTCCATTTAAGTGAGTGCTCAATTGACACTGGAGGGTATTATTAGGGTATTACTATTTAAACTATTGTACTATATAACAGTACTCTATATACAACGAAAATTTATATAAGATAAAATCATTCAAGGTTGATGACCCCTTATGTTCCTTTTGTCAGTTAGAAATATAAACTAGAAATCACTTATTTTATTTCTGAGACCACTTGGGGTCTTCTTGACTTTTGCAGGTCTGGTAGAATTGCTCATTTTCAAAGTTAAGTTTATGACAAATCTGTTTATGGATAAATATCCTCAAATGACCTTGTGTTTTGTTTTGTTTTTACTTTTGTTTTTATTTTATTAAATGTTATTTATTATTTACGTAATACAAATTAATACAAGAACACACACACGACGTGAACAAATGTACCTGTAGAAGATACTTGTTTTATTCTTAATCACTACATCGCTGCAACAAGCAGCCATAAATGAAGTCGCGATATTTTAATATAGTCATGTAAAATATTTCATGTACAATTATCCTTCACTTGCGGTATAATACACAGCAACAACATCCAACCTGTTCCTTACTAAAACAGTGACAACAAATCGTCAGTCAACAAATTCATGAATAAATAAATAAATAAATGTATATCTGCATTTATTGGATTCTACGCCAATTTCCAATATATTGTGCCCTTTATCGGTAAAGCGCTGATTTAGTATAGTTGAGTGAAAAGAAGGCAATAAGAAACGTCACTGTTTTGAAGTGATGTAATTCTTTCGTCATCATGATTGAAAACGCTGCTTTTATTCAAAACGCTGAAATTTTCATTCCATTTTATTTAAATGACGAACGACTGTTTATACTCAGCCTTTTCAAACATAAGGAGTTGTGATGTGAACGGCTCATCGGGCCCACTCACGATAACCTGGCTAAATCAAAATACTACCGGAAAGATTAGCATTTTTCAAAAATCATATGTATTTCCTTTAGTCAACACGTGCCTTTGTTGTTAACAATTTTAACTTTCTGTGTCTGCATTGAAAGCACGGTATTCAACGAAGCGGTCTCACAGCAACATTAGACAATTGGGTCTCACTTAATTAAAAAGTTGCTTTATGAGTCCTAACATAAATACTACCAGTTCCTTAAACGAATGACCCACCGTATTGTGAACTGTGTATGCGCAATTGTACTAGGTAAGGGAACCTTTAACGAGCATTATTTTTAAATACGAACTAATACAATTCCCCCCAAAACATTAAACAAATAATAAAAAGTTTGACATTTTCCTACCTGATTCCATATTCTGGTAGATGACAGTAAAATACGCATACAATCCGACATTCAAAAGAGATGTAATCTAAGATGTATACAATGAAAACGTGTTAGTGAAATTACTAACTATAATAGAATGGCGTAAGTAATATCCATCTTAACGAAGCATGATATCGTAAGTTTAGTTTTGCCGTACCGGCATGTGAAATGTTATAACTCATTAGATTCAGTTTATTTTTAAATTTCTTTATTTTAAGTCGATTGGCATGGGAGATACAAAGCATGTACCGAAGTGGAAGGTGAGCGGTGAGCGTGCGACGTGTATCAGCCATTGTAGTGTCGCCTTTCATTATTCTCTTCATACCTGAATTTACGATCCGCTATCTCAGATTCAATGCCGCTAGACAAACGTCCCAGAGGTCATGCTAGTGAAAACCCGATTACTGACAATAGATTGAATGAACCCCAATTTAAATAAACATTTATTCTGTTTTAATCTGACCGTTATGGCACCATGACCTGAACTATCTATGGGACAGCTGATGTTTGAGATCAGCGATCATATTTTCGAAATATGTACATGTGACAATAGAACACTGGGCGAGGCATTTTTTGTTGTTGAACTCATAGTGTAGAAATTCCAGTAGTTTAAATAAGGTGTTGCGATGAATACAACACGTACTGTATCACGATACACAGAAACAACATATTTGTATTTATTGACCTCTTGATATTTAGATTTGAAACGTAAATGTTGTATAGTGGGTGCGTTTTGATTCACATTGTGTGCGACGTGAACTGTTGACTACTACACGGAGCCCACCACCGCTGTATGTTACAGATGACAGTCTGTATATTTTAAAAACATACATTGAATGTATATTTCATATGGTAGATAAACATGACAGTTAGACACAAGTTTCTACATTGAAAAATAAAGTTTGTCAACAATGAAGTTATTGTCGATAATAAATATTAGTTAATGTCATGATCGTCGCTAATTTTGTTTAGCATAACATTCCACTAGACGAAAACTTACCAAGGAATAAGAAGCAGCCCATATGGACCCCGTTCGCACATTACAGCAACAGCATCGTACTATTATAGCCATGTCGTACATTGGGAAACAGCTTTATAATGCCACTGAAGACCAAACTAGTGGGTCGATTGAAACATACAAATTTACTTCGACCACGAATAGCGACAAAGTTCGGCTGTTTCTACAAGCGGGGACGCTCCTTTCATTCAGATACCGTAATATGAACAATCAATTTTTGTGAACACATTGTAATGTTCCGCGGACATAGCAACTGTACCGAAGAGAACGAGACCGACAATAGGGAGGAGCAGCAATAGAAACGACAGCCTTTGTTGCACATCTGTAAGAACATGAATTGTGAGATGCGCTTTTAATATACGTCATTATAAACAACAGTAGAGGGTTTGCTGTAAACACATGTAGACAATAAGATTCTTTGACAATCGTTCGATGTCCTCGATCCATTGTGTTAAACCACTGTACTTTTACATCATCATAAATACGAAGACGAATAATGCAACCACTCAGATATAACTAATGGCACCGTGGTTAATGCTAGTAGTACGTTAAAGGTAGAGACGTAATTGAATTCAAAAAAAAACTTTTCACTGATAAGTTGAGCTATTCAAACGGGAAATTGCTCTGTATTGGGTTCAGTGGTATATTGAACGCCGTAGTACATGTGACTTTCAAAACCAGTTCTCATTACAGACCTGTCATTTAATATTTATCGTTTTCAAGTTTAGTGCAGAGGAACAATAATGAAAACCAAGCGTTTGTTCAAACATTGAATCTACCTGTATTTTTGTTCATATTTGTGTCAGGACTGACGTAGACGGATGTTATAGTTACATCACAGCGAGCAAAAATTAGTATTAGTGGCAATAACTGTAACTATCGATCTTCTTTATTATTATTTTTAATAAAACAATTCATGTATCATTGGTGCAAATTCGAAACGGTCATCGCCGAAATGCGAAAAATGAAATTGCTGCTTATACCGACGCTGCGTCAATGTCTCCAGAGGGCACCATCTATTGAAATCCAGTGATGTCAAGCGAACCTTGGGGATTACCGTACAAAATTACCGTACGGGGATCCTGGGGGAAACTTCGAATACGCAGCAATTTTGATAGGCTAAGCCTCTAACTGTCGATCTTTCACTGATGGTTTTATGTGTGATTCACATAATAGTGTGGCCATAACCGAAGGCTACTGCTCGAGCCTTAGTTTATGTGACATTGACCTTGCGCAGGGTTACTTTGACCATGCAGTTGTGTTTAAAACAATATTTTGGTGATATTTGGTCTTTTTATGTAGTTTTATTTAAAAAAATATTTTACAACTATTACCGATTTAAGTCGTTTAAATAATGTAGGACATACTTTGAGTTCACATGGGAGACAGTACGCAGTATGTTTTTTCAGATGAAACAGGAATAAGCTGCTCATATATTAAATATAGTAGGCAGTATTATTAATAGTTACTCAGTACAACGATTAGTAACTATTGTCTCATATTGCGTATTTTCAGGCAAATGTAGTTTTTACAAGAAATTTAATGTGGAATACCTTAAATAGCATGTAGTGTCCGTGCCCATAAGATTGCTACGTGGATCTATGGGCCATCACCGACTATGTCTTGTATACATATGTAAATTATATGCCCATAATATTGGTACATGGATTGTTGGGCCATCACCGACTATGTCATGTATACATATGTAAATTGTATACCCATAATATTGGTACATGGATTGTTGGGCCATCACCGACTATGTCTTGTATACATATGTAAATTGTATACCCATAATATTGGTACATGGATTGTTGGGCCATCACCGACTATGTCTTGTATACATATGTAAATTATATGCCCATAAGATTGGTTCATGGATCTATGGGCCATCACCGACTATGTTTTGTATACATATGTAAATTGTATGCCAATAAGATTGCTACGTGGATCTATGGGCCATCACCGACTATGTTTTGTATACATATGTAAATTGTATGCCCATAAGATTGGTACATGGATCTATGGGCCATCACCGACTATGTTTTGTATACATATGTAAATTGTATGCCCATAAGATTGCTACGTGGATCTATGGGCCATCACCGACTATGTCTTGTGTACATATGTAAATTGTATGCCAATAAGATTGGTACATGGATCAATGGGCCATCACCGACTATGTCTTGTATACATATGTAAATTGTATGCCCAAAAGATTGGTACATGGATCAATGGGCCATCACCGACTATGTCTTGTATACATATGTAAATTGTATGCCAATAAGATTGGTACATGGATCAATGGGCCATCACCGACTATGTCTTGTATACATATGTAAATTGTATGCCCAAAAGATTGGTACATGGATCGATGGGCCATCACCGACTATGTCTTGTATACATATGTAAATTGTATGCCAATAAGATTGGTACATGGATCAATGGGCCATCACCGACTATGTCTTGTATACATATGTAAATTGTATGCCCAAAAGATTGGTACATGGATCAATGGGCCATCACCGACTATGTCTTGTGTACATATGTAAATTGTATACCAATAAGATTGGTACAAGGATTGATTGGCCGTCACCGACTATGTCTTGTATACATATGTAAATTGTATGCCCATAAGATTGGTACATGGATCGATGGGCCATTACCGACTATGTCTATTGTCTTGTATACATATGTAAATTGTATGCCCATAAGATCGGTACATGGATTGATGGGCCATCGCCGACTATGTCTTGTATACATATATAAATTGTATGCCAATACGATTGTTACATGGATCAATGGGCCATCACCGACTATGTCGTGTATACATATGTAAATTATATGCCCATAAGATTGGTACATGTATTGATGGGCCATCACCGACTATGTCTTGTATACATATGTAAATTATATGCCCATAAGATTGGTACATGGATCAAGGGGCCATCACCGACTATGTCTTGTATACATATGTAAATTGTATGCCCATAAGATTGGTACATGGATCAATGGGCCATCACCAACTATTTCTTGTATACATATGTAAATTATATGCCCATACGATTGGTACATGTATTGATGGGCCATCACCGACTATGTCTTGTATACATATGTAAATTGTATGCCAATAAGATTGGTACATGGATTGATGGGCCATCACCGACTATGTTTTGTATACATATGTAAATTGTATGCCCATAAGATTGCTACGTGGATCTATGGGCCATCACCGACTATGTTTTGTATACATATGTAAATTGTATGCCCATAAGATTGGTACATGGATTGGTGGGCCATCACCGACTATGTCTTGTGTACATATGTAAATTGTATGCCAATAAGATTGGTACATGGATTGATGGGCCATCACCGACTATGTTTTGTATACATATGTAAATTGTATGCCCATAAGATTGGTACATGGATTGGTGGGCCATCACCGACTATGTCTTGTATACATATGTAAATTGTATGCCCATAAGATCGGTACATGGATTGATGGGCCATCACCGACTATGTCTTGTATACATATGTAAATTGTATGCCAATACGATTGTTACATGGATCAATGGGCCATCACCGACTATGTCTTGTATACATATGTAAATTGTATGCCCATAAGATTGGTACATGGATTGGTGGGCCATCACCGACTATGTCTTGTGTACATATGTAAATTGTATGCCAATAAGATTGGTACAAGGATTGATTGGCCGTCACCGACTATGTCTTGTATACATATGTAAATTGTATGCCCATATGATTGGTACATGGATCGATGGGCCATTACCGACTATGTCTATTGTCTTGTATACATATGTAAATTGTATGCCCATAAGATCGGGACATGGATTGATGGGCCATCACCGACTATGTCTTGTATACATATGTAAATTGTATGCCAATACGATTGTTACATGGATCAATGGGCCATCACCGACTATGTGTTGTATACATATGTAAATTATATGCCCATAAGATTGGTACATGTATTGATGGGCCATCACCGACTATGTCTTGTATACATATGTAAATTATATGCCCATAAGATTGGTACATGGATCAATGGGCCATCACCGACTATGTCTTGTATACATATGTAAATTGTATGCCCATAAGATTGGTACATGGATCAATGGGCCATCACCGACTATTTCTTGTATACATATGTAAATTGTATGCCCATAAGATTGGTACATGGATTGATGGGCCATCACAGACTATGTCTTGTATACTTATGTAAATTGTATGCCCATAAGATTGGTACATGGATCAATGGGCCATCACCGACTATGTCTTGTATACATATGTAAATTGTATGCCCATAAGATTGCTACATGGATCAATGGGCCATCACCGAATATGTCTTGTATACATATGTAAATTGTATGCCCATAAGATTGCTACATGGATTAATGGGCCATCACCGACTATGTCTTGTATACATATGTAAATTGTATGCCCATAAGATTGCTACGTGGATTGACGGGCCATCACCGACTATGTCTCGTATACATATGTAAATTGTATGCCCATAAGATTGGTACATGGATCAATGGGCCATCACCGACTATGTCTTGTATACATATGTAAATTGTATGCCCATAAGATTGGTACATGGATCAATGGGCCATCACCGACTATTTCTTGTATACATATGTAAATTGTATGCCCATAAGATTGCTACGTGGATTAATGGGCCATCACCGACTATGTCTTGTATACATATGTAAATTGTATGCCCATAAGATTGCTACGTAGATTGACGGGCCATCCCCGACTATGTCTCGTATACATATGTAAATGGTATGCCCATAAGCCTGGTACATGGATTGATGGGCCATCACCGACTATGTCTTGTATACATATGTAAATTGTATGCCCATAATATTGGTACATGGATTGATGGGCCATCACCGACTATGTCTTGTATACGTATGTAAATTATATGCCCATAAGATTGGTACATGGATTGATGGGCCATCACCGACTATGTCTTGTATACGTATGTAAATTATATGCCCATAAGATTGGTACATGGATTGATGGGCCATCACCGAATATGTCTTGTATACATATGTAAATTGTACGCCCATAAGATTGGTACATGGATTGATGGGCCATCACCGACTATGTCTTGTATACATATGTAAATTGTATGCCCATAAGATTGCTACGTGGATTAATGGGTCATCACCGACTATGTCTTGTATACATATGTAAATTGTATGCCCATATTATTGCTACGTGGATTGACGGGCCATCACCGACTATGTCTCGTATACATATGTAAATGCTATGCCCATAAGCCTCGTACATGGATTGATGGGCCATCACCGACTATGTCTTGTATACATATGTGAATTGTATGCCCATAAGATTGGTACATGGATTGATGGGCCATCACCGACTATGTCTTGTATACATATGTAAATTGTATGCCAATAAGATTGGTACATGGATTGATGGGCCATCGCCGACTATGTCTTGTATACATATGTAAATTGTATGCCCATAAGATTGGTACATGGATTGATGGGCCATCACCGACTATGTCTTGTATACATATGTAAATTGTATGCCCATAAGATTGGTACATGGATTGATGGGCCATCATCGATGATGTCTTGTATACATATGTAAATTGGATGCCCATACGATTGCTACATGGATCTATGGGCCATCACCGACTATGTCTTGTATACATATGTAAATTGAATGCCCATAAGATTGGTACATGGATCAATGGGTCATCACCGACTATGTCTTGTATACATATGTAAATTGTATGCCCATATTATTGCTACGTGGATTGACGGGCCATCACCGACTATGTCTCGTATACATATGTAAATGCTATGCCCATAAGCCTCGTACATGGATTGATGGGCCATCACCGACTATGTCTTGTATACATATGTGAATTGTATGCCCATAAGATTGGTACATGGATTGATGGGCCATCACCGACTATGTCTTGTATACATATGTAAATTGTATGCCAATAAGATTGGTACATGGATTGATGGGCCATCACAGACTATGTCTTGTATACATATGTAAATTGTATGCCCATACGATTTCTACATGGATCTATGGGCCATCACTGACTATGTCTTGTATACATATGTAAATTGTATGCCCAGAAGATTGCTACGGGGATTAATGGGCCATCACCGACTATGTCTTGTATACATATGTAAATTGTATGCCCATAAGATTGCTACGTAGATTGACGGGCCATCACCGACTATGTCTCGTATACATATGTAAATGGTATGCCCATAAGCCTGGTACATGGATTGATGGGCCATCACCGACTATGTCTTGTATACATATGTAAATTGTATGCCCATAATATTGGTACATGAATTGATGGGCCATCACCGACTATGTCTTGTATACATATGTAAATTGTATGCCCATAAGATTGGTACATGGATTGATGGGCCATCACCGACTATGTCTTGTATACATATGTAAATTGTATGCCCATACGATTGCTACATGGATCTATGGGCCATCACCGACTATGTCTTGTATACATATGTAAATTGTATGCCCATAAGATTGGTACATGGATCAATGGGCCATCACCGACTATGTCTTGTATACATATGTAAATTGTATGCCCATAAAATTGGTACATGGATCAATGGGCCATCACCGACTATGTCTTGTATACATATGTAAATTGTATGCCAATAATATTGGTACATGGATCAATGGGCCATCACCGACTATGTCTTGTATACATATGTAAATTGTATGCCAATAAGATTGGTACATGGATTGATGGGCCATCGCCGACTATGTCTTGTATACATATGTAAATTGTATGCCCATAAGATTGGTACATGGATTGATGGGCCATCACCGACTATGTCTTGTATACATATGTAAATTGTATGCCAATAAGATTGGTACATGGATTGATGGGCCATCACCGACTATGTCTTGTATACATATGTAAATTGTATGCCCATGAGATTGGTACATGGATCAATGGGCCATCACCGACTATGTCTTGTATACCTATGTACATTGTATGCCAATACGATTGGTACATGGATTGATGGGCCATCACCGACTATGTCTTGTATACATATGTAAATTATATGCCCATAAGATTGGTACATGTATTGATGGGCCATCACATACTATGTCTTGTATACATATGTAAATTATATGCCCATAAGATTGGTAGATATATTGATGGGCCCTCACCGACTATGTCTTGTATACATATGTAAATTGTATGCCCATAAGATAGGTACATGGATTGATGGGCCATCACCGACTATGTCTTGTATACATATTTAAATTGTATGCCCATACGATTGGTACGGGGATTAATGGGCCATCACCGACTATGTCTTGTATACATATGTAAATTGTATGCCCATACGATTGCTACATGGATCTATGGGCCATCACCGACTATGTCTTGTATACATATGTAAATTGTATGCCCATAAGATTGGTACATGGATCAATGGGCCATCACCGACTATGTCTTGTATACATATGTAAATTGTATGCCCATAAAATTGGTACATGGATCAATGGGCCATCACCGACTATGTCTTGTATACATATGTAAATTGTATGCCAATAATATTGGTACATGGATCAATGGGCCATCACCGACTATGTCTTGTATACATATGTAAATTGTATGCCAATAAGATTGGTACATGGATTGATGGGCCATCGCCGACTATGTCTTGTATACATATGTAAATTGTATGCCCATAAGATTGGTACATGGATTGATGGGCCATCACCGACTATGTCTTGTATACATATGTAAATTGTATGCCAATAAGATTGGTACATGGATTGATGGGCCATCACCGACTATGTCTTGTATACATATGTAAATTGTATGCCCATGAGATTGGTACATGGATCAATGGGCCATCACCGACTATGTCTTGTATACCTATGTACATTGTATGCCAATACGATTGGTACATGGATTGATGGGCCATCACCGACTATGTCTTGTATACATATGTAAATTATATGCCCATAAGATTGGTACATGTATTGATGGGCCATCACATACTATGTCTTGTATACATATGTAAATTATATGCCCATAAGATTGGTAGATATATTGATGGGCCCTCACCGACTATGTCTTGTATACATATGTAAATTGTATGCCCATAAGATAGGTACATGGATTGATGGGCCATCACCGACTATGTCTTGTATACATATTTAAATTGTATGCCCATACGATTGGTACGGGGATTAATGGGCCATCACCGACTATGTCTTGTATACATATGTAAATTGTATGCCCATAAGATTGCTACGTAGATTGACGGGCCATCACCGACTATGTCTCGTATACATATGTAAATGGTATGCCCATAAGCCTGGTACATGGATTGATGGGCCATCACCGACTATGTCTTGTATACATATGTAAATTGTATGCCCATAATATTGGTACTTGGATTGATGGGCCATCACCGACTATGTCTTGTATACATATGTAAATTGTATGCCCATAAGATTGGTACATGGATTGATGGGCCATCACCGACTATGTCTTGTATACATATGTAAATTGTATGCCCATACGATTGCTACATGGATCTATGGGCCATCACCGACTATGTCTTGTATACATATGTAAATTGTATGCCCATAAGATTGGTACATGGATCAATGGGCCATCACCGACTATGTCTTGTATACATATGTAAATTGTATGCCCATAAAATTGGTACATGGATCAATGGGCCATCACCGACTATGTCTTGTATACATATGTAAATTGTATGCCAATAATATTGGTACATGGATCAATGGGCCATCACCGACTATGTCTTGTATACATATGTAAATTGTATGCCAATAAGATTGGTACATGGATTGATGGGCCATCGCCGACTATGTCTTGTATACATATGTAAATTGTATGCCCATAAGATTGGTACATGGATTGATGGGCCATCACCGACTATGTCTTGTATACATATGTAAATTGTATGCCAATAAGATTGGTACATGGATTGATGGGCCATCACCGACTATGTCTTGTATACATATGTAAATTGTATGCCCATGAGATTGGTACATGGATCAATGGGCCATCACCGACTATGTCTTGTATACCTATGTACATTGTATGCCAATACGATTGGTACATGGATTGATGGGCCATCAACGACTGTGTCTTGTATACATATGTAAATTATATGCCCATACGATTGGTACATGTATAGATGGGCCATCACCGACTATGTCTTGTATACATATGTAAATTATATGCCCATAAGATTGGTACATGTATTGATGGGCCATCACATACTATGTCTTGTATACATATGTAAATTATATGCCCATAAGATTGGTAGATATATTGATGGGCCCTCACCGACTATGTCTTGTATACATATGTAAATTGTATGCCCATAAGATAGGTACATGGATTGATGGGCCATCACCGACTATGTCTTGTATACATATTTAAATTGTATGCCCATACGATTGGTACAAGTATTGATGGGCCATCACCGACTATGTCTTGTATACATATGTAAATTGTATGCCCATAATATTGGTACATGGATTGATGGGCCATTACCGACTATGTCTTGTATACATATGTAAATTGTATGCCCATAATATTGGTACATGGATTGATGGGCCATCACCGACTATGTCTTGTATACATATGTAAATTATATGCCCATAAGATTGGTACATGTATTGATGGGCCATCACATACTATGTCTTGTATACATATGTAAATTATATGCCCATAAGATTGGTAGATATATTGATGGGCCCTCACCGACTATGTCTTGTATACATATGTAAATTGTATGCCCATAAGATAGGTACATGGATTGATGGGCCATCACCGACTATGTCTTGTATACATATTTAAATTGTATGCCCATACGATTGGTACAAGTATTGATGGGCCATCACCGACTATGTCTTGTATACATATGTAAATTGTATGCCCATAATATTGGTACAAGTATTGATGGGCCATCACCGACTATGTCTTGTATACATATGTAAATTGTATGCCCATAATATTGGTACATGGATTGATGGGCCATCACCGACTATGTCTTGTATACATATGTAAATTATATGCCCATAAGATTGGTAGATATATTGATGGGCCCTCACCGACTATGTCTTGTATACATATGTAAATTGTATGCCCATAAGATAGGTACATGGATTGATGGGCCATCACCGACTATATCTTGTATACATATTTAAATTGTATGCCCATACGATTGGTACAAGTATTGATGGGCCATCACCGACTATGTCTTGTATACATATGTAAATTGTATGCCCATAATATTGGTACATGGATTGTTGGGCCATCACCGACTATGTCTTGTATACATATTTAAATTGTATGCCCATACGATTGGTACAAGTATTGATGGGCCATCACCGACTATGTCTTGTATACATATGTAAATTGTATGCCCATAATATTGGTACATGGATTGATGGTCCATCACAGACTATGTCTTGTATACATATGTAAATTGTATGCCCATAAGATTGGTACATGGATTGTTGGGCCATCACCGACTATGTCTTGTGTACATATGTAAATTGTATGCCCATAATATTGGTACATGGATTGTTGGGCCATCACCGACTATGTCTTGTATACATATGTAAATTGTATGCCCATAATATTGGTACATGGATTGTTGGGCCATCACCGACTATGTCTTGTATACATATGTAAATTGTATGCCCATAAGATTGGTACATGGATTGATGGTCCATCACAGACTATGTCTTGTATACATATGTAAATTGTATGCCCATAATATTGGTACATAGATTGTTGGGCCATCACCGACTATGTCTTGTATACATATGTAAATTGTATGCCCATAAGATTGGTACATGGATTGATGGTCCATCACAGACTATGTCTTGTATACATATGTAAATTGTATGCCCATAATATTGGTACATGGATCTATGGGCCATCACCGACTATGTCTTGTATATATATGTAAATTATATGCCCATACGATTGGTACAAGTATTGATGGGCCATCACCGACTATGTCTTGTATACATATTTAAATTGTATGCCCATACGATTGGTACAAGTATTGATGGGCCATCACCGACTATGTCTTGTATACATATGTAAATTGTATGCCCATAATATTGGTACATGGATTGATGGTCCATCACAGACTATGTCTTGTATACATATGTAAATTGTATGCCCATAAGATTGGTACATGGATTGTTGGGCCATCACCGACTATGTCTTGTATACATATGTAAATTGTATGCCCATACGATTGCTACATGGATCTATGGGCCATCACCGACTATGTCTTCTATACATATGTAAATTGTATGCCCATAAGATTGGTACATGGATCAATGGGCCATCACCGACTATGTCTTGTATACATATGTAAATTGTATGCCCATAAAATTGGTACATGGATCAATGGGCCAACACCGACTATGTCTTGTATACATATGTAAATTGTATGCCAATAAGATTGGTACATGGATTGATGGGCCATCGCCGACTATGTCTTGTATACATATGTAAATTGTATGCCCATAAGATTGGTACATGGATTGATGGGCCATCACCGACTATGTCTTGTATACATATTGAATTGTATGCCAATAAGATTGGTACATGGATTGATGGGCCATTGCCGACTATGTCTTGTATACATATGTAAATTGTATGCCCATAAGATTGGTACATGGATTGATGGGCCATCACCGACTATGTCTTGTATACATATGTAAATTGTATGCCAATAAGATTGGTACATGGACTGATGGGCCATCACCGACTATGTCTTGTATACATATGTAAATTGTATGCCCATGAGATTGGTACATGGATCAATGGGCCATCACCGACTATGTCTTGTATACATATGTAAATTGTATGCCAATACGATTGGTACATGGATTGATGGGCCATCAACGACTGTGTCTTGTATACATATGTAAATTATATGCCCAAACGATTGGTACATGTATTGATGGGCCATCACCGACTATGTCTTGTATACATATGTAAATTGTATGCCCATAATATTGGTACATGGATTGATGGGCCATCACCGACTATGTCTTGTATACATATGTAAATTGTATGCCCATAAGATTGGTACATGGATTGATGGGCCATCACCGACTATGTCTTGTATACATATGTAAATTGTATGCCCATACGATTGCTACATGGATCTATGGGCCATCACCGATTTTGTCTTGTATACATATGTAAATTGTATGCCAATAAGATTGGTACATGGATCAATGGGCCATCACCGACTATGTCTTGTATACATATGTAAATTGTATGCCAATAAGATTGGTACATGGATTGATGGGCCATCACCGACTATGTCTTGTATACATATGTAAATTGTATGCCCATAAGATTGGTACATGGATTGTTGGGCCATCGCCGACTATGTCTTGTATACATATGTAAATTGTACGCCCATAAGATTGGTACATGGATTGATGGGCCATCACCGACTATGTCTTGTATACATATGTAAATTGTATGCCCATAAGATTGCTACGTGGATTAATGGGTCATCACCGACTATGTCTTGTATATATATGTAAATTGTATGCCCATATTATTGCTACGTGGATTGACGGGCCATCACCGACTATGTCTCGTATACATATGTAAATGCTATGCCCATAAGCCTCGTACATGGATTGATGGGCCATCACCGACTATGTCTTGTATACATATGTGAATTGTATGCCCATAAGATTGGTACATGGATTGATGGGCCATCACCGACTATGTCTTGTATACATATGTAAATTGTATGCCAATAAGATTGGTACATGGATTGATGGGCCATCACCGACTATGTCTTGTATACATATGTAAATTGTATGCCCATGAGATTGGTATATGGATCAATGGGCCATCACCGACTACGTCTTGTATACATATGTAAATTGTATGCCAATATGATTGGAACATGGATTGATGGGCCATCACCGACTATGTCTTGTATACATATGTAAATTGTACGCCCATAAGATTGGTACATGGATTGATGGGCCATCACCGACTATGTCTTGTATACATATGTAAATTGTATGCCCATAAGATTGCTACGTGGATTGACGGGCCATCACCGACTATGTCTCGTATACATATGTAAATGCTATGCCCATAAGCCTCGTACATGGATTGATGGGCCATCACCGACTATGTCTTGTATACATATGTGAATTGTATGCCCATAAGATTGGTACATGGATTGATGGGCCATCACCGAATATGTCTTGTATACATATGTAAATTGTATGCCAATAAGATTGGTACATGGATTGATGGGCCATCGCCGACTATGTCTTGTATACATATGTAAATTGTATGCCCATAAGATTGGTACATGGATTGATGGGCCATCACCGACTATGTCTTGTATACATATGTAAATTGTATGCCCATAAGATTGGTACATGGATTGATGGGCCATCATCGATGATGTCTTGTATACATATGTAAATTGGATGCCCATACGATTGCTACATGGATCTATGGGCCATCACCGACTATGTCTTGTATACATATGTAAATTGAATGCCCATAAAATTGGTACATGGATCAATGGGCCATCACCGACTATGTCTTGTATACATATGTAAATTGTATGCCAATATGATTGGTACATGGATCAATGGGCCATCACCGACTATGTCTTGTATACATATGTAAATTGTATGCCAATAAGATTGGTACATGGATTGATGGGCCATCGCCGACTATCTTGTATACATATGTAAATTGTATGCCCATATTATTGCTACGTGGATTGACGGGCCATCACCGACTATGTCTTGTATACATATGTAAATTATATGCCCATAAGATTAGTAGATATATTGATGGGCCCTCGCCGACTATGTCTTGTATACATATGTAAATTGTACGCCCATAAGATTGGTACATGGATTGATGGGCCATCACCGACTATGTCTTGTATACATATGTAAATTGTATGGCCATATTATTGCTACGTGGATTGACGGGCCATCACCGACTATGTCTCGTATACATATGTAAATGCTATGCCCATAAGCCTCGTACATGGATTGATGGGCCATCACCGACTATGTCTTGTATACATATGTGAATTGTATGCCCATAAGATTGGTACATGGATTGATGGGCCATCACCGAATATGTCTTGTATACATATGTAAATTGTATGCCAATAAGATTGGTACATGGATTGATGGGCCATCGCCGACTATGTCTTGTATACATATGTAAATTGTATGCCCATAAGATTGGTACATGGATTGATGGGCCATCACCGACTATGTCTTGTATACATATGTAAATTGTATGCCCATAAGATTGGTACATGGATTGATGGGCCATCATCGATGATGTCTTGTATACATATGTAAATTGGATGCCCATACGATTGCTACATGGATCTATGGGCCATCACCGACTATGTCTTGTATACATATGTAAATTGAATGCCCATAAAATTGGTACATGGATCAATGGGCCATCACCGACTATGTCTTGTATACATATGTAAATTGTATGCCAATAAGATTGGTACATGGATCAATGGGCCATCACCGACTATGTCTTGTATACATATGTAAATTGTATGCCAATAAGATTGGTACATGGATTGATGGGCCATCGCCGACTATCTTGTATACATATGTAAATGGTATGCCCATAAGATTGGTACATGGATTGATGGGCCATCACCGACTATGTCTTGTATACATATGTAAATTGTATGCCCATACGATTTCTACATGGATCTATGGGCCATCACCGACTATGTCTTGTATACATATGTAAATTGTATGCCAATAAGATTGGTACATGGATTGATGGGCCATCACCGACTATGTCTTGTAAGAATACTCTTTATTTGGGAATATGACATGCTTCATAGAGCGTCAGGTAGAAACAACAAAAAATTAAAAAAAAATTACATCGAATCACAGTTTATATAGACGGCCAATTCATACGAGTAAGTAAACTCCGGCTGTATTTACTTTAAAAGTGTATTCACGCTTACGTTAGTTCAAAGACATTAGAAAAAGATATTTTTTAATGTCTTTGGTTAGTAGTAATGACCTTGAATAGTTGAATGACTTGAAACAGTCAAGGTTTTGTTAGTTTACCATAGGAGTACATTAAATTTCAAAGAAATATAACAATGATGTGACTCAAAGCAAAAATAAATCAAAACAATAACGAATAATTTATATCAGGCCCCTTTATACTTTTTTCGTTATCCGTTATGAGGTCCTTTTAATTCCTGATGATGCGTTCTCGAGATTTTTAATTCATGGTGATTCGTTCTCGAGATTTTTAATTCATGGTGATTCGTTCTCAGCTAATTTTCGTTTTTCGTTATTGGGTGTAATGAATTCTCGGTGATACGTTTTCACAACTTTTAATTTCGCGTTATGCGTTCTTTGACTTTATTTCCCGTTCTCTGTATTATACGCTGAATTGCGTCACCAATAGTTTAAAATCGCTACAACTGAGTTTTTTTTATATACTCGTGTACTTGTAGTATAAGAGTTCTTCCCATTGGTCAATTCTTCGAAGTGTATAGTTATCTTTTAACAATCAAATCTACTGTTCTATAATGATTACAGCAAGTCTCAGAAGTATTAGGGCGCAATTTTTTTTGCAAACTCGCTAGCGAATTGGCTAACTGCTTGGGTTTTGACTAAACAGTTGGCTTTTGAATTTCGCTGGCGCTGTCTTGTTATTATATGATTTTTTTATTATCCAAGAAACGTTCCGAGCGCCTGTGATTTGCTGGTGTCTAGGAAATACTTGAGGTTTCATGTACGTCTTTTAATGCTAACACGCTTTATTACATGGTAAATTATAGTTATCTTCTAAATTGTCCTATTGTTTATTAGTTCCCGTTCGGACGCAGTCCGAAAACGGTGACTTATGCACGTGCGTGCGTGCGTCCGAACCTGTATCTCAGAAATTCCTGGACTAATCACAATCAAACTTCACACAAAAATCCTACATTACATTATACATATGCACATCAATTTCTTTAACAATTTGATTCAAGATGGCGAATGGCAGCCATTTTTGTACTGAAAATCATCAAAATTAAACATTTCCCGGCTGTTTACAGATGGATTTTGTTCAAATTGGCCGACTGGCGGCAATTTTGTTTTAATGAACATGCTTTTAGAGCCATATCTCTGACATGCTTTGACTCGCATGTTCACATTTTTAATATTCATTATACATGATGTCATAAATATACAGATTTATGACATCATGTATCGATCCTATTCAAAGTGGCCGAATGGCGGTCATTTTTGTTCTAAAATATCATCAAATATCAAGCATTTATGGATGGATTACGTTCAAACGTCATTTTATTTTTCAGATTGGATTCAGAATGGCTGACTGACGGCCATTTTGTTTTAATGAATGGGCTTCTAGAGCCATCTCTGACATGCTTTGACTGATTATGTTCAAATTTGATATATTCATTATTCATCATGTTATAGATATATACATGTATTCATAATGGCTGATTTTGTTTTATTTAATGCTGTTCCACAGCAATATCTCTCAATATGGTCAAGTACTCGTTTGACAAATGTCAATCAGTTTAATGTTAAACAATCATCATAATCATATTCCTGACATGGGTATATTCCAGCTATATTACTATAAACAAAACTATATATCTTAAATTCGATAACTAAAGAGGACTGTGGAATATTAAAGGCTCACCACTTTTGATAATGTATAGTAGATAAGGCAAAAATGTCAAAGAGTTTTTCTTCTGTTCTACAGGGACGTATATTTATTAGAATCAATTTTGAATTATTCATTTGAGAACATTTTTTAATGTGCAAATTATTTTCATATTCATGAACCCCATTCCCCTCGTATTTACTGATTTCTATTCATTTATAGATCACGAGTTAAAGTCATTATTTGGCAATATATGATTAGTTTTAGGTTAAAATATGTTGATATTAATTCCCTGATTAGGATAATATAGTACATTTTTTGGGGTTCTAATCTCATTTAAATGAAACTTGCTACTAGTACATTGATGGTCTGTTACATTGCATAGACGTTATTAGTTTTACACTAAAATCTGTTCATATTAATTATCTGATTTGCCTAATTAGTTTTAAGCTTTTTCATCAATATCTCAAGTAAAAGTAATTTAGAATTAATTTTTAATGTGTCTCAGCACACGAGAGTTCTTTCTGAGCTTCCTTTAACAGTATATTTATTCGACAACTTTACTTAATTTAGTTTATTTTGTACTAGTATGCCAGATCATTTGGGAACACAAAGAAAGTTTGAAAAGCTCATGTAATTGAACTGCCTATCACAAACCAAGTTTTATTTTGAGACATTCTAAAGCTCCAACCATTACCAGTTGTACGCATGAGAAAAAAGGATCAAGAGAAAATGAGAAATTGGGTTGTTGACAATGAGAAAGTTGTTAGACAAAGATCAATCCGTCAAGAAAACACAAAATATAAGGCAGGTACATTGCCATTGAATCTGTATGAGGAGACACCAATTGGTGAAAAATTACATAGAGAGTAACATGATTTGTCAGATGAGTCAGCTGTTGAGAAGGACACATCTGAGAAAGCTGATGAGCAGAGAGAAGAATATAGTAGTGATGAAAACAGTGGTTCAGAAACTGAGAAAGTAGATAATACGAAAGAAGTGGATTTTATGAATTGATGAACAAAGAGAAGCAGTGTGTGCAAGATAGGTTGGCACTTGAACAGAAAGCAGCTGTGGGAAACTGTTGCACAAAGGGACGACTACAGTAATGACGAGAACAGCAGTTTAGAAACGGAGGAGATAGACAGTTTCAAACAGAAAGATCAGTTAAGAAATGTCTAACTACTATTTTTTTATTTGCGAATATAAGAAATACAAGAAGGGAAAAACAGCTGCAACAAATAGTAACATTAGAAATGAATACATTAAAACAAAACAAATCTAACTACTAGGTCTGACCAGCAATCAATGTTAATGCAAATATCTTCAATAAATGCTTTTATATTCAACAACAATTCCTGGTGATTGGTGAAAAGGTAATTGGAATTCCTGGTGATTGGAGATTTCCCTCTTTAAATCTTCGTGATTGGGAAGGGGTATAAATGGGGCTGTTATATGAATAAAGTGCACCCGATAACTATGGTAACCTACATGGTAAAGATGAGTTTTTAGTTGAAAGCAGACAAAGTGCGTGCTAGGCAAAGAGTTCTGGGAAGTGCGTTCCAGAGCTTGGGTCGAGCAACTAAAAATGCCTCATTACGTAATACTCTTGTTTATAACAGGGTCCAAATAACATTATAGCGGGACTAGATTAGTAATGAGGTCGGATAGATAAGATGTCGCTACATTGTAAAGCGGGTGAGTAACCTGCGCAAGCAACAGACGCCAATAGCGCATCGTTGTTTACAAACGAGCGTCTGCCCATGAGTCTTTGCGTTTTTACCGTGAGTTTTTCTTGTTGCTTATGACTTAATTCTCGCGAGTGCATAGGTGACGACCCTTCCGTTTTAAATTACCAGTCTGGGATAAGCAAAACATATATGCATGCGTCATTTCGCATGATTACACCTGTAGAAATTTTGAACGTGCCGTTAAAATGGATTTTATAGGTCCTATTTCTTGTTCAAATAGGTATAAATTCAGAGGGTACATTTTTGAATAAACATAGATATATATGAAAGTTCTAAATCCCCGCTCGAACTCCATTAAAATATCGTTAAATTGTCCAGATTACCCTCAGCGACGTCTTTCATGCAGCCCTGGCAGACACACAAAGTAAAATACACACAAAGCAACAGAGTTGACAAAAGTGGCAGCAGTTGTATTATTTGGTTTAATCATAGGTTTAAGAAAACGTAGTTTGTTATAAATGGGTATGGATTTTGTCAAATCTTTGGTATAAAAGGCACACGCTTATGAAGGCTTAGTGGCACCCCTCTACCCAGTTTTATGTCTGGTGCACCCCGGGGATTTCAAGGTAACAATATATATACAACGACTCGCAATAAAGTGTCAACGAGTAAATTAACAGAACAGTTTAGTCAGGGTCAGTGTTACGAAAAGAGTTATTAACGGTCTGACACATAGAACCAATATGTGTAGGAATGTACAATGTATGTGTTATAACACAAATAAAACAATCTCTATATATAAAACTAGTTGAATTACTAGACACTCCACTCCATCGCAACCTCCTACTCGTGATGTTAGGATATTGCGTGTTGTTGTAATCATCGTATAATTATCTGATTAAACACTCGACAATTAACATGAAACTTTAGACTCAATATTAGATCGATATTAACCAGTCTGGACTTCATAGATCGGGAAGGCTCCCGTAATTATCGGATAATTATTGAGTTTTCAGATGATATTAGACGGTGTGAAACTTGGGTACCAGACAAGAGTTCAGAAATCGAAAATTCTCCGATAATTATAGAGATTTAAGATCGATATCATATCGATATTAAAGGTCTGAAACCAAGAAAAACTACTTTTAAATACTTACGACATCATAGTTGAAAGCAAGGACGGATTAAATTAAAAACAAAACAAAAAATATAAAGTGTTTCTTACTTTTGAAAGAATGCTTTCCTATGCCTGTGCATGCAACAATACAAGTTTTTCACCAAGACCCACTTCTGAGTTCTTCCATGGAAAAATATGAGGGCGCCTGACTTAGGAAAACGGGTATATCGCTATGCATCTGTCAGTTTTTCGTAGCGCCCTCTTGCAATTTTCTCGACTCTGACCAAAACAGTATTTATCATTTTCAAATATATATCAGTACTATTTATTCAAATAGTATTAAGCAAATAATAAAAAGAATTTATTTGTATCAACAAAACAAAAATAAAAAAATAAGGTCAAAAATTGTGTGCAATGAATCTGTACTTGTGTTATTAGTTGTAATGTTTTCAGCTGTATTTTTCCCATGAATGCATTTCACATATTACCGGAACTAAATTATTTGCACCATTTATGCTGCTCGGTGAACATTCAGTTTTTGTAAATTGCTCCGACAAATTACCCAGTTCAGGATCAGAATTAGAAATAGATACTGCTGAGTGAATATTGTGGTATCAATGCACTTTCACTTTTGTGAAACCTTGTACCCTGTTGTTACCAAACATTGTTTAAATGCAAAAAAAGGCATGTATATCGAATAGAAAAATCAAAGGCTGATTACGTTACTTTTATCATGACCAGGATTGATGTGTGATCAAATGACAGCTTTCAAATACAGCAGTTCCTGATCTATGTATGGAGAATAATCGTTGACAAATTGTTCCTTACAACATATTACTTTAAAGCGGGTGGGTCGTCACCTGCGCACGCGCGGGAATTGAGTGTTTGTGAACAATCACACGCTATGGCCATCTGACGCATGCGCAGGTGACGACTCCCCGCTTTAAACTGATATACTGTAAAAGGGTTAATTATTCACTGTGTTTTAATTAAGCTTATTTCGCTGACTGGAAAATGCGGTAATTAAAACCCAGTGAATATGTAAAATTGAGCATAGAACACATTATCTAAATGACAAAACAGTGAATTTAAAACCCACGGAATATGCCTGAAATGGTAAATCAGTGAAAATTAGTCATTTTACAGTACAAGTAGTTCACTGTTTGATATTCAAAAGCATTTTTTGTTGGAGGAGTAGAAAAAATCATACTTTTCACAGTCAAAATAAATCTGTCAGTTGAAATTGATATGAGTAACAATCATAAACTGAATACTATTTTAACCAATCTAATTTCAATATCATTTATCATTTTTTCATTTCGTGATAATAATTACTTGTCATTGTCGTTTACTGATTTATGATATCCCCTTAGCAGTATTCTTGTAATATACAATTTACAAATTCCCTCGGGATAAGTATTTAATGCCTTCCAATCCGGTTAAAAATAACGCGAGTGCGCAGATGACGACTGTATACTGAATATACAGTATTTCTGTACGACTAGCCAGTACGGTTAATTGATACATTAAAAGTGACAAGACAAATCGATTTACATTAGATAAATAATATCCATATAAAACTCAGTATTGCAACTTTATGACTCGTAACAAATTACGGATGTTGACGTGATATTTTTGGAACAAACATTCTTTAATATCAAAGAATATGCGTCAATACAAACGTATTATCTGGTATATTTCATTGCATGTGTCTTGGAATTGGAATGTGCGAGTCATTGCTTGTAAGATAGCTTGAATCCTTAACACATGTTGTCTTACAGGTGAATAGAATTCATTTCCTGTATTATTCCTGCCCGATCAGCGCTTCATGGTACGTTCTGCCAACCATTGTATGTTGCATATTTCCTACTAATACCATTCAATGAATGCTGTGTAGACCTAGTTTCCTAATTTCCGTACTCAACGTGTCTCCGAACAGATGTACTATGGGTACATTGACTAAATGTACTCTACGTATATAATATATATACACATAGTGTGAGAACGCGTCTTTGACTTAAAGTTATTATGTTAGAACAACGTAAATATTTAGTTTATACCATAATCTGTTATTTATTACGAATTATTGGGCTGAAATATTTAAATGCCTTTACTTTTCTCAAAGTGCCAATTAGTCAATTCGTGTACAATGCATGTAACATACAGTGTGGTTTTACGTGCAATGCAAACGCGTTTTGTGCAACAACGTTGACGAGGTAATAAAATAGATCTGTAAATATTATCAAAAGATTAGATAAATAACAATGTATAATTGTAAGATTTTTCGAGGGGACTAAAGGGCTGCATCTAATATCAACATTTAGGTTTAAACTATGTAAGGCCTAGCAATTGTTACGTGAAATCATATTCCTAATTTCTAGTGAGTTACTTTTGTTCGTATGGAAAATCATTATAACAACATTCCGATATCACACACAGTCATGAAGCTGATATCATACCTTACTCGCCTATCATTCACCCAAATAAAAACTCAGTAGAGCTAATTATCACACTCGCGTTATATTGTTCAGGACAGCCACTTTAAGCTCGAGGTTATATTCCAAAAAATGTTATGCCTACTTCCTAATTGATACATGGTAAACATATTATGTATGAAGAATACTAATTTGTGTTGACATTCAAATATTTGTTAGCGCCCTGTACATTCTACTTGTTAGATACGTTCGACAAAGTAAATGAACAAGTAACTGTCAGTTTGATGTTACAATGTGTCAATCAGCGTAAATGGCAATCCAATTATGTAACACACTCGAGTCGGATTTCACTTTACCATTTTATATATTGTAACTTGACGATCGAAATAAACCTATTCAACATTTATATGTACACAACACATGTCGTGTATTGGGATCAAATCTGTATATATATATATATATATATATATACACACACATTGTGACATGAGCTGTAAAACAGTTGTTGGTGAAACATTTCAGTTAAGATTTGTGGTAACATACAGAAAGCATCAATTGGTGTGTATTTTATCTACAATTTTATTGGAGATTGATTACAATTTATAGAGCGAGGAAAAATTAATTTTCAAATTAAAACGTCAAGCCCCCGTTAATAATTATCAAAATTAATATTCACTAAATATTACTGAATGTTGACGGAGCACTATACTATACTTTATACATTTGCTGTGTTCATCGTATTTTAGTATTTTCTCTTTCCCCGTGAATACCTTGTCAAATGTCTCCAGTGTAATAAAAGTATGGATCTATACGGATTTCCTATGATGTTAATTGTTGTAGTTATATTTGTATTTGCTGAATTTTCATGCAAGTATTCAGTTTAATGGCTTCGTCCCAGCAAATCAATAATTTAACGACGAGAGACGCATTCTACTACGATAGGTTTGTTTTTAATTTGTATAATATACAATATTTATTCTATAATAACACTATAATTTGTGTCTAATTTATGCTAAATCATCCTGGCATTGTTAGGTTTGAGATTCTTTACATTCGTCTAACCTTGTATCAGTGTAATCAGTGGAATAGAATACATATTTGAAATGATAGAAAGTGCATTACTATTGTTGTATTAAAAAAAGAATATTCTGAAAATTTGCATTGATCGCCCAAAGAATAACACATGAATTGATTACACTTGCGCAAAAGAAGCATTTTTCCGTAAATTAACCATGATCAAATCTGACCATCAAAGGACATAATATGCACTAAACTAGTTTGATTAGCGAATAAAAACACATTGAAGTGTGAAATCATTGAGAAATAAGGCGTTAATAATGTCATCATCGATTGCTTGTGCTTATTGCCTCAGACTGTAGTGCGTGGTTCTGATTGTGCGTAATACTATAAGTCTATTTCAGTACACTTTTCAAGCACGTTGCTATTTATTATTCACCTCAATGTCATTGACACATAACTAAAGAAAATATTCACGTTATATGATTCGATGCATATATATATATATATTAATTTTAAGTAATTCGTGGACAATGTTTCATTTCTACCATAAACCATCAACTGGTGAACCTGAAGTGTACAAAGCATTCGTGTGCGAGTTTCCGACAGTTTAACATCAAACATTCATTACACATCAGTGTTGTTAATCGCCTTAGCGCGAAGACACATGTCATATCATCTCTAAAATAAAATAAAATCTAAAAATTATAATACCTACAACACCGAGATTTCAGAAGAAAATTGTTCGATTATACAACTTCGTAATTTATATGTATATAAGCTGGCAAAGTCGCATGAAAAAAACTTGGGTTGTTGGGACAAGCTGGTGACGTAATCACGTAGTGAGTGCCCATAGAGAAATCCAATTCTTATGCGTCATTTGATACTGTATGTTACTACGATATATGATATAAATGCCCATCTATTATACATCAAGACTTCGGTTTTATGTCAAAATACTTGAGCTTATGAGAATGCATGCAAAGCTTCAAGTCTCAACAAAATGCTAAAATCCTTGTACGGGCAATATGATACGATATAATATTAGCTTCGTCTGTGTTTTTTTCTAATATGCACCATATTTTAATCATAAATGCCTATTTATTGTGTCTAGACACAAAAACGGTCGCTTCATATCACCTGATAATAATTACTAGAACCCTTGAAGAAAGGATGCTTATTAACTAAAATGATTACAGGAAGTCATGAAAGAAGGCATACGATTCATATAGAGATAAGCTGGTCATTGCATCGTGTAATGTCAATTGCCTCCATTACTTACGAAATTACCGGCACTGAATATGCTCAAGATAATGCACAGGGCAGCATGACATAAAGCTATGTGAATATATCGAGATAGTAGTGTGTATTTTAAACCATTATGACATTTATTTCATTTTATAATGATGGAAGCAAGTTGCCGCACAATGTGTTGACAACCTGTCTCCATATTGTTAATACAGCATACATATACTTTTCGCCTGCTCAGTTTTTTGTCATCCCCATTTTTTGTGATTTAACTTCGGTTCGAGCTTGCTGTACATACCACTTGAATGATACGTCTCGAAATGCAGTCGTACATGGGGTTATGCTCTTACAAATCCACACATACCATGGGTCAATGTGCCACATACATAATTAGGGTGTGGCATCATAGGTGAGAATATGGTATACTCAATTGGGAGACCAAAACCACTGTATAATAGATGAGTATGCCACGGAATCATCATGAGGTCAATGTACCACATACTCAAATTGAAAGCCAAATCCACATTGTTCTGTTTGAGTATGTCACATAATCAACACTGTTTGAGTATATCACTATGCACTACATGAGTATGCAACATATTTAATGGAATATCCAGCGCAATATTCTTTCATGATCGATGAGGTCAATAACACCCTGGTATGAGTACACCACAGTCAATGACAACTTACCAAGGTATGAGTACACCACAGTCAATGACAACTTACCCTGGTATGAGTACACCACAGTCAATGACAACTTACCCTGGTATGAGTACACCACAGTCAATGACACCATACACACTGGTATAAGTACACCACGGTCAATGACACCTTATCCTGGCCCTGGTATGAGTACACCAGTCAATGACACCACTCACTGGTATGAGTACACCACGGTCAATGGCATTATACGCTTTTATGAGTACACCACAGTCAATGAAACTGTACACTGGCATGAGTACGCCACAGTCAATAACACCTTACTCTGGCATAAGTGTGCCGCAGTCAATGACACCATATCCTGACATGAGTATACCACAGTCAATAACACCGTGCCCTGGAGTGAGTATATCACAGTCAATGACAACGTACCCTGGCATGAGTACGCAACAGTAAATGACACCATACCTTGGGATGTTTGAGTAACATATAATGACACCATACCCTGGCATGAGTACGCCACAGCCAATGACACCGAACACTGGCATGAGTGTGCCGCATTTAATAACAGCATATCCTGGCACGAGTGTGCCGCATTTAATGACATCATACCCTGGCATGAGTGTGCCGCATTTAATGACACTATACCGTGGCATGAGTGTGTCACAGTCACTGGCACCGTTCCCTGGTATGAGTACACCACAGTCAATGACACCGTACCCTGATATGAGTGTACCACAGTGAATGACACCGTACCCTGGCATGAGTACGCCACAGTCAATGACACCATTCTCTGGCATGAATGTGCTGCAGTCAATGACACCGTACCCTGGTATGAGTGTGCCACTGTTAATAACACCATACCCAGGTATAAGTACACAACAGTCAATGACACCATACCCTGGTATGAGTACACCGCTGTCCATGACACCATACTCTGGCATAAGTGTGCTGTAGTAAATGACACCGTGCTCTGGCATGAGTATGGTAAATTCAATGACACAATACCCTGGTATGAGTACACGACAGTCAATGACACCATACCCTGGTATGAGAACACGACAGTCAATGACACTGTACCCTGACATGAGTATACCACAATCAATGACACGATACTCGGTATGAGTACACCACAGTAATTGGCACCATACCCTGGAATGAGTGTGCCGTATTCAATGACATCATAACCTGGCATGAGTACACGACAGTCAATGACATAATAACCTGGCATGACTACACGACAGTCAATGACACCATACCCTGGTATGACTACACCACAGTCAATGACACCATACCCTGACATGAGTATGCCACAGTCAATGACACCATACCCTGGAATGAGTGTGCCGTATTCACTGACATCATACCCTGGCATGAGAACACGACAGTCAATGACACCGTACACTGACATGAGTATACCACAGCCAATGACAGCATACTCGGTATGAGTACACCACAGTCAATGACACCATACCCAGGCATGAGTACGCCACAGTTAATGACACCATATTCTGGCATAAGTGTGCTGCAGTAAATGACACCGTACACTGACATGAGTACTCGACAGTCAATGACACCATACCCTGGTATGAGTACACCACAATCAATGACACCGCACCCTGGTTTGAGTATGCTGCAGTCAATGACACCGTATCCAGGTATGGGTATACCACAGTCAATAACACCGTATTCTGACATAAGTGTGCTGCAGTCAATGACACAATACCCTGGCACGAGTAGACCACAGTCAATGGCACCTTACCCTGGTGTGAGTACACCTCAGTCAATGACACCATACCCTGGTATAAGTACACGACCATCAATGACACCATACCCTGGTATGAGTACACCACATTCAATGACACCATACCCTGGTATGAGTACACCACAGTCAATGACACCGTACTCGGTATGAGTACACCACAGTCAATGACACCATACCCAGGCATGAGTACGCCACAGTTAATGACACCATACCCAGGCATGAGTGTGCTGTAGTCAATAACACCGAACCCTGGCACGAGTACTCGACAGTCAGTGACATTGTACCCTTTCATGAGTACGCAACAGTCAATGACACCATAACCTGGTATGAGTGTGCCACTGTCAATAATACCATACCCAGGAATGAGTACACCACACTCAATTCCACCATACCCTTGTTTGTGTACACCACAGTGTATGACACTATACCATGTTATGAGTACTCCACAGTCAATAACACATTATACTGGTATGAGTACACCGCTGTCAATAACACCATACTCAGGCATAAGCGTGCTGCAGTAAATGACACCGTACCCTGGAATGAGTGTGCCTAATTCAATGACATCATACCCTGGCATGAGTACACGAAAGTCAATGACACCATATCCTGGTATGAGTACACCACAGTCAATGACACCATACCCTGGTATGAGTGCACCACAGTCAATGACACCGTACCCTGACATGAGTATACCACTGTCAATAACACCATACCCAGGTATGAGTACACCACAGTCAATTCAACCATACCCTGGTTTGTGTAAACGACAGTCAATGACACTATACCATGGTATGAGTACACCGCAGTCAATAACACCATATACTGGTATGAGTACACTGCTGTCAATGACACCATACCCTGGAATGAGTGTGCCGTATTCAATGACATCATACCCTGGCATGAGTACACCACAGTCAATGACACTATACCCTGACATGAGTACGCCGCAGTCAATGACACAATACCCTGGTATGAGTACGCCACAGTCAATGACACCATACCCTTGTATGAGTACACCAGTCAATAACGCCATACCCTGGTATGAGTATACCACAGTCAATGACACCATAGCCTGGCATGAGTACTCGACAGTCAGTGACATTGTACCCTTGCATGAGTACGCCACATTCAATGACACCATACCGTGGCATGAGTATGCTACAGTCAATGACGTCATACCCTGGTATGAGTGTGCCAATATCAATTACACCATGCCCTGGTATGAGTACACCACAGTCAATGACACCATACCCTGGTATGTGTACACCACAATCAATGACACCATACCCTTGTATGAGTACACCAGAGTAATTGACACTATACCCTGACATGAGTATACCACAGTCAATGACACAATACCCTGGAATGAGTGTGTCATATTCAATGACATCATACCCTGGCATGAGTACACGACAGTCAATGACACTGCACCCTGGTTTGAGTTTGCTGCAGTCAATGACACCGTATTCTGGCATGAGTGTGCTGCAGTCAATGACACTGAACCCTGGCATGAGTATACCACAGTCGATGACACAATACCCTGGCATGAGTATACCACAGTCTACGACACCATACCCGTGTATGAATGCACCACAGTCAATGACTCCATACCCTGACATAAGTACACCACAGCCAATGACACCATACGCAGGTTTGAGTACACAAAAGTCAATGACACCATACTCAGGCATGAGTATGCCACAGTTATTGACACCATACTCCGGCATAAGTGTGCTGCAGTAAATGACAGCGTACCGTGGCATGAGTACACTACAGTCAGTGACATCATACCCTGGTATGAGTACACCTCAGTCCATGACACCATACCCTGGCATGAGTATACCACAATCAATGACACCATACCCTGGTATGAGTACACACCAGTCAATGACACCATACCCTTGTATGAGTACACCAGTCAATGACACCATTCCCTGGTTTTAATACATTACACTCAATAACACCACACCTTGACATGAGTATACCACAGTCAATGACACCGTATCCTGGTATGAGTGTACTGCAGTCAATGACACCATATCCTGGCATGAGTATGTGACAGTGAATGACATTGTACCCTGGCATATATATGCCACCTTCAATGAAACCATGCCCTGGTATGAGTACACCACAGTCAATGACACCGTACCCTGGCATGAGTACGCCACAGTTAATGACACCATACTCTGGCATGAGTGTGCTGCATTCAATGACACCATACCCTGGCATGAATACGTGACAGTACATGACATTGTACCCTGGCATGAGTACGCGACAGTAAATGACACCATACCCTGGCATGAGTATACCACAGTCAATGACACCATACCCTGGTATGAGTACATCACAGTCAATGACACCATACCTTGGCATGAGTATACCACTTTCAATGACACCATATCCTTGTATGAGTACACCAGTAAATAACACCATACCCTGGTATGAGTACATCACAGTCAATGACACCATATCTTGACATGAGTATAACACAGTCAATGACTTCGTATCCTGGAATGAGTACGCCACAGTCAATGACATAATATCCTGGCATGAGTACGCTACAGTCAATGACACCGTATCCTGGCATGAGTTAGCTGTAGTCAGTGACACCATGCCCTGATATGAGATCACCACAGTCAATGACACCATACCCTGCTATTAGTACACCAGTAAATGACACCATATCCTGACATGAGTACGTGACAGTAAATGACATTGTACCCTGGCATGAGTATGCCACATTCAATGAAACCATACCCTGGCATGACTACACCACAGTCAATGAAACCGTATCCTGATATGAGTGTACCACAGTGAATGACACCGCACCCTGGCATGAGTACGCCACAGTCAATTACACCATTCTCTGGCATGAATGTGCTCCAGTCAATGACACCGTACCCTGGCATGAGTACGCAACAGTAAATGACATTGTACCCTGGCATGGGTACACCACAGTCGATGACACCATACCCTGGCAAGAGTACGCCACAGTAAATGACACCATACCCTGGCATGAGTATACCACGGTCAATGCTGCAGTCAATGACACCGTATTCTGGCATGAGTGTTCTGCAGTCAATGACATTGTACCCTGGCATGAGTACACCACAGTCAATGACACCATATCCTGACATGAGTAAGTGACAGTAAATGACATTGTACCCTGGCATGAGTATGCTACATTCAATGAAACCATACCCTGACATGACTACACCACAGTCAATGAAACCGTTTCCTGATATGAGTGTACCACAGTGAATGACACCGTACCCTGACGTCAGTACGCCACAGTTAATGACACCATACTCTGGCATGAATACGTGACAGTACATGACATTGTACCCTGGCATGAGTATACCACAGTCAATGACACCATACCCTGGTATGAGTACAACACAGTCAATGACACCATACCTTGGCATGAGTATACCACTTTCAATGACACCGTACCCTTGTATGAGTACACCAGTAAATAACACCATACCCTGGTATGAGTACATCACAGCGAATGACACCATACCTTGACATGACTATACCACAGTCAATGACACCATACCTTGACATGAGTATACCACAGTCAATGACATACCCTGGAATGAGTACGCCACAGCCAATGACATCGTATTCTGCCATGAGTGTGCTGCAGTCAGTGACACCATGCCCTGATATGAGTACACCACAGTCAATGACACCATACCCTGGTATGAGTACGCCACAGTCAATGACACCATACCCTTGTATGAGTACACCAGTCAATAACACCATACCCTGGTACATCACATTCAATGACACCATACCCTGGCATGAGTACGCCACAGCCAATGACACCGTATTCTGCCATGAGCGTGCTGCAGTCAATGACACCATATCATGGCATAAGTGTGGTGCAGTCAAATACACTGTACCCTGGTATGAGTACACCATAGTCAATGACACAATACCCTGGCATGAGTATACCACAGTCAATGACACCATACCCTGGTATGAGTGCACCACAGTCAATGACGCCATACCACGACATGAGTACACCACAGTCAATGACACCATACCCAGGCATGAGTACGCCACAGTTAATGACACCATACTCCGGCATAAGTGTGCTGCAGTCAATGACACCATATCCTGGCATGAGTACGTGACAGTGAATGACATTGTACCCTGGCATCAGTATGCCACATTCAATGAAACCATACCCTGACATGATTACACCACAGTCAATGACACCGTACCCAGGCACGAGTACTTGACAGTGAATTGCATTGTACCATGGCATGAGTACGCTACAGTCCATGACACCATACTCTGGTGTGAGTACACGACCGTCAATCAAACCTTACCCTGTGTCACAGGGTGCTAGTTGGGTTGAGCTAAGGTTTCAAATTGTCCCAAACAAATGACACCCATAACACCCCTGTGAACTGGGTCCTTTAATAATTCGAAACTTAAGACAGTTGTATAATTTATATGCGACATAAACAACAAGTACACGCTACACGAGTAAGGCTTAAACAACGTACTTTATTCCACACACCTAAAAGATGGGCAGGAAATGCCTGACCCGTTACAAGGGGTAGTGGGGTACACGTTGTTTTGTTACACAAAAATATAACACTAGAAATATAATTCAGTAATAATATTGTAATATTTCCACACGGGAAAAGGGTAGGCAAGAAATGCCAAACCCTCTATAAAGGGGTAGTGGATTACGTTATACTATTACGGGGAAATGCCTAAATCGATAACTTAAATAATTGTCTAACATAGAATCTTGCATGCATGCATAAAACTAAGAGACAAACGTACATAACAAACAACGGACGCAAATAATATACTGGCGATCGGACACAGCCCTACCTACATACAGTTTCTTCAAACTAGATGAAAACGGGTCTTTGCGTGATAACGGTGTATTTTCCAGCGAGTCTCTGCTAACGGTGGCGACGACGGTAATTACAAAACGCAGTCAGAAGCACTGTAGTCGTAGAATACACGCTGCACACTCAGTCGAGCACGATACCAATCAATTACAGAGTTTATCTGTCCAATATTCGTAACTTGTAGAAGGAGAGTGGTCCGGGTGGATTCCCTTGCACCGCAGTACACCTCCGTAGCCAGTAACATAAATTAGAAGGCACATCCAGTTCAGAACCAAAATCGGGAATGTCATTCACTGGCGAGTTTCCCCACTCGTTAACTGCAGTAGGCCGGAATTGGCCAATAGAATTATCTTTATGATGCACATTCCGTAGATCACAATACATTAATTTGTATGACAATACACAGTGTATTGTTCTAACGTTACTTGCAAACGCGTGATTAGTAGACACGTAAAAAATGGTATACTGCCAGCAACGGCGAACCGACGTCCTCCAGAATAGATCACAAACTCCCATGATGCAATATTATTCAATGGCTTACTGTGGTACCTACAAGATCGGACATCCACATTTGATCACATGAACGTTCAGATCGGGTTCTATCAAAGTCCGCTTCCCTAGTGCTGACTAAAAGAAACATCTTGCCACTCTATATTTAACAATTATCTATCGCCAAAAACAACATTGCCTGTCTATCGCCGTAAGACAAACACAAAACGCCACCATCACGACATACAACATAAACATGATTTAATGTTTGACATTCGTGACACCCTGGTATGAGTACACCACAGTTAATGACACGTACCATACCATGAGTATACCACAATCAATGACACCATACGCTGGTGTGTGTACACCAGTCTATAACACCATACCCTGGTATGAGTACATCACACTCAATAACACCACACCTTGACATGAGTATACCACAGCCAATGACACCGTATCCTGGCATGAGTACGCCACAGTCAATGACATAATACCCTGGCATGAGTACGCCACAGTCAATGACACCGTATCCTGGCATGAGTGTGCCACTGTCAATTACACCATACCCTGGTGTGAGTACACGGCCGTCAATCAAACCTTACCCTGGTATGAGTACACCACAGTTAATGACACGTACCATATGATGAGTATACCACAATCAATGACACCATACGCTGGTATGAGTATACCACAGTCAATGACACCATACCCTGGTATGAGAACACCACAGTCAATGACACCATACCCTTGTATGAGTACACCACAGTCAATTACACCATATCCTTGGATGTGTACACCTGTCAATAACACCATACCCTGGTATGAGTACATCACACTCAATAACACCCGACATTGACATGAGTATACCACAGTCAATGACACTGTACCCTGGCATGAGTACGCCACAGTCAATTACACCATACCCTGGTATGAGTACACGGCCGTCAATCAAACCTTACCCTGGTATGAGTACACCACAGTTAATGACACATACCCTATCATGAGTATACCACAGTCAATGACACCATACCCTTGTATGAGTACACCACAGTCAATGACACCATATCCTTGTATGAGTACACCAGTCAATAACACCATACCCTGGTATGAGTACATCACACTCAATAACACCACACCTTGACATGAGTACACCACAGCCAATGACACCGTATCCTGGTATGAGTACGCCACAGTCAATGACATAATACCCTGGCATGAGTACGCCACAGTCAATGACACCGTATCCTGGCATGAGTGTGCCACTGTCAATTACACCATACCCTGGTGTGAGTACACGACCGTCAATCAAACCTTACCCTGGTATGAGTACACCACAGTTAATGACACGTACCATATCATGAGTATACCACAATCAATGACACCATACGCTGGTATGTGTACACCAGTCTATAACACCATACCCTGGTATGAGTACATCACACTCAATAACACCACACCTTGGCATGAGTATACCACAGTACCCTGGCTTGAGTACGCCACAGTCAATTACACCATACCCTGGTGTGAGTACACGACCGTCAATCAAACCTTACCCTGGTATGAGTACACCACAGTTAATGACACGTACCATATCATGAGTATACCACAATCAATGACACCATACGCTGGTATGTGTACACCAGTCAATAACACCATACCCTGGTATGAGTACATCACACTCAATAACACCGCACCTTGGCATGAGTATACCACAGCCAATGACACCGTATCCTGGTATGAGTACGCCACAGTCAATGACATAATACCCTGGCATGAGTACGCCACAGTCAATGACACTGTATCCTGGCATGAGTGTGCCACTGTCAATTACACCATACCCTGGTGTGAGTACAATCAAACCTTACCCTGGTATGAGTACACCACAGTTAATGACACATACCATATCATGAGTATACCACAATCAATGACACCATACGCTGGTATGAGTATACCACAGTCAATGACACCATACCCTGGTATGAGTACACCACAGTCAATGACACCATATCCTTGTATGTGTACACCAGTCAATAACACCATACCCTGGTATGAGTACATCACACTCAATAACACCACACCTTGACATGAGTATACCACAGTCAATGACACTGTACCCTGGCACGAGTACGCCACAGTCAATGGCATAATACACTGGCATGAGTACGTCACAGCCAATGACACCGTATTCTGCCATGAGCATGCTGGAGTCAATGACGCCATATTCTGGCATGAGTACGTGACAGTGAATGACATTGTACCCTGGCATGAGTATGCCACATTCAATGAAACCATACCCTGACATGATTACACCAGTCAATGACACCGTACCCAGGCATGAGTACTTGACAGTGAATTGCATTGTACCCTGGCATGAGTACGCTCCATTCAATGACACCATACCGTGGCATGAGTACGCTACAGTCGATGACACCATACCCTGGTGTGAGTGTGCCACTGTCAATGATACCATACCCTGGTATAAGTACAGCACAATCAATAACATCATACCCTGGTATGAATACACCTCAGTCAATGACATCATACCCTGACATGAGTACACCACAGTCAATGAAACCGTATCCTGGTATGAGTACACCACAGTCAATGACACCGTACCCTGACATGAGTATACCACAGTCAAACTCGCCATACCCAGGCATGAGTACGCCACAGTTAATGACACCATACTCTGGCATGAATGTGCTGCATTCAATTACACAATACCCTGGCATGAATACGTGACAGTACATGACATTTACCCTGGCATGAGTACGCGACAGTAAATGACACCATACCCTGCATGAGTATACCACAGTCAATGACATCATACTCTGGCATAAGTTTGCTGCAGCATATGACATCCTACCCTGAAATAAGTATGCCACAGTCAATGACATCATACCCTGGCATGAGTACGCCACAGTCAATGACACCATACTCTGGCATAAGTTTGCTGCAGTCAATTACACCATACCCTGGCATGAGTACTCGGCAGTCAAAGATATTGTACACTGGCATGTGTATACCACAGTCAATGAAACCGTATCCTGGTATGAGTATACCACAGTCAATGACGCTATACTCGGTACGAGTACACCACACTCAATGACACCGTACCCTGACATGAGTATACCACAGTCAAAGTCACCATACCCAGGCATGAGTGCGCCACAGTTAATGACACCATACTCTGGCATGAGTGTGCTGCATTCAATTACACCATACCCTGACATGAATACGTGACAGTACATGACATTGTACCCTGGCATGAGTACGCGACAGTATATGACACCATACTCTGGCATAAGTTTGCTGCAGTATATGACACCATACCCTGAAATAAGTATGCCACAGTCAATGACATCATACCCTGGCATGAGTACGCCACAGTCAATGACACCATACTCTGGCATAAGTTTGCTGCAGTCAATTACACCATACCCTGGCATGAGTACTCGGCAGTCAAATACATTGTACACTGGCATGAGTACGCCACATTCAATGACACCGTACCCTGGAATGAGTACACCACGGTCAATGACACCATACCCTGGTATATGTATACCACAGTTAATGACACCGTACCCTGGTATGAGTACGCCACAGTGAATGACACCATACCCTGACATGTGTACAGCACATAAATATATAACACGTTGAAGACGTGTACTCTAGATAGATATATCATAATGAGAAAATTCGAAATTACTGCACTCTGGATCAATGAACCACATACACGATGTGTTGGTAAAGGTGTTGATATGCCACAGTCAATGTGAACAACAAAAGCACTGAAATCACCGTCACATAAACAGTAGAAAAGCTAAAACTTAAATCAAGAAGCAAATTTAGCACCCGGCTTTAGGATGAATACGTGCCACATATTCGACGAGGGGGCAACATAGTTTACAGTTTACACTGGATGAATATGCTACAAACTCAATAGTGAGGACAAAGCTATGCAACATACAGACGGAAAAACCACAGTCACTGTAATGTGGATGAGAAGGTTATATACACAACGCGGAAGCCTAAGCTAGTTGTCATGGGTGAGCGTGGTGGACCAAGCGGATGAATATGACACTGACTCAATAAGAATACCAAAACAACTGTACCAAGAATGAACTCATCATTCATTTAAAATAAATGCCGTGTTACACATAGACTGGACCAAAGTAGGCAACATTTATCGATGCGTTTTTGAGGGGAAAACTTTGATGACTGATGACTGTAATGGCGCATGAAAGATTGCCAACACGTCTTTGCCGTGTACACCCAAACATGTGTTCTGTAGCAAAATACGGACCAGGAGAAACACACGGTGTGTGGGACAGTTTGAGTGGCAAAGTCTTTCCCGAATTTCCAAAAGTACCACCGTGAAAATATTTTGTTTGAAATATTTTTTTAAAACTGTTTGAAAACGTTATGTGCACGTAACATGGAAATAAATCATGCATGACAAATATCGATTCTATAATGAATAGATTTATTTCATTGTTCCAAAAATATTTAAATGTGGCAAAAACAAAAAGTGACTGCATGCGCACATACATACAATACATCTGTTTTAAGTTTGTTCACGTATTTGACATTTAAGCACAAAAACATAGTTGACAATACACAAGCTGCCTTATGTGCAAAGCTCCAACTATATCGCTTTGATATCCACGTAAATGTATTCACTAGTAATATCGATTATTTTTGTATTCCACAAATTACATAAACTAAGCTTTTAACGTGTTTAAATAATCTTGCGATGACTATAACAAGTCTGTCTTAGTGACTAATTATGGCGTCTGTGGTTATTCATGTCTAATATGGTGACAACGATTATGTATGAACTGCACCGCAAGCTGTAACTCCTTTAAAAGGAAAAAAGTGATTTCAAGCAGACAGTATTAAAGGTTGTTGAAATGTTTCTCAATCCAAATCAGTATTCCACATTGATTGCACTTTTCTATTTTCTCAGCATCCTTACATATAACCATTTTTTCAAGCGTTGCTGTGAATTACATTGAAGTCGAAAGATATATTTCTCAGAACACATCACAGTTGTTAGCCTGAAGGCCATGCCTCAATTTAGAAAAACTTCCATGCAACCCTTTCCCGTGCAGCTGTCACGTCATTTGATTATATTGGTGTAATCATCTAAAGCACAACTAAATGTCTCCACGGATTCGAAGTCGCGATGATAGTATCTCTCGGGAATGATTATAACAATGTAATAACGGTGTTCGCATCAAGTATAATCAGAATCAGTCAGTCCACAGGCACAGTCTGTCGAAGTGCAAGGAGCCGTTAAGAAATTCATCCACTTCCAAATATCACGAGTGTAGCGTAGGTAGAACGACACAGTTACAGTGTGTGATTATAGCAGGTAATACTGGAGACCACCAACACCTTTAGCATATCAATCTCAAACCGACGACAGTGTGTTGCCAGTATTCACATTCGCATTATGTAATACTCACGTCTTCGTACCATGTTTTATCTACACTCTAATATTGACATCCAGGATTGGTTTGCCCACGTACACATTATGATGGTCAGTGGATTCAGCTTGTAGAGTAGACGTGTATGGTTGCTCTCTCTTAGATACCGATACTGCTCCTGTCTCCTAGCATGAACGAATAAAGAATAATTTACAAAAGTAATCTTTTATTGTTAATCTTTTGTTACAAGACTAATATGGATTATTATATCTATACTCGGTAACCCTTTAATTGCGAGGGTCGAGATGAGAAAAAAGTTCCTATCCCGTTGTTGGCGTGCGCGGTGGACAGCAACATCGTGTAAATAGTATGGATATCAGGATTCACGTTAATTATATTGTTACAGTAGTATATATTGTAATACTGCATACTATAATGTATGTTGTACTGTATATTGTAGATAACAAATTTCTTTCCTTCTGGGCATTGGCAGCCGCGACAAGCCTCGGAACAGGATATCGTTTGCATTTTTTGTTATCGTCACGTTACCATAAAATTAATGTGTTAGTTTATTAGGACTTGCCAAATAAAGAACGTACGTGGAAGTGAGGATATGGGCTAGGCATACACAATACATTTGAATGTTTCAGTGGAAAGTTAACACATACATGTCAAGAGGTTCCAGAATATAAATTCGCCAAAACATACTTTTATCCTATTGTGTGTGGGCACTGGTTACCACGTGACCAAGCACAAAATATAGCTTCAGGGGTAGTTACAATGTATAAATGAGGTGTTACAATAGATTATTATATAATTCTGTTCACAAAAAGATGCAAGGCACACGTTTAAAATACATTCGTTGGACATTTATTATGCTCAATGATATGTAACATAAGCATACGTGAATATAACCAAATATTGAAAAAACTATGCTGCCTGACAGAGTACTATAATATTCATCAAAATGATGAAATATTAAACTATAAAGAATTATCTCACAGCAATACAATTCATTACAATATGCCCAAAACTCGGAATAAGATATTTGGTAGTGTTTGTGGTTAAGTATGCAGTGTCAGATTACAATCTTTCAACGATTCACAGAGGCAGAGACAAGGACGTAGACAAATCGCCGACAGGCAGGCATAGCCCGTTCGTCAAACTCTTAACATAAACCTTCCAAGTAGCTTGGTGCAACACAAGCGTTTAACACGACAGTCCCATGTGAAATCATACATGCATACTGTACTATATGTTTTGCACGTCTGTCCACTTGGGATTCACAGTTTCTGAATATAGCTTTAATTATTACAATGCCACACCACCATATAACGCTCCAATAATGCATATCGTAAAGTCTATGTCGGATATAAAATACTGTGTAATATTTAATATATGCAGGCACACACTACATTGCTTACACGTGGGACCGACATTTGTTACGTTCAAACGCTGCATGTCACGGGCCTAACAAGTGAAGTATATATTTTTTTCTCTGCTGAATGGGCAGCCGACCTGGGGCAACTGAATCGAAGCACATATACGGGGGGATATAATTCAATTAGCATATTATTGTAGTGTTATGGGACCAAGAAAATCGTAATGGACATTACAATTGATACACTGGTCACGTGATTGTCAGCGTACGTAGCCAATCAGCGACCTCATTGAAGGCAGTGATTTCCTGCACTAATACATCGTTACTGATCATAATGTGCCAACTGCAAGCTGCGCCTGAAAGTTGCAGTATGTTTTAGAATGAAGTCATTTCAAGTAGTCAAGTCTTAAAAGCGTGGTCCTGGCTTCTAATTAGTCATTGTCATTATATGGCTAAAATTAGAGAATGATTTATAAATATGTATATTATGTTGACTTTGTCTAGTACTTGAAATTAAAATAAAGCAGCAAGTTTATAATCACCAAAAATCACGAGACATCGGATAGTTGTTTCTTGCTATGAACTCAAAATTCATCTGTACATTATCCTAGATTTCTTTACGTCACAAAAAGAGAGACGACCTACCTACCAGCTCTAAACCCTGCCATTGATTACTCCATACGTGTTCCATCTTAGTGAACAGCTCATGTCAGCATTACAAGTCTATTTATGATCTATTATTACAACATGATTTTTTTTCTTTATAATATGCATTACGTAATGTTTATATGCGGTTGCAAATGAAGATAATCTAACAGCACTTACCCCGGGATAATGTCTAGCTGTTCCTCTACCTGCTTTCAGTTCCTGGTAATGTGACAACACACACAGAAAACCATATACCTGTAGTGGTAAATTCATAGAAATTTAAGAGGGCTTTCAAGCACATGGTTTTCTAATTGTTGTAACTATTTGTAAACAAATACAATTTAAAATAACTTTCCCTTCACACACAAATGTAAGTCAAACCATTTCTTATATGTGGGTAACCCACACAACAGATCAAAAGAATCATGTTATTCAAACACGTTGTATGTGTGACAAAAACTTCATTGGCCCCATCATCACAAAATTGAGTTGAACATTATTTTGTTAACGTTCAAAGCTTTGTTTCAAACTAACTCTGGGATCTTCTTCATTTATATACACTGATTTGTACGCTTTGTTCTTCCAATAAGAACCTTCTTTGCACCACCAAATATAAATTAAAAACATATGGGGGCGTGGCTGTTATATGCTATTCCTCAACTTTGGAACACCCTTCCATTTGACATGTGTCAAGTCACTGATTTCAACTTATTTAGAAAAAGACTGAAAACATATTTATTCAACAAAGCCTATAGCGTAAAATAACTCCCTCAGCGCCTTTGAACAGAACTTAATTTTGGATCCAAGCACTTTATGAATTTAAAAGACTGATTTATTGATTGATTTGTTGTGAGTAATAAAACCAGTGACGTGGAGGATAAAACTTGGAACGTTTAGTGTCCAGTCCTAGTTAGTTAAGAAAGTGCACACTGAAAGCGAACTCGTAACAGAAAAGTGTGTTGTTGAAAGTACAAATTGAATGAATGGCACGTGCCGCGACGACCAACAAGTACTTTCAATGACACACTCATCGCGTACGGTAGTGCCCCAGTATGCAATGATGAGTTGCTGATGGGAAAAAAAGGATGAGATATGACTAAGATGGGTTCGTTTTGAATAAAACATGTTCATGGATTGACTGCCGAATATGATGATCATATATATATATATACAGTACATGAGAGTCCGCATTCATTGAATCAAGTAGAACGAATGAAATTGAAAAATAAAAATTGAAATCAGGCATAGGGACAATAAGTAGGTTACGTACGTATGATATATGTGTCATTTTATGCATCATATAGATCTGAGAATAGTCAGTTTAAGCTCTTATCGACACTCAGTAGACTCATATTTATATAATATGCAGTAGCATCAATTGTAGCGCCAAGTTAACAATGATGCTTGTAAAACGACAAAAAAAGTTTTATAATTATGGATACGAACTCGTACAAACCCCACCATGTACACCCATATGTGTTTTAATATTGATTTGAATTACGTTAAATACTTACATTCAAAAATGCGCTAACGATCCATATAGCTAAACTTGCTATTGTAAAAACAGTCAAACCCTGAGTAGAAAAAAAACATAATGATAAACTTGACTAAAGTATTTACTCTATAAATCTAGTACAACATCAGTATTACGTACCACAACGCCAACAATTGGTCATTTATTACACGAAGATAAGAATGACCATTATGTAGTACCAGAATTAACGTAATATCAGAGGAACCAAGATTACCGGTTCTTCTGTGGCAGCAGTACTTCAAATATTGTAAGAATTTCAAATATTGTAAGAATTTCAAAAGGTAATATATGATGTATCAGTCTATTAAAACTTGCCATAATAGCCAGCAGAATAATGTCCATCACGAATTGTAGGAACGTCACAATTAATATTGATATAATCCATGGTAAGTGCAAACGTGTCATATCCTGTAACACATAATTTACATATTAAAAACAAGTCTTTGCGTACGCATATATTGTATACTAATTTCCCCATTTATTATTGCATTGTATGACAGTCCATAATTAATAGATCACATTGAGAACATTAGCATACCATTTACATCTATGTAAACATATGTGTAACAATTAGTCGTTAACACTTACTTTTCGATTACTTATGGCCAGCAATATAGAAAATAGAAAAAGTAACCCAAAAGCTGTCAGATTTATGGCGCAACTTATAAAAATGACTGAAAGATATAAGAAAATGTTTAATTTTACGTATGAATATAATTATAGCATGACGTTGTAATAAACGCAACAATCCGTATAAAAATAATAAGCTGTTCTTTTCCTTGCGACGTCGCTTGTCGGTCCTTCGATATCGACTCTTGCTATTGCGAAGCAGAATTATCCGATCGTTGGATTGTTCACCCTCCAGCAGGGAACGTGAGCCGGTTTAGACAGTCGTGATACAGTTTTGTTTTACCCTGCTGATGTAGGTTAAAATTACATTTGGATTGATTTATCTCACTAGAATTCTTCGACATATTTCCTCTTACTGAAAACAATTTTTTATGCATGATACATGTAAGATTAAATAAAACAGTGCAATTTAATTTGATACACAGTAGACTCAAATCAAAGAAATGATTTTACCCCGACATAACACGTACAACACGTTGACTTATTATATATGTATTTTCATTATCTCTAATTTGAATCAGTACAACGCTATTTCTAGCATAACGTAATCAGAGGTGAGTTAATTGCAAACACGTAACAGAGTACTCACCTTTGATAAAGTAGGTATATATGGCTAAATACGAGTTAATACCAAGCTGGAGTCCAGAGGAAATCTGAAATAGAAATATAATTTCTGAAAAAGTATGTTTATTCCCTAATTTTCTGCAAAGAAACAGTTCACATAACTTATAATGTTATGATAAGCAATTTACATTAGGACGAGTAAACAATGGCTAGTTACTGCCTGGACAATGGACCATGTACCTAAAAGACGTTTAATCAATATTGATGTTGTATTGTGGCTGCATTTCAGGTACTGTTCACGATACGCTGTGGGACATATCCCAACCCACATGACGGACTATTCTAATTTCACGCAACCAACCAAATTACCTTCAATTGTGAGTATTGCTATTGTGGCCGGGTATTACTTGCATTCTTTAATTTTTTGTTCTTTTGTTAAATTGCATCTTGTTATAAGGTAATTAAAAGCTGGGTATAATACTGTTTTCATGAGGAATTTGATCAGTGACAACAATATATGTCACCCTCTGTGTCAAGATCATGGCTAGGGACTTTTCTCACTTGACCTTTGACACAGCATCTACTTCTGAATTCTGTATTTACAATAGGTAAGCGATGCCATTCTAATCCTATTTGTCTATGGAGTGCTTGAGGTCATGTATGATGTAATACTTTTGTAATTTGTTGATTCATAACGGATCTTTTGTGAGATTTTTATGTGATGTCAGTTTTGCTGATTGATGTTACCTGTATCCAAGCATCCCTGAACTGTGTGAATTTCCGTTTCTAAGCACTGAGTGATAGTGGTTATTTTGAAAACCCGAAGCCCGCCACTAAACTGAAAAGAGACGAAGGTACGAAGACGCGGCAGCGAGTCAAGTGCGGATACGTAGTTACGTACAAGTCTTGTCGTCACAGATGGTGAACTGTGAGAAGCTTAGCCCGTGACATGATATATTAATTTTGAGTTTATTGCTTGCACCGCCAAGTAGGCCTGTGTACTGATTCTGTCTGTGATTTGTTTTTTGCTAAGTAAATATCCTATCACTGTCTACATTGACGTACCAATTTGTTGTATTTCCTCTGTATTTTCTCCATGGAGAGAACATGCATTCTACTGAGATAATATCAACACAACAATTATAGATTTTCTCTGTGATTTTTCTATCGAGAAAATATTCTATCATTGTCTATATTTACCATAACTACAACAAATTATTGTGGTTTCTCTGTGGTTTGTTTGTATCTGTAGAAAAATTGTATTTTGAGTATTTTCATGCAAACAGACGTTTCATCAGGTTTTTTTCTGGTTATTAAGAAAACGTTGTTCCTTGTTACCGACATATGTACAGACATTATTGGTTTCCTCTTGTGACCATTGTGAGATTGAGTACTGTAACTAAACTGTGGATGTCTCCTTTTTTCTGTGATTTTCTATCACAAACCAGAACATCTACCAGTTTTCTCTATCATTCATTCAAAACAACACACAAACAGTGTTGTTACTTAGTATATATAGTGTCCATATGTTAGCAGTTATTGCGATATTTCTCTGATACTTTACCAAACAATTGAGTTAGTACGAAATACCTTGTCAACATTTATACAGCCTTTGCTGGTTTTCTCTTGTGATTTTTCTATCGAGAAAACAATTGGCGTATTCTGTACTCCGCTTGTGTTTATGAGTATTCATTGTGTACAGTAACTATTGAAAGGGTTGCAACAGAAATATTTGTTTGTGTATGCATGGTTGTAGCCTACTATCACACTGTCTAAGCCATCAGTGTGTACAGTTACGTACAGCGTATCATATTTATCAGGTATCTCAGCTACTGGGATATATCTTATTTTTGTTTTATTTTTTTGTATTTTTATAGGAGTCTTATAATATTTTATATAGAATTATTGAGGTGACTTTATTTATGCAAAAGCCAAGATTTGTGTAATTTTTACCTATTCTACCTTTTTTTTCTAACTGTCTGAGAGAGTAGTGAGTGAGTTGCTTTATTGTGCATTTTATAGAGCTTATTGTGTATTGCCACTAGTGAGTCGATTAAGAGTAGACTTACTGTCGTTGCAATAATTTTTTTGATCACTTTTTGTTCATTGCCCACACATTCCTTGACACATATACAAATATGGCACACAATACTTTGCTTAGTACACCCAGGACAGATCAAAGTGACACACAAATCAATATTCAACCGGACTACAAGCTGACCACCCCACCAACTAACAATATGACACCACTAGCTGTAAGACACCAACAGCCACCAAACAGCAACATGAGTTATCTGGCTACCACCGTTCAACCCCAAGTGGGAAACAGCAAACCATGGTACCACTACCAAGATAGATGGTCAATCACTGAGGCAGCCACCAACAATTGGTACAAATACTAGGAAGCTGGATGGTCAGGGCAATAGTACCAGCTCAACCCAATTACAATCACAGTCACACATCAACTATACAGATAACCAGCAAGTCCACTTCCCGACACAAATGCAACCAATCCAACTATGTAGGGAACGAGCACCACACATCACAGGTATTACAGATGAACAGAGCCGTTAATCATCCACCTAGTAATTACTATACCACCTCACTAGCAACACCGATAGTCCCAACTTGTACACTACAAAACCCATTGCGTCACACCAGCACTATCCTAACACCTAAGTCAATGTTCAACAGCAACAGTGTTATTGGTCATCATTACTCCCCTGAACAGTACACAAATAACGCACAACCAGTGATGAATTATGAGTATCTATACTCTTCTATGCAAAACACTGCCCAATACACAGGTCAGCCAGTGAGTCAGTCACAGCCATGTGCTACTCCTGTCTCAACACAACACTTCAACATGGTATCATCACACCAAATACGAAATGTTCCTATATTCAGTGGAGCATCTGACTGCAAGATATTGGTGGAAGACTGGATTCGGGACATGACGCACCTTTTGCAGGCAGGTGGGGTCACTCCTGAGCCTCAGACACCTCAGTGGTGAAGCACGGAAGCTGATATTGATTATTTCTGTAGGTGAGCAAATACAAGACAAGGCATTTGAAGAACTAAGGGCTGTGTATGGTGACTTTCAAATGACGATTTATCCCATGTCTACATTTTATGAGGCAGCCAAAGGCCAAGTGAGTCTGTACGTTCCTATGCGATAGCCCTAGAGGACATTCTACGTACCATTGAAGAGAAACAAAACGGAGGACTAGCTTTTCGAGATAGAGATTACAAGCTAACTCAGCAATTCATGAGGGGATTACATGACAGTACAGTCTACCAACGTCTTGCCCCCATGAAAACCAGAGAGATGTGTTTTAAAGATCTGAAAAAAGAACAAAGACACATAACATGTGAGAGAAAATACCAAGTGTTGAGAAACCAAAGAAAGCAAAAAGTCAGCCCCAATACACACACAACAATGAGCAAAAGAGTACTCCAAGTGGTGAAAATACTGCTTCTGAAATAAAACAGTGAACAGAAATGGTAAAACAGATGGCCGCCAATCAGGAAAACTATGGAAAAAGAATGTTGTCAATGGAACAGAGGATGGAGCAAATGGTAACTGTAACGGGCAGCAATACAGGCCAACATCAACAAGAAAATACCCGAAGACCAACCTATCGGCCACAGCGGAGATATGCAAATGAGCCCGTGAGATGTTTTGCATGTGGACAGGAGGGACACTATGCTAAAGAATGTGCCTCACAACCACCAACAAAAACAGATGATTCAAGCAGACAAGCTCCGTGAATGACAGCCCTAATGTAGTAGTAAACGCGCTACAAACTTCATCTGGTGAATGCCTAACTAAGAATGTTGATGGTCCCCAACTTGAAGGAACTGCTTTTATGGCACCCCATCAGCAATTAGTTGGTCCAACAAATGAGGATACATTAATGGTGAATGGTAAATTATGTATTGCCCTGGTGGACACTGGATTCATGGTCACTACAATTACAGAGACTTTTGTGCAGCAACATCCGGAACTATGTCAGCAAAAGTTGGAGCCTAGTAATGTAGAGATTGAGGGACCAGGTGGATATGCTGTTGCCCATCATGGTGTAGTTCGTTTATTAATTTCTTTCTTGGGTCGTACTTATGCAGGTGTTCCAGCATTCGTTGTCCCCCTTGATGAATATAGGAAGGATGTTCTATTACTAATTGGTACAAACCTTATTAGAGCCAGTCGAGATGAGGTGAGAGCTAAGCATGGTAGAAGCTATTTGATGCGAACCAAGCAGCAGTCTAGTCTGTGGTATGGTGTATACACACAGATTGGTAAGACACACACACAGGACCTTGAGGTGGGAATTACATGGCTATGGTTGAGAGGCCTGAAAACAGAGACTTGCCAAGTGGAATACTGGTGGGAAGAACCCTGTCTAATACTGAAAATGGGCGCGTCAAAATTTGCAACATATCTGCTAGACCAACCGTTATTTGGCCTAACACGGTGTTAGGGGAGCTGTTTGTTGGCACAAAGGTAGTTGAGACTTTGCCAGCTAATGTGAATAATAGAAATGCTGATGTTATGGTTTCAACTACAGACAGAGGTCGGCCATTACGACCAAAGTCACCCACTAGATGTTTCCAATAGCTATCATGTACAGAAAACTTTGGATGATGCTGTAATTCATAGTGAAGATGAGCGCACACAGTTGTAAGACCTGTTGTACAAAAACAGAGATGTCTTCTCAAAACACCAACTGGATTATGGGCGGACATCTACCATACAGCTTGAAATTCCGTTGATTGATGATAGACCTTTTCGATTACCGCATCGCAAGATAATCCCTGCACATTACAAGGAGGTGCGTAATGCTATTAAAGACATGTAGGAGTCTGGATCTATACAACCTAGTCAATCACCATATGCTTCACCCATAGTGGTGGTGCATAAGAAAGAAGGCACTGTGAGAATATGCGTAGACTATCGCCAGTTAAACGCTCGCACTGTTCGTGATTCCTTTCCCTTACCAAGGATTGATGATGCCTTAGAAGCTTTGGGTAATGCTAAGTATTTCTTCTCTTTAGATCCTACCTCTGGTTATTGGCAGGTGGAGGTTGCACCAAAGGATCGTCACAAAACTGCTTTCACCACACCATGGGATTGTATGAAAGTACCCGGATGCCATTCGGCTTGTCAAATGCACCAGCTACGTTCCAGAGGCTAATGATGTGCTGTTTTGGGGACCAGAATTTTGAAACTCTACTAACATATTTAGACGATATAATTGTATAATTGTCTTCCCAAAAACTTTTACAGAACACCTTGAAAGACTGCAGATGGTCTTTGATTGGTTGAGAAAGCATGGTTTAAAACTTAAATCACAGAAATGCCGTTCCTTAGGGAACGTGTCACTTATCTTGGTCATGTTGTTACCGCTGACGGAATTGAGACTGACCCTGAGAAAATAGCAAAGGCAAAACTGGAAACGACCTTCGAACCCCAAAGAAGTTCTTCAGTTTCTTGGTTTCTCTGGATACTACAGACGGTTTATCAAAGGGTATGCGCCACTGTATAGATTAACCACTGGAGATCCACGAAAACAAGTAAGGAAGAAAACAACCATATGTAAACCACCACCATTTCAGTGGACGCAAGAATGTGAGACAGCTTTCACACTGCTGAAGGAGAAACTGACCACTTCTCCAATCCTTGGGTATCCTTATTTCAACCAACCATTTCTTCTGCAAACAGATGCATCAATATATGGTTTGGGTGCAGTTTTGGCACAAATAAAAGGTAAAGAGATCATTCTCTTTATATTGATGACATTATATTGAAACTAATGGAATTGTATAGTACGTACTAGAAATAAAGTTTGTACAATGCATTGGTTCATGGTTTCTTAAATTCACCGTTACACATTGAAGAAAACAGTGACTGCAAAACATTCGAGAAATATAATACATTTTACAGCAATAATTCAAGGCAGTGAATCACTATTGCTTGAAACATCAGGTATGCTAGGGACCTTTATTTAATAGTATATATAGCACAATACCCAGTACAAATTGGCTTCCAAAGTTCTAACATGCAGTATGCTAATTAGCATATTTGCATATGTCTATATTACGAGAAAATGTTTTGTGTTTATGATTGCAATTACAATTAAGGGCTTTGTGATGCCAACATTTACATTATATAATCATGTATACAAAAATAACATGGGATATGTTTGCATCACATAACATAATGTTTGCACCTATAATATGTTTAACCCTCTTAACATGTTTGCACAATAACACATTTTTTTCACTATAACATGTCTGCACACAACTTATGCACCAAAACCTACATTTTGCATTTTTTAACATAATACTTACACACCATGACATAATGTTTACACACCGTAACATAATGTTTACACACCGTAACATAATGTTTACACGCATAACATAATGTTTACACACCATAACATAATGTTTACACACCATAACATAATGTTTACACACCGTAACACAATGTTTACACTCCGTAACATAATGTTTACACACCATAACATAACTTTTAAACACCATAGCATAATGTTTACACGCCATAACATAAAGTTTACACACCATAACATAAAGTTTCAACCCGTAACACAATGTTTACAGTATCATAATATAACATAATTCTTGCACCTTATTATACAAAACATAATGGCTGCACCTCATAACATGATGTCTGTACCCCATAATGTTATGTTTGCACACCATAACATGATATTAGTTAATATAATACATGTCACATCAATATGCTTGATTCTTAGTTGTCTGTGTATGATTATAACCATAATTTTTACGGGGTTTTCATTATCGTGCATGGAAACACATTGCGTGAGACTAATCTCACAACCATATTTCTCAACATTAATGTATAACGACAGACCGATCATCGTGATCACATCTTCGTCACGCTACTTAAGTTTCAATTGATCCATATCACAACTGAACGGAAATTGCATCTTTTTCGCCTATCATGACTTACTGCCTGGTCGAACAAACGAATGAAACGACGCTAATTGCATTACAGTAGTTAAATATCTAAATGATATCTTATGTCAAACTACGTATACGCGTGTTTGTTGACCGCTTGCTAAACGCCATAGTAACCTCTATTTTAAACAGACGTGGAATCTTCTCATTGAAGAGTTTTTTTTTAAATAAATTGCTTTCAGTCTATAAATTCACATCCATGTAAAAGAATGTGCCGTTAACCACAGTGTGATGGTGTCTATTATGTACCATACAGCGTGCCTTGTATAGTAATACATATACATCAATATGTACGTGATATGTGTATGAATCATTAGGATCATATCACCCAAGCTGTATTTATAATTTATGTAATGCTAAGATTATAGTGTAAGCTTGTGTAAATATATCAAATAAATTTGTCTTCGAGGACTTTCACATTGAATTAATATGTCGGGCTAGTTATTATACATATTCTGCGCAGCTATACATGGGAAGAAAGAAAGAAAGAAAGGAAATAAATCTATTTTCTTTCCATCGTAGCAATACCATCGTATCAGGTCTGAAAAATTAACTATATATCGAGCCATATATGAAAAGCTTTAATTCAACTACTCGTAAAATCCTCGGTCTTGTCTGCCAATAAGAGTGATTTATTTTAATCACTTTAAACAAGTAGGTGCGAAAAAAATAGCCCACTTGGATTTACAATCGAATGCTGAGAAACGAGAATCGAATCAGAAATAAATAAATAAATAAATAAATAAATAAATAAATAAATAAATAAATAAATAAATAAATAAATAAATAAATAAATAAATAAATAAATAAATAAATAAATAAATAAATACAAGCATATATTAAAACCTGCATCCATCTTTTATTATTTGGCCATCGATAAAACGTACATGCATAAGGGAGTGAGTAGAAATTACTGAATTGAATTGAATTCGTTGATAAACTCACCGCGGCAAGATTCCTCGCACAACACAAGATATCGATGTCCCTCGGTGACATGTTAGGATAAACTGAGAACATATTGTCGGTATTGACGTAAAGGAATAATTCTGAGAATATTGTCGATATTACAGTGGAGTTATATATCAACATACTTTCTACTCGCTGTATTTTCAAGTAGCATCACATTAAACACTGTTAAATTATTCATCACCAAATATCTCTTACGTGCTTGTATTATACATGTACGGTTATACAGTGAAAACCACGGGATACATGATTGGATGCATGTCACTAAATAAAGGAATTGAGAGCTGAGTTATGACACAAATCATTACCAAAATAGTGCCTTCATGACCATGAAATATAAATGTAATTACAAATATGTCTTTATTTTTATCATGTGATTGACTCTTGTATCCACAGTCTGCAGTTTCTATAATTATTTAAGGTTTGAACGGTGTTTTATTAACCACACCTAATGGCAGCATTCGGTTGTAATGATACCCGAACCCGTGAGATACCCCCATTAAGTCATAATTAATCCCCAGTTATAACTTCTACGTTCAAACGCGGTTTAAACGAGATATTAATGAAGCTATTGTAAACGAAGTCTCACTTGTCACACATTAGTGATCCGTGTTAGATCATAACGTAAATAGAGCTACGTAACGCCTGTTCATAGAAACACTCTTTAATTACACAAGATCTTATAATATATTATAAAATGTATTTATGTCATACCATTACCGCAACATGATATTATTATCAATGTATGTTCAGATACACTAATTATTATCCCCATGCTATTACACATGTCAACACATACGTAGTTATAACTGTTTGAACATATTTGTAATTATGTGAAACGTACAGGAATGGGATTTATATTATTTCTTTGTAAAATGTTATTATTTTGCGTTAGTTAGCAGCAGATTTATCTCTCAACGCTCTTTATAGACTCACTAGGAGCTTACAGATTCGTAATCATTGATGTACTTTACTTCCAAATAAACCTGCTCTGACAAGAGGTGAAGAAGGTTACACAATCAACAATTAAATCCTAGGTTTAATACATTTATTAGGTAAATTACTTTATAAGTACACTGATAGAACGAGTCATTGTTCTATAAACTCTGTTGTGAGAGGTTAATACAGAAACATCACATCTCGTTTTTGTATAGATCGTACAGTATTACATTTTTTTGCTAACTGGCTCTATACTGTTTTTATTGACATTTCGCTGTGAAAGACAAATTATTATATTATATAAACGTTGTCATTATATATTTACAACTTTTGATTTCAAGGAAGGATTATGCATGTTGATATGTTATTGTATAATTTTAATATTTAATATTCGTGGTCAACGTAGGCGGTTTTCTTGGAAATAACAACAACATACACATTGGCTCATGGTGTGTAGCGTCCTCATATTGCTATTCTACGTTGTATCATATTGCATGCTAACAGAATAGACGTGAACACTAATCTGGATGATGGAACATGTTCACAATAAGAGTTTCTTTAGAATTTTAACTGAAAATAGATTACCAATCAATCTTTCTATAGAAATTATGAACTATGTAGTTAACTCGGCCACAACGTTGCAACGTTCACCTGCTCTCATAGACTCACTGTAAATATTATATTTAAATGTTATATTTTTCAATAAAATAAAAACTTCAAATGTTATTGCTATTGTATTGAACCATGTGTAAAACCAATAGTATGATGTTATCCGCAGTAAAGATTAGCATTGCTTTTATCACAAACTGTTAACGATTGTTAATGATGGCCAATTTGAATAGAAAGAGCGTGTTTAAAATATATTTATACAACGATGCCACGAACAGATACAAAGTTACATCAATGTCATTCCTCTCAAATCGCTGCATAGAGGCAATCAATATTACGAGCAGTTTGAACGAACGTGTTCTTTATATTGTAGTAGAGTTGTTAAGCATCAAACTTAATAAAACAGTTTCTTGTGACGGCCTATGACATTTTCCGGTTATAGAAACAACGGGGAAGTGACCGACTATGGCTGACACATGCCATGGAACGTAAAACGACAAAATGTTAAAGTGGATAATATTTCACTTAATCTAAATAGTGCTAATAAATACTTACGAGACTGTAAACTGCTGTTACTAAAGTCCCATTACGTAAGGTACAGCAGCAGCATTTTGTAATGATCGCCATAATCGTCACTGTAAATAGTGTGTCTTGTCTGGAAGCGTCTTTAAAATGGTCTGCGACAGGCGACGTCAAGAACCTGTGTGTTGGAAAGAGGCTCTTCTATGTTATGTCTCCACTCGCGACATGCACTCGTCACTGTCGTCTTTTGTATACATTGTATACATTTGCTGTCTAATGTAATGTCGTCACACCCTAATCACAATGTGATGTCTATGGTGTAGAATTTATCCATTACACCATATTCGTTTACGTAAGTTTATATGTATTACAATTACAATTGTTTAATCAGTCTGATAAATGCATAAAGTAATTACAAATTATTACAACAATTATTCAATTGTTTCCGTGGTTCAATTTAATCTGACTGGATTATACATTAGATAGAAGGGCAGATAAAAAAATCAAAAAGTACGCATGGTTTGTCTACAAAAAGTGACTTGAAAAAAAATGTAATGCCTTCACATGCCTTGTATCATGTCACGTATAAGTTATTAAACTTCTATTAATAATTCACTGATTGCTACCACGCATCGTCAAAATAACGTGTATTCAAGTACATTCCATTGCGTATAGCAAATGTCCATAGCAACCGTATATTTGCCCACAGGGCTAGCAATTACTCATACATGCGTGTGTGTGATGTTACATGTACATTTCATATTCTCACCGCATTTAAGCATAGGTACTATTCATATACATGTTCTGTCCCGGGTTAGGGGTTACAACCGAAGGACATTGATCGTAACAGTTGATGGCATACGTATTTTGTACAGCCAAGTAATATAGATCGTAACAGTTAATGGAATTCGTATTTCGTACAGCTAAGTAATGTAGATCGTAACACGGGGTGGCATACGTATTTTGTACAGCCAAGTAATGTAGATCGTAATACGGGATGGCATACGTATTTTGTACAGCTAAGTAATGTAGATCGTAACACGGGATGGCATACGTATTTTGTACAGCTAAGTAATGTAGATCGTAACACGGGATGGCATACGTATTTTGTACAGCTAAGTAATGTAGATCGTAACACGGGAAGGCATACGTATTTTGTACAGCCAAGTAATGTAGATCGTAACAGTTAATGGAATTCGTATTTCGTACAGATAAGTAATGTAGATCGTAATAGTTGATGGCATACGTATATCGCACAGCTAAGTGATGTAGATCGTAACACGGGATGACATACGTATTCTGTACAGCTAAGTAATTTAGATCGTAACACGGGGAAGGCATGCGTATTTCGTACAACTAAGTAATTTAGATCGTAACAAGGAAAAGGCATACGTATTTCGTACAGCTAAATAATGTAGATCGTAACACGGGATGGCATACGTATTTTGTACAGTCAAGTAATGTAGATCGAAACAGTTAATGGAATTCGTATTTCGTACAGCCAAATAATGTAGATCGCAACACGAGATGGCATACGTATTTTGTACAGCCAAGTAATGTAGATCGTAACACGGGATGACATACGTATATTGTACAGCTAAGTAATGTAGATCGTAACACGGGATGGCATACGTATTTTGTACAGCCAAGTAATGTAGATCGTAACACGGGATGGCATACGTATTTTGTACAGCTAAGTAATGTAGATCGTAACACGGGATGGCATACGTATTTCGTACAGCTAAGTAATGTAGATCGTAACACGGGACGGCATACATATTTTGTACAGCCAGGTAATGTAGATCGTAACACGGGATGGCATACATATTTTGTACAGCCAAGTAATGTAGATCGTATCAGTAAATAGAATTCGTATTTCGTACAGCTAAGTAATGTAGATCGTAACACGGGACGGCATACATATTTTGTACAGCCAAGTAATGTAGATTGTAACAGTTAATGCAATTAGTATTTCGTAAAGCTAAGTAATGTAGATCGTAACACGGGATGGCATACGTATTCTGTACAGCTATGTAATTTAGATCGTAACACGGGGGAAGGCATACGTATTTTGTACAGCCAAGAAATGCAGATCGTAACACGGGATGGCATACATATTTTGTACAGCCAAGTAATGTAGATCGTATCAGTAAATAGAATTCGTATTTCGTACAGCTAAGTAATGTAGATCGTAACACGGGACGGCATACATATTTTGTACAGCCAAGTAATGTAGATTGTAACAGTTAATGCAATTAGTATTTCGTAAAGCTAAGTAATGTAGATCGTAACACGGGATGGCATACGTATTCTGTACAGCTATGTAATTTAGATCGTAACACGGGGGAAGGCATACGTATTTTGTACAGCTACGTAATGTAGATCGTAACACGGGGGAAGGCATACGTATTTCGTACAACTAAGTAATTTAGATCGTAACACGGGATGGCATACGTATTTTGTACAGCCAAGTAATGTAGATCGTAACACGGGATGGCGTACGTATTTTGTACAGCTAATTAATGTAGATCGTAACACGGGATGGCATGCGTATTTTGTACAACCAAGTAATGTAGATCGTAACACTGGATGGCATACGTATTTTGTACAGCTAAGTAATGTAGATCGTAACACGGGATGGCATACGTATTTTGTACAGCTAAGTAATGTAGATCGTAACACGGGATGGCATACGTATTTTGTACAGCCAAGTAATGTAGATCATAACAGTTAATGGCATTCGTATTTCGTACAGCTAAGTAATGTAGATCGTAACACGGTATGGCATACGTACTTTGTACAGCCAAGTAATGTAGATCGTAACAGTTAATGGAATTCGTATTTCGTACAGCTAAGTAATGTAGATTGTAGCACGGGATGGCATACGTATTTCGTACAGCTAAGTAATGTAGATCGTAACACGGGATGGCATACGTATTTTGTACAGCTAAGTAATGTAGATCGTAAGTTAATGGAATTCGTATTTCGTACAGCTAAGTAATGTAGATTGTAACACGGGGGAAGGCATACGTATTTCGTACAACTAAGTAATTTAGATCGTAACACGGTAAAGGCATACGTATTTCGTACAGCTAAATAATGTAGATCGTAACACGGGATGGCATACGTATTTTGTACAGCCAAGTAATGCAGATCGTAACACGGGATGGCATACGTTTTTTGTACAGCTAAGTAATGTACAGCGTAACACGGGATGACATACGTATTATGTACAGCACAGTAATGTAGAGCGTAACACGGGATGGCATTAGAATTTCCTACAGCTAAGAAATGTAGATCGTAACACGGGATGGCATTAGTAATTTGTACAGCTAAATAATGTAGAGTGTAACACGGGATGACATACGTATTCTGTGCAGCTAAGTAATGTAGAGCGTAACACGGGATGGCATTAGTATTTCGTACAGCTACGAAATGTACATCGTAACACGGGATGACATACGTATTTTGTAGAGCTAAGTAATTTAGATCGTAACACGGGGAAAGGCATACGTATATCGTGCAGTCAAGTAATGTAGAGCGTAACACGGGATCACATACGTATTCTGTACAGCTAAGTAATGTAGATCGTAACACGAGATGGCATTAGTATTTCGTACAGCTAAGTAATGTAGAGCGTAACAATTTATGGCATTCGTATTTCGTACAGCTATGTAATGTAGATCGTGAAACGGGATGACATACGTATTCTGTACAGCTAAGTAATGTAGAGCGTAACAGTTTATGGCATTCGTATTTCGTACAGCTAAGTAATGTAGATCGTAACATGGGATGGCATTCGTATTTCGTACAGCTATTTAATGTAGATCGTAACACGGGATGGTATACGTATTTTGTACAGCCAGGTAATGTAGATCGTAACACCGGATGGCATACGTATTTTGTACAGCCAAGCAATGTAGATCGTAACAGTTAAAGGAATTCGTATTTCGTACAGCTAAGTAATGTAGATCGTAACACGGACTGGCATACGTATTTTGTACAGCCAAGTAATGTAGATCGTAACAGTTAATTGAATTCGTATTTCGTACAGCTAAGTAATGTAGATTGTAACACGGGATGGCATACGTATTTTGTACAGCTAAGTAATGCAGATCGTAACAGTTAATGGAATTCGTATTTCGTGCAGCTAAGTAATGTAGATCGTAACACGTGATGGCATACGTATTCTGTACAGCTATGTAATGTAGATCATAAAACGGGGGAAGGCATACGTATTTTGTACTGTCAAGTAATGTAGATCGTAACACGGGATGGCATACGTATTCTGTACAGCTATGTAATTTACATCGTAAAACGGGGGAAGGCATACGTATTTTGTACAGCCAAGTAATGTAGATCGTAACAGTTAATTGAATTCGTATTTCGTACAGCTAAGTGATGTAGATTGTAACACTGGATGGCATACGTATTTTGTACAGCTAAGTAATGTAGATCGTAACACGGGACGGCATACGTATTTTGTACAGCCAAGTAATGTAGATCGTAACAGTTAATGGCATTCGTATTTCGTACAGCTAAGTAATGTAGATCGTAACACGGTATGGCATACGTATTTTGTACAGCCAAGTAATGTAGATCGTAACAGTTAATGGCATTCGTATTTCGTACAGCTAAGTAATGTAGATCGTAACACGGTATGGCATACGTACTTTGTACAGCCAAGTAATGTAGATCGTAACAGTTAATGGAATTCGTATTTCGTACAGCTAAGTAATGTAGATTGTAGCACGGGATGGCATACGTATTTCGTACAGCTAAGTAATGTAGATCGTAACACGGGATGGCATACGTATTTTGTACAGCTAAGTAATGTAGATCGTAACAGTTAATGGAATTCGTATTTCGTACAGCTAAGTAATGTAGATTGTAACACGGGGAAGGCATACGTATTTCGTACAACTAAGTAATTTAGATCGTAACACGGTAAAGGCATACGTATTTCGTACAGCTAAATAATGTAGATCGTAACACGGGATGGCATACTTATTTTGTACAGCCAAGTAATGTAGATCGTAACACGGGATGGCATACGTTTTTTGTACAGCTAAGTAATGTAGAGCGTAACACGGGATGACATACGTATTATGTACAGCTCAGTAATGTAGAGCGTAACACGGGATGGCATTAGTATTTCCTACAGCTAAGAAATGTAGATCGTAACACGGGATGGCATAAGTATTTTGTACAGCTAAATAATGTAGAGCGTAACACGGGATGACATACGTATTCTGTGCAGCTAAGTAATGTAGAGCGTAACACGGGATGGCATTAGTATTTCGTACAGCTACGAAATGTACATCGTAACACGGGATGACATACGTATTTTGTACAGCTAAGTAATTTAGATCGTAACACGGGGAAAGGCATACGTATTTCGTGCAGTCAAGTAATGTAGAGCGTAACACGGGATCACATACGTATTCTGTACAGCTAAGTAATGTAGATCGTAACACGAGATGGCATTAGTATTTCGTACAGCTAAGTAATGTAAAGCGTAACAATTTATGGCATTCGTATTTCGTACAGCTATGTAATGTAGATCGTGAAACGGGATGACATACGTATTCTGTACAGCTAAGTAATGTAGAGCGTAACAGTTTATGGCATTCGTATTTCGTACAGCTAAGTAATGTAGATCGTAACATGGGATGGCATTCGTATTTCGTACAGCTATTTAATGTAGATCGTAACACGGGATGGCATACGTATTCTGTACAGCTAAGTAATGTAGATCGTAACACGGAGGAATGCATACGTATTTCATACAGTCAAGTTATGTAGTTCGTAACAGTTTATGGCATTCGTATTTCGTACAGCCAAGTAATGTTGATTGTAACACGGGATGGCATACGTATTTTGTACAGCTAAGTAATGTAGATCGTAACACGGGATGGCATACGTATTTTGTACAGACAAGTAATGTAGATCGTAACACGGGATGGCATACGTATTCTGTACAGCTAAGTAATGTAGATGGTAACAAGGGATGACATACGTATTCTGTACAGACAAGTAATGTTGATTGTAACACGGGATGGCATACGTATTTTGTACAGCTAAGTAATGTAGATCGTAACACGGGATGGCATACGTATTCTGTACAGCTAAGTAATGTAGATCGTAACACGGGATGGCATACGTATTTTGTACAGACAAGTAATGTAGATCGTAACACGGGATAACATACGTATTCTGTACAGTTATGTAATGTAGATCGTAACACGGAATGACATACGTATTTTGTACAGCCCGTTAAACAACTTACTATATTAAACTTCAGCACAATATTAATCATTAATTTTATTCACATATGTTTTGTTGAGAAGCATTGTTACTTGTAATATATATTGCAAAATTGTATTGACTGAGAAAACATGTTCAGTGAAAACATGTTTAAGACCGTTGAGTAAAATTTATTTATTTGTCGGCAAATGTGTATTGATGTTACTTCTATGGATTATACAACTTACTGTTCTTGGTGACTGTTGTAGACGCCAGGTACGTCTGCTATTAACACGTATGTAAACATTTGGACACTCTTTATACATGTATAGTCATTTCCCATGGCCTACATCTGTACACGTCTGTGATAATTTCTATTGAGTCTGCAGGCCCGTAGTTTTTTTTTTTTGGGGGGGGGGGGTTCGGGGGGTTTGGTCGAACCCCCTAAATTTTTGAACTGAATAGATTTATGATCGTAGATTAGAACATAATAAAACAAACAGTATTAATTAAAATAATTATCGTTGATTAAATCACTTGACTCCGTGATGTAACTATCAGAGTAATGTAATGAGTAATGCATAGTAATGAGCATTTAGGTGGCAACGAGCTTTAAATGTCAATCTTGAAGTTATGTTGTCTCAGCTCAACAGCAGCCAACCAAAACAGGTTGTTATAAATAGGCATCTTTTATTCGGTTTTTCCGCGATGGTGTAATGAAGATCGCGTTCAAGAACCTGATGTTAAATGTTAAAACAACATTGAAACAATAATGTAATGATAGTCACTATCTGAATAATGTGGTGGTCCTGAATAGGGCAGTTTGTCTTGTGCTAATGTTCGCTCAGTTAGTAAAGTGTGGGGATCGAACGGGATTGACACGACAACACGACACTGTACTTTCCTAGTTTGGTTCATTAGTTTTGTATTCTTCAAGTTAATGATGGCATATATACTGTTTTGTTCCAAGTGTATCAGCCAAATGTAGTCAACGTATTGTATTAGTACGTGTAGCCTCTGTTATTGGACAATAGTGTACAGCTACGGGTTGGACATATTAAAAAAAATGCCGAAGATTTATCATCACGAGTTGTATAGGTCGAAGAGCTTCTTGTAGCCAACAATTTACCCTACAGTTTTGCTTCAGCACAGAAACTATGCGATGAATCATAAATTGCAAACATATTTTTTTTTACACGTTTTTTTGATGTCTCAGAAAATTTACTATATTTTTAATGGGTTTATAAAAGGAGTTGTAGTCATTGAAGTCTATTGACACCGCTGCTAAACTGCCACTGTATGCATATTATATTACCGCCCTCTAAAAACAGATTTACAGTGAACCAAATATATTTACATACTGTAAGAAACTTGGTAGTATGCCATTGGTTAGTGCATTTAATTTGTTTGATGCAAGCATTGTGCCAACTATTTCTTATGGTAGCGATATGGGGGTACCTAAATTCGGAAATCGAGATGGTACAGATAACATATTGCAGATATCTACCCGGTACTTAGCATTAATAGTTGTACAAACAATGTAGCGATGTTAGACGAATGTGGAAGGCTGCCATTGTGCTGTGGTTATTTCAAGCGTTGTATCTCATATTGGTTAAAATTACTGAAACCCCAAAACATGTTATATCATGCTTAAACGATTAGACAAGACCGGCAGACTTGCTTGGGAAACCCACATAGAAATCTCCTGTTCAAATATGGTTTCGGCATTGTCTGGTTTGAAAAACAAGTTGGAGATACTGCAAATTTCTTAGGTATATTTACTCAAAGAATAAAAAAATAGTGGCATGCCTCAATTTCACAATCATCCAAGCTGTGTACTTTTGGAAAATCAAAGTAGTATTATAACCTGGGAGATTTATTGGCAAGCAATTATAGACTAAAATATATACTGACGAGTTTTCGCTGTTTTGGCCATAAACATAATGTAGAATTAGGCAGACACAAATAGATACAGTTAGATCAATATTTTTTTAGTTTTTGCAGTGATACGATCGAATTTAGCATGGTAGAAAATGAAATTCATTATATAATGATTATATAATGATCTAAGGGCTGATCTTTTGTCAGTAACCCTATGCAATTATGCAAATACTGACAGTCTGGGCTTACTTCGTCGCTACACAAACTGCCACACCATATATCAAATAGCTCTATATTTTTTAAAAGTTTTCAAGCGACGAGATGAATATGAATTCAGCTTAACTTAGTACCATATGTTTACATGGATGTTGTATTGTGTTTAAAACGTGCTATGCACTTTTCTACCCATTACATTTTGTACAATAGGCTGAGGCCCTGTACAGAAATAAAATTACATAATACAAAATTGACTAATACTATGTGCGCTAACATCTGCGAAGAGCGAAAAAACTCGTAAGTAGCCTTCTACCTTAAAATACTTAGACAATAATGCTAAGATAAGTACAGTCTTGTCTTTTTTGTGTACAACATTTTACCGTAGTGGATCAATGGTGTGGATATGTTTGTCTGTAGGTGGGGAATGGCTCAGGACCCCTTCTCTAAAATGGGAAAATAGTCCAAATATGTTATGTGAAATATCTTACCAATGTAACGCAAAGTAAACCAATTGAATGTAGAATCGATAATATAAAAATGTCTGTAACAGAGCTCAAAAAAACTTTTTGAATATTATAAAATTCACACATTTCACATCAAATATATAATTGTTGTTTTCGAACCCCCTATTCAAAAGAGCTGGCTACGGGCGTGATCTGGGAACAGATAGTTAGAAGTGCACAGGAATATATGACATAATACAATAGCAATGCGAGTCAATTTAAACCTAATTACAACATCGTACCTGACTACTCAACCCTAACATCTAAGAATGCAATCAGAGGTCAGCTTGTTTGTTGAGTTTTCCGTTTGTACATGCTTCTACTCACGGAATAACACGATTAGCTAGTATGCGTTGAAAGCCTGATATAGTGTGGATACCTACATCAAGTACGGCATCGTTACGTTTATAACAGTCAACCCGCAACCGCGAAGTTAAGAATAGTTAACCTACAAAAAACGACTGATGCCAAGAGTAAGAAATAAAAATTACAATTGTAAAATCATTGCTTCTTTGCTGATCTGTATATGAATCATTAAATGTAACATCTTTGTTTACTATGAAGTGCGATCAATGCACAATGCAAAATGCAAAACTTCTAATTATTAATTCATTAATTCCATGACTGGTAAGTCAACTTTCCTCGAGCTGCTCAGATACGTGTCCAACTCATGTCTGCAAACGTGAACTTTTATTTAAATATTGCTGAAACGAATTATACCTGTATGCATGTGATTGGAGTTTTGTTTTTCTACTTTAGAATAATGAAATGAGAACGGAGAACTTTTATTGGGAAAAACACAACTTGCAAACAACCACAAAAACACACAGAAATGAACACAGTGACTGCGGCGAGATGTGCATATTCGTATCCATTTTTCGTCACAGAATAACACAAATTTAATTATTACTGTGGTTGTAATAAATTGCTGATATGGACTGGCTATATATGGGACGACAATACGAATGTTCACCAACCCTACGTATATCGTTGTGTTGATCGAACAGACGAAATAACATTGTTGTTGGATATCGCCTGTCCGTGTGATACTACCACCACAATTGTAACAGGTCACAAAAACAATATATTATTTTCATAAACTGTAAGGTTGACTAATTTGAATATCACTGTGACCATGAAGGTGTACTAATTTGAATATGAAAAATAGGTAATAAATGCCGGGACTGTAGTAAGTATGCAGTATCTGTGTAAATCAATTCATCAATGACCATTTAATGCGTTGTTGTGCTGGATCGGTTTAGAACAGTAATAGTAATTCCGTTGTGAATAAATCTGTTTTTTAATATGAGTTGCCTGAATTTACGCCTTGACATGTGCATCTCTATTATTTGGTGTTACCATGCGTCGTATACAGGTTAATGTTGTTTATCAATTCTTTTTCGAGAGAAGTGTCAGTCATATTAGAATCGTGGGTTAACTAGTTTAGTTATTACTACTAACTAAATAGAATTTTTGGCAACTATTGTAGGTAATTCAAATGGATATTTTTCTGCATTAAATATTAATTGTAATATCTAATTTGACATTGTCATAATTGTTTGTATGTATTTGTATTTGTATTTGTAACATCACAAATATGCCCACTGTACATCGGTATACTTTTTTCCCAATATGTCTATCAACGGGCGCAATATTTTCCCAACTCTTGTTTATGAGTAAAAATATTTCAAACTATCTGCATAAAGAAAATATGCCATGACCGGGTACAAATTCAGATGTGTTAAATGAGACACACTCGTAACATAATACTATTTTTCATGATTTTGTGTACAAAATATATATTGTATAAGCTAGTAACAAACCATATTATCAATGAAACAAAAAGAAATATTAAACCATTACAGTATTTGCACGTATGGTTTAAAGTAACCATTTACATTAACTGTTCTGTTCTATGTATCCTAGTATGGCAATGGCAATGACCTTGAAAATGTGCTTTGAAAACTGCGTTAATGCAATGAAAATGCAAACTATTCGTATACATAACAGCTGGAATACAGGAACCCCATTACTCCATTTCGAATAACACTTACGGACCACATACTCGTGTAATGCGGTGATATGTATTGTTATGTATCATGCAATTACGACTAACAGGCCTTGGACTAATAACATACATACGTACTATTTCCTTATACATAAATAAACCGCTGTGTCCACTCGTATGTGACGTCACTAATATTCCTCCTTGTGGCAAATTGTCGTATTATATTTATTGTGTTGTAAATAAGATGGTCACATGGGTCCACCTAAAGCCTTAAATCATTCTTTTTTGCCCACGAGGCGATGTCTTACGTTGGCGCACCCAACGTCCTTTGCTCTTTCATTCAGACAATTCACGCAGCGCTAGTGTTCAAATCCCATTATGAGAACAGTTTTTTGAATATGCCTAATATGCCGTCATGTGATATAAATGTGATTTTATCTATCCTCCCTGGACAATATTTTCATTTCATTATATTGAACACATTAAGTGCTTTATAAATAAGAAATTTTAGAACGAGTTATATATTCGTTTACAAATATGTGTAATATGTTGTTGTTGTCGGGATTTGAATACTTTATTTGTTGTGTTTAGGTAACACAGAGGCAGTTATAATACCACTGGTCGACAGATGGCCTGAATACTAAATAACGATCAAAACGACTACTTCTCAATATACATTACACCGCTCAATAATTGTATCACATTTACCTTTCAACAAGACTGCTAATCTACTAACTGAATATGTTTTTATTCGTTTTGAAAATCCGATATTCTCTTAAAATGACATGATCTGTTCCACATATATTATTTTTATTTTTCGGATTTTACTTAAGCCAGGTTGTGTTTGGATGACACGGTTATTCTGTTAGGAATCAATTTGTTGCACTGAAAATGTACTAAGAGCACAGAAACTCTCGCTCTTGGTCGAGGTTATATTGCATATGCCTGATACGTACGTTGTATTTACAGGCCATACAGTGAAGACATTTTCTGTATTTTACAATACGTCAAATATGTGGTCATATTTTACTTAAAAATCAAATGAACCGCACGATCTGTGTAAGATAATACGATTATATAGACAATGTTAACGCCGACAATACTTTGGTTTACGTGCAGCATATAAGGACTTCAAAAGGATGAAAAATACGCTTGATATATCGTAGCCGGCAGGGGTTGACATTTGTAGTATAACACACAATAAAACGCACAATACCGTTCACCAGTTCTCATGTAGTTAGTACATCGTTCTAATCGCGGATCGCTTTGTATTTTTAGAATAGATAATCTTTTTCAAAATAATTACAGAATTATTATGACTTTTGTAAACAACTTCTAACCAGCCATCTGGTATTGCAATAGACGACATAGTGTTCACAACTATGACATACGTGCGCGCACAAAAAAGAAAATCAGCAAACTGGGTCCATTCAGACTAACAAAAACGCAATAAAGCAAGAAGCTTAGATTACATGAAATGAATTATTTAATCTAATCACGCATGAAAGTATAATACCGCGATGAAATAAATAGAATCACACAAAATACAAATCTACGCAAGGGTTCAACATAACAGGTTAAACCATTCACGTGCCCGTTATCTGGAATATATCGAAAGTGATGAACGTTCATCTACATAGATGAAAAAACTGCACAATTAGTCCTACAGCATGGAATTGAACACTTGAAGGAGGTTTAACCGGAATGATTACATATGTCATCATATATATTAGTAATCCATGCTTAGAGATTCATGAAAGCATTCGATGATAATCCCTAAAATGCAGGCAATTTGCATACGCCACCATTTTCCAAGATGGTCGACACAACATTTCCTGAATGCTAGATTATTAATGCCGTGCAGTGTTATTGCATTTAACTATGAAAACTATATCTATACAGATCTCAGATATACAGTATGATTTGAAAGTACCACTAAACATTTTTATTAAGAGTAATAACAATTTGAGAATTTGACATTGTTCCTTAATTTGCATACTTTGGCCAAAATATTGTGTAATCGAAATACCCATTTATATTCATATCTATTAACTTATGCAAATTATTCACAAACCTCAAGTTAACCAAGCAATAAAACATGTGTTGTGCATATTGATCTCATTTTAATGCACATGTTCATAGTATTCAGAAAAAAATATAAGTAGCACTTCTCAGACAAGTAATTTGAGTGTAACTGTAGACAGTACTGTGGCCTTACTACATTATGACTACGACAACACTGTATGGTACATCTGTAGTAAATGCAAGATTGTGCGTTTACAAAGACTACAACATTGTAGCATGTGTATCATTTACAAATTTTAAAATGTAATACTAGAATTCACTAAAAAGTGCTGGAAAATATATGATAACGTGTTTCACTGCGTACAATAATTTTACTTCCACATATTTAAATGTTTTCGCAAATATTAATTTAGACTCATTACTATGGTATTCATTTATATTTACATTTAGATTTTTATAAATATTCACTGAAGTTCATAAAAACTAATACCTGGAATAATATTCCAGCTTGTGTTATAATGCTGAATAGCTTTTAACCTTTTAAACGTGATTGCATCAAAAACTTGAATAAAATATACAATTATGTATTTTAAACAATCTCCATTAACATAGCCACAACTATATTTTATATTGCCTGACTGAATACCCATAATTCAATGTCAATTCTCATATAAATAATGTCGTAATTAATTACCAAATTCAACAACTTTATGTATATCTTTAATCAGATATAAGAATCTGTTCTTTCAGTTTTTTGGTTAAGTTATGTTAATTAAAACATATTTTAAAAAGGAGGAAAAATTGTAGTGAAAATTATAGGATAGTATATGCTAAGGTAAACATTTATAATTCTGACAGACTGTCATCTACATTGCCGTTTAGACGTAAAGCGTGGAAGTATGAATAACTAGTGCAGCAAGAGTGATAATATGTATTTCATTTACTATAAACTGTCGCTATCTTCAATTTATTTTGATTATTTTCAATTGTGTTTGCAAAAGTAGAACCTTTGTTTTCATTAAACCAATTGCTTACCCAATACCACTTCAGATTACACATTTGCCTCTTATATGCAAATACTTTTAATTTGATATATTACAGAATAATTTTGGAAAGTATTTAAATTTCCTACATTGATAATGTTGCATTTAGAAAATATGAAAATGGCGGCGTATGCAAGTTGCCTGCACTTTTGTAATTTTCATCGGATCGTTTTATTTATTACATATACATGATGACACATGTTAATATTCCTGCCCACAACCTAATACACTTTCAAATACCTGCTGCAGGATTAGGTATCACCGGATTTATTTTGATTTGGTTGCTCGTGGGTACATTGCATATTCAATGCTGCCAACATAAGTTGGTAGTATAGATACCTACGATAGCTAGAATGGAATTACAATTATGCATAATAATTATGTCACATGACACACACACCCTTAGTCAAAGTTTAATGTGTACTACTATGGACGAGGATTTAATATGGCATTATAATACAATCGAAATGTAAAACAAAGTATTGATCCATAGTAACTTACAATGTGTGATATCCATACATAGTTTGACTAAATTAAGTTGTACATGAAACCGCTGCAGGATGTGACAATATACAAATGTATATTATATAACAATGTCCAACTCATTTAACTGGTTGTATTTAGTACAAATCATAAAAAAACAAATGCGAACGAAGCAACTCACTGCAAACTTGCAATATACACGCTACTCTTAAACTAAATAAGCCATTATAGATGAAGATATGTAATGTAATGACAGTGTCTTAACATCGTCGTTATACATGGTCTACTTGCTGCTTCGCTGGATACATCAGTTTATCAGTTGTTGTCAGTGCATCGTGGAAAGGGAGATTGTTTTGATTTGAATCGTGTTCCTAATGCAATAAGGAAATTAAGTTCAGTTATACCAACTTAGTTAGCATTAAAATAAAGGTTATGTTGGTTTAATCATCGTGATGTCATTTAGGTGAAGGAAAGTAAATGACCGCAAGTCATTACTATGATGAAAGCAAAGGTGACGTCTAATCCCTATTAAGCTGGGCAAATCACGATCCAGTGTATATTCAGTCAGTGCTTCCATACATTCCTAAATAGAAGGCAAACACTGTATTCTATTATATAGGCTGTTTTCTAAAATATTCTAATTATACAAGAGTAACTATTCACAACTCTCCACGACTATTACGCTATGTAATATATGATTATCTCCATATTGTTACATGTAGTTTGACACGACCCAGGTAATGTAATGCATTTAGGTCATCAGTTGTTCGATTTATTCACACATTGCAAAGGAATCAGCAATGTCACAGCTCTAACATTCGCGTTATGTCTACGAAAGCCAAAAACAATATATTTTATTCGTCACTGGGTGGTCCATGTCATATATTTCATAAAACACCATATTTATTGTATTATATCGCATACGATACTTTATTTACAATATAACGCCACATTGTAAAACATTTGGGTATTGCCTCCTAAACACTGTTCTTATTGACATCACAGAAGTATATATGAGGATGTGTGTGATTCTAATTGGTAAATACGTCACCAAATCGCCTAGCACCCCCTCAGCCATACCCTAGCTTATTTCTCACTGAGTACGTGCAACCCTACAAGGCAAATTGAATGCATACATCATACATCGGCGATGAAACCTCTCCTACCTTGTTAGTAGTACACGGCAAGATGGTAAAATAGGAAGAAGTGAGTAGCCGAGCCAATCGAGTTTATCTTCACTCATTTATCTACGAATTATTTGGGCTATGTTTCACTAATTACACAAGATCGTAGGATATACAACAAAAATAACTGAAAATTTATCTATTCAATAATTGGTTGACATATGAGTCATATTCATTTACAGTTTAGGGGTCAGATGTACTTTTGAACCACATAAAGGTAAACTGGATAGAATTAGACTGCTGCATAGCAATACAATAGGGATCGTAATCTGAAAAGTAACCATGTTACATGTAATGATACCCAAGTATAGATGAAATGTAATCATAATCGTATCATAATGTTTAATACTGCCATATGCAGTGTTGGTCTCCTTTCTGGTGATTCTTATTGCGAGAAATGCTAAATGCGATTCAAATGACATCTATTATGTCATGTGTATGTTTTCGTCAATGAGTAAATAATTACAACAGTAGCTGTTATTATCAGTCTTCTTTGTCATTCTAAATGAGGATACGAGTGAGTGGACTGTTCTGTCCGTCACCACAATGCTGATAAACCATATTTCAACTTGTAAAAGCAACAACTACCCGCGATATGTTTATGTCCGACATTTCACTTGACAATTTCTCTTCCAATCAGCCCGTTCTCGAAAATGAGTGACAAATAGTATTTTTGATTTGTGTCCAGGATTGTCAACTTGTCGATTCGTATTATTTGCTAGATATGCATCCATTTTCATTCGTTAATCAATATCCAATTGATTGGATACATATCTATTGTAGCTTACTAGATATGACAAGATTCAAGACAACTGGAAAATTAAATAATCGACTACATAAAATACTCTCCGAACAAACAAACAAACGATTGATTTCCTCCTTCATTTAACGGTAGTTATATAGTTTTAATCAATTGTACAATAACATGAGAAAACTAAATTACTGCATTGATTATGGGTGTAATGTTTAAATTGTATATCGTCAACACGTAATTGTTTAGTTGGATGATGATTATACCTGTATCAAACCTAATCGATTCGCAAATTAGGTATGTTCAAAGTTCATAATATTATTTGGCAAAATTTACAGTTTTCATAAATGTGTATATGTATTATAGAATTGTTTTTTGTTTTTTTTTTAAAAAGGAATTATAAATGTTGTTGGCATGCCAAGTACTACACATGGTTGGTGGATTAATTATCAAGTATAATGTCACTGTACTCCAGTGAATCTATGGCTGCATATGTGCTTACTATGGCAATGGCTACCTTGTTATCAGATTCACATGCAGTTTGACATTTATACAAGTAATTACTCTGACTGTCTCGGATTAGAACACATACAAGCCTCTATATGCAGACATACAGCTGTTCCATTGAGTTAATACGCCACCCTAGCTCGTTCTTATTAAGTGCAAATAACACAGACCACATATTGCGTTCAGGTGAATGCAATTCTGTTGCATTTTCTTGATTGTAACAGTATCACATTATCTCGATATATATTATTGAACCACTACGCATAGCTATAGATAAAACACTAATATGTTTAGCATTTATCAATAACATGTATATGTCAGGATTCATATGGCAATCTAAGTAATATTTCAATTATGTTAACCCAATTATGTCAAGTTTGCACAATTAGAGACTAGAATTCAAATATGCTGATTAATATAAATACTTTACACTGAATATTTGTAAATGCCATGTACAGTCCCTTGCAAATATTTGTAGTAGGGGGTTGGCCAATAGTGACCCTGGGGTGAATTTCTGGGGAAAATTGTAACATATTTATTGCCAGTGTACAAGGACAATCACAGCAACACTATGCTTATAACAAAGTCACGCATATAGAAAAAAGCAAAAAATAATATTACATATATACATTAATATCATTCTGATAGACAATTTTGCTAAAAACTAAGAGTATAACAATAACAATATTGTGTAAATCAATATACAGCGACAGTAAGCACCACAACTGTACATTATATGTCATAAGCAGAATTATATTTGGGATTAGATCAACGTTTGATGGATGAGCTTAATTATGAATCAGAGCGTAAATTATGTGTACGTATATACCCTGCAGTATAAGTCATACAACAGCTGCATGCTAATTGCTAATACGTTAAATGTCGTCAATTTAGTTAAATTTCCGTTTAAATGACCCGCCTCGGGCACAACATGTGTACTCGAATTCTTCCCTCATTAACAAATAATTTGGTCTAGCTAGCTTTAGGTGGATACCGCTTTCAGTCATATAGACTGTTATTATGGTCAGTACTCAGTCAACATGAATTGTCTTTGTTCGATATATATAATATAATGTAAATATGAATCAATATTTGCATTTTCATTTGCATATAACCATTGTAGAGAACAGCAAAGGAAATACGGTCAAATAGACAAAGATATTGTTGTTATATGTTCACTTATTCTATCTCCACGATGATGTCAATTACGAATTTAATGTGCTCAATTCAGCATACTATGTTGACGTTCACAATACATACATAATGTTTGAATGCACTATATATGTAAGTAACGCAAATTATTCAAATTTCAAGAAGCCTTGAAACCAATTATGGTTTGCAGCAACATTTCTCAAGAATTATCTAAATATGAAAATTATATTATCTTTGCTGACACCCTAAGTAAGATGATTGATTTCAACCACCGTACAATTTATTGTTAGAGTTATGATATATTTTATTGTTATTGAAATATCTCTTGTGAAGTAATTTATGACAAAGTAATACTTGGGGATTGAGTATTATATGTTAATCTGAAACAAAGTATACAATTTTACCATGCAATTAAGAAACATCACTTTCTAGTTAAAAAACGGTTTCTGCGGACAATCTGGCTGCTTCAGGACAGACAGAGATAAAACCAATGCAATTTGAATTAATCTGTTGGTATAAATAGTTATTGGATGAATGTGAGAGGGTTCCCAGGTAATAGTGAATAGCATGATTCTGTAATGCTGACGTGTGGCTGGGGTTAGTTGTGTGATTTCTTTTACAAATGTCTCTGGGCGAATAACGATTCATTGTATATTCAGTGAGTGCTTCCGTAGATTCCTAAATAGGATTTGTGTAGCTTTTCATCGATCATATATAGTTTTTGTAAATGAATTATGATGGCTTCAAAGACTGTATTGTCTCCACTGCGACCAGTATATGGAAAGCCCTTACGTAAGCGTTCCATAAAATTTTAATGAGATAACGGGGTGTGTTTTATTCCTTCATTTTAAGCATCACACTAAAATATTATATAACAATATATCTATTAATATAACTTAATTAATTAATTAATTAATTAATTAGAGTACTATAATACAATAGTTGACAGTATCTACAGTAACTTTGAAAACCAGGACGCAGTATTTAAGGTTATACCAATTTACAATTTTATGCAATTAGTTTGACCTGTCGATCTCACCAGCCAATCAACATAAACATATAATTTATAAGAAATTAAGTCTCGTCAAATAAAATCTATTTTCTATTTAAAATAAAATATAGATAATCAAACCCTCGGTACCCCACTCGCTAAACTTCAAGTTGTTCGCCGTGGCTGCATTGGGAAGAATTGGGAAATAACCGTACTTGGCTCACTCACGCTGTAAACGCTGTGTGCTTCATTGTTTTATCGGTGTATAACATTTTATCAGGTTGTAAAAATGTTCACATAAATGTATCCAAGTTGGATTTAATATCAAATTGCAACCGGGATTACACTTTTATTAGGATTGTAACAAAGGGAATCTCTTGATAACAGTGTCACTATTATTAATTGTGTTGCCAATACTCAAATCTAGAAACGTGGACGCAGCGTGCTTATGTTGCCTAACATTTGTTGTACATCAACAATCGACTTATTTATTTAAAAATATGTACAACATAAACCTCACGAGAACTGAAATGAATGAATTGTCTCTTAAATGAAATAATTACGTCTTTTATCAAGCAGTTATAAGCTTTGGGTACACGAGTGTGAGATATTCGACGAAAACAACACGGGAATTGCATAGGTCACGCAAAATGCGATATGGTCCAAAAATCCCAATTCAAACATAGTGAGTCTGTGCTTATTCACAAATCGTGTAATACGTGCGTTTTGCGTTTTTGAATGTGGCGACAGCCTCGCTCATGTCTGTCTACGCAATCGAAAATTTCCAAGCACCACCCACTGCGTTCTGGGCCGCCATTAGTTCGAATTACGTTTAATTGACCCGCACAGACTAGGATCACGTGTTCGTTTATAACTACACATGGTTATAAAGTTGTATACCAAATTAATACAATTCCTCACTTGGATAATAATGATTTGTATGAGTTAAATTCCAAACGTACAAGTTTGTGTACATCAAAACTTCTTGTTATACTCGTGATAACCATATTATTGTGCCTCTGTACAGCTTATGGACATTGTTTAGCAATCAATGCATTATCTCCAAACATTACAGGTAGCTTGTAATATGTAGTCAGTATAAGATCAATCATGATGACGTAGTTGCTGAAACACGTGTCCGCATGCCGATGGCGCTCATATAACTGTTGAGCAATGGTTCAATGGCTGACATAAAATAATTGCATGTGAACATTGCGTCGATACAACGTATTACCGTGAAAAACGATGAAATTGGTTATTTTGACAACAATTCTGAAGCTAATCTTCACTTAACAAAATGTGTCGTGTCTTACCAAAATACAAAACAAAACAACAACGCACCTTCCACTGTTGTATTGCCAATGCCATTTGTGTTTATTATCGGTAACCGTCGGCCTCCTTAACTATAAATTGGCTAAGATGTTGTGCGTTATTAGCATAAATTTACACATGATTTGTGAGGGTCTTTACGTCATAGTACGATTTATCAGTTATTCAAAAAGCTGGTTGATACGTGTAGCGTCATGGTATTCGTCAGAATATAAACACAGAAAGAGGAAACACATTTTATTCAGACTTGTATCTGTTGCCTTAGCCGTGATGAGTATGTATTCTACAAGTAAGTTCGTCGTAGTGCATTAATGAATGCAGTTGTTTTCGGCCATTCATCAGAAAATGGCAAGAATATAGCGCATAAAACGCATTGAGTGTTTGCATTTAGACAATTACCCGACAGGTTACATCATTCTGATAGATAGGGGTTATTTCCCCCAGATGACCAGCGGGCTAAATATACTAAATATGACAGACTAGAAAAAACATTATTCAAGTCAGTATAGATAGCATAATGTCAAACAATTAGGACACACACAGAATTTACTACTGTGGAGGTATTCAAATCGGTTTTATGATTTTTCTATGGTTTATTATTCTCATGAATTTAATTAATAAATAATCAAAGTATAGAGTAAAATATTGTTACAAATAACAGTTATACTAACTTTGTATCTTAGAGGATTTTCAAGGCAAAAAGTTAAAAAATAGTATCATATCGTGTACTCAATGTCATATTTAATTACGTGGTTTGAAATAGATCACCACAAACATATTTTCATGTGCTAATTATTAAAATAAGGAAATAGTATAGTTAACCTCTCAATGTTGCCTGATTGTGTTCAATCCATGCTTCATAGTAGTAATGTATTCATTGCTAGCTGAAATCAAACATGGCTTTCTTAATGCAAATACAAATAATCGCAGTGTAAGTAATTTAATTACAGTGAAATCAAACACAATCCTACGCTCTAAGTCCATTATAAAAGTGTACGTTTTTCACATTGATATGTCTCATTGGCCTTAAATTAGATCTATCATTCTATCTGGCAACTCGGTAACCTTTAATTTAAACTATATTCAGGGAGTCCTCCGCGGAGACTATGTCCGGAAATTGATGTGATGCGCCGTGAACTGAGCCGACAGCTACAATATACTTTGCCTATGTTGTTCATTGTAATGTGTTCGGAATATACGATTACTTACTCTAGCTTACCACTGAACTGCCTTGGCACATAATACAATTCCGACTGAACTTGAACTTCACTTTCCAAATGTAGCGTCATGTTCTTTTTGGCGACAATCTGCACTGTTTACTCTTTTGTAAATATGAAAAAAATTGTTCAATTATAAATAAAATTTGTATTACATAACAACATCACAAAAACAACGCAGCAAGCAGTGTTTGCAAATGACCCTTTCAGAATTAAATTTGTAAATGTTATTCAGTGCAATATATAATCAATAAATAACTATCATAACAATGTTTATGTCAGGTTTTCAATAATGTATCAATAATGTGCATCCGTATAGCAATGTAATCATCAGCAGTAATTCTGATTTTGTTTTAAGGATACGAATTGCAATTGTAAGCTGCCGAGAAGAGTCGATAGGCCACACAGCTGTGGTAATCTTGTATCGCAATATTGAATAATAGCCCGCGGACACCGGAAACACGTTGTTAAATATCGTAAACCAACTGCTTATACAGAGCAATGTTATACTGAGTTATTCCCAATAACCAGAAGCAACGCTAACCCACGATAATGATAGCAATCATTTCTGTCTCAGACATTAACTTTAATAACTTCCGCAATCGAAATGTCATCAAGCATTTATTTTCCAACTAGTATTTGAAATCACGTGATTAAAGCGGGTCTGTCATCTACTTTCCCGGGTAGTGCAAATGGTCTGGAACACATTAAAATGTAATGAATCCACAAGTTACAAGATTGTTGATTGGTTCCTAGTGTACCAGGTTTTATGTGTACACAATTAATTAGCTACTATGTGACAGGCACATATGCCATAATATTCTACGCCACAGGTTTTTTTTTAATCTTCTTTAAAGACTCAAAGCGAATGTTTAATATCAATTAACATAACTTTGTGTTATTTATAAAACGTCATAATATGCGTGACATATGAATGATACTGACCTGCAAATGACACGTATAATGCTTATAAAATTATTTTCATTTGAAATGCATACATATCATCATCTGAAATCCAATGCTCCATAATGCTGTCAATAAGGGTTGTTCGGATATTGTAATTTGACAATCATTCGTATTTAAAGTGTGTATTATCCTAATTCAATCAATCCTACCAGTGTATGTATAGAATATCGAATGAAAAATGTCAGTCATTCTCACATCATTATGTTATAACTGATTACTAATTATCTTACTCGTATAATCATAGCTCGTTTAGAGACTAAACACATTATTCTGTTACAGTTTGAAAAATTATCAATCCTAATTTTCTCGCTATATGCCGATATGCATTCACCAATATGCGTTTTTATTATAAAATCGTTTTTGTTTACGGATACGCCACTAACTCATGCCAACAAACTTAATGTTATGAAGAATGCTATTAAATAACACGACGTTCGGAAATTTTACTAAGTTTCATTATTCGTTTTCTCAAATGTCATGGCTTGTCTAATAAAAAAACGTGGTTTTAGTCACAGGTCTTGCCACTGGAAATAGTCTGGATTTAGACAGTTAGTTCTTCCCTACTAATGAGTCTGGAAAAGCAGGTCTTGCAGAACTCTGAATGCTGTTAGGGACTGAATCCTGACAAGAAGGAACACATAGACATACTATGAAATACTGGGGTGTACGAACATTCCATGAGAAACATTACTCGGTATATTATTTTTAGAATAGGCGGAACGGGTCGTTTTGGGGATACTTACGTCTCAAGCATACAAGCAAATATTGCAATAGATGCGACATATGTATGAAGACGAAATATACAGCGTGCGAACAGAAATATTTGGCTTTACGTCGCTGTAGGTCAGGTGACCTTCTGACAGGATTGGTAAATTTGAAAGTTACCTGCCCTGGTTCTCAATTTTAAGAAATTTCAAACAATGGTATAACATGGATTTAATTTACGTTTTACGGAAAAGTTTATATAAACTTAATTCTGTAGTAGTAATATAAATAATACACTTTCAATAATATGATAATATAGCGTTTTGGAGATCGCCAGAAAACGCTTTGAAAACTGTAAATCCTCGATGCAATGTTAACTTGTGGTTCAGTCAATGTGCTTACCGCGTTCATTTGATAATCAGGCTAAATTATCATATGCACAGTATTAGTCTGACACTGGCAGTGTAACGGCCAATTTAATATTATTGTATTTACATCGAGTTCCAACAACGAATTAAAGAAACAGGCGCCATCTAGTGACGGGTGTGAAACCTTGTTAAGGTCAGATGGCAGCTATAGTTTTTGTTTCGATTTTTTGCAAGATATGGTAAATATTTATGTGAAGAAAATTCATTCCTTTCACACGGTTTGATTGAGGGATTCGTTTCAGCAAGCAATGTTGCCACCGGGTTAGCTTATTAGTTTGCTACCATACTCAGATTCCTGTTATTTTGTGTTGACAGAGCTGAAAGTCCTGTTGCTATAAATATTGAAAACTGGAATCAGTGGTTTTTGTTTTCCCTGAAACTTGAAATATTGTCCATATCTATGATACATACGAATGTGCAGTATTATTTTTAAACTCAGTGCTATACTCAAATATTGTATTTTACTTTAAATTTCACTGAGACGAGTTAACACGTGGTGCTACAGTGTTATTATATAGGACGTTGTACCTGTGATTACTTTGTGTTGTAAATACTTTTTAGAACCATATTATTGGTTTGAATTATATTGCCATATTATTGAAGTCACAATGTAACCTGTATATTTTGGCCATTTATTGGATTATATCCCAGGGGGGCACCAGCTCCAAAACTGTGTAGAGGGTGCCATTCAGCCTGCTGCTGCTATTGTTTTTGTCAACTCAATGGGCATGCGCAAAATGTGCATGTAGTCATTAATATAGTTGTGTCGTCTATTTCACTCTGTGAATCTGCCTGGGCTACATAAAAGACGTCGCTAGGGGTAATCGGAACAATTTAACGATATTTAACCAAATTTCGGGCAGGGATATAGGTCTTGCATATATATTGTTTATTGTTTATTCAAAATATATACCCTGTACAGCTAAAATATGTATGCCCTGAATTTATACCTATTTGGACTGGAAATAGGACCTACATTTATACCTACAATCTTGAAAAACATAACCAATTTCAATGGCACCGCCCCACCGCCCGGAGATTATACAGGATATATTTACTGTTGTTTAATGTGATCCTCATGTAGTTATATTCCTTCTTATTATTTCAGTTATTGAGAATTTGAGAATTAAGCATTCTGAGCTCGTGGGATAAGACAACAATTCATTTGAGCTGATGCTAATGAGTGACAGGTCATTTGTAAACAAAAATAAAGTGTAGAATATTTCGTTGCCTGTGAGCACCTACACCTACACCTACACCTACACATACACCTACACCTACACCTACACCGGTGCTACCTACACCTACACCTACACATACACCTACACTGGTGCTAACTATACCTACACCTACACCTACACCTACACATACACCTACACCTACACATACACCTACACCTACACCGGTGCTACCTACACCTACACCTACACATACACATACACCTACACCGGTGCTACCTACACCTACACCTACACCTACACCTACACCTACACCTACACCTACACCTACACCTACACCTACACCTACACCTACACCTACACCTACACCTACACCTACACATACACCTACACCTACACCTACACCTACACCGGTGCTTCCTATACCTACACCTACACCAGCACCTACACCTACACCTACACATACACCTTCACCTACACCTACACCTACACCTACACCTACACCTACACCTACACCGGTGCTTCCTATACCTACACCTACAACAGCACCTACACCTACACATACACCTACACCTACACCTACACCGGTGCTTCCTATACCTACACCTACACCAGCACCTACACCTACACCTACACATACACCTTCACCTACACCTACACCTACACCTACACCCACACCTACACCTACACATACACATACACCTACACCTACACCTACACCGGTGTTACCTATATCTACACCTACGCCTACACCTACGCCTACACCTACACCTACACCGGTGCTACCTATACCTACACCTACACATACACATACACCTACACATACACCGGTGCTATCTACACCTACACCTACACCAGTGCTAACTATACCTACACCTACACATACACCTACACCTACACATACACCTACACCTACACATACACCTACACCTACACCGGTGCTACCTACACCTACACCTACACATACACATACACCTACACCGGTGCTACCTACACCTACACCTACACCTACACCTACACCTACACCTACACCTACACCTACACCTACACCTACACCTACACCTACACCTACATCTACACCGGTGCTTCCTATACCTACACCTACACCAGCACCTACACCTACACCTACACATACACCTACACCTACACCTACACCTACACCTACACCTACACATACACCTACACCTACACCGGTGCTTCCTATACCAACACCTACACCAGCACCTACACCTACACCTACACATACACCTACACCTACACCTACACCGGTGCTTCCTATACCTACACCTACACCAGCACCTACACCTACACCTACACCTACACGTACACCTTCACCTACACCTACACCTACACCTACACCCACACCTACACCTACACATACACATACACCTACACCTACACCTACACCTACACCTACACCGGTGTTACCTATATCTACACCTACGCCTACACCTATGCCTACACCTACGCCTACACCTACACCTACACCGGTGCTACCTATACCTACACCTACACCTACACATACACATACACCTACACCTACACCGGTGCTACCTACACCTACACCTACACCGGTGCTACCCATACCTACACCTACACATACACATACACATACACCTACACCTACACCTACACCGGTGCTACCTACACCTACACCTACACCTACACCTACACCTACACCTACACCTACACCTACACCTACACCTACACCGGTGCTTCCTATACTTACACCTACACCTACATCTACACCTACACCTACACCTACACCTACACCTACACCTACACCTACACCTACACCTACACCTACACCTACACCTACACCTACACCTACACCGGTGTTACCTATACCTACACCTACACCTACACCTACAACTACACATACACATACACCTACACCGGTGCTACCTACACCTACACCTACACCTGCACCTACACCTACACCTACACCTACACCTACACCTACACCTACACCTACACATACACCTACACCTACACCTACACCTACACCTACACCGGTGCTTCCTATACCTACACCTACACCAGCACCAACACCTACACATACACCTTCACCTACACCTACACTTACACCTACACCTACACCTACACCTACACCTACACCTACACCGGTGCTTCCTATACCTACACCTACACCAGCACCTACACCTACACCTACACCTACACCTACACATACACCTACACCGGTGCTTCCTATACCTACACCTACACCAGCACCTACACCTACACCTACACATACACCTTCACCTACACCTACACCTACACCTACACCTACACCTACACCTACACCCACACCTACACCTACACATACACATACACCTACACCTACACCTACACTTACACCGGTGTTACCTATATCTACACCTACGCCTACACCAACGCCTACACCTACACCTACACCGGTGCTACCTATACCTACACCTACACATACACATACACCTACACCTACACCGGTGCTACCTACACCTACACCTACACCGGTGCTACCTATACCTACACCTACACATACACATACACCTACACCTACACCTACACCAGTGCTACCTACACCTACACCTACACCTACACCGGTGCTTCCTACACCTACACCTACACCTACACCTACACCTACACCTACACCTACACCTACACCTACACCTACACCTACACCTACACCGGTGTTACCTACACCTACACCTACACATACACCTACACATACACCTACACCTACACCGGTGCTACCTACACCTACACCTACACCTACACATGCACATACACCTACACCGGTGCTACCTACACCTACACCTACACCTACACCTACACCTACACCTACACATACACCTACACCTACACCTACACCTACACCTACACCTACACCTACACCTACACCTACACCGGTGCTTCCTATACCTACACCTACACCAGCACCTACACCTACACCTACACATACACCTACACCTACACCTACACCTACACCTACACCTACACCTACACCTACACCTACACCTACACCGGTGCTTCCTATACCTACACCTACACCAGCACCTACACCTACACCTACACATACACCTACACCTACACCTACACCGGTGCTTCCTATACCTACACCTACACCAGCACCTACACCTACACCAACACCTACACGTACACCTTCACCTACACCTACACCTACACCCACACCTACACCTACACATACACATACACCTACACCTACACCTACACCTACACCTACACCTACACCGGTGTTACCTATATCTACACCTACGCCTACACCTACGCCTACACCTACACCTACACCGGTGCTACCTATACCTACACCTACACATACACATACACCTACACCTACACCGGTGCTACCTACACCTACACCTACACCGGTGCTACCTATACCTACACCTACACATACACATACACCTACACCTACACCTACACCTACACCTACACCTACACCGGTGTTACCTATATCTACACCTACGCCTACACCTACGCCTACACCTACACCTACACCGGTGCTACCTATACCTACACCTACACATACACATACACCTACACCTACACCGGTGCTACCTACACCTACACCTACACCGGTGCTACCTATACCTACACCTACACATACACATACACATACACCTACACCTACACCTACACCGGTGCTACCTACACCTACACCTACACCTACACCTACACCTACACCTACACCTACACCTACACCTACACCTACACCGGTGCTTCCTATACCTACACCTACACCTACATCTACACCTACACCTACACCTACACCTACACCTACACCTACACCTACACCTACACCTACACCTACACCGGTGTTACCTATACCTACACCTACACCTACACCTACACCTACACATACACATACACCTACACCGGTGCTACCTACACCTACACCTACACCTGCACCTACACCTACACCTACACCTACACCTACACCTACACCTACACCTACACCTACACCTACACCTACACCTACACCTACACCTACACCTACACCGGTGCTTCCTATACCTACACCTACACCAGCACCAACACCTACACCTACACATACACCTTCACCTACACCTACACCTACACCTACACCTACACCTACACCGGTGCTTCCTATACCTACACCTACACCAGCACCTACACCTACACCTACACCTACACCTACACCTACACCTACACATACACCTACACCGGTGCTTCCTATACCTACACCTACACCAGCACCTACACCTACACCTACACATACACCTTCACCTACACCTACACCTACACCTACACCTACACCTACACCCACACCTACACCTACACATACACATACACCTACACCTACACCTACACTTACACCGGTGTTACCTATATCTACACCTACGCCTACACCAACGCCTACACCTACACCTACACCGGTGCTACCTATACCTACACCTACACATACACATACACCTACACCTACACCGGTGCTACCTACACCTACACCTACACCGGTGCTACCTATACCTACACCTACACATACACCTACACCTACACCTACACCTACACCAGTGCTACCTACACCTACACCTACACCGGTGCTTCCTACACCTACACCTACACCTACACCTACACCTACACTTATACCTACACCTACACCTACACCTACACCTACACCTACACCGGTGTTACCTATACCTACACCTACACCTACACTTACACCGGTGCTACCTATACCTACACTTACACCTACACCTACACATACACCTACACCTACACATACACCTACACCTACACATACACCTACACCTACACATACACCTACACCGGTGCTACCTACACCTACACCTAGACCGACACCTACACCTACACCTACACCGGTGCTTCCTATACCTACACCTACACCTACACCTACACCTACACATACACCTACACCTACACCTACACCTACACCTACACATACACCTACACCTACACCTACACCTACACATACACATACACCTACACCTACACCTACACCTACATATACACCTATACCTACACCTACACATACACCTACACTTACACCGGTGCTACCTGCACCTACACCTACACCTACTCATACCTACACCTACACCTACACCTACACCTACACCTACACCTACACCTACACCTACACCTACACCTACACCTACACCTACACCTACACCTACACCTACATCTACACATACACCTACACCTATACCGGTGCTACCTATACCTACACCTACACCTACACATCCACATACACCTACACCTACACCTACACATACACCTACATCTACACCGGTGTTACCTATACCTACACCTACACCTACACCTACACCTACACCTACACATACACCTACACCTACACCGGTGCTACCTACACCTACACCTACACCGGTGCTACCTACACCTACACCTACACCTATACCTACACCGGTTCTACCTACACCTACACCTACACCGGTGCTACCTGCACCTACACCTACACCGGTGCTACCTACACCGACACCGGTGCTACCTACACCTACACCTACACCAGTGCTACCTACACCTACACCGGTGCTACCTACACCTACACCGGTGCTACCTACACCGGTGCTACCTACACCTACACCTACACCGGTGCTACCTACACCTACATCTACACCGGTGCTACCTACACCTACACCTACACTGGTGCTACCTACACCTACACCGGTGCTACCTACACCTACATCTACATCTACACCAGTGCTACCTACACCTACACCGGTGCTACTTACACCTACACCTACACCTACACCGGTGCTACCTACACCTACACCTACACCGGTGCTACCTACATCTCTAATAACGAACTAGCTAATGGTTGTTTACTACATACTACAGACATGAGCAAGATAAAGGGTACGGTGTCACAGATGATATGGAACATTGCAAAACTCCTGAACATGAAATGACATAGTAAGCAAAATAGTTGGAGTACAACAAGAAAGTTACGTTTGAGAAATTGATATATAAGGATAATTTAAATGAGATTAGAATAGAGTACACTGATTGGATAAAATTGTATGAAAAATTTGTTAATATTAATGACGCATACTATGAAATGCTTGTCTAAACAGGAGGAAAATGGTGACTATTTGGAATGGGGATTCAGTAGGAGGTTCAAATGATAGAATACTCTACTGAAATAGAGTTAGAATTATGGCAACTAAATTCAAGTGAAACTGATAAAAAAATATTATACTGTACTGTAAGAATAGACGTGCACCACTGGTGGTGAAACAAACTTTACTCCATGATATGAAACCATCCTCTCAAAATGCATGTCTTACATTAAATACAAGACACTCAATTCCCCGGGACAACGATAGTGGTACACACTCCAATAGTAGTGGAAAGCCATCCACAGAAGTAATTATGGCATTAGTGCAAGAACTGAAAAAAAACTTAAGTAGAGGCATTGTAATGAGAGTTCAGAAGAGAAGAGAAGAGAACAGTTTATATAAAGAAGCATATCCAAGTACATTACATTGCGATGAATATAATTCGAAAAAGTCATATTCCAGAAAACTCCATTAAAATTAAGAATAATAGTCAAGTCAGAACTTGTCCACACAGATATGCAGATGCATCAATAATCACGGTAGCTATAGTATCAAAGATGTTGGGTTACGACTAAGTGATTTACGGGGTCAACATACTATTGGCCTTCCTGTTTTGCATACTAGAATAGAATACCAGTAACCAAACAATTCGGCCCAATACACATTCGTTTTTCACAGTCGCGAGTCACCGCCATGTTGGATAAAAGCATTTTATATAGCAGGTGGCACTGCCCTGACACAATGGGGTATGTACTCCGATTTGAGCGACGCTCATATGCGTCTTTATAGTTTCTTTATAGTTCATAGTTGTGTTCAATCTTGCGTTATGACGAATTGATTCATGCGGGCGTAGTATTGCTATTTTTTATAATAAAATCATATCACAACCTGCATAGGTCTTTTTAAAAAAATGTCTCATCTCAACATTTAAGCGTTTCCATGATAGATAGTATGAACTGTTGACAAATAATCTAGGCAGATGACCTCTAATTGTTACAACATCATTTCCTGTGTAGAAGGTTATTTCATGAATCGACTACTCAGATTTATAGAAATCCCTATACGATTATTGATTATCGGCTAATGGATTGGCATGTCAGTGCTGCCTATTTGAATTTGAGACTATTGTCATGATTAACATTCATAACCGTAGACAATGTCTTATAAATTAATCCAATGGTTTGGGACGTATACATTTCCCAGGGAAGTGTTGGGATGTTATGAAACCTGCCTGTAATTTGCATCGGAAACTTGACAGATTTTACGGTGACTGGATTTTACCCAAAACTGTGGTTCATTCATTGTTCAAAATCAACTGCTAAATAACCTCACATATAGTTGATTGAATTGCGTTAATCACAGTCCCTTTATTCCTCTATAGAGGGACTGTGGGCTAATCATAGCCACATTTTTTTTTCACATTTCAGGAGTTTGATGAACTTATGTGTTAGATAATGTATGTAATTGTCTTGTAATTTATGACACAAGTGCACAAGTGCAATATAACTAAAATAAAATACAGACACTTTCCGGGGTACATTAGAAATGCCCACATTTGCAGGTCGTTATTTCCATTTAATAATGTAATGCAATTTAATGTTTGTCTATCCTCGTCTCCCTTCATCGCTTAGCTTATTTCGCCAAATACCACAATACCTATGACTGATCATATATCTACCATTAGTGGGTGGGGTTATTCGATTCAAGTCCGTCGAGCGAATTCACACGTTATTGCCCTGGATTATACCAGCAAACAAACCTAACCCACTCAGTGCTCACCTAGCCCGAGGTGTGGCACTCGTTTTATGTATGTATTTTTAGGTTTACGTATGTATATACACCTAACACGGATGTTAAACCTATGCCGGTTGTGAGACCCTAAACTCCGGTAAATAAAGTAACACCAATCATATGTTTTTGTGATACATTATGAATCTTGTCTTTTCAATAACAAGATCAGTGTTAGATGACCTGAGGCCACTATGACCCAGATCATAACAGTCAACCAAGTCACATATTAAATAAATTTCAGCAAAAATATTTAAAATTGTATAGACAGTCAACAGTACTTTTAAATGTATTTTCACAATTGCGTAGCCAAGGCAAATCATAAAGTGTACATGTAATGTGGTCAGATTCTTTTAAAATGACGAGTCTATTTGCTTCCTTTTGAACAGATTAAAGTTTATATAGCTCAAATTGAAGGCATCCATAACATTTAATATTACAGTAGTCTAATCTCGACGTCACAAATGCATGGACCAACTTCATCGTGGCCGCTTTATCCAATAGAGTCCAAATGTAAGCTGACTTACAAGATGAGTATTATGGGTGCCCCAAAATCACCACTAGTTTTAAAATGAGCTCCAAGATTGCGGACTGAGCTAGACAGATTTATGTCAGACCCACCAATTCTCAATGAGTTCAACATTTCAGTGTTCTTTTTAAAACGCGATAAAAAATGAATAATATTCGATTTCAACCAGGCACGAATATCTTAAATACACGTCTCAATACACGATTAATTGAATCGGATGGCTTATTATAAGTTACATATAGCTGAAAATTATCGGTATATAGCATCAAATCAATATCATGACGTAATAATAATGTCTTCAATGTGTAAAGTGTAAACAGAATCAGGCCAAGGACGGAACCTTGAGGGACACCGAATAACAAATTAGTTGGTAACGATGATGATAATGAGTCGAACGAGATATTGAATGAACGATCTGTAAGACAGGAAGTGAACCCTTGAAGAACTGTGCCTGTAATACCAAAACTATGTTGGAGACGATGAATTAAAATAGAGTGTTCCAAGGTATCAAACGCGGCGGAAAGATCGAGCATGGCCAGCATAACGTCCTTTTTAATGTTATCTTTAAGGAGCTTCGTATGTAGAGTATCCAAAGAACAATATTTATTTGACGATTTAGTAATGGGTAAAATCTTTAAATACCCTGTCAGGTAGAACTACTGAGCCAACTATTTTTCTCTTCACCTAGTTTTGAGATGTATTTTTTGATACATATATATTTTGCTGTTAACTACAGATATCTCAATACCCTTTAATCTAATTCAATACAGCTGGTTATATATAGCTGCAAAGATATTACAGAAATGCACTAAATCTAAATATGGAAATCTATTGCATATGACAACACACGTGTATTTATGGATGTATGTATATGTGTGTCTGTTCCACCAATATCTCAAGAACAAATAATTCAATTTTAATGATGCTTTGCGATGATGCGCAGACCTGATACGGTTTCAGTGGAAATCTGTGCTCGTTACTGAATATATTATACTGCTATACACTAACCTACTCAATAGAGAAATGTCATTCTTTTTTTGGCAAAAACTGCTGAGTGACAGGCTATTTGTTGATCATGGCAATTTTACTTTTTTGTGACAACCGCTACTCCAATTGCCTTGATAATAGATATCTGTGTATCTTGGATGGGCCTCTATTAGATTAGTTCTTTCTGTGACACTACGGGACACTTAACTAATTCATACATATATAATATCACTGATGTTGATGAATCCGCTTCATGGGTACTAATAATTGTGTTTTCTGTGATAAAACAAACACACGTGTTGAAACACATATAATAGAATGGAAACAAAGCCAAAGTCGTTTGATTCCTTACTTTGATTTTTATGTAACTATACAGAACGCTTGTTAATTTGAATGCTCATATTTAAACATCCGTTTTGTGAAATAAATGCTCGTTTTTTATATTTACTGCTCATATTTTAAATTTGAAATGTCATATTTCAATGTATTATGGTTTTAATTATAGCCCTAATGCCCTAATGTTATGGTGTGATATGAGTTATATAGTATATACTATGTCGTCTAATTATTTAAATTTATTTCAATAATAATCTTTTCTATAATAGATTCTAGATAAGATAGTGGAACATACACATTTAACCCCAGCACATTTACTACCAATAATCCATAGTTAATAGAAAGTATATCCTCCCTGAATTGACTTCATCTTCAATGTCTTCAATGTTGCTGACAAAACTCTTAATGAGTTGTGATAGTGCAGACATGTAATACATTTACTATATGCTTACCACAATTGCATTATATGTGTAATGTGTCTGATCTAATAAAACGTAAATTACTTCATTCCAAAGTGTGTATACTGAACATTTGATACGTAATCGCAATGAACATTTCAATCAACGCAATAGCAGTATAATTATAGTACAGTGCTAAGTTAGTATGTACTAAAAATGATAAACTGCCCACACCAGAACAGCAATTTAGTTGACATTGAGTGATATAATGTCAATTGACCAAATAACCCACAGTGATTACTTATATCAGTGTAAGCGTAATCTCTCGTAAAGGTTGTTTATTGTCTAGCCACATAACCTTCTCACTTGTAACCCCCTTGGAAACTAGACTTTTACGAATGATCTAGGTCTTTGTCATTAATCTTATTGTTATATGTAGAGTGTGTCCCTAAGACATTTGCATAAATGTATTTTTGTTGGCGTCAGTATATTCACAACTTAATAACGGAAACGTAATGTTTTGTATTCATGACCGAATGATTCCTTTTGCTTAGAACCACCACTTTCATAATAAAACAAAATAAAGATGACAACGGAATACTGGACTAATGACACATATGTCAACAAATCATATTGTCCAGATGTACACGGATTGTGTTTGTCTTAATGTGATAGAGTGGTTACACTGTTTGGTCCAATAGTCTAAACTTGTCTTTCAATATTGCGATGTAATTTATTGAAGTAACTATACAGTTGAATCTTTGAGTATTTGAAAAAAACAAATGCAATACAGGCGTTTTCGCTATTATGAAACAGTGTTCGTTGTGTACGCTTAATGTACCTATATCGCTTCAGTGGTCAAGATATAAGTCAAACTTAAAATGACAAATAAACGGAGCTTACTTTACAACCCCTAGACCGGAGTAAATGTAATAATATTTGTATTTAGCTATAGCGATTGGGGCGGTTGAGCGCGGTCAGGTCAACACTTATGAATCTACTTATTTAAACGGCCACAATCTATATTTACATACACCCAGTATATCCCATAGTCATTCGGCAAATCCGAAACACTTTCCTGTAGACAACAGTTGAAGCCGTTGTGAACAAATATAGGTATCGTTACCTGGAGAATGTCAACATAATAATTCTATATTTATTTTCCTCAATGTCCGTTACCATGTGTAAGTTCAAAATGTGTTGAACCCTCAGTCTGATTGCCACTTTAAGATAGGTTCGTTCGTCAAACATTTGCAAAGAATTTAGAACTAACTAGACACAAACTAAGATACATAATTGAAAATCCACAAGTACAACTGACCATTTAACATTTAACTTTACCACAAGCCTAAATTTAATTAAGGGAATTCCACTTTGTGTTAAGGGAAAATCATATCTTATCTAAAGTCCCCTAACACAAAGATAGTGTTCACCAACACTAAACAATGATATTTTTTTCTACTTTTGTTCCCCCATTGGATAGATACACATCACACTTTTCCTTTTAACTGGAACACGTGTGTGTGATCTTCTCAGCCGCTAAATTATATTCATATTTTCTGTAATATGTCAGTCAACTTTAACGTGTTATTGTCTTCATTATTAAATAGATTATTAAAATCTAAAAGTTTGTTTAAAAGTATGCATAAACAATTTTATTACACTATATACTGTTATCTTCCCTTTATTTGCCATACCAAAATTAAGATACATCTCGCAATATATCCATTACCTCGCCACACGTGAAGAACTTTTGCAGTTTCCAATGCTCAGCATAATGGAAAACAACATTTAAACATGTGACACATACAGTAATGCAATAAATATAGTCAGACCATTGATATTACTTGTCATACATCGATTTAGTCAGTATTGTGCTTAACAGACATGTATTGAAGAAACAGGTCGAGTTAGTTGTCATACCATCTTTTCACGTTCTAGTCCTGTTTCGTATGCATATATTTCCATGATTTACTCCCACTTAAACATTAAACGACTCCACTTTAGAAATATAAACAATTGATTACTGCCAATAGAAGCCCACTTAACTAATTGGGAATTCCTACTTGTTCCTAAAGTTATATTTGTTACTTGGCCAGAAGGATTCATTAGCAGTAAGGTGGGTTATTTATGTACATTTCAACGTAGAAGCAGACTCAATTTCAACATTGCAAGCGTTTGTTATTCTGAGTGTATTTTAGTGTGAGTAAAATGCGTACAGATCTGCAGGCATAGAATTCATTGTATCATGTAGTTTAATTCATTACTGTATATTCACATTTTCCCTGCATTGCACACGTGATTGTCCAATAATTCAATGCAATACAGTGCACAATTGTGACATGATTAGTTTGATGGTCTAATTACGCGTCACTAAGTCACAATGCATGCTCTAGTTCTACTTTTACCTTTGTCATGTATTGTATCTAGGCCATTCACGTAAAACGTACATATAATACAGCAATACTGTGCTGTTTCCTCACTTCTATGACAAATTACACAAACTGGCGATTGTGTTGTACTTATTATGCAACACTGTATGAGCTCAATGCAAATATTGATAAGAAAGCGATGCAATCAGGATACATGAATGTGTTATATAGTGTACTAATTTAAAGCCACAAACTAGACACGCAAAGTACATTGTATCGTTTACGGAGACCTGTACATTGACATATCACCTATATACACGTAATTAAGTTACATGGTCGTATTAGTAGCTAAGCCTTGTTTTGCTAACGAGCCATGTAGACACGCCATACTGTTATAGTTTACTTAACACATAGTATTCACTAACGGCAGCGTAATCGACCATATATATGAATGTGGTTTGTGAAACCCTTTGGCGAAAATCAATAACACCTGAAATATGTATTTCGTAATCAACAAACCACCATTAGCGTGAATAACGATCATTCATATAACCCGATATCTAAAGATGTTGTATATTACATATTTAAATTGTATGTTCATGTTGTATTCAATTAATGGTTTTCAGAGCAAATTCTATGCGTTTGTACGTACAGTTACTGCATAGTATCGAGACAATCATTGATTTATTGAACGAGTGCAGTAACGTGCATTTTACTCGTGTATATCCCGTATTCTCGTTTCAAAAAAATCTAACACAAGAATATTGCTCATTTCGTTTACACATATGATCGCCGCTCGTTAATTTATCATACGACTCGTCAAATACGCAAATTAGTGTTGCTTCGCGGCATGGATTTTTCATTTATAAAACTGCGTATGACCACTGGTTGACGACTAGATATTTTACGCACTTTGCATGTTCTAGCAGGCGTTTCACGGTCGATCGAGTACGAGTAATGAAACAAAAAATAAGGTAACATTCAACAGAGTAAACTATGGTATAACATTTGGAACCTAATGTTATGTAATCACTTTCACTCGGACATTCCTTTTACACGTGTATATCCAGGCCAATATTGTCGTGCCGACAGAGTTATTTAGTTCCAACCCAATAGAGTTGCATGGCTAGATTTAAACTGAGTAGTGTTCCACGAACTGCTACCTAGAGTGTACGTATTTGTGTCTCGTTCAAATGACGTTTGCAATGCACGCAACTAGATATAAGGTGTTTGTTCAAAAGTACACCATATATTGTGAAACAATTCATGAACTAGTGATTAAGACAGAACAATTATTTATTGCACTATGTTTTAATTAAGTTTAGTTTTTTAAATCGTGATATCTTGTGAGTTACATTGCATGTCTGATCGAGCATGTACCTATGAGACAGTATGTTATATTGCGCCTCGTAAGTTTTATGCTGAAGTATCGTATTGCCACGTCGTTCTATATGTTTAATTTGTTTTTCGTGGTTTTGGCTATAAACCAAAAACTTCAATTCTATCATTGAGTGCATGTAGCATGATATTCTGTTTGAAAAATTATTGGCCAGGGATTTCCATATGGTTGTTTACTTGGTGGCTACAAGGTCAACCACCTGGTATATGCTGATGACATTGTCATTTTTTTCTACTGGATCATATGGTCAGCAGATGTTAGTGGATGCATGTGGCCAGTTAGGTAACCGGTGTTCAGTTCTCTTTAATGAAAAGAAGACTGTATGTATGCTTTTTCAACCTCGCATTAGAATAGTTAATCCGGACGAGTGTATATCATTTTAAATGGTAGAATTCTTAAGTATATTGACGTGTATAAATATTTGGGTCATTAAATAACCTCTGATCTTAAAGATGATAGTGATATATGTAACAAGACTAAAATGTTTGATGTTAGGGGCAATGTTATTATTCGTGATTTCCTGTAAAGTGCAATTTGTTTTCTGTTTTTGTGATGTTTCATATTGTTTTTATTTATGGTGTAATTACACCATCCAGTCTTATTGTAATTTACGCAGAGCTCAGTCACAAGTTTTTCTAAAATTGTCCAGTTATAAACACTCTTCAAAGCAATAGTTTGATGTTTGTTGGTTTATCTCTTTTAACGTTTGACAAAATTATTAGGTGTTTAGGTTTTCTTTCACGTTTACACTTGTCTGACAACCCACTTGTAACAGCTGTATTATCTATTTCTATTTTGTAGGATAGTATTTTATGGAAACTGTGAAGCAAGAGAATTTTTTGATGTGTACATATTGTTTTAACTTCTATGGATTATTCCTTTTTTTAATCTGAAATAAACCTCAATAATAATAATAATAATTGTTCATAAAATTCTCATGTGCTGTTGAATAAGGCCGAAATAAGGTCTGAATGTGTTTGAGGGAGAAGGGTCAATACATTATGAAAACTACCATAACTTTTAGTATATATGAACAATTTCTTCAAATTTTGTGTGTGCATGTTTTTCTACGTTTCCATTTGCATGGCATCCTAGCAACTATAACCATAACATAGCAAATATGCATAAAAGTACCTGTTTAATGATACAAATTGACCTCATTGATATGCATACAAATTGTTACAAGCAAACAATTTTAGTTACAGGTTGCTACCAGATAGATAAGATCAACATTCAACATTAATTTTCATTATATTGAGTAAAACAGGATATCTTCACACACAGCACCCCATAGCAACCAATTTAAAACTTAGTAGTCAAAAAATCCTGACCAATACAGTTAATACTTTGATTATGCATTCATTTTGTTGAAAGTTTGTTGGTGAGTATGATCCTAATAACCACTGACATTCGTAGCAACGTAGGTTCAGTAGTTTATTGGCCCAAGCCGGACATTGCTGCTCGCAGCTATATTTTCATATTCTTGCACTCACCAGATTTGTATCACGTGATAATGAGATATGTATTACACGGAGCAACCACGATATATGGTGTAAATGTATTTACCCTTTATACAGTGTAAGTACTCGGTAAACTTTTACTTACGCAAACTATAAACACGCCTCATTCTGACAAATTGCGTAATCAAAATCGCCAGGTTTTACATATTATAGTATCCACGCAAATTACAAAAACGGATTGTCCCGATTAAGGGGATGTACACTTTACCTATGTTGCCATCGTTACAAACACTTCATAATTATTGCAGGCGTGATATTGTCGCCAACGATTTGTATCTCTGTTGTGTGCGTTACCATCGTTACATGGAATCACAACAGACGACACTGACGTGATGCTAATATGAAATCACGTGTCAAGTTACGCAACTAATTATATACAATAATTCAAAATATTGACATCGAGAAAAAAAACATCATATATAATTGTAGGAATTCATACTTATGTCCAGACTCCATTGGTTTATAAACAAAAACAGAATCTGGTATGTAGAACAATGGCGTAATTATTGCCTACCTACCTGTCATAAAAGTGATCCTAGTATTACAAATTACTAAGTTCTTCAAAATGAACATCATACCCATTGGGATCTTCGATGACATGTCAGTAATCATGTCTTGTTACACCGAGTAGATTGCGTGTGGGGCGTGATAATAATGTATGGAACTGCTGCTATATGTTTATACATGCTCAACCATAGCTTGTGCTTCAGTGACGAATGGCTACCTGGGGAATGACAAAGAATAGAACAGCATCAACTCAATACACATTTTCCCCGACGTATGTTTCCGATCTTTCAGACAGCGTTGGGTGAGGCACGGTTCCAGACGCAGTTTAGAATGGCAATTCTTACTAAATGCTGTTGTTGTAATTTACGAGTTGGGAGTTTAGTAACAGCCGTGTACACACTGGTGAGTGACATTCTGATATATATATATATTATTTATTGTAATATGTCCAAGTAACACTACTAGTGTCCTTGGCTGTGACATGCAGAACAATGTCTAACGTACAATACAGTGGCGAGACGGAGGTCACGTGATAAGAGATCTCAAATGTCAAGTTTAATTTCGTATTTATTTATTTTCTGACAGTTGTTGATTAATATCTGAATATCTCTGAAAATCATTATAATGGCAAGGTCGTTAAGATAATTATTGGTTTCTCTATATACTGTCATATTCATCGAATATGTATGGTACATCTTTTATATGTATGGTACATCTTTTTCACCTTCAGAAGTAGACATATTGCAGGATAGTCAACAAAGTGAATAGGAAAAGCATAAATTTATACTCAGATAACGACGGATATAATTGTTAAATATTCTGTAACATATGTGAAATGAATTGTTTATCTGCATATCAGTTATCTAAATGTGTAATGACGTGGTATTTTTTACAGAATTATGAATGTTTAATAACGCATGCGCACAACACCTTGCTTGACACAATCACTGAGCTATAAACATTGCCGACACATATAGAAACAACTGATTACTCCATTTTAAGAGAAGACTATCTGTCGTGAAGATCGTATATCATCATGATTTATTCTCTTTACTTATTCATAGTTCATGCGGTGGTTTTACTGCTAGTCATACGTCTATTTCGTGACACTATTAATATTATTACGCTATACCAGTTGTAGTGAAATGAAACACTAGTATACAATTAACGCAATTCTGCAAACAGTGTTAAGCATAAGGCAACTAGGGCAGTGCTGCGTGACAAATACTATTTAAATTGTTTGTATGAAGGAGGATAACTGGAATTTGTGCGTGTGGAAATGCATTCAGTTATTGTGACAATGAATGGAGTAGACAGGACACTTCTTTGCATTATGTTATATACAATTTATATTTTTTGAAAAGCAGGTGCGTCTACTCTAATCACGATATAAAATTGATTTGACAAGAAAATAAGCTGTGTTGTAATATAAACAATTTAATTTCGTGACTACTGTGTATAATTACGATGTTGTTCATATGTTTTGTTGACAATATCTCGGGGAATTGAAAATAGATAATATTTTATGTGAAATTATAATACGTATGCAATTTGAATGGACTATGTACACGCAATACGACGTTCATCAATTAGTCCTTTAACCGGCGTTGATTTCAATACGTAACTTTCTAACGAAAGGTGGGTGGTTAGACTTGAATATTACTCGTGTTGTACGGCATCTCAAGTTTCCAATGAGGAGGTCACTATATATAATACAGAGAGGGTGTTAAGGCAATGAACAAATGACTCGGAAATTGCGTAGTGGTCATATTTCAAGAAATGCTTTGTATATTTATATGTGCTATGTAATTACAACATCCACTTTGATAAGGGTCATCATTATTGGATTTGATGGTACTGAAACGTCTTTCAACAAGAGGAACACAGCTTGCCAATTACCCTTATAAGATCTCTAAATTAAATTTAGTCACTAACTTCTATATAATATAATTCATAATAACACAATATTACTGTTATGTTCGCTTATATATCTGAATATTTGTAATTTGCCAGTAGAATATTAACCATCCGTATGTTCTTGTCTACAAATAACAGCAGAGGAAAATACAGTACATATAATGTGCAGTGATAAAAACATCTGAACGTTCAGGATGTTTTCAGCTCATTATATCCTACATTATTAAATTCATTCTATATTGAGCACGATTTCTGCCTCTACTATTAAATTATTTTATTATTAACAGAATATGTGCAAATTAAGTACAGTACTAATGTGTTTTTAAAGCACGGGATCGTTTCACCGAAACCAATTCGTTGATATTATTACTGACTGTAAAATGTGTGGTCGACGCCATGAACACTCATAATTTATATCTTAAATTCAGCCGATTGTTATTAAGAAACACAACCTGTGGCAATATTAAATATACAGTACAAACTGAATAAAAAATATTTTTCATCAAAAACTATCAGGGATGTATCAAATATAAAATTTATGTTTTATTCACTCAATATATATATATATACGGCATACGATTGTTTCATATGAAAGACTAGGTCAATAATAATAATGGGATATGACTTGGGAAACGTTTATGTTTATGCTTATGTTTAGACACTCGATTTTTATTAAGTAAAGTAACATATTACTTACCTAACAGTAAGTGGTATCGGGTTAATACTTATTCAATGCTAGTAATATAAGCATACTTGTATATAAAGCACACTCGATAAATTAGGAACAACTCGAAACAGAGAGATGGTATATACCATATCAGAGAACAGTAGGTAATATTCATAAAATACTGGATATCACCTGAAATTACTGTGCGTGATTTCCCAACCTTTATACGAGTACAGGTGTGTATAAATATCCATTTATGAATACATGAGTGAGTTGCGATGTCAATATACAGTGTGTGATTTGAAGGATGTACAAGAAAGGCATATTTACGGTCAAACCGTTTAGTCAAGTCAATCTGCTCCCTTCACATAAATGCGTGTTTAACGTCATAGTCCAAGATTTGACATCGAGATTATTACACAATTTCAATCATCTTGCGTCGATGAAAAGTCTATGAATGAGGATATGGGCATCACAATACGTTAATCATTTTTGTTCATCATTTGGTCACTCAGCAAAAGCTCACTAAATCCGGGCATAAATAGCAGTGTGTATTATGAAATATGTCACAACATTCACAGAAACAATATCAATGGGTATTATTATATCATTAGTTTAAATTATTATTATTATATATTATTCAATCTGTTCATAGATACATTGTAACAACGTTAGTGCATGTAAGTGGATTATTGTCGAGTCAGAACACGATATAACTGTAAACACTATCTTACGGTATCCCTTTACATACTCAGGCAAGTGTTATACAGGCTATAACATATTACAATTCTGGATAACATTATATCGATGTGGAAAAGAAGGTTTCGTTTTATTTTGAATGAATAAAATAATCTTACATAATAGTTGGCACTGACATAACATAAATGTAAACACTCTCCGATTATTACCTTGATATCGAATCTATGTGTGTGTCTTTCTTTATGGAAATGAAACATGAAAAGAGTGATTAGCCGTTGCGACATATCCTATTTACGCGTTGCTATATAATAGAAACGAGTCATGCCCAATTATAGATAAATCTTTATGAAACATCATCGTTATTTGACCTTGTTGAAGGTATATTTATTAAGTATTGCTCAGCTAGAAATGATTTACCTTGTGTTATTTATAGCTGGGCACGTTATTGATTGCGCTGTACGTAAAGAAAATCTCCTTTCTACAATACTTAGAAAATTTATTGCGCTTTTAATATCTTCAAATGTCATCTAATGTGCGCTAATCTGAGACCAATTCAGATGTAATATGTTACCTTCATTCAGTGCGTTTATCACGTCTGCCACTCTTGATTGCTGCTACTCCTTGATGAATATGTATAAGTGGTGAATATAACACTTTACAAACCGACCATTCTACTTTTATTATGTCAATATTTCAAGTAAGGTCTGATTTTTGTATCGTTATATATCAGCACATACTAGTTGTTAGGATGTTAGTTTCACTGATAAATTGTGATATATATATATACATATGTATATATATGCATAGATTTGAAAACAAAATAATGTAAATGTGTTTGAAGTAATTACATTTCTTACAATCACGCAGAGCTATGATGCAATATATGCACAGCGTTTAGGAGAAGAATTAATCATACGGTAATAGCAAAGAGGCTGGAGTAGTATGCGTTCATACAGACTTGGATTGGCCATGATTGTCAGTCATCGTTGTATCATATGTAATGGCGTGATTCAAGGAACCTGTTGATTGTACTCCGTACACTCACATTTCACGTCTGGTTGTCTCAATTCAGGTTATCATACTCAACAGTATTGCCAAAGTAACCTTGGCAAATATTAGAAATATTGTAGACGTAATTTAGTTTGTGTCAATCATTTTTCAGTACGCATTACATAATCTTATATAAATGTGCTGACATTTTTAATCAAAGCTTATTACCAAAAGAAATTTGGAGTAAATACTGATTGGATCTTATATGAACTCTTCCTTGCTTTATATATTTTAAATTGGCCGAGAAAAAGCAATGGCAACTCGTTCAGAGATCACATAATTGCGGGTTATATTTGAACACACATGGGCCATATATATATACGACATGTTGTGTGTGTTCCTCCAAACGCAAATAGCATCCAAGGGTATCTAATTTTAGATAATACACTACACGCAGAGCTCTTGTACCCAGGCGCAAAATGGTCTCTAATAAATGTTTCAACGGAGTGTTAGACAAGAAGGTCCCTTGTCCCCATATTTGTTCATTATCTGTGTTGAATTGTTAGCTCAATCTATAAAATCGAATCCACAAATTAGGGGTGTAGTAATTTCAGGCTCACAATTTTTACTCGGACAATATGCCGATGGTACATTCACCATCATTGGTGGAACGAAAAACATTTATGCCATATGTAGAGTTCCAGCAACAATATATAATTTGAAAAGTGATTGTATTACATACCAATCGATTTTATATTCAATTCCAAAGACATGGAAAACGGAAATAGCAAAAGAAAGAAAAAATGTTAAACTCGTTAAAAATTTGGATAAGATTGTTGACACTGGAAAACTTTCAAAAAATTCAACAACCATCTAGTGAATGGAATTAAACGAATGCCAAGTAAAATCATGTATAAATGGCAATCTAAGGCGAGTCAGATAATGAATGGTATATAATATTTGCTAGACCGTTCAAAATAACTAAAGAAACCAGATTGCAAGGTTTTCAATATAAAATCATTCACAGGTCTTTAGCTGCAAACTATAGTTTAATTAAAATGGGAAAAACAGAATCGGCTTTGTGCACATACTGTGAGTCGAGTCTGGAAACAATAGAACATTTATTTTAAGAATGCGATTGCATTAGAATTTGTTGATCACTTTTTGTTAAATGGATTAAAGACCAAACTGACTATATAGATATACACCATTTTACATTAAAAGATATATTATTAAGTAATGATAGACACTCGGCACTAATAGGTAATTTGATCTTGCTCTGTAAATTGTTCACTCTAAAATCAACAAAATAAAACCTCGATTCCAATTGTAACTACCAGACAGACATCGCCATTTCTAATCTGGAAGGCCACAACAAATTTAGACAGAAGTGTGACAATGTCATGTTCACTTGACTTTTAAGGTATATTGAATTATGTAATAGTTTATGGACTCAACTAATTGTTGTATTTTTTCATTTTTCTGCTGTGTATTCCTTTTTCTTTGTTGATTGAATAAAAAAACATGGTGTAGCTACCTAAGGAATATAAACTAACAAGATATGTGGAATAATCATTACAGACAAATTGCACGGCATCTTGTTTAGGACAACCAGTTACCACTATTACAAGTGACACATTACTCAATAGCAAGCATACTTACATACATTGTTTGCTGACAAAATACACAGCCACGGTTACCCTGTTTCAGCCTCTGTGACTGTTTGACTACATTCACAAGTCACCTAGCTTGAAGCGGTAAGCATCGGCGTGGCACGCGTAGAAAGGATCACAGCGTAGAACGCGTCACAACGATCCCGGATGTGACGTTTCAGTGGCGGCCGTTCATATTTGCTCTATATAAAAAATATCCTTAATATCCATTCTTGCACGTTTGCTGTCTATTTCTAATGAATTAAGTTCCTCCAAATCTTTGAAAGCAACCCCAAAGCAACAGTGACCGGGACAGCACCAGTGTAGCGAACGACAATTTGTTATGCGCAGTAGTTTCAGTGACGTCATTCATGTGATATGCCAATTGGCGGGTAATATACAATGTAATATTCATTTTCATTCAATGTCAGGTGACTGAGTCTCAACCAATTACAGAATGCGTAACATAAGTGAAATGTGATAACTAAATAATAACACACGCCTGTGAATGTAATATGACGATTTTTGCCTGTCTTCACATGTTTATTGCACTACTACGACTGTAGATTAAGTCTGTACATTTTTATTGCTACTACTACGACAGTAGATTTAGTCTTCACATGTTATTGCACTGCTACGACTGTAGATTTAGTTTGCACATGTTTATTGCTACTACTACGTCTGAAGATTCAGTTTGCACATGTTTATTGCTACTACTACGACTGTAGATTAAGTCTGTACATTTTTATTGCTACTACTACGACTGTAGATTTAGTCTTCACATGTTATTGCACTACTACGACTGTAGATTTAGTTTGCACATGTTTATTGCTACTACTACGTCTGAAGATTCAGTTTGCACATTTTTATTGCTACTACTACGACTGTATATTTAGTCTTCACATGTTTATTGCACTACTACGACTGTAGATATAGTCTACACATGTTTATTGCTACTACAACGACTGTAGATTTAGTCTTCACATGCTATAGCACTACTACGACTGTAGATTTAGTTTGCACATGTTTATTGCTACTACTACGTCTGTAGATTTAGTCTGCACATGTTTATTGCTACTACTACGACTGTAGATTTAGTCTGTACATGTTTATTGCTACTATTACGACTGCAGATTTTGTCTGCACGTGTTTATTGCTACTATTACGACTGTAGATTAAGTCTGCACATGTTTATTGCTACTACTACGATTGTAGATTTAGTATGCACATGTTTATTGCTACTACAACTACAGCACTGTAGATTTAGTTTGCACATGTTTATTGCTACTACTACGACTGTAGATTTAGTTTGCACATGTTTATTGCTACTACTAAGGTAGCACTGTAGATTTAGTTTGCACATGTTTATTGCTACTAATACGACTGTAGATTAAGTATATACATGTTTATTGCTACTATTACGACTGTAAATTTAGTCTGCACATGTTTATTGCTACTATTACGACTGTAGATTTAGTCTGCACATGTTTATTGCTACTATTACGACTGTGGATTTAGTTTGCAAATGTTTATTGCCACTATTACGACTGTAGATTAAGTCTGCACATGATTATTGCTACTACTACGACTGTAGATTAAGTCTGTACATTTTTATTGCTACTACCACGACTGTAGATTAAGTCTGCACATGTTTATTACTACTACTACGGCTGCAGATTTCGTCTTCACATGTTTATTGCACTACTACGACTGTAGATTTAGTCTGCACCTGTTATTGCTACTACTACGACTGTTGATTTAGTCTTCACATGTTTATTGCACTACTACGACTGTAGATTAAATCTGCACATGTCTATTGCTACTACTACAACTGTAGATTTAGTCTGCACATGTGTAATGCTACTACTACGACTGTAGATTTAGTTTGCACATGTTTATTGCTACTACTGCGACAGCACTGTAGATTTAGTTCGCACATGTTCTTATTACTACTACTACGACTGTAGGTTTAGTCTGCACGTGTTTATTGCTACTACTACGATTGTAGATTTAGTCTGCACATGTTTATTGCTACTATCACGACTGTAGATTAAGTCTGCACATGTTTATTGCTACTATTACGACTGTAGACTTAGTCTGTACACGTTTATTGTTACTATTACGACTGTAGATTTAGTCTGCACATGTCTATTGCTACTACTGCGACTGTTGATTTACTCTTCACATGTTTATTGCACTACTACGACTGTAGATTTAATCTGCAATGTCTATTGCTACTACTACAACTGTAGATTTAGACTGCACATGTTTATTGCTACTACAACGACTGTAGATTTAGTCTTCACATGCTATTGCACTACTACGACTGTAGATTTAGTTTGCACATGTTTATTGCTACTACTACGTCTGTAGATTTAGTCTGCACATGTTTATTGCTACTACTACGACTGTAGATTTAGTTTGCGCATGTTTATTGCTACTATTACGAATGTAGATTTAGTCTGCACATGTTTATTGCTACTACTACGATTGTAGATTTAGTATGCACATGTTTATTGCTACTACAACGACAGCACTGTAGATTTAGTTTGCACATGTTTATTGCTACTACTATGACTGTAGATTTAGTTTGCACATGTTTATTGCTACTACTAAGGCAGCACTGTAGATTTTGTTTGCACATGTTTATTGCTACTAATACGACTGTAGATTAAGTCTATACATGTTTATTGCTACTATTACGACTGTAGATTTAGTCTGCACATGTTTATTGCTACTATTACGACTGTGGATTTCGTTTGCAAATGTTTATTGCTACTATTACGACTGTAGATTAAGTCTGTACATGTTTATTGCTACTACTACGACTGTAGATTAAGTCTGTACATTTTTATTGCTACTACTACGACTGTAGATTAAGTCTGCACATGTTTATTACTACAACTACGGCTGCAGATTTCGTCTTCACATGTTTATTGCACTACTACGACTGTAGATTTAGTCTGCACCAGTTATTGCTACTACTACGACTGTTGATTTAGTCTTCACATGTTTATTGCACTGCTACGACTGTAGATTTAATCTGCACATGTCTATTGCTACTACTACAACTGTAGATTTAGTCTGCACATGTGTAATGCTACTACTACGACTGTAGATTTAGTTTGCACATGTTTATTGCTACTACTACGATTGTAGATTTAGTATGCACATGTTTATTGCTACTACAACGACAGCACTGTAGATTTAGTTTGCACATGTTTATTGCTACTACTAAGGCAGCACTGTAGATTTTGTTTGCCCATGTTTATTGCTACTAATACGACTGTAGATTAAGTCTATACATGTTTATTGCTACTATTACGACTGTAGATTTAGTCTGCACATGTTTATTGCTACTATTACGACTGTGGATTTCGTTTGCAAATGTTTATTGCTACTATTACGACTGTAGATTAAGTCTGTACATGTTTATTGCTACTACTACGACTGTAGATTAAGTCTGTACATTTTTATTGCTACTACTACGACTGTAGATTAAGTCTGCACATGTTTATTACTACTACTACGGCTGCAGATTTCGTCTTCACATGTTTATTGCACTACTACGACTGTAGATTTAGTCTGCACCTGTTATTGCTACTACTACGACTGTTGATTTAGTCTTCACATGTTTATTGCACTGCTACGACTGTAGATTTAATCTGCACATGTCTATTGCTACTACTACAACTGTAGATTTAGTCTGCACATGTGTAATGCTACTACTACGACTGTAGATTTAGTTTGCACATGCTTATTGCTACTACTACGACTTTAGATTTAGTATGCACATGTTTATTGCTACTACTACGACAGCACTGTAGATTTAGTTCGCACATGTTTTTATTACTACTACTACGACTGTAGGTTTAGTCTGCACGTGTTTATTGCTACTACTACGACTGTAGATTCAGTTTGCACTTGTTTATTGCTACTACTACGACAGCACTGTAGATTTAGTTTACACATGTTTATTGCTACTACTACGACTGTAGACATAGTCTGCACGTGTTTATTGCTACTATTACGACTGTAGATTCAGTATGCACATGTTTATTGCTACTACTACGACAGCACTGTAGATTTAGTTCGCACATGTTTTTATTACTACTACTACGACTGTAGGTTTAGTCTGCACGTGTTTATTGCTACTACTACGACTGTAGATTCAGGTTGCACATGTTTATTGCTACTACTACGACTGTAGATTTAGTCTGCACATGTTTATTGCTACTATCACGACTGTAGATTAAGTCTGCACATGTTTATTGCTACTATTACGACTGTAGACTTAGTCTGTACACGTTTATTGTTACTATTACGTCTGTAGATTTAGTCTGCACATGTGTATTGCTACTACTATGACTGTAGATTTAGTTTTCATGAGTTTATTGCACTACTAAGACTGTAGATGTAGTCTGCACCTGTTATTGCTACTACTACGACTGTTGATTTACTCTTCTCATGTTTATTGCACTACTACGACTGTAGATTTAATCTGCACATGTCTATTGCTACTACTACAACTGTAGATTTAGTCTGCACATGTGTAATGCTACTACTACGACTGTAGATTTAGTTTGCACATGTTTATTGCCACTACTACGACTGTAGATTTAGTCTTCACATGTTTATTGCTACTATTATGACTGTAGATTTAGTCTTAACATGTTTATTGCTCTACTACGACTGTAGATTTAGTTTGCACATGTTTATTGCTACTACTATGACTGTAGATTTAGTCTTCACATGTTTATTGCACTACTACGACTGTAGATTTAGTCTGCACATGTTTATTGCTATTATTTACGACTGTAGATTTAGTCTACACATGTTTATTGCTACCAGTACGACTGTAGATTCAGTTTGCACATGTGTATTGCTACTTTTATGACTGTAGATATAGTTTGCACATGTTTATTGCTACTATTACGACTGTAGATTTAGTCTGAAAATGTTTATTGTTACTATTACGACTGTAGATTAAATCTGCACATGTTTATTGCTACTACTACAACTGTAGATTTAGTCTGCACATGTGTAATGCAACTACTACGACTGTAGATTTAGTCTGCACCAGTTATTGCTACTACTACGACTGTTGATTTAGTCTTCACATGTTTATTGCACTGCTACGACTGTAGATTTAATCTGCACATGTCTATTGCTACTACTACAACTGTAGATTTAGTCTGCACATGTGTAATGCTACTACTACGACTGTAGATTTAGTTTGCACATGTTTATTGCTACTACTACGATTGTAGATTTAGTATGCACATGTTTATTGCTACTACAACGACAGCACTGTAGATTTAGTTTGCACATGTTTATTGCTACTACTAAGGCAGCACTGTAGATTTTGTTTGCCCATGTTTATTGCTACTAATACGACTGTAGATTAAGTCTATACATGTTTATTGCTACTATTACGACTGTAGATTTAGTCTGCACATGTTTATTGCTACTATTACGACTGTGGATTTCGTTTGCAAATGTTTATTGCTACTATTACGACTGTAGATTAAGTCTGTACATGTTTATTGCTACTACTACGACTGTAGATTAAGTCTGTACATTTTTATTGCTACTACTACGACTGTAGATTAAGTCTGCACATGTTTATTACTACTACTACGGCTGCAGATTTCGTCTTCACATGTTTATTGCACTACTACGACTGTAGATTTAGTCTGCACCTGTTATTGCTACTACTACGACTGTTGATTTAGTCTTCACATGTTTATTGCACTGCTACGACTGTAGATTTAATCTGCACATGTCTATTGCTACTACTACAACTGTAGATTTAGTCTGCACATGTGTAATGCTACTACTACGACTGTAGATTTAGTTTGCACATGCTTATTGCTACTACTACGACTTTAGATTTAGTATGCACATGTTTATTGCTACTACTACGACAGCACTGTAGATTTAGTTCGCACATGTTTTTATTACTACTACTACGACTGTAGGTTTAGTCTGCACGTGTTTATTGCTACTACTACGACTGTAGATTCAGTTTGCACTTGTTTATTGCTACTACTACGACAGCACTGTAGATTTAGTTTACACATGTTTATTGCTACTACTACGACTGTAGACATAGTCTGCACGTGTTTATTGCTACTATTACGACTGTAGATTCAGTATGCACATGTTTATTGCTACTACTACGACAGCACTGTAGATTTAGTTCGCACATGTTTTTATTACTACTACTACGACTGTAGGTTTAGTCTGCACGTGTTTATTGCTACTACTACGACTGTAGATTCAGGTTGCACATGTTTATTGCTACTACTACGACTGTAGATTTAGTCTGCACATGTTTATTGCTACTATCACGACTGTAGATTAAGTCTGCACATGTTTATTGCTACTATTACGACTGTAGACTTAGTCTGTACACGTTTATTGTTACTATTACGTCTGTAGATTTAGTCTGCACATGTGTATTGCTACTACTATGACTGTAGATTTAGTTTTCATGAGTTTATTGCACTACTAAGACTGTAGATGTAGTCTGCACCTGTTATTGCTACTACTACGACTGTTGATTTACTCTTCTCATGTTTATTGCACTACTACGACTGTAGATTTAATCTGCACATGTCTATTGCTACTAATACAACTGTAGATTTAGTCTGCACATGTGTAATGCTACTACTACGACTGTAGATTTAGTTTGCACATGTTTATTGCCACTACTACGACTGTAGATTTAGTCTTCACATGTTTATTGCTACTATTATGACTGTAGATTTAGTCTTAACATGTTTATTGCTCTACTACGACTGTAGATTTAGTTTGCACATGTTTATTGCTACTACTATGACTGTAGATTTAGTCTTCACATGTTTATTGCACTACTACGACTGTAGATTTAGTCTGCACATGTTTATTGCTATTATTTACGACTGTAGATTTAGTCTACACATGTTTATTGCTACCAGTACGACTGTAGATTCAGTTTGCACATGTGTATTGCTACTTTTATGACTGTAGATATAGTTTGCACATGTTTATTGCTACTATTACGACTGTAGATTTAGTCTGAAAATGTTTATTGTTACTATTACGACTGTAGATTAAATCTGCACATGTTTATTGCTACTACTACAACTGTAGATTTAGTCTGCACATGTGTAATGCAACTACTACGACTGTAGATTTAGTTTGCACATGTTTATTGCTACTACTACGACTGTAGATTTAGTCTTCACATGTTTATTGATACTATTTCGACTGTAGATTTAGTTTGCACATGTTTATTGCTACTATTAAAAATGTAGATTTAGTCTGCACATGTTTATTGCTACTACTACGACTGTAGATTTAGTATGCACATGTTTATTGCTACTACTACGACAGCACTGTCGATTTAGTTTACACATGTGTATTCCTACTACTACGACTGTAGACATAGTCTGTGCATGTTTATTCCTACTATTACGACTGTAGATTTAGTATGCACATGTTTATTGCTACTACTACGACAGCACTGTAGATTTAGTTTACACATGTTTATTGCTACTACTACGACTGTAGACATAGTCTGTGCATGTTTATTGTTACTATTACGACTGCAGATTTTGTCTGCACGTGTTTATTGCTACTATTACGACTGTAGATTAAGTCTGCACATGTTTACTGCTACTACTACAACTGTAGATTTAGTCTGTACATGTGTAATGCTACTACTACGACTGTAGATTTAGTTTACACATGTTTATTTCTACTACTACGACTGTATATTTAGTCTGCACATGTTCATTGCTACTACTACTACTGTAGATTTAGTCTTCACATGTTCATTGCACTACTACCACTGTGGATTTGGTCTGCACATGTGTAATGCTACTACTACGACTGTAGATTTAGTTTGCACATGTTTATTGCTACTACTACGACTGTATATTTAGTCTGCACATGTTTATTGCTACTACTACAACTGCAGATTTAGTCTTCACATGTTTATTGCACTACTACGACTATAGATGTTGTCTGCAAATGTTTATTTCTCGTATTATGACAGTAGATTTAGTCTTAACATGTTTATTGCTACTATTACGACTGTGGATTTCGTTTGCAAATGTTTATTGCTACTATTACGACTGTAGATTAAGTCTGTACATGTTTATTGCTACTACTACGACTGTAGATTAAGTCTGTACATTTTTATTGCTACTACTACGACTGTAGATTAAGTCTGCACATGTTTATTACTACAACTACGGCTGCAGATTTCGTCTTCACATGTTTATTGCACTACTACGACTGTAGATTTAGTCTGCACCAGTTATTGCTACTACTACGACTGTTGATTTAGTCTTCACATGTTTATTGCACTGCTACGACTGTAGATTTAATCTGCACATGTCTATTGCTACTACTACAACTGTAGATTTAGTCTGCACATGTGTAATGCTACTACTACGACTGTAGATTTAGTTTGCACATGTTTATTGCTACTACTACGATTGTAGATTTAGTATGCACATGTTTATTGCTACTACAACGACAGCACTGTAGATTTAGTTTGCACATGTTTATTGCTACTACTATGACTGTAGATTTAGTTTGCACATGTTTATTGCTACTACTAATGCAGCACTGTAGATTTTGTTTGCACATGTTTATTGCTACTAATACGACTGTAGATTAAGTCTATACATGTTTATTGCTACTATTACGACTGTAGATTTAGTCTGCACATGTTTATTGCTACTATTACGACTGTGGATTTCGTTTGCAAATGTTTATTGCTACTATTACGACTGTAGATTAAGTCTGTACATGTTTATTGCTACTACTACGACTGTAGATTAAGTCTGTACATTTTTATTGCTACTACTACGACTGTAGATTAAGTCTGCACATGTTTATTACTACTACTACGGCTGCAGATTTCGTCTTCACATGTTTATTGCACTACTACGACTGTAGATTTAGTCTGCACCTGTTATTGCTACTACTACGACTGCTGATTTAGTCTTCACATGTTTATTGCACTGCTACGACTGTAGATTTAATCTGCACATGTCTATTGCTACTACTACAACTGTAGATTTAGTCTGCACATGTGTAATGCTACTACTACGACTGTAGATTTAGTTTGCACATGCTTATTGCTACTACTACGACTTTAGATTTAGTATGCACATGTTTATTGCTACTACTACGACAGCACTGTAGATTTAGTTCGCACATGTTTTTATTACTACTACTACGACTGTAGGTTTAGTCTGCACGTGTTTATTGCTACTACTACGACTGTAGATTCAGGTTGCACTTGTTTATTGCTACTACTACGACAGCACTGTAGATTTAGTTTACACATGTTTATTGCTACTACTACGACTGTAGACATAGTCTGCACGTGTTTATTGCTACTATTACGACTGTAGATTCAGTATGCACATGTTTATTGCTACTACTACGACAGCACTGTAGATTTAGTTCGCACATGTTTTTATTACTACTACTACGACTGTAGGTTTAGTCTGCACGTGTTTATTGCTACTACTACGACTGTAGATTCAGGTTGCACATGTTTATTGCTACTACTACGACTGTAGATTTAGTCTGCACATGTTTATTGCTACTATCACGACTGTAGATTAAGTCTGCACATGTTTATTGCTACTATTACGACTGTAGACTTAGTCTGTACACGTTTATTGTTACTATTACGTCTGTAGATTTAGTCTGCACATGTGTATTGCTACTACTATGACTGTAGATTTAGTTTTCATGAGTTTATTGCACTACTAAGACTGTAGATTTAGTCTGCACCTGTTATTGCTACTACTACGACTGTTGATTTACTCTTCTCATGTTTATTGCACTACTACGACTGTAGATTTAATCTGCACATGTCTATTGCTACTACTACAACTGTAGATTTAGTCTGCACATGTGTAATGCTACTACTACGACTGTAGATTTAGTTTGCACATGTTTATTGCCACTACTACGACTGTAGATTTAGTCTGCACATGTTTATTGCTACTATTATGACTGTAGATTTAGTCTGCACATGTTTATTGCTACTATTATGACTGTAGATTTAGTCTTAACATGTTTATTGCTCTACTACGACTGTAGATTTAGTTTGCACATGTTTATTGCTACTACTATGACTGTAGATTTAGTCTTCACATGTTTATTGCACTACTACGACTGTAGATTTAGTCTGCACATGTTTATTGCTATTATTTACGACTGTAGATTTAGTCTACACATGTTTATTGCTACCAGTACGACTGTAGATTCAGTTTGCACATGTGTATTGCTACTTTTATGACTGTAGATATAGTTTGCACATGTTTATTGCTACTATTACGACTGTAGATTTAGTCTGAAAATGTTTATTGTTACTATTACGACTGTAGATTAAGTCTGCACATGTTTATTGCTACTACTACAACTGTAGATTTAGTCTGCACATGTGTAATGCAACTACTACGACTGTAGATTTAGTTTGCACATGTTTATTGCTACTACTACGACTGTAGATTTAGTCTTCACATGTTTATTGATACTATTTCGACTGTAGATTTAGTTTGCACATGTTTATTGCTACTATTAAAAATGTAGATTTAGTCTGCACATGTTTATTGCTACTACTACGACTGTAGATTTAGTATGCACATGTTTATTGCTACTACTACGACAGCACTGTCGATTTAGTTTACACATGTGTATTCCTACTACTACGACTGTAGACATAGTCTGTGCATGTTTATTCCTACTATTACGACTGTAGATTTAGTATGCACATGTTTATTGCTACTACTACGACAGCACTGTAGATTTAGTTTACACATGTTTATTGCTACTACTACGACTGTAGACATAGTCTGTGCATGTTTATTGCTACTATTACGACTGCAGATTTTGTCTGCACGTGTTTATTGCTACTATTACGACTGTAGATTAAGTCTGCACATGTTTACTGCTACTACTACAACTGTAGATTTAGTCTGTACATGTGCAATGCTACTACTACGACTGTAGATTTAGTTTACACATGTTTATTTCTACTACTACGACTGTATATTTAGTCTGCACATGTTCATTGCTACTACTACTACTACTGTAGATTTAGTCTTCACATGTTCATTGCACTACTACGACTGTGGATTTAGTCTGCACATGTGTAATGCTACTACTACGACTGTAGATTTAGTTTGCACATGTTTATTGCTACTACTACGACTGTATATTTAGTCTGCACATGTCTATTGCTACTACTACAACTGCAGATTTAGTCTTCACATGTTTATTGCACTACTACGACTGTAGATGTTGTCTGCAAATGTTTATTTCTCGTATTATGACAGTAGATTTAGTCTTAACATGTTTATTGCACTACTGCGACTGTAGATTTAGTCTGCACATGTTTATTGCTACTACTGCGACTGTAGATTTAGTCTTCACATGTTTATTGCTACTACTGCGACTGTAGATTTAGTCTGCACAAGTTTATTGCTACTATTACGACTGTATATTTAGTCTTAACATGTTTATTGCTACTACTACGACTGTAGATTTAGTCTTCACATGTTTATTGCACTACTACGACTGTGGATTTAGTCTGCACCTGTTATTGCTACTACTACGACTGTAGATTTAGTCTTCACATGTTTATTGCACTGCTACGACTGTAGATTTAATCTGCACATGTCTATTGGTACTACTACAACTGTAGATTTAGTCTGCACATGTGTAATGCTACTACTACGACGGTGGATTTAGTTTGCACATGTTTATTGCTACTACTACGACTGTAGATTTAGTCTTCACATGTTTATTGCACATTATGACTGTAGATTTAGTCTTAACATGTGTATTGCTCTACTACGACTGTAGATTGAGTCTGCACATGTTTATTCCTACTATTACGACTGTAGATTTAGTCTGAAAATGTTTATTGCTACTATTACGACTGTAGATTAAGTCTGCACATGTTTATTGCTACTACTACAACTGTAGATTTAGTCTGCACATGTGTAATGCAACTACTACGAATGTAGATTTAGTTTCGACATGTTTATTGCTACTACTACGACTGTAGATTTAGTCTTCACATGTTTATTGCTACTATTTCGACTGTAGATTTAGTTTTCACATCTTTATTGCTACTACTACGACTGTATATTTAGTCTGCACATGTTTATTGCTACTACTACAACTGCAGATTTAGTCTTCACATGTTTATTGCACTACTACGACTGTAGATGTTGTCTGCAAATGTTTATTTCTCGTATTATGACAGTAGATTTAGTCTTAACATGTTTATTGCACTACTGCGACTGTAGATTTAGTCTGCACATGTTTATTGCTACTACTGCGACTGTAAATTTAGTCTTCACATGTTTATTGCTACTACTGCGACTGTAGATTTAGTCTGCACAAGTTTATTGCTACTATTACGACTGTATATTTAGTCTTAACATGTTTATTGCTACTACTACGACTGTAGATTTAGTCTTCACATGTTTATTGCACTACTACGACTGTGGATTTAGTCTGCACATGTGTAATGCTACAACTACGACTGTAGATTTAGTTTGCACATGTTTATTTCTACTACTACGACTGTAGATTTAGTATGCACATGTTTATTGCTACTACTACGACAGCACTGTAGATTTAGTTCGCACATGTTTTTATTACTACTACTACGACTGTAGGTTTAGTCTGCACGTGTTTATTGCTACTACTACGACTGTAGATTTAGGTTGCACATGTTTATTGCTCCTACTACGACTGTAGATTTAGTCTGCACATGTTTATTGCTACTATCACGACTGTAGATTAAGTCTGCACATGTTTATTGCTACTATTACGACTGTATATTTAGTCTTAACATGTTTATTGCTACTACTACGACTGTAGATTTAGTCTTCACATGTTTATTGCACTACTACGACTGTGGATTTAGTCTGCACATGTGTAATGCTACAACTACGACTGTAGATTTAGTTTGCACATGTTTATTTCTACTACTACGACTGTAGATTTAGTATGCACATGTTTATTGCTACTACTACGACAGCACTGTAGATTTAGTTCGCACATGTTTTTATTACTACTACTACGACTGTAGGTTTAGTCTGCACGTGTTTATTGCTACTACTACGACTGTAGATTTAGGTTGCACATGTTTATTGCTCCTACTACGACTGTAGATTTAGTCTGCACATGTTTATTGCTACTATCACGACTGTAGATTAAGTCTGCACATGTTTATTGCTACTATTACGACGGTAAATTAAGTCTATACATGTTTATTGCTACTACTACGACTGTAGACTTAGTCTGTACACGTTTATTGTTACTATTACGACTGTAGATTTAGTCTGCACATGTGTATTGCTAGTACTATGACTGTAGACTTAGTTTTCATGAGTTTATTGCACTACTACGACTGTAGATTTAGTCTGCACCTGTTATTGCTACTACTACGACTGTTGATTTACTCTTCACATGTTTATTGCACTGCTACGACTGTAGATTTAATCTGCACATGTCTATTGGTACTACTACAACTGTAGATTTAGTCTGCACATGTGTAATGCTACTACTACGACTGTGGATTTAGTTTGCACATGTTTATTGCTACTACTACGACTGTAGATTTAGTCTTCACATGTTTATTGCACTATTATGACTGTAGATTTAGTCTTAACATGTATATTGCTCTACTACGACTGTAGATTGAGTCTGCACATGTTTATTGCTACTATTACGACTGTAGATTTAGTCTGAAAATGTTTATTGCTACTATTACGACTGTAGATTAAGTCTGCACATGTTTATTGCTACTACTACAACTGTAGATTTAGTCTGCACATGTGTAATGCAACTACTACGACTGTAGATTTAGTTTCGACATGTTTATTGCTACTACTACGACTGTAGATTTAGTCTTCACATGTTTATTGCTACTATTTCGACTGTAGATTTAGTTTGCACATCTTTATTGCTCCTATTAAAAATGTAGATTTAGTCTGCACATGTTTATTGCTACTACTACGACTGTAGATTTAGTATGCACATGTTTATTGCTACTACTACGACAGCACTGTAGATTTAGTTTACACATGTTTATTGCTACTACTACGACTGTAGACATAGTCTGTGCATGTTTATTGCTACTATTACGACTGTAGATTTAGTATGCACATGTTTATTTCTACTACTACGACAGCACTGTAGATTTAGTTTACACATGTTTATTGCTGCTACTACGACAGTAGACATAGTCTGTGCATGTTTATTGCTACTATTACGACTGCAGATTTTGTCTGCACGTGTTTATTGCTACTATTACGACTGTAGATTAAGTCTGCACATGTTTATTGCTACTACTACAACTGTAGATTTAGTCTGTACATGTACAATGCTACTACTACGACTGTAGATTTAGTCTTCACATGTTTATTGCACTACTACTGTTGTAGATGTTGTCTGCAAATGTTTATTGCTAGTATTATGACAGTAGATTTAGTCTTAACATGTTTATTGCACTACTACGTCTGTAGATTTAGTCTGCATAAGTTTATTGCTAGTACTACTACTGTAGATTTAGTCTTCACATGTTTATTGCACTACTACGACTGTAGATTTAGTCTGCACATGTTCATTGCTACTACTACTACTGTAGATTTAGTCTTCACATGTTTATTGCACTACTACGACTGTAGATTTAGTCTGCACATATTTATTGCTATTATTTACGACTGTAGATTTAGTCTACACATGTTTATTGCATCCAGTACGACTGTAGATTCAGTTTGCACATGTTTATTGCTACTTCTACGACTGTAGATTTAGTATGCACATGTTTATTGCTACTATTATGACAGTAGATTTAGTCTTAACATGTTTATTGCACTACTACGACTGTAGATTTAGTCTGCACATGTTTATTGTTATTATTTACGACTGTAGATTTAGTCTACACATGTTTATTGCTACCAGTACGACTGTAGATACAGTTTGCACATGTTTATTGCTACTTCTACGACTGTAGATTTTGTTTGCACATTTTTTATTGCTACTCTTACGACTGTAGATTTAGTCTGCACATGTTTATTGCTACTATTACGACTGTAGATTTGATCTGCAAATGTTTATTGCTATTACTACGACTGTAGATTTAGTCTGCACATGTTTATTGCTACTACTACGACTGTAGACATAGTCTGTGCATGTTTATTGCTACTATTACGACTGTAGATTTAGTATGCACATGTTTATTGCTACTACTACGACAGCACTGTAGATTTAGTTTACACATGTTTATTGCTGCTACTACGACTGTAGACATAGTCTGTGCATGTTTATTGCTACTATTACGACTGCAGATTTTGTCTGCACGTGTTTATTGCTACTATTACGACTGTAGATTAAGTCTGCACATGTTTATTGCTACTACTACAACTGTAGATTTAGTCTGTACATGTGCAATGCTACTACTACGACTGTAGATTTAGTCTTCACATGTTTATTGCACTACTACTGTTGTAGATGTTGTCTGCAAATGTTTATTGCTAGTATTATGACAGTAGATTTAGTCTTAACATGTTTATTGCACTACTACGTCTGTAGATTTAGTCTGCACATGTTTATTGCACTACTACGACTGTATATTTAGTCTTCACATGTTTATTGCACTACTACGACTGTAGATTTAGTCTGCACATATTTATTGCTATTATTTACGACTGTAGATTTAGTCTACACATGTTTATTGCATCCAGTACGACTGTAGATTCAGTTTGCACATGTTTAATGCTACTTCTATGACTGTAGATTTAGTATGCACATGTTTATTGCTACTATTATGACTGTAGATTTAGTGTTAACGTGTTTATTGCACTACTACGACTGTAGATTTAGTCTTCACATGTTTATTGCTACTATTATGACTGTAGATTTAGTCTACACATGTTTATTGTTATTATTTACGACTGTAGATTTAGTCTACACATGTTTATTGCTACCAGTACGACTGTAGATACAGTTTGCACATGTTTATTGCTACTTCTACGACTGTAGATTTTGTTTGGACATGTTTATTGCTACTACTACGACAGCACTGTAGATTTAGTATGCACATGTTTAATGCTACTACTACTACGACTGTAGATTCAGTTTGCACATGTTTATTGCTAATACTACGACTGTAGATTTAGTCTGCACATGTTTATTGCTACTAATACGACTGTAGATTAAGTCTGCACAAGTTTATTTCTACTATTACGACTGTAGATTAAGTCTGTACATGTTTATTGCTACTACTACGAATGTAGACATAGTCTGTGCATGTTTATTGCTACTATTACGACTTTAGATTTCGTCTGCACGAGTGTATTGCTACTACTATGACAGTAGATTTAGTCTTCACATGTTTATTGCACTACTTCGACTGTAGATTTAGTCTGCACATGTTTATTGCTACTATTACGACTGTGGATTTAGTCTGCACATGTTTATTGCTACCAGTACGACTGTAGAGTCAGTTTGCACATGTTTATTGCTACTACTACGACTGTAGATTTAGTTTGGACATGTTTATTGCTACCAGTACGACTTTAGATTCAGCTTGCACATGTTTATTGCTACTACTACGACTGTAGATTTAGTCTGCACATGTTTATTGCTACTATTGCGACTGTAGATTTAGTCTGCACATGTTTATTGCTACTATTACGACTGTAAATGTTTTCCAAAATGTTTTAGTCTGTTAAAAACTAATCCACATCAAATAGGAATATATGATAGTCGTTTAATTACAGACCAAAACTAGTAGAAGGAAGGGCATCCTATAGATGTCACATAGCTATCCAGCCCGTGAGAATTCAACTGCAAACATACTGCATTTCGCGATAACTACGTAAACATATATACGTGTATAGAACGATAAACATACTATCCATATACTGATAGAAAATATTGACGCAATGTAAACATCTTCAACAGGGATACAGTAACAGAAGAATTAAATAAGCAGTTGGAAACTTGTAATGTATTATGTGTGTGTTTGTATTGCAGATTATTTCTTGCCTACAGCTTGGACTAAATTCGTACTTAGTTGTGTTTGCTCCGTTTACCACAGGTGAGTGAGACTGGTAATACAATTGTATATGACTGACTTCATTCAATGCTGCTTACAGAACATAATGACTTGCATTGACTGATCTTTTTTATGTTTTGTAAGTTGTGATTTTTTTATAGAAGGACATTTAATGCAAATCTCCTGATTAAGACTTCAATATGTTCTCTATTCGATGTTATTAGCGATATAGTGATTAATCTCGATTCCTAACGTGAATTACTTGTCATATTTCAGATATACAAACATTTTAAACTTGATTTCCAATAAATATAGTTACATATTGTCTGAGTCGTATGTGACAAATTTCACAGTTGATGGTACTTCAATCAAACCAAAATATTGGATTTAATCCATTGACATCAAATATTCATACTCTACAAAATTGTTCTATAAATAATAAATAATATGTCGTCCCTGTATAAAATAGTACATTTTCCAGGTCCAATTAGTGTTTATCATACACTATTTTGCTTTTAGCTTTCTCAAAATAAAGGTCACGACTTGACAACAATGTGACGGCTGAGTGGACGGTGGCTGAAGTGAGTCATTTCAGTGTTATGTGTATGGATGAATCGAGGCATACTTACATAGAATTGTCAAGTTATTTCGACATGATACAACACGATTATTTCATAAGTTTATCAAGAAGAGTAAAAAATATTCTACTCAAATGAGTCTAGAACAAATATAAATTCTAATAAAATAGAGAACTAATATTAAGAAATTATATAAAATATTTCTCAAAACCTAAAGTTGTGGTCGACTGCCTGTCATTATTTCTCTTCATCCGGATACAATTAAAAATGTAAACTATACTCGAACAACCATAACGAGAGTATTAATAAGTTTGCATTTGTGATCGAATAAAGAATATTATTATACATTTGTCACCATGGCTTTGAACTTCGCTGTGCGTCGGTCGATACTCCCGCTGTACTCCCGCTGTCACCTTGGCAAACCATGCAGTCTCACGTCGGCAAAACATGCCGTGTCACATCGGCAAACCATGCCGTGTCACTTCGGCAAACCATGCCGTGTCACTACGGCAAACCATGCCGTGTCACTACGGCAAACCATGCCGTGTCACATCGGCAAACCATGCCATGGCACATCGACAAACCATGCCGTGTCACATCGGCAAACCATGCCGTATAACTTCGGCAAACCATGCCGTGTCACATTGGCAAACCATGCCGTGTCACATTGGCAAATCATGCCATGTCACATCGACAAACCATGCCGTGTCACATCGGCAAACCATGCCGTATCACTTCGACAAACCATGCCGTGTTACATTGGCAAACCATGCCGTGTCACTTCGGCAAACCATGCCGTGTCACATCGGCAAACCATGCCATGGCACATCGACAAACCATGCCGTGTCACATCGGCAAACCATGCCGTATAACTTCGGCAAACCATGCCGTGTCACATTGGCAAACCATGCCGTGTCACATTGGCAAATCATGCCATGTCACATCGACAAACCATGCCGTGTCACATCGGCAAACCATGCCGTATCACTTCGACAAACCATGCCGTGTTACATTGGCAAACCATGCCGTGTCACTTCGGCAAACCATGCCGTGTCACTACGGCAAACCATGCCGTGTCACAATGGCAAACCATGCCGTGTCACATCGGCAAACCATGCCATGTCACATCGACAAACCATGCCGTGTCACATCGGCAAACCATGCCGTGTCACTTCGGCAAACCATGCCGTGTCACATTGGCAAACCATGCCGTGTCACATTGGCAAATCATGCCATATCACATCGGCAAACCATGCCGTGTCACATTGGCAAACCATGCCGTGTTACATTGGCAAACCATGCCGTGTTACATTGGCAAACCATGCCGTGTTACATTGGCAAACCATGCCGTGTCACATCGGCAAACCACGCCATGTCACATCGAAAAACCATGCCGTGTCACATCGGCAAACCATGCCGTATCACATCGGCAAACCATGTCGTGTCACTACGGCAAACCATGCCGTGTCACTTCGGCAAACCATGCCGTGTCACATTGGCAAACCATGCCGTGTCACTTCGGCAAATCATGCCGTGTCACATCGGCAAACCAGGCCGTGTTACATTGGCAAAACAAGCCGTGTTACATTGGCAAACCATGCCGTGTTACATTGGCAAACCATGCCGTGTTACATTGGCAAACCATGCCATGTTACATCGGCAAACCGTGGCGTGTTACATTGGCAAACCATGCCGTATTACATTGGCAAACCATGCCGTGTCACATTGGCAAACCATGCCGTGTCACATCGGCAAACCACGCCATGTCACATTGGCAAATCATGCCATGTCACATCGACAAACCATGCCGTGTCACTTCGGCAAACCGGCATGGTTACATGCAATGTGTTACATTGGCAAAACAAGCCGTGTTACATTGGCAAACCAAGCCGTGTTACATTGGCAAAACATGCCGTGTTACATTGGCAAACCATGCCGTGTTACATTGGCAAACCATGCCATGTTACATCGGCAAACCGTGGCGTGTTACATTGGCAAACCATGCCGTGTTACATCGGCAAATAATGCCGTGTTACATTGGCAAACCATGCCGTATTACATTGGCAAACCATGCCGTGTTACATTGGCAAACCATGCAGTGTCACATCGGCAAACCATGCCGTGTTACATTGGCAAACCATGCCGTGTCACATCGGCAAACCATGCCGTGTTACATTGGCAAACCATGCCGTACTACATTGGCAAACCATGCCGTGTTACATTGGCAAACCATGCCGTGTCAAATCGGCAAACCATACCGTGTTACATTGGCAAACCATGCCGTGTCACATCGGCAAACCATGCCGTGTTACATTGGCAAACCATGCCGTGTTACATTGGCAAACCATGCCGTATTACATTGGCAAACCATGCCGTGTTACATTGGCAAACCATGCCGTGTTACATTGGCAAACCATGCCGTGTTACATTGGCAAACCATGCAGTGTCACATCGGCAAACCATGCCGTGTTACATTGGCAAACCATGCCGTGTCACATCGGCAAACCATGCCGTATCACTTCGACAAACCATGCCGTGTTACATTGGCAAACCATGCCGTGTCACTTCGGCAAACCATGCCGTGTCACTACGGCAAACCATGCCGTGTCACAATGGCAAACCATGCCGTGTCACATCGGCAAACCATGCCATGTCACATCGACAAACCATGCCGTGTCACATCGGCAAACCATGCCGTGTCACTTCGGCAAACCATGCCGTGTCACATTGGCAAACCATGCCGTGTCACATTGGCAAATCATGCCATGTCACATCGGCAAACCATGCCGTGTCACATTGGCAAACCATGCCGTGTTACATTGGCAAACCATGCCGTGTTACATTGGCAAACCATGCCGTGTCACATTGGCAAACCACGCCATGTCACATCGAAAAACCATGCCGTGTCACATCGGCAAACCATGCCGTATCACATCGGCAAACCATGTCGTGTCACTACGGCAAACCATGCCGTGTCACTTCGGCAAACCATGCCGTGTCACATTGGCAAACCATGCCGTGTCACTTCGGCAAATCATGCCGTGTCACATCGGCAAACCAGGCCGTGTTACATTGGCAAAACAAGCCGTGTTACATTGGCAAACCATGCCGTGTTACATTGGCAAACCATGCCGTGTTACATTGGCAAACCATGCCATGTTACATCGGCAAACCGTGGCGTGTTACATTGGCAAACCATGCCGTGTTACATCGGCAAACCATGCCGTGTTACATTGGCAAACCATGCCGTATTACATTGGCAAACCATGCCGTGTCACATTGGCAAACCATGCCGTGTCACATCGGCAAACCACGCCATGTCACATTGGCAAATCATGCCATGTCACATCGACAAACCATGCCGTGTCACTTCGGCAAACCGGCATGGTTACATGCAATGTGTTACATTGGCAAAACAAGCCGTGTTACATTGGCAAACCAAGCCGTGTTACATTGGCAAAACATGCCGTGTTACATTGGCAAACCATGCCGTGTTACATTGGCAAACCATGCCATGTTACATCGGCAAACCGTGGCGTGTTACATTGGCAAACCATGCCGTGTTACATCGGCAAACCATGCCGTGTTACATTGGCAAACCATGCCGTATTACATTGGCAAACCATGCCGTGTTACATTGGCAAACCATGCAGTGTCACATCGGCAAACCATGCCGTGTTACATTGGCAAACCATGCCGTGTCACATCGGCAAACCATGCCGTGTTGCATTGGCAAACCATGCCGTATTACATTGGCAAACCATGCCGTGTTACATTGGCAAACCATGCCGTGTCAAATCGGCAAACCATACCGTGTTACATTGGCAAACCATGCCGTGTCACATCGGCAAACCATGCCGTGTTACATTGGCAAACCATGCCGTGTTACATTGGCAAACCATGCCGTATTACATTGGCAAACCATGCCGTGTTACATTGGCAAACCATGCCGTGTTACATTGGCAAACCATGCCGTGTTACATTGGCAAACCATGCCGTGTTACATTGGCAAACCATGCCGTGTTACATTGGCAAACCATGCCGTGTTACATCGGCAAACCATGCCGTGTCACTTCGGCAAACCATGCCGTGTCACTACGGCAAACCATGCCGTGTCACATTGGCAAACCATGCCGTGTCACATCGGCAAACCATGCCATGGCACATCGACAAACCATGCCGTGTCACATCGGCAAACCATGCCGTATCACTTCGGCAAACCATGCCGTGTCACATTGGCAAACCATGCCGTGTCACTTCGGCAAACCATGCCGTGTTACATTGGCAAACCATGCCGTGTCACTTCGGCAAACCATGCCGTGTCACTACGGCAAACCATGCCGTGTCACAATGGCAAACCATGCCGTGTCACATCGGCAAACCATGCCATGTCACATCGACAAACCATGCCGTGTCACATCGGCAAACCATGCCGTGTCACTTCGGCAAACCATGCCGTGTCACATTGGCAAACCATGCCGTGTCACATTGGCAAATCATGCCATGTCACATCGGCAAACCATGCCGTGTCACATTGGCAAACCATGCCGTGTTACATTGGCAAACCATGCCGTGATACATTGGCAAACCATGCCGTGTTACATTGGCAAACCATGCCGTGTCACATCGGCAAACCACGCCATGTCACATCGACAAACCATGCCGTGTCACATCGGCAAACCATGCCGTATCACATCGGCAAACCATGTCGTGTCACATTGGCAAACCATGCCGTGTCACTTCGGCAAACCATGCCGTGTCACATTGGCAAACCATGCCGTGTCACTTCGGCAAATCATGCCGTGTCACATCGGCAAACCAGGCCGTGTTACATTGGCAAAACAAGCCGTGTTACATTGGCAAACCAAGCCGTGTTACATTGGCAAACCATGCCGTGTTACATTGGCAAACCATGCCGTGTTACATTGGCAAACCATGCCATGTTACATCGGCAAACCGTGGCGTGTTACATTGGCAAACCATGCCGTGTTACATCGGCAAACCATGCCGTGTTACATTGGCAAACCATGCCGTATTACATTGGCAAACCATGCCGTGTCACATTGGCAAACCATGCCGTGTCACATCGGCAAACCACGCCATGTCACATTGGCAAATCATGCCATGTCACATCGACAAACCATGCCGTGTCACTTCGGCAAACCGGCATGGTTACATGCAATGTGTTACATTGGCAAAACAAGCCGTGTTACATTGGCAAACCAAGCCGTGTTACATTGGCAAAACATGCCGTGTTACATTGGCAAACCATGCCGTGTTACATTGGCAAACCATGCCATGTTACATCGGCAAACCGTGGCGTGTTACATTGGCAAACCATGCCGTGTTACATCGGCAAACCATGCCGTGTTACATTGGCAAACCATGCCGTATTACATTGGCAAACCATGCCGTGTTACATTGGCAAACCATGCAGTGTCACATCGGCAAACCATGCCGTGTTACATTGGCAAACCATGCCGTGTCACATCGGCAAACCATGCCGTGTTACATTGGCAAACCATGCCGTATTACATTGGCAAACCATGCCGTGTTACATTGGCAAACCATGCCGTGTGAAATCGGCAAACCATACCGTGTTACATTGGCAAACCATGCCGTGTCACATCGGCAAACCATGCCGTGTTACATTGGCAAACCATGCCGTGTTACATTGGCAAACCATGCCGTATTACACTGGCAAACCATGCCGTGTTACATTGGCAAACCATGCCATGTTACATTGGCAAACCATGCCGTGTTACATCGGCAAACCATGCCGTGTCACATCGGCAAACCATGTCGTGTCACATTGGCAAACCATGCCGTGTCACATTGGCAAACCATGTCGTGTCACACCAGCAAACCATGTCGTATCGCATCGGCAAACCATGCCGTGTTACATTGGCAAACCATGCCATGTCACATCGGCAAACCATGTCGTGTCGCATTGGCAAACCATGCCTATAAATTGGACAGACTAAAGACAGTTTGGGTCGATCATTTCCACTTGGTGTCCGTCACTTAAACTTGCTTTCCTTTGTGTTCTGCTACGATACGATATTACAGGCTACAACCATCATTCTGTGAGACTTGTATGAACTGCTCTACGATCTCCTTCTGTCAGCGGTGCCCTCCAGAATACCAGCGTTCCTCTGCAGGCAAGACTCCTGTATTTCTGCGTTGTTGTATTGAAGAAACCATTGACTGTCGTCCAATAATACATCCTGGAACTGTGAGTTATCACCAATGCACGCTTCCCTAAGCAATCCCCTATTTTAGTGACTTTATTCATTGTATTTTCTGTGCTTTATTTCTTGTAATTATTTTGAGAGGTATTAAAAACCAGGAGCTTTAACCCGATATTTTTGTGTATGTGTATTTCATTTCCAGTACTATTGTCTTGTCTACCCCATACTAGCAGTGAACGAACCCCCTGTCCAGTGTGAGTTTTGTGGGTGGCCCTCTCAATTGCGATAAGCAGGCTCTTACACTGTGACACCGTGTCATATTGGAAAACCATGCCGTGTTACATTGGAAAACCATGCCGTGTTACATTGGTAAACCATGCCGTGTTAAATTGGCAAACCATGCCGTGTTACATTGGCAAACCATGCCGTGTTACATTGGCAAAACAAGCCGTGTTACATTGGCAAACCAAGCCGTGTTACATTGGCAAACCATGCCGTGTCACATCGGCAAACCATGCCATGGCACATCGACAAACCATGCCGTGTCACATCGGCAAACCATGCCGTATCACTTCGGCAAACCATGCCGTGTCACATTGGCAAACCATGCCGTGTCACTTCGGCAAACCATGCCGTGTTACATTGGCAAACCATGCCGTGTCACTTCGGCAAACCATGCCGTGTCACTACGGCAAACCATGCCGTGTCACAATGGCAAACCATGCCGTGTCACATCGGCAAACCATGCCATGTCACATCGACAAACCATGCCGTGTCACATCGGCAAACCATGCCGTGTCACTTCGGCAAACCATGCCGTGTCACATTGGCAAACCATGCCGTGTCACATTGGCAAATCATGCCATGTCACATCGGCAAACCATGCCGTGTCACATTGGCAAACCATGCCGTGTTACATTGGCAAACCATGCCGTGATACATTGGCAAACCATGCCGTGTTACATTGGCAAACCATGCCGTGTCACATCGGCAAACCACGCCATGTCACATCGACAAACCATGCCGTGTCACATCGGCAAACCATGCCGTATCACATCGGCAAACCATGTCGTGTCACATTGGCAAACCATGCCGTGTCACTTCGGCAAACCATGCCGTGTCACATTGGCAAACCATGCCGTGTCACTTCGGCAAATCATGCCGTGTCACATCGGCAAACCAGGCCGTGTTACATTGGCAAAACAAGCCGTGTTACATTGGCAAACCAAGCCGTGTTACATTGGCAAACCATGCCGTGTTACATTGGCAAACCATGCCGTGTTACATTGGCAAACCATGCCATGTTACATCGGCAAACCGTGGCGTGTTACATTGGCAAACCATGCCGTGTTACATCGGCAAACCATGCCGTGTTACATTGGCAAACCATGCCGTATTACATTGGCAAACCATGCCGTGTCACATTGGCAAACCATGCCGTGTCACATCGGCAAACCACGCCATGTCACATTGGCAAATCATGCCATGTCACATCGACAAACCATGCCGTGTCACTTCGGCAAACCGGCATGGTTACATGCAATGTGTTACATTGGCAAAACAAGCCGTGTTACATTGGCAAACCAAGCCGTGTTACATTGGCAAAACATGCCGTGTTACATTGGCAAACCATGCCGTGTTACATTGGCAAACCATGCCATGTTACATCGGCAAACCGTGGCGTGTTACATTGGCAAACCATGCCGTGTTACATCGGCAAACCATGCCGTGTTACATTGGCAAACCATGCCGTATTACATTGGCAAACCATGCCGTGTTACATTGGCAAACCATGCAGTGTCACATCGGCAAACCATGCCGTGTTACATTGGCAAACCATGCCGTGTCACATCGGCAAACCATGCCGTGTTACATTGGCAAACCATGCCGTATTACATTGGCAAACCATGCCGTGTTACATTGGCAAACCATGCCGTGTGAAATCGGCAAACCATACCGTGTTACATTGGCAAACCATGCCGTGTCACATCGGCAAACCATGCCGTGTTACATTGGCAAACCATGCCGTGTTACATTGGCAAACCATGCCGTATTACATTGGCAAACCATGCCGTGTTACATTGGCAAACCATGCCATGTTACATTGGCAAACCATGCCGTGTTACATCGGCAAACCATGCCGTGTCACATCGGCAAACCATGTCGTGTCACATTGGCAAACCATGCCGTGTCACATTGGCAAACCATGTCGTGTCACACCAGCAAACCATGTCGTATCGCATCGGCAAACCATGCCGTGTTACATTGGCAAACCATGCCATGTCACATCGGCAAACCATGTCGTGTCGCATTGGCAAACCATGCCTATAAATTGGACAGACTAAAGACAGTTTGGGTCGATCATTTCCACTTGGTGTCCGTCACTTAAACTTGCTTTCCTTTGTGTTCTGCTACGATACGATATTACAGGCTACAACCATCATTCTGTGAGACTTGTATGAACTGCTCTACGATCTCCTTCTGTCAGCGGTGCCCTCCAGAATACCAGCGTTCCTCTGCAGGCAAGACTCCTGTATTTCTGCGTTGTTGTATTGAAGAAACCATTGACTGTCGTCCAATAATACATCCTGGAACTGTGAGTTATCACCAATGCACGCTTCCCTAAGCAATCCCCTATTTTAGTGACTTTATTCATTGTATTTTCTGTGCTTTATTTCTTGTAATTATTTTGAGAGGTATTAAAAACCAGGAGCTTTAACCCGATATTTTTGTGTATGTGTATTTCATTTCCAGTACTATTGTCTTGTCTACCCCATACTAGCAGTGAACGAACCCCCTGTCCAGTGTGAGTTTTGTGGGTGGCCCTCTCAATTGCGATAAGCAGGCTCTTACACTGTGACACCGTGTCATATTGGAAAACCATGCCGTGTTACATTGGAAAACCATGCCGTGTTACATTGGTAAACCATGCCGTGTTAAATTGGCAAACCATGCCGTGTTACATTGGCAAACCATGCCGTGTTACATTGGCAAAACAAGCCGTGTTACATTGGCAAACCAAGCCGTGTTACATTGGCAAACCATGCCGTGTCACATCGGCAAACCATGCCGTGTTACATTGGCAAACCATGCCGTGTCACATCGGCAAACCATGCCGTGTTACATTGGCAAACCATGCCGTGTTACATTGGCAAACCATGTCGTGTCGCATCGGCAAACCATGCCGTATTACATTGGAAAACCATGCCGTGTTAGATTGGCAAACCATGTCTTGTCATTTCGGGCTGGTAGCTATAAGTGGGTTCACTTATCCAAGATGGCAGAACACGAATGGGAAATGCGATTTTTTTCATTCATCTTTTGGACATACCTTTCATTTCGAAGTTTTTGTGCGAAAAGTGTGGAGGTGGTTATTGTATCTCAGATGTCTCCTGGAATAATATCGATTATTTTAATTGGCCTGCAACGTGATCCGTCATTATGTTGATTGTTCTTGTCGAGATTAGATTTTGACTTAAAATAGATTTCATCACTACGTTGAGAAAGTTGATATGTAGAAACATTAATGAATGGAATAGTTTCAATTTCCATAGAACATCTTTGAAGGTAAATTGAGAAAAAAACATGTTCATTCGAATGAATCGCATTGCAGACAGTCACAATTGTCGTGAACTAGCAATGTACAGTATAGGTTGAATGTATTATTGCGTTACAAATGTGTAATGGTATTATTTTGATCACTTTCACATCATTACACTACATTAGATTATGTTTCTTGTACCCCCTTGTTTCCAATACGACATTCACTGTGTATGTAACTTAGTTGTGTTGACTGCATAATGACTGTACAACTGCTTACCATGTGAGCTTATTAACTAATTGATTTGTAAAACACGGCGAATTGGTCGAGAGCGAAATGTCTGCAACATTCTACATACAATCTGTTGCGTTTGCGTAATTGTGCTTTGCAAAATGCAAAGTGCTGGATACATCCAAGATAGTGGTCGCAAATTTGACCTTACATTGATTAATCTCAATTACAACAATGCACGTGTTTTAACTCTTTGTTCCCGCGGGCATTCTATGACAGATTGTCCCAGTGCGGGACAAAACCAAAATAATGCCTACACGCCCTCTAGATACAAGTCAACACTCGTGTCATTTTAGAGATCATAATTCTCTGTAATCCCATATATTTATGGAAAATACTATAATATATTTATAGAATAGACATAATTCAACACTCACAATAAAACAGGGAAGTGGTCATATGTCATGGAGTGTCACACATGGGAAATTAAAAACCGCCTAATAACACCGAGAATTCGTAATTTCAGCTTTCTTATTCAACTCCTCTTGAATCAACTTTCGAGACATAGTAGGATAAAACTAACCTGTATCACGACAGTCTAAACCAAGCTAACGTTCAGTGATATACGTCTTTCCGTGGTTCATAAGCGTGCCTGAAACAAATTTAGTAAAGAAAATCATGAATAAATAAATAAATAAAACTCAAAAACGTCACTATGCCAAACAAACAGGTCACTGAGCGGCAAGTGTCCTACATTGTCTGCACTGGTGAATGAAAACCTCCTTGTTTGCACAAAATAAATTTGCAAATATCTGAATCAATAAAATTATTACACATATTATATATATATATGAATAAATATATGCACTTCACAAACCATAAGTTGGCATAAATGAAGGTATTCAGGGTGTTGTGTGAATGGTTCAATAGAGCTGTACATTGTGTTGTACGACATGTGTTACTATGTTTTCCATTGTTGTATGGCTCTCTTCCAGACATACCGTGATCTGAAGTCTCATCCCTCGTACATTAGCTTTTGTCATGAATCAGTCATGGTTCAAACTCATTGTTAGTTCGGTAGCTGTTTCGAGTGAACAGTAACAACAATTGTCCCTACGGTAACAGAATTAAATGAACAAAGAGAATATTCATATTGTTGTCATTGGAGGAAAACACGCACGTAACGTAGACGTTAAGTTCCAAATATAAAAACACGTAATTTTCCGGGTTTACACAATCTTTATTATTGGAGGTAAAATAAACCACTGTATAAAACAACTTTGTACAATTATAAATAAATAAATAAATTTCTTTTCTTCTTTTCAGTGATTGTAATCAGCTGTGCGATTAATTTAGCTTCATTTGGATTACTTTTTGTATTTTCTATCTTATTGGTCATAAGTAATCGAAAGGTAAGTGTTACTGAATAATTTAGTTTTAGTTTCGCAGTTGTTCCCTTAACGCCAGAAAAATATTTCTGATATATTCTGTTTGAACGATATTGTTTAACACTTGTAGTAGTTATTACCAAACTTGTAGGTAAATGTATAATAATTCCTCCAAAAAACAATGTTGTAATTGGATCAAAACAACACTTATAACAACATGTTGCAAAGCCTGACTACCTTTCTGTCGCCGAATTAGTCTATCGGCCTAACAATCAAACAATGGAACACACCTAACTGGTCGTTATTCAGAATAAAAGGTCGACACTGAATACAGTTTATTAATTTTCAACATTGCTAAAATTGTTGGTGTAACTAAAACACTGTGTTCTGGGTATCAACTTACCCATGAACCAATGGTACTTTTTTGATAATCAAAAATGTTTTATTCAGTTGTCAGATAAATAAATATACCCCAGCTTCTAACATATATGTATGCAACACTGCACTCGTAAACAAAAAATAGGATACATATAAACCGAACTTGTTACACTTGGAGACTACGCCAATCCAAGCATTGGGTCTTTCAATCTGGTTGTACAGATGAAAAAACTTGTACCAATCTCCACAAGATATGATAAATTACTGACAATGTTTTCTGTACAAAGAAATACATAATAATTTGATACCATGGATGAAAGAGGCAATAGTTGTGAATTGAACATTTATTGTGCAAATATGACCAAAAATTACTGAAATATTGTTTTGGATTGCAGGGACAAAATGGTCCTACACCATTCTAATATAACATATAATGCCGCGCGTAAACGTAAGGTCACGTGACGGGGACATTAGAAAATTAAAACGCACGACGCACACTATTATGTAAAGTGACAGATGGTATCACTAATGATCGACCGTTAGAGAGATGGCAAATGATGACAAAGTATTCGACATTTCACCAACGGCGAGCAGTAAGTTGCCGTATTGTATCGTAATCCGTGAGATTCGCTTGAGAAAATCGGATGTCTGTAGATGGCGCGCTCTGAAACCTTGACGCAATCCCGCTACCATTTTTTTCACTTGCAAAGTTTAAGATGCATCGTCGGTATATAGCGTGTATGCTAAGCTTTCATATTTCAATGACTGCCGTTACACTAATGACATAGAAAATGTTTCATTGAAAATGAGCATCAAAAAAAAAAGATCAATCTTAAATTTGCATATTTGTTGTAAATTACATCGTATACAAGTATGTGGTCATCAAATATATTCTAGATATTTCATATAGTTCACTTGTTTTTAAATTCCTGACATACTTTTATATTTAATAGTATAGAAGCTTTCATTTGCATAATACAAATCATCATCTAATAATCGTATGAAACATAATATCCGCACGTTCTGCAATAATAATCAGCTGTGAAGCAATTGGCATGTATCGGGTTTTGCTGTGACATGTCTCGTCTATTATGATAATACGGTAATGCAAAGAAGAAATGTTATTTCTTAGATATTTCCATTAGTTTAAATGGGTCGTCATTGAAATACGTTTCTACAGCATCGTTAGTGGTTGCTGTATAAATATACGATTGAGTATGATTCCTGCCTACTTCTTTGCACAGAGTTGTACAGATGTGCTGTTGTTACAGCAACACGCGAGACAAACTTCACCCACGCACCCATGCCGGGTGAACTGATTTTCGACATGATTAATTAAGTCGATTATATCGAGATCACGGAGTGGGGATAACATATTCGCCAATAACTGTAAATCATTCCGAAGACTTAACAATGAAGGCTGCACCACTTATTTTTGATAATATAGCATGTCTGACTAAAATAGTGAAACAGTGTTTAGTCACGTAAATATCAGTTACAATACACATTTGCTTATCTTGGCATTTTTTTAAAACTATAAATAAATAATTATCACAACACAACCTATTAATTTTTTATCACAGTTGACTAGATACTCAATGATAATTATTAGGTTTCCATGGCAATACTAAAAATAATTCTAATATCAATATCATCATACGTATATTAAATATACATATGTCTGGGTGTCGCATACAACTTGTTTACCACTTACGTGTCACTGAGAATGTTCTAGAACCATACTGTGTCTGGGTGGAATATTCTAGATTTTTTTTAGAAACTGGTTGAATATGCAATAGAACACTGTAGAAGGCAATAGAAGGTAATGGAACATTCTAGAAATTTGTAGTAAATTCCAGACTCATTATGTATGCTGATGTAATGGTCTATTTACAGACAGTGGGGGTATATATAGGGGAGTTGTTCAGCACTAAGTTCAGATCGGAGATCTCGTTGAATTGTATTGGAGTTTAAGTATCTAGTTATTGGAGTAGTGGAGTTTTACCGCGTTATTGTACTTGATGTTTGCAGAGTACCAGTACCAGTTGAAAGCTCACCTGTTGGCTCCGTGTTCGTATGTTATCATCACCGTCAGGGAAGTCTTTCTGTTTCTGTTGCCATTTTGGTATTTGAACCATAACACCTGTACTATACCAATTACGGTAATATTACGTTGCGTGTGACACTGGGATGGTTTTATGATATCATAACTTTGTGGGATTGATGAAAATATATATAACAAAATAATCAACTTACTTCAAATACATTTTCTCTAACGTATTATGCACGTTCGATTGTTATGTTATTCTAGTGGAACAAATATCTAATTGAAAGTTGTAAATACGGATTTGTCACGAAGTATTTCCTTTAATTGAGGGTGATATGCAAAGCACGTCATGTTTCCGATTCGAGAATTAGGAAATAATATTAGAATTACAATTTTATGAGTAACTCAAATTGAATCCTGATATGAATATTTGTATATATTTGAACAATTTTACCGAAGTAATCTACACAGTTACACGTTTACTCGCGACTGTAAACATGCGAATTGTAGATGAATACGAATTTCGAGTAAAAGCTAACACCAGCTAGCCACAGCAAGGAGTCCATGGTTCTTGCATATGTCAGATATACATACCCAATGTCATAGCAACGCATTGTTATGGGGTTTTTATTAAATGTTTCACAACAGTGAAACAGTCTTTTGATTTTCCCCGAATTCTATTAGATTTGTTCACAAATTGATACTCCTACAGTGGGTGTGGTGGGTTGCATTTTGCACGCATGAGTACAGGAAATATTCGTGACTTTCTCTCTGTGCGATGATATTTGTAATATCACCCACGTTATTGAAAGATGCGACGGTTATTCTAGCGACTCTATTGTTTACTCTTTACGTGTGTTCAACGAAGGAGTGAAACACCGCTGACTAACATGCAAATTGCTTTGACAAAAAAACTATGTACAACATTACTTAATCCAGATGTTTGTCTTCAGTCAAAGGATAATGATCGAAGGTAATCCTGGTAATGTCATCTGATGTGTCACTACAACGGTTACTAATGTACACGTTTGTTCAATTAACCTTTGAAAGCGTAATTTTTAAGAAATGTATTCTGCTCGTTTTAAATAAATTCCATTAAATAAAATCTACTTTTGGCAGAGTCATTAAATCATAGCATGCATAGATTCAATTTTTTTCAAACACATTGTGTTCTGTTTATAGGATATTGTCAGCTTACATCTGCCATGGATCGCCATTATTCTGTTTGTCACAATTATACAATTTACAGTGGTTATAATTCTGATCATAATCATGGTAAGTTGTTTCCATATTGTTATATACAATCACAATTTGTCATACAAATTAATAATATATAATCGCCAAAATTCTACAATATTAATACTTGACAAGTGTTGTTATGTGTTGTATCATTATATGTGTCGTATCAGTAATTTCTTTGGAATTCGGGTAAATAAAATGAAAGACAATCACATTAAAGAAACCAAAACGCAATGTAAGAAGGCTGGTGACACCGGATTGCGCAATTCAATAGAAAATTTAAACATTCAAAAGCACAGGATAAGTAACATAAAAATATACGCTGTTGCGTTGAACCTGGGAAGCACCGGCTTCGTTATTAACACCCGTACTTGAGGGTTATTGTGCAGGTTCTTGAAAACATAAAATCGATCTAATTCTCCTTGCAGTGGGATTAAAAGATCGGAAAAATATTTCTCGAGAATATCACTTATATAAGGAAAAAACAAATATCCCTTCACACAACATTCGATCACAGCAGCGTGATCTCATTGACATTCCATTGAAATTGTATGTACAAAGAGTTGAAAACACGGATGAATGCATCACGGAGACCATTAGCATTGTACGTTGCACTAGAAATGAATATATCCATGCCTATGTTTATAAAGGTAATATCAAATAACAGGTGCAATGTATTTAGAAAGAGCGTTGCTTAAAATTCAACAATGTGAATGGCATTAGTTTTGCTGTGATTTTTTATCCTGTCAAATAATCGTTGAGTATGCCGAGAGTAGAAATATTGGACAAGGTGCTTTGTAAGTATTTAAATAAAAAACCCTTTTATGTTTCTAATATAGTGGAGACGTTAAATAACCTTTAATAGTTTTAGTGGTTATGTTGGATTCAGATGAACCTAAAGCACATATATCTGACATAATTGGACCCCCCCCCGTCAATATAATTTGATTCATCATATTGCGACTCATGGTAAATTTAGATGTAATCACAAATTGTAATTTCAAAACACGGGTCTGATGGGAGGGGGATAATTTCCTTCACCTCACTACATTCGACCTTGCTTTTGTAAAGCAAATTCAGCATAGACACGAATAGTAACATCACCTAAATCATTGACTGAGTGATCGACCAAGGTAAAATGGATTCGTACAATCCTTTCGTCAGACGCATTTGTTTTCTAGACAAGATTTTCACCTTTGTTACATCTTTTGTTTTTTTGTTTTTATCTGTTACCAACATGTAATCACTAGTAGTGTGGAACTATTATTAGCTTCAAGTGCCATGATTCTGATTTTCATTTCAGTGTATCTATTAATATATTCATCCCAAGTTACATAAATACCTATATCTTCAACCTTAACAGACAATAAACCTTTAACATTACCTTATTCAAGTGAATTGAAACATGCCAGTGGAACAATCCTACATGTTTTGTAGTAGGTCGCTTACAGCAAGGTCGAAAAGAACCTCACCTTTTTTAAATCCAGTCATTAATGGTGGTACAAAAACACATTAGTTCCTCTGTGTTTGTATATGCTAACCTCAAATGTTGATACCCACCTAACAAACCATAATACACGAAGCACGACGGCAAGGCTCGTAAACCTGCATCAATAGAACTATCACCGACTAATTCAACAACTTTCTCAGCATAATGGTGTAATTTTCAGGTATTGAATAAAAATTAAATTAAATTTATGATCGTTCTCGAGGTGAGTGTGGAAGATGACCTATTTGAATAGTGCTTATGTGGGGTTAAGAGTCAGCTAAAGTGGGTATATTTTACATTTTACTTGTGTTATAAACAAGTCTTGCTACTCGTTATTCACAATAAGACATGATATGAGGGGAATAAAGAAAAACGACTGAAAGAAAGAAAAAAAACGCCACGTGCTCTTTCTCATTTAACTCTAAACTGAAAGTAGAATACTTATCTTATTTATCAATAATATTTTCGTTTCGTTTATTTGTGCAGAGTGTATCTGTTTCCATCCTTGTCAATCATATTCGTTACAGTGATTATGTTTGTTGAATTTAATGTAAATTCATCTAATAGTATCAGTAGTGTTATATTAGTACTTATTGTTATAGATAAATTAGCATTATTTAATGGTTAGTACATAAGTGGCATTTGTTCGTGAATTGTATTGTGGACTTTCATGATTAATTTTAAAGCGCGGTAGTCGTCGCGTTGCGCATGTGCGAGATATATGAGTCTCATATAAACAAAGATGGCGACTTTGACTGTTGCGCAGATCAACTAGTGCGAACTGACACGTTTCCAAGCTTTAATTGGGTAATTTTCATGTGATTGAAAGGTTTCGAAGGAGTCACCGGCGGTAATTAGTGCAAGTCGCGCCCAGGTCAACCTCATACTTACGATTTCCATTTGAAGAGCGCATTGGATTGTGGGAAAATCAATGTTTATCAACACAAATGTCGAACATGCGCAGCGCGACGACTACCGCGCTTTAATAACCATAACATCCATACTATTACTGTGTATTCATTCAATCATAAATGCCCTCAATATTTGATATTCGACTTACAAAATCAGCAGGTAATAAACCCAGTTATATTTACATTATTCAAATGGATAATATGCCGTTGATGAGAATATGCGTTTTATGGTAGGTCATTTACTTAAGTAGTATCGAACGAACCACACACACAGATACGTGTATCTGAGGTCACCTCGCTACAGGCCCGATGATCAACGGCGAAATTGAAGATGTCAAGAAACATCAACAAATATCTCAAATAAACAGAGAAACAGCAATACAAACACAGACCACAATAAAGTACACGCCACTCTGATCACGTTGTATTGTATTCGATATGTTCAATGTTTGTAATGTACATGTTCCATGGTTTGATAGTGTGGGTGTGTATATACATAACGTATTCCATAGTTTCATTGTGTAGGTGTGTACACACGGTACGTATTCTATAGTTTGATTGTGTGCGTGTGTACAAACAGTACGTGTTCCATAGTTTGATTATGTCGCTGTGTACACACGGTACGTATTCTATAGTTTGATTGTGCGGGTCTGTACCCACGGTACGTGTTCCATAGTTTGATTGTGTGGGTGTGTACACACGGTATGTGTTCCATAGTTTGATTGTGTGGGTGTGTACACACGGTACGTGTTCCATAGTTTGATTATGTCGCTGTGTACACACAGTACGTGTTCCATAGTTTGATTATGTCGCTGTGTACACACGGTACGTATTCTATAGTTTGATTGTGCGGGTGTGTACCCACGGTACGTGTTCCATAGTTTGATTGTGTGGGTGTGTACACACGGTACGTGTTCCATAGTTTGATTGATTGGGTGTGTACACACGGTACGTGTTCCATAGTTCGATTGATTGGGTGTGTACACACGGCGTATTCCATAGTTATATTGTGTCGGTGTCTACACATGATACGCGTTCCATTGTTTGGTTGATTGGGTGTGTACACACGGTACATGTTCCATAGTTTGATTATGTCGCTGTGTACACACGGTACGTGTTCCATAGTTTGATTATGTCGCTGTGTACACACGGTACGCGTTCCATAGTTTGATTATGTCGCTGTGTACACACGGTACGTTTCCATTGTTTGATTGTGTGGATGTGTACACACGGTACGTTTCCATTGTTTGATTATGTCGCTGTGTACACACGGTGCGTGTTCCATAGTTTGATTATGTCGCTGTGTACACACGGTACTTGTTCCATAGTTTGATTATGTCGCTGTGTACACACGGTACGTATTCCATAGTTTGATTATGTCGCTGTGTACACACGGTACGTGTTCCATAGTTTGATTATGTCGCTGTGTACACACGGTACGCGTTCCATAGTTTGATTATGTCGCTGTGTACACACGGTACGTTTCCATTGTTTGATTATGTCGCTGTGTACACACGGTACGTTTCCATTGTTTGATTGTGTGGATGTGTACACACGGTACATGTTCCATAGTTTGATTATGTCGCTGTGTACACACGGTACGTGTTCCATAGTTTGATTATGTTGCTGTGTACACACGGTACGTACTCCATAGTTTGATTGTGTAGGTGTGTACACACAGTACGTGTTCCATAGTTTGATTATGTCGCTGTGTACACATGGTACGTGTTCCATAGTTTGATTGTGTAGGTGTGTACACACGGTACGTATTCCATAGTTTGATTGTGTAGGTGTGTACACACAGTACGTGTTCCATAGTTTGATTATGTCGCTGTGTACACACGGTACGTGTTCCATAGTTTGATTGTGTAGGTGTGTACACACGGTACGTATTCCATAGTTTGATTGTGTAGGTGTGTACACACAGTACGTGTTCCATAGTTTGATTATGTCGCTGTGTACACACGGTACGTTTCCATTGTTTGATTGTGTGGGTGTGTACACACGGTACGTGTTCCATAGTTTGATTATGTCGCTGTGTACACACGGTACGTTTCCATTGTTTGATTGTGTAGGTGTGTACACACAGTACGTGTTCCATAGTTTGATTATGTCGCTGTGTACACACGGTACGTGTTCCATAGTTTGATTGTGTAGGTGTGTACACACGGTACGTATTCCATAGTTTGATTGTGTAGGTGTGTACACACAGTACGTGTTCCATAGTTTGATTATGTCGCTGTGTACACACGGTACGTTTCCATTGTTTGATTGTGTGGGTGTGTACACATGGTACGTGTTCCATAGTTTGATTATGTCGCTGTGTACACACGGTACGTTTCCATGGTTTGATCGTGTAGGTGTGTACACACGCTATGCCTTCCATAGTTTGATTGATTGGGCGTGTACACACGGTACATATTCCATAGTTTGATTGTGTGGATGTGTACAGACAGTACGTGTTCGAAAGTGTATTTGGTTGGGTGTGTACACACCGTACGTTTTTCATAGTTTGACTGATTGGGTGTATACACAAGTAACGTGTTCCATAGTTTGATCGATTGGGTGTATACACCTGGTACGTGTTCCATAGTTTGATTTATTGGGTGTGTACACACGGTACATAATCCATAGTTTGATTGTGTGGATGTGTACAGACAGTACGTGTACGAAAGTGTATTTGGTTGGGTGTGTACACACCGTACGTGTTCCATAGTTTGATTGATTGGGTGTGTACACACGGTACGTATTTCATAGTTGTATTGTACGGATGTGTACACACGATACGTGTTCAAATAAATTCCAAGTATGTGTGTTTTCTAATAAGTAAAAGTGTTTCTCAGATCATTTAATTTGTACTCCTTGAAAAATTAATAAAAGTAGTAAACGTCACAGAAGTGTCTGAATAAAATCATTCAGAACAGGAAACACACACACATTCAGTTCGACAAGTATGCATATGTACAGCGGCGTAATCTGACTTATGTATGTCTGTTTCTTTACCCAGGGTTTCACTGTTTTCACACTGGCCAGTTTAGCCTTATGGGTCGTCAGCGCTTGTCTCAATGTGAGTATTCATCCTAACACTGTATATTTTATATAACCATGAATAAATTACTCCATGTTTTTTTTTTATAAAAATAATATTAGATCTAATAATCTTTTCAATATGTCACTTCCTCAAGCGACAAAATGCTAATATGGCGTCAAAATCACGTAGAAGGTATAATATCGTTAAAGTCAACAACTATAGCTGTTCTTTATTGTTCAGTTTTGAAGCTGTAAATGTTGACCCTTTACTCACGTGACAGAACCACGTATGGTAATCCAAACGTACGTCTGTTTTAAAATTCTCCATATCAGTCTAAATCTCACACCCATGGTTATTGAATTTCATCCACATTTCATATAGTTTGTATTTTGTAAAATTCATCCGTGAGTAAGTGTTTGTATATTTTTCGGGTGAAAACACATACTATAAGGTTATTACGAAGATACCTCAAAGTATGCCCGAAGACAGTACAGCGGCAGTATCGACCGACGCGCAGCGGAGGTCGATGCGACAGCGTACTGTCTGAGTGCATACTTTGAGGTATCTTCGTAATCATCTTATTATTATACATCTTTTCCTACTAAGGATACATCATGGGAATGCCGAAATCCAAAAAAATTAGAACAGAATCAGCGAACTTCTTTGTGTGAAGTCCAGTCAAACCCTGGTGGCAGCCATCATTTTTGTTTTTATTATGAGAGGACGCTTACGCGAATAATCATTCCATATTTGAAATTCGCATTTCCTAATATGGTAGGATGAAAATACCCCGTAAAATACCGCAAAATTACGGCATGCTGTAACTTATGGCGTTACGGTAACAGATGTAACAGCCCAGGGGGTTCTTTTGTAAGATTTATAATAATTGTTTCAGTATTACATACAGTGGCGTAGTGCTCCATTACGACTCCAATGGAGGTAATAACGTGTACTGAATAATTTAATGTAACATTAGCTGCATGTTATTGTCTCTACCAGTTCTTTTATATATTGAATCAGAATAAAAATAATACAGAACAGTGCACACTAATCTGTTTAAGACAATGCGATAACGTCTATTATCCTTTGCGTATAAACCAATTATAAACGTGTGCAATAATTCAATGGCAGTTAAGGTATTCTACGCCACTCAATATAGATGTATAATAATATATATGTGTTTTCAGAAAGCTGTTATTTAGGAATATATAATATATTTTCGTTTAATATTTGCCTAAATTGCCGAAGTTTCCGTAAACCGTCGGATTGGATCTTTTCGCGCTGGTCAAAACCAATATATCGTATTGTTATTGACTCGCCTGAGATGCGATGGTTGCAATCTTGTAGCTATAACTCAAAATAGCTTATATAACGCATATCAGAGTGTATTTTATCCTATTTATCGGTGATATAATTTGATGACTTCCCAATAAAGTCACTATAGTTAAAAAATGCCAAAATACAATCTTCGTATTTTGCCTCGTATAAACAACTAATTTATTATCAAATGCACAAATATCTAAAGTACTAGTATATATATAGTATTGATATTCCGTAAAAATACAACTAACTAATGAAACAAGATGACGTATGGCACAAAAACTGATTTATTCTAGAGCATTCTTATGTAAAATTAAACTAAAATTACGAACCAACCAACCAAATAATTGAAGAATGCAATATAATGTTACATAATCATAACATTTGAATTTTTTTTTTTTTTGTGTCAGAAATCCATAATTCCAAATCATAAATATACGTCCTGCAGACTAATGTATATCAACTAGTTATCATGTGTATGTTCCCTAAAACAATAAATTGTTTTACATTTGGTAATTTGTTTCGTATTTGAAGGTGTATGGATTTCTCTGTGTATTTTCGCATTATCAAGATCTAAAAACTGGAAGAGGAAATGACAGGCATGTACAGGAGGTGAGGGCATGCATTCAATGAAAGTGGATTTTAGTTTCTGTTATTAAATAATATATAATTATATTGATAAGATGTGATGTTATGAACCAGTATATTTATTAGAAATGTCACCTTTATTATGCTTACAAAGACTCCCTGGAGCAGTCCTAACAATGCCCTAGTGCAGGCTTAACGGGTGTTACAATGTTGACAGTTGCCATGTGAATTAATCCGATACGCTAGAATATGCGATTCGATTAAATGATTATCGACTCGTCTTGCGGTATTCGCATTATCTTCGTTCAATTCCATGTTATTTTAATGAAGCCCCGTGATTTTATAATCGACTAAATGCCTCGTCACTTGCTGTAACTTTTCAAACAGAGCAGCTTGAACTAGTGTGTACTCACTATGACCAGATGCACAACTCGAATCTCTGAGACGCAGAATTAATTTCTACACACAAATAAATGCATGTATATCATGGTCAGAATTACCTACTAAATTACCCTTGAAATAATCTTGGATGGAATCGCATTTAACCTAAATAACATAAATTTAATATGTAATCCATCGTGTATATACGTTTTAGTATTTAATTATAAAAACAGACGAAACTATTTATGTAAAGTAAAAAGAATTGCTAATTTTAGTATTGTAAATATAAAAACCAATACATTATATGTTACAAGCAAAAAGCAATTAGTCCACGACGGTCGGATTGTAAACCGATTATTTCGTACATTCCACATACTGCATGGGAATTGTCTCTTTGTGATGGGTCAACAGATTGAAATCAATAACCTAATTAACTAGATCGATTTTCACTCTAGGGTGACGCTTTGTCTAGATCACAAAGGGAGCAGCAGTACACGTGTACTAGACCATGCAAAGACGAGCAACAAGCCATATACATGGGTGAACCAATATCACGAAGCAACAGCAGTGAATGAAATCTCAGATTTGTGTCGAGGCAAGCGTGTGGGGAGGTACTGGGCACAGACACTGAGAATTCACTTCGCAATATTCTTAGATGTGTTTAAACGGACATTATACAAGCAGTTGGAGGCATTATAATTTAATCGCATATTTATAAATTTCGGTTTGTAACAAGAAGTTGGTAATATAATAATCTGTAATCTGTGTAAACCTGCTTACCTTCCTAGATTACAAAATAGAGAAACAGATATTTGATTTTTGTTTACTTTTTCATTTAAATAACAATTGACAAAGCTTTTTGAACGATGTGGACAGTCCCAATAAATGTGAACTAAGTTCGTTTTCTCCTTGATCGTTTGAATTTATATTTCAGTTCTACTTTTACTACTGGGATGGCAGTTACACATGCTTTAGATGCTTATAATAGAGTAGCTGTTCAACCTTATTTACTTACATATTTGCTCTGAATGTACTGTCATGGCGAACATATATTTATCCCTGTACATATTTGTACTTTTTTGCTTTAGCAGATTGAAGCATGTTTCAAAATTAAACTGACATAAAGCTGCCATTGTTTGCAATGTAATACTTGTTATATCAAATGATGGAGCACATGGCAATATGCCATAACAAATGTATATATATATATATATATGAACCAACTATTCACGCAGAATGTTTATTTATTTATTTATTAGACGTTTATTTATTATTATTATTATCGAAAGATTGTATTTTAAACTGGGGGATTCATTATAGATTAAATTGTGAAAAACTGACATATAGGGCATGTTGTGTCATATCTATACCGATAAACAATATTCAATATGATGTTTTACACTTTTACGAAGTTTTACGATTTCCTATTGTTCAGTAAATTAGGCAGACGTATTCGACAACTTCAAAGCATATTTTAAAATATTTCTTTTATTCAGAACAGAAATTTTCTACTATACCTTGCATAAATACTCTCATTATGAAATGAACTGTGAAAATATTTCTCCCAATATGAAACGTATTAAGCTATGTAAATTATATTCAAATTTTGTGTACGAATATTGCAGAATAGACAGGAAATTGACTAGAAATGAAAAAAATGAGAAGTCTTAGCCAGGTCAGCAAGGACTATTACATCTGTACGTCGCGTTTATGGTTGTCCACGAGTCTGCTTTGAAAAGACATTCTACAGTTAAGTTATTTGGAAATTACCATGTGTAATTTGTTAAGTGAACCTTTTGAGTAAACTATTACTCTATTTATTTGCTTAATTACCAATAATCACGTTACAGCTGAATTCTATGTGATGTCTTATTCTGCCTTCGTTATGTCTGTACGAAGCGTTCTTTCCATACTACTGGAAACGGAACACACACATGTCAGTGACGAGCAGAACACAGATATGAAACCAGAATAACAAAGTGTGTAAAACATAAACCCGGCGTTGCCAATTCAAATGAGAACTGTTTTTGTTTAAAGATTGTGTTCAGTATTTGTGTGTACTGGACTTTTTGTAATTTCCTTTTCGCGGGACATCATGCTAGTCTTAGGGTATTGTACGTAGAATGTATGGTACACCTTGAATCATACTTATATGTTAACGATTTGAGCGAAAATAATTCAAGTTTCCGCTTCAAAAAAACAATTTTATTTCGTGTAATGTCTTTATATTATTATGTGTGTACCAGCTCCATATAAAACATTTCTATACATCAATTGAATAGTCTGCTTTGTTTTTTTTATATCCTGATCTGCTGTTCTTGATTTGTTATTTAATCTAATATTTAAATCAGGTTTATCAATTGTGTATTAGCTCAGTAGTTGAGTTGATGAAGTCGTATATTATCGGGTTGGAGATTCGCCGAGTTTTACTTGTTCTATTATCAGGGGGAAATTCTTCTCCACAGGGTTCTCCACACTTGTCAGGGGGGAATCTCGTCTCGTCTCTCTATCTCGTCCCCTTGAGGTACGGGATCGGGAAAGTCACTTTAGCTTTACAGTCAAATAAGACACACACAACGAAATACGTTTCAACTCTCGTCTTAGTCGATCTTTTGGAGCACTCTATAAGACACAGCGCCCTGGGGAAAAGTCCCCAAGACTCTCACAAGGCTGAACCAAGACTCGCCCAAGACTGGACTGCCTCAAGGCTCGCCCCTGGACTGGACTCTCGACTCTCCAGGACTGCACTCTCTCTTCTGACTCTATCGTGCTGTGCTCCCCAAGACCAACTCAAACTCTCTTTATTCATTTTCACAACTCTAACCAATTACAAAGCAGTAAAAAGACTCTAGGGCGTAACCTTCAATCATAAAGCCAATCACACTAAGTACTGAATACGTCATATCTTTTGATTAATCGTTCACTACATTAATAACTATGGATACCAACTGTCAGAATCGCGACGGATATCTCGTAATTAGTTCCAAATCACTGAGCCAAGTTCCGTCCAAAACTTCAAATAGGCCTAAACGATGACAGACATAACACAGCAATTCAGCTAATAATCAACTAATTAAGTCGGTCAACAGATACGCAAAAACAAATTCATGACACTATTTTGGTTTCCAATGCTTGACAAAAAATACCTAATTCAATGTACATATAAACACGAACAAAAAACTACATTTGAATTCACCTTACATTGCATCAAATTGAACACGAGTCTGAACTTGTATCCATACGTACATAACATGTTCACAACAACCCACGGCACCGGTAGCCTCAAATTAGGCAGCTATTCGAGGCTGAGATGCGAGGGTAACGTGTCTACCTCCAGAAGGTAATTATTTCATGTTGCTCCAGCGGATTCCATGGGACTACAAATACTAAAAAATGATATCGTTAGGATGTGACTGTTGCAATATAATGGCCAACCATTCATACACCCCTAACGCGTCGAAACATGCTGAATTTATTCAAGGCAGTTCACAGTAATCAAACACATTTCCATACAGTGTAATATATTCCAAATAATCTGATTGGTCCTTGCCAGCATATAATATACAACTTTGTTACATCATGACTGACAATCCCGAAATACACCATCTCAGTATGTTGGGGAGTTGCATTTTGTAAATTGTATACTAGTATATGCGGGGAACGCCATTATTAGAGCACCCAATCTCAACTCGTTTATCCCAAACTGTAAAGATCACGGATTATTGACCCCAACTACTACCGTTACCAATGCGTCTGCAAAATCGTACATTGATTGCTCCAGGCATAACATTGCATGGGGGTAAACTGTTGGTAATTGATGTTCATTTATGCAAAAGGCCTAGTACAAAGTATGATTTATTGTATATCGATTATGTACCGTTAGAAAATGTTTTTTGCATTCATGCAATATTCAGTGTATAGATAATTACATAGCTGACGCCGAGCAATTGCGTCAGTACACAGTAGACAGATCAGTAGGGGTCACTGCCAGTTACTGGTAATGTTATGGCTGTAACGCATTCCATTAGCGTCTGTATTTGAAAGATTTTTGTAATTTGAGAGTTTACTACATTGGAAAAAATAAATAACAGACTTGTAATAAAATTTGCAATCCTACAGTTTGTAGTAGAACCACTTATCCTAATTAAACTACCATCTTTTGTAGACACATTCTCATGGCCCCAGAGATTTACTTGATGTTAGCAAATATTGTACTACATGAGGGTTACCTTATCAATAAAAAATCACGATAATTTCGTTTTTTTGTAATCAGTCAAATTAATGTTTCAAATGTCATCAGATTCACAAATTGGTACATGAAATATAAGTTACAGTATGGAAACTCGAAATGATTTTTCATCTGAGCCTTGTTATCCCCTGCTTCACTCACTGTAGCTTTCAGTTCAAATGTTGAAATTATGGTTAACGAGATAAAGCAAGTGACTCAATATTCACATGTGACTAAGTATGTATAGTTTAGGGTACACGGTAGGTTATTGGTTGAAAACTCACCGAGAGTAATTATGTACATACATGAATCTGGACAGAGGTAAATTGCAAGGCATACAAACACAAACGTCTGTGCAAATATCGGTGTACCCGATGAGCAAGTGGGAACAAGGACTAACAGATACATAAACGAAAACGATACATCGATATCTAAGTTGTTTTGCTATCACACAAATGTGTTTTCATACGGGGTTTTACCGTTCTGCATATAATAATGTGACCTATGAGCATATGGGAAGACCGTCTGCATGGAATTATCGTGCCGAAATCGGTTACCAAATATTCATGAAGTTTGCGAAATGTATCATTCTTCATAGTAAACACATTTTTGAGGGGGTTATCTTCTATTTTATGATATCACAGTTTTGAACATTATGATTTTATTTTTATTATTTTTTAAAAATTTAAAATATGTACATTATATTTTCAGTGAAAAATGTTAAATAAGCAATTATCAATGACTAACATAGAGGAGTTCCGATCTCTTAGCAATTCTTTGTTATATGAACTGTTTAGTGTACACAATAACGTCTGGGTACACCAATTAGATTATTAACGCCTCGATATCACCGTTATTGTCGTTTTCGGTAGAGAGTGAAATAGTAAATGTGCTATTATATTCTATATAGACTGGATACGGCCTTTGTGGCCTTGGATCGCGCGGCGGAAACACCTGAGCTTGCGAGGGCCGAGAGCCACAAGAGACGTATCCAGTCTATAAAGGACGTAGTATATACCTCCTAGGGACCATTGAAAATAAATTCAATGTTTCTCTGGTGTTTCATTTATCACCAGAGAAACCCGCTAAGCCCGACCATAATTCGTAATCGGGAGGAACATGATAAGTTGCGATATTACCTGATATAATCGATGTAGTCGCTGCAAGTTAACAAATTATCTATTCAGAGCAACTTTTACATAATGTAGCAATATTAATTAAAGGTACCAAAGCCAGTAGTCACGGTAATCGAAAGACACCCAGGTCTGAAATGTGTTCAAGTAACGAAATTCATCCGTTTGTTTGATTGTAATGAAGAATTCCCCCATAAATTAGGGCGTCATTAAGTCGATGAGTCGCGTGTTCTATTTGTAAAATTCACTGGTCGTTACTACTAAGACGCCATGTTGAAGACTGATAATATTTATTCAAGACTTATCAATGACGTAATATATATTAACAAATGAGCATCGGTACAAGCATGAATACATACATTACACGTTCCCTTCTGAGCTTGTTTTTTTTCATTACAGTAGTAGTACATGTTTAGAAAAATAATGACCATTCAGTTCTTAGTGTGCACTTTTCTCACATTAATGGCAACATAGTTATCAAATTGTTTCACAAAACATTATTAAGTAACGAAAACTATAAACACTATTTAAGTAACAACATACAAAACTGTAATCATATCCAAAATCTTTACGGCATCAAATATCGAACAACACAACTCAAATCAACTGGTGTCATTTCTACAAATCTAGCTTACGAGGTGGTTTGTTGAGTCTACCCGATCTAGTGAAAACTTGTTTAGTTTTCGTTGTGTTAGCGGTAGGTTTCAACTCTGAATTATCATAGTTATCGGGCTGTTTTATGTCATGAAAATTGTCATTCTTATTTGTGCTAAAAGAATTCTCAATATGAATATAAGGTTTGCTTTGACCACTCATATGATTGTCACTAGAGTCAATATCGATGCACATATTCTGATCACGTCGAGTAGCATGGCGACGGTTACGTCTGAATAATTTGCCCTCAGGAGTTTCTATTATGTAACTGCGTGGTATATTTTGACATTTATTCTGGATTGTACCGTACTTCCATTCTCCCTTCAATGTACGGATTCTCACATTATCTCCTGGAATGAATGTTTAGTTGTACTTGCACGCATATCGTAATAGTATTTCTGAGTCATCTGGCGTTGTCTGAGCTTTGCGTGTGCATTTTCAACGGCTTCTGGTTTGAGCAACTCTTCAGTTTTGATGCCAGTCTACGACTTTGCAGTAGTTGTGTTGGCGATTTATTTACTGTGTCTGCTGGTGTGTTTCGGAAGTTTCTTTATCATCTCTTTCACGGTCTGAACTGAGCGTTCTATTAGCTTGCGCATAACCTGGACTTGAGGTTGTGTGACAAAATCCCCATTGTTTTGCAAAATCTGCATACTCATGCGATGAGAATTGAGGACCGTTGTCAGTAACAACTTCTTTCGGTATTCCAAAACGTGCAAACATTGACTTTGTTGCAGAGATTACTGATTGACTACATGTATTGGGGAGCAAATACATGTCTGGAAATTTTGAATAATAATCAACGGATAACAAATAATTTCTTCCCTTGTATACGAATAAATCAGATGCAACTTTGGCCCATGGAATGCCTGGAATGTCATGCGGTATCATTGGTTCAGCTGGTGGCAATTTGCGAGAGCTCTGACATGTGGCACAACGCGACATCATATCTTCTATTTGGCTACTAATACCTGGCCAAAATATGATATCACGGGCTAATTGCTTTGATTTGACAATACCAGTTGTAATGCTGGGTCTGCTGCGGTTGCATCTTGCAACTGAACTGTACAAAGTTTACCTCTATTGTGTCATCAAACAAATCTGCAGTTGAATTGTCTCTAATGAAATCACGAGACAACGTATCTGCTGAGAACATTTCATTTCCTTGACGATGTACGAGGCTAAGATCATAACACTGAAGTCGCATTCTCATACGTTGCAATCTTGCGGATAGCTTGTGAATAGACTTTGCCATAATAGCTAATAATGGCTTATGGTCGGTTTCTAACTTGTTTGCCATAGATGTAGTTGTGAAATTTAGCACAGCCAAAACAAATGGCAAGCAACTCTTTCTCAATGACGGCATACATGCGTTGAGTGTCATCGAGTGCTTTAGATCCAAACACTATGGGGTGTCCATCCTGTAGTAAGGCTACACCGAGACCATATTTGCTAGCGTCTGTCTGAATAGTAACAGGTTTGTTTACGTCATAGAACTTGAGGATTGGTGCTTGTGTGACGAGCGATTTAAGTTTGTCGAACGCATTGATTTGTCCGTCTTGCCAGTGCCATTCAACTTTGTCTTCAAGTAATTCTCGCAATGGCTGCGTTACCGTTGATAGAATGATAACTTATCATGGCTACAAATCTGCGTATGTCTTCCTTGCAAGTAGGAGTTGGCATGGTAACAATGGCTTTGATTCTCTCTGGGCTAGGCTTGAGACCTTCTGCTGATAGTATGTGTCCTACGTATTCAACTTAGTTGAGACCGATCTTTGTTTTCTGCGGGTTTAGCTTGAGGCCAACTTCACGTGCACGCTTCAAAACATTCTCCAAATTCTGGTCATGATTGCGCCTATCACTGCCGTGAACACAAATATCGTCAACTATCATCTCTACGCCTTCTAGGTAACCCAATATATCTTGCATGACTTGGTTAAATATGTCACCACTTGTGTTGATGCCAAAATGTAGCCTGGTGAACCTATAACGCCCCCACGGTGTGTCGAAAGTGCAAAGTTTGGAGCTTTGTTCATCGAGAGCGATTTGCCAATAACCTGATCGAGCATCAAGTTTCGAGAACAACTTTGCATTTGGCATTTTTTCGGCTATTTCTTCAATGGTTTTGGTTGGATGATGTGCTCGGTGAATTGCTTTGTTCAGCTTTTTAGGGTTCATGCAGATGCGAATTTGGTTGTTGGCTTTCCTGACTATGGTCACACTGTTCACCCAAGGAGTTGGTTCAGTTTCTAGCATTATTACACTTATCTCTTGCATACGATCTAGCTCTGCTTTTACTTGATTGCGAATAGCGTAAGGGATACGGCGAGGTGGATCTGTACTGGGTTGTATAGACTCGTCTACATGAAGGTGATAGTTGTTTTTGATGCATCCAAGACCAGTGAATACATCGTTATACTCTAACTGAATATGCTCTGTTGTCATATTACTTGTGACGGCATTTACATGGCGAACGCGATTAAGCCTCTGGCATGTATCACGGCCTAAAATCGGTTCTCGTCTGTCAACAACTTGGAATGTTACATTCTCGCCGTTGATGTCAACTGTAGTTTTACCTATCAAGGAAATATGATGACCTGAGTATGAAACAAGCTTGCATTGCCTTGGTCTGAGTGGAGTTTGAATCCGCTCGTTATTCTGCAGTGGCAAAATGTCAGTTTCACTGCCAGTGTCTAACTTGAAATTTATGTCTTGGTTACAAACTTTGAATATCTGAGTCCATGGCTTGCATTGGTCAATTTTGTCAATATTGATGCTTACTCTTGTGATCTCACCCACAGGCGCTCGGAACGTTTCCTGGATAATAAAAAATGACCTAAAGTGGGATCGGCATAGTTATAGTCAGTCGCCGGTAAATTTCCCTACTACTCATATAATAACACAAGGTAGGAAAGCGTTGACACCATGGCATCGAAACTTCCCGAAAATAACACGATTTTCCAAATTATATTTCGATCCGCTTCACAAAACTCAAGCATGGTATCGGTTGAAACTATCGATCGACTTACATTACCTTTATTCGAACTAAAACGGGTTATATCCTGTGAAAATCGAAAAACCAGAGCAATATGAATCAACCCGTCTACGCGGATATTTTGAAGCAGAGGCCCGAGCATGCGCAGTTCCATATACATATACGCGCGTACTGCGCCGTCTCACAATTTGAATATCTAGGCCCAGTACATATTCACAGATGATACCGATGTACCTGTTTTTAAAGTTGTATCAAAATTTAGAAATTATTTCTTTAATAGAATAAAATAAGGAAAAAAGGGTGAAGAAAAATGTACAAGTATGGCTTTATAAAATATAATTGATTGTGAATAGAAGATGAAATAAAAAAAATAAGTGTACTGTACTGCTTATTATTGTTTTGAATCTTGAATTTGTAGAAATTGGCCTTTGTAATGTTTTTTCTCACAAAATTTATCTTCAGCAGAAAATATAAAAGTTAATGCCTGTATAACTTTATTTTTTGTTCACAGTAGGCTAACTTCCTGAAATTATTTTCTGCAAATGTTAGTATGTATTGCCTTTGTGATATTCACTTCTACATGCTGCATTATTGACGATTCATGGATATTTCTTTTGTAATTTTTATAATTAGTTTATAATTTTCCAAATGAACCAGTGTTCTCAAGAAATGTATTATGTAATATGTTATAAGCAAACATTTTATATTGAAGCGTGCTTGTTTAATTTTATTTTGATTTTTGATTTTATATTATAATAAGGTTACTTGTATTTCCAATTTCCAATTTTTTTTTTTTTTATTTTGTCTCATCAGAGTAAAACTGAAACACAAATAAAGATTATGAACACTGACGAACAAATGCAATGTGTTTGATATTATTGATGACATGCTTACCAAGTTGCTGCGAATGAATTTGTATCAGACATCTTTATTTCTCGGCATCAACAGGTACATCGGTATCATCTGTGAATATGTACTGGGCCTAGATATTCGAATTGTGAGACGGCGCAGTACGCGCGTATATGTATATGGAACTGCGCATGTTTGGAGCTGCGCATGCACGAGCCTCTGCTTCAAAATATCCGCGTAGACGGGTTGATTTATATTGCTCTGGTTTTTCGATTTTCACAGGATTTAACCCGTTTTAGTTCGAATAAAGGTAATGTAAGTCGATCGATAGTTTCAACCGATATCATGCTTGAGTTTTGTGAAGCGGATCGAAATATAATTTGGAAAATCGTGTTATTTTCGGGAAGTTTCGATGCCATGGTGTCAACGCTTTCCTACCTTGTGTTATTATATGAGTAGTAGGGAAATTTACCGGCGACTGACTATAACTATGCCGATCCCACTTTAGGTCATTTTTTATTATCCAGGAAACGTTCCGAGCGCCTGTGATCTCACCCATAAATAACTGAACACCTGCTATGTCATCATCACTGTCACTTTGATTTGATGTGTCAATGTCATTCACTTTGTGAGAGAACGATGTGCGATGTGCGTTTGATGAATCTAGAGCGAGATTTGCAAACTGATCTGAAATGCCCTAATTTGTGACAGTATAAACACTCTTTCCCATATGCTGGACAATTGGCTCTCTTTGTATGGAAAGGACCACCACGGGACGCTGGGCGCGATGTCGGTAGAATCGACCATTTTGTTTTACTGCATGTACACTGGCTTCAGGCGTTTTCAACTGCGACGCGCTGATTTCACTAAAAACGACAAATATTCACAGCTTTTACGAAAGATAAATCTTCAGTCTGGAGCAGTTTCTCACGCACACTCTCATTACGAATACCACAAACGATACGGTCACATAGTAATGAATTTTCCAACATGTTGTATTCACAGTCTTTGACTTTCTGACGCAATTCAGTGAAAAATGTATCGAATGTTTCACCTGGGTTCTGTATGGTAGAATTAAATGGGTACCTTATGACAGTAATGTTGCGTTTACCCTTGCAGTAATTCAGAAATTTGTCGTGGTGATGTGCTATTTTGTAGATATTTTCATCGGCGAATGACCATGTAGCGTGTACTTTCTGTGCGGCATGTCCGGCGACATGAAGAAATACGTTGCACTGTACTTTCTATGGAAAGCCGTACGGGACCCTGCTGCGTCAATATAAATTGCATGGCAAAACATATAGCTTCAAAATTATGCTGCTTCTTCAACAAAAGTGCGATTCCCGATGTCTACGTTTACTAATTGTAGTAGTAGCAATCAGCGCAAAACTTATTCACAGTCGTCGCTAATTAATTAGTAGTTGTCGCAAAGCGAGTTGTAGTAGTCGCGATTTAACGGGTGATGATTTGTAGAAGTCACTAACACACTACAGCGTATTTGTCGTTGACGCGGTTCCTTAATTTATAGATGACGACATTTCATTTTCCAAGTAGTCGAAGCAAACAAGTCCCCCTAGTAGACGACGCTACTTGCTATTTTCAAGTTGTCGACGCAAAACGAGTCCCTCTAGGTGTCTTTCCTTTTTTCATTTCAAGTTGACGCAGACGCATTTTTTGCTAGTAGTCGACGACGCACGTTAGCATTTTCAAGTTGACGCAGACGCACTACACATTCTCAAGTTGACGCACATTGCATTTCCAAGTAGACGACGACGCAAATACGACGCAACTTGCACTTTTCAAGTTGTCCACGCAAAACGAGTCCCCCTAGGTGACTTTCCTTTTTTCATTTCAAGTTGACGCAGACGCATTTTTTGCTAGTAGTCGACGACGCACGTTAGCATTTTCAAGTTGACGCAGACGCACTACACATTCTCAAGTTGACGCACATTGCATTTCCAAGTAGACGACGACGCAAATTGCATTTTCAAGTTGACGCAGACGCGTTTCCTGGTAAACGACAACGCACAGTGTATTTTTCAAATTGACACCAACGCAACATTTGAGTTAGGGTGCGGATGATAATCTTCGCAGAGAAAATTTTAAGAAAAACCAAGTCAGAAATAATATTTATATAAAATAAAACCTGTGTATAGTAGCAACCGCCCAATGAAACAGTCTTGATATGGAAGACTATTGGAGGTTGATATTGTATGGAAAGCCGTACGGGACCCTGCTGCGTCGATATAAATTGCATGGTAAAACATATAGCTTCAAAATTATGCTGCTTCTTCAACAAAAGTGCGATTTCCGATGTCTACGTTTACCAATTGTAGTAGTAGCAATCAGCACAAAACTTATTCACAGTCGTCGCTAATTAATTAGTAGTTGTCGCAAAGCGAGTTGTAGTAGTCGCGATTTAACGGGAGATGATTTGTAGAAGTCACTAACACACTACAGCGTATTTGTCGCTGACGCAGTTCCTTAATTTATAGACGACGACACTTCATTTTCCAAGTTGTCGAAGCAAACAAGTCCCCCTAGTAGACGACGCAACTTGCACTTTTCAAGTTGTCGACGCAAAACGAGTCCCCCTAGTAGACTTTGCATTTTTCATTCCAAGTTGACGCAGAAACACTTTTTTTCTAGTAGACGACGATGCATATATCATTCTCAAGTTGACGAAGACGCATTTTTTCTAGTAGACGACGACGCACATTGCATTTTCAAGTTGACGCAGATCGTTTTTCTGGTAGACGACGACACCATTTTAATGGTTTTACTTACTCACTTTTGGGCCTATTAAAAAAAAAAAAACGCGACCCGATATTTTATTATTTCATATTTTTCGTTCGGTCGCTGAGGGCAACAAAACAATTTTTGTTGCCTTATTTGTTTTCGTGTAGACCACGCAAAATGGGACAATGTTTATCGCTGCTGGTTATTTGTGTTGCCTTTTTCTTATAACTTAAGGGGTTGGTAATTTTAAATCATGGGTGGTTGCTGAACATTTTCTTGAAACAAATAATTTACAAGTTAGACACAGGGAAAGAAAATGCATGAAAGAAGGAAATTCAAGATAAATAAAAATGTACATATAAAACAATATGAAAAGAGTATTGCATTGGTCACACGCTTCCATCTCCCTATATTTTAAATGCTCAATCCCCTATGTTCTGCTATTTAATATACACCTGAGCTGAAAACTGGTGTTTCATAATTACTTGCTATAGTTTTCAGCTCACCTGGGTCTGACTATTCTATTTATTCATTGTTTTAATGTCTATCAAATGATATTATTGAGAATCTAGCGGGCTATTTTATTATGGTGAATCCACATGAAAAAATGCACAATGATCTCTTAACCATCATGTATATTAACTACCCTGCCATCGGCAGTTCCTGGCCGCTAGTACGACGTCAAACTACTAGGACCTGAACAAATTAAACTAATAATGACTTTATGTCTTTTTATATGGCGAACATGTAAATAAACACATATGTTCCAGGCGCCCTACCCCTTCAGCCCGCAAACAAAAAATTGATAAACCCAGCCCACGTCAACAGTAGCGCCCCTTACCGAATTTCTGGATCCGTCAGTGTATATACGTAAGTGATCTCAAATTGTAGTGCAGCTATATTCATAAAAATAATTATTTTTATATTGATGCCATTTAGTATTGGTAACTTTTCATTATAATTGAGAAGATAAGTATGATAGAAACTTGAGAAGGGGAAATAGTAAATTATATTCTCACTCATTTGTGTGCTAAATTTCTGTTTTAATGCAGTTTTTTATATAGTTTAAAACTGTGTTAGTGAACTTTTCTATATTATATAAAGCCTAACTAGTTATATCGAAACCTTTAGGCAGTTTCAAGACATAACGTGTGATCATGGAGGTGGTGGTATGATCAACTTATAGAAAACCTATCTTACGTGGTTACTCACGAATATTTTTGCAGATTCTTATTTGCTCAGTGACCTAAATAATTAGCATGCCACTGACAAAACAACCTTTAAATTTCCTCAAGTCACATTTCTTTTATTTATGACAAATATAGGAGTTGGAGATCCATATACAAATATCAACCTCCAATAGTCTTCCATATCAAGACTGTTTCATTGGGCGGTTGCTACTATACACAGGTTTTATTTTATATAAATATTATTTCTGACTTGGTTTTTCTTAAAATTTTCTCTGCGAAGATTATCATCCGCACCCTAACTCAAATGTTGCGTTGGTGTCAATTTGAAAAATACACTGTGCGTTGTCGTTTACCAGGAAACGCGTCTGCGTCAACTTGAAAATGCAATTTGCGTCGTCGTCTACTTGGAAATGCAATGTGCGTCAACTTGAGAATGTGTAGTGCGTCTGCGTCAACTTGAAAATGCTAACGTGCGTCGTCGACTACTAGCAAAAAATGCGTCTGCGTCAACTTGAAATGAAAAAAGGAAAGTCACCTAGTGTGTACACTGGATATTTCAGCGATATTTGGTGGAACTATGAACATAATACCAGTCAATACTTGATTGTGCTCGTTTGCCTGGGAGAAATACTAAAACCGATTAATAACATACAGTATTGAACATGACCAACTCGGATCAGGTCGATCGATGACTATACTTCCAGGTTTTTGTCATTTACTTATTCTCGACAGATGCGAGATATCGAACTTGAAAATGCACTGTACATTTTGCGTCGCCGTCTACCAGGAAAACGGTCTGCGTCAACTTGAAAATGCAATGTGCGTCGTCGACTACTAGCAAAAATGCGTCTGCGTCAACTTGAAATGAAAAATGTAAAGTCTTCTAGGGGGACTCGTTTTGCGTCGACAACTTAAAGTGCAAGTTGCGTCGCCTACTAGGGGGACTCGTTTGCTTCGTCAACTTGGAAAATGAAATGTCGTCATCTAGAAATTAAAGAATCGCATCTGCGACAAATATGCTGCAGAGTGTTAGTGACTTCTACAAATCATCACCCGTTAAATCGCGACTACTACAACTCGCTTTGCGACAACTACTAATTAATTAGCGACGACTGTGAATAAGTTTTGTGCTGATTGCTACTACTACAATTGGTAAACGTAGACATCGGAAATCGCACTTTTGATGAAGAAGCAGCATAATTTTGAAGCTGTATGTTTTACCATGCAATTTATATCGACGCAGCAGGGTCCCGTACGGCTTTCCATAATATTTGTATATGGATCTCCAACTCGTATATTTGTCATAAATCAAAGAAATGTGACTTGAGGAAATTTAAAGGTTGTTTTGTCAGTGGCATGCTAATTATTTAGGTCACTGAGCAAATAAGAATCTGCAAAAATATTCGTGAGTAACCACGTAAGATAGGTGTTTTATAAGTTGATCATACCACCACCTCAATGATCACACGTTATGCCTTGAAACTGCCTAAAGGTTTCGCTATAACTAGTTAGGCTTTATATAATATAGAAAAGTTCACTAACACAGTTTTAAACTATATAAAAAGCTGCATTAAAACAGAAATTTAGCACACAAATGAGTGAGAATATAATTTACTATTTCCCCTTTTCAAGTTTCTATCATAATTATCTTCTCAATTATAATGAAAAGTTACTAATAGTTAATGGCATCAATATAAAAATAATTATTTTTATGAATATAGCTGCACTACAATTTGAGATCACTTACGTACATACACTGACGGATCCAGAAATTCGGTAAGGGGCGCTACTGTTGACGTTGGCTAGGTTTGTCAATTTTTTGTTTGCGGGCTGAAGGGGGTAGGGCGCCTGGAACATATGTGTTTATTTACATGTTCGCCATATAAAAAGACATAAAGTCATTATTAGTTTAATTTGTTCAGGTCCTAGTAGTTTGACGTCGTACTAACTGTCAGGGACTGCCGATGGCAGGGTAGTTAATATACATGGTTAAGAGATCATTGTGCATTTTTTCATGTGGATTCACCCTAATAAAATAGCCCGCTAGATTCTCAATAATATCATTTGATAGACATTAAAACAATGAATAAATAGAATAGTCAGGCCCAGGTGAGCTGAAAACTATAGCAAGTAATTATGAAACACCAGTTTTCATCTCAGATATATATTAAATAGCACAACATAAGGGGTTGAGCATTTAAACTATAGGGAGATGGAAGCGTATGACCAATGCAATACTCTTTTCATATTGTCTTATCTGTACGTTTTTATTTATCTTGAATTTCCTTCTTCCATGCATCTTCTTTTCCTGTGACTAACTTGCAAAATATTTGTTTCAAGAAATTTTCCAGCAACCACCTATGATTTAAAATTGCCAACCCCTTAAGCTATATACCCGGTAGCGATAAACATTGTCCCATTTTGCGTGGTCTACACGAAAACACATAAGGCCAAAAAAAAGTGTTTTGTTGTAAAACAAAAGTAAAAACTCACCATTTTAAGCAGTCAAAATATGTTTTCTCTAAAAATTAACGATCCCGGATGTTATGTTTAGTAATTGACAAAAACACTGTCTCTAGCTACTACTTCTAAGAACTGATTTATTCAACCCCAAATAACAATAAGTAAACAAGGTTACATAATTTGCATAAACAGGACTTCCTGTGTGTATAGGGTCAATTGCCATATGTTCATAATTAACATGCTTTGTTGATTACATTGTTTGATCCCCAGGGTTTCCGGGAGGATAAGTGGCGACTTTGAACCTCGGGTTGATCTGTATTTTTCTAACATGTTCCGAATACTATTTAGTCTGAAAAGCAAACACGTCTTTTGCATTTCAGGCCATTTTGACATTTGCGATTCGAATGATAGCTGGTGCACAATATTAAAAATATCGCCGCACCGAGTATTTTATTAATTGAATAAAAACATTATTGACAAAAACAATACGTTTGTTGTAGTAAATATAATGTTTAATACATGAAATGCATAAATTTTTATGGAATTTACAAAAAATGACATTTTATATTAAAACTCTCATCCGCTCTTACATCACAAACAAAACGACGGCTTTTGCACGTTGTTTTAGCGCTGTCATTATTCGCACTTCCGGTTTTGTCTTCGTGTGTACGTACCAGTGGCGAATCTAGGGGGAGGGTCGCCCCCCCCCCCCCGTTAAAAAAATGTATTCAATTTGTTTTTGCGACCGACCGACCCGATTTTTCAATTTTCCGACTTGAAGGCAACATAAGTGTTGTTGTTTTTTTTGTCATAACGGGTGACGAGATATTTTAGTGTGTACACTGGATATTTCAACGATATTTGGTGGAACTATGAACATAATACCATTCAGTACTTGATTGTGCTCGTTTGTCAGGGAGAAATACTAAAACCGATTAATAACATACAGTTTTGAACATGACCAACTCGGATCAGGTCGATCGATGACTATACTTCCAGGTTTTTGTCATTTACTTATTCTCGACAGATGCGAGATATCGAACTTGAAAATGCACTGTACATTTTGCGTCGCCGTCTACCAGAAAAACGGTCTGGGTCAACTTGAAAATGCAATGTGCGTCGTCGTCTACTAGAAAAAATGTGTCTGCGTCAACTTGAAAATGCAAATGTGAGTCATCGACTACTCGCAAAAATGCGTCTGCGTCAACTTGAAATGAAAAATCTAATGTCTCCTAGGGGGACTCGTTTTGTGTCGAGAACTTAAAGTTGCGTCGCCTACTAGGGGGACTTGTTTGCTTCGTCAACTTCAAAAATGAAATGTCGTCATCTAGAAATTAAAGAATCGCGTCTGCGACAAATATGCTGCAGAGTGTTAGTGACTTCTACAAATCATCACCCGTTAAATCGCGACTACTACAACTCGCTTTGCGACAACTGCTAATTAATTAGCGACGACTGTGAATAAGTTTTGCGTTGATTGCTACTACTACAGTTGATAAACGTAGACATTGGAAATCGCATTTTTGTTGAAGAAGCAACATAATTTTGAAGCTATATGTTTTACCATGCAATTTAAATTGACGCAGCAGGGTCCCGTACGGCTTTCCATAGTATGACTTTCTCGTCTTTTGTTGTGACACCACTAGCAATTGCGTAGATTTCGTATGCTCTGAGCCAGTTCTTGTAGTTCTCGTGAATGTTGTCTTCTAACTGGAGCGGTCCTGGAGCTTTCATTCCCGTTGTCATTGTTGCAATATCCCGATTCAGACACCATGTCAAATTGACTGGTCGTGACTACTATGACGCCATGTTGAAGACTGATGATATTTATTCAAGACTTATCAATGACGTAATATATATTAACAAATGAGCATCGATACAAGCATGAATACATACATTACAATTTGTATCAGACAAAGTGCACTCTTACATTCATCAGCAAGTCAGACGGGAATTCCAGGAAATTCGATTTTCAACTTACATAATTTCCACATTTCCTAAGTGCTATTTTCTTTCTGAGTAAGGCCATGTATATACATTTCGAGAAAACAAATGTTACGTTTATCTATTGAGATATCCAACGCTTTCTTGGCCCTTTTACTATCTCTGTATTCGTGGTGACTCGTCTATAATTTGGGAATACTAAAACATTATTGAACGGGTGTATCTTTTAACAGGACAGGTTTGTTAGTGCTTGTTACCAAACAATCAACTAATCAGTTATTTGATGAACTTAATTGAGAGAATACAGATCACCAGAGTATACAAGTTTAATTTAGAAATTTATGTCAATTTCCACAGAAATCTTTTTCTGTGGCTGATAATGTGAAAGATGAATACAATTTTCTAACTACAGATTTTAACATGACAAATATATAATATGTTTACTTGAGAGACGAAATAATTCAAACTGAAAGAAGCTCTAAAGCGACTTAAAAGACTATCTAGGATAAATTAAATTACAAAAAAATTAAATAACGAAAGTAGAAAAGCAAAGACTGAAAGACAAAGCAAAGTATCAACTAAAAGACGAACAGAACATATTGAATGGCGAAGCAAAGCAGAGACGGAAGTACTAAGCAAAGAACCAACTAAGTAATAGTAAGAAGGCATAGCATATTCTAAAATGACAGATAATTAAAGCACAGAACAAACTACGCAAGGTCCAGTTTAAGTGACTAGCAAATCACACCTGAAATAAAAATACAATAAGCGAAGTGAGCAAACTGAGCAAAGCAAACGTATTGTGAATGACTGAAAGTGGTTCGTCATTACACGTGCATGTATTAAGGTGTGTTTTCTGTACATTACTTTATTATTCTTTTACAAATAAGTAATATAGCAGGCATAATTTGTATGCAACAATGTTCAAGCAACGAACGCTCGTTGACAGTGGCTCGCCATTACATACCAGGTGCGTGTTAGAATTGAAGTAATGCGTCAGTGGAGGAGGGGAAAACTGGACAAAGCGATTATTCGATTCAATTGAAATTACCTGCATATGGGCTAGATGCATTTATACTCGATATACACAATATTGGTACTTGCATGGAGGTTATATGTACATTCTGAATGCCTCGGGGACGACCGACCAAATCCAAGGGTCACATTAATTTCAAAAGTTCAACATATTTTATTTATTCCTCAGAAGAGGGGTCCTCCTGTCGTTTTTATCCTGACATGTGTACACTTGTTTAATTTCCGAAATATTACACTGACTACTAGTCTAGTAATTCGATTGTACTTCAAACCGTAGGCTCAATTTTATTTTTTTATTTATTATTTTTATATTTTATTTGTCATTTGTTTATTTATGACTATTTTTTGGTTGTACTTGCCGTGTTCAGTTTTTTATATATGCATTTCGGTTGCCTTAACTACATCTGTCTAAATGCAGTTCCAATCTCGTGTAAAATTCAACCAATCAGAGCAAGTGTTACATACTCCTCAAAATGTAACAAGGAGAGAAACAACCTGATTGACTCGCTGAAAACGCAGCTGGAGGCGATGAACGTTTACCGATTAAACCAGTATCAGTATGAGTGGGCAATTGTTCACGTTTAGGTAAATACAACTTTGTTTTTATATGCTTATATAAGATGCATTTCTAATAGTCTGAGTATATATGCAAAGTAAAACCTACATCTCTTACTGAAATAAATATGTACTAACTACGATGCAATATTTGTGTGTTTTTTAATTTATAAAATCTTGATATGAACTCAAAGCAACTTAAATAGGTCGCTCTACAGTAGAAGATCAAAAATCCCAAAAGCTTATGCAGAATTCTTCGCTTAGTATCAGATTTTAAGCCTTACTCAAGCACACGTCACCAGTCACGTAATTTGATCTTGAAACAAATATATCCTTCTGCATACAAGTTTAATATGTTTGTTTAAATTCGAGACAAGGCTTAGTAATGCGCCAAGACATAACGACATACAAATCATAACTGTACCTGGTGAATGTACAAGTACAATTGAGAGACCAAAACCATTGAATAAATTGCTTTTACAACAAAGCCCAAGACTGTGGTAAAGACTAAAAAAATATAAACATACACTTTGATAGTATTTTTCTAGAATGCAAAGACAATAGTGAATTTCACAATTAGAGCATTCCCACATAAAAACTGACGTTTAAATGATGATCAAAAAGCTCAATTTAATCAACTATCCAATTACTATATGGATGCATGTTAAATGTGTCTTGAAATAATTAAATTGTATCACTTTTAGTAATTTGCAGTCGCGAGGCTCAAAAATATGATTTACATTCTTTCACCTTCTGGTACGGCTCTAATTACCGCCTGACATTGCAATGTACAAATGAGTGTTACAAGAGATTACTATATATTTACGTATATAAACGTTAATATTATGCACAAAGATACGCAATTATTACGTAAAATCGACCAAAAAAATTATTACAATAAACGTTGAACCTAACTGATATCTGATATCTGGTGGCGTTTGTATGGGCGTGTACAATGCAAAGCACTGAGTGTATATATGGGCGTGTACAATGCAAAGTATCGAGTGTTTGTATGGGCGTGTACAATGCAAAGTACTGAGTGTTTTTATGAGCGTGTACAATGCAAAGTATCGAGTGTTTGTATGGGCGTGTACAATGCAAAGTGCCGAGTGTATATATGGGCGTGTACAATGCAAAGTATCGAGTGTTTGTATGGGCGTGTACAATGCAAAGTACTGAGTGTTTTTATGAGCGTGTACAATGCAAAGTACTGAGTGTTTTTATGAGCGTGTACAATGCAAAGTATCGAGTGTTTGTATGGGCGTGTACAATGCAAAGTGCCGAGTGTTTATTTGGGCGTGTACAATGCAAAGTATCCCATGTTTTATGGGCCTGTACAATGCAAAATACTGAGTGTTTGCATGGGCGTGTACAATGCAAAGTATCGAATGTTTGTATGGATGTGTACAATGCAAAGTACTGAGTGTTTGTATGGATGTGCACAATGCAAAGTACCGAGTGTTTGTATGGATGTGCACAATGCAAAGTATCGAATGTTTGTATGGATGTGCAAAATGCAAAGTACTGAGTGTTTGTATGGATGTGCACAATGCAAAGTATCGAGTGTTTGTATGGATGTGTACAATGCAAAGTACTGAGTGTTTGTATGGATGTGCACAATGCAAAGTACCGAGTGTTTGTATGGGCGTGTACAATGCAAAGTACCGAGTGTTTGTATGGGCGTGTACAATGCAAAGTACCGAGTGTTTGTATGGGCGTGTACAATGCAAAGTACTGAGTGTTTTTATGAGCGTGTACAATGCAAAGTATCGAGTGTTTGTATGGGCGTGTACAATGCAAAGTACCGAGTGTTTGTATGGGCGTGTACAATGCAAAGTACTGAGTGTTTTTATGGGCGTGTACAATGCAAAGTATCGAGTGTTTGTATGGGCGAGTACAATGCAAAGTGCCGAGTGTTTATTTGGGCGTGTACAATGCAAAGTATCCAATGTTTTATGGGCCTGTACAATGCAAAATACTGAGTGTTTGCATGGGCGTGTACAATGCAAAGTATCGAATGTTTGTATGGATGTATACAATGCAAAGTACTGAGAGTTTCTATGGGCGTGTACAATGCAGAGTACCGAGTGTTTGTATGGGCGTGTACAATGCAAAGTATCGAGTGTTTGTCTGGATGTGTACAATGCAAAGTATCGATTGTTTGTATGTGCGTGTACAATGCAGAGTACCGAGTGTTTGTATGAGCGTGTACAATGCAAAGTACTGAGTGTTTGTATGAGCGTGTACAATGCAAAGTATCGAGTGTTAGTATGGACGTGTACAGTGCAAAGTATCTAGTGTTTGCATGGGCGTGTACAATGCAAAGTATCGAGTGTTTGTATGGGCGTGTACAATGCAAAGTACTGAGTGTTTCTATGGATGTGCACAATGCAAAGTATCGAGTGTTTGTATGGATGTGTACGATGCAAAGTACTGAGTGTTTGTATGGATGTGCACAATGCAAAGTACCGAGTGTTTGTATAGATGTGCACAATGCAAAGTATCGAATGTTTGTATGGATGTGCAAAATGCAAAGTACTGAGTGTTTGTATGGATGTTCACAATGCAAAGTATCGAGTGTTTGTATGGATGTGTACAATGCAAAGTACTGAGTGTTTGTATGGATGTGCACAATGCAAAGTATCGAGTGTTTGTATGGATGTGTACAATGCAAAGTACTGAGTGTTTGTATGGATATGCACAATGCAAAGTACCGAGTGTTTGTATGGATGTGCACAATGCAAAGTATCGAGTGTTTATATGGGCGTGTACAATGCAAAGTATCGAGTGTTTGTATGGATGTGTACAATGCAAAGTACTGAGTATTTGTATGGATGTGCACAATGCAAAGTACCGAGTGTTTGTATGGATGTGCACAATCCAAAGTATCGAATGCTTGTATGGATGTGCAAAATGCAAAGTACTGAGTGTTTGTATGGATGTGCATAATGCAATGTATCGAGTGTTTGTATGGATGTGTACAATGCAAAGTACTGAGTGTTTGTATGGATGTGTACAATGCAAAGTACTGAGTGTTTGTATGGATGTGTACAATGCAAAGTACTGAGTGTTTGTATGGATGTGCACAATGCAAAGTACTGAGTGTTTGTATGGATGTGCACAATGCAAAGTATCGAGTGTTTGTATGGGCGTGTACAATGCAAAGTATCGAATCTTTGTATAGATGTGCACAATGCAAAGTACTGAGTGTTTGTATGGATGTGTACAATGCAAAGTACTGAGTGTTTGTATGGATGTGTACAATGCAAAGTACTGAGTGTTTGTATGGATGTGTACAATGCAAAGTACTGAGTGTTTGTATGGATGTGCACAATGCAAAGTATCGAGTGTTTGTATGGGCGTGTACAATGCAAAGTATCGAATCTTTGTATGGATGTGTACAATGCAAAGTACTGAGTGTTTGTATGGATATGCACAATGCAAAGTACCGAGTGTTTGTATGGATGTGCACAATGCAAAGTATCGAATGTTTGTATGGATGTGTACAATGCAAAGTACTGAGTGTTTGTATTGGCGTGTACAATGCAAAGTATCGAATGTTTGTATGGGCGTGTACAATTCAAAGTACCGAGTGTTTGTATGGATGTGCACAATGCAAAGTATCGAATGTCTGTATGGATGTGTACAATGCAAAGTACCGAGTGTTTGTATGGATGTGCACAATGCAAAGTATCGAATGTTTGTATGGATGTGTACAATGCAAAGTACCGAGTGTTTGTATGGATGTGCACAATGCAAAGTATAGAGTGTTTGTATGGATGTGCACAATGCAAAGTATCGAATCTTTGTATGGATGTGTACAATGCAAAGTACTGAGTGTTTGTATGGATGTGCACAATGCAAAGTATCGAGTGTTTGTATGGATGTGTACAATGCAAAGTACTGAGTGTTTGTATGGATATGCACAATGCAAAGTACCGAGTGTTTGTATGGATGTGCACAATGCAAAGTATCGAGTGTTTATATGGGCGTGTACAATGCAAAGTATCGAGTGTTTGTATGGGCGTGTACAATGCAAAGTATCGAGTGTTTGTATGGGCCTGTACAATGTAAAGTACCGAGTGTTTGTATGGATGTGCACAATGCAAAGTATCGAATGTTTGTATGGATGTGTACAATGCAAAGTATCAAGTGTTTGTATGGGCGTGTACAATGCAAAGTATCGAGTGTTTGTATGGGCGTGTACAATGCAAAGTACCGAGTGTTTGTATGGGCCTGTACAATGCAAAGTATCGAGTGTTTGTATGGGCGTGTACAATGCAAAGTACCGAGTGTCTGTATGGGCGTGTACAATGCAAAGTATCGAGTGTTTGTATGGGCGTGTACAATGCAAAGTACCGAGTGTCTGTATGGGCTTGTACAATGCAAAGTATCGAGTGTTTGTATGGGCCTGTACAATGCAAAGTATCGAGTGTTTGTATTGGCGTGTACAATGAATAACATCAGTGTTTGTATGGGCGTGTACAATGCAAAGTATCGAGTGTTTGTATGGGCGTGTACAATGCAAAGTGCTGAGTGTTTGTATGGATGTGCACAATGCAAAGTATCGAGTGTTTGTATGGATGTGTACAATGCAAAGTACTGAGTGTTTGTATGAATGTGCACAATGCAAAGTATCGAGTGTTTGTATGGATGTGCACAATGCAAAGTACTGAGTGTTTGTATGGATGTGCACAATGCAAAGTACTGAGTGTTTGTATGGATGTGCACAATGCAAAGTATCGAGTGTTTGTATGGGCGTGTACAATGCAAAGTATCGAGTGTTTGTATGGGCGTGTACAATTCAAAGTACCGAGTGCTTGTATGGATGTGCACAATGCAAAGTATCGAATGTTTGTATGGATGTGTACAATTAAAGTACTGAGTGTTTGTATGGATGTGTACAATGCAAAGTATCGAGTGTTTGTATGGGCGTGTACAATGCAAAGTATCGAATCTTTGTATGGATGTGCACAATGCAAAGTACTGAGTGTTTGTATGGATGTGTACAATGCAAAGTACTGAGTGTTTGTATGGATGTGCACAATGCAAAGTACTGAGTGTTTGTATGGATGTGCACAATGCAAAGTACTGAGTGTTTGTACGGATGTGTACAATGCAAAGTACTGAGTGTTTGTATGGATGTGCACAATGCAAAGTACTGAGTGTTTGTATGGATGTGCACAATGCAAAGTATCGAGTGTTTGTATGGGCGTGTACAATGCAAAGTATCGAATCTTTGTATGGATGTGCACAATGCAAAGTACTGAGTGTTTGTATGGATGTGTACAATGCAAAGTACTGAGTGTTTGTATGGATGTGTACAATGCAAAGTACTGAGTGTTTGTATGGATGTGTACAATGCAAAGTACTGAGTGTTTGTATGGATGTGCACAATGCAAAGTATCAAGTGTTTGTATGGGCGTGTACAATGCAAAGTATCGAGTGTTTGTATGGGCGTGTACAATGCAAAGTATCGAATCTTTGTATGGATGTGTACAATGCAAAGTACCGAGTGTCTGTATGGGCGTGTACAATGCAAAGTATCGAGTGTTTGTATGGGCGTGTACAATGCAAAGTACCGAGTGTCTGTATGGGCTTGTACAATGCAAAGTATCGAGTGTTTGTATGGGCGTGTACAATGCAAAGTATCGAGTGTTTGTATTGGCGTGTACAATGAATAACATCAGTGTTTGTATGGGCGTGTACAATGCAAAGTATCGAGTGTTTGTATGGGCGTGTACAATGCAAAGTGCTGAGTGTTTGTATGGATGTGCACAATGCAAAGTATCGAGTGTTTGTATGGATGTGTACAATGCAAAGTACTGAGTGTTTGTATGAATGTGCACAATGCAAAGTATCGAGTGTTTGTATGGATGTGCACAATGCAAAGTACTGAGTGTTTGTATGGATGTGCACAATGCAAAGTACTGAGTGTTTGTATGGATGTGCACAATGCAAAGTATCGAGTGTTTGTATGGGCGTGTACAATGCAAAGTATCGAGTGTTTGTATGGGCGTGTACAATTCAAAGTACCGAGTGCTTGTATGGATGTGCACAATGCAAAGTATCGAATGTTTGTATGGATGTGTACAATGCAAAGTACTGAGTGTTTGTATGGATGTGTACAATGCAAAGTATCGAGTGTTTGTATGGGCGTGTACAATGCAAAGTATCGAATCTTTGTATGGATGTGCACAATGGAAAGTACTGAGTGTTTGTATGGATGTGTACAATGCAAAGTACTGAGTGTTTGTATGGATGTGCACAATGCAAAGTACTGAGTGTTTGTATGGATGTGCACAATGCAAAGTACTGAGTGTTTGTATGGATGTGCACAATGCAAAGTATCGAGTGTTTGTATGGGCGTGTACAATGCAAAGTATCGAATCTTTGTATGGATGTGCACAATGCAAAGTACTGAGTGTTTGTATGGATGTGTACAATGCAAAGTACTGAGTGTTTGTATGGATGTGTACAATGCAAAGTACTGAGTGTTTGTATGGATGTGTACAATGCAAAGTACTGAGTGTTTGTATGGATGTGCACAATGCAAAGTATCGAGTGTTTGTATGGGCGTGTACAATGCAAAGTACTGAGTGTTTGTATGGATGTGCACAATGCAAAGTATCGAGTGTTTGTATGGGCGTGTACAATGCAAAGTATCGAATCTTTGTATGGATGTGTACAATGCAAAGTACTGAGTGTTTGTATGGATATGCACAATGCAAAGTACCGAGTGTTTGTATGGATGTGTACAATGCAAAGTCCTGAGTGTTTGTATGGATGTGTACAATGCAAAGTACTGAGTGTTTGTATGGATGTGCGCAATGCAAAGTACCGAGTGTTTGTATGGATGTGCACAATGCAAAGTATCGAATGTTTGTATGGATGTGTACAATGCAAAGTACTGAGTGTTTGTATTGGCGTGTACAATGCAAAGTATCGAATGTTTGTATGGGCGTGTACAATTCAAAGTACCGAGTGTTTGTATGGATGTGCACAATGCAAAGTATCGAATGTCTGTATGGATGTGTACAATGCAAAGTACCGAGTGTTTGTATGGACGTGTACAATGCAAAGTACTGAGTGTTTGTATGGGCGTGTACAATGCAAAGTATCGAGTGTTTGTATGGGCGTGTACAATTCAAAGTACCGAGTGTTTGTATGGATGTGCACAATGCAAAGTATCGAATGTTTGTATGGATGTGTACAATGCAAAGTACTGAGTGTTTGTATGGATGTGCACAATGCAAAGTATCGAGTGTTTGTATGGATGTGTACAATGCAAAGTACTGAGTGTTTGTATGGATATGCACAATGCAAAGTATCGAGTGTTTGTATGGATGTGCACAATGCAAAGTACCGAGTGTTTGTATGGATGTGTACAATGCAAAGTACTGAGTGTTTGTATGGATATGCACAATGCAAAGTACCGAGTGTTTGTATGGATGTGCACAATGCAAAGTATCGAGTGTTTATATGGGCGTGTACAATGCAAAGTATCGAGTGTTTGTATGGGCGTGTACATTGCAAAGTATCGAGTGTTTGTATGGATGTGTACAATGCAAAGTACTGAGTGTTTGTATGGATGTGCACAATGCAAAGTATCGAGTGTTTGTATGGATGTGTACAATGCAAAGTACTGAGTGTTTGTATGGATATGCACAATGCAAAGTACCGAGTGTTTGGATGGATGTGCACAATGCAAAGTATCGAGTGTTTATATGGGCGTGTACAATGCAAAGTATCGAGTGTTTGTATGGGCGTGTACAATGCAAAGTATCGAGTGTTTGTATGGGCCTGTACAATGTAAAGTACCGAGTGTTTGTATGGATGTGCACAATGCAAAGTATCGAATGTTTGTATGGATGTGTACAATGCAAAGTACTGAGTGTTTGTATGGACGTGTACAATGCAAAGTACTGAGTGTTTGTATGGGCGTGTACAATGCAAAGTATCAAGTGTTTGTATGGGCGTGTACAATTCAAAGTACCGAGTGTTTGTATGGATGTGCACAATGCAAAGTATCGAATGTTTGTATGGATGTGTACAATTCAAAGTACTGAGTGTTTGTATGGATGTGCACAATGCAAAGTATCGAGTGTTTGTATGGATGTGTACAATGCAAAGTACTGAGTGTTTGTATGGATATGCACAATGCAAAGTACCGAGTGTTTGTATGGATGTGCACAATGCAAAGTATCGAGTGTTTGTATGGATGTGTACAATGCAAAGTACTGAGTGTTTGTATGGATATGCACAATGCAAAGTACCGAGTGTTTGTATGGATGTGCACAATGCAAAGTATCGAGTGTTTATATGGGCGTGTACAATGCAAAGTATCGAGTGTTTGTATGGGCGTGTACAATGCAAAGTATCGAGTGTTTGTATGGGCCTGTACAATGTAAAGTACCGAGTGTTTGTATGGATGTGCACAATGTAAAGTATCGAATGTTTGTATGGATGTGTACAATGCAAAGTACTGAGTGTTTGTATGGGCGTGTACAATGCAAAGTACCGAGTTTTTGTATGGGCGTGTACCATGCAAAGTATCAAGTGTTTGTATGGGCGTGTACAATGCAAAGTATCGAGTGTTTGTATGGGCGTGTACAATGCAAAGTACCGAGTGTTTGTATGGGCCTGTACAATGCAAAGTATCGAGTGTTTGTATGGGCGTGTACAATGCAAAGTATCGAGTGTTTGTATGGACGTGTACAATGCAAAGTACCGAGTGTCTGTATGGGCGTGTACAATGCAAAGTATCGAGTGTTTGTATGGGCGTGTACAATGCAAAGTACCGAGTGTCTGTATGGGCGTGTACAATGCAAAGTATCGAGTGTTTGTATGAGCGTGTACAATTCAAAGTACCGAGTGTTTGTATGGATGTGCACAATGCAAAGTATCGAATGTTTGTATGGATGTGTACAATGCAAAGTACTGAGTGTTTGTATGGATGTGCACAATGCAAAGTACTGAGTGTTTGTATGGATGTGCACAATGCACAGTATCGAGTGTTTGTATGGATGTGCACAATGCAAAGTATCGAATCTTTGTATGGATGTGTACAATGCAAAGTACTGAGTGTTTGTATGGATGTGCACAATGCAAAGTATCGAGTGTTTGTATGGATGTGTACAATGCAAAGTATCGAGTGTTTGTATGGATGTGCACAATGCAAAGTATCGAGTGTTTGTATGGATGTGCACAATGCAAAGTATCGAGTGTTTGTATGGATGTGTACAATGCAAAGTACTGAGTGTTTGTATGGATATGCACAATGCAAAGTACCGAGTGTTTGTATGGATGTGCACAATGCAAAGTATCGAGTGTTTATATGGGCGTGTACAATGCAAAGTATCGAGTGTTTGTATGGGCGTGTACAATGCAAAGTATCGAGTGTTTGTATGGGCCTGTACAATGTAAAGTACCGAGTGTTTGTATGGATGTGCACAATGCAAAGTATCGAATGTTTGTATGGATGTGTACAATGCAAAGTACTGAGTGTTTGTATGGGCGTGTACAATGCAAAGTACCGAGTTTTTGTATGGGCGTGTACCATGCAAAGTATCAAGTGTTTGTATGGGCGTGTACAATGCAAAGTATCGAGTGTTTGTATGGGCGTGTACAATGCAAAGTACCGAGTGTTTGTATGGGCCTGTACAATGCAAAGTATCGAGTGTTTGTATGGGCGTGTACAATGCAAAGTATCGAGTGTTTGTATGGACGTGTACAATGCAAAGTACCGAGTGTCTGTATGGGCGTGTACAATGCAAAGTATCGAGTGTTTGTATGGGCGTGTACAATGCAAAGTACCGAGTGTCTGTATGGGCGTGTACAATGCAAAGTATCGAGTGTTTGTATGAGCGTGTACAATGCAAAGTATCGAGTGTTTGTATTGGCGTGTACAATGAATAATATCAGTGTTTGTATGGGCGTGTACAATGCAAAGTATCGAGTGTTTGTATGGGCGTGTACAATGCAAAGTGCTGAGTGTTTGTATGGATGTGCACCATGCAAAGTATCGAGTGTTTGTATGGATGTGTACAATGCAAAGTACTGAGTGTTTGTATGGATATGCACAATGCAAAGTATCGAGTGTTTGTATGGATGTGCACAATGCAAAGTATCGAATCTTTGTATGGATGTGTACAATGCAACGTACTGAGTGTTTGTATGGATGTGCACAATGCAAAGTATCGAGTGTTTGTATGGATGTGTACAATGCAAAGTACTGAGTGTTTGTATGGATATGCACAATGCAAAGTACCGAGTGTTTGTATGGATGTGTACAATGCAAAGTACTGAGTGTTTGTATGGATGTGTACAATGCAAAGTACTGAGTGTTTGTATGGATGTGCACAATGCAAAGTACCGAGTGTTTGTATGGATGTGCACAATGCAAAGTATCGAATGTTTGTATGGATGTGTACAATGCAAAGTACTGAGTGTTTGTATGGGCGTGTACAATGCAAAGTATCGAGTGTTTGTATTGGCGTGTACAATGAATAATATCAGTGTTTGTATGGGCGTGTACAATACAAAGTATCGAGTGTTTGTATGGGCGTGTACAATGCAAAGTGCTGAGTGTTTGTATGGATGTGCACAATGCAAAGTACCGAGTGTTTGTATGGACGTGTACAATGCAAAGTACTGAGTGTTTGTATGGGCGTGTACAATGCAAAGTATCGAGTGTTTGTATGGGCGTGTACAATTCAAAGTATCGAGTGTTTGTATGGATGAGCACAATGCAAAGTATCGAGTGTTTGTATGGATGTGTACAATGCAAAGTACTGAGTGTTTGTATGGATATGCACAATGCAAAGTACCGAGTGTTTGTATGGATGTGCACAATGCAAAGTATCGAGTGTTTATATGGGCGTGTACAATACAAAGTATCGAGTGTTTGTATGGGCGTGTACAATGCAAAGTATCGAGTGTTTGTATGGGCCTGTACAATGTAAAGTACCGAGTGTCTGTATGGGCGTGTACAATGCAAAGTATCGAGTGTTTGTATGGGCGTGTACAATGCAAAGTACCGAGTGTCTGTATGGGCGTGTACAATGCAAAGTATCGAGTGTTTGTATGAGCGTGTACAATGCAAAGTATCGAGTGTTTGTATTGGCGTGTACAATGAATAATATCAGTGTTTGTATGGGCGTGTACAATGCAAAGTATCGAGTGTTTGTATGGGCGTGTACAATGCAAAGTGCTGAGTGTTTGTATGGATGTGCACCATGCAAAGTATCGAATGTTTGTATGGATGTGTACAATGCAAAGTACTGAGTGTTTGTATGGATATGCACAATGCAAAGTATCGAGTGTTTGTATGGATGTGCACAATGCAAAGTATCGAATCTTTGTATGGATGTGTACAATGCAAAGTACTGAGTGTTTGTATGGATGTGCACAATGCAAAGTATCGAGTGTTTGTATGGATGTGTACAATGCTAAGTACTGAGTGTTTGTATGGATATGCACAATGCAAAGTACCGAGTGTTTGTATGGATGTGTACAATGCAAAGTACTGAGTGCTTGTATGGATGTGTACAATGCAAAGTACTTAGTGTTTGTATGGATGTGCACAATGCAAAGTACCGAGTGTTTGTATGGATGTGCACAATGCAAAGTATCGAATGTTTGTATGGATGTGTACAATGCAAAGTCCTGAGTGTTTGTATGGGCGTGTACAATACAAAGTACCGAGTGTTTGTATGGACGTGTACAATGCAAAGTACTGAGTGTTTGTATTGGCGTGTACAATGCAAAGTATCGAGTGTTTGTATGGGCGTGTACAATTCAAAGTACCGAGTGTTTGTATGGATGTGCACAATGCAAAGTATCGAATGTTTGTATGGATGTGTACAATGCAAAGTACTGAGTGTTTGTATGGATGTGCACAATGCAAAGTATCGAGTGTTTGTATGGATGTGTACAATGCAAAGTACTGAGTGTTTGTATGGATATGCACAATGCAAAGTATCGAGTGTTTGTATGGATGTGCACAATGCAAAGTACCGAGTGTTTGTATGGATGTGTACAATGCAAAGTACTGAGTGTTTGTATGGATATGCACAATGCAAAGTACCGAGTGTTTGTATGGATGTGCACAATGCAAAGTATCGAGTGTTTATATGGGCGTGTACAATGCAAAGTATCGAGTGTTTGTATGGGCGTGTACATTGCAAAGTATCGAGTGTTTGTATGGATGTGTACAATGCAAAGTACTGAGTGTTTGTATGGATGTGCACAATGCAAAGTATCGAGTGTTTGTATGGATGTGTACAATGCAAAGTACTGAGTGTTTGTATGGATATGCACAATGCAAAGTACCGAGTGTTTGTATGGATGTGCACAATGCAAAGTATCGAGTGTTTATATGGGCGTGTACAATGCAAAGTATCGAGTGTTTGTATGGGCGTGTACAATGCAAAGTATCGAGTGTTTGTATGGGCCTGTACAATGTAAAGTACCGAGTGTTTGTATGGATGTGCACAATGCAAAGTATCGAATGTTTGTATGGATGTGTACAATGCAAAGTACTGAGTGTTTGTATGGACGTGTACAATGCAAAGTACTGAGTGTTTGTATGGGCGTGTACAATGCAAAGTATCGAGTGTTTGTATGGGCGTGTACAATTCAAAGTACCGAGTGTTTGTATGGATGTGCACAATGCAAAGTATCGAATGTTTGTATGGATATGCACAATGCAAAGTACCGAGTGTTTGTATGGATGTGTACAATGCAAAGTACTGAGTGCTTGTATGGATGTGTACAATGCAAAGTACTTAGTGTTTGTATGGATGTGCACAATGCAAAGTACCGAGTGTTTGTATGGATGTGCACAATGCAAAGTATCGAATGTTTGTATGGATGTGTACAATGCAAAGTACTGAGTGTTTGTATGGGCGTGTACAATGCAAAGTATCGAGTGTTTGTATTGGCGTGTACAATGAATAATATCAGTGTTTGTATGGGCGTGTACAATACAAAGTATCGAGTGTTTGTATGGGCGTGTACAATGCAAAGTGCTGAGTGTTTGTATGGATGTGCACAATGCAAAGTACCGAGTGTTTGTATGGACGTGTACAATGCAAAGTACTGAGTGTTTGTATGGGCGTGTACAATGCAAAGTATCGAGTGTTTGTATGGGCGTGTACAATTCAAAGTATCGAGTGTTTGTATGGATGAGCACAATGCAAAGTATCGAGTGTTTGTATGGATGTGTACAATGCAAAGTACTGAGTGTTTGTATGGATATGCACAATGCAAAGTACCGAGTGTTTGTATGGATGTGCACAATGCAAAGTATCGAGTGTTTATATGGGCGTGTACAATACAAAGTATCGAGTGTTTGTATGGGCGTGTACAATGCAAAGTATCGAGTGTTTGTATGGGCCTGTACAATGTAAAGTACCGAGTGTCTGTATGGGCGTGTACAATGCAAAGTATCGAGTGTTTGTATGGGCGTGTACAATGCAAAGTACCGAGTGTCTGTATGGGCGTGTACAATGCAAAGTATCGAGTGTTTGTATGAGCGTGTACAATGCAAAGTATCGAGTGTTTGTATTGGCGTGTACAATGAATAATATCAGTGTTTGTATGGGCGTGTACAATGCAAAGTATCGAGTGTTTGTATGGGCGTGTACAATGCAAAGTGCTGAGTGTTTGTATGGATGTGCACCATGCAAAGTATCGAATGTTTGTATGGATGTGTACAATGCAAAGTACTGAGTGTTTGTATGGATATGCACAATGCAAAGTATCGAGTGTTTGTATGGATGTGCACAATGCAAAGTATCGAATCTTTGTATGGATGTGTACAATGCAAAGTACTGAGTGTTTGTATGGATGTGCACAATGCAAAGTATCGAGTGTTTGTATGGATGTGTACAATGCTAAGTACTGAGTGTTTGTATGGATATGCACAATGCAAAGTACCGAGTGTTTGTATGGATGTGTACAATGCAAAGTACTGAGTGCTTGTATGGATGTGTACAATGCAAAGTACTTAGTGTTTGTATGGATGTGCACAATGCAAAGTACCGAGTGTTTGTATGGATGTGCACAATGCAAAGTATCGAATGTTTGTATGGATGTGTACAATGCAAAGTCCTGAGTGTTTGTATGGGCGTGTACAATACAAAGTACCGAGTGTTTGTATGGACGTGTACAATGCAAAGTACTGAGTGTTTGTATTGGCGTGTACAATGCAAAGTATCGAGTGTTTGTATGGGCGTGTACAATTCAAAGTACCGAGTGTTTGTATGGATGTGCACAATGCAAAGTATCGAATGTTTGTATGGATGTGTACAATGCAAAGTACTGAGTGTTTGTATGGATGTGCACAATGCAAAGTATCGAGTGTTTGTATGGATGTGTACAATGCAAAGTACTGAGTGTTTGTATGGATATGCACAATGCAAAGTATCGAGTGTTTGTATGGATGTGCACAATGCAAAGTACCGAGTGTTTGTATGGATGTGTACAATGCAAAGTACTGAGTGTTTGTATGGATATGCACAATGCAAAGTACCGAGTGTTTGTATGGATGTGCACAATGCAAAGTATCGAGTGTTTATATGGGCGTGTACAATGCAAAGTATCGAGTGTTTGTATGGGCGTGTACATTGCAAAGTATCGAGTGTTTGTATGGATGTGTACAATGCAAAGTACTGAGTGTTTGTATGGATGTGCACAATGCAAAGTATCGAGTGTTTGTATGGATGTGTACAATGCAAAGTACTGAGTGTTTGTATGGATATGCACAATGCAAAGTACCGAGTGTTTGTATGGATGTGCACAATGCAAAGTATCGAGTGTTTATATGGGCGTGTACAATGCAAAGTATCGAGTGTTTGTATGGGCGTGTACAATGCAAAGTATCGAGTGTTTGTATGGGCCTGTACAATGTAAAGTACCGAGTGTTTGTATGGATGTGCACAATGCAAAGTATCGAATGTTTGTATGGATGTGTACAATGCAAAGTACTGAGTGTTTGTATGGACGTGTACAATGCAAAGTACTGAGTGTTTGTATGGGCGTGTACAATGCAAAGTATCGAGTGTTTGTATGGGCGTGTACAATTCAAAGTACCGAGTGTTTGTATGGATGTGCACAATGCAAAGTATCGAATGTTTGTATGGATGTGTACAATGCAAAGTACTGAGTGTTTGTATGGATGTGCACAATGCAAAGTATCGAGTGTTTGTATGGATGTGTACAATGCAAAGTACTGAGTGTTTGTATGGATATGCACAATGCAAAGTACCGAGTGTTTGTATGGATGTGCACAATGCAAAGTATCGAGTGTTTATATGGGCGTGTACAATGCAAAGTATCGAGTGTTTGTATGGGCGTGTACAATGCAAAGTATCGAGTGTTTGTATGGGCCTGTACAATGTAAAGTACCGAGTGTTTGTATGGATGTGCACAATGCAAAGTATCGAATGTTTGTATGGATGTGTACAATGCAAAGTACTGAGTGTTTGTATGGGCGTGTACAATGCAAAGTACCGAGTGTTTGTATGGGCGTGTACAATGCAAAGTATCAAGTGTTTGTATGGGCGTGTACAATGCAAAGTATCGAGTGTTTGTATGGGCGTGTACAATGCAATGTATCGAGTGTTTGTATTGGCGTGTACAATGAATAATATCAGTGTTTGTATGGGCGTGTACAATGCAAAGTATCGAGTGTTTGTATGGGCGTGTACAATGCAAAGTGCTGAGTGTTTGTATGGATGTGCACAATGCAAAGTATCGAGTGTTTGTATGGATGTGTACAATGCAAAGTACTGAGTGTTTGTATGAATGTGCACAATGCAAAGTACTGAGTGTTTGTATGAATGTGTACAATGCAAAGTATCGAGTGTTTGTATGGATGTGCACAATGCAAAGTATCGAATCTTTGTATGGATGTGTACAATGCAAAGTACTGAGTGTTTGTATGGATGTGCACAATGCAAAGTATCGAGTGTTTGTATGGATGTGTACAATGCAAAGTACTGAGTGTTTGTATGGATATGCACAATGCAAAGTACCGAGTGTTTGTATGGATGTGTACAATGCAAAGTACTGAGTGTTTGTATGGATGTGTACAATGCAAAGTACTGAGTGTTTGTATGGATGTGCACAATGCAAAGTACCGAGTGTTTGTATGGATGTGCACAATGCAAAGTATCGAATGTTTGTATGGATGTGTACAATGCAAAGTACTGAGTGTTTGTATGGGCGTGTACAATACAAAGTACCGAGTGTTTGTATGGACGTTTACAATGCAAAGTACTGAGTGTTTGTATGGGCGTGTACAATGCAAAGTATCGAGTGTTTGTATGGGCGTGTACAATTCAAAGTACCGAGTGTTTGTATGGATGTGCACAATGCAAAGTATCGAATGTTTGTATGGATGTGTACAATGCAAAGTACTGAGTGTTTGTATGGATGTGCACAATGCAAAGTATCGAGTGTTTGTATGGATGTGCACAATGCAAAGTATCGAATCTTTGTATGGATGTGCACAATGCAAAGTATCGAGTGTTTGTATGGATGTGTACAATGCAAAGTACTGAGTGTTTGTATGGATATGCACAATGCAAAGTACCGAGTGTTTGTATGGATGTGCACAATGCAAAGTATCGAGTGTTTATATGGGCGTGTACAATGCAAAGTATCGAGTGTTTGTATGGGCGTGTACAATGCAAAGTATCGAGTGTTTGTATGGGCCTGAACAATGTAAAGTACCGAGTGTTTGTATGGATGTGCACAATGCAAAGTATCGAATGTTTGTATGGATGTGTACAATGCAAAGTACTGAGTGTTTGTATGGGCGTGTACAATGCAAAGTACCGAGTTTTTGTATGGGCGTGTACAATGCAAAGTATCAAGTGTTTGTATGGGCGTGTACAATGCAAAGTATCGAGTGTTTGTATGGGCGTGTACAATGCAAAATACCGAGTGTTTGTATGGGCCTGTACAATGCAAAGTATCGAGTGTTTGTATGGGCGTGTACAATGCAAAGTATCGAGTGTTTGTATGGACGTGTACAATGCAAAGTACCGAGTGTCTGTATGGGCGTGTACAATGCAAAGTATCGAGTGTTTGTATGGGCGTGTACAATGCAAAGTACCGAGTGTCTGTATGGGCGTGTACAATGCAAAGTATCGAGTGTTTGTATGAGCGTGTACAATGCAAAGTATCGAGTGTTTGTATTGGCGTGTACAATGAATAATATCAGTGTTTGTATGGGCGTGTACAATGCAAAGTATCGAGTGTTTGTATGGGCGTGTACAATGCAAAGTGCTGAGTGTTTGTATGGATGTGCACAATGCAAAGTATCGAGTGTTTGTATGGATGTGTACAATGCAAAGTACTGAGTGTTTGTATGGATGTGCACAATGCAAAGTATCGAGTGTTTGTATGGATGTGCACAATGCAAAGTATCGAATCTTTGTATGGATGTGTACAATGCAAAGTACTGAGTGTTTGTATGGATGTGCACAATGCAAAGTATCGAGTGTTTGTATGGATGTGTACAATGCAAAGTACTGAATGTTTGTATGGATATGCACAATGCAAAGTACCGAGTGTTTGTATGGATGTGTACAATGCAAAGTACTGAGTGTTTGTATGGATGTGTACAATGCAAAGTACTGAGTGTTTGTATGGATGTGCACAATGCAAAGGATCGAGTTTGTGTATGGATGTGTACAATGCAAAGTACTGAGTGTTTGTATGGATATGCACAATGCAAAGTACCGAGTGTTTGTATGGATGTGCACAATGCAAAGTATCGAGTGTTTATATGGTCGTGTACAATGCAAAGTATCGAGTGTTTGTATAGGCGTGTACAATGCAAAGTATCGAGTGTTTGTATGGGCCTGTACAATGTAAAGTACCGAGTGTTTGTATGGATGTGCACAATGCAAAGTATCGAATGTTTGTATGGATGTGTACAATGCAAAGTACTGAGTGTTTGTATGGGCGTGTACAATGCAAAGTACCGAGTGTTTGTATGGGCGTGTACAATGCAAAGTATCAAGTGTTTGTATGGGCGTGTACAATGCAAAGTATCGAGTGTTTGTATGGGCGTGTACAATGCAAAGTATCGAGTGTTTGTATTGGCGTGTACAATGAATAATATCAGTGTTTGTATGGGCGTGTACAATACAAAGTATCGAGTGTTTGTATGGGCGAGTACAATGCAAAGTGCTGAGTGTTTGTATGGATGTGCACAATGCAAAGTACCGAGTGTTTGTATGGACGTGTACAATGCAAAGTACTGAGTGTTTGTATGGGCGTGTACAATGCAAAGTATCGAGTGTTTGTATGGGCGTGTACAATTCAAAGTACCGAGTGTTTGTATGGATGTGCACAATGCAAAGTATCGAATGTTTGTATGGATGTGTACAATGCAAAGTACTGAGTGTTTGTATGGATGTGCACAATGCAAAGTATCGAGTGTTTGTATGGATGTGTACAATGCAAAGTACTGAGTGTTTGTATGGATATGCACAATGCAAAGTATCGAGTGTTTGTATGGATGTGCACAATGCAAAGTATCGAATCTTTGTATGGATGTGCACAATGCAAAGTATCGAGTGTTTGTATGGATGTGTACAATGCAAAGTACTGAGTGTTTGTATGGATATGCACAATGCAAAGTACCGAGTGTTTGTATGGATGTGCACAATGCAAAGTATCGAGTGTTTATATGGGCGTGTACAATGCAAAGTATCGAGTGTTTGTATGGGCGTGTACAATGCAAAGTATCGAGTGTTTGTATGGGCCTGAACAATGTAAAGTACCGAGTGTTTGTATGGATGTGCACAATGCAAAGTATCGAATGTTTGTATGGATGTGTACAATGCAAAGTACTGAGTGTTTGTATGGGCGTGTACAATGCAAAGTACCGAGTTTTTGTATGGGCGTGTACAATGCAAAGTATCAAGTGTTTGTATGGGCGTGTACAATGCAAAGTATCGAGTGTTTGTATGGGCGTGTACAATGCAAAATACCGAGTGTTTGTATGGGCCTGTACAATGCAAAGTATCGAGTGTTTGTATGGGCGTGTACAATGCAAAGTATCGAGTGTTTGTATGGACGTGTACAATGCAAAGTACCGAGTGTCTGTATGGGCGTGTACAATGCAAAGTATCGAGTGTTTGTATGGGCGTGTACAATGCAAAGTACCGAGTGTCTGTATGGGCGTGTACAATGCAAAGTATCGAGTGTTTGTATGAGCGTGTACAATGCAAAGTATCGAGTGTTTGTATTGGCGTGTACAATGAATAATATCAGTGTTTGTATGGGCGTGTACAATGCAAAGTATCGAGTGTTTGTATGGGCGTGTACAATGCAAAGTGCTGAGTGTTTGTATGGATGTGCACAATGCAAAGTATCGAGTGTTTGTATGGATGTGTACAATGCAAAGTACTGAGTGTTTGTATGGATGTGCACAATGCAAAGTATCGAGTGTTTGTATGGATGTGCACAATGCAAAGTATCGAATCTTTGTATGGATGTGTACAATGCAAAGTACTGAGTGTTTGTATGGATGTGCACAATGCAAAGTATCGAGTGTTTGTATGGATGTGTACAATGCAAAGTACTGAATGTTTGTATGGATATGCACAATGCAAAGTACCGAGTGTTTGTATGGATGTGTACAATGCAAAGTACTGAGTGTTTGTATGGATGTGTACAATGCAAAGTACTGAGTGTTTGTATGGATGTGCACAATGCAAAGGATCGAGTTTGTGTATGGATGTGTACAATGCAAAGTACTGAGTGTTTGTATGGATATGCACAATGCAAAGTACCGAGTGTTTGTATGGATGTGCACAATGCAAAGTATCGAGTGTTTATATGGGCGTGTACAATGCAAAGTATCGAGTGTTTGTATGGGCGTGTACAATGCAAAGTATCGAGTGTTTGTATGGGCCTGTACAATGTAAAGTACCGAGTGTTTGTATGGATGTGCACAATGCAAAGTATCGAATGTTTGTATGGATGTGTACAATGCAAAGTACTGAGTGTTTGTATGGGCGTGTACAATGCAAAGTACCGAGTGTTTGTATGGGCGTGTACAATGCAAAGTATCAAGTGTTTGTATGGGCGTGTACAATGCAAAGTATCGAGTGTTTGTATGGGCGTGTACAATGCAAAGTATCGAGTGTTTGTATTGGCGTGTACAATGAATAATATCAGTGTTTGTATGGGCGTGTACAATACAAAGTATCGAGTGTTTGTATGGGCGAGTACAATGCAAAGTGCTGAGTGTTTGTATGGATGTGCACAATGCAAAGTACCGAGTGTTTGTATGGACGTGTACAATGCAAAGTACTGAGTGTTTGTATGGGCGTGTACAATGCAAAGTATCGAGTGTTTGTATGGGCGTGTACAATTCAAAGTACCGAGTGTTTGTATGGATGTGCACAATGCAAAGTATCGAATGTTTGTATGGATGTGTACAATGCAAAGTACTGAGTGTTTGTATGGATGTGCACAATGCAAAGTATCGAGTGTTTGTATGGATGTGTACAATGCAAAGTACTGAGTGTTTGTATGGATATGCACAATGCAAAGTACCGAGTGTTTGTATGGATGTGCACAATGCAAAGTATCGAGTGTTTATATGGGCGTGTACAATGAAAAGTATCGAGTGTTTGTATGGGCGTGTACAATGCAAAGTATCGAGTGTTTGTATGGGCCTGTACAATGTAAAGTACCGAGTGTTTGTATGGATGTGCACAATGCAAAGTATCGAATGTTTGTATGGATGTGTACAATGCAAAGTACTGAGTGTTTGTATGGGCGTGTACAATGCAAAGTACCGAGTGTTTGTATGGGCGTGTACAATGCAAAGTATCAAGTGTTTGTATGGGCGTGTACAATGCAAAGTATCGAGTGTTTGTATGGGCGTGTACAATGCAAAGTACCGAGTGTTTGTATGGGCCTGTACAATGCAAAGTATCGAGTGTTTGTATGGGCGTGTACAATGCAAAGTACTGAGTGTTTGTGTGGATATGCACAATGCAAAGTACCGAGTGTTTGTATGGATGTGTACAATGCAAAGTACTGAGTGTTTGTATGGATGTGTACAATGCAAAGTATCGAATCTTTGTATGGATGTGTACAATGCAAAGTACTGAGTGTTTGTATGGGCGTGTACAATGCAAAGTATCGAGTGTTTGTATGGACGTGTACAATGCAAAGTACCGAGTGTCTGTATGGGCGTGTACAATGCAAAGTATCGAGTGTTTGTATGGGCGTGTACAATGCAAAGTACCGAGTGTCTGTATGGGCGTGTACAATGCAAAGTATCGAGTGTTTGTATGAGCGTGTACAATGCAAAGTATCGAGTGTTTGTATTGGCGTGTACAATGAATAATATCAGTGTTTGTATGGGCGTGTACAATGCAAAGTATCGAGTGTTTGTATGGGCGTGTACAATGCAAAGTGCTGAGTGTTTGTATGGATGTGCACAATGCAAAGTATCGAGTGTTTGTATGGATGTGCACAATGCAAAGTATCGAATCTTTGTATGGATGTGTACAATGCAAAGTACTGAGTGTTTGTATGGATGTGCACAATGCAAAGTATCGAGTGTTTGTATGGATGTGTACAATGCAAAGTACTGAATGTTTGTATGGATATGCACAATGCAAAGTACCGAGTGTTTGTATGGATGTGTACAATGCAAAGTACTGAGTGTTTGTATGGATGTGTACAATGCAAAGTACTGAGTGTTTGTATGGATGTGCACAATTCAAAGTACCGAGTGTTTGTATGTATGTGCACAATGCAAAGTATCGAATGTTTGTATGGATGTGTACAATGCAAAGTACTGAGTGTTTGTATGGATGTGCACAATGCAAAGGATCGAGTTTGTGTATGGATGTGTACAATGCAAAGTACTGAGTGTTTGTATGGATATGCACAATGCAAAGTACCGAGTGTTTGTATGGATGTGCACAATGCAAAGTATCGAGTGTTTATATGGGCGTGTACAATGCAAAGTATCGAGTGTTTGTATGGGCGTGTACAATGCAAAGTATCGAGTGTTTGTATGGGCCTGTACAATGTAAAGTACCGAGTGTTTGTATGGATGTGCACAATGCAAAGTATCGAATGTTTGTATGGATGTGTACAATGCAAAGTACTGAGTGTTTGTATGGGCGTGTACAATGCAAAGTACCGAGTGTTTGTATGGGCGTGTACAATGCAAAGTATCAAGTGTTTGTATGGGCGTGTACAATGCAAAGTATCGAGTGTTTGTATGGGCGTGTACAATGCAAAGTATCGAGTGTTTGTATTGGCGTGTACAATGAATAATATCAGTGTTTGTATGGCCGTGTACAATACAAAGTATCGAGTGTTTGTATGGGCGAGTACAATGCAAAGTGGTGAGTGTTTGTATGGATGTGCACAATGCAAAGTACCGAGTGTTTGTATGGACGTGTACAATGCAAAGTACTGAGTGTTTGTATGGGCGTGTACAATGCAAAGTATCGAGTGTTTGTATGGGCGTGTACAATTCAAAGTACCGAGTGTTTGTATGGATGTGCACAATGCAAAGTATCGAATGTTTGTATGGATGTGTACAATGCAAAGTACTGAGTGTTTGTATGGATGTGCACAATGCAAAGTATCGAGTGTTTGTATGGATGTGTACAATGCAAAGTACTGAGTGTTTGTATGGATATGCACAATGCAAAGTACCGAGTGTTTGTATGGATGTGCACAATGCAAAGTATCGAGTGTTTATATGGGCGTGTACAATGAAAAGTATCGAGTGTTTGTATGGGCGTGTACAATGCAAAGTATCGAGTGTTTGTATGGGCCTGTACAATGTAAAGTACCGAGTGTTTGTATGGATGTGCACAATGCAAAGTATCGAATGTTTGTATGGATGTGTACAATGCAAAGTACTGAGTGTTTGTATGGGCGTGTACAATGCAAAGTACCGAGTGTTTGTATGGGCGTGTACAATGCAAAGTATCAAGTGTTTGTATGGGCGTGTACAATGCAAAGTATCGAGTGTTTGTATGGGCGTGTACAATGCAAAGTACCGAGTGTTTGTATGGGCCTGTACAATGCAAAGTATCGAGTGTTTGTATGGGCGTGTACAATGCAAAGTACTGAGTGTTTGTGTGGATATGCACAATGCAAAGTACCGAGTGTTTGTATGGATGTGTACAATGCAAAGTACTGAGTGTTTGTATGGATGTGTACAATGCAAAGTATCGAATCTTTGTATGGATGTGTACAATGCAAAGTACTGAGTGTTTGTATGGATGTGCACAATGCAAAGTATCGAGTGTTTGTATGGATGTGTACAATGCAAAGTACTGAGTGTTTGTGTGGATATGCACAATGCAAAGTACCGAGTGTTTGTATGGATGTGTACAATGCAAAGTACTGAGTGTTTGTATGGATGTGTACAATGCAAAGTACTGAGTGTTTGTATGGATGTGCACAATGCAAAGTACCGAGTGTTTGTATGGATGTGCACAATGCAAAGTATCGAATGTTTGTATGGATGTGTACAATGCAAAGTCCTGAGTGTTTGTATGGGCGTGTACAATACAAAGTACCGAGTGTTTGTATGGACGTGTACAATGCAAAGTACTGAGTGTTTGTATGGACGTGTACAATGCAAAGTACTGAGTGTTTGTATGGATGTGCACAATGCAAAGTATCGAGTGTTTGTATGGATGTGTACAATGCAAAGTACTGAGTGTTTGTATGGATATGCACAATGCAAAGTACCGAGTGTTTGTATGGATGTGCACAATGCAAAGTATCGAGTGTTTATATGGGCGTGTACAATGCAAAGTATCGAGTGTTTGTATGGGCGTGTACAATGCAAAGTATCGAGTGTTTGTATGGGCCTGTACAATGTAAAGTACCGAGTGTTTGTATGGATGTGCACAATGCAAAGTATCGAATGTTTGTATGGATGTGTACAATGCAAAGTACTGAGTGTTTGTATGGGCGTGTACAATGCAAAGTACCGAGTGTTTGTATGGGCGTGTACAATGCAAAGTATCAAGTGTTTGTATGGGCGTGTACAATGCAAAGTATCGAGTGTTTGTATGGGCGTGTACAATGCAAAGTATCGAGTGTTTGTATTGGCGTGTACAATGAATAATATCAGTGTTTGTATGGGCGTGTACAATGCAAAGTATCGAGTGTTTGTATGGGCGTGTACAATGCAAAGTGCTGAGTGTTTGTATGGATGTGCACAATGCAAAGTATCGAGTGTTTGTATGGATGTGTACAATGCAAAGTACTGAGTGTTTGTATGAATGTGCACAATGCAAAGTACTGAGTGTTTGTATGAATGTGTACAATGCAAAGTATCGAGTGTTTGTATGGATGTGCACAATGCAAAGTATCGAATCTTTGTATGGATGTGTACAATGCAAAGTACTGAGTGTTTGTATGGATGTGCACAATGCAAAGTATCGAGTGTTTGTATGGATGTGTACAATGCAAAGTACTGAGTGTTTGTATGGATATGCACAATGCAAAGTACCGAGTGTTTGTATGGATGTGTACAATGCAAAGTACTGAGTGTTTGTATGGATGTGTACAATGCAAAGTACTGAGTGTTTGTATGGATGTGCACAATGCAAAGTACCGAGTGTTTGTATGGATGTGCACAATGCAAAGTATCGAATGTTTGTATGGATGTGTACAATGCAAAGTACTGAGTGTTTGTATGGGCGTGTACAATACAAAGTACCGAGTGTTTGTATGGACGTGTACAATGCAAAGTACTGAGTGTTTGTATGGGCGTGTACAATGCAAAGTATCGAGTGTTTGTATGGGCGTGTACAATTCAAAGTACCGAGTGTTTGTATGGATGTGCACAATGCAAAGTATCGAATGTTTGTATGGATATGTACAATGCAAAGTACTGAGTGTTTGTATGGATGTGCACAATGCAAAGTATCGAGTGTTTGTATGGATGTGCACAATGCAAAGTATCGAATCTTTGTATGGATGTGCACAATGCAAAGTATCGAGTGTTTGTATGGATGTGTACAATGCAAAGTACTGAGTGTTTGTATGGATATGCACAATGCAAAGTACCGAGTGTTTGTATGGATGTGCACAATGCAAAGTATCGAGTGTTTATATGGGCGTGTACAATGCAAAGTATCGAGTGTTTGTATGGGCGTGTACAATGCAAAGTATCGAGTGTTTGTATGGGCCTGAACAATGTAAAGTACCGAGTGTTTGTATGGATGTGCACAATGCAAAGTATCGAATGTTTGTATGGATGTGTACAATGCAAAGTACTGAGTGTTTGTATGGGCGTGTACAATGCAAAGTACCGAGTTTTTGTATGGGCGTGTACAATGCAAAGTATCAAGTGTTTGTATGGGCGTGTACAATGCAAAGTATCGAGTGTTTGTATGGGCGTGTACAATGCAAAATACCGAGTGTTTGTATGGGCCTGTACAATGCAAAGTATCGAGTGTTTGTATGGGCGTGTACAATGCAAAGTATCGAGTGTTTGTATGGACGTGTACAATGCAAAGTACCGAGTGTCTGTATGGGCGTGTACAATGCAAAGTATCGAGTGTTTGTATGGGCGTGTACAATGCAAAGTACCGAGTGTCTGTATGGGCGTGTACAATGCAAAGTATCGAGTGTTTGTATGAGCGTGTACAATGCAAAGTATCGAGTGTTTGTATTGGCGTGTACAATGAATAATATCAGTGTTTGTATGGGCGTGTACAATGCAAAGTATCGAGTGTTTGTATGGGCGTGTACAATGCAAAGTGCTGAGTGTTTGTATGGATGTGCACAATGCAAAGTATCGAGTGTTTGTATGGATGTGTACAATGCAAAGTACTGAGTGTTTGTATGGATGTGCACAATGCAAAGTATCGAGTGTTTGTATGGATGTGCACAATGCAAAGTATCGAATCTTTGTATGGATGTGTACAATGCAAAGTACTGAGTGTTTGTATGGATGTGCACAATGCAAAGTATCGAGTGTTTGTATGGATGTGTACAATGCAAAGTACTGAATGTTTGTATGGATATGCACAATGCAAAGTACCGAGTGTTTGTATGGATGTGTACAATGCAAAGTACTGAGTGTTTGTATGGATGTGTACAATGCAAAGTACTGAGTGTTTGTATGGATGTGCACAATTCAAAGTACCGAGTGTTTGTATGTATGTGCACAATGCAAAGTATCGAATGTTTGTATGGATGTGTACAATGCAAAGTACTGAGTGTTTGTATGGATGTGCACAATGCAAAGGATCGAGTTTGTGTATGGATGTGTACAATGCAAAGTACTGAGTGTTTGTATGGATATGCACAATGCAAAGTACCGAGTGTTTGTATGGATGTGCACAATGCAAAGTATCGAGTGTTTATATGGGCGTGTACAATGCAAAGTATCGAGTGTTTGTATGGGCGTGTACAATGCAAAGTATCGAGTGTTTGTATGGGCCTGTACAATGTAAAGTACCGAGTGTTTGTATGGATGTGCACAATGCAAAGTATCGAATGTTTGTATGGATGTGTACAATGCAAAGTACTGAGTGTTTGTATGGGCGTGTACAATGCAAAGTACCGAGTGTTTGTATGGGCGTGTACAATGCAAAGTATCAAGTGTTTGTATGGGCGTGTACAATGCAAAGTATCGAGTGTTTGTATGGGCGTGTACAATGCAAAGTATCGAGTGTTTGTATTGGCGTGTACAATGAATAATATCAGTGTTTGTATGGGCGTGTACAATACAAAGTATCGAGTGTTTGTATGGGCGAGTACAATGCAAAGTGCTGAGTGTTTGTATGGATGTGCACAATGCAAAGTACCGAGTGTTTGTATGGACGTGTACAATGCAAAGTACTGAGTGTTTGTATGGGCGTGTACAATGCAAAGTATCGAGTGTTTGTATGGGCGTGTACAATTCAAAGTACCGAGTGTTTGTATGGATGTGCACAATGCAAAGTATCGAATGTTTGTATGGATGTGTACAATGCAAAGTACTGAGTGTTTGTATGGATGTGCACAATGCAAAGTATCGAGTGTTTGTATGGATGTGTACAATGCAAAGTACTGAGTGTTTGTATGGATATGCACAATGCAAAGTACCGAGTGTTTGTATGGATGTGCACAATGCAAAGTATCGAGTGTTTATATGGGCGTGTACAATGAAAAGTAACGAGTGTTTGTATGGGCGTGTACAATGCAAAGTATCGAGTGTTTGTATGGGCCTGTACAATGCAAAGTATCGAGTGTTTGTATGGGCGTGTACAATGCAAAGTATCGAGTGTTTGTATGGGCGGGTACAATTCAAAGTACCGAGTGTTTGTATGGATGTGCACAATGCAAAGTATCGAGTGTTTGTATTGGCGTGTACAATGAATAATATCAGTGTTTGTATGGGCGTGTACAATGCAAAGTATCGAGTGTTTGTATGGGCGTGTACAATGCAAAGTGCTGAGTGTTTATTTGGGCGTGTACAATGCAAAGTATCCAATGTTTTATGGGCCTGTACAATGCAAAGTACCGAGTGTTTGTATGGGCGTGTACAATGCAAAGTACCGAGTGTTTGTATGGGCGTGTACAATGCAAAGTACTGAGTGTTTTTATGAGCGTGTACAATGCAAAGTATCGAGTGTTTGTATGGGCGTGTACAATGCAAAGTACCGAGTGTTTGTATGGGCGTGTACAATGCAAAGTACTGAGTGTTTTTATGAGCGTGTACAATGCAAAGTATCGAGTGTTTGTATGGGCGAGTACAATGCAAAGTGCCGAGTGTTTATTTGGGCGTGTACAATGCAAAGTATCCAATGTTTTATGGGCCTGTACAATGCAAAATACTGAGTGTTTGCATGGGCGTGTACAATGCAAAGTATCGAATGCTTGTATGGATGTGTACAATGCAAAGTACTGCGAGTTTCTATGGGCGTGTACAATGCAGAGTACCGAGTGTTTGTATGGGCGTGTACAATGCAAAGTATCGATTGTTTGTATGTGCGTGTACAATGCAGAGTACCGAGTGTTTGTATGGATATGCACAATGCAAAGTACCGAGTGTTTGTATGGATGTGCACAATGCAAAGTATCGAGTGTTTATATGGGCGTGTACAATGCAAAGTATCGAGTGTTTGTATGGGCGTGTACAATGCAAAGTATCGAGTGTTTGTATGGGCCTGTACAATGTAAAGTACCGAGTGTTTGTATGGATGTGCACAATGCAAAGTATCGAATGTTTGTATGGATGTGTACAATGCAAAGTACTGAGTGTTTGTATGGGCGTGTACAATGCAAAGTACCGAGTTTTTGTATGGGCGTGTACAATGCAAAGTATCAAGTGTTTGTATGGGCGTGTACAATGCAAAGTATCGAGTGTTTGTATGGGCGTGTACAATGCAAAATACCGAGTGTTTGTATGGGTCTGTACAATGCAAAGTATCGAGTGTTTGTATGGGCGTGTACAATGCAAAGTATCGAGTGTTTGTATGGACGTGTACAATGCAAAGTACCGAGTGTCTGTATGGGCGTGTACAATGCAAAGTATCGAGTGTTTGTATGGGCGTGTACAATGCAAAGTACCGAGTGTCTGTATGGGCGTGTACAATGCAAAGTATCGAGTGTTTGTATGAGCGTGTACAATGCAAAGTATCGAGTGTTTGTATTGGCGTGTACAATGAATAATATCAGTGTTTGTATGGGCGTGTACAATGCAAAGTATCGAGTGTTTGTATGGGCGTGTACAATGCAAAGTGCTGAGTGTTTGTATGGATGTGCACAATGCAAAGTATCGAGTGTTTGTATGGATGTGTACAATGCAAAGTACTGAGTGTTTGTATGGATGTGCACAATGCAAAGTATCGAGTGTTTGTATGGATGTGCACAATGCAAAGTATCGAATCTTTGTATGGATGTGTACAATGCAAAGTACTGAGTGTTTGTATGGATGTGCACAATGCAAAGTATCGAGTGTTTGTATGGATGTGTACAATGCAAAGTACTGAATGTTTGTATGGATATGCACAATGCAAAGTACCGAGTGTTTGTATGGATGTGTACAATGCAAAGTACTGAGTGTTTGTATGGATGTGTACAATGCAAAGTACTGAGTGTTTGTATGGATGTGCACAATTCAAAGTACCGAGTGTTTGTATGGATGTGCACAATGCAAAGTATCGAATGTTTGTATGGATGTGTACAATGCAAAGTACTGAGTGTTTTTATGGATGTGCACAATGCAAAGGATCGAGTTTGTGTATGGATGTGTACAATGCAAAGTACTGAGTGTTTGTATGGATATGCACAATGCAAAGTACCGAGTGTTTGTATGGATGTGCACAATGCAAAGTATCGAGTGTTTATATGGGCGTGTACAATGCAAAGTATCGAGTGTTTGTATGGGCGTGTACAATGCAAAGTATCGAGTGTTTGTATGGGCCTGTACAATGTAAAGTACCGAGTGTTTGTATGGATGTGCACAATGCAAAGTATCGAATGTTTGTATGGATGTGTACAATGCAAAGTACTGAGTGTTTGTATGGGCGTGTACAATGCAAAGTACCGAGTGTTTGTATGGGCGTGTACAATGCAAAGTATCAAGTGTTTGTATGGGCGTGTACAATGCAAAGTATCGAGTGTTTGTATGGGCGTGTACAATGCAAAGTATCGAGTGTTTGTATTGGCGTGTACAATGAATAATATCAGTGTTTGTATGGGCGTGTACAATACAAAGTATCGAGTGTTTGTATGGGCGAGAACAATGCAAAGTGCTGAGTGTTTGTATGGATGTGCACAATGCAAAGTACCGAGTGTTTGTATGGACGTGTACAATGCAAAGTACTGAGTGTTTGTATGGGCGTGTACAATGCAAAGTATCGAGTGTTTGTATGGGCGTGTACAATTCAAAGTACCGAGTGTTTGTATGGATGTGCACAATGCAAAGTATCGAATGTTTGTATGGATGTGTACAATGCAAAGTACTGAGTGTTTGTATGGATGTGCACAATGCAAAGTATCGAGTGTTTGTATGATGTGTACAATGCAAAGTACTGAGTGTTTGTATGGATATGCACAATGCAAAGTACCGAGTGTTTGTATGGATGTGCACAATGCAAAGTATCGAGTGTTTATATGGGCGTGTACAATGAAAAGTATCGAGTGTTTGTATGGGCGTGTACAATGCAAAGTATCGAGTGTTTGTATGGGCCTGTACAATGTAAAGTACCGAGTGTTTGTATGGATGTGCACAATGCAAAGTATCGAATGTTTGTATGGATGTGTACAATGCAAAGTACTGAGTGTTTGTATGGGCGTGTACAATGCAAAGTATCGAGTGTTTGTATGGGCGTGTACAATTCAAAGTACCGAGTGTTTGTATGGATGTGCACAATGCAAAGTATCGAATGTTTGTATGGATGTGTACAATGCAAAGTACTGAGTGTTTGTATGGATGTGCACAATGCAAAGTATCGAGTGATTGTATGATGTGTACAATGCAAAGTACTGAGTGTTTGTATGGATATGCACAATGCAAAGTACCGAGTGTTTGTATGGGCGTGTGCAATGCAAAGTATCGAGTGTTTGTATGGGCGTGTACAATGCAAAGTATCGAGTGTTTGTATGGGCCTGTACAATGTAAAGTACCGAGTGTTTGTATGGATGTGCACAATGCAAAGTATCGAATGTTTGTATGGATGTGTACAATGCAAAGTACTGAGTGTTTGTATGGGCGTGTACAATGCAAAGTACCGAGTTTTTGTATGGGCGTGTACAATGCAAAGTATCAAGTGTTTGTATGGGCGTGTACAATGCAAAGTATCGAGTGTTTGTATGGGCGTGTACAATGCAAAATACCGAGTGTTTGTATGGGCCTGTACAATGCAAAGTATCGAGTGTTTGTATGGGCGTGTACAATGCAAAGTATCGAGTGTTTGTATGGACGTGTACAATGCAAAGTACCGAGTGTCTGTATGGGCGTGTACAATGCAAAGTATCGAGTGTTTGTATGGGCGTGTACAATGCAAAGTACCGAGTGTCTGTATGGGCGTGTACAATGCAAAGTATCGAGTGTTTGTATGAGCGTGTACAATGCAAAGTATCGAGTGTTTGTATTGGCGTGTACAATGAATAATATCAGTGTTTGTATGGGCGTGTACAATGCAAAGTATCGAGTGTTTGTATGGGCGTGTACAATGCAAAGTGCTGAGTGTTTGTATGGATGTGCACAATGCAAAGTATCGAGTGTTTGTATGGATGTGTACAATGCAAAGTACTGAGTGTTTGTATGGATGTGCACAATGCAAAGTATCGAGTGTTTGTATGGATGTGTACAATGCAAAGTACTGAATGTTTGTATGGATATGCACAATGCAAAGTACCGAGTGTTTGTATGGATGTGTACAATGCAAAGTACTGAGTGTTTGTATGGATGTGTACAATGCAAAGTACTGAGTGTTTGTATGGATGTGCACAATTCAAAGTACCGAGTGTTTGTATGGATGTGCACAATGCAAAGTATCGAATGTTTGTATGGATGTGTACAATGCAAAGTACTGAGTGTTTTTATGGATGTGCACAATGCAAAGTATCGAGTTTGTGTATGGATGTGTACAATGCAAAGTACTGAGTGTTTGTATGGATATGCACAATGCAAAGTACCGAGTGTTTGTATGGATGTGCACAATGCAAAGTATCGAGTGTTTATATGGGCGTGTACAATGCAAAGTGTCGAGTGTTTGTATGGGCGTGTACAATGCAAAGTATCGAGTGTTTGTATGGGCCTGTACAATGTAAAGTACCGAGTGTTTGTATGGATGTGCACAATGCAAAGTATCGAATGTTTGTATGGATGTGTACAATGCAAAGTACTGAGTGTTTGTATGGGCGTGTACAATGCAAAGTACCGAGTGTTTGTATGGGCGTGTACAATGCAAAGTATCAAGTGTTTGTATGGGCGTGTACAATGCAAAGTATCGAGTGTTTGTATGGGCGTGTACAATGCAAAGTATCGAGTGTTTGTATTGGCGTGTACAATGAATAATATCAGTGTTTGTATGGGCGTGTACAATACAAAGTATCGAGTGTTTGTATGGGCGAGTACAATGCAAAGTGCTGAGTGTTTGTATGGATGTGCACAATGCAAAGTACCGAGTGTTTGTATGGACGTGTACAATGCAAAGTACTGAGTGTTTGTATGGGCGTGTACAATGCAAAGTATCGAGTGTTTGTATGGGCGTGTACAATTCAAAGTACCGAGTGTTTGTATGGATGTGCACAATGCAAAGTATCGAATGTTTGTATGGATGTGTACAATGCAAAGTACTGAGTGTTTGTATGGATGTGCACAATGCAAAGTATCGAGTGTTTGTATGATGTGTACAATGCAAAGTACTGAGTGTTTGTATGGATATGCACAATGCAAAGTACCGAGTGTTTGTATGGATGTGCACAATGCAAAGTATCGAGTGTTTATATGGGCGTGTACAATGAAAAGTATCGAGTGTTTGTATGGGCGTGTACAATGCAAAGTATCGAGTGTTTGTATGGGCCTGTACAATGTAAAGTACCGAGTGTTTGTATGGATGTGCACAATGCAAAGTATCGAATGTTTGTATGGATGTGTACAATGCAAAGTACTGAGTGTTTGTATGGGCGTGTACAATGCAAAGTATCGAGTGTTTGTATGGGCGTGTACAATTCAAAGTACCGAGTGTTTGTATGGATGTGCACAATGCAAAGTATCGAATGTTTGTATGGATGTGTACAATGCAAAGTACTGAGTGTTTGTATGGATGTGCACAATGCAAAGTATCGAGTGTTTGTATGATGTGTACAATGCAAAGTACTGAGTGTTTGTATGGATATGCACAATGCAAAGTACCGAGTGTTTGTATGGGCGTGTGCAATGCAAAGTATCGAGTGTTTGTATGGGCGTGTACAATGCAAAGTATCGAGTGTTTGTATGGGCCTGTACAATGTAAAGTACCGAGTGTTTGTATGGATGTGCACAATGCAAAGTATCGAATGTTTGTATGGATGTGTACAATGCAAAGTACTGAGTGTTTGTATGGGCGTGTACAATGCAAAGTACCGAGTTTTTGTATGGGCGTGTACAATGCAAAGTATCAAGTGTTTGTATGGGCGTGTACAATGCAAAGTATCGAGTGTTTGTATGGGCGTGTACAATGCAAAATACCGAGTGTTTGTATGGGCCTGTACAATGCAAAGTATCGAGTGTTTGTATGGGCGTGTACAATGCAAAGTATCGAGTGTTTGTATGGACGTGTACAATGCAAAGTACCGAGTGTCTGTATGGGCGTGTACAATGCAAAGTATCGAGTGTTTGTATGGGCGTGTACAATGCAAAGTACCGAGTGTCTGTATGGGCGTGTACAATGCAAAGTATCGAGTGTTTGTATGAGCGTGTACAATGCAAAGTATCGAGTGTTTGTATTGGCGTGTACAATGAATAATATCAGTGTTTGTATGGGCGTGTACAATGCAAAGTATCGAGTGTTTGTATGGGCGTGTACAATGCAAAGTGCTGAGTGTTTGTATGGATGTGCACAATGCAAAGTATCGAGTGTTTGTATGGATGTGTACAATGCAAAGTACTGAGTGTTTGTATGGATGTGCACAATGCAAAGTATCGAGTGTTTGTATGGATGTGCACAATGCAAAGTATCGAATCTTTGTATGGATGAGTACAATGCAAAGTACTGAGTGTTTGTATGGATGTGCACAATGCAAAGTATCGAGTGTTTGTATGGATGTGTACAATGCAAAGTACTGAGTGTTTGTATGGATGTGTACAATGCAAAGTACTGAGTGTTTGTATGGATGTGCACAATTCAAAGTACCGAGTGTTTGTATGGATGTGCACAATGCAAAGTATCGAATGTTTGTATGGAGGTGTACAATGCAAAGTACTGAGTGTTTGTATGGATGTGCACAATGCAAAGTATCGAGTTTGTGTATGGATGTGTACAATGCAAAGTACTGAGTGTTTGTATGGATATGCACAATGCAAAGTACCGAGTGTTTGTATGGATGTGCACAATGCAAAGTATCGAGTGTTTATATGGGCGTGTACAATGCAAAGTATCGAGTGTTTGTATGGGCGTGTACAATGCAAAGTATCGAGTGTTTGTATGGGCCTGTACAATGTAAAGTACCGAGTGTTTGTATGGATGTGCACAATGCAAAGTATCGAATGTTTGTATGGATGTGTACAATGCAAGGTACTGAGTGTTTGTATGGGCGTGTACAATGCAAAGTACCGAGTGTTTGTATGGGCGTGTACAATGCAAAGTATCAAGTGTTTATATGGGCGTGTACAATGCAAAGTATCGAGTGTTTGTATGGGCGTGTACAATGCAAAGTATCGAGTGTTTGTATTGGCGTGTACAATGAATAATATCAGTGTTTGTATGGGCGTGTACAATACAAAGTATCGAGTGTTTGTATGGGCGAGTACAATGCAAAGTGCTGAGTGTTTGTATGGATGTGCACAATGCAAAGTACCGAGTGTTTGTATGGACGTGTACAATGCAAAGTACTGAGTGTTTGTATGGGCGTGTACAATGCAAAGTATCGAGTGTTTGTATGGGCGTGTACAATTCAAAGTACCGAGTGTTTGTATGGATGTGCACAATGCAAAGTATCGAATGTTTGTATGGATGTGTACAATGCAAAGTACTGAGTGTTTGTATGGATGTGCACAATGCAAAGTATCGAGTGTTTGTATGATGTGTACAATGCAAAGTACTGAGTGTTTGTATGGATATGCACAATGCAAAGTACCGAGTGTTTGTATGGATGTGCACAATGCAAAGTATCGAGTGTTTATATGGGCGTGTACAATGAAAAGTATCGAGTGTTTGTATGGGCGTGTACAATGCAAAGTATCGAGTGTTTGTATGGGCCTGTACAATGTAAAGTACCGAGTGTTTGTATGGATGTGCACAATGCAAAGTATCGAATGTTTGTATGGATGTGTACAATGCAAAGTACTGAGTGTTTGTATGGGCGTGTACAATGCAAAGTACCGAGTGTTTGTATGGGCGTGTACAATGCAAAGTATCAAGTGTTTGTATGGGCGTGTACAATGCAAAGTATCGAGTGTTTGTATGGGCGTGTACAATGCAAAGTACCGAGTGTTTGTATGGGCCTGTACAATGCAAAGTATCGAGTGTTTGTATGGGCGTGTGCAATGCAAAGTATCGAGTGTTTGTATGGACGTGTACAATGCAAAGTACCGAGTGTCTGTATGGGCGTGTACAATGCAAAGTATCGAGTGTTTGTATGGGCGTGTACAATGCAAAGTACCGAGTGTCTGTATGGGCGTGTACAATGCAAAGTATCGAGTGTTTGTATGAGCGTGTACAATGCAAAGTATCGAGTGTTTGTATTGGCGTGTACAATGAATAATATCAGTGTTTGTATGGGCGTGTACAATGCAAAGTATCGAGTGTTTGTATGGGCGTGTACAATGCAAAGTGCTGAGTGTTTGTATGGATGTGCACAATGCAAAGTATCGAGTGTTTGTATGGATGTGTACAATGCAAAGTACTGAGTGTTTGTATGGGCGTGTACAATGCAGAGTACCGAGTGTTTGTATGGATGTATACAATGCAAAGTACTGAGTGTTTGTATGGATGTGTACAATGCAAAGTACTGAGTGTTTGTATGGATGTGCACAATGCAAAGTACCGAGTGTTTGTATGGATGTGCACAATGCAAAGTATCGAATCTTTGTATGGATGTGTACAATGCAAAGTACTGAGTGTTTGTATGGATGTGCACAATGCAAAGTATCGAGTGTTTGTATGGATGTGTACAATGCAAAGTACTGAGTGTTTGTGTGGATATGCACAATGCAAAGTACCGAGTGTTTGTATGGATGTGTACAATGCAAAGTACTGAGTGTTTGTATGGATGTGTACAATGCAAAGTACTGAGTGTTTGTATGGATGTGCACAATGCAAAGTACCGAGTGTTTGTATGGATGTGCACAATGCAAAGTATCGAATGTTTGTATGGATGTGTACAATGCAAAGTACTGAGTGTTTGTATGGATGTGCACAATGCAAAGTACCGAGTGTTTGTATGGATGTGCACAATGCAAAGTATCGAATGTTTGTATGGATGTGTACAATGCAAAGTCCTGAGTGTTTGTATGGGCGTGTACAATACAAAGTACCGAGTGTTTGTATGGACGTGTACAATGCAAAGTACTGAGTGTTTGTATGGGCGTGTACAATGCAAAGTATCGAGTGTTTGTATGGGCGGGTACAATTCAAAGTACCGAGTGTTTGTATGGATGTGCACAATGCAAAGTATCGAGTGTTTGTATTGGCGTGTACAATGAATAATATCAGTGTTTGTATGGGCGTGTACAATGCAAAGTATCGAGTGTTTGTATGGGCGTGTACAATGCAAAGTGCTGAGTGTTTATTTGGGCGTGTACAATGCAAAGTATCCAATGTTTTATGGGCCTGTACAATGCAAAGTACCGAGTGTTTGTATGGGCGTTTACAATGCAAAGTACCGAGTGTTTGTATGGGCGTGTACAATGCAAAGTACTGAGTGTTTTTATGAGCGTGTACAATGCAAAGTATCGAGTGTTTGTATGGGCGTGTACAATGCAAAGTAGCGAGTGTTTGTATGGGCGTGTACAATGCAAAGTACTGAGTGTTTTTATGAGCGTGTACAATGCAAAGTATCGAGTGTTTGTATGGGCGAGTACAATGCAAAGTGCCGAGTGTTTATTTGGGCGTGTACAATGCAAAGTATCCAATGTTTTATGGGCCTGTACAATGCAAAATACTCAGTGTTTGCATGGGCGTGTACAATGCAAAGTATCGAATGCTTGTATGGATGTGTACAATGCAAAGTACTGCGAGTTTCTATGGGCGTGTACAATGCAGAGTACCGAGTGTTTGTATGGGCGTGTACAATGCAAAGTACCGAGTGTTTGTATGGATATGCACAATGCAAAGTACCGAGTGTTTGTATGGGCGTGTGCAATGCAAAGTATCGAGTGTTTGTATGGGCGTGTACAATGCAAAGTATCGAGTGTTTGTATGGGCCTGTACAATGTAAAGTACCGAGTGTTTGTATGGATGTGCACAATGCAAAGTATCGAATGTTTGTATGGATGTGTACAATGCAAAGTACTGAGTGTTTGTATGGGCGTGTACAATGCAAAGTACCGAGTTTTTGTATGGGCGTGTACAATGCAAAGTATCAAGTGTTTGTATGGGCGTGTACAATGCAAAGTATCGAGTGTTTGTATGGGCGTGTACAATGCAAAATACCGAGTGTTTGTATGGGCCTGTACAATGCAAAGTATCGAGTGTTTGTATGGGCGTGTACAATGCAAAGTATCGAGTGTTTGTATGGACGTGTACAATGCAAAGTACCGAGTGTCTGTATGGGCGTGTACAATGCAAAGTATCGAGTGTTTGTATGGGCGTGTACAATGCAAAGTACCGAGTGTCTGTATGGGCGTGTACAATGCAAAGTATCGAGTGTTTGTATGAGCGTGTACAATGCAAAGTATCGAGTGTTTGTATTGGCGTGTACAATGAATAATATCAGTGTTTGTATGGGCGTGTACAATGCAAAGTATCGAGTGTTTGTATGGGCGTGTACAATGCAAAGTGCTGAGTGTTTGTATGGATGTGCACAATGCAAAGTATCGAGTGTTTGTATGGATGTGTACAATGCAAAGTACTGAGTGTTTGTATGGATGTGCACAATGCAAAGTATCGAGTGTTTGTATGGATGTGTACAATGCAAAGTACTGAATGTTTGTATGGATATGCACAATGCAAAGTACCGAGTGTTTGTATGGATGTGTACAATGCAAAGTACTGAGTGTTTGTATGGATGTGTACAATGCAAAGTACTGAGTGTTTGTATGGATGTGCACAATTCAAAGTACCGAGTGTTTGTATGGATGTGCACAATGCAAAGTATCGAATGTTTGTATGGATGTGTACAATGCAAAGTACTGAGTGTTTTTATGGATGTGCACAATGCAAAGTATCGAGTTTGTGTATGGATGTGTACAATGCAAAGTACTGAGTGTTTGTATGGATATGCACAATGCAAAGTACCGAGTGTTTGTATGGATGTGCACAATGCAAAGTATCGAGTGTTTATATGGGCGTGTACAATGCAAAGTATCGAGTGTTTGTATGGGCGTGTACAATGCAAAGTATCGAGTGTTTGTATGGGCCTGTACAATGTAAAGTACCGAGTGTTTGTATGGATGTGCACAATGCAAAGTATCGAATGTTTGTATGGATGTGTACAATGCAAAGTACTGAGTGTTTGTATGGGCGTGTACAATGCAAAGTACCGAGTGTTTGTATGGGCGTGTACAATGCAAAGTATCAAGTGTTTGTATGGGCGTGTACAATGCAAAGTATCGAGTGTTTGTATGGGCGTGTACAATGCAAAGTATCGAGTGTTTGTATTGGCGTGTACAATGAATAATATCAGTGTTTGTATGGGCGTGTACAATACAAAGTATCGAGTGTTTGTATGGGCGAGTACAATGCAAAGTGCTGAGTGTTTGTATGGATGTGCACAATGCAAAGTACCGAGTGTTTGTATGGACGTGTACAATGCAAAGTACTGAGTGTTTGTATGGGCGTGTACAATGCAAAGTATCGAGTGTTTGTATGGGCGTGTACAATTCAAAGTACCGAGTGTTTGTATGGATGTGCACAATGCAAAGTATCGAATGTTTGTATGGATGTGTACAATGCAAAGTACTGAGTGTTTGTATGGATGTGCACAATGCAAAGTATCGAGTGTTTGTATGATGTGTACAATGCAAAGTACTGAGTGTTTGTATGGATATGCACAATGCAAAGAACCGAGTGTTTGTATGGATGTGCACAATGCAAAGTATCGAGTGTTTATATGGGCGTGTACAATGAAAAGTATCGAGTGTTTGTATGGGCGTGTACAATGCAAAGTATCGAGTGTTTGTATGGGCCTGTACAATGTAAAGTACCGAGTGTTTGTATGGATGTGCACAATGCAAAGTATCGAATGTTTGTATGGATGTGTACAATGCAAAGTACTGAGTGTTTGTATGGGCGTGTACAATGCAAAGTATCGAGTGTTTGTATGGGCGTGTACAATTCAAAGTACCGAGTGTTTGTATGGATGTGCACAATGCAAAGTATCGAATGTTTGTATGGATGTGTACAATGCAAAGTACTGAGTGTTTGTATGGATGTGCACAATGCAAAGTATCGAGTGTTTGTATGATGTGTACAATGCAAAGTACTGAGTGTTTGTATGGATATGCACAATGCAAAGTACCGAGTGTTTGTATGGGCGTGTGCAATGCAAAGTATCGAGTGTTTGTATGGGCGTGTACAATGCAAAGTATCGAGTGTTTGTATGGGCCTGTACAATGTAAAGTACCGAGTGTTTGTATGGATGTGCACAATGCAAAGTATCGAATGTTTGTATGGATGTGTACAATGCAAAGTACTGAGTGTTTGTATGGGCGTGTACAATGCAAAGTACCGAGTTTTTGTATGGGCGTGTACAATGCAAAGTATCAAGTGTTTGTATGGGCGTGTACAATGCAAAGTATCGAGTGTTTGTATGGGCGTGTACAATGCAAAATACCGAGTGTTTGTATGGGCCTGTACAATGCAAAGTATCGAGTGTTTGTATGGGCGTGTACAATGCAAAGTATCGAGTGTTTGTATGGACGTGTACAATGCAAAGTACCGAGTGTCTGTATGGGCGTGTACAATGCAAAGTATCGAGTGTTTGTATGGGCGTGTACAATGCAAAGTACCGAGTGTCTGTATGGGCGTGTACAATGCAAAGTATCGAGTGTTTGTATGAGCGTGTACAATGCAAAGTATCGAGTGTTTGTATTGGCGTGTACAATGAATAATATCAGTGTTTGTATGGGCGTGTACAATGCAAAGTATCGAGTGTTTGTATGGGCGTGTACAATGCAAAGTGCTGAGTGTTTGTATGGATGTGCACAATGCAAAGTATCGAGTGTTTGTATGGATGTGTACAATGCAAAGTACTGAGTGTTTGTATGGATGTGCACAATGCAAAGTATCGAGTGTTTGTATGGATGTGCACAATGCAAAGTATCGAATCTTTGTATGGATGTGTACAATGCAAAGTACTGAGTGTTTGTATGGATGTGCACAATGCAAAGTATCGAGTGTTTGTATGGATGTGTACAATGCAAAGTACTGAGTGTTTGTATGGATGTGTACAATGCAAAGTACTGAGTGTTTGTATGGATGTGCACAATTCAAAGTACCGAGTGTTTGTATGGATGTGCACAATGCAAAGTATCGAATGTTTGTATGGATGTGTACAATGCAAAGTACTGAGTGTTTGTATGGATGTGCACAATGCAAAGTATCGAGTTTGTGTATGGATGTGTACAATGCAAAGTACTGAGTGTTTGTATGGATATGCACAATGCAAAGTACCGAGTGTTTGTATGGATGTGCACAATGCAAAGTATCGAGTGTTTATATGGGCGTGTACAATGCAAAGTATCGAGTGTTTGTATGGGCGTGTACAATGCAAAGTATCGAGTGTTTGTATGGGCCTGTACAATGTAAAGTACCGAGTGTTTGTATGGATGTGCACAATGCAAAGTATCGAATGTTTGTATGGATGTGTACAATGCAAAGTACTGAGTGTTTGTATGGGCGTGTACAATGCAAAGTACCGAGTGTTTGTATGGGCGTGTACAATGCAAAGTATCAAGTGTTTATATGGGCGTGTACAATGCAAAGTATCGAGTGTTTGTATGGGCGTGTACAATGCAAAGTATCGAGTGTTTGTATTGGCGTGTACAATGAATAATATCAGTGTTTGTATGGGCGTGTACAATACAAAGTATCGAGTGTTTGTATGGGCGAGTACAATGCAAAGTGCTGAGTGTTTGTATGGATGTGCACAATGCAAAGTACCGAGTGTTTGTATGGACGTGTACAATGCAAAGTACTGAGTGTTTGTAAGGGCGTGTACAATGCAAAGTATCGAGTGTTTGTATGGGCGTGTACAATTCAAAGTACCGAGTGTTTGTATGGATGTGCACAATGCAAAGTATCGAATGTTTGTATGGATGTGTACAATGCAAAGTACTGAGTGTTTGTATGGATGTGCACAATGCAAAGTATCGAGTGTTTGTATGATGTGTACAATGCAAAGTACTGAGTGTTTGTATGGATATGCACAATGCAAAGTACCGAGTGTTTGTATGGATGTGCACAATGCAAAGTATCGAGTGTTTATATGGGCGTGTACAATGAAAAGTATCGAGTGTTTGTATGGGCGTGTACAATGCAAAGTATCGAGTGTTTGTATGGGCCTGTACAATGTAAAGTACCGAGTGTTTGTATGGATGTGCACAATGCAAAGTATCGAATGTTTGTATGGATGTGTACAATGCAAAGTACTGAGTGTTTGTATGGGCGTGTACAATGCAAAGTACCGAGTGTTTGTATGGGCGTGTACAATGCAAAGTATCAAGTGTTTGTATGGGCGTGTACAATGCAAAGTATCGAGTGTTTGTATGGGCGTGTACAATGCAAAGTACCGAGTGTTTGTATGGGCCTGTACAATGCAAAGTATCGAGTGTTTGTATGGGCGTGTGCAATGCAAAGTATCGAGTGTTTGTATGGACGTGTACAATGCAAAGTACCGAGTGTCTGTATGGGCGTGTACAATGCAAAGTATCGAGTGTTTGTATGGGCGTGTACAATGCAAAGTACCGAGTGTCTGTATGGGCGTGTACAATGCAAAGTATCGAGTGTTTGTATGAGCGTGTACAATGCAAAGTATCGAGTGTTTGTATTGGCGTGTACAATGAATAATATCAGTGTTTGTATGGGCGTGTACAATGCAAAGTATCGAGTGTTTGTATGGGCGTGTACAATGCAAAGTGCTGAGTGTTTGTATGGATGTGCACAATGCAAAGTATCGAGTGTTTGTATGGATGTGTACAATGCAAAGTACTGAGTGTTTGTATGGGCGTGTACAATGCAGAGTACCGAGTGTTTGTATGGATGTATACAATGCAAAGTACTGAGTGTTTGTATGGATGTGTACAATGCAAAGTACTGAGTGTTTGTATGGATGTGCACAATGCAAAGTACCGAGTGTTTGTATGGATGTGCACAATGCAAAGTATCGAATCTTTGTATGGATGTGTACAATGCAAAGTACTGAGTGTTTGTATGGATGTGCACAATGCAAAGTATCGAGTGTTTGTATGGATGTGTACAATGCAAAGTACTGAGTGTTTGTGTGGATATGCACAATGCAAAGTACCGAGTGTTTGTATGGATGTGTACAATGCAAAGTACTGAGTGTTTGTATGGATGTGTACAATGCAAAGTACTGAGTGTTTGTATGGATGTGCACAATGCAAAGTACCGAGTGTTTGTATGGATGTGCACAATGCAAAGTATCGAATGTTTGTATGGATGTGTACAATGCAAAGTACTGAGTGTTTGTATGGATGTGCACAATGCAAAGTACCGAGTGTTTGTATGGATGTGCACAATGCAAAGTATCGAATGTTTGTATGGATGTGTACAATGCAAAGTACTGAGTGTTTGTATGGGCGTGTACAATGCAAAGTATCGAGTGTTTGTATGGGCGGGTACAATTCAAAGTACCGAGTGTTTGTATGGATGTGCACAATGCAAAGTATCGAGTGTTTGTATTGGCGTGTACAATGAATAATATCAGTGTTTGTATGGGCGTGTACAATGCAAAGTATCGAGTGTTTGTATGGGCGTGTACAATGCAAAGTGCTGAGTGTTTATTTGGGCGTGTACAATGCAAAGTATCCAATGTTTTATGGGCCTGTACAATGCAAAGTACCGAGTGTTTGTATGGGCGTGTACAATGCAAAGTACCGAGTGTTTGTATGGGCGTGTACAATGCAAAGTACTGAGTGTTTTTATGAGCGTGTACAATGCAAAGTATCGAGTGTTTGTATGGGCGTGTACAATGCAAAGTACCGAGTGTTTGTATGGGCGTGTACAATGCAAAGTACTGAGTGTTTTTATGAGCGTGTACAATGCAAAGTATCGAGTGTTTGTATGGGCGAGTACAATGCAAAGTGCCGAGTGTTTATTTGGGCGTGTACAATGCAAAGTATCCAATGTTTTATGGGCCTGTACAATGCAAAATACTCAGTGTTTGCATGGGCGTGTACAATGCAAAGTATCGAATGCTTGTATGGATGTGTACAATGCAAAGTACTGCGAGTTTCTATGGGCGTGTACAATGCAGAGTACCGAGTGTTTGTATGGGCGTGTACAATGCAAAGTATCGATTGTTTGTATGTGCGTGTACAATGCAGAGTACCGAGTGTTTGTATGAGCGTGTACAATGCAAAGTACTGAGTGTTTGTATGGACGTGTACAGTGCAAAGTACCTAGTGTTTGCATGGGCGTGTACAATGCAAAGTATCGAGTGTTTGTATGGGCGTGTACAATGCAAAGTACTGAGTGTTTGTATGGATGTGCACAATGCAAAGTATCGAGTGTTTGTATGAATGTGTACAATGCAAAGTACTGAGTGTGTGTATGGATGTGCACAATGCAAAGTATCGAATGTTTGTATGGATGTGTACAATGCAAAGTACTAAGAGTTCCTATGGGCGTGTACAATGCAGAGTACCGAGTGTTTGTATGGGCGTGTACAATGCAAAGTATCGATTGTTTGTATGTGCGTGTACAATGCAGAGTACCGAGTGTTTGTATGAGCGTGTACAATGCAAAGTATCGAGTGTTAGTATGGACGTGTACAGTGCAAAGTACCTAGTGTTTGCATGGGCGTGTACAATGCAAAGTATCGAGTGTTTGTATGGGCGTGTACAATGCAAAGTACTGAGTGTTTGTATGGATGTGCACAATGCAAAGTATCGAGTGTTTGTATGGATGTGTACAATGCAAAGTACTGAGTGTGTGTATGGATGTGCACAATGCAAAGTACCGAGTGTTTGTATGGATGTGCACAATGCAAAGTATCGAATGTTTGTATGGATGTGTACAATGCAAAGTATCGATTGTTTGTATGTGCGTGTACAATGCAGAGTACCGCGTGTTTGTATGGGCGTGTACAATGCAAAGTATCGAGTGTTAGTATGAACGTGTACAGTGCAAAGTACCTACTGTTTGTATGGGCGTGTACAATGCAAAGTATCGAGTGTTTGTATGGGCGTGTACAATGCAAAGTACTGAGTGTTTGTATGGATGTGCACAATGCAAAGTATCGAGTGTTTGTATGGATGTGTACAATGTAAAGTACTGAGTATTTGTATGGATGTGCACAATGCAAAGTACCGAGTGTTTGTATGGATGTGCACAATCCAAAGTATCGAATGTTTGTATGGATGTGCAAAATGCAAAGTACTGAGTGTTTGTATGGATGTGCACAATGTAAAGTACTGAGTATTTGTATGGATGTGCACAATGCAAAGTACCGAGTGTTTGTATGGATGTGCACAATCCAAAGTATCGAATGTTTGTATGGATGTGCAAAATGCAAAGTTCTGAGTGTTTGTATGGATGTGCACAATGCAAAGTATCGAGTGTTTGTATGGATGTGTACAATGCAAAGTACTGAGTGTTTGTATGGATGTGCACAATGCAAAGTACCGAGTGTTTGTATGGATGTGTACAATGCAAAGTACTGAGTGTTTGTATGGGCGTGTACAATGCAAAGTACCGAGTGTTTGTATGGGCGTGTACAATGCAAAGTATCAAGTGTTTGTATGGGCGTGTACAATGCAAAGTATCGAGTGTTTGTATGGGCGTGTACAATGCAAAGTACCGAGTGTTTGTATGGGCCTGTACAATGCAAAGTATCGAGTGTTTGTATGGGCGTGTACAATGCAAAGTATCGAATGTTTGTATGGACGTGTACAATGCAAAGTACCGAGTGTCTGTATGGGCGTGTACAATGCAAAGTATCGAGTGTTTGTATGGGCGTGTACAATGCAAAGTACCGAGTGTCTGTATGGGCGTGTACAATACAAAGTATCGAGTGTTTGTATGGGCGTGTACAATGCAAAGTATCGAGTGTTTGTATTGGCGTGTACAATGAATAATATCAGTGTTTGTATGGGCGTGTACAATGCAAAGTATCGAGTGTTTGTATGGGCGTGTACAATGCAAAGTGCTGAGTGTTTATTTGGGCGTGTACAATGCAAAGTATCCAATGTTTTATGGGCCTGTACAATGCAAAATACTGAGTGTTTGCATGGGCGTGTACAATGCAAAGTATCGAATGTTTGCATGGGCGTGTACAATGCAAAGTATCGATTGTTTGTATGTGCGTGTACAATGCAGAGTACCGCGTGTTTGTATGGATGTGCACAATGCAAAGTATCGAGTGTTTGTATGGATGTGTACAATGTAAAGTACTGAGTATTTGTATTGATGTGCACAATGCAAAGTACCGAGTGTTTGTATGGATGTGCACAATCCAAAGTATCGAATGTTTGTATGGATGTGCAAAATGCAAAGTACTGAGTGTTTGTATGGATGTGCACAATGCAAAGTATCGAGTGTTTGTATGGATGTGTACAATGCAAAGTACTGAGTGTTTGTATGGATGTGCACAATGCAAAGTACCGAGTGTTTGTATGGGAGTGTACAATGCAAAGTACTGAGTGTTTGTATGGGCGTGTACAATGCAAAGTATCGAGTGTTTGTATGGGCGTGTACAATGCAAAGTGCCGAGTGTATATATGGGCGTGTACAATGCAAAGTACTGAGTGTTTGTATGGGCGTGTACAATGCAAAGTACTGAGTGTTTGTATGGGCGTGTACAATGCAAAGTATCGAGTGTTTGTATGGGCGTGTACAATGTAAAGTGCCGAGTGTATATATGGGCGTGTACAATGCAAAGTATCGAGTGTTTGTATGGACGTGTACAATGCAAAGTATCGAGTGTTTGTATGGACGTGTACAATGCAAAGTACCGAGTGTCTGTATGGGCATGTACAATGCAAAGTATCGAGTGTTTGTATGGGCGTGTACAATGCAAAGTACCGAGTGTCTGTATGGGCGTGTACAATGCAAGGTATCGAGTGTTTGTACGGGCGTGTACAATGCAAAGTATCGAGTGTTTTTATGGGCGTGTACAATGCATAATATCAGTGTTTGTATGGACGTGTACAATGCAAAGTATCGAGTGTTTGTATGGGCGTGTACAATGCAAAGTATCGAGTGTTTGTATGGGCGTGTACAATGCAAAGTGCCGAGTGTATATATGGGCGTGTACAATGCAAAGTATCGAGTGTTTGTATGGACGTGTACAATGCAAAGTATCCAATGTTTTATGGGCCTGTACAATGCAAAATACTGAGTGTTTGCATGGGCGTGTACAATGCAAAGTATCGAATGCTTGTATGGATGTGTACAATGCAAAGTACTGCGAGTTTCTATGGGCGTGTACAATGCAGAGTACCGAGTGTTTGTATGGGCGTGTACAATGCAAAGTATCGATTGTTTGTATGTGCGTGTACAATGCAGAGTACCGAGTGTTTGTATGAGCGTGTACAATGCAAAGTATCGAGTGTTTGTATGGACGTGTACAGTGCAAAGTACCTAGTGTTTGTATGGACGTGTACAATGCAAAGTATCGAGTGTTTGTATGGGCGTGTACAATGCAAAGTATCGAGTGTTTGTATGGGCGTGTACAATGCAAAGTATCGAGTGTTATTCAGTCTTTCAACAAGTCACTGTTGTTCTCGTCGGCATAGACTGGCGCAGTGGAGGCGACAAAGTTCGACTGGTAGAGTCCGATTCAATCTAGTATATGATGATATTTGTAATGCCTTATCAGTCGCACACAGACACACGAATGTATACAATGCGCCGACATAGAAAATACCTCCGCGGCGTTTGGTTCACAGCAATACGGAATATCAGCCACGTGTAACATCACGCAACGGCTTATAAGCACCAGCACCTGTACCTATTCTATAATATGCACACAAATCAGCGGCCCACACAGAGTTGCAGTTCAATCAAATCGTATGCTTCAGTGGCATTCAACAACATATACACGTATTTCCATACAATCAGGTAGCGTGCCAAGTATGTCTTCTTCCAATCCATGGTTTAACAAAATACCCAGGAGGATGTTCACGCATACATCATCTGTTTATAAACATTTGCTTTATCACATTGTTCTATCATCAACTATGTACGATCAGTTTGACAATTACTACAATATATGTACGACTGTCCTTCTAGGGATTCCCAGTTTCAAGGTATAATTTTGATTATACAGGGACTCATCATTTCGTATACAGCGCCCTCAGGATTAACGTCGTAAAGTCTATGCAAGGTATACTAAGATACTTCTTGAAATTTCCTATTAATCAATCACTCAAAACTACTGGTTCGATCTCTCGTATTATGACAGATTTACATATACAGACGCCCATAAGATGGATGTAGTCGTCTACGAGATGCGTGTAGTCGTGCTGAAACACTGCAATCGTATACTATAAATATAAAACTATGCAGGTTTACCGCGTACTATGTGACTGAGTTCCCATTGCAATAGAAAGATGTTCAGTTCACCCAGTCGTTAATGAGTTCGTTTGCTTTTCTACAATTTAATTCATTTTTTGGTGGTTGTACCTTACAGGTATATTTTGAGGATTGATACAAGAATCTCACAAGTCTCATTTTTTTACCTATTTTTTATATAATGAAATATAACGTTTCTCATTGTTTACGAACATTTTGTAAATTTGTTATGACAACAGGATTATAAAAGGAAAAAAGAATGTTCCGTATAAAACCAAAATTGATAGACTATATTGTGAAACTGGGTGAATACATGCTGATCAGACGACCCGTTTATCGACTACTTCATTTTCTCGATTATTTCTTTTGGCCATTAAGAAACTTGTCATGCATGTGCGATGGAGTCGCGAGTGGGATGGGCGTTTTAAGCAACTGATAACATATACTAGGATGACATCATTCTATTCATTCTCCGCAAATAAAATAAGATTGTATATAATATAATCGACACAAATATTGCACGAGTGTATTGCATTGAGTGTCTGTGGTTTCAGTTGCAAGAACTGAAGTGCTTCAATAAACTACCTGACACAACGGTCCCGGAACAACAGTACTGTGCAATTAGATAATTTTGAACGTTAAAAGTATTTTAGATAGGATTTTGTCATCTACCGAGCCCACTGCCGACCTTATTGCGCGTTTATTTACGTATTCAAATAGTACGCTTCATTTGTGTTGAGTTACCAGCGATTGTTAGTAGCAACGATCAAGTGAAATGTTATTTCATTCCACGTAACCAGCTTTGCTCCATCACGAGAGATCACAATATCCATACCACATTCAAAGCCAAATTTTACTATTTGTCGGAAATATATATATGCAAAGGTTATTGTTACTGATATTGTATCGTTTTATTGTGCCGCTATACATATCGTTCATACTGCCTGAGCTTGAATGTAACAAAACGGGATACGACCTTGAACGTGTTGATATGTGCAAACGTGTGTTAAGCCACTATTTTGGTATTTGCCACTATTTTGGTACCGTGTCAATAATGAGTAGCCTAGGAGGTGGCAGTAAAGCCTATTGAATACTACTAATGAGCAAGCGGACAATAACTACTTCGACAATAAAGACCGCCACTAGTAACCAAAATACTTGCAGCTTGTTTGGACATGGGTGGATTGTAAAAGTGTCAACGTTTAGCATGAAAATAAAATAAATTGAAGGTGCCTTCCAAATTAAATGTTTCTTGTAAATAGATTTGATGACAATAATTATTTTACAGTAAAATTGAACACAAATTATACTTCACTATAGAATAGTACCAAAATAGTGGCACATATAATTTAGTTGTCGGGAACTGCTATACTTCACAATAGGAATGGTACCAAAATAGTGGCACATATAATTTAGTTGTCGGGAACTGTTATACTTCACTATAGGAATGGTACCAAAATAGTGGCACATATAATTTAGTTGTCGGGAACTGCTATACTTCACTAAAGGGATGGTACCAAAATAGTAGCACATATAATTTAGTTGTCGGGAACTGCTATGCTTCACTATAGGGATGGTACCAAAATAGTAGCACGTATAATTTAGTTGGCGAGAACTGCTATACTTCACTATTGGGATGGTACCAAAATAGTAGCACATATAATTTAGTTGTCGGGAACTGCTATACTTCACTATTGGGATGGTACCAAAATAGTAGCACATATAATTTAGTTGGCGGGAACTGCTATACTTCACTATTGGGATGGTACCAAAATAGTAGCACATATAATTTTGTTGTCGGGAACTGCTATACTTCACTATTGGGATGGTACCAAAATAGTAGCACATATAATTTAGTTGTCGGGAACTGCTATACTGCACTATTGGGATGGTACCAAAATAATAGCACATATAATTTAGTTGTCGGGAACTGCTATACTTCACTATGGTGATGGTACCAAAATAGCAGCACATATAATTTAATTGTCGGGAACTGCTATACTTCACTATTGGGATGGTACCAAAATAGTAGCACAAATAATTTAGTTGGCGGGAACTGCTATACTTCACTATGGTGATGGTACCAAAATAGTGGCACATATAATTTAGTTGTCGGGAACTGCTATACTTCACTATTGGGATGGTACCAAAATAGTAGCACATATAATTTAGTTGGCGGGAACTGCTATACTGCACTATTGGGATGGTACCAAAATAATAGCACATATAATTTAGTTGTCGGGAACTGCTATACTTCACTATAGGGATAGTACCAAAATAGTGGCACATATAATTTAGTTGTCGGAAACTGCTATACTTCACAATAGGGATAGTACCAAAATAGTAGCACATATAATTTAGATGCAGGGAACTGCTATACTTTACTATAGGGATGGTACCAAAATAGTGGCACATATAATTTAATTGTCGGGAACTGCTATACTGCACTATTGGGATGGTACCAAAATAATAGCACATATAATTTAGTTGTCGGGAACTGCTATACTTCACAATAGGAATGGTACCAAAATAGTGGCACATATAATTTAGTTGCAGGGAACTGCTATACTTCACAATAGGGATGGTACCAAAATAGTAGCACATATAATTTAGTTGTCGGGAACTGCTATACTTCACAATAGGAATGGTACCAAAATAGTGGCACATATAATTTAGTTGGCGGGAACTGCTATACTTCACTATAGGGATGGTACCAAAATAGTGGCACATATAATTTAGTTGGCAGGAACTGCTATACTTTACTATTGGGATGGTACCAAAATAGTGGCACATATAATTTAGTTGGCGGGAACTGCTATACTTCACTATAGGGATGGTACCAAAATAGTGGCACATATAATTTAGTTGGCGGGAACTGCTATACTTCACTATAGGGATGGTACCAAAATAGTGGCACATATAATTTAGTTGGCGGGAACTGCTATACTTTACTATAGGGATGGTACCAAAATAGTGGCACATATAATTTAGTTGTCATGAATTGCTATACTTCAGTATAGGGATGGTACCAAAATAGTAGCACATATAATTTAGTTGGCGGGAACTGCTATACTTTACTATAGGGATGGTACCAAAATAGTGGCACATATAATTTAGTTGTCATGAATTGCTATACTTCAGTATAGGGATGGTACCAAAATAGTGGCACGTATAATTTAGTTGTCGGGAACTGCTATACTTCACTATAGTGATGGTATCAAAATAGTGGCAAATATAATTTAGTTGGCGGGAACTGCTATATTTTACTATAGGGATGGTACAAAAATAGTGGCATGTATTATTCTGTTGTCGGGATCTGTTATTATTCGATATAGGATTTGGTACAAAAATAGTGGCATGTATTATTCTGTTGTCGGGATCTGTTATTTTTCGATATACGATTGGTACAAAAATATTGGCATGTATTATTCTGTTGTCGGGATCTGTTATTATTCGATATAGGATTTGGTACGAAAATAGTGGCATGTATTGTTCTGTTGTCGGGATCTGTTATTTAAGCAATAACCCCCGCCGAAGGCGGGTATACCACGAGATATTGCACAATTCACGACATATATGCACGAGCCACAGGCGAGTGCATATATGGAGTGAATTGTGCAATATCAAGTGGTATACCCGCCTTCGGTGGAGGGTTATTGCTATTATATTATACCAGTATATTGACAATTCGATAAAACTAGTAAAAACAGAGTTTACTTCCATCTACTAAAAGATCATGATTATGGCCCTCGAACATGAATATTTATAAGAATAGTATGCAGTTGTACGCTGAATGCATACAAAAATTACATGCGCAACACAGTTCAAATTGAATACAAACTAATTTTTATTCCGCATGAAAAAGAAACGTATCCACGGCGAATAGAGTAGCGTAAACACACAAATTAGCATAACAAAAGATGACCTTTTACTGACCGCGTCAACGCGATTTGAAATACAGGGTCGTGTACAGTTTGGGTCATTAAAACAACGGATTTTCCACGTTTTCATTCCGGTTTTTGAACAATTTGGATTGTAATTTGTCCATTGAAAGTACAGTTTTGAAATAAACCGGTCCCGAATTCTGCGTTGTCCCGTGTTCTTTGAAACAGATGGCAATTACCCGGGTGCAATTTCACTGCAATTTTGTCAGCTAGAATTCGAACGCCGCTACGGGACACCAGTTGTTATTGGTGGCATACACTTTTGCCTGAGACTCATAGTTTTTTGCATTTTTTGTCCTTCAATCCCTCAATCTTATCTAGTACTTAAAGATCATGTTTTCTTTGTTGGAGGTTCGCAATCCATCTCAAAGTCACAACACGGAGAACACAGCGTTCTGGCGTTCGTTTAGGCACCTCACGGTGTTGAAGGACGATGGTTTAGGTTTGTGTGACGAACGACAATCACCCAACAACGACCGACGCTCACAACTTGGATCCCACCATTAACAAAAAGCAATATTATGGTTGTATAACTTTTCAGATGTTTCAATTCAGTATTTTTTTCAATATTCTTCCAAAATTCAACCATTATATTTCCCTAAAAATCAAATAATACCGGTTTTATGTATTTCCGTATTAAACCTGTAGTCAATTCATGTTCCAGGACCACTTGGTTTAGCCGTGCATTATCAGCCAATATACCATGGATTGCATATGCAAATTTTGTGTTTGGACCAATCAAATCAATGGATTAACACCATCAATATACTGGTATAATATAATATTCGATATACGATTGGTACGAAAATAGTGACATGTAATATTCTGTTGTCGGGATCTGTTATTTTTCGATATACGATTGGTACGAAAATAGTGGCATGTATTATTCTGTTGACGGAATCTGTTATTATTCGATATACGATTGGTACGAAAATAGTGACATGTAATATTCTGTTGTCGGGATCTGTTATTTTTCGATATACGATTGGTACGAAAATAGTGGCATGTATTATTCTGTTGTAGGGATCTGTTATTATTCAATATTGGATTGGTACAAAAATAGTGACATGTATTATTCTGTTGTCGGGATCTGTTATTATTCGATATACGATTGGTACGAAAATAGTGACATGTAATATTCTGTTGTCGGGATCTGTTATTTTTCGATATACGATTGGTACGAAAATAGTGGCATGATTTTGTCGGGATCTGTTATTATTCGATATTGGATTGGTACAAAAATAGTGACATGTATTATTCTGTTGTCGGGATCTGTTATTATTCAATATTGGATTGGTACAAAAATAGTGACATGTATTATTCTGTTGTCGGGATCTGTTATTATTCGATATACGATTGGTACGAAAATAGTGACATGTAATATTCTGTTGTCGGGATCTGTTATTTTTCGATATACGATTAGTACGAAAATAGTGGCATGTACTATTCTCTTTTTGGGATCTGTTATTAACCAATATACGAAAGGTGCCAACATAGGAGTGTGCATTCTTTTGTTGTCACATGACCCCCAACAATTCATAATTCCCTTTGTTAATGTACTGATCATTGCATTATCAGATTCCAGGGGAATTATTCGAAATTGTGCATAGTGAAGGCATACCTACCTTGCCAAAACCAATGTATTGTATGCATGTTCAATGGGTACAAAGTATACCCGGGTGGTGGGTGTACTGCGGGAGTTCAAGCCCATTAGTGACCCTCAAGTAAATCCAAAAATGGGGAAAGAAGCGCAGCTAAATAATTATCTATTCAAAATTACAGGCACATATATGAACATATAAACTGAAACACAAGATTGGAATGTGCAACACGGCATTGCGCGTTGTGTTTGCCACATTGTTTCTATCCCCTGCTAGGTGGGCTTCAGCCCTATTTCCCACTCTTTATCTCCTCCACTAGCTGGCTAGTTTGCGGGATTTTTCCACCCATGTTTTGTGATATATGCTAATACAGTTGTGTTGTCGCAATGGATGGGAACTGTTTTATTCTATACTTCATCTAGAAAGCAATCTAGTGTCCTCCCAACATATTAGGTATGTTTATGTGGAGCTGTGCTTTCCAAGGGAACCACTCCCCATTCTATTTTCAAGGCGTCCATGACCAGTGTTATAGCCGTAGTTGATGGAGCAATCTGTTATCTCCGTCTTATGTTGGTTAAGTCCATCCACTTGAGGGCAGTCAAGCTTTGTGGGGTCCGTGATATTTCTCATGTGGCGACCCACAGAACTGGAGTGTGTGTACCTGGACGAGCATACCCTTGAGAGCTGTTTGAGGCACAAGACCTCTCATAGATGAAGCCATTTCCACATAGCTCATTAATTGTCTGAGCTGTGCTTGCATGCAAAAAGTGTGGCTGCCGGGTCTCTCAACCTGAAACACTCCCAAGTATACATTCCCGGAAATATTAAATGTGGGATATGATTGTTTGAAGGATGTGTGCTAAAATAACTGCCCTTGTGTCAACCAGATATTGATAGAATGGATTCACATTGTTGGCCTGCTGTGCAGCCACGAGACTGGCACTGCCAGTAATTTTGGAAAAAACCTGTGAGGCTACAATGGGCAAACATTGAACTAATATCTTTAATTAAATGTATGAGATTGAGTGATATTAGCAAATCCCCTGATGTACACAGCAGTGTAACTCTGCTGGGGTTACCTTCATGAAATGCTCTGAGAGAATATACTGATACAGTTGGCTTGGGTCTATATTGTTCTTTATTGTTCACCAAAAATATGGGAGAACAACACAGAAAAGTCAGGCACTGCTGCCATTTGCCAATAATTCTCTTACTTCCTGGAAAATCATGCCTACCATTACTTATGGCAGAGCCATTGACACTGGTGATGTAGTCAACTGAAGCTTTCTGGCTAACTTGATCTTGTAGCTGTGCTTGACTACTGAAAGATCCCACAGGGTCATTGTGATAGTTTGACAGTTTGCTACGATAACCGAACAATTTAAAGCCATAATTTAACGTTTGGAAACAAAATGAATCCTTTAATTCATACCACTGAAAACACCTGACCCCCAACCACATCCATCTCAACGATCATTTCCTTGGTTGCTATGATTGTTCCTGTATTCCCGCGACTGTCATTTTTGGGAATTCTGACTCTATGAATGAGATTACTGTTGGTGTGTATCTGTCTTCAGTTTACCATATTTAGAACACATATTATATTGGTGCATCTATGCCTAGCATCATTGGTTCTGGCAATATGGTTGACTGCTGCCTCTGCTGGGGCCTTCAAAATGGCAAGCTACCTAGGCAGGACTGGTCCAAACTAATTCCTTATATTTGGTCCCATTGAATCAAAATAGTTTTGCATTCCCCTGTTCAGTGAATATCCTTTCACCATAAATACAACTTTCTGGGTGATGTTAGCCATGTAAAAAAGGGACACGTTACGATCAGCAAATTCTTGAATTGTCCATTGAGTGCCAGCTTAAAGCCAGACACTGCAGCAGCACTTGGTAAATCATAAAAATGCAATTTATGTGGAAATTAAAATTCCTTTAACACCGTGCACAAGGTTAGACATTCTTCCTTGCAAAAGAATGGTACATCTGGTCTCATCAACAGTACTGGATCATATGATACAGGGTCTCCTTTACAATCTAGTTTGTCACCAGAAATACAGTACTGATGTTCCCACTTGTAATCTAATAGTGCTTTGGCATGGTGTGGAATTTGCAACCCTACCTAATATCTCTGCCCTCTGCTCGACGAATGAATCAACAGCAGGTGGCAGTGGTATAACAGTGGCTCTACACCGAGGTTATTGTACTACCTCAGTCACCTCATATACTTATCTATCCCAAGAATTGTTCTATTTGGGCTACATTTTTTGAGTAGACTTGACTTGAAAATATAGAACTAAACTAAAGGGCACTAGACCCCACACATGATCTATTTTATTGTCATATTGGATGATCCCATGTTTATACAAAATTTGAAAGAATCCCATACACACGACCAAGATCTGGTTTCAGAATGATAGAAATATCTAATTTTTTTTCAGCACAATGTATATACCGGTATATACATATTGATATATACCGGTATATCACAAGATGTTTGATGCATGTGTACAGTTAGAATGTTAGCAGTCCTGGCATGTTAACCATGCAGCTGGAGATGTACGCTTGTTCACGCACACAAAGATCTATCCCAATCAGTTCCCATTTTTGAACAAAACAATGTGCTATAACAACCCACTATGCATGATGCTGTTGTTATCTGCCTTTACACTGCTGGGAAATTAGTGTAACCATTCCAACCACAATTAGTGTACACCATGAACCTAGGTCAAACTGTAAGCCCCTAATTTGTTTTACACATGAACAGTTGTTATTTAATTATTAGACATAAATCATAGAGATCAAAGTTTTATGCTTCAATCAAGTTTAAATCTTTAAAGCAAACATTTTGTAGAATATAAACACAACACAATGGTTGTATTGCAAAAAGCAAAAATAATATATTTTTGTCTCGTAGGTGTACAAACTATATTATTTGCCCAATTAAAGAATCCAACACTGCAATTTCAAATATTATAGAATTTTTCATAGTCCTGAGCAATTTAATATATAGCATGTTTGAAAATAAACAATGCACCATCTTACTTATCATCTCACTCATTTGGAAAATATTGAGAGTTCAAATATTATAATTGCTGACAATATCCATAATGCTGACATGATCACATGCTTTACTACAAAGTGACCAACACTGACACGGGTGCAGAAGAGAAACGTTATTTCTAGATTAAGTATAAATATATAATCACACTATAATTCTTGTTATACTGTATGGTACCTTTGTAATACAGTTTTATAATATTTTTGTTATTATCATCATAACAAAATACACCATATAGTCACGAAATAATCAGAAAACTGAAAAAGTGGTAATACAATTACTAAAAAGTCATAAATCATTGTTACGGGTACTGAAGCCATTGATACCATATACTTTCATTTCTCTGTATAGTATTTCCAATTTTCCTACAATAATAAAAAAAATGTTAAATATCAATCAAAATACAAAGCTTGTATGTTATGCTAATTTATCCCAGTACAGGGCCTGAGGGTTATCAGTAACAAGTCTTCCATTAGTAGTTAGTGTAGTGAGTCAGGTCAGGGAATTAATATTAATACCAGTAGTACCCAGTCCTAATTATAGGTTACAAATGACTCATTGGTCATTAGTGCAGTGAGTCAAGTCAGGTTCTCTGGGATTCATAAAACCCAGTCCTCATTAACAAATGTCAGAACAGAGCCTCGGGGATTAATAATACCCAGTATTAGTATAAGTAAGAAAAGTCTGATTTGTGAAGTTAGTGCAGGGAGTCAGATCAGGTTCCCTGGGTATAGTAATGCCTAGTCCTAGATATAGGTAACAAAAGTCCCATTGCTAGTTAGTGCAGTGAGTTAGGTCAGGTTCCCTGGGTATAATAATGCCTAGTCCTAGATATAGGTAACAAAAGTCCCATTGCTAGTTAATGCAGTAAGTTAGGTCAGGTTCTCTGGGTATAATAATGCTCAGTCCTAAATATAGGTAACAAAAGTCCCATTGCTAGTTAGTACAGTGAGTTAGGTCAGGTTCCCTCGGTATAATAATGCCCAGTCCTAGATATAGGTAACAAAAGTCCCATTGCTAGTTAGTGCAGTGAGTTAGGTCAGGTTCCCTGGGTGCAATAATGCCTAGTCCTAGATATAGGTAACAAAAGTCCCTTTGCTAGTTAGTGCAGGGAGTCAGATCAGGTTCCCTGGGTATAATAATGCCCAGTCCTGGTTATAGATAACAAATGACCCATTGGTAGTTAGTGCACTGAGTCAAGTCAGGTCCTCTGGAACTAATATACCCAGTTCTAGTTGTAGGTAACTGTGTCCCATTGGTCATCAGTGCAATGATTATGGCCAGGGCTTCAGGATTAATACATGTAAAACCCAGTTCTAGTTATAGATAACAAATGTCTCATTGGATGTTAATGCAGTGATTCAGGTCAGGGCCCCAGGATTAATAAAATCCAGTCCAAGTTCAGTGTTCTCCACAGACCCCATGTCAAACACTGTATCTAATTTGCATAATTTTCGCATTGAACATTGTGATACAATAACTGTGTTAGTATAAAATTAGTTAACAATCTATCTACAATTATATAAAGCCGAGACAGTCTGATATTTTATATCATTTTACTCCATTGTCTTTTATGTATTTATCAAGTCAAATAAAGTTTGAAATAGAACAGCAAAACAAGCAGCCTGTCGGCTGAGATAGCTCCGCTATTAGCAAGGCACATTTCAATTAAGAACTGAGGATATCATATAAGAAAATGAACAATATGTATAGTATGTATAGCAATCGGACTTGCTGTTTCAACAAGAATTCAAAAATATCACTTTTTACTAAAAATGACAAAAATATTCATCAAAATTAGATAATTGAAGATATCATCATGAAATGAACAAATCTGAGGAAGGTTTACCTGAGGTACCTATATGTATAGTATCAAAGCAATTAGACTTGCGGTTTTTAACAAGAAGTTGAAAATATCACCTTTTATCAAAAATTACAAAAATATTCACCAATATAAGAGAATTTAAGATATCATTATGAAATGAACAAATCTGAGAGAGGTCCACATGTATCACCTATATATGTAATCAAAGCAATTGGACTTGCGGTTTTTAACAAGAAGACGAAAATATCACTTTTTACCAAAAATGACAAAAATATTCATCAAAATTAGAGAATTAAAGATATCATTATGAAATGAACAAATTTGAGAGAGGTCCACATGTAGTACCTATATATGTAATATAAAGGCAATTGAACTTGCAGTGTTTAACATGAAGTCGAAAATATCACCTTTTACCAAAAATGAAAAAATATTCACCAAAATTAGAGAATTAAAGATATCATTATGAAATGAACATATCTGAGAGGTCCACATGTAGCACCTATATATGTAACCAAAAATGACAAAAATATTCACCAAAATTAGAGAATTTAAGATATCATTATGAAAATGAACAAATCTGAGAGAGGTTCACACGTAGTACCTATATATGTATTATCAAAGCGATCAGACTAGCGGTTTTTAACAAGAAGTCGAAAATATCACTTTTTACCAAAAATGACAAAAATTTACCACCAAAATTAGAGAATTAAATATATCATCACGAAATGAACAAATCTGAGAGAGGTCCACATGTAGTACCTATATATGCAATATCAAAACAATCAGACTTACGGTTTTTAACAAGAAGTCGAAAAAATCACTTTTTACCAAAAATGTCAACAATATTCACCAAAATTAGAGAATTGGAGGTTTTGACACTCTGCTATGCACCATTCCACTAATGTCTAGCTGTGTCGACTTTGTCGACAGCAGAGCTAAAAAGCAATAGAAATAGTTAATATGTTATAGCCAGTCACTATATATATTGTTATCCATGGAGATAACTGGTTATCATTCTGTTGTGTGCACCAAGTACAGTCAGTTTTAGTGGCAATGTCACTGTCGGTTCATGTGACGTTAGGGCAAACATTTTTTTGTTGTTGTGAGATTGCGAGTTATCAAAATAGGATGAAAATAATAAATCAATAATGACAAAATTTCAAACTAAAGTCAACGATTTTTCATTGATCTATACCTTATGTGTAATGCTATGATCACCCTAACCTTATCAGCTGAACCGTAACATTCTTGCATTGAACAAATTTAGAATGTTTTGTTAATTAAAATCAGGGTCTTTTCTTGAAAATAACTGCAAGAGGGGGCACTGCAATTCAGCGGCACCACCAAGTGGGGGAGATGGGGTTCTCCCTATCAGGATGTGGAGCATTCTATGGCTTCCTTGCGGCCAAAATTACTGTCAGACAGGTAAAAGTTGAAGACTGTAGCCACTTGTGATCCCTTGTCATTCAGAATGTTGTGGTTGCCAGAAAATCTGCTCCAGAGGGTAAGGGGCGCATGGCCATGGCATGAGGGCGCTGCGCCCCTGAAAATGATTCATTGGCGATTATCTTAGAACCACTAATAAACAGACTGGCAATCCAGGTTTTTCTTTTGATCTAACGTGTGACACGAGTTAATGTCCACAAAGTCATGCGGTAACATACGACTTTGTGAGGGGGTGTTTCAACAGGAAGTGATGCAAAAAATCAGACCAAGTTTTATATTTTATCTTACATTTTGCCCTGATGTATCATATTTTCAAGAGTTTTTTAATACATGATCAGCAACATACAGTAACATAATACAAGCTCTGTTGGAGACATGGTGACGTCAACTATCCTAGAAAAATCGACTAACTATCAGAAAAAATGTTATGGTAAAAGTTGTTCGTTTTTCTTTATTATACATTCAAGAACATTACTATAAAGATGGTTTATACATTCAAATAATCATTACTTTCCTAAAATATGGTCAATTTTGGCTATAAAATATATTATTACCTTAAAACTCAATGTGTGTACTTGCCATTCGGCAAAATTTGGCAAGCGTGAGCCACCAGCATAGCCGTGACACACATTTTTTGGGGATTACCTGTAGGCAGATTGACACCTCCAAACAATAGTGTTGCCAGTCAGTTTTTTTCTTTGGCGATCTCGCCTGCAGTTGGATAATTTTTCCTTCAATTTATGTACAGTTTTATTTCCAATGGGACTTAATTTTACTTGTTTTTTTTTTTTAAATTAAAGCAAAAACTGCAAATAACAGCAGTGTACCAAATCAGTATATCTTCCGGACGTATGCAGCATTTGTGATTTGTGAGACTTGTTTTGTCACATTGTTGCTGTTACGTGCAATGGGCAAATTATTAATATTCTAGTATTTGATATGGATTTAGAGGGGCCACACCCTTGAAAGAACTTCTCACAGGGTCACATCACTGTATCATGACGCTTTAGAGGTCTGGGGAGAACACTGTTGTTATACATGTAGGTAAAAAATATCCAATTGGTTGTTAGTGCAGTGAGTCAGGTTAGGTTCTAGGGGAATAATAATACCTTATTATTAGTTTTATAGTTAGTGCAGTGAGTCGGGTCAGGTCCTCTTCGATTAATAATACCTAGTCCTACCGGTCGCTGGTAGCTTAGTGGTTGTCGCATCAGACTCATGATTTGTAGACCCAAGTTCAAATTCTACTTAGGCTGAACATCGACCCCTAGCCTAGGTGAGTGTGCCAACACTCAATGGAAAGGCCAATTCCACTGGCCAAGATTTATTCACTAACGAATGCGACTTTGGGGGAATCTTGATTAAGGTCCGCCAGGATAGTGCATTAAATTGCCATTTGATAGTAAAAGGGCCGCACAGCCCTGTCATGCAGTCCCAAACTTGAATATGACTTCTGTGGCAAAAATGCACTACGTGTCAGAACTTGCAATTTGCACATAAAAAAAGTCAGGAGAGACAACAGTGACATTCAATGTCCGGAACTGTTGCCTGGCACAAAAAAATAATAATAATACCTAGTTGTCGCATACGACTTGTTTACCACTTCCGTGTCACTGAGAATGTTCTATAACCGTACTGTGTCTGGGTAGAATATTCTAGATTTTTTTTAGAAACTGGTTGAATAGGTAATAGAACACTGTAGAAAGCAATAGGAAGTAATGAAACATTCTAGAAATTTATAGTAAATTCCAGACTCAATATGTATGCTGATGTAATGGTCTATTTATAGACAGTGGGGATATATATAGGGGAGTTGTTCAGCACTGAGTTCAGATCGGAGATCTCGTTGAATTTTATTGGAGTTTAAGTATCTAGTTATTGGAGTAGTGGAGTTTTACCGCGTTATTGTACTTGATGTTTGCAGAGTATAATAATACCAGTACCAGTTGAAACCTCATCTGTTGGCTCCGTGTTCGTATGTCATCATCGCCGCCAAGGAAGTCTTTCTGTTGCTGTTGCCATTTTGGTATTTGAACCATCACACCTGTACTATACCAATTACGGTAATATTACGTTTCGTGTGACATCTGGGGGCTCGTCCGGGATCAGTGAAGACATATAGAAGACAACATGGCCAGCGAGATGAAAGATATGTCGAAACAAGAGTTGATTGAATGGGCGGATGAACTGGGAATGACTGTAGAAGACAAAAGGAAATTTATTCTGGAGCAACTGAGTTCTCAGCGGGCTGACAGACAAGCGGCGAGGGAAGAGAGAAAGGCAAAAATGAAAATAGAAGTAGAGGTGAGGAAAATGGAGATTGAGGAAAGAAAGGAAAAGTTACGGCTGGAAGCGGAAGCAGGCGAAAGAGAATTTGAGTTGAGGAAATTAGAGCTGCAAGCAGCAATGCCGGGGTTCCAACAGGCTGATTTTGGTGGTCAACGAAATGTGGTCAGTGATGCACAGTCACCAAAGTTGCCTGCATTTGTTGATGGTAAGGATGAACTTGATAGTTATTTATTGCGGTTTGAGAGGTTTGCAACGAATGCGAGTTGGCATAGAGATGGATGGGCCACAAAATTGAGTGCACTGTTGACTGGTAGAGCACTGGAAGTATATTCTAGAATGTCCGACACCGATGCAGTTGACTATGATCGTGTGAAGGTGGCGCTGTTAACAAGATACGATTTCACAGAGGATGGGTACAGGAAGTGAAATTAAACCTGAAAGTTCCGAGAGTCCTGACCAGTTAATTGTGCGGCTTAAGAATTATTTTGCTAAATGGGTTGAGTTGTCAGGCACTGCAGCAACATATGATGGTGTTACCGACTTGATGGTGAAGGAGCAGTTTATTGGTGCCTGTACAAGAGATCTTGCAGTTTATCTTAAAGAAAGAGCACCCAAAGATTTAGATGAGTTGGCAGTAATAGCAAAGCAGTACCTAGTGGCACATGGTCGTCAGTTATCCACGAAGGACCAGGTGAGGCGTAATGATAATAAGACTGCCATAAGAAATACTGATGTGGGACAGGGTAGTAGTATCCGGTGATTTGTATGTCAGGGTGTTGGTCATCGAGCAGCACAATGTCCATCCCGCGTTACTGATGTCAACCATGACAAAGGTGAACAGTGCCTTCAGTGTAGTGCCATAGGACATGTGGCTAAGTTCTGCCGTAGTGGACAACACAAGGGTCAAGGAGTGGCGTTGTGTAGGACAGTACTTTGCCTGTGGGTCAAGGGAAGGTTGGTGACAGAGCTGTGACCATGTTGAGAGACACTGGGTGTAATGGCATTATAGTCAAGAAGAGCTTGGTACCAGATGACCAGTATACAAAAAAGATGGGTCATATATTGATGGTTGATCGTACTGTAAGAAGGGTTCCAGTCGCCATGGTGGAAATTGATACACCATATTTGAGAGGCACGGTTGAAGCATTATGTATGCAGGACCCAATCTATGAGTTAATTGTTGGGAATGTGCCCGGAGCAGGACCACCAGATGACCCGGATCCAGTGTGGAATGTGAGTGGAGCATTAACAACCAGAGCGCAAGCAAAGAAATCTGGTAAGGTGAAGCCGCTCAAAGTGTGTGATGTAAAGACTGGAGCACATGTAACAAAAGACAAATTAATCGAGATGCAGCAAGCAGACACATCGTTAAAGAAGTATTATAATAAGAGAGAACCAGAAGTGAGAGGGCACCATACAACCGAGTTCTAGGTATATGGAGGCTTGCTGTATCGTGTGTATCAGGATCGTTCAGTTCCAGGAGGCAAGTCTGTACGTCAAGTGGTTGTGCCGAAACTGTTGAGGACTCGTGTTATGGAGATTGCCATGATTCAATATTTGGTGGACACATGGGGATAAAGAAGACAGAAGACCGGATTGTGACTAGCTGTTATTGGCCTGGGCTACATCAAGATGTTACCAGTTTTTGTAGGTCGTGTGATGTGTGCCAGAAGACTGTTTCAAATGGATCAGTTGTGAAGGCCCCATTAGGTAAGATGCCTTTAATTGATATGCCATTCAAGCGTGTGGCTATAGATTTGGTTGGACCAATTACGCCAGCCAGTGATGAGGGTCATCGATACATCTTAACTATGGTGGACTATGCTACACGGTATCCAGAGGCGGTTCCACTTAAAAATATAGATACAGAGACTGTAGCCGAGGCGTTGATTGACTTTTATAGCCGATTGGGGGTTCCAGAAGAAGTACTAAGTGACATGGAGACTCAGTTTGTGTCAGAATGCATGTAAGAAGTATCGGGATTGCTCAGCATTAAAAGACTGATGTCTACGCCCTCTCACCCCATTTGTAATGGACTGGTAGAAAAAGTTTAATGGTACTTTGAAGAAGATGTTAAAGCGGTTGTGCCATGAAAAACCAAGGCAATGGCATTGGTATATCAGTGCTTTACTCTTCGCATATAGAGAGATACCACAGGAGTCAACTGGTTTTTCCCCATTTGAGCTGTTATATGGTCGAACGGTTAGAGGCCCAATGAAGATCCTTAAAGAGTTATGGACCCAAGAGAGCGATACTCCTGAGATAGTTAATAGTTACCAGTATGTGTTTGAGTTGAGAAATCGGTTAGAACAGACTTTAGAGATTGCTCGAGGGGAATTACAGAAGGCACAGAACCGATACAAGTGTTACTATGATCGTAAAACGAAGAAGCTAGTGCTCAAGGAAGGAGATAAGGTGTTAATTTTGCTGCCAACTGACAACAACAAGCTGTTGATGCAGTGGAAGGGTCCTTATGTGGTGGAGCAGGTAATAGGCGAAAACGATTATCGAGTGAGGGTAGGTGACAAAGTGAAGACGTATCATGTAAATATGTTAAAGTTGTATGTTGAGCGGGAGATGTCACCTCAACCAGATGGAAGTGAGACTCACCAAATACGGCCATAGACATGATGAATGCTGTGCGCGCAGCTACAGCAGGGTGCAACAAGTCAGATGAAGAGAATGCTGTAGACGAAGATGATCTTCTAGAGTTAGGAACTTGTAAACCCAAGGAGTCAGGTAAAGATGTTCAAATTGGTACAGACCTGACAGAACACCAGAAAAAAGAAATGGTGGGTTTAGTCAATACTTATGATAAGGTATTTACTGACTTACCAGGAAAGACCAAGATAATCAGTCATAAGATTGACCTGACAAATGATACACCAATACGGTCTAAGCCATACTCACTACTGTATGCAATAAGGGAGAACCTTAGGCAAGATATTGAAGATATGTTAAAAATGGGAGTAATCAGGAAGTCCACATCACCCTATGCGTCACCGGTGGTGATTGTAAAGAGGAAGGATGGATCGAATCGCATATGTGTAGACTATAGAAAATTAAATAAGGTCACTGTAACCGACCCTGAGCCAATGGTAACAACAGGGGACATATTTCAGAGGCTACATAATAGTAAGTTCCTGTCAAAAATTGATTTAAGTAAGGGTTATTGGCAGATACCAGTAGCTGAAGAAGATATACCAAAGACAGCATTTGTTCCCGATGGAACTTATGAATTTTTAAAGATGCCATTTTGAATGAAGAATTCGGGAGCTACTCTGGTGCGGGGAATTAGGAAATTATTGTCAGGTATGGAGGGGGGTGGAAGCTATATAGATGACCTGATAGTTTATTCAAGCTGCTGGGATGAGCATGTTCAAGTATTATCTGAGTTGTTACGAAGACTGAGGGCAGCGGACATAACAGCTGGACCATCCAAGTGTGTTCTGGGTGCAACATCAGTAGAATTCCTGGGTCATGAAATTGGACACAATTGGGTGAGTCCAAGTCACGACAACATGGAGAAAATTTGAGAAGCGCAAAGACGGCAACCAAGAAAGGTGTCCGATCATTCTTTGGGCTGGTCAATTACTACAGAGACCACATCCCCTTATTCGCAACTATTGCAGCACCCCTGAGTGACCTACTAAGGAAAGGACAACCCAACAAAGTTGTATGGAGAGAGGCCCAGGAGAAAGCATATAACACTTTGCGGGAATACTTATTGGGCAAACCAATTTTGAAGTTGCCAGAACCACAGAAACCATTTGTGTTGCGGACGGACGCGTCTCAGGTAGGAATTGGAGCAGTACTTATGTAGAATCATGGTGAGAAGCTTCATCCAGTTGCGTATGCAAGTAAGAAGTTATCCGATGCAGAAAAGAAATATTCAACTGTAGAAAGGGAATGTTTAGCCATTGTATGGGGCGTGAATAAATGTCGCCTATATTTAGCCGGTGTGGAGTTCATTTTGCAGACGGATCATAAACCATTGTCTTACCTGGATAAAGCCAAGTTTGCAAATGACCGAGTGATGAGATGGGCGATGACTCTGCAAGGATATAATTATCGTGTTGAGCATATTCGTGGACGGGACAATGTGGTAGCAGACTACCTGAGTAGATTGATAGACTGAGGAACTTTTTGAACAGAATAGTAGAATGTTATTCGTTTATGACTATATTTCATATTTTATTATATTCTACTGTATGTGATTTTCGAATTTATGTATTTGATATATTGTATTGTTGTTTTATTTGAAATTGTTATCGTATTCGTATTATTGACGTCGTTGCTAGTCATGTAATATTATATGTTATAATACGACTTGTTTACCACTTCCGTGTCACTGAGAATGTTCTAGAACCGTACTGTGTCTGGGTGGAATATTCTTTTTTAGATTTTTTTTTAGAAACTGGTTGAATAGGTACTAGAACACTGTAGAAGGCAATAGGAAGTAATGGAACATTCTAGAAATTTATAGTAAATTCCAGACTCATTATGTATGCTGATGTAATGGTCTATTTATAGACAGTGGGGGTATATATAGGTGAGTTGTTCAGCACTGAGTTCAGATCGGAGATCTCGTTGAATTGTATTGGAGTTTAAGTATCTAGTTATTGGAGTAGTGGAGTTTTACCGCGTTATTGCACTTGGTGTTTGCAGAGTATAATAATACCAGTACCAGTTGAAACCTCATCTGTTGGCTCCGTGTTCGTATGTCATCATCGCCGCCAAGGAAGTCTTTCTGTTTCTGTTGCCATTTTGGTATTTGAACCATCACACCTGTACTACCAATTATGGTAATATTACGTTGCGTGTAACACTAGTCCTAATTATGAGTAACAAATGTCTTATTGGTTGTTAGTGCAGTGAGTCAGGTTAGGTTCTAAGGGAATAATTATACCTTATTATTTGTTTCATAATTAAGGCAGTAATTCATAATATCCAGTTTTAGATATACATGGGAAGAAATATGTTAACTCCATATTTGATTTTTCAAAAAGTTGTGGAATAGATAATTGTACTGTAGAGGGCATTGGGGGCGGGGCTCACATCTTTTCCATAGAGTACTCCGTTAAAATAAGCCATTTACCTATCCTGTTTTCAAGCAACGTGCAAGTTATTTTTACAATTTTCATGGTTATATTGTTCAGTTCAATTTTCAATCCCACAATTTTTTGCAAAATCCAATATGGAGTTAACACATTTCTTCTCTATAGGAAGCCATTGATCATCAGTGCACTGAGTCAGGTCAAGGTTGTTAGATACGAATAGATTGAATGGTAAACTTTTAATTTTCTAAGGATTTTTTTAGTAATATTATTTATTCACTTATGGTACATGTATAAATGATAGTTTAAACATTCATCTATCACAGCAAGTATTTGTAAATGAAATTAAGAAAGCATTTCTGTGAATTCGTGGCGTCCCAAAATTCAGTAGGAATTCCAAGTGGTTACTCACATTCTGGAGCTACATTTACAAATGTATATCCAAAATGCAGCAATAATAAAGATGTTTTTTGTATTGTAAAACTTATTAAACAAATTAAAATGTAATACAAAGATTGAAATAACCATGAATGGTTGTTATTAGTGAGATTAATAACAAAATTGTATGTCTTTTCTAAATGACTATATTATTGCCTAGGCTGTTTTATTGACTATTGACACACCTTTGTCATTTACGCAAGTGTATAATATATTATACAAATTGTTCTATTTCGTCATGTTATAGAGAAAAAATACGATAAAATAAAAAAGTGACTGACATGTTTTATACAAGAATACCATTCAGGTTATGGATATAAATTACTAACATCAAGACCTCGTTAATTACTGTAAATTTTGCGTATTAAAACATTTTAATTTCTAGAAAATAAATAGCTGCTAAAATATGGAGTTTCCAGAATGGATGCTACAACTTGACAATACCACGGAATTCTAGAAAGTCATCATATACGGAATATTTTACAGAAATGCATCTCAAATGGAAGAAACAGAAAACGAAAAATAGCATAGATGTGATCTTTATTTTTTTTTAATTATCGCTCGGTGGCTCTGTTGTTGCCCGCCTGCTCAACGTCCGCATATAGATTATTTAAATTCAAGCTGGACATGTACATGAAGTTTAAACTATCACTTTCTGGATCAGATGAACTATATACATGTCTATAAATTACTGTTTTGAGAAATCGATGCACATTCGAAATTGGAATTGAACACAACATGATGATGATGATGATAATATCAAATGGACGACTCGGGACGCCGCAGCAGTCTGAGCAGGCACACTAAACAAGTCATAGTACGATATCTAGCTAGTAAATATCAATATTAGTATTGAATCGTCACATACTTATCTAGCAGCTTTGCCGAACAGTTTCGATGCACTAATACCATTTTAATCGGCGACGGATATGCTATGCAATTGATTTTAAAAGTACGACAGTTGAATTGAGCTCCGTGATATGGCTGTTAGAACAGCTGATTGTAATACCCTCTAAGCTAGCGTCACTGTGTCTGCGTCAAAAAGATGACAATTCGGTCGGAAAAGATGCGCAAGCAAAGAAAACTTAAATTAAACATAACAAATTACTCCAAATTATACACAAACTGTCCAGAATTATTCAGAATTATGAGATTTATTGATTTGTGAAGAAAAATAATAACAAAAAGCAAGAGAACGTTGGTTTTAATTTTCGCGGGTACCAAAATAGTGGCTTAACAAACGTAAGAGGCAGTCACAGTATTGTATATTTGTATCAAAGTTTCCCACTCAAGTTCAGAATCCCCATGAGGGTATATAAGCATTCGATGTACTTGGTTCAGGCTCTTCTATGTTATGATCACGTAGTTCAAATAAACAACTAGTTATAAAGTTATAAACAATATTAGGTCCAAGTATACGACTTTCCCACACTTTTGATTTATACAAAGTTACAAGCTATGCAAATCATATTTTCTGCATGTTATACTTGGTTAAATATTACTAAAGGTCAACAAAGTTCGTTTTATATTAACATAACAACATATGTCCTAGTAGATCTCAAATAACTCAAAATGACTCAAATTTGTTAGATACACGAATACGTAAAATACATCCGGGTCGTAGCATAAATGCATGATTTAACATATTACTTTACAATCATGTAGAGTCATACAATGCATGATTTAACATATTACTTTACAATCATGTAGAGTCATACAATGCATGATTTAACATATTACTTTACAATCATGTAGAGTCATACAATGCATGATTTAACATATTACTTTACAATCATGTTGAGTCATACAATGCATGATTTATCATATTATTTTACAATCATGTAGAGTCATACAATGCATGATTTAACATATTACTTTACAATCATGTAGAGTCATAGAATGCATGGGGTATTTTTACAAATAACAAAATTTGAAAACGTTTTTGAGACTGTACATCAAATTACGGATGGTTTCCTCATCCGAGTGTCTAATACAATCAATTCCATATATATTCTAATATGCTATCAGTACTGTACCCGGTCTGTCGGTCAATGGTACAAAAATATAGAAACAAATTCGATGACTTAAAGTAACGTTATTTGTTCTAGTTTAATAGCAACAAACCGAATAAAAGTTTAATTTTGAATAACGTTACTGACACTCGTCCAAGTAACTACGTCACGTATGTCATTAAGCGTTAGATGGCGCTGCCTAGAATAGTTGTAATGTAATACTATATAATCTTACATCAATTATCACTCATACCAACAAACCATTATTGTATTCACAATAAAAATAAACAAATAAATTACAAAAACGTTTGCATAGATTCTGAATGACATTAATTCATTTAAAGCGGGGAGTCGTCACCTATGCATGCGCCAGATAGCCATTTTCATCATAATTAGTTATTTCTCATTTTTCTGTTAATGTGTAAAACAACACAGCAAAATTCAGTTATATTTTTGGAATAGACATTGGTATTTATCAACTGAAATCTATGCGTTCTATCGCTTAAATTGCATAATATTTTATCATTGTCCAGCATTTCCGTTAGTATCTCTAGAATTTCTCAAAAGGTTTAGGTACTTCTTGTACTAATTTGATTTTTAACATTGCTGTAATTTGATTTGCATAGAAGTAAGCTATTTTAAATGTCAATCTACCTATAAATACCAAAGCCACTATGCTACTAGTTTCTAAAAAGTGCTTGACAACAAAAGTAACAAATACATTCGATAGTATAAAACAGCGAATTGATATTGTCACGAAATGATGGGAAACACACCCGATAAGAGATCACACAATGCAGACACTGCAGTGACTTACTTACTTACTACTGGCCATTCCCTCCCAATCGCATGTCTGCATTGGATGTATGACTGTGGTAGAAATAAGCTGTTAAACAGTCAACAGTCGATTCGTATCATCAAAAAGTCACAAACAGTTCCAATGACAGTGTAATTATGGGGTCTGCTCGTCGATCTTTCTCACAAGTACAATTTATCAACATAGTTCAGGTATTAGTAAGTAATGAATGAATGTGCAGTCATGGTTGGCAAACATATACAGCATATCACAAGTTCTGTATGATTCCATCGGTAATAGGATTGCGTTTGCTGTGCGTCATTTACTTGAGGTGGTCCAGGTCGTCTAAATCTGCCACTCTCTTTCGACTGCTTTGTTACGTTACAAGAAAACGTTTCCCGCAAATCGTAGGTAACAAACGTAAACTACAGAACTATATGTGTTTTAACAATAAATATTATACTTAAGGTAGAGATGCAGGTTCGTAGGCACTTTGGAGTGAATTATTATTTTTTTTTTTGCTTTTCATTATTTAAACAGTCATTGCTATAGACTGTTAAAATTTTGTAGAATTGTGAATAGTGGAACATACTCATAAAACGATTTTAAAATATAGATAACAGTTGCAAACATTCTTTCTTTTGAATGCTTAGCAAGATTTAGCAAGGCTGCACATAAATAATAAAAAAGAAACATGGTGAAAAAAAGAAATGACGGGATCTCCATATTATGCACTATATTTAACTTTTTACAAAACGATAATACATTTAAATTTGGAACTGTTACAGCCATTTTAATTATTAGCATTAGCAAACTTCTTACTGAGTGAATTGTTATGCAAATTAGCAGTTATCTCAGCTTCCTTTTAGTGCACATTCCAGAACTTTAAAAATAAAAATAGCTCCTAGACGCTTTGACCTTTTATTTTGAAATTTTCACAAATGATTGACAATGTGCTTATCTTCAAAACGCCGTCGGGCATTGTTTTGGGTTGAACAGTGTTACAACAATCGTACAGACAACTAGCCTGGGTGTTAATTTATGCATAAACTTGAAATAGTGAAATTTGGACTGCTGCCCTGCAAAATTGACAACCGGTACACAGTTCTCAAGACGGCACTTTTTTCATAGTGAACAGATGTACCCATAAACCAATTTTGACAGGAAACAGAAGCATGGTTTAGGAGCTATTGTTTTTTAAATCACTTTTGACCAAAAAAGCAAATTTGTGTACATATTTCAAACTACAGTCCATAAATAAAAAATAATTTTAAAATTCATACAATAAGCTTTCAGAAAATATATAGTTCTGTGGACAAGGGAGGTCAATTTGGTTTCCTAATTAACTATTTAAAATACCTGTCAGGTAAACTGCATCTCTACCTTAATAATATCGTCTAACACAATTGTGTGACACTACCGTTCGCCTTTTTGCATCGGTTACTACTATGTGACGTCCAAGAAAATAATTTCTAGCTTGTAGGCTGTATTAAATTATGGTTACGATCTCAGTTTAATATTATCATCAGTAATTTATATAATTATTTTTATATTGGAAATCTGTATACCATAAAAGCCTGGAAACGGTCCCTCCCACTCAATGGGCTCGCTATTTTTTTTTTTTTTTGTTTTTTGTTTCACAAATTATAAAGCATTTTTCATTTTTTTTCAATGATATGGCAATCGTTTTCTGGCAATGAACGGAATAAAGTTCTGTTTTGAAGAGTATTTCGGGTAATTTTTACCAGCGGCGAATCTAATAACGCGCTTCGACGTTTTATGGTTATATCAGTTCTACTTTTAGTAAATCACAGACCTTTCTAAGGTCTATGTGTAAATCAATGAACTATTCGACTGCACTCACGCATTCCCTGCTACATATAAGTTGTACCGTAATATCGCCGTAGAATGCAGTCGTTGTTGCTCATTTGCATATAGAGATAAACACGTACTTTAATGCAAGCTGAAACTGTGTCAAGAGCGGCAATTTGCAGCCAGTCCATTCCGTGAAGCGATACATTTGTGTATTAAAACAGATTTCAATATTCACAAAATACAAATAATGTCTTGACATGCTACTATTGAATATGACCGACCGAAGTCAACTCATTTATTTTTTGCCGTTGGGTGAACTATAATCATCTATATAAATGCAGGATATATGTTGCATTTGACTGCTGTCTAGACATTGTTCTCGACTCCAATTTCCAGGTTCATTTGTCCGGTGGTATTTTTCGCATATATTTTATACAGAACATAGTCTCCAGATTTTAGTTTTGTATATGTTTATTTTTTTGGAATATTCACAAAACTTTTTTTCGAAACAAATAATATTGTAATGTTACATTGGTGACTGAGAACTTCAATCTCATTCATCATTACGATCACGTTAATGTAACGTCATTTAACCCTCAAAACATATTAATAATACGGCTGTGGGATACACTCTATCTCTCTTGAAAATATTATCAGAAATGTGTAACCGAGCCCATTACGTCATGACTCGCCATTATAAGTCACTGCTTCACATCCATTATTATATTTTTTGAAACAGGTGTTTTGCAATACTTGAGTCAAAAACACTTAAACGAGTGTGGGGCATACTAGAGAATGAACAAAATCCAATTTAATTTATTATACTAAATCACAATGAAAGGTGATATATGTGCAATTAAATCTATAATGCGGACATCTAAATTCATGGCGGTTGTTTATTGCCTTGCAAATAATTACAGTGATTCTACGTAGTAGTAATTTAGTGAACATTTCACTGAATTTGTTGATCCCGATCACCACACTGACCCTTACCAGTCTTTCGATGAAACTAGGGTGCTTAATCATAGTATTAAACATGACTGGAATTATACAGTCCTATGGCTTCTAGAATATATTAGATGCATGTAAACGTGTCGTTTCCATTGTTTACTCAGATATACAGTATGTCTTTAATATAATATAATAAATTAGTTATTGGTAGGCTAGAAAACGATCGGTAGTTCCCATTTAGTGAAACAATTATCAACTTTGTGATACGAATCTTCCTTTAATAACAAACGTAACATACATTAAAAACACAAATTTACGAATTTTCATTGCACGGCTTTAATGTAGACGACTATTGTAATGTACAAGACTGCTGCAATATACACGACTTAGATAATAGTGTGCACCAATGCCGTAATGCGTTCGCCTTATATGATATGCACATTTATGCAATGTGCACCTCTGATGTAATGTGAACGACTCCAATATGCCCGATTGATTGCCAATATCGTGCTACAATCATGCAAGGTTCACGAGTGTGCCCGATTGATGTAAAGCGCACGACTGATATAATGTGCACGATTGATGTAATGTGCACGACTGATGTTATGTGCACGATTGGTGTAATGTGCACGACTGATGTAATGTGCACGACTGATGTTATGTGCACGACTGATGTAATGTGCACGACTGATGTAATGTGCACGACTGATGTAATGTGCACGATTGATGTTATGTGCACGACTGATGTAATGTGCACGACTGATGTAATGTGAACGACTGATGTAATGTGCACGACTGATGTAATGTGCACGACTGATGTAATGTGCACGACTGATGTAATGTGCACGACTGATGTAATGTGCACGATTGATCTAATGTGCACGACTGATGTAATGTGCACGACTGATGTAATGTGCACGACTGATGTAATGTGCATGATTGATGTAATGTGCACGACTGGTGTAATGTGCATGACTGATGTAATGTGCATGACTGATGTAATGTGCACGACTGATGTAATGTGCACGGCTGATGTACTGTGCACGGCTGATGTTATGTGCATGACTGATGTTATGTGCACGACTGATGTTATGTTCACGATTGATGTAATGTGCACGACTGATGTAATGTGCACGACTGATGTTATGTGCACGACTGGTGTCATGTGCACGACTGGTGTCATGTGCACGACTGATCTAATGTGCACGACTGATCTAATGTGCACGACTGATGTAATGTGCACGACTGATGTAATGTGCATGACTGATGTAATGTGCACGATTGATGTAATGTGCACGACTGGTGTAATGTGCACGACTAATGTTTTGTGCATGACTGATGTAATGTGCACGACTGATGTAATGTGCACGACTGATGTAATGTGCACGACTGATGTTATGTGCACGATTGATGTAATGTGCACGACTGATGTAATGTGCACGATTGATGTAATGTGCACGATTGATGTAATGTGCACGACTGATGTAATGTGCACGACTGATGTTATGTGCACGACTGATGTAATGTGCACGACTGATGAAATGTGCACGATTGATGTAATGTGCATGACTGATGTAATGTGCACGACTGGTGTAATGTGCACGACTGATGTTTTGTGCATGACTGATGTAATGTGCACGATTGATGTAATGTGCACGACTGATGTAATGTGCACGACTGATGTGCTGTGCACGACTGATGTTTTGTGCATGACTGAGGTAATGTGCACCATTGATATAATATTCATATATATTTGAACATGTTACGATGTATTATGAGCAGAAACAGTCAGTTATATTACTTGTTAATTGCAAAAGGAAAAACATGCAAGTTGATACGAATAATTAGTGTGGTCTTGGATGGTTTGTAGAGCGGCCCTAAAGTACTGTATATTTAAGCAGTAAAAGTGCATAAATGGGGCTCGATACAGAGTGGAACAGCCTTATTATATGTTTCCCTGACTACGTCCTTCTTGTGACTAAAATCAGAGTGTCGACTGTAAGTCTACAATAAACGACAAACATGGCAATACTTTCCAATTGCTGTTGCTGTAGTCTGCAAAGTGGAACTTTAGTAGCAGCTGTTTACACTCTAGTAAGTGGTGATATAGTTATTTCTGTTCAAACTGAATAACAATTACAATATGTATATACTGTTCACTTGCAACCAGTCCGCTATAATGTCAGCTAATTTTAAAAATTAACGTTTCGCACATCTTGATAGGATATGTGTCTAATAACAATTATCTTTGTTCGTCAAGTATACATTATTAATATTATCATGTATATTCATATTCATCTGTCCCCATGTGAAATAATAGATAGTAATTAATGTTAAATGTGATTTGATATATGTGCTAGCATAATCAGTTTTTATCACATGGTGTGATAGATTATATTATTATTGTGAAATGTATTCGATCTACGTAAATAATGTTGTAATTTAGTACACACGATGAAATCATTAGCTGCAACGTATGACAGTTTTACTATCACTCAATTCGTTGTACAACATTGCATCAATTGGCAACATATGATAAACAGATAGTATTTCAATGTTTCGGATGTCAAACGATTTCTTCAAATTTCTAAATACAAAATATGTTATCCATTATCTCAATTATTCATTTTTGAATTAGATTACTATAATACAAATAAGAATTTATTTAATGAATTTTAGCTCAGTCAAATGCCTTAATAAGAAAATTATATCCACAGACATGAGCGCTCTCTAGGTATTTTCAATATATGTGTATAATATAACCTAAGTAATCGGAACATACTGTAAATAATAAGCACGATTTGGAAAATTTTAATTATTTGATAATTTAATTATAAGTAGGGGGATATATAATAAATAAACAGGCGTTAATTGAATACATCAGTAATGTGCCTCTAAATTAAAGGTTAATATTTCAATGTCAATATTTGTATATTGAGTCAGCAATACACCACACGTAAAATGCCTCCCGGTGATAAACGAGCATATCGAAAACCATTCATGTTCAAGTAGAACAGTGATGGTAAACTTGAATTACCACGCCTTAACGTCAAAGACTATATCAATGTGATCTTCACACAGTGCAAGTACGTGAATACGGCATATTAAGTCAAAAACAAAAAAATAACCAATTAATTATACTCTTTGCAGCAGTGGCGAATCTAGAGGGGAGCAGGGGGGCATGGCCCCTACCAAACGCATGACGATTCATATCATCTGGATTATGGATAGCTTCTCTGCGATTTACGCTCCGTATATCTTAAGCGAAGCTTGGACCCCCCTCCCCCCCCCCCAATACATCTTGCTGGATCCGCCGCTGCTTTGCAGGACTGTGTTTTCAATGTCAAAACAACCATGCAATAGTGATGATTTCAGTAATAAATGGTTAAATGCCATTAAGCTATGTTTTTTACGTTCATAAACAACGGAACCTGTAGTATTCTGGTATTATCCTCCTATAATAGATACCTGCCCAGTGTCAATGGCCTGTCGTCTGTCATCACTATTTGAAGTGAATCGGATTTTTTGGTTTGTTTTGAGAGCAGCGTACCGTCAGTATCATCCATTTTGCAATGGAAATATTTTAAGCCCAGATTGTGTTGTTATTCTCCTGGTAGAACTACTTAAACACTGACAGTGACGACCATTTCCGTTTATATAGTACACCCCTTTTTAATTAAAGCGGCGGATTCGTCACCTGCGCATGCGGCAAACAACCATAGCGTGTTGCTGTTTACAAACAAGAGTCTACCCATGAACCTTTGTGTTTTAGCGTGCGTTGTTATAGTCGCTTGGAACCCAATTCCCGCGCATGCGAAGCTGACGACAACACCCCCCCCCCTCCCGCTTTGAGTGTCGCATGCCACTATTTTCGGGTCAAAATCAATTCGTCGCAGAATTTCTTTTTGCACTCGCAATCACACACTGTCTTTAAAGCTAAATCATCAAAATAACTGTGATGTTCATCACAAAGATGCATTCATGACCTTTGAAGTGTATGAAGAAAGATCGCCCTTAAAGAAAGCTACGAAATCAAACTAATAATGTAAAACATACATGCACTTCCAGTTCGATTAAATTACAACCACAATTCCACAATTTTGTTTTACACGTTATACCGTCGCTCTTGAAAATGGAATCATTACGCGCTTGACAAGAGTTACTAGTACATGCAATGAGCTGTCAATAACAGTTTTGGTGTCGAGAAGGGAGTGATAATGGTTCAATTCAATTTCGAGATAATGGGATTACAAGGGTAAACTCTACAACCGATAAGTTAATGTAACTGTGAGTCGAATCGTTATACTTAAAATGGTGGACATGACGATATATATATGTAATTTCGATAAAAAGAAATGTCACTTTTTCACGAAATAGTAAGCGAAAACAGTATAAACGAAAACCGTTGCTTGTTTGCGTCTGCAGTTTTTTTTTATTTGAGCGAACATCTTATTGTTGTGCCTTAATAATGTAGTGATGTGTGAGATGTTTCATTAATTGATAATTTCCAAAGTTTATCATGATGTCATCGAATATACCTAATTCGACAATACTCTGATTTGACGTAGACTTGTTATCCTCGCGTGACTTCACACTGGTTTGGTTGTACGCATTTAGTATGTGATACGTGACAGGGCTACTTAAAATGGCAATACTGGTTACGTACCCAATATTCAGTGCCATTGAAGGTAGCAGCTAACGATTAAAAAGTCTTAATTGTACAACCTACACATTGTGTTGGTTAAAATGTTGAAGTGGCTGCCAAGCTTCAAATGATGATATCACATGGTTGAATTAGTTACGAACACATTTCTGTCTAAACTTCGTTTGTTATTAAAATAAGTGACTTGTATGTTTAGCTGCTTTGTTCTCGCGATACAAATGCAACATTAGTGTAGAATATAACATACAGTTTCCATCCACAGGGAGCTGAAACCCCTAGTTGTTTCATGGTTTCGTCGAAAAGGTCTTGAAATTCATATTTGTCTTCATATTTTGTTCGACTGACACATTGTCATTGCTTAGTGAAATGATGATTGGTCGAGTCATCGAAAAGCTGTCACTATTGTGACCTTTTGCGTGACCCATTGACAACCATTAAATGCAAAGCTGCTATTCTATTCTAGATTCTGCCATATTTATAGTAATAATGAACTTTTATATGATTAGTCAAAATCTTGACACGTGACATTTAAATTGTTTCTGCGTATAGTAAATTATCGTTCACTGTCACAGTGTCGCATTCGTTCATTTAGGTTTTTATGAAGATATATTCACACCAACAACTACTGCTAATTACAGGACTGCAATGACTTTTAACATAATACGCCACAGTCCCTCGATCACTCTACTTCAATTTATGTAGTTTGTATTACCATGGAAACTTCATTTGAACACGAGTGCATTCAATAATTGCAAATAGATAATGCACTAAACTCCATTGAATATCCAAACAGTGTGTCTTTATGTGCGTTCATCAAAGTGATATTCTAAACAAGTTAAAGAACTACATTGTGTTTTTTTAAATAAACATAAATATTTTCTTCTTTAACATGGACATGACTAATCTTATCAACATAATTGTATACACACATCGCTTTTCCGGTAAAATTATAATTAGTGGTAACTGGGGTTATTTTTATTTATTGGTACTCTGTATAAAAATGTTCTTTATTTTGATAAAATGATGTGATCTCACTGACCCACCATATTTTTATTCGTTTCACATTCGCCGATGTGATCTTGCTGTACCTTTATTTGTATTTAATTTCATATTCCACGATAAATTATCCATTACGTTGTGACGCAAATCCTTATTTCAATGACGCAATTCAATTATCCGAAAATAAAACCCGTGGCCAATCGTGTCCATCGCATAATGATCGCGAAATGTCAACATTACATATCGACTAATACATCCTACTATTTGACTGTTTTATCAATACAGACACTCATACAATATAGGTTTACTAGTATGACCCTGGACCTGTCAAAAAAGAAGTTTAATCAGAGGTCATATAATCGATGTTTGAGAACTGTATATTGTTTAGTGAGTCAACAAAGTCATCCATTATAACGGTAAAAATGTGTGTTTACCAACTCGAATCATAAAACTAGTTTAATATTCACTAAAAACCATGTGTGAATATTGACTCAGAAACAAAATTTCAATAGAATTTAATAATTTACAAGGTATGTTAATTTAATTGCCTTTTAATTTAATTTCACATTCAGATAAATGGAAAGTACTTGAATTAAGAATATCGTTATCTAAACCACAGCCAAAAACAGATTCCTCTCACACAAACTGAAACTTTCCAATTATATATATTACATTGAGCTTGCAAAGCATTATACTCAAGGGAATACGACGTTATCGACGTTGTTTGAAAATTGTGGTCAGCAATTGTCGATGGTCACGTTACCTACTTGGAATTAGTTTCCCATTTTTCTGTCAGCCGTTGACAGCATTGTTTTTTCAAAAATAGATCTTGCTCATCCACAAGTCAAACGCATCGTCAGTTACACAATAAACTGCAATACAGTGGTTCAAATTGTTTTACCGTTGTTCGCCGTTGTGATTCACTGGCAGCGATGTAGTTAGCATGTTCGACTTCCGTCGTGAGTTTGTAAAAAATAAGTGTCTCTCAATGCCGACACATCTACACGCAGACATACGGATGTAGACAATTTTCATGCACAAAACAAACACCTTCTCTTGGGCTTGATTCTGCGCAAAATGTCACACCATGTAACGGTTTATATAGACACCAGTTACTGCTCACAATATGCACTGGGCGTGTTCACATGAATTCAGAGAAAGTTGTAGTATGGTTTATACAAAGATATATTAACAAATTGGTACTTGTATTATTACAGATGGTTTCTATTTTTAACGTTGGATTTAGTTCATATTTACTGATTTTTGCTCCATTTACCGATGGTAAGTTCTTATTTTATCTGACATGTTTCAACAAATAATACAGAACTGCATTCCACGTCACAAGTGTGTATGTGTATATATTATAACTATGTGCTTGAAATTTTCGGTACTTTTCTACATCAAACTAGTGTTGTTAAATTACACCAGTTGTATTGCCCCAGTATGTGTACGATATTATTATTTATGTGATTTTATGCAAGCTGTTCTTAGCTTTGAATATGTAATGGTTTTCTAAGCATAGCTCCAAACTATAATGTATCTAATAGTAGCTTGTCAGATGTACCATGTTCTGTCACATTTTTATAAATTTATCATATATATTAAAGTTTCAGTTTTACTATCATATATGCAATGCCCCAGTAGTAACATATATATAGATTGAAGCAAACTAAATGTTTGCATCTCATTATACATAAATTATATCCATAATTTTCAGTGATTATTGCATCATGCGTGGTAAATATTGTAATGTTTGGAGTAATAATTCTATTTTCGATATTGTTGATCGTTGGTAACAAAACGGTAAGTTTTATTCAACACTTATTATCACATTAAATTTCATTGTGTTTCTAAATTATTTAGAGTGAATTTTGTCTTAATTGGCACCATTGACTTGAAATAATGTCCCCAGCCTTTGTGATATTAGACATGTTATATTATTTATATTTTAGCATATTTTAGGGTCTTTCAAAAGAAAAGAAATACACGGCCCGTTCAATTATGACAATGAAACAATTTATTTTCAATTTTATTTTCAATTCCCGATTACCGACGGACGCGATGCAATTTTGTTTGCGCATGCGTAACCTACCTTTAATATGGTATACGCTCTTATTAAAATGGCACAAAGTTTGACTAATTATTGTTTACTTTTTGTTCCTTTGCGAGGAATACTGTTCTTTCTTGTTACCTTTTTTAGTTTCATGTTAACATGACTTAATTTTCAGTCAATCGAAGATGTGAACGTGAAAGAGATACCCGTTGTTGTATGTCACTGTTTTCTTTTGTTCAATGGATAATGTAAAGCTATATACATTCATAGTGTTGGTAATTGAGTAATCTTCGTCGTGTTGACGTCAGAGTTTAATCTACTTCCATCACCTAATCAGATTACAGAGTTTTTCAATATAAGGACAACCATGATGACAACCATGTCCAAGTATGGCCACCTAGTTTACAATGTTTATCTATTTATATTGCATGTACGTGACTAAGCCTACTTGGCTATACACAACCTTGATTATCTTGATTCTGATGTGACATTGCCTATCACAAGGACACACTGTGACAGTAGTTAATTTACACCATTCTGTGCCAACCGTGAAGGAAAGCACTAGAAATATTTAATTATTAAGGGCGGACCATTAGAAACTCTCAAGCGATGCCAGACAAACATTTAGTATTGTTTGATTTTCCCCTAAGAAATAGACGTGTTATTGATTCCACCAGGGTATTTTCTCATGATTTATTCTTTATTCTTTTCCAAATCTAGAGTTTCATATAAGTTGACAAATATTGATTCACTCGCATGTCAAATAGTTGTCAACAATTTAAGCATGGCCAATATATATATATATATATATATATATATATATATACATAAAGGATATCTTTTTTTTCATTTCTTTGGAAGAAAATCGCAGCTTTATATGTGCCATGGATCATATCAATATTGATTGTCACATTCCTACAGTTTGTGAAATGCATTATTTTGATTGCAGTCATGGTAAGTACATGTTCACTATCTAATGTGATAATATTTCGAGCAATAAACATATAATAAATTTGTTGATCATGCTTTCAGTCGATGTAAACCATATTTTGCCAAGAATAACCGATTATATGAAATTGATACGACTTTTTTTATTTGATATAGTTCTATAATAAACAAGATATTCATGTTGGTTAATTTATTCTGTCTTTGTCGACAGTTAAGACAGTTATATATGATGGGTGTTACATGTACAATTTGCAAATTTGTTACGAAACATTTTATATATACTATGAAGCCTCCACCTTGCCCTCGCGTGTTTGATTATGTAGCGTGGTGCGATTATTCTATACTAACACCAATATAATATTCTGTATAGTTTCAGCAGTGTTATTAATATTTTACATTGTTTTGAGCCTTTTTCTCTTTTTCGCAATTTTGGCTTCAAAACACTCGCAAGAGAATTAATGACATTCCCGTTGCGTATAATAACACGTTTCGTTTATTCTTTGGCAGACCCAAAACTGTAGTACAATTGGTACGTTTATATTCTGCAGCATCCCTACATTTGACGCTTTTAGACAAAACATGATTTTACTCTGTACTGTGTTATGTCAATGAGATCGTTGTAGTGATTTATCATCACTGTGTTTTGTAAACTGTATTCTAGTATACTCAGTTAATCGGTCATTTATGTGCTTTCCTTTGTTATTTTTTTATATCTATGTATCTGCTTATTTATTTTGTGTCCTGCAAAATAATAATACTAAAATGATAATATTTTCGTGGGCTACATGTGTTGATGAAAATTACTGAAAGAACATAAAACAAACATTGTGTATTAATGTTTGTGAAGTAAAAATATTTATAACATATATAAATCAAATAAATGATTTTGTTGATTCATTCAAGATATGACTCATCATTTAACACTTTATGTTTTGATTCAGGGTGTTACTGTATTCGCAATCAGTACATTGGGTGTGTGGATTCTAAGCAGTACTTTTAATGTAAGTATCCGTCTTTTTTACAATGACCAGCGTACAATTAACATTTTTGTTTTCTTAAATCAAATTGATAAAGGCTCATTTGCATACCAAATTAAATTAAATTATATTATTTAGAATGAAGAGACTGGAACATTGCATTTGATTCCGGAACAAGTGCTAGCTTATCTGTTTTCTTTGTAAACTTCGGACTTGAACAATGTTAAATCAATTGTCCTGTTACTAGATATTTGTCTTACGTTTTTACATACGGCATCAAAATAATAAATAGTTGTTTTCTCTCGCTCTTTCCTGCTTCAACGATATCTGATTTTTCCTATACGTATTTAGGTGTTTGGGTTTATATGTGTTTTATCCCATTATGAAGATGTAAAAGAAGTGAGAAGTCAAGTCACACATTGCCGAGAGGTTGGTTCTTCATATTAACAAATTTAAATAAACTTTAAACACGACGTTTAACATAGGTTGAACACGTATAAAAACAAATGAGAAAAGAGCCAATTAGGTAAAAAATGTAAAATGCAAAAACAAAATGTCTTGGAAATGGTTCATTGTTAAAATCATTGTCAAGAATTGTCTAGGTATATTATGTTTAAGCCTATGTGTATATGTGGAAGTGTGCAGACACGTGATATACCACTATATGTCTCAGTCGTACATGCTCTTTGTATATGTGTATGTACCATTAAATTAAATATTGTGCACATTTTTAATTCACTATAAACCAAGTGTGTATATAAATCTACACGTTTCTAATATGTTAGTTCAAATATAAATGATTGCTATTTGTACGTATTTATACTGCAACATTTCAATTGACTGTATTATATATCTCACTAGGATGGCGATATAAGAAGAGAACGACCTTGTAGAGATGCACTGTCATTGTTTCCACAGCAACAGTATGTGCTTGATGGAAACACAACAGGAGTTAACAGCAGAGTGTGACACAGAAAATTATTATAATGAAGCATTTATAATTAATTGTACTAATATTCGAGCAGTTAGGAAATTATAAATATATATTATTGATTTTACTGTGTAACATATATGAAATATTTGTCCTTTGCAACTATTCAAAATAGCTTGACTAGTGACACAATGATGAATTTTATTGAACAACAAATGATTGAATCAACAAAAAACAAACGTCTCCAGCTAATGCGTGTTGTGTTTCTATTACATTAAGACAAACATATGTAGGATTGAATATTTGGGAGACATGGACAGACGTTAAATGATATATATACGCGGTATTTATTTGTACTATAAGGCCAGTGGCCCAAAATACACAAATAATGAATAAATAAATAAATAAATAAATAAATAAATAAATAAATAAATAAATAAATAAATAAATAAATAAATAAATAAATAAATAAATAAATAAATAAATAAATAAATAAATAAATAAATAAATAAATAAATAAATAAATAAATAAATAAATAAATTTAATCTAAAGTTGGTCAACTACTATTTACATCGCGTATTAGTCTTAAAGAATGAAATAAAAACGCTGACAATCTTTTGAGTAGAGTGTCATTTACAGAGTTCATTAATTGGGCATTTTTTGCACTGATTGAGGCAGAAAGTAATAATGGGGTAAATACTTAAATCTGAAGGTCTCGAAAAAAGGGCAGACAAGAACAAAATGGTACTCGTATTCAATTCCATTATAATCACATAAGATGCAAAGCTGTTCATGTCTTTCAATATCATTTTTTCTGTCAGTTTCAATATGTAAATGGTGACAGGAGTAGCGTAAACGTGACAACATTACTCTGTGAGAATGAATATTTAAGTGACAGATATCTTCCGGGTTCTAGGCTGGTTTTCAAACTATGATACGTAACCAATTTATCAAGTGATGAGATTTTGTAAGACCATTCAGAAAACAATACTTCCTTAAAACGTGAATGTTACAGATTTGTTGAGTTTACCAAACATCATGTAAATTACATAAGTATAACAATTCTTTGACCTCGTTAACCCAGGTATGTTTTAAACGTACAGCCGAAAGTTCAATATTATAAAGCATTTTGTAGCATTTATTTGGGAAACGATGATTTGGCATATTAATCACTAGACCCAATATTATTTAATACATGTTTTTTGCGGTTAACAAATAAATTGGGTAACGCCCAAATTCTCTCAAGACAGTGACATTTGATGCATTGTTGATTACGCCCAGGAACATTTTACATGAAAATATATATTACTGGCAGTCGAAGTACCTTCTTCAATCGTTGCAATCAATATCGGAGTATTGTCCAAAAAAACATTGAGAAATCGGGAATAACCACACGGTGTCAGATCCACAAGTACCTTCAAACGTAATTACCTTGCAGAACATTAAGCAGTTTAACAAAATGTTTTCCTCCAATCTGTCACAGTGCCTGCTTATTGCAAATGAGAGGGGCACCCACAGAGCTCACACTGAACAGGGTGTTCTTTCACTGCTAGAAGCAGGTCTTACACTGTGACACAATCTATAGACCAAGTCCCCGAAGTTGGGGTATATATGCTCGTATGTATGATTAAACGTGGAGTAGACGTTTCCAGGAAGTAAATTTCACTCAACATTTTACTATGATTAGAATTGTAAAATATATAATAAGCATGACAACTATTTCATCTGTACCTGTGGTTGTATCCCACTTCGCTTTAACGAAAGTGTTATTTGAAAAACTTCACATACACATAATATTATACATATATTTGTTCCATGATCCAATTTACTATGACTGAATTGATGCCATTCTGTTTTAACAAATGCAGTTCCAGGTTTATAACTGACGGTGACTTTACAATAACTTGTTAATACATAATTTAAAATGCAGACTACTGTCTGTCTGAATATCACCCAAAAAATGAGATAAACAGTCTGATTGTTTTTGTTCACGCAGATGGAATATTTAATATGCCTCGTGCATTACTTGCTAAACATCGGGAAAATCTGTAATGCGTATAATTACAATTATTTGGCTGTAATTGGGCTCGTAGTCCGTCAAGTCGACGAAGTTAAATATATACGACTTTTGAAAAACAGAGATTTCTTCAATCTTATGCAAGTCAACAGAGATCTCGTATATTATGGCATTTTCGTGTAATATAGCAGTATAAATTGTCTATACAGTGAATTTCATGATTGCGTTTACATGCAATAATTATAAGTTTTGTAAATTTCAAATACGGTTAAAAATAACTTGAGCACATAATAAGTTTGTCCACACACAGAAATTAAACTAAATATGTGTATATGATAATTGCGAACAATTTCTTATGTACACGTATGTCTATTTGCATATTGTGGTACGTCACTTTATTTCCATGTCAAGAAATCACAACGATTGATGGGATACACTAGAGTATCACACGTGACTGTAGAACTATGTACAATGTTACTAAATACAAAGTTACTATCGTTTGATAACATGCATATTGTTCCACAAACCTTTCTAAGAATTATAGGGAGATTTCTTTGCTAAGTATTTTCAGTATTTTTACTGTTATTTTAAAAACGGGTTAAAAAGTGTTATTAATTGAATTATTCATTAGCAAATATATCAAGGCAATTTATCTTATGTATTTAGGTAAATTGCATACGTCGTTCCGCGCTGTGCACTGGCAATGTAACCGATTGTAAATCTCTTCTTCGTGGTTTAAGGCAGAGATGCAGTTTACCTGACAGGTATTTTAATTAGTTAATTAGGAAACCAAGATGACCTCCCTTATCCACAAAACTATATATTTTCGGAAAGCTTATTGTATGAATTTGTAGTTTGAAATATGCACAAAAATGTCCTTTTTTGGTCAAAAGTGATTAAAAAAATTAGCTTATAAAAATTGGTTTACGGGTACATCTGTTTACTATGAAGAAAGTGCCGTCTTGAAAACTGTCTACCAGTTGTCAATTTTGCATGGCAGCAGCCCAAATTTCACTACTTCAAGTTTATGCATAAATTAACACCCAGGCTAGTTGTCTGTACGGTTGTTGTAACATTGTTCAATCGAAAACAATGCCCCGACGGCGTTTTGTAGATAAACACATTGTCAATCATTTGTGAAAATTTCAAAACAAAAGGTCAAAGCGTCTAGGAGCTATTTTTTTTTAAAGTTCTGGGATGTGCACTAAAAAGAAGCTGAGATACATGTTAATTTGTATAACAATTCACTCAGTAAGAAGTTTGCTAATGCTCATAATTAAAATGGCTGTGACAGTTCCAAATTTTAATTTATTATCGTTTTGTTAAAAATTTAATATAGTGCATATTTTTTTTCACCATGTTTCTCTTTTGATATTTATGTACAGCCTTGCTAAATCTTCCTAAGCATTCAAAAAAGAGAATATTTGCACCTGTTATCTATATTTTAAAGTTGTTTTTTGAGTATGTTCCACTATTCACAATTCTACAAAATTTTAACAGTCTATAGCCAAGACTGTTTTGATAATAAAAAGCAAATCAAAAAAAAATCCCTCCCAAGTGCCCACAAACCTGCATCTCTACCTTCAGTCATGAACTCTCACTCCTGCAATTTACTGGAATCTAACCAGTGAACCCACCATTCTTCGTAGTCTTTCTAATACTAAATATGTGCTTGTGCTAATTTGCGTTAGTGAAGGGGGACATTTGACGTCTTCTGTATATTTCCAACATTTGGTAGGCACATTTGGTTGTGCTTATTTTGTATATTTAGTCTCGAAATATATAACTGGCCACGTTTATTGTGTCATACCTTCCACACCGACTGTGGTCTGTCTATATGGATCTGAGATTTCAAAAAGGAGCGTCCTCTTAAGTACCGATCCATGTAAGTGGTACGCTCGAGGGAAATGTAAAGTACGGGTTCACTAAAGGTATGTATGTAGTCGTAATTATCGGTAATAATAGTAAATATACTGAGACTAGTATTGTTATTATAGAACTATGTAGTGATAGTTGTGTTCGTGTAAGGTTATTATACAACAGTGTCGGTGTGACATAGTTGTATGGTTTTTATATGACCACCACTATACTAGCAAGGGTATTACTCGTCTCCAGGAGATTACTTTCACGAATGTGGCGTTACTAATCAATCGTCGTTAGTTAATGACTTATCTATGCTAGAAGTGTACGATGTGACGAGGCGGATTTGACGGTATCCATCATCTGTGGTCGGTCACCAAATAACTCGATTGTGAAATGTATGTGAATGTAAGGAATCTGTTCAATGGTGCTCAGTTGATCGTCGAATACCACCCTAGGACAAATAAGGTACTTATAATTGCGTTGTTTCTGTAAAGGAATTTTGTTTTTCACAATTTTCCATCATCCTACATCATGCTACAATAAAGAAATCCCAACACACACATATGCCACTATGTTTTGCTGAGTGCAGATTTTTTTCGAATAAATACTAGGAATTTATTTAATTTCTCTAAATGTTCCCAGTAAACTATTAATATTTGTGCAACCGATATAATATTGTTGTTTTGAGACGTGTTTTACCCAACGCATAAGTGTGTTTCATCCAAAGTTTGGGATGAATGTGATGTTCATTTTGGTGCTAGTATATTATTAAGAAAATTGAGAAAATTCATCGTTGTAATCGGGTTTATCACGAAATATCGTACAATGTAGACAAATAAGCATAGGTCAATAGCACAAGCTATTGATAATCTTTCAATTTGATGCCAGTGGGCGTATAACTGAAGAGGTCTTACACTCAGATGCAGGTGGATATATATGACATTTTAACACCACTATGGGCGATTGGGCCAAGACCAATCTTACTTTCAGACGTTAGTATTTGTATGTCATTTGCCTAGATCAATAATGTCACCGAACTTAATAAACATTGAGTATGTCATTTTTTTTGTCTAATTTAGTCTAATCATCTTTCAATAAGGTATAGATCGAAGGTTGGCCTGAAATTATTATTTTCATAGATGACGTCGTTATGTGACCTGCTCGCATGTATGACATACTAGTATCATTGTAGTTCTTTGGATTGTTTCGACCAATCTTGTCTAAATATACTGTTTTTATATAATATGCTAATGTTTGTTATGCTTCGAATTCACAATTTTGTTTCACGCTTCTCTACCGGTAATGACAAATTGTATATATGCAAATAATTTTTTATTATATTCCTCTGCTATAAAACATATTGCCAAATAGTGAACCCATTGGTCAAATATTGAACGTAACAAAGTACCAAAACCTGAATGGCGGTGGTTGCAGCACGTGTTCGAATATCATTTATACATTTTGTACGTTGCTATGAGTCTCGAACATGAAACATGATTATCCAACAACTTACAATTACGATTATGGAATGAAATAGCATACTGAATCATGTTGTCATTGAACCGATGATATGGATTGCATTGACATAATGTGATTATGGAGAAGTATATTCATATGTAGTCAAATCCCTACTAAAATAATGTAAAATGACGATACAGTCAATCTGTCGATTTTGATTCCTGAAGCTTGACAAATAATACAACCACTGCAAAATAATTCAGTCAGATTTAGGACGGGAAATGCTACTTCAAGGTTTTTTTAGATGAGATAAAGATAACCAGTGATGAGCACAGAAATCAATTCAGAACAGAATAAATGAATACATGACGTCATTATTCACAGCCTTGGGTTCTAACCGCGACTTGCATTACTTGTGTTACTCTCAGAGTGAGAGCTTGAACGAACAATGCCCTCCAAATGGCATTAACATGTGTAACGAGACAGGCACTATTCAACAATACCGCCTAAGGTTATACTTTAATTACTGAAAGGTAAAAATAATCTTGAATAAATGCCTCCCAATGAACTACGTAAGACTGTATTCACAAAATCCAAAGCCCGGTACTAGTACCCAACTGTATATCAAGGTTTGTCATTCATTTTATTATAAAATAAACTACCGTAGATATGGAAGATTATTCCCCAATGTGGATAATATGTATTGAATCATGTGCTTCGACATACTGCTTTGTAATTTATACCTAAAATATACAAATTGTTTTTATAATTATGAATATTCCTCAAGTTTGTATAGTAATTCGAGAAATAGGTACTAGCCCAAATATAGCACCCGATATATTGGAATTGCAAAACTGTAATGAAATAGATGTAATATATCACAATTGTTGCAGTTCTTTTCGCGGATCATGAAAGCAATGCAGATCATTCAGATTGGTGTCGTTACAAGACGACGGGTCTTACGTCAATAGTGATTGGGCATAAAAGAACCAGGGACGAATTTTGAAAGGAACATATCATCATACACGCACAGAATAGTTTTAGGTGGTTTCCGTGAAGGTTACCATGGTTAGAACATGTTTGTGTGCGCTACGTTTGCAAAGAACAATGGACATCATCACACTGTTTGGTTTCCTGAGCTGGTTCAGACCATAATCACGGTAAGTAGTACAATAGTTGATGAAGACGTTCTCAAGCAATAGTTTAATATAACTATGTAACTATTAATGTACCATATCGCTGGTGTATACACGAATGTACTTTCTTTAGGTACGGATTTAAATTTTATTCAATTTATAGACATGAAATGTAAATTGAAATGTAAATGACGTCGACTTGTTTACGCTGTTGTCCATCTCCAATTTGACGAAGCGAAAAGACTGTTCTCTAGTGGCGGGATTAGGTGAACATTCAGCTATCGCGGGAATTGAGAATTCAATTCATTGTTGAAAACTACCGACTCGGGTTGAATATTCCATTTTTATACAGTTAAATAGACTTTTGAGGCATGGATAATTAACACAAATGCGTCCGAAAAATGTGTCTAATGAAGTGTGTTAACTTCCAGCCCACACGTTGACTATAGTCACCTCGTCCAGAAACATTTATTTCCATACTACTCATATGTGACGGTCATTCGGCCATAATGAGTCTAGAATTCATTTAATAATGTTGACTTGACTAATCATACACTGTAGGTAACAGCACGATTTTTAGGTGTCTAAGAAGGTCGCCGAATAGCTGTGTCACAGTATTATTTGGAGATAAATTCGCATTCTAGATATATTGCTATATATGTCTCTTCCCCTTCTGAGAAAGGCTATATGTATAAACTAAATCATTTTTATGCACATAAAAAGTCATAGAAGAATCCTTTACCTGGGTAAGTTACGTATTTAGTTTAAAAGCTTTTAAACCAAGCGAAGATGTCGTAATACTCAGAAGATTAATTATAGCTTGACATCAATACAAATGGCATACATCTGAAAATATATTCAATTCAAACAAATGCGCAGACCCTATCAATGGAAAGGAACGTCATGATTTATCCATTGTCTATTGTCCAATTATTTTTTTTCTGCATTTGTAATTTCATTCTGCTTATCTATATCGGGCGGGCGTGCAGATAAAAAGCACAGTATAAAAAAAATAATTATCAAGAAATGGCAGACAACTAAAGATGTTTCTGAATCTAATGATGCTGATTTGGCAATTGGTGACAAAGACACTGATACATAAAACATTGAATTGTCTTTGTGTCTTACTGTTGTTAATCTACTAGACAGAACATTGCTAAGTGAAGCTTTTAGAGATCAGTAAAGTGTTACATTTTGATGCATTCAAAGTACTTCATAAATCAAATTGATTACCTGTGTATGAATGCATTGGATATGGATGGCATTTGCTTGTTGTATTTATATGTGGGCTTTATTGCCTCATCTACAGTTGTTCCATTTACATTGTCCTGAATGAAATCGTCACAGTATTCATAAACAACTTGAGGTTATGCACAATGTCTGTACAAAATACTAAAATTCTAGGGGTGACAACATAACTGTCATCGAGATCTCAGCTGCACCATAGATGCAATAACATACGAAATACGAATTATTTTGCTAATATTATATGTTTTTAAATTAGCCTTCTCTAAATTTCCCCACTTTTGGACTGGATACCATAATGAGATTAATATGATGGTGATTTCGAAGTAAATCACGTTGACATACTAATTATAATTATAAACAGCGAGAACTTTATTACATTAAATCATATTTGTAAAGTTTGAATATGTACATCTTTATGCAGCATTGCGTAGCATAGAATGACATAATAATATAACGGTGAACACAGCATAGGATGTGTTTAAACTACGTATTATTATAATCATGGTATGGTCCACTGTGCACACCTATGACATCCTGTAGCATAGCGTAGCGTATTAAACCACACCACGACATATAACAACGGTTATAAAAACCCTTTTAGAAAAATGTTACCACATGTCACACATCAAGTCAGCAAACAATGTCCTAACGTTGTTAGTTTGTTATACTTTACTATTTGCCTGTAGGTTGCCGATGTACACAGGTGGTTGTTCATAGATATGTGATGTCAGTGCGCCTGTCTCAGATTGCTTATTGGGTTGTGATGTTATGTCTTTCTGTGAATCAAAAAATCTGTGTTAATATTTTCATATTAAGTCAGTTGAATTATATTTAGTCGAATATACTGATATATCAGAACCACATATTTGTTATTCAACACTGCTATTATACAATATAAATACATTACCTTGTGATATGCTCGAGTGGCTCCTTTTCCTGATTTAACGTCTTGGTATTGTGACAGCACACAAATAAACCCAAAGACCTGAAAAACATAAAACAGTCTTGTACATTGTAGTGTGTTATTAAATAAAAAAGTCGCATATATATGCATAGTTATGTTGAATAAGTTATTATTTTATTTTCTCTATATACGTAAATATAGAGAAAATAATATAATATCCTATTCAAAAAAATTTCCATGACTGCAACAAACAAATTCGAACTTTCCTATTGAAATTGAGTGAGCAGGTAAATATATTATAACCACGAAATCATTCAGGCAGATACACTGACAGATGAACTATTTTATAACTATTTTTGGATTGTATACTTTGTTTGGATACTTTGGTGGACCATACATTTCACATGCTTTATCTGGATACTTGAGAGTATCTGTATGAGATAACAACTTTCTAGGTTCAACGCTTCCATTACCGCGCACAAAGCCTTTTAACCACTGGTCTTTCCATGGTGCACACAAACAACCACCATCATCAACCATCAGACAACAAACTTATCAGGTGTTGCGTTTTCGGTTAAGTTTTTGTTTTTGTTTTCAACCAGAAGTATATTATTTGGCGTGGATAAACACATTGTCAGATGTTTGCGATATCAACTTTATAGCTAATGCGTTGCCTAATATTATAAAGTGATTGCTTCTCTTTCTTGCCATTGTCAAACAGTAAATGCAAGTGCCTGCAAGTGAGGTGGTTGGAGTTTTATTTTTTCAGCTCTGGTTTTAGTTTACCATGAACGCCCATTTCAATTATTAGCGCTTTTTAGGTGGAGTGGGCTGTGATCGCCATTGCTTTGATTTACACTTGCAAATAAGTCAGGTACCTTCCACTAACCAATACATGCACCATCAAATTATGGGATTGTGGAGAAATTAACTGCAGAATATGAATTTCAAAATGTCTATTATAAATAGGTAAATATTTATGTAAATAATAAACACTAAGTTAGAAAGATGTGTGTATCCATGCTGGCCATTACATTGTAAGTATGTTTGTTCTAAAACCCTTCAGTACTCTCAAATTGAAATGTCTAAAAAGGTGAGGGAAGGATATTTAGTTTACATTTTTTAGCCACAATAACATATGGAAGTGATGTTAATCAAATTGACACACTGAGAAAATATAATAGTTCGTATCAATAATTTGCAAATATAGATTGTATGTGTATAAGGGTATAAGTGTTTTAGTGTTAGTGTACGGTTAGACATGATAATTGCCTATGCGGACATACCTGCACGTGATTTACATTTGGTGAACGAATCAGCATGACACCATGGTGTCCTACTGTGAAAGTGATAAGCTATTGTGTGACTACATGTATACAGCGGTAATGTACCACAAGCTGTTTACTTCTTAATTGCATACTTCAAAGATTCAAATAATTAACTTCAAATTGAAATTACAATCACATATGTTGATAGATATCTTTTTGTCATTGGGAAACAATTCAAAACAGAGTCAATCAGTTAAATGTCAGAAGCGCACACTATTCCCACGCTTACACTACAAAAAAATATGCCTAAGTGCTGTTATACACTAAACGAGTCTAACATAGATGAAATTACAACATGTGTGTCTATTACTGATGTGCAGTTAAGCGAAAAAGGACAAACAACATGGGTCGAATATGTGCTTGATGTAATGATTACTTACGCTGAGACAAGAACAGACAATCCATACAGCTAAACATCCGACTGTGAAAACGGTCAGCCCCTGAGAACAAGACAAATTACATAAAGCAATGTCTATGAAATTACGTTATGGTTATAATAATAATAATAATAATAATAATAATAATAATAATAATAATAATAATAATAATAATAATAATAATAATAATAATAATAATAATAATAATAATAATGTACTGTCTTACCATTATAACAAGCAGAATGATGTTGATGATAAACTGTATAAGCGTGATTATCAGAATTGAAATTATCCATGGCAGATACAACCATGCAACGTCCTACAAGGCAATACACACTAAAACAGAATTACTTCCGGTTCATTTGCATATAGTAATAAGAGTGCATTGATTTGTAATTGTAATTTGTAATTTATTCATTTAGAACATTACATCCATAAATGGTTTTTCATGCACAGCATATAGATATAAAAATTAACATAGAATTAAACAAACCACTGCAAAAATGACGAGAACACAATAAAGAAAAGCAAAAATAGGGTATAAAATAAAATTGATAGTATCAGTATTAATGCTAAAAGACAGTGGTGGTCGTCGCAAGGCATTTTATATGGGCTATGTACATCCAATATCGAATAGGTCGGGCGTGATGAACACCGCGACCAGCAAATTCGAATAATTTAACAGTAGTGCGAATATATGCAACATATTCTACAACACGAGTTGGATCATAAATTGAAATGCAGAGCATCGCCAGTAACGGCAATTGATCGGAATCAATCCATAGTTATATGCAGTATGTGCAGTTTTTATATCACAGTAGATATTCACGTATGTACTTGATAGACACGAATAGAAGGTAATCATACCAGTATATATATATATATATATATATATTAAATATTGTATGCACATTAAACATAATAGTTGTATGCAGTAGTTACATAAAAGGTAACGGCTTACCCTGCAAATTCCGATTTTTAAGACTATTGAAAATAGAAACAGCATTCCATAGGTCACCAAATTTGTCACAAAACTGAAAAACATTGCTGTAATAAAAGTTGTTTATATACATTAAGTAAGTAACACAAACATTGTTCTAAACGATTTCGAGATTTTGTCTATGTTAAGTACAGGTTAGTTTCGATGCTATAATATTCAAGGATTTGTTGTCAAATCAACATTATCATTTATCAATCATTTACCATTACTCTCACTAATCAATTGGAAATGTTACAATATCTGCATAAAATACAGAGCGGAAATGCAATTGAACTTGTGATGTGGAATGACTATTTTTGAAGTCGTTGGCACACTCAGTCAGAACTGGTGTCGAATTTATTTGATATTCAACCGAGATAAGATTTGAACTCTTAATCTTAATCCGACCTTAAATCAATATTACTTCTTTCACATGTTGTTATCTTATATTTTAGCTTCCATTATTCGTTACAACGCACGTGTTCATTAAGAAATTAACTTAAGTACTATAGAAAGTGTATATGTTTCATAGGCTTTATCACATACAGGATTTACTTCCACAGTGTCCTATAGGTGTCTATAGACTGGTGTACCTATAGTGTTGCTTATTTATAGAGACGTATGTGTTTCTATAGAAACATAAGTTATGCATCTATAGTAACATACACGTTGCTTTAGACAGCATGTTATAAATTAACTTATTTATAAACCTATTGGTGTATTATCAGGATTGAAAGGTTTAAAATGTGTACAGCAAATATGTGTGTGTTTATTAGTTTTCTTGTCTTCTTGTTTTGTTTTTTATTGTTGTTGGCATACCAGTAGTGAGTATATAGTAATATGCTTTTGGCAAAGACTAGAACAAACAATAAGAATATCATTATCGGTTATTGTAATATCATTATTTTATAGTTATCTTTCATATATTTGATGCTTTGATGTGTTGATTATTTTCCAGTGGATAGTCTTATGCAGATTTTATTTTTTTCAATCCCCAACCCCAGCATCGTTTTCTATTGGTCAACCTTGTACTATATATAAACCCAGTGAAAAGAAGTGGGAATAAAATGTCACCTTTGGTGAAAGAAGCAGCAATGACAAGAAATATATTCAATCCCAGGTGCAGAAGAGAAATACACTGTAATATGAAAAGTTGATAATTTATGTTACGTGTATGAATATTGCATGAATACAAAACAGTACACAACCCGTGACGTCATACTGTTCACAGTACACAATCCGTCACGTTACAATATTCACAGTACATAATCCGTGACGTTACAATATTCACAGTACACAATCTGTGACGTTACAATATTCACAGTACACAATCCGTGACGTTAAAATACTCGCACTACACAATCCGTGACGTTACAATATTCGCAGTACACAATCCGTGGCGTTACAATATTCACAGTACACAATCCGTGACGTTACAGTAATCATATTAAAATATACAACACACTAACGACAACTAAAATAATAAATGAAGCAGAGAGTAACGACCTTTGAACCTCCCCGGGCACACAGGCAAATGATACTAGGTTAATAAAATGTATAACTTATCCTGCTATTTAAAATCAATAGAAAGTAGTCGAGTAAAACCGTTATATTAACCGTGCGCAAATAATCTTAATTCTGAATCCGCCATGTTCCAAAATAAAGCACGACTACGACGGGTAATTAGTTGACATGTCCATATCATTATGAATACATCAACGCAATTGAATAAATGTGTATGTGATGGGGATTCAATTTGTTTGTATAAGTACGTATACTCGAACTGAGTTAATTATGTATTATATAAGAATAAATAAAAACGTATACAATACTTTGTTAGTTTATATGGGCGACAAATAAAACGCCAAAAGACACATGAACACATTTAACTCTTTTAACATTTGTCATTTGTGGAATAGTTTCAGAATCCACAAGAACTCATAATATATGACAGCAAACGTTTCGAAAGTTCAAAAACTGTGTATAAAGGTTTGGGGAGAACATACAACGCTACTTTGACATTTTTTTTAGTATGACATAGCTGTAAATATTGATGTTATTCAAATTATCTTGCTTTACGTTCTGCGGTTTCATTGGTCGATACATTTCAACGCTGTAATAATAAAACAAATTTGTGATTGCTGTTCAATACGTGTTATCGACTTAATCAAGAATGTACCCGCTAAAGAAAAAAAAGAAAACGACAGCAGAAATTTGTTTCTAATTGGAGCACATTCCCATGGACTTATCAGCACGTAATTTATCCAGTGAATTCAAACATCCAGTAGCAGTTTTAGGCATTTTAGAAATGTATGGCTTGTGGCACATATGTAATTATTTCACTGCCTTAATTGTGCGACGACAAATACATTGTATAGAATTTTACCATAATATTCATGTTTTGTTATCTACCAAGACAAATTTAATTGTAGTCTATATTTATTATTATATATTTATGTAGATTTTCATTGGAAATAGGCTTAAATACAAGATTCTCTCTTAAGCATTGCTTTTTAAATCTCACATAATAACACTAGGGCATTACACTAATCCGTGGTTATTTAAAAACATATTATGATACGTTATATCAATTCAGTCGATCTGTGTGCTGTCACGTTGTATACAATATCGTATATGACGCTTACCGTAGCTGACCCGTCGTGATATTCAGGTTATATTGGCAATTGAGACGTTGTGTCCCGTGTCTTTCAAACTATTTTGATCTATTGAAAATGTATTTATGTATTTTGTATGTCGTTTAAAGGCAATAAGTTCTTGTCTCGATTAGTCATTTTAGCTTTGCCTAAATAACATTTTGCGTTTCCTAGCAACGGATGAGATTGACGGTTATGCAGCTGTAATAACATGGCCGTTACCCAGAGACAGTCATCAGGAGACGTATCCTAGATTAAATACGTCACTCTATAACATAAACACATTGCACAAAATAATCACTCAAAACAAATTACAAATTATCTCACCACTTCAATCATGGCGGATTAAAGCAAAAAATATTCAACTTGTATTGAGCTATCTTTGGAGAATGAAGTTCTCATTTGTATCCATTTCTGGTCCAATATGGCTTATGTATTCACTTCAAGATATTTGGGTTAGAAGTTATAGATTTGGTTGTGTGTATAAATCACGAAAGACACTACACAACTTTAATGTATTTAATAGTATTTAATGTATGAGTCGATATTTATGTCAATTATGGCATGGGAAGTTACATGTGAGAATCCTAGCCACGCTAGCTATTCGAATGAACAATATTGTTTATACGTTCGTTTGTTTTAACCTTTTGCGATCCGGACAGTATTTCCATGAAAAAGTCCCATCAGGAATCTGGCAGTGTTGCCGCTGACCGCGAATCCCACCATGAAACAGACAGTGTTTCCCAAACCGTTCCACGTTCCAGTCCAATCGCGAACAAGACCGTGATTCCATGAGACCCATCACCAATGGAGCAATGTTGCTATCAATCGACTGCCATCGTGAACCAGGCAATGTTGCTGTAGATGAAGCCCCAACGCAAACCAGGCCGTGTTTTCGTGAGTTGCATATGTACTTAGTATGACCAATTTATGTCTATTGCGAACAACACAACATATATAATTATCAAGTAATATACCTCTAATAATATAAATAATTACAATATTTACAATTACTACAAGAAACAGTCCGTTTATCTTGACAGTTGCTGAGCTCAGTACTGCCAATTTCAGTTGTATGTCTCCCAGGAGATATCATCAATGTCACCAAGGAAGAAATGACAACTCGCTATATTATATAATCTTATACTCAATACTTCTGTTTATTTTCTGTGGTAATTTGTTGTCACAGTCAGGTCCATCCAGGGTTTCATATGACGCGAACCGGCGTACAATATGCACAATTAGCATACCCCCTCATACTGATGGTACTTGAAAGGCAAATAAGAGTGTCATTTGAATATCGACCGTTTGTCGACACCACTGTATATCGCTGATAGTGACAGAACTACACGTCAGTACGGCCTCCCAGTCTGAATACACGCAAACCATTGCTGCCCACCGATTATTGACTCTTCTTGAATAATGTATAACAGCTCTTGTCAACTGCTTATAGACTGCCTGCATTGATTATCTGTTCACGTTACACAGACTTCGTGGACTGCCTGACCGCGTATCCACGACGTGTGACCCTGACTGTATTGATATAGTCAGTTATTAAAAATTCCAAAATTTGTTTTCAAAGGACGTGTACTTGAGTGACGTCAGGTCTATAATGTCTCAGATTATGTTAACACATACACTCAGGTAATAAACTAGAAAATACTAAACTCTCACAAAACGTACGAATCCAGTAAATGAAAAAAAATGTTCAAAATAGAAATAAAACAAATATTTTTTTTGAAAATTCCGTCCACCATGTTATGTCCAACATGAACCGTTCCATTCCTATGCCTGGATGCAATGAATGTAATTACAGTAAATAGCTGGTGAAGATGTTCGAACGTTTAATGAATGTTTAATAAAGCTATTACTCACTAGAAAACCTAAATCAAGTAGATTCCCGTGGGACACAGGGTGAATATCAGCACAATAAGTGACACAGTATCAGATAATAACTGCAATACGTATCATGCTTTCAAAACAATACAGCAAGAATATGAACGTGAATTAAAATGCGGGTGGCTATAGACAACATATTGGGTAATCGTTTGTATGTTTGATCTATTTTCAGGAATTGTCAGTGTTGTTATTTAGTCACCATTCTATACATATATAGGGTACAACAAGCCTGTTTCTGGTAAAGACCTTGCACGTTATTGATATGTATGTTTGACCCATTGTACTGTACAATACGCCTGACCATGCACCGGTCTACACGTTATTCCTATGCATGCACTATCTACCATACTATGCGTGATATGTTCTTTACAAATTGGAGACAAAGTTCACAAAATTGTATTCTATCATTATCAATTTATACAATAAATGATAATGCTATTCGTTTTAAAGTGGGTTAATATGTTTTATATATGTAAATACGGAATATACATTGCTGACAGTATTGATCGTAGGTATTCAATGTGTTTCAGCTTGAAGCGACAAGTACACGTGATTAAGCAAAGAAATCAATTCCGATAGATACGTGTTCATTTTGATGTGTAGTGGGTTGTATTGGTCATAGTATTAGAACATCCTGAAAACGATTTTTCTTCGACTAACATGTATCTAATTGTACAAGATGTCACTGCCTGATACTCTCTCTTCAATGACCGTATTCTATTCTTGAAACGATCCAAAATGATAACCCGATTATGCATGCTACGGATCTGTTTTACCTAGCAAAACATAAGAACTGTAACATTTGAATAATACATTTGAACAATTATACATATGTGCTATGCTGACCGAGTGTAAGCGATTGTGATACAACATACTTGGTTGAATCCAGAATCGCCGTATTTATCTTTCGTAAGGGAATCGTAAATAACACAATGTCACCTACCAGGGTGTATACTGCCGTTGCTAAGCTACCACTTCGTAAACTACAACAACAACACTTGTTAATTATAGCCATACTTGTCAGCCTTGCTCACCAACGGATCCTTGATATCATCTGAGAGAGAGAGAGATAGACACAGCGCATCTTAAAGTAGATATCCGGCTGTTCCATACTGCATCGTGTGCCCCCACGGAATGTCTGAACAGGCCAGAAGATTGTTCACTTGCGAGAACGATTTCCATTTATATTTCAAACTCACCACTGTTAAATTTACCCTTTAGTAACTTTATTTGTTTATTTGGATATGGTTTACTTCGCCATGTACTCAGGATGATAGTGATTACGATACAAATAATCATTGCATCAAACATGTCACAAAATTCCAGACAATTACGTAATCACAGGGATTCGCGTACGTTGTTCATCACGTGTCGCACAGTATTTGATCATCACAACAAAATCCTGAAAAGTTTAATGTGTTTGTCGTGAAGCATAACTAAATAGATGTCTGATAAGAGATTACTTTGGCGATAATAATGGGTTTATAAGAGTGACACCATTCACTAGGGCATGATGTCATAATCCAGTAACTCACCAGTGTGGAACAAATGCTGTGATTATTTATATGACTATATATGTCCATAGCGACATTACATAGAAAACATCACGCCAAAAGATGTCACGCGTGTTGGCAATTGACATCACATAGAAAACATCACGCCAAATGATGTCACGTGTGTTGGTAATTGACATCACATAGAAAACATCACGCCAAATGATGTCACGTGTGTTGGCAATTGACATTAAATAGAAAACATCACGCCAAATGATGTCACGTGTGTTGGTAATTGACATTACATAGAAAACATCACGTCAAACGATGTCACGTGTGTTGGCAATTGACATCACATAGAAAACATCACGCCAAATGATGCCACGTGTGCTGGCAATTGACATTACATAGAAAACGTCACGCCAAATGTTGTCACGTGTGTTGGCAATTGACATTACATAGAAAACATCACACCAAATGATGTCATGTGTGCTGGTAATTGTCAATATATTTTGAATACGTCACGTCAATGGTGCCACATGTTCTTTCATTTCACAGTATATCGATTACATCACGTCAAAAGAAGTCGTGTGATGTCAATTCAAATTATATCGATTACGTCATGTCAAATGAAGTCACGTGTGATGTCAATTCAGAATACGTCACGTCAAATGATGTCACTTGTGCGTTCAATTCACATCATACGGAATACGAACGCCTGAAACTTTGGTTGTCTGAGTTTGAATGTTTTCGCCGTATTAAGCATTGCGTCACGGGAAAATGACTACAAAGACAGCAAACACAATTTTAAAATGGCTAAACACAATGCACAGAGCAGCAAACATAACTTCACTTGTCTTGAAGTCGATTAATATCTCCCTCGCATTTTCACAGTCTCTGAAGAAAATCTACTCGCTGTATATGCATACAAATATCAAAACTACACGATATCCGTTCTTTCCTAACACAACCCACCATCCTGCCATGTAGGCGATAAGGGCACATGATAGTCATTGACATCGGAATCAGGTTCATTACGGCGTTCGGAACTGAGAGATTCGTTGAGAAGTTCCTGAGACAATTTTTAATTGAAAGATATCCATTCGCGTGTGCAATGACAAACGTAATTACAAGGTACACCTGAACTTAAATGAATTCAGTGCTGGAGAAAGTCTTGATTGAAAAATGGGACAGACTGTACGAGTTATGCGTTATCAAGCCTGTGGATATTGAGTGTTTTACATTGAGAATTGACCATGGCGGTCGGAGGTTGATTGTGTACCAGATTGTGTTCAACTTACAAAGTGTAATAGAACACCATTATCTATTTAGTCAACAAGTAAACCACTGTTCTTTTGAGCTCAGTGTCATCGCAACAACTTCCTATGATTGCTTTAATTTAATGCTGACTCGTGAGCATCTACATTGCAATGCCGCCGTGCACTGGCATCAAGTTATCTATAGTATAATAGCGAGAGCCTTCGGGTTCTAGCAGATGGTACCGGTTCCCTGTTCTCCATTACAGACTAGTAATTAAGTAGTCACTTCAGATTAAACACAGAACCACTGACATATCATTTCAGGTTATTGGTCTCAATATTGTGAAAGTCGAATGTAAATATGTTGATTTGTCTTCAAGGTCAGTGCGAAGCAAAGTCACGGTGTTGATCGTAATTACCACTCGTCACACGTTGTTTTTTTACTACCAATGTTTATTAAATTAATATAATTACCTAATGACAACTGGCTTTCCAACGAATAAAAACAAGTTAACTTGAATGGAAAATATGCAAGGTATGAAAACACTTAATAGTAGTATATATTTCCTTATTTAATGTATCATAATAATATCATAGCATAATGCATCATGGGATGGTTTTACATTTCTGAATAACCAGACTCTCATCAATCAATCATCTCATGACACGTTGGCGTTACAGACTGAGTACTAACAATGCCTTCACAAACATTTTATGCGACATTAACCAAATTGATGGGAAAAGAAACACTTTTTACCAGTTTGATGGAAACAATAAAGTGTGTTCCTCATCGACGTCCGTGAGGTAGTCACAGATTAATTTATATTTATCTGGCACAATTGTGTATTTGATAATTATGAACCAAACATTATTGCCTTCTCGCAAGCAGCTGTTGACAATTGCTGTTACAAAGGGTAGGCAGCTTTTAGATTTATGTTTGTACGGGGCTACAATGGTGTCAACTATAACATTGCATGTGAAAATACGAATATACTAGAATTCTTAAACTACTTAAAACAATTAAAACTTGGCTGTATTGCATTGCATGCTACTTAACACTAATTCCATGTACAGTTTGCATTTATTTCAGGCGTATAACTAAAATGTCTCAAAAATTACACAAATGTTCACGTAAAATATTAATGTTTATTTTGCTATATTATTAAAACCACTGTTATTAAATGAAATATGTATGTCTCGTTGTTACAAAGATGCTGTGTAGTCATTACGTAATTACAGACTGTACTAAATCCAGCGAATTAAACACTTAAAGCGTTCCCGAGTTCCAAGAGTCAATTCGTGAATAAATCACGTGACGCATGTCAAACTGAGTCGTGACGTCACTACACTGTGGGAATATATAGCAATCATATAATATGCTGTTTTAAAATGGTCGATTAGACAAGTGTTTCACACACGGCGGCCATGCGTGCAGTCACACGCGATAAACGCTATCTGGTTGCATATATCTGCAGGCAAAAATAATATATCTGTTCACTCTAATATAAAACAAATGTTATCGTACTAAGCAGCTGGACAGTAAAATATAGTGCCTCGAGCAAATATATTGAAACGTTGATGATAAATTCATCTGCAAAATGAAATACGTGTGACACCATTAGTCTAATTGTCCAAAACGTGCGGAGAATGTATTGCAAATAGTAACAAACAAATAACAACTAGATGTGTTATTAGAAATTAAAATTACGTGTCTGATTATTTTATGAGCATCCTCTTATGCAATGGGACTTGAAGAATAGTATTTCGATGGCATATATTTCTTTATCAGCTTGTGACTGAACTCGACATTGCAGATATTGACTGCGTAAATTTTTTTATATAACATGATATTCATGTCACATGAAATACATAATGCTGGTCGTCAAAATTGAGAAATGTAACTTTTTGGTAAACTCATTTGCATAATGCCATGTATTTTGAATAATTAATGAAACATACAGCAAATATGTTTTTAACATGAACTAATTAGCATTATATTTTGTTCTAAATTTGTGAGATATTTAAATAAATAGATTCTTAAAAACTGTATACGAAAATATGGAACTGTTATTGAACATGTGCTTTAATCTCAACAGTCATATAATTTGCCTCAGTGTTCATATTAAAAAGTGATAAAGATTAAAAGGCAGCAGCTATATGACGACTGTATGCTGCAAATGAACACCGAATAATGATTGGTGCACTACAACGGTGGGACCACAGCGATGGGACTGCAACAGTGGGACCACAGCGATGGGACTGCAACGGTGGGACCACAGCGATGGGACTGCAACGCCAGGACTACTACAGTGGGACTGCAACGCCGGTATTACTACGATTGGACTGCAATGCCGGGACTAGTTCGGCGGGACCACAGCGGTGGGACTGCAACTTCAGGACTACTACGGTGTGACTGCAATGCCGGGGCTACTACGGCGGGACCACAGCGCTGGGACTACAACAGTTGGACTGCAACACAGGGACTACTAAGGTGGGACTGCAACGCCTGGACGACTACGGTGCGACTGCAACGCCGGAACTAGTTCGGAGGGACCACGGCGATGGGACTACTACGGTGTGACTGCAATGCCGGTAGTACAGTGGCGGATCCAGAGGGGGGGCCAGGGGACATGCCCCCCCCCAAAACGCATGACGGTTCGTATCATCTGGATTACGCATAGCTTCTCTGCGATTTACGCTCCGTATATCTTAAGCGTAGCTTGGACCCCCCCCCCCCAATACATTTTGCTGGATCCGCCACTGCGGTAGTACTACAGTGGGATTGCAACGCTGAGACTACTACGGTCAGACTGCAGCGCTGGGACTACTACGGTGGGACTGCAATGTCGGGACTACTACGTAGAGACTGCAACGCCGGGACTACTACGTAGAAAAATAGCAATGTGTCTAACGGGCAAATAATATTAAAGGTTCACAAAATAGAATAAAAACTTTCAAATTAAAACATGTATGTAATTTGTTCAAGCCTCACTGGTTCAAGCCTCTTTGGTGAATTGTTATTTAAATAAAATATTCAAACCAAGGGAATATATGTGAACTAAATGAAATTCATGAACTAAATGAACTATATTAACTAAATGAAATATGTGACCAAATGAAGTATGTGAACTAAATGAAATATATGACCTAAATTAAATATGTGAAACAATTGGAATATATGAACTAAATGAAATATATGACCTAATGAAATCTATGAACTAAATGAAATATGTGAAACAATTGAAATATATTAACTAAATGAAATATATGAACTGAATGAATTATGTGATACAATTGGAATATGTAAACTAAATGAAATATATTAACTAAATGAAATATGTGAACTAAATGAAGTATATGAACTAAATGAAATATGTGAACTGAATAAAGTATATGAACTAAATGAATTATGTGAAACAATTGGAATATATGAACTGAATGAAGTATATGAACTAAATGAATTATGTGAAACAATTGAAATATGTAAACTAAATGAAATATATGAATTAATAAAATATGTGAACTAAATGAAATATGCAACACAATTGAAATATGTGACTTAAATGAAATATATGACCTAATGAAATCTGTGAACTAAATGAAATATGTGAAACAATTGTAATATATGAACTAAATGAAATATATGAACTAAATAAAATATATGAAACAATGGAGATATGTGAACTAAATGAAATATATGAACTAAATGAAATATGCAAAACAATTGGAATATGTGAATTAAATGAAATATATGACCTAATGAAATCTATGAACTAAATTAAATATGTGAAACAATTGTAATATATGAACTGAATGAAATATATGAACTAAATGAATTATGGGAAACAATTGAAATATGTAAACTAAATGAAATATATTAACTAAAAGGAAATATATGAACTAAATGAAATATGTGATCAAATGGAATATATTATTTAAACTAAATGAAATATACGTACCAAATGAAATATATGAACTAAATGAAATATGTAAACTAAATGAAATGTATATAAAAACATATGAAATAAAGTATTATAAAAAAGAATTGAAATAAAAGAACTGAATTAAATGTTACTAAATAGAATATGTGAAAATATGTCGACTAAATGAAATATATAAATAATGCAATCCACTGATATATATTATTGACCACTGCACCAACTTTCAATTGACAACGAACGGAATGACTAACGCAACATGTGATATGGCTGATTAATATGCAAATATTCTTGCAGAAATAGCACGAATATTGTTCTGGTTTAATGTTTCCTTACACTAAATTCAATGCATAAACTACACATACACCTACTTACCCTTATATTATAGTATGTATATATTTACGTCTACGACTAATATAATCCCGTAATTACCCTAACGTGGTTCTTGAGATATAAACTGAATGTAACAGACGTTAACCTTTTATAAGGTTAGCAGGTGTTGATCAATAAAACCAATTAAGGCACAATACTTTTATCGTTTCTGCACAATCGTATATGAATTAATTCTATTGTTGATAAAAAAAACACATGTAATCCTATAACGTTTGAAATAAACAAAATTACATGCTTTGACTGGGAATAATTAGAGAATAAAAGTAAATTTGTGTTCCAGCTAAGTGTTATGAGTACACGTTCCCTATGTGGCGCGCCCTCTAGCGAGAGAGTGATTCTGTGACGTAGGAACTTCGTAAATGGATGTAAGCAATGTTGTTGTAAAAATACTCCGTTTCATTGTGTAATTGTTCATTTTTGAGAATAATGCAAGTCTCTAAAAAACAGTATACTTATAAGGATTGCAGATCATAATGGATAATGTGAACGACGTACTTATTTACGTCACAGAGTTCATTCGCCGACTGAGGGCGTGACTTAATAGAACGGTGTATAATCGTGAACTGAAAACATAATCCAACATTGTTGTTGATTGAAGACGGCATATTTAAGCCTTTTCTACCCTGGCTGGGGTCGTGGTTGTAGTGACAACAACTGGACGTCCCCGGGACGCAGCAAGCTGTATACAAAGAATAATACTTTATGTTATCAAAGCCAAGAATAATTATTAGAGGAGTGCATTGTTTTACAATAATATTACATGTAAATGGTGCGATTTGAAGTAAAATAATATTACAAATGAAATAAGTCCATATAATCTAGATACATTTAGTTGTATTTTGTGTTGTAATCGCCACACACTTCATATCAATCATAGTTTAAACCGGTCATTTTGTTATTATTTTATTGTGGTGGTGGTTTTGGGGACATGATTGGTATCAATGAAAATATTGTGTGGTTCCTTCCGTTTTTGAAACATATTTGTTTAACAAGTTGTTCGATCGTCGCTCAGGCAATACTATTTTTTTATATATTTAAAGATTCAATTTCATCGTATGAAAACTGGAAATCATTTTGTTTTTGTTAATCTAATTGTACAATTGCTGAGGATGCGTTTTACGTTATCTAAAAAGAAACTTGAATGAGTTGAAAACTAGTGCTGTATTTACCTGGCGATGGTAGTCAGCAGTTCCACGACCTTCTTTCAGTTCTTGGTATTGAGAGATTACACACAACAAGCAGTAAATCTAGTGTATAATATAACACATAGCAATGAATCGGAATACAAGGTTACAGATACAAATATATTTAAATGAATTACAAATACATGTATACATGAGTGTACACTTAGTATAGTAAATGTGATGTTCGTGTGACAAATCTGATTTACATTGTAGACAATGGGATTGGAAAATGTGTTTCGATTATCTCGTGAAAGTGTGTACTGCAAAGAAGCGTGTAGGGAGGATGGAGAATGATGTGAAACGGATTCCCATGACAACTATTATTTCACTTTCATGTATCAAAATACCACTTTGAATGATAGAAACGGAGTGTAATAAAATTTATATATGTCTAACCACGGCCTAGCCAGAGTTGACATGTTACATTTGTATGTAAATAAAATAAGATACATATATGGAATCGTGTGTGCTTTGTATATAATGACGAACGCCAGACTTTATCAAGTTAGATGTTGGTGTCATATTGAATTCAGCACTGTAATGTTAACACAATTATATCATGTGAGTACTACTGATACGATCATCTTCTATATGTAATGAATACTGTATTTTTCTACTAATACAATTACGTTATGCACTGCTGAAACTAATACGTCTTATGACAATGAGTACTGTGCTGTTCTACTAATAGAGTTTAGGCCTATTGTTAATACCATTACATGCCATATGTAATGATTACTGTATTACTATACAGCTAATACAATTATATCATCAAGGCAGTGAAGAACAATGCATGTTTGTGCTATAGTATGAAACTCGTTACGAAAGCTATAAAAATAGTGTGTTTTTTCAAAATCAGAATAATCTCGGCATTTAGTAACTATTAAACAGCATATTTGCATATTCCTAGGTGTAGAGTAATTATCGTATGTCCATCCTAATATTACAACTGGGACAAATAATGTAGACATTTGCGACGGACATATTTATTAGATATGATAGGCCCTATGTGACCATGGCATATTCCTTGTCAGACCGTAACATAGTCCTGGTGTGACCGTGACATATATAGTCCTTATGTGACCATGACATAGTCCTTGTGTGACCATGACATAGTCCATGTGTGACCGTGACACAGTCCTTGTGTGACCGTGATATAGTCCTTTTGTGACCGTGACATAGTCCTTGTGTGACAGTGACATAGTCCTTGTGTGACCATGACATAGTCCTTATGTGACCGTGACATAGTCCTTGTTTGACAGTGACATAGTCCTTGTGTGACCATGACATAGTCCTTGTGTGACCGTGACATAGTCCTTGTGTGACCATGATATAGTCCTTGTGTGGCCATGACATAGTCCTTGTGTGACAGTGACAATATCCTTTTGTGCCTGTGACATAGTCCCGAAGTGACAGTGACATAGTCCTCGTGTGACCATGACATAGTCCATATGTGATCATGACATATAGTCCTGGTGTGACAATCACATAGTCCTTGTGTGACCGTGACTTAGTCCTTTTGTGATAGTGGCATAGTCATTGTGTGACCATGATATAGTCCTTGTGTGACCATGACATAGTCCTTGTGTGACCATGACATAGTCTTTGTGGGACCGTGACATAGTCCTTGTGGGACCGTGACACAGTCCTTGTGTGACCATGACATAGTCCCTGTGTGACAGTGACATAGTCCTTGTGTGACCATGATATAGTCCATGTGTGACCATCACATAGTCCTTGTGTGACCATCACATAGTCCTTGTGTGACCATCACATAGTCCTTGTGTGACCGTGACATAGTCCTTGTGTGACAGTGACATAGTCCTTGTGTGACAGTGACATAGTCCTTGTGTGACTGTGATATAGTCCTTGTGTGACCATCACATATTCCTTGTGTGACCATGACATAGTCCTTGTGTGACCGTGACACAGTCCTTGTGTGACCGTGATATAGTCCTGGTGTGACCGTGACATAGTCCTCGTGTGACATTGACATAGTCTTTGTGTGACAGTGACATAGTCATTGTGTGACCGTGATATAGTCCTGGTGTGACCGTGACATAGTCCTTGTGTGGCAGTGACATAGTCCTTGTGTGATCGTGACATAGTCCTTGTGTGACCATGACATAGTCCTTGTGTGACATGACATAGTCCTTGTGTGACCATGACATAGTCCTTGTGGGACCGTGACATAGTCCTTGTGGGACCGTGACACAGTCCTTGAGTGACCATGACATAGTCCTTGTGTGACAGTGACATAGTCCTTGTGTGACCATGACATAGTCCTTGTGTGACTATGACATAGTCCTTGTGCGACCATGACATAGTCCTTGTGTGACCATGATATAGTCCTTGTGTGACCATGACATAGTCCTTGTGTCACTATGACATAGTCCTTGTGTGACCGTGACATAGTCCCTGTGTGACCATGACATAGTCCTTGTGTGACCATGACATATTCCTTGCGGGACCGTGACATAGTCATTGTGGGACCGGGACATAGTCCTTGTGTGACCGTGATATAGTCCTGGTGTGACAGTGACATAGTCCTTGTGTGACCATGACATATTCCTTGCGGGACCGTGACATAGTCATTGTGTGACCATCACATAGTCCTTGTGTGACCATGACATAGTCCTTGTGTGACCGTGACATAGTCCTTGTGTGACAGTGACATAGTCCTTGTGTGACCGTGATATAGTCCTTGTGTGACCATCACATATTCCTTGTGTGACCATGACATAGTCCTTGTGTGACCGTGACACTGTCCTTGTGTGACCATGACATAGTCCTTGTGTGACCATCACATAGTCCTTGTGTGACCATGACATAGTCCTTATGTGACCGTGACACAGTCCTTGTGTGGCCGTGACATAGTCCTTGTGTGACAGTGACATAGTCCTTGTGTGACCGTGATATAGTCCTTGTGTGACTATCACATATTCCTTGTGTGACCATGACATAGTCCTTGTGTGACCATGATATAGTCCTGGTGTGACCGTGACATAGTCCTTGTGTGACAGAGACATAGTCCTAGTGTGACCATGACATAGTCCTTGTGTGACCATGACATAGTCCTTGTTTGACCATGACATAGTCCTTGTGGGACCGTGACATAGTCCTTTTGTGATAGTGGCATAGTCCTTGTGTGACCATGATATAGTCCTTGTGTGACCATGACATAGTCCTTGTGTGACTATGACATAGTCCTTGTGTGACCAAGACATAGTCCTTGTGTGACCGAGATATAGTCCTGGTATGACCATGACATAGTCCTTGTGTGACCGTGACACTGTCCTTGTGTGACCGTAATATAGTCCTGGTGTGACCGTGACATAGTCCTTATGTGACCATGACATAGTCCTTGTGTGACATGACATAGTCCTTGTGTGACCGTGATATTGTCCTGGTGTGACCGTGACATAGTCCTTGTGCGACAGTGACATAGTCCTTGTGTGACCATGACATAGTCCTTGTGTGACCGTGACATAGTCCTTGTGTGACCATGACATAGTCCTTGTGTGACAGTGACATAGTCCTTGTGTGATCGTGACATAGTCCTTTTGAGACCGTGATATAGTCCTTGTGTGATCGTGACACTGTACTTGTGTGACCATGACATAGTCCTTGTGTGACAGTGACATAGTCCTGGTTTGACCGTGACATAGTCCTTGTGTGACCGTGACAATATCCTTTTGTGCCTGTGACATAGTCCCGGTGTGACAATGACATAGTCCTTGTGTGACCATGACATAGTCCATATGTGATCATGACATATAGTCCTGTTGTGACAATCACATAGTCCTTGTGTGACCGTGACATAGTTCTTTTGTGATAGTGGCATAGTCCTTGTGTGACCATGATATAGTCCTTGTGTGACCATGACATAGTCCTTGTGTGACCATGACATAGTCCTTGTGGGACCGTGACATAGTCCTTGTGTGACAGTGACATAGTCCTTGTGTGACCATGATATAGTCCTGGTGTGACCAAGACATAGTCCTTGTGTGACCGAGATATAGTCCTGGTATGACCATGACATAGTCCTTGTGTGACCGTGACACTGTCCTTGTGTGACCGTAATATAGTCCTGGTGTGACCGTGACATAGTCCTTATGTGACCATGACATAGTCCTTGTGTGACATGACATAGTCCTTGTGTGACCGTGATATTGTCCTGGTGTGACCGTGACATAGTCCTTGTGCGACAGTGACATAGTCCTTGTGTGACCATGACATAGTCCTTGTGTGACCGTGACATAGTCCTTGTGTGACCATGACATAGTCCTTGTGTGACAGTGACATAGTCCTTGTGTGATCGTGACATAGTCCTTTTGAGACCGTGATATAGTCCTTGTGTGATCGTGACACTGTACTTGTGTGACCATGACATAGTCCTTGTGTGACAGTGACATAGTCCTGGTTTGACCGTGACATAGTCCTTGTGTGACCGTGACAATATCCTTTTGTGCCTGTGACATAGTCCCGGTGTGACAATGACATAGTCCTTGTGTGACCATGACATAGTCCATATGTGATCATGACATATAGTCCTGTTGTGACAATCACATAGTCCTTGTGTGACCGTGACATAGTTCTTTTGTGATAGTGGCATAGTCCTTGTGTGACCATGATATAGTCCTTGTGTGACCATGACATAGTCCTTGTGTGACCATGACATAGTCCTTGTGGGACCGTGACATAGTCCTTGTGTGACAGTGACATAGTCCTTGTGTGACCATGATATAGTCCTGGTGTGACCATCACATAGTCCTTGTGTGACCATGACATAGTCCTTGTGTGACCGTGACACAGTCCTTGTGTGACCATGACATAGTCCTTGTGTGATCATCACATAGTCCTTGTGTGACCATGACATAATCCTTGTGTGACCGTGACATAGTCCTTGTGTGACAGTGACATAGTCCTTGTGTGACCGTGATATAGTCCTTGTGTGACCATCACATATTCCTTGTGTGACCATGACATAGTCCTTGTGTGACCGTGACACAGTCCTTGTGTGACCATGACATAGTCCTTGTGTGACCATGACATAGTCTTTGTGTGACCATGACATAGTCCTTATGTGACCGTGACACAGTCCTTGTGTGACCGTGACATAGTCCTTGTGTGACAGTGACATAGTCCTTGTGTGACCGTGATATAGTCCTTATGTGACTATCACATATTCCTTGTGTGACCATGACATAGTCCTTGTGTGACCATGATATAGTCCTGGTGTGACCGTGACATAATCCTTGTGTGATAGTGACATAGTCCTTGTGTGACCATGATATAGTCCTTGTGGGACCATGACATAGTCCTTGTGTGACCATGACATAGTCCTTGTGGGACCGTGGCATAGTACTTGTGGGACCGTGACACTGTACTTGTGTGACCATGACATAGTCCTTGTGTGACAGTGACATAGTCCTGGTTTGACCATGACATAGTCCTTGTGTGACAGTGACACAGTCCTTGTGTGACCATGACATAGTCCTTGTGTGATCATCACATAGTCCTTGTGTGACCATGACATAATCCTTGTGTGACCGTGACATAGTCCTTGTGTGACAGTGACATAGTCCTTGTGTGACCGTGATATAGTCCTTGTGTGACCATCACATATTCCTTGTGTGACCATGACATAGTCCTTGTGTGACCGTGACACAGTCCTTGTGTGACCATGACATAGTCCTTGTGTGACCATGACATAGTCTTTGTGTGACTATGACATAGTCCTTATGTGACCGTGACACAGTCCTTGTGTGACCGTGACATAGTCCTTGTGTGACAGTGACATAGTCCTTGTGTGACCGTGATATAGTCCTTGTGTGACTATCACATATTTCTTGAGTGACCATGACATAGTCCTTGTGTGACCATGATATAGTCCTTGTGTGACATGACATAGTCCTTGTGTGACCATGACATAGTCCTTGTGGGACCGTGACATAGTCCTTGTGGGACCGTGACACAGTCCTTGAGTGACCATGACATAGTCCTTGTGTGACAGTGACACAGTCCTTGTGTGACCGTGATATAGTCCTTGTGGGACCGTGATATAGTCCTTGTGGGACCGTGACATAGTCCTTGTGTGACTATGACATAGTCCTTGTGCGACCATGACATAGTCCTTGTGTGACCATGATATAGTCCTTGTGTGACCATGACATAGTCCTTGTGTCACTATGACATAGTCCTTGTGTGACCGTGACATAGTCCCTGTGTGACCATGACATAGTCCTTGTGTGACCATGACATATTCCTTGCGGGACCGTGACATAGTCATTGTGGGACCGGGACATAGTCCTTGTGTGACCGTGATATAGTCCTGGTGTGACAGTGACATAGTCCTTGTGTGACCATGACATATTCCTTGCGGGACCATGACATAGTCATTGTGTGACCATCACATAGTCCTTGTGTGACCATGACATAGTCCTTGTGTGACCGTGACATAGTCCTTGTGTGACAGTGACATAGTCCTTGTGTGACCGTGATATAGTCCTTGTGTGACCATCACATATTCCTTGTGTGACCATGACATAGTCCTTGTGTGACCGTGACACTGTCCTTGTGTGACCATGACATAGTCCTTGTGTGACCATCACATAGTCCTTGTGTGACAGTGACATAGTCCTAGTGTGACCATGACATAGTCCTTGTGTGACCATGACATAGTCCTTGTGTGACCATGACATAGTCCTTGTGGGACCGCGACATAGTCCTTGTGGGACCGTGACACAGTCCTTGTGTGACCATGACATAATCCTTGTGTGATAGTGACATAGTCCTTGTGTGACCATGATATAGTCCTTGTGGGACCATGACATAGTCCTTGTGTGACCATGACATAGTCCTTGTGGGACCGTGGCATAGTACTTGTGGGACCGTGACACTGTACTTGTGGGACCATGACATAGTCCTTGTGTGACAGTGACATAGTCCTGGTTTGACCGTGACATAGTCCTTGTGTGACCGTGACAATATCCTTTTGTGACTGTGACATAGTCCCGGTGTGACAGTGACATAGTCCTCGTGTGACCATGACATAGTCCTTATGTGATCATGACATATAGTCCTGGTGTGACAATGACATAGTCCTTGTGTGACCGTGACATAGTCCTTTTGTGACCATGACATAGTCCTTGTGTGACCGTGACATAGTCCTTGTGTGACCGTGACATAGTCATTGTGTGACCATGACATAGTCCTTATGTGATCATGACATATATTCCTGGTGTGACCATGACATAGTCCTTGTGTGACCATGACATAGACCTTGTGTTACCGTGATATAGTCCTATTGTGACCGTGACATAGTCCTTGTGTGACCGTGATATAGGCCTTTTGTGACCGAGATATAGTCCTTGTGTGATCGTGACATAGTCCTTGTGTGACCATGACATAGTCCTTTTGTGACCGTGACATAGTCCCGGTGTGACAGTTACATAGTCCTCGTGTGACCGCGATATAGTCCTTGTGTGACCGTGACATAGTCCTTATGTGACCATGACATAGTCCTTGTGTGACCATGACATAGTCCTTGTGTGACAGTAACATAGTCCTTGTGTGACTGTGATATAGTCTTTGTGTGACCATCACATATTCCTTGTGTGACCATGACATAGTCCTTGTGTGACCATGACACAGTCCTTGTGTGACAGTGACATAGTCCTTGTGTGACTGTTATATAGTCTTTGTGTGTCCATCACATATTCCTTGTGTGACCATGACATAGTCCTTGTGTGACCGTGACACAGTCCTTGTGTGACCGTGATATAGTCCTGGTGTGACCGTGACATAGTCCTTGAGTGACATTGACATAGTCTTTGTGTGACAGTGACATAGTCCTTGCGTGACCGTGATATAGTCATGGTGTGATTGTGACATAGTCCTTGTGTGACAGTGACATAGTCCTTGTGTGACCATGATATAGTCCTTGTGTGACCGTGACATAGTCCTTGTGTGACCATGACATAGTCCTTATGTGACCGTGACATAGTCCTTGTGTGACCATGACATAGTCTTTGTGTGACAGTGACATAGTCCTTGTGTGACCGTGATATAGTCGTGGTGTGACCGTGACATAGTCCTTGTTTGACAGTGACATAGTCCTTGTGTGACCATGACATAGTCCTTGTGTGACCGTGACATAGTCCTTGTGTGACCATGATATAGTCCTTGTGTGACCATGACATAGTCCTTGTGTGACAGTGACAATATCCTTTTGTGCCTGTGACATAGTCCCGGTGTGACAGTGACATAGTCCTCGTGTGACCATGACATAGTCCATATGTGATCATGACATATAGTCCTGGTGTGACAATCACATAGTCCTTGTGTGACCGTGACTTAGTCCTTTTGTGATAGTGGCATAGTCATTGTGTGACCATGATATAGTCCTTGTGTGACCATGACATAGTCCTTGTGTGACCATGACATAGTTTTTGTGGGACCGTGACATAGTCCTTGTGGGACCGTGACACAGTCCTTGTGTGACCATGACATAGTCCCTGTGAGACAGTGACATAGTCCTTGTGTGACCATGACATAGTCCATGTGTGACCATCACATAGTCCTTGTGTGACCATCACATAGTCCTTGTGTGACCATCACATAGTCCTTGTGTGACCGTGACATAGTCCTTGTGTGACAGTGACATAGTCCTTGTGTGACAGTGACATAGTCCTTGTGTGACTGTGATATAGTCCTTGTGTGACCATCACATATTCCTTGTGTGACCATGACATAGTCCTTGTGTGACCGTGACACAGTCCTTGTGTGACCGTGATATAGTCCTGGTGTGACCGTGACATAGTCCTCGTGTGACATTGACATAGTCTTTGTGTGACAGTGACATAGTCATTGTGTGAACGTGATATAGTCCTGGTGTGACCGTGACATAGTCCTTGTGTGACAGTGACATAGTCCTTGTGTGATCGTGACATAGTCCTTGTGTGACCATGACATAGTCCTTGTGTGACATGACATAGTCCTTGTGTGACCATGACATAGTCCTTGTGGGACCGTGACATAGTCCTTGTGGGACTGTGACACAGTCCTTGAGTGACCATGACATAGTCCTTGTGTGACAGTGACATAGTCCTTGTGTGACCATGATATAGTCCTTGTGTGACTATGACATAGTCCTTGTGCGACCATGACATAGTCCTTGTGTGACCATGATATAGTCCTTGTGTGACCATGACATAGTCCTTGTGTCACTATGACATAGTCCTTGTGTGACCGTGACATAGTCCCTGTGTGACCATGACATAGTCCTTGTGTGACCATGACATATTCCTTGCGGGACCGTGACATAGTCATTGTGGGACCGGGACATAGTCCTTGTGTGACCGTGATATAGTCCTGGTGTGACAGTGACATAGTCCTTGTGTGACCATGACATATTCCTTGCGGGACCGTGACATAGTCATTGTGTGACCATCACATAGTCCTTGTGTGACCATGACATAGTCCTTGTGTGACCGTGACATAGTCCTTGTGTGACAGTGACATAGTCCTTGTGTGACCGTGATATAGTCCTTGTGTGACCATCACATATTCCTTGTGTGACCATGACATAGTCCTTGTGTGACCGTGCCACTGTCCTTGTGTGACCATGACATAGTCCTTGTGTGACCATCACATAGTCCTTGTGTGACCATGACATAGTCCTTATGTGACCGTGACACAGTCCTTGTGTGGCCGTGACATAGTCCTTGTGTGACAGTGACATAGTCCTTGTGTGACCGTGATATAGTCCTTGTGTGACTATCACATATTCCTTGTGTGACCATGACATAGTCCTTGTGTGACCATGATATAGTACTGGTGTGACCGTGACATAGTCCTTGTGTGACAGAGACATAGTCCTAGTGTGACCATGACATAGTCCTTGTGTGACCATGACATAGTCCTTGTTTGACCATGACATAGTCCTTGTGGGACCGTGACATAGTCCTTTTGTGATAGTGGCATAGTCCTTGTGTGACCATGATATAGTCCTTGTGTGACCATGACATAGTCCTTGTGTGACTATGACATAGTCCTTGTGTGACCAAGACATAGTCCTTGTGTGACCGAGATATAGTCCTGGTATGACCATGACATAGTCCTTGTGTGACCGTGACACAGTCTTTGTGTGACCGTAATATAGTCCTGGTGTGACCGTGACATAGTCCTTATGTGACCATGACATAGTCCTTGTGTGACATGACATAGTCCTTGTGTGACCGTGATATTGTCCTGGTGTGACCGTGACATAGTCCTTGTGCGACAGTGACATAGTCCTTGTGTGACCATGACATAGTCCTTGTGTGACCGTGACATAGTCCTTGTGTGACCATGACATAGTCCTTGTGTGACCGTGACATAGTCCTTGTGTGACAGTGACATAGTCCTTGTGTGATCGTGACATAGTCCTTTTGTGACCGTGATATAGTCCTTGTGTGATCGTGACACTGTACTTGTGTGACCATGACATAGTCCTTGTGTGACAGTGACATAGTCCTGGTTTGACCGCGACATAGTCCTTGTGTGACCGTGACAATATCCTTTTGTGCCTGTGACATAGTCCCGGTGTGACAATGACATAGTCCTTGTGTGACCATGACATAGTCCATATGTGATCATGACATATAGTCCTGTTGTGACAATCACATAGTCCTTGTGTGACCGTGACATAGTTCTTTTGTGATAGTGGCATAGTCCTTGTGTGACCATGACATAGTCCTTGTGTGACCATGACATAGTCCTTGTGTGACCATGACATAGTCCTTGTGGGACCGTGACATAGTCCTTGTGTGACAGTGACATAGTCCTTGTGTGACCATGATATAGTCCTGGTGTGACCATCACATAGTCCTTGTGTGACCATGACATAGTCCTTGTGTGACCGTGACACAGTCCTTGTGTGACCATGACATAGTCCTTGTGTGATCATCACATAGTCCATGTGTGACCATGACATAATCCTTGTGTGACCGTGACATAGTCCTTGTGTGACAGTGACATAGTCCTTGTGTGACCGTGATATAGTCCTTGTGTGACCATCACATATTCCTTGTGTGACCATGACATAGTCCTTGTGTGACCGTGACACAGTCCTTGTGTGACCATGACATAGTCCTTGTGTGACCATGACATAGTCTTTGTGTGACCATGACATAGTCCTTATGTGACCGTGACACAGTCCTTGTGTGACCGTGACATAGTCCTTGTGTGACAGTGACATAGTCCTTGTGTGACCGTGATATAGTCCTTGTGTGACTATCACATATTCCTTGTGTGACCATGACATAGTCCTTGTGTGACCATGAGATAGTCCTGGTGTGACCGTGACATAGTCCTTGTGTGACAGTGACATAGTCCTAGTGTGACCATGACATAGTCCTTGTGTGACCATGACATAGTCCTTGTGTGACCATGACATAGTCCTTGTGGGACCGCGACATAGTCCTTGTGGGACCGTGACACAGTCCTTGTGTGACCATGACATAATCCTTGTGTGATAGTGACATAGTCCTTGTGTGACCATGACATAGTCCTTGTGGGACCGTGACATAGTCCTTGTGTGACCATGACATAGTCCTTGTGGGACCGTGGCATAGTACTTGTGGGACCGTGACACTGTACTTGTGTGACCATGACATAGTCCTTGTGTGACAGTGACATAGTCCTGGTTTGACCGTGACATAGTCCTTGTGTGACCGTGACAATATCCTTTTGTGACCGTGACATAGTCCTTGTGTGACCATGATATAGTCCTTGTGTGACCATGACATAGTCCTTGTGGGACCGTGGCATAGTACTTGTGGGACCGTGACACTGTACTTGTGTGACCATGACATAGTCCTTGTGTGACAGTGACATAGTCCTGGTTTGACCGTGACATAGTCCTTGTGTGACCATGACATAGTCCTTGTGGGACCGTGGCATAGTACTTGTGTGACCATGACACTGTACTTGTGTGACCATGACATAGTCCTTGTGTGACCGTGACAATATCCTTTTGTAACCGTGACATAGTCCTTGTGTGACCATGATATAGTCCTTGTGTGACCATGACATAGTCCTTGTGTGACAGTGACAATATCCTTTTGTGCCTGTGACATAGTCCCGGTGTGACAGTGACATAGTCCTCGTGTGACCATGACATAGTCCATATGTGATCATGACATATAGTCCTGGTGTGACAATCACATAGTCCTTGTGTGACCGTGACTTAGTCCTTTTGTGATAGTGGCATAGTCATTGTGTGACCATGATATAGTCCTTGTGTGACCATGACATAGTCCTTGTGTGACCATGACATAGTCTTTGTGGGACCGTGACATAGTCCTTGTGGGACCGTGACACAGTCCTTGTGTGACCATGACATAGTCCCTGTGTGACAGTGACATAGTCCTTGTGTGACCATGATATAGTCCATGTGTGACCATCACATAGTCCTTGTGTGACCATCACATAGTCCTTGTGTGACCATCACATAGTCCTTGTGTGACCGTGACATAGTCCTTGTGTGACAGTGACATAGTCCTTGTGTGACAGTGACATAGTCCTTGTGTGACTGTGATATAGTCCTTGTGTGACCATCACATATTCCTTGTGTGACCATGACATAGTCCTTGTGTGACCGTGACACAGTCCTTGTGTGACCGTGATATAGTCCTGGTGTGACCGTGACATAGTCCTCGTGTGACATTGACATAGTCTTTGTGTGACAGTGACATAGTCATTGTGTGACCGTGATATAGTCCTGGTGTGACCGTGACATAGTCCTTGTGTGACAGTGACATAGTCCTTGTGTGATCGTGACATAGTCCTTGTGTGACCATGACATAGTCATTGTGTGACATGACATAGTCCTTGTGTGACCATGACATAGTCCTTGTGGGACCGTGACATAGTCCTTGTGGGACTGTGACACAGTCCTTGAGTGACCATGACATAGTCCTTGTGTGACAGTGACACAGTCCTTGTGTGACCATGACATAGTCCTTGTGTGACCATGATATAGTCCTTGTGTGACCATGACATAGTCCTTGTGTCACTATGACATAGTCCTTGTGTGACCGTGACATAGTCCCTGTGTGACCATGACATAGTCCTTGTGTGACCATGACATATTCCTTGCGGGACCGTGACATAGTCATTGTGGGACGGGGACATAGTCCTTGTGTGACCGTGATATAGTCCTGGTGTGACAGTGACATAGTCCTTGTGTGACCATGACATATTCCTTGCGGGACCGTGACATAGTCATTGTGTGACCATCACATAGTCCTTGTGTGACCATGACATAGTCCTTGTGTGACCGTGACATAGTCCTTGTGTGACAGTGACATAGTCCTTGTGTGACCGTGATATAGTCCTTGTGTGACCATCACATATTCTTTGTGTGACCATGACATAGTCCTTGTGTGACCGTGACACTGTCCTTGTGTGACCATGACATAGTCCTTGTGTGACCATCACATAGTCCTTGTGTGACCATGACATAGTCCTTATGTGACCGTGACACAGTCCTTGTGTGGCCGTGACATAGTCCTTGTTTGACAGTGACATAGTCCTTGTGTGACCGTGATATAGTCCTTGTGTGACTATCACATATTCCTTGTGTGACCATGACATAGTCCTTGTGTGACCATGATATAGTCCTTATGTGATCATGACATATATTCCTGGTGTGACCATGACATAGTCCTTGTGTGACCGTGACATAGTCCTTGTGTTACCGTGACATAGTCCTTTTGTGACTGTGACATAGTCCTTGTGTGACCGTGACATAGTCCTTTTGTGACCGTGATATAGTCCTTGTGTGATCGTGACATAGTCCTTGTGTGACCATGACATAGTCCTTTTGTGACCGTGACATAGTCCCGGTGTGACAGTGACATAGTCCTTGTGTGACCATAACATAGTCCTTTTGTGACCGTGACACAGTCCTTGTGTGACCGTGACATAGTCCTTGTGTAACAGTGACATAGTCCTTGTGTGACTGTGATATAGTCCTTGTGTGACCATCACATATTCCTTGTGTGACCATGACATAGTCCTTGTGTGACCATGACACAGTCCTTGTGTGACCGTGATATAGTCCTGGTGTGACCGTGACATAGTCCTTGTGTGACATTGACATAGTCTTTGTGTGATAGTGACATAGTCCTTGTGTGACCGTGATATAGTCCTGGTGTGACCATGACATAGTCTTTGTGTGACAGTGACATAGTCCTTGTGTGACCATGACATGGTCCTTGTGTGACTATGACATAGTCCTTATGTGACCATGACATAGTCCTTGTGGGACCGTGACATAGTCATTGTGGGACCGTGACACAGTCCTTGTGTGACCGTGACATAGTCCTTATGTGACCATGACATAGTTCTTGTGTGACCATGACATAGTCCTTGTGTGACCATCACATAGTCCTTGTGTGACCATGACATAGTCCTTATGTGACCGTGACACAGTCCTTGTGTGACCGTGACATAGTCCTTTTGTGACAGTGACATAGTTCTTGTGTGACCGTGATATAGTCCTTGTGTGACCATCACATATTCCTTGTGTGACCATGACATAGTCCTTGTGTGACCGTGACACAGTCCTTGTGTGACCGTGATATAGTCCTGGTGTGACCGTGACATAGTCCTTGTGTGACATTGACATAGTCTTTGTATGACAGAGACATAGTCCTTGTGTGACCGTGATATAGTCCTGGTGTGACCGTGACATAGTCCTTGTGTGACAGGGACATAGTCCTTGTGGGACCGTGACATAGTCCTTGTGGGACCGTGACACAGTCCTTGTGTGACCATGATATAGTCCTTGTGTGACAGTGACATGATCCTTGTGTGACCATGATATAGTCCTTGTGTGACCATGACATAGTCCTTGTGTCACCATGACATAGTCCTTGTGTGACCGTGACATAGTCCTTGTGTCACCATGACATAGTCCTTGTGTGACTATGACATAGTCCTTGTGTGACCATGACATAGTCCTTGTGGGACCGTGACATAGTCATTGTGGGACCGTGACACAGTCCTTGTGTGACATGGCATAATCATTGTGTGATAGTGACATAGTCCTTGTGTGACCATGATATAGTCCTTGTGTGACCATGACATAGTCCTTGTGTGACCATGACATAGTCCTTGTGGGACAGTGACATAGTCCTTGTGGGACCGTGACACAGTCCTTGTGTGACCATGACATAGTCCTTGTGTGATAGTGACATAGTCCTTGTGTGACCATGATATAGTCCTTGTGTGACCATGACATAGTCCTTGTGTGACCATGACATAGTCCTTGTGTGACCATGACATAGTCCTTGTGTGACCATGACATAGTCCTTGTGTGACAGTGACATAGTCCTTGTGTGACCATGATATAGTCCTTGTGTGACCATGACATAGTCCTTGTGTCACTATGACATAGTCCTTGTGTGACCGTGACATAGTCCTTGTGTGACCATGACATAGTCCTTGTGTGACCATGACATAGTCCTTGTGGGACCGTGACATAGTCATTGTGGGACCGTGACACAGACCTTGTGTGACCATGACATAGTCCTTGTGTGACAGTAACATAGTCCTTGTGTGACCATGATATAGTCCTGGTGTGACCGTGACATAGTCCTTGTGTGACCGTGACATAGTCCTTGTGTGACAGTGACATAGTCCTTGTGTGACCGTGATATAGTCCTTGTGTGACCATCACATAGTCCTTGTGTGACCATGACATAGTCCTTGTGTGACCGTGACACAGTCCTTGTGTGACCGTGATATAGTCCTGGTGTGACCGTGACATAGTCCTTGTGTGACAGTGACATAGTCTTTGTGTGACAGTGACATAGTCCTTGTGTGACCGTGATAAAGTCCTGGTGTGGCCGTGACATAGTCCTTGTGTGACAGTGTCATAATCCTTGTGTGACCATGACATAGTCCTTGTGTGACCGTGACATAGTCCTTGTGTGACCATGACATAGTCCTTGTGTGACCATGACATAGCCCTTGTGTGACCATGACATAGTCCTTGTGGGACCGTGACATAGTCCTTGTGGGACCGTGACACAGTCCCTGTGTGACCATGACATAATCCTTGTGTGATAGTGGCATAGTTCTTGTGTGACCATGATATAGTCCTTATGTGACCATGACATAGTCCTTGTGTGACCATGACATAGTCCTTATGGGACCGTGACATAGTCCTTGTGGGACCGTGACACAGTCCTTGTGTGACCATGACATAGTCCTTGTGTGACAGTGACATAGTCCTTGTGTGACCATGATATAGTCCTTGTGTGACCATGACATAGTCCTTGTGTCACCATGACATAGTCCTTGTGCGACCATGACATAGTCCTTGTGGGACCGTGATATAGTCCTTGTGTGACCATGACATAGTCCTTGTGTGACCATGACATAGTCCTTGTGGGACCGTGACATAGTCATTGTGGGACCGTGACACAGTCATTGTGTGACAATGACATAGTCCTTGTGTCACCATGACATAGTCCTTGTGTGACCGTGACATAGTCCTTGTGTGACCATGACATAGTCCTTGTGTGACCATGACATAGTCCTTGTGGGACCGTGACATAGTCACTGTGGGACCGTGACACAGACCTTGTGCAACCATGATATAGTCCTGGTGTGACCGTGACATAGTCCTTGTGTGACAGTGACATAGTCCTTGTGTGACCGTGATATAGTCCTTGTGTGACAGTGACATAGTCCTTGTGTGACAGTGATATAGTCCTTGTGTGACAGTGACATAGTCCTTGTGTGACAGTGACATAGTCCTTGTGTGACAGTGACATAGTCCTTGTATGACCGTGATATAGTCCTTATGTGACAGTGACATAGTCCTTGTGTGACAGTGACATAGTCCTTGTGTGACAGTGACATAGTCCTTGTGTGACAGTGACATAGTCCTTGTGTGACCGTGACATAGTCCTTGTATGACCGTAATATAGTCCTTGTGTGACAGTGACATAGTCCTTGTGTGACAGTGACATAGTCCTTGTGTGACAGTGACATAGTCCTTGTGTGACAGTGACATAGTCCTTGTGTGACAGTGACATAGTCCTGGTGTGACCATGACATAGTCCTTATGTGACAGTGACATAGTCCTTGTATGACCGTGATATAGTCCTTATGTGACAGTGACATAGTCCTTGTGTGACCGATATAGTCCTTGTGTGACAGTGACATAGTCCTTGTGACATAGTCCTTGTGTGACAGTGACATAGTCCTGGCGTGACCGTTATATAGTCCTGGTGTGACCGTGACATAGTCCTTGTGTGACCGTGACGTAGTCCTTATGTGACAGTGACATAGTCCTTGTGTGACCGTGACACAGTCCTTGTGTGACAGTGACATAGTCCTGGTGTGACCGTTATATAGTCCTGGTGTGACCGTGACATAGTCCTGGTGTGACCGTGACATTGTCTTTGTGTGACAGTGACATAGTCCTTGTGTGACAGTGACATAGTCCCGGTGTGACCGTGATATAGTCCTGGTGTGACCGTGACATAGTCCTTGTGTGACAGTGACATAGTCCTTGTGTGACAGTGATATGGTCCTGGTGTGACCTATGCACCTTTGAATATCGAATTTCTCTTATGTTCTTAATGTCAGTCTAATCCATCAATATTAACTAAAGACAACAGCTCTGTCATAATTCGATTAGAAATAAAATTAGGCACAGAATAGGAAACTGTCAAGTAAATCTAATCGATGGTCTTTACAATTTTACGGTCTAATTGTTTCATCAGAAAAATAGGGGCAATTCATGTAAACACCGACAACAAGAGACACTCATAATGTGAAGCATAATGTGAACTGGGTATATGCCGTGATGTATGCCTGAAGAAAATGGTGCGTTGTATTGCAAATTTTAAGTAAAATACGTACGTTGATAGTGTTGAAGATGACGAACCAGATGATGTTAGACCAGGTAACCCAGGAACTAAAGCTCTAGAAAAAAATATTGTATTTTCTAATAAACATAGTGTAGCATGTTTTGTGTTGTTTTTTTAAACGACTTTGTGTACATCATGCCATTACAAACACATATAGTATGTGAAGGCAGGGGGGGTTCAAGGGGCGGGCGCCAATCTGAACCCGCAGTTATTCTTACACTTAATTCCCACAACGCAACGCGTCAATAACGTCATTGAAACGGTACGCCTTCTCTCAATGAACATCACGGATCTGCCTCTAGGGGTGACTGAGTGGCAAGATGTGAACTAGGTGAAATGAAGCACCTATTTTGAACAAGTACGTAAGCCAAACACCACATCATGGCAATTATGAAACACCGACATGTGTGTCTCCCTCCGCCGAGCAAACATTCGCATTACTTTGTTTTTGTTTGTTTGTTTTTAAGTACGAAGACATGGCGCCAATGCTTTCTTTGTGTGAGACGGAAGTCACTTCATGGATTATTAGATTTCCATAAACAACAAAGATAGCGTTTTATTGAAAACAGGTTACAACAATCAAAATATTGTTTTAATTTCTTAAAACCACGTCATTTCATTCGTACATTCAATCATTCCATTCGATCCTCTGTAATACAGATTTAATACAGATATGCTATTATTTCGTTCGGGCATTTCTTTTCTTTCAAATATTTCACTGATACAGTTTGTTCGGGCTATGAGACAACACCCAAAATGTACTTTCATTATTATTTTTCTGGCGCCTAATCCCGAAAGTAAAATATGGTGGACCAAACTCCGCCCGACCGTCATATGCTCGGGAGTTAGAAGGTTCTTATTTTAATCAGATTGGTTAGAATATCATTGTCAGAATATTAGAATTCGAATTTGTAACAAAAATGTACTAAATATATAGCTATAATATTCAAACAGTCCATGCAAGCTTCAAGCAACCTTATTATAAAAATATATATAGATTAAAATTACGGCGTATATCGAACTGCGAACCCGCTCTACACGAACGGAGTTAATATTTAAACAAACTAGTCATTGCAGTAGGTTAGACCTGAACTATCTTAACATTTTAGCGCGTCTACGGTTCGCGTCGCTGTCTCGGATGCCACGAGAGTGATATGACGGAAGAATGTATAGTCAACTGTCCTGATTGAAAGTGGGGTTATTATTCCATTGCTGTTTTTCAATGTTATTTTTTTTTCGAGTTCTGTGATGGTTTTTAACAAATTAATGTGAACTTCACTACCCGTGGAAGAAAAAAGAGTTCCGAGTAAGTCGTGTTAGTACGGGAACGCACAGTCCCTCTATAGGGATATTGGGGAGCGTATAGTTCTTGTTCACAAAACATCCCAGCACTGTGACCAGGGCGGTAAAAAAGAAGCTCAAGTTGTGATATCGCGTAGCATTCGATTAAAACTTGACAGGCTAGAGGCGCCCATGACACCCTAGGCGGCGACGCGATCGCACTTCTGATCTCCCGAGCATACGACGGTCGGTCTGAATTTGGTCCACCATATTTCACTCTCGAGCATACAACGAAGGGCCGGAGTTTGGTCCGCCATATTTTACTTTGCAAACGATTCTGGTTAAAAACTCCTAGGCGCAGGAAATACTGAGCAAAAAAAGTCGAATAGTTTACCCGCAAATGGAAGTAGCACTCAAACGAGTGGTAAATCAAATGAAAAATGGGTGTTGTCTCAAAGCAAACTGTATGAATGAAATACTTAAAAATACGAAATGATGGTTAATTAGAAATAAATGATAAAATATCTGAATAAAATGATCGAATCATGTCCGAAAGGAGTGTACAAATAAAATGATAATATACACGCAATGTAAGGTAGAAACGTGATATTGTAATTTCTACATGAATGGTCCATGGATAATGACTTTCTGGAATCATTCTAAAATGTTACCGCTACTAAGTAACGACAATTTGGACTTTAGCTGTGAACGTCAAAATTGAAAATCCTGTTTTCATTTTATTGAATCGCTAGGAATTTTTTTGGTTAGTTTCAGATTAGTGAACGGCGATTAAAGATAGAAGCAAAGTTCAATACTACCAGTCAGTTTTGTTATCATGGGACTGTGGGAATTACTGTACTATGTGAATTCCGATGACAGCCCCGAAATAATCCATCACTCAACACTTTCAAGCACTGAAGTAACTATTTCGAAAATGGAATAACATTGATAATCGCAGTGAACAATTATTCAACAAATGAAGTGGCTGTGGTATAGCCACGTGACGACCAAGCGATCGGATGATTCACCGCGTATGAACGGCGACTTTTGTTTTGTATTCGTTAATTTTGATGTCTAGTCTGTAACAACCTTCACACGTTGCCTCAAAACATAAAACGTAGCGGAAAATAACTCGAACGTGTCCAGCGTTATGCTGACGTATTTTCTAGGTAAACAACTAAATTACATTAAATTGCATTACAGACAATAAACAAATGTCACTGTTCTAGTGTCACATTGCAGGTTATCCTGGGGTCATCATGTAAATGAAGCATAAGAACAGAACTGACTGATAACATCGTATTTTGCGCTTGTCTTTGATCTGTAATCCTTTGTTATTACGCTCACAGTCGGCTAAAAAGGTAGAAGTAACCGAAAATGGCCCCCAGCGATTCAATAATAAAACGAAACGTCCCACATTGAAAATGGGATTCTGATTTTTGTCGTTCTTTTCATAAAAACTAAATGTCGCCACCACAGGCATAACTTTGAGAATCACGTCTAAAATCCAAATTGTGGTTACTTACCACCAATTTATCAATTTAAATTAAGTCAAAAACCAAAATGTTAGAATATTACCTTGGCCGTCACATTAGCCATGGCTACCGCGCCATAAGTACTTTGAAAGCAATGGCATATACAATACTTACCGCATATACAATGATTATAATTGTAGTAATTAAGGTTAAAATAATGAAAATAACCATAAACACCATCCATGGCACCAACAGAATACGGTTATCCTATAATGAAAGTAAACAACGTGGCGGTTATTTCACACATAATTACATGATACCTTGGGTCACTCGAGCATTTTATTTTATTTATAGTATTAGTTGTACGCTTTTAGTATTTTGAAGCGCGCCCTCAAATGTGGCAATGTCACGCTGGATAACTTCCATTCCCATAAAAGCAACTGTGATGCCCATGTGATCCTGTTTTTGCTACGGCAATATGTTGTAATCTATATTCGTGAACGGCGATCGTTTATGCAAATGAACCAGGACGCTCGGCAATGTCTTGAATACGTAATTACAATTACCATGTTGGTTTGTAGCCATTTAAAGCTGCGAAATTAATAAATGGAATAAACAGGACATCCAATTCGTGACTCTACAAGATTTATTAAACATGTGTTGTAATTTCTATTTGTTCCTCGTGGGTAAAATGAAAATTACTACACTCGTTTAATAAATATGATTTTGTGAAGTATGAGATATGCTCCATGAATTAGTTGTCAGGATATATCACTCTGTATTACTTATTATCATAAGTTATGTTGGGACTGGTCTTGGTGGCACAGCAACGTGCGACTGGAGCGATTAACCCCTCGTTTTGCAAACAATACATTACCTTGATAGCGCCATAGATAAGAATAATGGAAACTATCAGTAAGCCAATAAGCAACAACAGATCTATAATGTAGGACGATATCAAACCTGCAGAAAAAAAAATACAATTCATGACCAAATTATCCGGTTAGGGTGAGCGAGTAATGTTATCCCAACAATAGGCAATGTGTGGGGTTATGTCACGCGTATGACATCACGTCCGTCATTGTTGATCATCCGTGTTCGTATTCAGTCGTATTAAAACATCTGTCCTCCGGATTGTGCTCTCATTTCGATTCAGCATTGTGCTGCCATGAGCTGACAAGATAACCTACCTCCGGCCTTGTCACCCGCTGATGCCAACGCAGATAACATCATAATAAGTCTAATACCTGCTAGTATCTGAAATGAAGGTATATGTTGAGATGAGTTGGATGGTTGGTTGATTTCATTGAAAGCAAAACTTAACTTTAACAGTGCCCCATAAACGTGACTACATTGGTATACTATGTCATATACCAGGACTATAAAACTTTACACATCTGTGCTTTTGTTTTTGAAATATCCTTCCGACTTATATTGGTGCATAATGTTATAAAATATATTATCACCGTGTTTATATGTAAGTATTTTCTTATAAAGGTATGCATATATAGGTTAACTTATAACGGTATGCATATATAGGTTAACTTATAAAGGTATGCATATATAGGTTAACTTATAAAGGTGTGCATATATAGGTTAACTTATAAAGGTATGCATATATAGGTTAACTTATAAAGGTATGCATATATAGGTTCAATGCATGTATCAAGTTCATGTGTAATTTGTAACTGAGATCTTGGTCCAGAATGGCATAAATGCTTGACTTTGATGAATTTTTACATTAAAATGACCGTCATTCAGCCATCATGAATCGGATTGTAAAAACAAATACACGTATATATGTGACAAGATGTATGTTGTATATATTGTTTGTACATGCATTTATTCATCTGTTTTAACCAGTTCTGACCTTGAAAAGTGCATATGAATGTTATTCAAACCATTCGTATTGGTTCCGTTGACGGAAATACCCAAGTTTGAAAATAATCGAATAGAAATGTCTTGTGTTATTGTATAAACAAGAAATCTATTCATTTATTATTAATTTATTCATACTTTTACCACTAAAAATATACATGCAATTATACTAAAATTGAACGTGATTGAGAGTACTTAACATCATATCATAATTTGAAACCCGACACATAAAAACGTTTTTCCCACAAAGAAGGATAACGACAACGACGATGACAAGACATTTCCCTCTCCACTAACTTATTCCCGATAGCAACAAAACAAATTAACGGGATTATTTTCTATTAGCAATATGTTCGAGTTCACAGTATAACATATATGAAACATAATTGGCATGCCTTGCTTACTGTTACACGATTTAATTCTATATTAGGTGCTATAGACTATATCAGTCAGTCTTTCAAAACAACGTAATTGTATAAAGTTTAATTACACATCCAACAAACAATCGTTCTCGATATAGAAATCGGCAACATTGGTCATTATTATTAGCTAGTCCATATCATTTCATTGGTTTTGCATTGTTACGGGTATGAAATATACAACTGTAACCAATATGTTTGACCTTTCGCAGCGAGTTCATATTGCAGTATGTGACCTCGTTGTCATACATATATATCACGTGTGTTGTTCTATTTCAGGCGCTGTGTAGCAATTACAGGACTATGATATAAAGACAATAATTTAATATTATATATTTTGTCAAAACCACACATTGTTAAATTGGATATTTTATCAATATTGTTGTATTGTATCAAACGTATTTTTTTTCAGAATGTATTGGTTTATTTAGTTTCCAGCGTTCGGGAGTATTCATACTGCATTACAATGTAATTAAAATAAACAAGAAAATGTCCACCCACTGCGTAAATATCATGTCTTAATGTTATACTGTCATACAGACTTAATTGAGTTATCATTATTGTAAGCTTGTTAGGGTAAACATTTGAATGCCATTCTAGTGGGACACATTTAAGCAGCTGTTGCTTCACCTAAATACTTAATTTTTAATATATTGAAACTAGTTTTTATATGCATATTTTGGTAGACGAAAGTTCTTTGTTCAGCAAGTGCATACATACTTTATTAATAGTGAAATATGTTTTAAGGTTCATATGAACCTATATAAGGTTTTTGGTATTACGAACAATATTAGCCATAAGTGTACGGTCACTTTGAAATTGTCTTCAGTTTACAACATTAAATTGACATTTGTGTTCTAATGTTTCTTTCAGAACTGATGGGGAATTGACTATTTTCAGTTTGTTGTATTGAAATTTGAAAAATTGAAAATTACAATAGAAGTACTCTGTTGCTTCCAATATAAATGCTGGAAATCTTTGGTAACAGTTGGTTCTTTGTTTTATTAACTGTTTGGATTCTCACGATATTCATTTAAACACGCTTACAATTCGGGGTAATTTTTAAAACACAAACCACTACCACTTATAGATATTAACATAAATGTGCTCTTTCCAATCACTAGGTATTGTACAATATGGAATTTAATGCCCTTTTCAATTCAATATTGATAGTCAGGAATGTTTCAAACAAAATCAGTTAAGGTAGAGATGGAGTTTACCTGACAGGTATTTTAATTAGTTAATTAGGAAACCAAGATGACCTCCCTTGTCCACAAAATTATATATTTTCGGAAAGCTTATTGTATTAATTTTAATTTTTTTTAGTATTTTTTTATGGACGATTGTTGTAACACTGTTCAACCAAAAACAATGCCCCGACGGCGTTTTGAAGATAAACACATTGTCAATCATTTGTGCAAATTTCAAAACAAAGGTCAAAGCGTCTAGGAGCTATTTTTTTAAAGTAGTGGGATGTGCACTAAAAAGAAGTTGAGATAATTGCTAATTTGCATAACAATTCACTCAGTAAGAAGTTTGCTAATGCTCATAATTAAAATGGCTGTGACAGTTCCAAATTTAAATGTATTATTGTTTTGTTAAAAGTTAAATATAGTGCATAATATGGAGATCCCGTCATTTCTTTTTTCACCATGTTTCTTTTTTATTACTTATGTACAGCCTTGCTAAATCTTGCTAAGCATTCAAAAGAGAGAATGTTTGCACCTGTTATCTATATTTTAAAATCGTTTTTTGAGTATGTTCCACTATTCACAATTCTACAAAATTTTAACAGAATATAACCAAGACTGTTTGGATAATAAATAGCAAAAACAAAAAAAATCACTCTTAAATCTATTGTTCCTGATATGCCTTTCTTGCTAAACTTTTCAAATAAAATGACAGATAGCCAATTTCATATGCTTATGATGTCAAAGATAGTCATTCCTAGAAAAACGTATCATTCGTCACATGTTTCCCAAACTTGTTCAATATCCATTCAAGATATCCTTCCTTCCGGTTTGTCTCTCAGACACAAACCTTTAAACCCACATCATCAGACGTGATTTAAATATAAGTCTACCTCAATCATATTTAACCTGCTCCTTTCATTATCTGAAATAAAATTGTGAAAGGGCGGTGGTTGTCGCGCCACGTTCTGTTCAATATGGGAGTCATAGCGACGTATACAACGCGTGTAAAATACATTGTTTATTATGAAATTCGAACACGCGCTGCGCGACGACCACTGCCCTTTAATAATAATATTATTTTTTGAAAATAAAATTTGGCACTGTACTCATTGATACTAGATATATGCATTCCTGTATTCATAGTGTGTAACCATTGACGACAATACATTCTGTGTAATCATGTTAAACTCGGACTACATGTGGTACTACATAATAAGTTCAGATGCAGGCAATTTCACGTACATTTATGTGCTGTATTGGTAATGGAAATTAACAATTTTTGGTCAATGCGCAGTTATTGTTTCAAAAGTTGAAAGCAGATTTCTGTGTCATTTAAAATAACTTCTTAAAGGTTAATTATTACAAAATGTCCTACTATAAGGTGTTCAGGGCGAATTCATTAATTTAAAACTAACATATTTCGACACATACAAATTCATGTGTAAAAATGTATCTTTGTAAGTTGTAAGTTGTAAGTTGTACGAACGAGTTGCATCACCTGTGTTTATTTCGAATCCGCATAATTGAACTTGGCCAATATTAGTAACATTGCGAAATAAATTCAAGCAACATCAAAAACATTTTACATAGCTACACACAAGTACACTGTATCTTTTATGTATTGACAGTCTGCATTTAAATATATCTTTATTACTCTTTTTATTGCCACGCACGTCTTCTACTGTTTTACAACGTTATCTCTCCCTCTATGTTCTACGTGTCAAGGTAATTAGCCTAGTACATTTCTAATAACGTTACCGGGTACCTTGTTGGTACGCCTATGCTCACTGACATTGACCCCTGTCAGTTACTTGCAGATGTAATTATGATTTTAAAGTCTTCTTAATGTTAAATTATTTTTAAATAAATTTCATCGCCATATTTGTTTCAATGTGGCAGGAAAAAATAATACACATGTAATTAATAAGCTTCTTGTGATGTAGCGAACATATTTCAAAAGTGCAAGTGACCTCAAAGTACACGCACTGTATGCGTGATGTATACATTACAAGTTGTAGAATATATACTCTTATCTACACATTGATTTCTCTCAATGGTAAACAAATAACCCAAATTGTGGCAGATCTATACGTTTGTTAGTGATTGGATGTGAAATGTGACATTTTGATAAACCGTCGCGAATTTTAACCGTTTGAGATAAATATATAATACATATAAAGCGACAATGAAAGGGAAACAAAAGGCGAGTAATTCATAAATAAATCACTATACAACCAATACGTTAATTAGTTCGTCTGTGGTATCTAAGACAAACGCCTAAGACTATCAGTGTAACAATAGTCTTATAAATGATGGCCGCTAAAATCAGTTCTGCCTATCAATGGCATAATAGTGTTTCAATACGTTGACAGCTGTTAACAAAAACAGGATTTGGTGATGCCTTTTGAATTGCAATAATATTTTGTTTTTATACAAAAAATGTATAGCCGTCATGTGTGTGCTAACACGTTGACATTCGTTTTGTGTGTACAATTCTGAGTGTGTTTTGATATAGTTTGAATATAAGCATTCTATAGATCGTAGTTTGCACATGGATGTAATGAATGAAATTGACACATTACTGGATGTGATTGCATCTAGTTATGATACAGTATTTCACCGCATGCTACAATCCTTACTATACAATGTGACGTCACAAATTAATAATATGGTGTTATATAACATTAAGGATTTGACATTTGTATACACATTACGAGGTTTCGTTGATAAATGTTTGTAATATGTACTGATTGTGAAAGGTCGTACATTCAACCATTGTTATGCTAAAGTGACAGCTGTTTGTAAAACTTCATCCACTTTCTGCGTGGCTAAACAGGTGTACACAACGTTAACTGCGTCATAGATAGTAGCAGTTATGTTTAGATAAATCCGCGACGTGTTGCACACTTACATTTGATATTACTTGTATCATAAAATGGGCAGTAAATTGACTCTCAAAGCTATTGTTTCTCTCCAAAAAAAGGGCACTAGCTTTAATTTACCTCGTTCAAGGAATTTGAAGTATAATTAAGTAAACGTAAGTTAAATTTGTTTACTAGGGTATCACATTTCGTCTAGTCATGTAAGCAATTCGGATTTACATAAATGCTCAACTGAAGTAGTTAATATCATGCTTTTGAGTTACCCTGGTAACACGTCAACTGGTGGATACCCACAAAGAGTCGTTGTATTGTGGACAGTTGACATAGTACCGACTAGGCGAGGTAACTGATAGCATCCCAGTTGTAAATACCATTACGATCGTTATACGCCATCTCATACATAGGTTTAAATAGTTCGAATAGCAAATAACTGGAATACTTGAATAACACGTCACGCTGAATCATCCGACAAATTCAGTTAGGCTATTTGTCTCCCCGTCAAGTTCCATGTTGATGCTATATATATTATTGCCCGATGTGTTTTGTTTTGTTTTTCAAAGAAATACAAACGCCGATTAGTCCCGGGTAGTCACTTGGTAGAAAACTATCAACGAGTATGCGAGTCACCCAAGGGACTGTAAATTATGTATTAAAATGGGCAAGGGGTTCTGTTTTTCAATTTTTACAAGAATCAAAGCTGTGTTGATAAACTAATAATGCATGTAATGGGTGATATGTTGCAATGATAGTGGCGGGTTTTTCTTGAAAGTATGTTTCAAGGGGCGAATTTTTAAGGAATTTTTTCTACCGGGCCGTGATTTTCACTAAAGGTTGGTGCCTTGCTCACCCGTATATAAATAATACAAGTGATCCTCTCGGGCGAAAAGTTGCCGCACGCTAGATTGCGTTTTCACGCGCGAACCACTGTTTTGGCGTCGTTTGCGTAATTCTAAAATAATTCTCGTGCACCTCTTTTGAAACCAAAACAGGTCGCAATATTACCCATTACGTTATACGCCCGTAACTAAAAAAATGGATTTGTCCATTTCAGTTGAAAACAGGATTTACCGCTTCTACTGACACGAAACAGGAAAAATCGTTGTATACGGTGTATTTTACCATGGCTTGAATAATTAAAACACGCTCTCGTCCAATCAGAACGACGTATTGTTGCAGTTTAAATGCTAGTAATATATGATTAGTATGTTCGCTGCATTCGGTCGAAAGATATACAACGTTATCCGCATTGTATTTGTATATATGCAATAGGTGCAATCGAAATGAAGTACTTGTGTAACTAACCAATAAAGTTGTTGTGCAGTAATATTATCGCTTAATATTGTTAATGAGTGGATACAACTATGAATCACTGAGGTCACCCATAGTTAACAATAATGTAATGCAATGCTAAGCATCCATATCGGGTGACATGAGGCCCTCGCGGTGAAACATCAAGACACACCCTCGTGTTAGTGTACATTCTGAGATCTGCTTATTAATTATCTGATTTAGAGTTCTGCATAAACAATTCATGATCTATCTTTTTTTTGAAAAACAATACAGCATTTGTCAGTTTTCAACCAGAAATTATTATTTTGAATTTAGTTTAATTGCTATGTGGTAACAGTAGCATAATTTTCGGGGCAATTAGGGTGTATTGCATTTAATTCCCAATTCAAGAATTTTACAATTTGTTATTTTAAATAGTCCCAGAATTGATGTATTTGTGCAAGTTATTTAAAAATCACCACAATGAGTAACTTTGCAGCAAGTATGCATTCTGTTTGTGTTCATTACTGTTTATTACGAAGTTAAAAAGGAGGTTACTAAGAACAGTTGTAACTCAAAAGTGCATGTACAGCTAATGTGTTTAACGTTTGATGATTACTGTGTCATTTGGCATATATGTAGCTATGGCAACCACAAGGCAATATTATACTTGCAGAAGTTCATCGATCTATAGTGCATTTATTCGGGTTGAAAATAAATTGGTAAAACAATCTTACCGTAGTATAGATACCAGACACTATGGTTCCAGTACGAGTATTCATGCAACAGCAGCATGTTGTTATTATGGTCATTTTTGCAGAGTTACACGTCACTAATTGTGCTTCACAATACTTTGGTAGAACTACTTCCTTCGACGATCACTCCAGAAGTAATTGCTGTTCTCGTCTACGATCGTCCTCCCACACACGACGCTCCGTTCAGCAGCTGGAACAAGTCAAATAGGGGCCTAGGGCTGGGGTAGACTCTACTCGGTGTGTATTCTGGCATTTACATCAATTTGAATATTAAATGTGTTATTGATATGTCATGCTAATTGCGTGGGTGTGAAAGGGCTGGTATACCTAACACGTTGACATATGGTGGGGGTTGTTATCCGCAGTTTATATTTAGATATAATAATCAGGCGACGACAACGCGTAAATAAAATTGTCTTGTTTGTTGGAGCGTCAGATTATAAAAAAATATTCGATGTCGTCTATTAATATAAACAGAAAAAAATGAAATTGCATTTAAAACAATTTCAGACGTTATGATACCATATTGATGGCTTGTTATCACATTTACATAATATTTACTCATAATATTGACCGTCATACTTGAAGGCACAACTGGCGTATATAACATGACGTCACACAAATATGTTTCACGATATATAAAAGTGAAATAAAAACGATGAGAACAATATTTAACTTCTGATTAATTCGGGTATTGCATTCACGTATTGAATGAACTCATCGTACGGGTCTATAAAATCCGGCCTGTAGTAATAATTTGCATTCCCGGACGAGGCCAGGAGATGAGGTGCTATATCTGACGTAAACATCTGCCACGCATCTATTTATAACATTTCAATCAATCTCTTCTGTCAACAGCCTTGTACAAATTTCGTTCTGGTGAAAAGGTCATACCCCCTATTTTCAAATGGAATCATCCCATTACGCCATGAGGGAAACCGGCGTCAAACTATTCACCCCTGCGTCTTTCATCCGCCTTCGGCGATTTTAATCACAACCAATTACATTTTTGCGCAACCTCATTGGGCGTGTTTTTCATCATATCCAAAATGCGCTTCATAATAATAATAAAAAAAATGCCGATTAATAACAAATTAAAAAGGCAGTCAGATAACAACTCACGTTTTTGGGAACAAACCAGTTATTTGCCTACATACACAATAACCGTTACAATTGAAAAGTAAACCACACGCCACACTAAAAGTATAGTTTTTCAAGGTGCCCATATACACCATCGCTACTCAAATTAACAAAAACATTATAGTCTGACATAATCCGAGTGTCAAAAATCGAACTCAGGATATATTAGGGAACTGAACTATCGTTCAGAGGTCGAACCCATGTGTGATCTTTTTTTCTTGCTATTGCTAATTATTGTACTATTTTTAAAACAAATTATCGAATAGCTGATATAGCTAATCGATATTGAGTATCGATACAGGAGACGTTACTGTGATTGACGAGAGATACACTATTTGGGCGATTGTTTCTATTCTCGGATTTCCTAAAATGTGTTTTATACAAAAATGATGTTTGTTTGGTTGGTTGGTTGGTTGGTTGGTTGGTTGGTTAGTTGGTTGGTTGGTTGGTTGGTTGGTTGGTTGGTTGGTTGGTTAGTTGGTTGGTTGGTTGGTTGGTTAGTTGGTTGGTTGGTTGGTTGGTTGGTTGGTTGGTTGGTTGGCTGGCGTATTGGTTTATATGATAGTCCTGGCGACTGAAATGCTATCCTAGCGTACATATAGGATAAGTCGCTCTTTAAAAATAACGACACATCATATAATGTGTCTGTGAATGTTAAGTGATAGCGAATATTAATCTGGAAATTTAACCCTCCTGAGCTGGTGCCGACAATATGAGCCTAGGATTACTGATATACACTTTTATATTTATGATATACATTTATGGTCAGCACCGGTTCCCCTAGCTTTACGATAACGAGTACCAGCGTGTACGGTGTGCAGACGTTTCAGTAATATACACCGAGTTACGTGGTATTAGCTCTCTTTGACAATCAATTGCACAATCGTGATAAATTTCTCTTCAGTACCGCTATTTTACGTCCGGGTTTCTTCTGTCACGTGATACTATATCTAACAAATGTTGGATTTTTTGTTTCGAAACTTTACACACGCGGGCACCGATTTTTATGTTGTTGAAAGACCGTATTTTTCTTTTATTTCTTGTAAAATTGGGAATAACTGACTGAATGAGTAAAAAAAAAGGTGTAACGTACGGTAACCAGAAAAATGAAGAATTTATCCCAGTTGCGGCCATACTAAGAATATGAGTCAGACTTGGAAACAGGATAGTTGGTGTATATAAACTCCAGTAATGGGGCATTCCGATTGGTTGATAAATACTATATTGTTTTTAATAATAAACACCGAGTCACGTATCATTGGCTTCAGCGGACCGAAAAGAAATGCAGGCTCAAATGGCCGAGATGGAAAAACAAATACACTGAGGGTAATGAACTTTCTAATGACATGTCGTTTGTACATGCCCCTAACAAGCAATTACATTCTCAAGAGGAAGTTCTGATGTACAGTGTTCTCAATCTGCAAAAATATCTGAAAAAAATTGATTTACGAGAGATTGTATAATAATTAAATGAATGTGTCTTGTGTTACATTACTGATATCTTGAAAAAATAACAAAGATCGGTATAATGTATTACCCTCTATCACCAATCCAGAATTTTAAATTGACATGTATCTTCGATACAATTCCGGTTGACCTTAATTTATTCACTCCCTCTCTAGTTTTCTGGTTTATATACTTGAATGACACATTCATAGATATTGTAAAGAAAATAACAACTCTGGTTGGTGACGTCATCGTTTAATTTTCAATACTAGATCACGGTCTAGGTAAGCATGACCGACATAACCCTCCATGACAGTTTAGTATAAATGTTAACAACTGGAAACTGTTATTATTATATTGTAAACTAATACACGAATATACTCTTTTAGAACGGTAAGTACGGACGATTTAGCGCACCGCTTAACGTACCTCTTTGGGAAAAAATATATTGATTACTTGATATGAAGAATATTATAATATTACTCTAGAGTCATAGGATGTATATTGCGTCATCAAATAAAAATATAAATACAGGTGGCGAAAAAACTAAACGGTCGTTATCGTATTATAATTTGCATACTCTCACCTGAATATGTTTTGTGACTGTCATACTCTCTATAAGTATCAGTTAAGATATATTATTAATATGTGTTGATGAGAATGCTCACATTAGGGGATACATACAGGCATGTCATTGCTTTCACGCCCCCTGGGAAGGTCTGAGATACAAGCAGAATATATTCCTGAGACAGGAACTGTCCTAACCGGGACAGGTAGGAAAACAGAAATACGGCATGCCAAGGTACGAATCAGATGCACGAAGCCTGGTAACATCGGTTAATGTTATCAGGTGGACATCACGTGTCGTTGTCATAGTTGAAAGTAGTCCCATTGCTAGCACCTTTGAGTGCGATTTGTGAGGTGGTACCCAGTCCATAACTCAATTCAGACTACTCTCTCATCAACACTTTTATTGAAACAACGTGTTGTTGCATGTCGATATCGAGCATACTTGATAACCATAGTAATTTTCATCTCTCCTTTGGTTGCGTTGATGCAATAGCAAGTATCAAAGCTGCAGAAACTTGGACTAAAGGCGTGTTATTTTCATGCAAACACTATACCAGACGACGTTCAGCAAGGTAACTTCAACCATGGACGTACTAGTACTAGTACGTCCTTGCTTCAACTGGGTATTCAGCAGTCCGGAAACCATTCTAGCTCACAGAAAACTGTTACTCTCCAAAGAATACAATGTTTACCTTATTATGCAGCGCGCACGCCCCAATCCTTTTCTGTACCCGTTTGGTGATATCATGAATAAATAATAGCAACAGATTTGCTGCAAATAAGACCAGTCTGTGGTGGTTTCGCGTTCACTCCACCCTTCACAAAACTATTAATTTAGGTTCGTTTCGTCCGTACGTACGTACGTCCGGAGCTATATCTCGGACACCCATTGACGGATTTCATTCAAACTTTACATGAAGACAATACATAGTGTCTTACATATGCGCGTCAAGTTACTTTATGATCGAAGCAAAAATAGCCGACTGGCGGCCATTTTTTGCTATTTCTGATACCTAAACGTGTCCGCAGCAATTTCTCGGAAATGACTGGGCCGATTTGGATCAAAGTTGGTATGATGATCATACATATTTGGTGATAAGTGCACGTCATACTTTTCCCGTGATTCAAATAAATATGGCCGACTGGCGGTCATTTTGTTTTTCATGGTACCCATGCTACTTTCTCTTGAATGCCATGAACGTTTCTGTTTAAATTTTGTACAAAGATAGTTATACCAAGAGATACAATTACACCATCATTATTTTTGTGATTTGATTCAATATGGCCGGCCAATACCCAATTTTCATGTAAAAGTGCTAAATCGTCATTTTTGCATGTCCGGAGATGTTTCTCAAAGATGACTAGGCCAATTTGGATCAAAGTTGGTATGATGATCATACATATTGGGTTATAGTTGCATGTCATATTTGTTTCTGTGATTCAAACTAATATGACTGGTGGCCATTTTGTTTTTCATGATACCCATGCCTACTTTCCCATCAATGCATATTTCTGTTTACATTTTGTACAAACACAGTATACCAATAGATACATCAACATAAACATTATTTTTGTAATTTGATTCAATATCACTGCCCAATGCCCAATTCTCGTGTAAAATGATATGTCAGATAACAAAATTTTGGACGGAGACTGTGTCATTAACAATGACTTGTTTTTCCAATTTTATTTTTTTTTTAAATCACCACAGCTGGGCCAGTCTAAATGGGACAATCTGACTGGTTTATTAACACAATATTGGCTATAATGATTATTTCTGAAATTCAGTCTGAGTTAAGTAACATTGGCCCTTTGACATGGAATAACAAATGCAGGCCCGTAGTTTTGGGGGGTAGGAGGGTTCGGTCGAACCCCCTAAATTTTGGAAGTGAATAGATTTATGATCGTAGATTAGAAAAATAATAAAACAAACAGTATTAATTTAAATAATTACCATCGTTTAAATCACTTGACTCAGTGAAGTAACTATCACACTCGGTAGAAATTGCATAGTAATGAGCATTTAGGTGGCAACGAGCTTTAAATGTCAATCGTGAAGTTACACCGTCTCAGTTCAACAACAGCCAATCAAAACAGGTTGTTATAAATGGGCAAGCTTTTATTCGGTGATTCCGCGATGGTGTAATGAAGATCGCGTTCAAGCAGCTGATGTTAAATATTAAAGCAACATTGAAACAATAATGGGGGGCAGGGGGTAGCTGGTACAGTTTTACGGGAAATAAAAAAGGCTTTTTAAAATTTACAAGGAAAAAAAGACGTTTTTACAGTTTACAGTGAAAATTGAATTTTGCAGTGAATTGTGTCATCTATTAGTTTTACAGTTTCGAAAATGTAATTTACCTGGATTATTCTTCACGACTTTTTTTATTTGGATGTAAATTCTTGTACGTACCGTAAAAAATAACACATTTTTACAGTGTATGAAAAAAATATTTGATTGATTACGTTGTACGTCTATCCTGTGATTACAGAATTACGGAATTTATTTTTTCAATTTTCGTTGTACGAACAAAAAAATATTGCAATTACGTTGAACAAAAATAACCCTTGCCCCCAATAATGTAATGGTAGTCACTCTCTGAAGGATGTGGTGGTCCTGAATAGGTCCGTGTGTCTTGTGCTAGTGTTTGCTCAGTTAGTAAAGTGTGGAGATCGAACGGGATTGACACGACAACACGACACTGTACTTTCATATTGGTTCATTAGTTTTGTATTCTTCAAGTTAATGATGGCATATATACTGTTTTGTTCAAAGTGTATCAGCCAAATGTAGTCAACTTATTGTAATAGTACGTGTAGCCTTAGTGTTATTGGACATAGTGTACAGCTAAGGGTTGAAAACATTTATCATCACGAGTTGTATAGGTCGAAAAGCTTCTTGCAGCCAAAAATGTATCCCACAGTGTTGCTTCAGCACTGAAACTATGCGATAAATCATATTTTTCAAACATATTTTTTTTTACACGTTTTTTTTTTTTTTTTTTTTGATGTTTTAGAATTTTTTCTATATTTTTTGTGGGTTCATAAAAAGGAGATGTAGTCATTGAAGTTTATTGAGACCGCTACTAAACTGCTACTATATGCATATTATTTTACCGGCCTCTAAAAACAGATTTATCGAGAACCAACAAATTTACGTACTGCAAGAAACTTGGTAGTATGCCATTGGTTAGTGCATTTAATTTGTTTGATGCAATCATTGTGCCAGCTATTTCTTATGGTAGCGATATGGGGGTACCAAAATTCGGAAATTGAGAGGGTACAGACAACATTTTGCAGATATCTACTTAGCATTAATAGTTGTACAAACAATGTAGCGATGTTGGACGAATCTGGAAGGCTGCCATTATGCTGTGGTTATTTCAAGCGTTGTATCTTATATTGGTTAAAATTAAATAATAAATAGCTGGAACACCAAAACATGTTATATCATGCTTAAACGATTAGACAAGACCGACAGACTTACTTGGGAAACCCACATAAAAATCTCCTGTTCAAATATGGTTTCGGCATTGCCTGGTTTGAAAACAAGTTGCAGATACTGCAAATTTCTTAGGGATATTTACTCAAAGAATAAAAAAATTGTTGTCAGCAAGAATGGCATGCCTCAATTTCACAATCATCCAGGCTGTGTACTTTTGGAAAAATCAAAGTAGTATTATAACCTGGGAGATTTATTGGCAAGCAATTATAGACTAAAATATATACTGACGAGTTTTCGTTGTTTTGGCCATAAACATAATGTTGAATTAGGCAGACACACAAAAATACAGTTAGATCAATAATTTTTTAGTTTTTGCAGTGATACGTTTGCATTTAGCATGGTAGACAATTGAAATTCACTTTGTTTTTAAATGTTCATTTTATAATGATCTAAGGGCTGATCTTTTGTCAATAATTTTATGCAATTATGCAAATACTGACAGTCTGGGCTTACTTCGTCGCTACACAAACTGCCACACCATATATCAACTAGCTCTGTATCTTTTAAAAGTTTTCAAGCGACGAGATAAATATGAATTCAGCTTAACTTAGTACCATGTGTTTACATGGATGTTGTATTGTGTTTAAAACGTGATATGCACTTTTCTACCCATTACATTTTGTACGATGGGCTGAGGCCCTGTACAGAAATAAAATTACATAATTGACTAATACTAAAATGCATAATTGTAGACAGATTTCGACATGAAATTGTGTCACTTTTATGTGCGCTAACATCTGTGAAGAGTGAAAAAGCCCGTTAGTAGCATTCTACCTTAAAATAATTAGACAATAATGCTAAGATACGTACAGTCTTCTCTTTTTTGTGTACAACATTTTGCCGTAATGGATCAAGGGTGTGGGTGTGTTTGTCTGTGGGTGGGGAATGGCCTAGGACCCCTTCTCTAAAATGGTAAAATAGTTAAAAAATGTTATGTAGAACAACTTACCAACGTAACACAAAGTAAACCAATTGAATTTAAAACCGAGAATATAAAAATGTGTGTAACAGAGCTCAAACACACTTTTTGAATATTATAAATTTCACACGTTTCACATCAAATATATAATGTATTGTTGTTATCGAACCCCCTATTCAAAAGTGCTGGCTACGGGCCTGAAATGCTAGTGTATTAGGTATTTCTATGATACACACTTTACATGACGGCCTAAAACAAAGGAATGTAATTGGTTGTAATGCCGGACGCTAACGTCATCGTACACATATACTTTACATTTGATCGGGGTCTATGGTTTACATATGCTATGAGAGGAACGTGCCGTGTAATAATTTCGACACGCTTGGCAGATAACTTCTACACTGGAAAGGTGCGAGGTTTTACCGATACAAATACACAATAGCTCATTAACGGATACTAGTAGTTTATCTTCATTCCTAAAACAAGGCTGGGACGGTAGTGTCCGACTGTTCCCTTCTATTTCAAAGTCTTGCATACTTCCTATAAAAGGCATGGCAGACTAAACATGTGATCGACCATCAGCTATGGAAGTCGTAAAATATTACGTTAAGTAGTGCATTTATCATATTATCTGGTGCATTCACATTGTAATGTAGTGCATTCATCGTGTTATGTAGTGTATTCACTATGTTATGTGGTGCATTTACCATATTATGTAGTACACTTACCACGCTATGTAGTGCATTTACCATGTTATGTGGTGCATCTACCATGTTATGTAGTGCATTCATCGTATTATGTAGTGCATTCACTATGTTATGTGGTGCATTTACCATGTTATGTAGTGCATTCATCGTATTATTCAATATATTAAATATTCGCCAGTTTAGTCCAGTGTGGATTAAGTAATTGTGGGTTGTGTAAAATGTACAGGCTAATATTTTAAAAATTGCTAAAACCAATTTAAGTCACTTAATTATGCAAAAATCTATACCTTAGTCATTCTATTATTTGGCCTGGTTCCTTTCGGTATTAGAAGGTGAATAGTGCGCCATCGAATGGTAATAGTCATTATCGTACTAATGATTTGCATACTCTCACCTGAATATGTTTTGTGACTGTCATACTCTCTATAAGTATCAGTTAGATATATTATTAATATGTGTTGTTGAGAATGCTCACATTAGGGGATACATACAGGCATGTCATTGCTTTCCCTGGGAAGGTCTGATATACAAGCAGAATATATTCCTGAGACAGGAACTGTCCTAACCGAGATGGGTGGAACAGCAGAAAACACGGCATGGCAAGGTACGAAGCAGACGATCAAAGCCTCCTCAAATCTCATAATGAGATCAGGTGGACATCAAGTGTCCCATTGCTAGCAACTTTGAGTGCGATTTGTGAGGTGGTACCCAGTCCATAACTCAATTCAGACTACTCTCTCGTCAACACTTTTATTTAAACAACGTGTTGTTACAGTCATGTTATGTGGTGCATTTACCATATTATGTAGTGCATTCATCGTATTATGTAGTGCATTTACCATGTTATGTGGTGCATTTACCATATTATGTTGTGAATTACCATGTTATGTAGTGCATTCATCATGTTATGTAGTGCACTCACCGTGATATGTTGTACATTTACCATATTATGTAGTAGATTTAACATATTATGTAGTGCATTCATCGTATTATGTAGTGCATTCACCATGTTATATGATGCATTTACCATATTACGTAGTGCATTTACCATGTTTTGTAGTGCATTCATCGTGCCATGTAGTGCATTCGCCATGTTATGTAGTACATTCACCATGTTATGTGGCGCATTCACCGTGTTATGTAGTTCATTCACCATGTTATTTGTTGCATTTTACCATATTATGTAGTGCATTCATCGTATTATGTAGTGCATTTACCATGTCATGTAGTACATTCACCATGTTATGTGGTGCATTCATTGTATTATGTAGTGCATTCATGTTATTATGTAGTGCATTCATCGTATTATGTTGTATATTTACTATGCTATGTAGTACTTTCATCTTGTTATGTAGTGCATTTATACCATATTATGTAGTGTTTTTACCATGTTATGCAGTGCATTCATCGCATTATGTAGTGCATTCATCGTATTATGTAGTGCACTCATCGTATCATGTTGTACATTTACCATACTATGTAGTACATCGTGTTATGTAGTGCATTCACCATATTATGTAGTGCATTCATCGTAATATGTAGTGCATTTACCACGTTATGTAGTGCATTCACCATGTTATGTGGTGCATTTACCACATTACCTAGTGCATTTACCATGTTATGTGGTGCATTCATCGTATTATGTAGTGCATTAACCATGTCATGTGGTGCATTTACCATGTTATGTAGTGCATTTACCATGTCATGTAGTACATTCACCATGTTATGTGGTGCATTCATTGTATTATGTAGTGCATTCATGTTATTATGTAGTGCATTCATCGTATTATGTTGTATATTTACTATGCTATGTAGTACTTTCATCTAGTTATGTAGTGCATTTATACCATATTATGTAGTGCTTTTACCATGTTATGCAGTGCATTCATCGCATTATGTAGTGCATTCATCGTATTATGTAGTGCACTCATCGTATTATGTTGTACATTTACCATACTATGTAGTACATCGTGTTATGTAGTGCATTCACCATATTATGTAGTGCATTCATCGTAATATGTAGTGCATTTACCACGTTATGTAGTGCATTCACCATGTTATGTGGTGCATTTACCACATTACCTAGTGCATTTACCATGTTATGTGGTGCATTCATCGTATTATGTAGTGCATTAACCATGTCATGTGGTGCATTTACCATGTTATGTAGTGCATTTACCATGTCATGTAGTACATTCACCATGTTATGTGGTGCATTTACCATATTATGTAGTGCATTCATCGTATTATGTAGTACATTCACCATGTTATGTGGTGCATTCATCGTATTATGTAGTGTATTCACCATGTTATATGATGCATTTACCATATTACGTAGTGCATTTACCATGTTTTGTAGTGCATTCATCGTGCCATGTAATGCATTCGCCATGTTATGTAGTACATTCACCATGTTATGTGGCGCATTCACCGTGTTATGTAGTTCATTCACCATGTTATTTGGTGCATTTACCATATTGTGTAGTGCGTTCATCGTATTATGTAGTGCATTTACCATGTCATGTTGTACATTCACCATGTTATGTGGTGCATTTGCCATATTATGTAGTGCATTCATCGTAATATGTAGTGCATCTACCAAGTAATGTAGTACATTTACCACGTTATGTAGTGCATTCACCATGTTATGTGGTGCATTTACCACATTACCTAGTGCATTTACCATGTTATGTGGTGCATTCATCGTATTATGTAGTGCATTAACCATGTCATGTGGTGCATTTACCATATTACGTAGTGCACTCATCGTATTATATAGTGCATTTACCATGTTATGTGGTGCATTTACCATATTATGTTGTGAATTACCATGTTATGTAGTGCATTCATCATGTTATGTAGTGCACTCACCGTGATATGTTGTACATTTACCATATTATGTAGTAGATTTAACATATTATGTAGTGCATTCATCGTATTATGTAGTGCATTCACCATGTTATATGATGCATTTACCATATTACGTAGTGCATTTACCATGTTTTGTAGTGCATTCATCGTGCCATGTAGTGCATTCGCCATGTTATGTAGTACATTCACCATGTTATGTGGCGCATTCACCGTGTTATGTAGTTCATTCACCATGTTATTTGTTGCATTTTACCATATTATGTAGTGCATTCATCGTATTATGTAGTGCATTTACCATGTCATGTAGTACATTCACCATGTTAGGTGGTGCATTCATTGTATTATGTAGTGCATTCATGTTATTATGTAGTGCATTCATCGTATTATGTTGTATATTTACTATGCTATGTAGTACTTTCATCTTGTTATGTAGTGCATTTATACCATATTATGTAGTGTTTTTACCATGTTATGCAGTGCATTCATCGCATTATGTAGTGCATTCATCGTATTATGTAGTGCACTCATCGTATCATGTTGTACATTTACCATACTATGTAGTACATCGTGTTATGTAGTGCATTCACCATATTATGTAGTGCATTCATCGTAATATGTAGTGCATTTACCACGTTATGTAGTGCATTCACCATGTTATGTGGTGCATTTACCACATTACCTAGTGCATTTACCATGTTATGTGGTGCATTCATCGTATTATGTAGTGCATTAACCATGTCATGTGGTGCATTTACCATGTTATGTAGTGCATTTACCATGTCATGTAGTACATTCACCATGTTATGTGGTGCATTCATTGTATTATGTAGTGCATTCATGTTATTATGTAGTGCATTCATCGTATTATGTTGTATATTTACTATGCTATGTAGTACTTTCATCTAGTTATGTAGTGCATTTATACCATATTATGTAGTGCTTTTACCATGTTATGCAGTGCATTCATCGCATTATGTAGTGCATTCATCGTATTATGTAGTGCACTCATCGTATTATGTTGTACATTTACCATACTATGTAGTACATCGTGTTATGTAGTGCATTCACCATATTATGTAGTGCATTCATCGTAATATGTAGTGCATTTACCACGTTATGTAGTGCATTCACCATGTTATGTGGTGCATTTACCACATTACCTAGTGCATTTACCATGTTATGTGGTGCATTCATCGTATTATGTAGTGCATTAACCATGTCATGTGGTGCATTTACCATGTTATGTAGTGCATTTACCATGTCATGTAGTACATTCACCATGTTATGTGGTGCATTTACCATATTATGTAGTGCATTCATCGTATTATGTAGTACATTCACCATGTTATGTGGTGCATTCATCGTATTATGTAGTGCATTCACCATGTTATATGATGCATTTACCATATTACGTAGTGCATTTACCATGTTTTGTAGTGCATTCATCGTGCCATGTAATGCATTCGCCATGTTATGTAGTACATTCACCATGTTATGTGGCGCATTCACCGTGTTATGTAGTTCATTCACCATGTTATTTGGTGCATTTACCATATTGTGTAGTGCGTTCATCGTATTATGTAGTGCATTTACCATGTCATGTTGTACATTCACCATGTTATGTGGTGCATTTGCCATATTATGTAGTGCATTCATCGTAATATGTAGTGCATCTACCAAGTAATGTAGTACATTTACCACGTTATGTAGTGCATTCACCATGTTATGTGGTGCATTTACCACATTACCTAGTGCATTTACCATGTTATGTGGTGCATTCATCGTATTATGTAGTGCATTAACCATGTCATGTGGTGCATTTACCATATTACGTAGTGCACTCATCGTATTATATAGTGCATTTACCATGTCATGTAGTACATTCACCATGTTATGTGGTGCATTTACCATATTATGTAGTGCATTCATCGTATTATGTAGTACATTCACCATGTTATGTGGTGCATTCATCGTATTATGTAGTGCATTCATGTTATTATGTACTGCATTCATCGTATTATGTTGTATATTTACTATGCTATGTAGTACTTTCATCTTGTTATGTAGTGCATTCATCGTGTTATGTAGTGCATTCATTGTGTTATGTAGTGCATTCATTGTGTTATGTAGTGCATTCATCATGTTATGTAGTGCATTCATTGTGTTATGTAGTGCATTTACCATATTATGCAGCGTGTTTACCATGTTATGTAGTGCATTCATCGCATTATGTAGTGCATCCATCGTAGTATGTAGTGCATTCATCGCATTATGTAGTGCATTCATCGCAATATGTAGTGCATTTACCAAGTGATGTAGTACATTTACCACGTTATGTAGTGCATTCACCATGTTATGTGGTGCATTTACCATATTATGTAGTGCATTCATCGTATTATATAGTGCATTTACCATGTCATGTAGTACATTCACCATGTTATGTGGTGCATTTACCTTATTATGCAGTGCATTCATCGTATTATGTATTACATTCACCATGTTATGTGGTGCATTCATCGTATTATGTAGCGCATTCACCATGTTATATGATGCATTTACCATATTACGTAGTGCATTTACCATGTTTTGTAGTGCATTCATCGTGCCATGTAGTGCATTCGCCATGTTATGTAGTACATTCACCATGTTATGTGGCGCATTCACCGTGTTATGTAGTTCATTCACCATGTTATGTGGTGCAATTACCATATTATGTAGTGCATTCATCGTATTATGTGGTGCATTTAGCATATTATGTAGTGCATTCACCATCTTATGTGATGCATATACCATATTATGTAGTGCATTTACCATGTTATGTAGTGCATTTATCGTATTATGTGGTACATTCACCATGTTATGTGGTGCAATTACCATATTATGTAGTGCATTCATCGTATTATGTGGTGCATTTAGCATATTATGTAGTGCATTCATCGTATTATGTAGTGCATTTACGATGTTATATAGTACATTCACCATGTTATGTGGTGCATTTACCATTTTATGTAGTACATTCACCATGTTATGTGGTGCATTTACCATATTATGTAGTGCATTCATCGTATTATGTAGTACATTCACCATGTTATGTGGTGCATTCATCGTATTATGTAGTGCATTCATGTTATTATGTACTGCATTCATCGTATTATGTTGTATATTTACTATGCTATGTAGTACTTTCATCTTGTTATGTAGTGCATTCATCGTGTTATGTAGTGCATTCATTGTGTTATGTAGTGCATTCATTGTGTTATGTAGTGCATTCATCATGTTATGTAGTGCATTCATTGTGTCATGTAGTGCATTTACCATATTATGCAGCGTGTTTACCATGTTATGTAGTGCATTCATCGCATTATGTAGTGCATCCATCGTAGTATGTAGTGCATTCATCGCATTATGTAGTGCATTCATCGCAATATGTAGTGCATTTACCAAGTGATGTAGTACATTTACCACGTTATGTAGTGCATTCACCATGTTATGTGGTGCATTTACCACATTACCTAGTGCATTTACCATGTTATGTGGTGTATTCATCGTATTATGTAGTGCATTCACCATGTCATGTGGTGCATTTACCATATTATGTAGTGCATTCATCGTATTATATAGTGCATTTACCATGTCATGTAGTACATTCACCATGTTATGTGGTGCATTTACCTTATTATGCAGTGCATTCATCGTATTATGTAGTACATTCACCATGTTATGTGGTGCATTCATCGTATTATGTAGCGCATTCACCATGTTATATGATGCATTTACCATATTACGTAGTGCATTTACCATGTTTTGTAGTGCATTCATCGTGCCATGTAGTGCATTCGCCATGTTATGTAGTACATTCACCATGTTATGTGGCGCATTCACCGTGTTATGTAGTTCATTCACCATGTTATTTGGTGCATTTACCATATTGTGTAGTGCATTCATCGTATTATGTAGTGCATCTACCAAGTAATGTAGTACATTTACCACGTTATGTAGTGCATTCACCATGTTATGTGGTGCATTTACCACATTACCTAGTGCATTTACCATGTTATGTGGTGCATTCATCGTATTATGTAGTGCATTAACCATGTCATGTGGTGCATTTACCATATTACGTAGTGCACTCATCGTATTATATAGTGCATTTACCATGTCATGTAGTACATTCACCATGTTATGTGGTGCATTTACCATATTATGTAGTGCATTCATCGTATTATGTAGTACATTCACCATGTTATGTGGTGCATTCATCGTATTATGTAGTGCATTCATGTTATTATGTACTGCATTCATCGTATTATGTTGTATATTTACTATGCTATGTAGTACTTTCATCTTGTTATGTAGTGCATTCATCGTGTTATGTAGTGCATTCATTGTGTTATGTAGTGCATTCATTGTGTTATGTAGTGCATTCATCATTTTATGTAGTGCATTCATTGTGTTATGTAGTGCATTTACCATATTATGCAGCGTGTTTACCATGTTATGTAGTGCATTCATCGCATTATGTAGTGCATCCATCGTAGTATGTAGTGCATTCATCGCATTATGTAGTGCATTCATCGCAATATGTAGTGCATTTACCAAGTGATGTAGTACATTTACCACGTTATGTAGTGCATTCACCATGTTATGTGGTGCATTTACCACATTACCTAGTGCATTTACCATGTTATGTGGTGTATTCATCGTAGTATGTAGTGCATTCACCATGTCATGTGGTGCATTTACCATATTATGTAGTGCATTCATCGTATTATATAGTGCATTTACCATGTCATGTAGTACATTCACCATGTTATGTGGTGCATTTACCTTATTATGCAGTGCTTTCATCGTATTATGTAGTACATTCACCATGTTATGTGGTGCATTCATCGTATTATGTAGCGCATTCACCATGTTATATGATGCATTTACCATATTACGTAGTGCATTTACCATGTTTTGTAGTGCATTCATCGTGCCATGTAGTGCATTCGCCATGTTATGTAGTACATTCACCATGTTATGTGGCGCATTCACCGTGTTATGTAGTTCATTCACCATGTTATGTGGTGCAATTACCATATTATGTAGTGCATTCATCGTATTATGTGGTGCATTTAGCATATTATGTAGTGCATTCACCATCTTATGTGATGCATATACCATATTATGTAGTGCATTTACCATGTTATGTAGTGCATTTATCGTATTATGTGGTACATTCACCATGTTATGTGGTGCAATTACCATATTATGTAGTGCATTCATCGTATTATGTGGTGCATTTAGCATATTATGTAGTGCATTCCTCGTATTATGTAGTGCATTTACGATGTTATATAGTACATTCACCATGTTATGTGGTGCATTTATCATGTTATGTAGTACATTCACCATGTTATGTGGTGCATTTACCATAATATGTAGTGCATTCATCGTATTATGTAGTACATTCACCATGTTATGTGGTGCATTCATCGTATTATGTAGTGCATTCATGTTATTATGTACTGCATTCATCGTATTATGTTGTATATTTACTATGCTATGTAGTACTTTCATCTTGTTATGTAGTGCATTCATCGTGTTATGTAGTGCATTCATTGTGTTATGTAGTGCATTCATTGTGTTATGTAGTGCATTCATCATGTTATGTAGTGCATTCATTGTGTCATGTAGTGCATTTACCATATTATGCAGCGTGTTTACCATGTTATGTAGTGCATTCATCGCATTATGTAGTGCATCCATCGTAGTATGTAGTGCATTCATCGCATTATGTAGTGCATTCATCGCAATATGTAGTGCATTTACCAAGTGATGTAGTACATTTACCACGTTATGTAGTGCATTCACCATGTTATGTGGTGCATTTACCACATTACCTAGTGCATTTACCATGTTATGTGGTGTATTCATCGTATTATGTAGTGCATTCACCATGTCATGTGGTGCATTTACCATATTATGTAGTGCATTCATCGTATTATATAGTGCATTTACCATGTCATGTAGTACATTCACCATGTTATGTGGTGCATTTACCTTATTATGCAGTGCATTCATCGTATTATGTAGTACATTCACCATGTTATGTGGCGCATTCATCGTATTATGTAGCGCATTCACCATGTTATATGATGCATTTACCATATTACGTAGTGCATTTACCATGTTTTGTAGTGCATTCATCGTGCCATGTAGTGCATTCGCCATGTTATGTAGTACATTCACCATGTTATGTGGCGCATTCACCGTGTTATGTAGTTCATTCACCATGTTATTTGGTGCATTTACCATATTGTGTAGTGCATTCATCGTATTATGTAGTGCATTTACCATGTCATGTAGTACATTCACCATGTTATGTGGTGCAATTACCATATTATGTAGTGCATTCATCGTAATATGTAGTGCATCTACCAAGTAATGTAGTACATTTACCACGTTATGTAGTGCATTCACCATGTTATGTGGTGCATTTACCACATTACCTAGTGCATTTACCATGTTATTTGGTGCATTCATCGTATTATGTCGTGCATTAACCATGTCATGTGGTGCATTTACCATATTATGTAGTACACTTACCACGCTATGTAGTGCATTTATCATGTTATGTGGTGCATCTACCATGTTATGTAGTGCATTCATCGTATTATGTAGTGCATTCACTATGTTATGTGGTGCATTTACCATGTTATGTAGTGCATTCATCGTATTATTCAATATATTAAATATTCGCCAGTTTAGTCCAGTGTGGATTAGGTAATTGTGGGTTGTGTAAAATGTACAGGCTAATATTTTAAAAATTGCTAAAACCAATTTAAGTCACTTAATTATGCAAAATTCTATACCTTAGTCAGTCTATTATTTGGCCTGGTTCCTTTCGGTATTAGAAGGTGAATAGTGCGCCATCAAATGGTAATAGTCATTATCGTACTAATGATTTGCATACTTTCACCTGAATATGTTTTGTGACTGTCATACTCTCTATAAGTATCAGTTAGATATATTATTAATATGTGTTGATGAGAATGCTCACATTAGGGGATACATACAGGCATGTCATTGCTTTTACGTCCCCTGGGAAGGTCTGAGATACAAGCAGAATGTATTCCTGAGACAGGAACTGTTCTAACCGGGATGGGTGGGACACCAGAAACATGGCATGGCAAGGTACGAATCAGATGCACGAAGCCTGGTAACATCGGTTAATGTTATCAGGTGGACATCACGTGTCGTTGTCATAGTTGAAAGTAGTCCCGTTGCTGGTACCTTTGAGTGCGATTTGTGAGGTGGTACCCAATCCATAACTCAATTCAAACTACTCTCTCATCAACACTTTTATTTACACAACGTGTTGTTACAGTCATGTTACCAATTACATTGAAATCGTTTCATTATCCCAGTGTTGCTATTTTCTCATATTATATGGTGCATTCACCTTGTTATGTAATGCATTTACCACGTTATGTAGTGCATTCATCGTATTATGTAGTGCATTTACCATGTTATGTAGTACATTCACCATGTTATGTGGTGCATTTACCATATTATGTAGTGCATTCATCGTATTATGTAGTGCATTTACCGTGTTATGTAGTACATTCACCATGTTATGTGGTGCATTTACCATGTTATGTAGTACAATCACCAAATTATTATGTGCATTTACCATGTTATGTAGTGCATTAATCGTATTATGTAGTGCATTTACCATGTTATGTAGTACATTCACTATGTTATGTGGTGCATTTACTATATTATGTAGTGCATTCATCGTATTATGTAGTGCATTTACCATGTTATATAGTACATTCACCATGTTATGTGGTGTGTTTACCATGTTATGTAGTACATTCACCATACTATGTAGTGCATTTACCATGTTATGTAGTGCATTCATCGTATTATGTAGTACATTCACCATGTTATGTGGTGCATTTACCATATTATGTAGTGCATTCATCGTATTATGTGGTGCATTTACCATGTTATGTAGTACATTCACCATGTTATGTGGTGCATTTACCATGTTATGTAGTACATTCACCATATTATGTAGTGCATTTACCATGTTATGTAGTGCATTAGTGTATTATGTAGTGCATTTACCATGTTATGTAGTACATTCACTATGTTATGTGGTGCATTTACCATATTATGTAGTGTATTCATCGTATTATGTAGTGCATTTACCATGTTATGTAGTACATTCACCATGTTGTGTGGTGCATATATCATATTATGTAGTGCATTTACCATATTATGTAGTGCATGTATCGTATTATGTAGTACATTCACCATGTTATGTGGTGCAATTACCATATTATGTAGTGCATTCATCGTATTATGTGGTGCATTTAGCATATTATGTAGTGCATTTACCATGTTATGTAGTGCATTGATCGTATTATGTGGTACATTCACCATGTTATGTGGTGCAATTATGTAGTGCATTCATCGTATTATGTGGTGCATTTAGCATATTATGTAGTGCATTCATCGTATTATGTAGTGCATTTACCATGTTATATAGTACATTCACCATGTTATGTGGTGCATTTACCATGTTATGTAGTACATTCACCATACTATGTAGTACATTTGCCATGTTATGTAGTGCATTCATCGTATTATGTAGTACATTCACCATGTTATGTGGTGCAATTACCATATTATGTAGTGCATTCACCTTGTTATGTGGTGCAATTACCATATTATGTAGTGCATTCATTGTATTATGTAGTGCATTTACTATTCTATGTAGTACATTTACCATGTCATGTAGTGCATTTACCATGTTAGGTGGTGCATTTACCATATTATGTAGTGATTTACCATGTTATGTAGTGCATTCATCGTGTTATGTAGTGCATTCACCATGATATGTTGTACATTTAACATATTATGCAGTAGATTTACCATGTCATGTAGTGCATTTTCGTGTTACAACAAACAAACAGAAAGCTGGAAAGTAACAGTTCTAAAGCACAAAATGTTGAACATAGAAGTTTTTCAATATTTGGTGAAAATATGGAATAATGAACAAAGACACGTTACGTTAAATAATAATGCAAAACTTATTGTGATAAGAGATACTTGTATATCAAAAACTCGGGTGTTGACAAACATATATTCAAACTAAAATCTAGTGTAAATCACACACAAATATAAAATATGAAATAAAAGTCTACACATTATAGAAGCTGAATGAAAAGTGAAATATTTTTAATATAGAAAATGTTTTTATAGCCTAATAATGTGAAATACGTTACTTTCATCTGATCTTATTTTCTCGGAAGGTGACTTTGCACGGAATAAAATTCACGCGAACAACAGAGTAGACGCGAAACAAATTACAGTATACCTGCACCCAATCCTTACATAAAATCGAAATACAATTATACAATAAATAATTATCACCACATAAAGAGACGAATAGACACCATAACACAGTGTACGCAAAAGACAACAAGCAAATGCATCACATGACCAGACAAAAGAACATCACAAAAAGATGAAATCACAGCATAACATGGTGGATGCACCTCATAATATGATAAACACCACACAATGATAGATGCACTACATAACAACATAATATATAATAAATGCATTAAAAAACATAGTAAATGCCGTACATATGATAAATTCACTACATAACATAATGTTTTACGACTTAAAATAACTGTGGCATTCCATAAATAACTGCAGGCGTTATCGCGTGATTACCATTGATGTGATTTAAAGCGACTATCAGTTCAGAGTATTAGTAGACAGATAACATATTTCATTCACATATGCCTGATGATAATTATTCCATTCATTTCCCAAATTCGTTTACAATATACAGTCGTCTTTTGTTTTGTTTTTTAAACCCACCGCAAATTGTGTGTTCGTAAAACTCTTCAAATGGCCCCGATTTTATAATGGGAAATACCTTAACTTTAACTGTATAAATTGAACAGCATGTAATCACTTAATGAACATTACCTTATGTAGTGTGTTATCGTACAGATTTAATGGTCCGAGAATAAAGATCAACAGTAATTCTGAAGCTGTGTATAACTGAAAATTATACCGAATAAATAAATAAATAAATAAATAAATAAATAAATAAATAAATAAATAAATAAATAAATAAATAAATAAATAAATAAATAAATACATAAATTAATTAATTAATTAATTAATTAATCAATTAATTAATTAATTTTCAGGACGGTCAGTAGTCAAATTTGTTGATGAGGCGACGATTTACCGGGCGTGCCTTTGCCTGATTCCTTTCGGTATTAGAAGGTGAATAGTGCGCCATCGAATGGTAATAGTCATTATCGTATTAATAATTTGCATACTCTCACCTGAGTATGTTTTGTGACTGTCTTACTCTCCATAAGTATCAGTTAAGATATATTATTAATATGTGTTGATGAGAATGCTCACATTAGGGGATACATACAGGCATGTCATTGCTTTCACGCCCCCTGGGAAGGTCTGAGATACAAGCAGAATATATTCCTGAGACAGGAACTGTCCTAACCGGGACAGGTGGGAAAACAGAAATACGGCATGCCAAGGTACGAATCAGATGCACGAAGCCTGGTGACATTGACTAATGTGATCAGGTGGACGTCACGTGTCGTTGTCATAGTTGAAAGTAGTCTCATTGCCAGCAACTTTGAGTGCGATTTGTGAGGTGGTACCTAGTCCATAACTCAATTCAGACTACTCTCTCGTCAACTCCTTTAAACAAAGTTTTCTTACAGTCATGTTACCAAATTATATTTTGAAATCGTTTCATTATCCCGGTGTTGCTACTTTCTAATATCTTATTTCTGAAACTGATTCATAATGTTAAAAGCGGTTACGAGCGATTGGGTAATAAGAGATTATCCCCCAATATTAAAAAAAACTTTACGACCAAGTCATCGAATGACTTAGTAAGCTGACGTCATTTCTCACTATAATCAGATAGATCCGGCCATGAGCTTCAAAGAAATTGTTTCCAAACTGGTTTGACTTTTGAACTGATATTGTATTAACAGGCTAGAGCAACAGACTCTGGTAAAAGCCCGAGTATGAAAACTAATCTGGGATATAATAACATCCGACTCACGATATCACGGTGAGAACTTTATACTCCAAGAGTCTGTGTACGAGAGTTTAATCCGACTTAAAATCATCTCCACAAACCAATATATCAGATATTTATTTTAAGAAACTTCTCGTACATTCGGTGAGTTTCTGCACGAAATTCGTACGAGAAAGGGAAACCACAGAATACGTTATACAAGTTCTAGATTATTCCAAATTATTCCAGATTATTCTAGATTATTGGTCAGGTTTATGTGATCCAGGCTTGTATTGGCTAGGTTTCTGTGATTCCGGCTTGTATTGGTCAGGTTTCTGTGATTCCGGCTTGTATTGGCTAGGTTTCTGTGATTCCGGCTAGTATTGGTCAGGTTTATGTGACCTGGCTTGTATTGGACAGGTTTATGTGATCCTGGCTTGTATTGGACAGGTTTCTGTGATTCCGGCTAGTATTGGTCAGGTTTATGTGATCCTGGCTTGTATTGGCTAGGTTTATGTGATCCTGGCTTGTATTGGTCAGGTTTATGTGATGCTGGCTTGTATTGGTCAGGTTTATGTGATCCTGGCTTGTATTGGCTAGGTTTCTGTGATTCCGGCTAGTATTGGACTGGTTTATGTTATCCTGGCTTGTACTGGCTAGGTTTCTGTGATTCGGGCCAGTATTGGTCAGGTTTATGGCATCCTGGCTTGTATTGGTCAGGTTTATGTGATCCTGGCTTGTATTGGTCAGGTTTATATGATGCTGGCTTGTATTGGTCAGGTTTATGTGATCCTGGCTAGTATTGGGCAGGTTTATGTGATCCTGCCTTGTATTGGACAGGTTTATGTGATCCTGGTTTGTATTGGACAGGTTTATGTGATCCTGGCTTGTATTAGACAGGTTTATGTGATCCTCGTTTGTATTGGTCAGGTTTATGTGATTCTGGCTTGTATTGGTCAGGTTTATGTGATCCTGGCTTGTATTGGACAGGTTTATGTGATCCTGGCTTGTATTAGACAGGTTTATGTGATCCCAGCTTGTATTGGTCAGGTTTATGTGATCCTGGCTTGTATTGGTCAGATTTCTGTGATCCTGGCTTGTATTGGCTAGGTTTATGTGATCCTGGCTTGTATTGGACAGGTTTATGTGATCCTGGCTTGTATTGGCTAGGTTTCTGTGATTTCGGCTAGTATTGGTCAGGTTTATGTGATCCTGGCTTGTATTGGCTAGGTGTATGTGATCCTGGCTTGTATTGGCTAGGTTTATGTGATCCCGGCTTGGGTTGGTCAGGTTTATGTGATCCTGCCTTGTATTGGTCAGATTTATGTGATCCTGGCTTGTATTGGCTAGGTTTCTGTGATTCCGGCTTGTATTGGTCAGGTTTATGTGATCCTGGCTTGTATTGGCTAGGTTTATGTGATCCTGGCTTGTATTGGCTAGGTTTATGTGATCCCGGCTTGAGTTGGTCAGGTTTATGTGATCCTGCCTTCTATTGGTCAGATTTATGTGATCCTGGCTTGTATTGGCTAGGTTTATGTGATCCCGGCTTGTATTGGACAGGTTTATGTGATCCCGGCTTGTATTGAACAGTTTTATGTGATCCTGGTTTGTATTGGTCAGGTTTATGTGATCCCGGCTTGTATTGGTCAGGTTTATGTGACCCTGGCTTGTATTGGCTAGGTTTATGTGATCCCGGCTTGTATTGGACAGGTTTATGTGATCTTGGCTTGTATTGGCTAGGTTTATGTGATCCTGGCTTGTATTGGACAAGTTTATGTGATCCTTGCTTGTATTGGTCAGGGTTATGTGATCCTGGCTTGTATTGGCTAGGTTTATGTGATCCTGACATGTATTGGACAAGTTTATGTGATCCTTGCTTGTATTGGTCAGGGTTATGTGATCCTGGCTTGTATTGGCCAGGTTTATGTGATCCTGGATTGTATTGGACAGGTTTATGTGATTCTTGCTTGTATTGGACAAGTTTATGTGATCCTTGCTTGTATTGGTCAGGGTTGTGTGATCCTGGCTTGTATTGGCCTGGTTTATGTGATCCTGGCTTGTATTGGCTAGGTTTCTGTGATTCCGGCTAGTATTGGACTGGTTTATGTTATCCTGGCTTATACTGGCTAGGTTTCTGTGATTCGGGCTAGTATTGGTCAGGTTTATGGCATCCTGGCTTGTATTGGTCTGGTTTATGTGATCCTGGCTTGTATTGGTCAGGTTTATATGATGCTGGCTTGTATTGGTCAGGTTTATGTGATCCTGGCTTGTATTGGGCAGGTTTATGTGATCCTGCCTTGTATTGGACAGGTTTATGTGATCCTGGTTTGTATTGGACAGGTTTATGTGATCCTGGCTTGTACTAGACAGGTTTATGTGATCCTCGTTTGTATTGGTCAGGTTTATGTGATTCTGGCTTGTATTGGTCAGGTTTATGTGATCCTGGCTTGTATTGGACAGGTTTATGTGATCCTGGCTTGTATTGGACAGGTTTATGTGATCCCAGCTTGTATTGGTCAGGTTTATGCGATCCTGGCTTGTATTGGTCAGATTTCTGTGATCCTGGCTTGTATTGGCTAGGTTTATGTGATCCTGGCTTGTATTGGACAGGTTTATGTGATCCTGGCTTGTATTGGCTAGGTTTCTGTGATTTCGGCTAGTATTGGTCAGGTTTATGTGATCCTGGCTTGTATTGGCTAGGTGTATGTGATCCTGGCTTGTATTGGCTAGGTTTATGTGATCCCGGCTTGGGTTGGTCAGGTTTATGTGATCCTGCCTTGTATTGGTCAGATTTATGTGATCCTGGCTTGTATTGGCTAGGTTTCTGTGATTCCGGCTTGTATTGGTCAGGTTTATGTGATCCTGGCTTGTATTGGCTAGGTTTATGTGATCCTGGCTTGTATTGGCTAGGTTTATGTGATCCCGGCTTGAGTTGGTCAGGTTTATGTGATCCTGCCTTCTATTGGTCAGATTTATGTGATCCTGGCTTGTATTGGCTAGGTTTATGTGATCCCGGCTTGTATTGGACAGGTTTATGTGATCCCGGCTTGTATTGAACAGTTTTATGTGATCCTGGTTTGTATTGGTCAGGTTTATGTGATCCCGGCTTGTATTGGTCAGGTTTATGTGACCCTGGCTTGTATTGGCTAGGTTTATGTGATCCCGGCTTGTATTGGACAGGTTTATGTGATCTTGGCTTGTATTGGCTAGGTTTATGTGATCCTGGCTTGTATTGGACAAGTTTATGTGATCCTTGCTTGTATTGGTCAGGGTTATGTGATCCTGGCTTGTATTGGCTAGGTTTATGTGATCCTGACATGTATTGGACAAGTTTATGTGATCCTTGCTTGTATTGGTCAGGGTTATGTGATCCTGGCTTGTATTGGCTAGGTTTATGTGATCCTGGCTTGTATTGGACAAGTTTATGTGATTCTTGCTTGTATTGGACAAGTTTATGTGATCCTTGCTTGTATTGGTCAGGGTTGTGTGATCCTGGCTTGTATTGGCCTGGTTTATGTGATCCTGGCTTTTATTGGACAAGTTTATGTGATCCTTGCTTGTATTGGTCAGGGTTATGTGATCCTGGCTTGTATTGGCTAGGTTTCCCTGATTCCGGCTAGTATTGGACAGGTTTATGTGATCCTGGCTTGTATTGGTCAGATTTATGTGATCCTGGCTTGTATTGGCTAGGTTTATGTGATCCTGGCTTGTATTGGACAAGTTTATGTGATCCTTGCTTGTATTGGTCTAGGTTATGTGATCCTGGCTTGTATTGGTCAGGTTTATGTGATCCTGGCTTGTATTGGTCAGGTTTATGCGATCCTTGCTTGTATTGGTCAGGTTTATGTGATCCTGGCTTGTATTGGTCAGGTTATGTGATCCTGGCTTGTATTGGTCAGGTCTATGTGATCCTGGCTTGTATTGGTCAGGTTCATATGATCCTGGCTTGTATTGGTCAGATTTATGTGATCCTTGCTTGTATTGGTCAGGTTTATGTAATCATTGCTTGTATTCGTCAGGTTTATGTGATCCTTGCTCGTATTGGTCATGTTTATGTGATCCTTGCTTGTATTGGTCAGGTTTATGTGATCCTGGCTTGTATTGGCTAAGTTTATGTGATCCTGGCTTGTATTGGACAGGTTTATGTGATCCTTGCTTGTATTGATCATGTTTATGTGATCCTTGCTTGTATTGGTCAGGTTTATGTGATACTTGCTTGTATTGGTCAGGTTTATGTGATCCTGGCTTGTATTGGTCAGGTTTATGTGATCCTGAGTTGTATTGGCTAGATTTATGTGATCCCGGCTTGTATTGGACAGGTTTCTGTATTCCGGCTAATATTGGACAGATTTATGTGATCCTGGCTTGTATTGGCTAGGTTTATGTGATCCTGGCTTGTATTGGACAGGTTTATGTGATCCCGGCTTGTATTGGACAGGTTTATGTGATTCTGGTTTGTATTGGTCAGGTTTATGTGATCCTGGCTTGTATTGGTCAGGTTTATTTGACCCTGGCTTGTATTGGCTAGGTTTATGTGATCCCGGCTTGTATAGGACAGGTTTATGTGATCCTGGCTTGTATTGGGCAGGTTTATGTGATCCTGGCTTGTATTGGACAGGTTTATGTGATCCTTGCTTGTATTGGTCAGGTTTATGTGATCCTGGCTTGTATTGGTCAGGTTATGTGATCCTGGCTTGTATTGGTCAGGTTTATGTGATCCTGGCTTGTATTGGTCAGGTTATGTGATCCTGGCTTGTATTGGTCAGGTTTATGTGATCCTGGCTTGTATTGGCTAGGTTTATGTGATCCTGGCTTGTATTGGACAAGTTTATGTGATCCTTGCTTGTATTGGTCAGGTTTATGTGATCCTGGCTTGTATTGGTCAGGTTTATGTGATCCTGAGTTGTATTGGCTAGATTTATGTGATCCCGGCTTGTATTGGACAGGTTTCTGTATTCCGGCTAATATTGGACAGATTTATGTGATCCTGGCTTGTATTGGCTAGGTTTGTGTGATCCTGGCTTGTATTGGACAGGTTTATGTGATCCCGGCTTGTATTGGACAGGTTTATGTGATCCTGGTTTGTATTGGTCAGGTTTATGTGATCCTGGCTTGTATTGGTCAGGTTTATTTGACCCTGGCTTGTATTGGCTAGGTTTATGTGATCCCGGCTTGTATAGGACAGGTTTATGTGATCCTGGCTTGTATTGGGCAGGTTTATGTGATCCTGGCTTGTATTGGACAGGTTTATGTGATCCTTGCTTGTATTGGTCAGGTTTATGTGATCCTGGCTTGTATTGGTCAGGTTATGTGATCCTGGCTTGTATTGGTCAGGTTTATGTGATCCTGGCTTGTATTGGTCAGGTTATGTGATCCTGGCTTGTATTGGTCAGGTTTATGTGATCCTGGCTTGTATTGGCTAGGTTTATGTGATCCTGGCTTGTATTGGACAAGTTTATGTGATCCTTGCTTGTATTGGTCAGGGTTATGTGATCCTGGCTTGTATTGGCTAGGTTTATGTGATCCTGGCTTGTATTGGACAGGTTTATGTGATTCTTGCTTGCACTGGTCAGGTTTATGTGATCCTGGCTTGTATTGGTCAGGTTTATGCGATCCTTGCTTGTATTGGTCAGGTTTATGTGATCCTGGCTTGTATTGGTCAGGTTATGTGATCCTGGCTTGTATTGGTCAGGTCTATGTGATCCTGGCTTGTATTGGTCAGGTTCATATGATCCTGGCTTGTATTGGTCAGATTTATGTGATCCTTGCTTGTATTGGTCAGGTTTATGTGATCATTGCTTGTATTCGTCAGGTTTATGTGATCCTTGCTCGTATTGGTCAGGTTTATGTGATCCTTGCTTGTATTGGTCAGGTTTATGTGATCCTGGCTTGTATTGGCTAGGTTTATGTGATCCTGGCTTGTATTGGACAGGTTTCTGTATTCCGGCTAGTATTGGACAGATTTATGTGATCCTGGCTTGTATTGGCTAGGTTTATGTGATCCTGGCTTGTATTGGACAGGTTTATGTGATCCCGGCTTGTATTGGACAGGTTTATGTGATCCTGGTTTGTATTGGTCAGGTTTATGTGATCCTGGCTTGTATTGGTCAGGTTTATTTGACCATGGCTTGTATTGGCTAGATTCATGTGATCCCGGCTTGTATAGGACAGGTTTATGTGATCCTGGCTTGTATTGGGCAGGTTTATGTGATCCTGGCTTGTATTGGACAGGTTTATGTGATCCTTGCTTGTATTGGTCAGGTTTATGTGATCCTGGCTTGTATTGGTCAGGTTATGTGATCCTGGCTTGTATTGGTCAGGTTTATGTGATCCTGGCTTGTATTGGTCAGGTTATGTGATCCTGGCTTGTATTGGTCAGGTTTATTTGACCCTGGCTTGTATTGGCTAGGTTTATGTGATCCTGGCTTGTATTGGACAAGTTTATGTGATCCTTGCTTGTATTGGTCAGGTTTATGTGATCCTGGTTTGTATTGGTCAGGTTTATGTGATCCCGGCTTGTATTGGTCAGGTTTATATGACCCTGGCTTGTATTGGCTAGGTTTATGTGATCCTGGCTTGTATTGGTCAGGTTATGTGATCCTGGCTTGTATTGGTCAGGTCTATGTGATACTGGCTTGTATTGGTCAGGTTTATGTGATCCTGGCTTGTATTGGTCAGATTTATGTGATCCTTGCTTGTATTGGCTAGGTTTATGTGATCCCGGCTTGAGTTGGTCAGGTTTATGTGATCCTGCCTTGTATTGGCCGGATTTATGTGATCCTGGCTTGTATTGGACAGGTTTATGTGATCTGGCTTGTATTGGACAGGTTTATGTGATCCTGGCTTGTATTGGACAGGTTTCTGTGATTCCGGCTAGTATTGGTCAGGTTTATGTGATCCTGGCTTGTATTGGCTAGGTTTATGTGATCCTGGCTTGTATTGGCTAGGTTTATGTGATCCCGGCTTGAGTTGGTCAGGTTTATATGATCCTACCTTGTATTGGTCAGATTTATGTGATCCTGGCTTGTATTGGCTAGGTTTATGTGATCCCGGCTTGTATTGGACAGGTTTATGTGATCCTGGCTTGTATTGGACAGGTTTATGTGATCCTGGTTTGTATTGGTCGGGTTTATGTGATCCCGGCTTGTATTGGTCAGGTTTATGTGACCCTGGCTTGTATTGGCTAGGTTTATGTGATCCCGGCTTGTATTGGACAGGTTTATGTGATCTTGGCTTGTATTGGCTAGGTTTCTCTGATTCCGGCTAGTATTGGACAGGTTTATGTGATCCTGGCTTGTATTGGACAAGTTTATGTGATCCTTGCTTGTATTGGTCAGGGTTATGTGATCCTGGCTTGTATTGGCTAGGTTTATGTGATCCTGACTTGTATTGGACAGGTTTATGTGATTCTTGCTTGTATTGGTCAGGCTTATGTGATCCTGGCTTGTATTGGTCAGATTTATGTGATCCTTGCTTGTATTGGTCAGGTTTATGTGATCCTGGCTTGTATTGGACAGGTTTATGTGATCCTTGCTTGTATTGGTCAGGTTTATGTGATCTTGGCTTGTATTGGTCAGGTCTATGTGATCCTGGCTTGTATTGGTCAGGTTTATGTGATCCTGGCTTGTATTGGTCAGATTTATGTGATCCTGGCTTGTATTGGCTAGGTTTATGTGATCCCGGCTTGAGTTGGTCAGGTTTATGTGATCCTGCCTTCTATTGGTCAGATTTATGTGATCCTGGCTTTTATTGGCTAGGTTTATGTGTTCCCGGCTTGTATTGCACAGGCTTATGTGATCCCGGCTTGTATTGGACAGGTTTATGTGATCCTGGTTTGTATTGGTCAGGTTTATGTGATCCCGGCTTGTATTGGTCAGGTTTATGTGACCCTGGCTTGTATTGGCTAGGTTTATGTGATCCTGGCTTGTATTGGACAGGTTTATGTGATCCTTGCTTGTATTGATCATGTTTATATTATCCTTGCTTGTATTGGTCAGGTTTATGTGATCCTTGCTTGTATTGGTCAGGTTTATGTGATCCTGGCTTGTATTGGTCAGGTTTATGTGATCCTGGCTTGTATTGGACAGGTTTATGTGATCCTTGCTTGTATTGGTCAGGTTTATGTGATCCTGGCTTGTATTGGTCAGGTTATGTGATCCTGGCTTATATTGGTCAGGTCTATGTGATCCTGGCTTTTATTGGTCAGGTTTATATGATCCTGGGTTGTATTGGTCAGATTTATGTGATCCTTGCTTGTATTGGTCAGGTTCATGTGATCATTGCTTGTATTCGTCAGGTTTATGTGATCCTTGCTCGTATTGGTCATGTTTATGTGATCCTTGCTTGTATTGGTCAGGTTTATGTGATCCTGGCTTGTATTGGCCAGGTTTATGTGATCCTGGCTTGTATTGGACAGGTTTATGTGATCCTTGCTTGTATTGATCATGTTTATGTGATCCTTGCTTGTATTGGTCAGGTTTATGTGATCCTTGCTTGTATTGGTCAGGTTTATGTGATCCTGGCTTGTATTGGTCAGGTTTATGTGATCCTGAGTTGTATTGGCTAGGTTTATGTGATCCCGGCTTGTATTGGACAGGTTTCTGTATTCCGACTAGTATTGGACAGGTTTATGTGATCCTGGCTTGTATTGGCTAGGTTTATGTGATCCCGGCTTGAGTTGATCAGGTTTATGTGATCCTGCCTTGTATTGGTCAGATTTATGTGATCCTGGCTTGTATTGGCTAAGTTTATGTGATCCTGGCTTGTATTGGACAGGTTTATGTGATCCCGGCTTGTATTGGACAGGTTTATGTGATCCTGGTTTGTATTGGTCAGGTTTATGTGATCCTGGCTTGTATTGGTCAGGTTTATTTGACCCTGGCTTGTATTGGCTAGGTTTATGTGATCCCGGCTTGTATTGGACAGGTTTATGTGATCCTGGCTTGTATTGGACAGGTTTATGTGATCCTTGCTAGTATTGGTCAGGTTTATGTGATCTTGGCTTGTATTGGTCAGGTCTATGTGATCCTGGCTTGTATTGGTCAGGTTTATGTGATCCTGGCTTGTATTGGTCAGATTTATGTGATCCTGCCTTCTATTGGTCAGATTTATGTGATCCTGGCTTGTATTGGCTAGGTTTATGTGATCCTGGCTTGTATTGGACAGGTTCATATGATCCTGGCTTTTATTGGACAGGTTTATGTGATCCTTGCTTGTATTGTTCAGGTTTATGTGATCCTGGCTTGTATTGGTCAGGTTATGTGATCCTGGCTTGTATTGGTCAGGTTTATGTGATCCTGGCTTGTATTGGTCAGGTTATGTGATCCTGGCTTGTATTGGTCAGGTCTATGTGATACTGGCTTGTATTGGTCAGGTTTATGTGATCCTGGCTTGTATTGGTCAGATTTATGTGATCCTTGCTTGTATTGGCTAGGTTTATGTGATCCCGGCTTGAATTGGTCAGGTTTATGTGATCCTGCCTTGTATTGGCCAGATTTATGTGATCCTGGCTAGTATTGGCTAGGTTTATGTGATCCTGGCTTATATTGGCTAGGTGTCTGTGATTCCGGCTAGTATTGGTCAGGTTTATGTGATCTGGCCTGTATTGGACAGGTTTATGTGATCCTGGCTTGTATTGGACAGGTTTCTGTGATTCCGGCTAGTATTGGTCAGGTGTATGTGATTCCGGCTAGTATTGGACAGGTTTATGTGATCCTGGCTTGTATTGGTCAGATTTATGTGATCCTGGCTTGTATTGGCTAGGTTTATGTGATCCTGGCTTGTATTGGACAGGTTTATGTGATCCTTGCTTGTAATGGACAGGTTTATGTGATCCTGGCTTGTATTGGACAGGTTTATGTGATCCTGGCTTGTATTGGCTAGGTTTCTGTGATTCCGGCTTGTATTGGTCAGGTTTCTGAGTTCGTCTAAAGAATATTGCATCGTTTCCAATTCATAGTGTCTAAATAGTCTGCCTCATAAACCCGTTGATTGCTTCCATACACCAAGAATGAGAGAGTATTTACCGTGCCGTGTGAGTAAAGTACTTTGGACACTGGTACAGCCCGCAGTCGCTGTCTCTGAAATATAAGATAATCATAAAATATAATATGATAATTATCACGAAATGTGGTTCAGAATTCATATTGTGCAAATGTATGTGTACCCAAAAATTACATTGCACAGCAAACAAGTACAAAGTCTCCACAAAAAATATTACAATTTTCCAAGTAGTCATGTTGATATGCTAGGTCGTTGCTACAATTTTCATCAATTTTCACCATTTTTTTTTAATGTTTCCCCAATTTACCCTTTCTGTTTGCAATCAAGTACTCAGTTTTCTGTACCTTCTGCACGAAGTCTTTAATTCCTCAAATTTTGTTTTTTTTACCCTGACATCTGCAAATATAAATAAACCTTCTGGCAACCAAAAGCAAAACGTTTAACAGGAGGGGAAGAAGGCTATCACCAAACAAAAAGCATTCTGGGTCGTTTACCCAAGGGAAACTCAGTTTTGTCCCCCATATCTCAAAGAATGTATCCCAAAATAATTTTACTACTGGACATTCATAGAAAAGATGAAGCAGATTTTCGCCAGGCCCCTTACAGAACGTACAAGCTCCTGATTCAATTTTTGGTGGGGTCATCTTACATAGAACCGTGTTGGTTACCAGGATATTGTGGATGATTTTCCATTGAAATTCACTGAGCTTTGACTTTATTGTGAGTTTAAATGGTGCTAAGTAAAAACTTTCCCATTCAGTAATATTGGAGTTCAATGTTTCAACATGATACATTTCAGATCATGGCGTAATAAAATATCGCTTTATCACTTCTGGAGTTACTAACTTAGTTTTACATTGTTTCAAATGAATTTGAACGCCCACAAATCTGATACCCAACATATCATCCTCAAGGCTAGCAATTTTTTTTATATCTACTTCCTTTTTTCATTCGCGTGGTAGTGCGACCACACTTCCAAACCAATCCAAAACATACTACTAAAGAAACCCCTCACAGTAATGGGGAGAACATTAATATTAAAGTTATTCCTTAAAAGAGTTTCTATTCCCACAACTCGAGACAGTTTCTTCTTTAATATCCATTTCCAAGGGTGGACTATACATTGTCAAACAGATGACGTAACCAATCTATTCGTTGAGCCTTCACTATTGCAAAAATATCGGGTACTTTTAGGCCACCTACACAAATGTCCCCTATCATTGTTTTCCTGGCCACCTTATCTTTTCCTTTCCAAAGAAATGAAAATAACATTCTGTTTATTTCTTTCAGGTATCTGTTAGGGCAATCCGTGAGACTAAGAACATACTGAACTCGTGAAATTGCAGCCTTACGGACTACATTTTGTGACGTCATAATCACAGTGATTCGTACATCGGCACAGATCGTATTTAATACATCCTACTGTTAAATGTTTCGATTATAACTTTGTACACAAAAAACTCAAATTACTAAGCTGAACGAAAATGTTATGCATTCTGGCCTTCCCACATGACTATGTTTTGTTGTCCAGGGAGACGATAACTATCCATATTGTAACCTACTAGTATTCCTACATTGTTTAGTTTTTCAGTTGCACACTCATTTATAGTTTGTTTGTTTATAGTGCGTTCGCGTGGCGTAGAAAATACGCTGATATTTTCCTAAAGATAACATTTTTTTCAGTGGCATAATCGACTTCATACACCAAATATTTCGATATAGTATTACTTGCCGATATGCATGCGCCTTAGTACAAATATCTATTTATTAACTCGAGTATGTGTTCAAAATTATATCCCAATCCAACATTCGGGTATAAAATGTACTCTTTTTAATTGCAAGTATAGTGTGTCTTGAATAGTTCCATGATAGACGTTTACTGACTGCGTATGTTAATGTTATGACTCAGAATACATTAATGTCACAGTGTTCTATTTTTCTCTCCAAATTTTGTATTTTGGGTCAAATGTAAATAAATTCTTACATGCAAATTATCCACTGATTGATTTTTTTCAATAACTATATTTTTAGCTGAATTGTTGAGACAGCAACTTTGATCTTTCACGTACTCCAAAAATGCACCACGAGCCTCCTCTTCCGATATCGCGGGAATTCTGGGAAAATATACATTGGAGTTAATGCAAAGCTACTTACCAGATTGTGCCTGATTGGTTACCCAACCCAAACAGTCAGACCAATCAGAGCAGCTTGACACGTTAGTATGACGTAACAAATGTTGTCGTGTATATATGCTTCGATTCTGAGTGAAGTAATGGTATGCGGAATATAGTAAGACCATGGTACACACATACATATATACATACATACATACATAACAGTACTTGCCCTAAATAACTTTCTTGAAATTCAGATTCCAGTGACGATAGTTGGACAGGTGGTGGTCTAACAGCGTCGTTATTGTTGAACCCCACATGTTCGTTTCCTGCTATGAGCTGCAGTGTTTTATAATCAGAACTGAGACTGTCTTTGCCTTGGTAACATTCACCTGACTCCCACGTGTAAATGGGTTGGTCCATATTGCCATCTGGGAAGCGCCATGCTAGAAAACAAATACCACAATCGGTGTTGAGGTTACATTCATACACTAATGCATCATGGGAGTTGAGTGTATATAAAATATTCTATCAATCCCTGTTCTCAACTCTCAACATCCTACATCATACTACATCACTTCTCGCCAACTGCGACATCGCTCTGGTCTCCCATTTGCCAGAGGCTTTGCTACTAAACAGGTTAAAGCGCGGTAGTCGTCGCGCTGCACATGTGCCACATTTGTGTTGATAAACATTGGTTTTCCCACAATCCAATGCGCTTTTCAAATGGAAATCACTAGTATGAGGTTTGACCTGGGCGCGACTTGCACTGATTACCGCCGGTGACTCCTTCGATACCTTCCAATAACATGAAAATTACTTAGTTAAAGCTTGGAAACGTCTCAGTTCTTACTCGTTGATCTGCGCAACAGTCAAAGTCGCCATCTTTGTTTACATGAGACCCATATATCTCGCACATGTGCACCGCGACGACTACCGCGCTTTAAACAAACACAATAAATGAGGAAGCAGCTGATCCACTAGGAGATTGTGCTGACACGTACGTGGAGTGATTGGTCCTATCGAATACGGCCATTTTCCTGCCTCTTCTTGTTTTGTGTAAACACTTTGTTTGACAGACGAGATTTCTGCTGGTTGTGTGAAAGTGTTGGTTGTAGTAAATCTCCCGTCTGAGGGCGCTGTTTGCAACAATGAACCGTATCTGTTGCTTGTCCCAAGCTGCACGGGTACGGACACGGTCTTCCGCTCCTTCGGATAACTTATGAAAGTTCCTAAAAGTGTAGTTTTGAATTAGCGTTAGACGTGTTTGGTCGACTTAGAAACTATTAATATTAATATTAATATTAATATTAATATTAATATTAATATTAATATTAATATTAATAATAATAATAATAATAATTTATTGTCATTTGTTTTGAATTGAAAATAGTCAATTGCTATTTTAACATCAAAAAAAATAACGCAAAGGAAGAAAAATAACTGATAAAATGAATTTTGACATTTTAGGCGTATTCATTTTTACCACATTTTCCTGGGAAAGAACGAGATCTATTGTCATTTTAAATGGCATTTAATTTAACGCATTTCACTTAACTCGTCGAATAACTTAAAAAGAAAGTGAAAGAGTTTAAAATATGAATTAATTACTCTACGTATTGGAAGGAAGCACTTAGTACATGCCTATATGATGGTAAGATTGCCGACTGTGTGGTTCCATATGTGACAGGGTAGCCATTTATAGCGATTTGCTGGTCACTGAAATATAAGTATGCGAATATCACACAAAAGCTCTCATTTCTGTAGATATATTTAGTATATGTTGTACTGTATGCTGCCATACTGGAGATGTATGATTCGACTTTGTCGCATCTACTGCAACGTTCACAATAATTATGACGTCATGTATATAAACATGCAAATATAAATGATATGATGACGTAACGAGTGCGTGCCATATGTTACATTATGACATTTGTGATAATTAATATTTCAGATGATAAATAGAGGATCTCCAATGAGTGACCGTGTAATATCGGATTTATTAAACGAGTGTAGTAATTTTCATATGTTCCGAGCCTTTGGCGAGGAACATATGAAAATTACTACACGAGTTTAATAAATCCGATATTACACGGTCACGAATTTGAGATCCTATTTATCACATGTATTCTTTTTTGTTGTAATTCAAAGCCAAATGTTTCCACTGTCGTCGGCAGCCGAAATCGACAACGCAAACACAGGGCGCATTGATTCGGTCGAACAAGTAAAAGTGAAGAGTCATTGAAGAGACAAAAGCGACTTTTACTTGTTCGACCGAATCAATGCGCCCTGTGTTTGCGTTGTCGATTTCGGCTGCCGACGACAGTGGAAACATTTGGCTTTGAATTACAACAAAAAAGAATACATATGATAAATAGGATCTCAAATTCGTGACCGTGTAATATCGGATTTATCTACACTCGTTTAATAAATCCGATATTACACGGTCACTCATTGGAGATCCTCTATTTATCACATGTATCATGCACTTTCGGTGTAATAACACCCGTGTGATATTTTTGGCTCGGAACATATGAAAATTACTACACTCGTTTAATAAATCCGATATTACACGGTCACTCATTGGAGATCCTCTATTTATCACATGTATCATGCACTTTCGGTGTAATAACACCCGTGTGTTATTTTTGGCTCGGAACATATGAAAATTACTACACTCGTTTAATAAATCCGATATTACACGGTCACGAATTTGAGATCCTATTTATCACATGTATTCTTTTTTGTTGTAATTCAAAGCCAAATGTTTCCACTGTCGTCGGCAGCCGAAATCGACAACGCAAACACGGGGCGCATTGATTCGGTCGAACAAGTAAAAGTGAAGAGTCATTGAAGAGACAAAAGCGATCAAAAAGAACTTTAATAAAGGTCCAAACACCAAACTACATACAAATACAAATAAACAAATTACATTATTTTTAACTTAAACACTTAAAGCGAAAAACGAAAGCAGTAAAAACTATTAAATACATCAAAAAGCTGTAGGAACTACAAGTATTTATCGGGGGTTTCCCCGTCACTCTATGACGTCATTGACATGGTCCACGAGATCAAACATGGAAGTCAACGCTGCGTCGATTGAAAGTTATTATTTAGTTCTCATCTGATGACTGAGAGGAATCAAACACATATATCCGACGTCTTTTCGGTGGAATTGTTGAACTATCATTGTTGGCAATGTTGTAATGTACGTGTACATTAAATACTCCGCCGGAAATGGGGCCTCCAAATATCGGTGTGGATTGTGAACTCAAGGTCGAGGCATGATGGCTGATATTGGTTGATGTCAACTGGGACGCGATGTTACGTTGTGGTTGAGGTTGCATAACAGAAGGTATTGATGTTTGACACGGGTTTGATGTGCTATAGTTAGGGGTGGCTACTTGATTATTCAAAATGCCAGAAATTTCTCTGTGTTGGTTTTCTGATATAGTGCTGTAGGCATTGACGGACTCAATCTGATTAAAATCTGATGTAGTGTACGGGCTTTAATTATTTTGGCTATAAACTTATTTTAATTATATTTTTTATTACTTTTGTTATTAATGCCCTTTTATTTTATTATTTTACTTTGATTTTGATTTTGTGATTTTTTTTAATTCCGCCCTACCTACATCTGATCCGACGCCTATGTAACAAGATTTCAATGAGACCCACTATCGACGATTTTAGTCAACGAATCACAGACCTCCTTCTATAGCGCACATGATGACGTCACCGGGCGGAGTCGGGTGGCAAACACAGTCAAATAAAATGGCGGATTATACTGACGTTAGCGACCGAGAATAACACGGCTTTTCGGTACGTTTATCATTGTCAAATGCAACGAAAGTCATTTTTATGTTAAAATTGTGGCTCGAATGGTTCGACTTTAGATCGTTATTTTGCATAGTTATTCTGGGAGTGACGATTTTGTTTCCACCGTTTCGACCGAACACCAGTGTCTTTTTCCAGTCGCCTGCCCTGGAGACGGGTGATGTTTTGTTGACGATCGGGCCAACATCGTCTACGGCATTGAAGCAGAGCTGTAAATATTCATCAAATTGTATCAACATTTTGTACATTATACAATAACTCTTTATTAAAGTAATTGAGCTGATTTGGACTGGAATAAAATATTTTTTATTGGAACACAACGCAATTGATCAGGAAATATTTTTTGCTCCAATTTTTTGCGTCGATGCCGTGGGTCGGTGACCGTTATACAATTTAAAATCAGTTTGCATTGTTTACTATAGCTGTTTACAGTGTTCTAATCATTACGATATACTTATTTTTTTGCTTCCATTCTAGATAATTATGCTCAGTGATGTAAAATTGAAGCGATGACTGAATGAACGAACCTTGGCTGGCGAAGATGTATCTGGAAGTGTACACATTTGTTGGAAGTGAAAAAAATATTCAATGTAATGACAAAAATTGTAAAATGCTGTGGAATTTCTTTTGCAAATAAAAATATACTAGCAATTTTCTATTAATGGTTTATTCAAGTGGGCAAAATATAATGTACAAAAAGATTGCCCGTAGAGTGTCGCTACACTGAAAAGTAAGCAACCGACAGCCTGTATAAAAGGAGGGCTGTGATTGGCTGTTACTTACGCGAGATTTGAACGGGACTTACATAGGCGTAGGATCAGATGTAGGTAGGGCGGAATTAAAAAAAAATCTCAAAATCAAAGTAAAATAATAAAATAAAAGGGCATTAATAAAAAAAATTAAAAAAAATAAAATAAGTTTATAGCCAAAATAATTAAAGCCCGTACACTACATCAGATTTTAATCAGATTGTGACGGACTGAATGTTACGATGACCGGAGATCTGCATTATTTGTGTCGGTGGTATATTTTGGTCACTTAATTTCTGGATGAGATGCTTTCTGGCACTATGATTTGTGAGGCGTTTGTTTGGGGGTAAATTTGCTGCAGTTGCCATATTTTTCATCAGGGAACCTATTTTATTAATTCCGATAGGCTGGTGACGGAACCACTGCTCACCCGGTCTGGGCAGTCCGCGAGAATGCGTGGCGATGTAGTATGGGTCGTCACTATTTGTGTAACTAGCTGGTCGTAAACTGAGGTATTTTTTTGAAAATAGCAACTGGACATCTTCTGGGATTCGCAGGGACGTCCCACATCCTTGGCTTCACTTTTCTGGTATCCCTTGGATTTTCTCCAGTCCGAGTTTTAGTTTGCCGTTCAGAGAACTCAAGATATTCACGACCGCTACTATCAGTACATAGGCTCACATCTCCCCAACACATGTTACGGTGCTCGGTATTACCCCTCAGACCAAAATGTACTGTGTTATAAAACCACATGGTATTTATTATGGCTTCAGGACTGTGGGACCCAAACTGTCCCGATTCCCACAGAATTTCGATTTCCTCATCTGTAGCCGCCTCAGCTGTTCGCGGTAGGTTGCCCTTACCATTTTTCTTTAATTTCTTCCGTTTTGCTTTTATTGTTTCCCGCACCTCATTAAACTCAATACTACTGATCAGTGAATACATGTATTTGTGTCGTTTCAGGTGACGTTCAAAGCTAGAAAGCATAGATCTTAATGAAGTAGGCTCGTAGTCATCACCGCTTGGTTTACGGACACTGATAAAGAATTTGCATATAATTGTTTCCAGTTCTTTTGGAGGGATTTCGTGGATTTCTCTAGCTTCTTGTATTTCTGGTGTCTTCAAAAATTGGCCCAATAATCTCATATCATATAGAGTTTTCTTGGCTGTGTTTTTGTTTTGTTGAGTTTCGATTGCTCTTCTGACATCGTCATCGGTGACTGGCACCGTGACAAATCTACATGGTCGTGAAGGCCCGGCCTCGGCGCCGTCGCTGTCAGTGGTCTGTGCTGTCGCTTCACCCAAGGAAGCATTTTCTGTGACGAAAAGAAATGTTACATTTGTTATTATAAATATAAAAATAAATTCATGTTGTGGAATCATTTTATTTAGTACTCGCAGTATTGTGATGTATTTTTATCCAATGCATTATGCGATCATACAATACGCCGAGTGATCATGATCTCAGTATATCAGTTCTGACGAAAGAAAACAACGTAAACGTACCTTCACTTGGTCTTTCTTGCTCATCATTCATAAATTCTGCCACGTCTATATCAAAAGTATTGACTATAAGTCGCCCATATGTATCATGATTTCGAACGTTCGATCAGCTGAAGGTTTGTTTACTTTGAGATGCAAATTTGTACGATTTACAGCAGACGAAACATTGTCATGCCCGAACTATTTTCGGGTTGGGAGAATTGAGACTGTAATTAATATCTTTAATATTTTGTTTATTTAACAGCGATAAAATCAGAGATTATATAGCATCTAAAAATCTAATAAGTATAATATGTAATAATTTCTACATAATTTGTCATTAAAATCTGCCTCATCATAAGTGTTGCATAATTCAGTACTAACTTTGCTGATTAGGTCAAAGGTGAAATTAGCTGTATTGGCCAATCACATCACAGACTTAAAGTGTGACGTCACTTTCAAAGTGTGTAATACCAAAAATATCACACGGGTGTTATTACACCGAAAGTGCATGATACATGTGATAAATAATATCAAATTAATCATCCCAAATGGCTATAGCTTGGTGAGTTGAATTCCGAGGTTAAGTGTACAGTACTGCTCAAATTTGGCAGTTTGTGTTTGAGCACAATAGATATTTTTAGCATATTGGCTCATTGTGCGAGGTACTATAAAGTAACCTTTTGTGGATTTAAATGTCACGTGGTCATGGTATTTTTGTCAGTTTACGTCATCTAGCAAACGTTTAATTTGAAACATTACGTAATGACGGTTATAATCATATAAAGCATGCTTGTGTAAGATCGGTACGTATTCAACATAGTACGTATTCAAGCAAAATACTTTTTTCTGGTGTCAAATACAAGTCATTTTATAAGGAAAATCACGTGACTCGAATGATGTCCATGATGTAATTGGACAATAATTGAAAATACCCGTACGTGTCGTGACTAATAAATTGAATAAAACATAATAGTTGACGTTTAACATCGTCACTCGTTATGAATGGCCAGGCAATAATGACACGGTGTCAGTCATAAACTATGTCAACTACGTCATACGGGTTACATTCTATTCCATTTTAGCCCACTTTCGTTGTAGTTTCGAACTTAGTTATCGTGCGTGACAAGCCAGTGCAAGGTGATGACGTAAACGAGCCGAATATCGGAGTTAAATTGACGTAAATGAAAAGTCTATTGTAACCACCTGACATTAAAATGGCCATTCTAATGTGTGTCTTCACCAAAATCTTTCATCGGAACTCTCAATAACTCAGATGTCGTGGGATCAAATCCCACATTTGGTCATCTTCACTATAGCTGATTTACAGGTACAGGTAGATACATAATGATTTTTGCCGTACAAACATTTACATTTCCAAACACGAAAATAAATACAGCAACTCTTTTAATAAAAATGGCATCAAATATAAATACGGATAAATACATCTGTAATGATTTGAGGCTGTGACGTAGTGTAGTTATTTGAATATTAATATTGATGCATTGGAACATCTTGCGACGACTTGGGCTCAGTTCCTGGCCTAGCAGTTGAATAATAAACATCTCAGTTACAAATCACCCTCTCCTCATCAGTGCGTTATTTACCACCTGGATTTGGTTACCAATACTCTGTGTGCGACAATGTCGAAGGAAGGTGAAATGCTGTCTATACCGTCTATGACCCCCGGGGGGGGGGAACACATAGAACTTGCCTAATGGGTGCCCCCTGAAATGGGTCTCGTTTTTTTTTTCTGGTCAAGATAGGTATAAATATCGGTAATATTTTTCCGATTTGGTATACTTATGGATCCGTATATGAGCGAATATCTCCACCTCAGATCCCAGCCTCAGATTTATATAAACATCAACCCGGAAATTAATCAATATACAATGCAACTGTTGGCTTACATGTGCTTCTATTGGAGATGCTCTTCTAATAGAGCAAATATTATTTGGAATAAACAGTGATGACAGTAATGGTACTATCAGGGGGAAATCTTCTCCCACGGGGTCTCCACACTTGTCAGGGGGGAAACTCGTCTCGTCTCTCTATCTCGTCCCCTTGAGGTACGGGATCGGGAAAGTCACTTTAACTTTACAGTCAAATAAGGCACACACAACGAAATACGTTTCAACTCTCGTCTTAGTCGATCTTTTGGAGCACTCTATAAGACACAGCGCCCTGGGGAAAAGTCCCCAAGACTCTCACAAGGCTGAACCAAGACTCGCCCAAGACTGGACTGCCTCAAGGCTCGCCCCTGGACTGGACTCTCGACTGCACTCTCTCTCTCCTGCGTCTATCGTGGAGTATTCGCCAAGACCAACTCAAACTCTCTTTATTCATTTTCAAAACTCTGACCAATTACAATGCAGTAAAAAGACTCTAGGGCGTAACCTTCAATCATAAAGCCAATCACACTAAGTACTGAATACGTCATATCTGTTGATTAATCGTTCACTACATTAATAACTACGGATGTCAGAATAGCGACGGTATCTTGTAATTAGTTCCAAACCACTGAGCCAAGTTCCGTCCAAAACTTCAAATAGGCCTACACGATGACAGACATAACACAGCAATTCGCTAATAATCAGTTAATTAAGTCGGTTAACAGATACGCAAAAACAAATTCATGACAGTACTTTGGTATAAATATGGGTATAGATTTTCCCGCTATCCAGGTATAAAAATGGTCACACTTTTCACTTGAGCACTCAGGGGCACCTCCCTACCTAGCTATGTATCAACTGCCCCCGGGCTATGAACTAAGAATTGAGATTTGGTGAGTTGATTTTCCGACAATCAAACAGCTATGAGGAAAAGTGCCTGAAATTTCGTACATGGAACGGCTTACCTGCCTTTACATGGTGGCGTGATGTCATCAATGGCAAGTGTTTATGCTAGCAATGTTATCTAAGTGACACAATATATGTGAATGTATACGAGGCGAACTCGTTAGCTGCATGAAAAGCCGATTTGAACTGGATTGGATGACAGTCCTGGAAGCAGTGTACGTTGAAATGGTACATTTGTACATGATTGTAACTTTTATTCAACTCTCTTGAAAAAAATATTTTTGCGAATTGCTGATTGGCCAATATTTTTACTATCGTTCACTCACTGTTTGTTGCTATGCTAACCATTGATTCCCATGTATTGCAATTAGGAGAGGATTTGGATAAAGACTTGCAGCAATATCGCAAAATTACGGCACGCTGTAACTTATGGCGTTACGATGACAGATGTATAATAATGATAATAATAATTATTATTACCTTATTTGAAGATGTTATTATTTTGGGGTTATTTATATTCAGGTAAACATAACTAAAGAGAAGACGTTGTATATGTTGTCAATAGAGGTCAAAGTAAAGCATTTAGAAAGAAACATACTAATGTACGGTGTAATAAATAATTAACAGGTGTAACAACAAGTGTTGTAATGAGATACTATAATGGGCTTCGTTGATATCAGAGGAGTTGATAACCAATAGATGATTTTCCGTACAATTGCAAGATCTCGCGAGATGCATGAAAGACGCGCGTCGAACGTCTGCCGCAAAAATCGAACGATTTGATTTTGAACTAGAATTTCTTTATTTCGTAGCTTACATTGACCGGCCGATCTTCGACAGAAGAATATTGCTTCCGAATACCCTCACTTAATCGAAATTGCCTATCATCAAATGTGGACAGCACATTATTAAGCATGGAAATGTCCCCGAAATACTTTCGCGTTTGTCAAATCCCACGCGATGTTTGACGCGACTACGACGCTATGACCTTTGTTTGTCCTGTTTTTACGTTCGATTTCACGCATGACGCGTGATTCTCGCAGTGAACGGAAAATGGTCTATTGCAGCAATCAAATGCAATACTGACTAAGGCGAGAGAAGTAGCAGTGCCAGAATTTGTTTAGTCCGAAAACGTGAACTTATGTTTGACCTTTGTGCGTCCGTGCGTACGGACCTGTATCTAGACATGCCTGGACCGCATTGTGTCAACACAGGTGGCGCTAGTCATCGGTTGGTTTGCGGCGATCTGCGTGTCAATAGCCTGGACCGATCACAATCAAACTTCACACATACATCATACATAATATTATACATATGCACATCAAGATGGCCGAATGGTGGCTATTTTTGTGCTAAAAAATCATCAAAATCAAGCATTTATGGATGGATTTTGTTCAAATTTGATACATACATACACATCATTTTATTTTTTCAGATACAATTTAAAATGACCGACTGGCGGCCATTTTGTTTTAATGAATAAATTTCTAGTGCCATATCTCTGCCACGCTTTGACTGATTATGTTCAAATTTGTTATATTCATTATACATCATGATATAGATATACAAATGCGCTCCTATACCCATATATCTGATATGCTTTGACTAATTATGTCAATATTTTATGTATTCGTGTTACATCATGTTATATATATTCAAAATATATTCAAAAACAAAACTATATATCTTAAATTTGATAACTAACGGGGACTGTGCCATGCATGGGTTTTTTTTTTTTTTTCTATTTTGATGTTCAATTATTTCGGCAATGGAAATCTAAAATATATGGAAGCTGAAGTAGATTGTTTAATTGAGACTTTTAGTCAAGTAGGTATTCCAAAAACGTTACTGTATGAATTATTATTATGAATTAGACAGGTAAGAAAACCTCTTGTTATGTTGAATGGACCATAGTTATTCTGGAAGATATAAGATTGAAGATACGATGGAAATAGTGAAACAGAATATGGTGGCCACACAGTCTGAACAGAAAAGATGGTATGATGTAAACGCTTGTGATAGATCTTTTGATATTGCTAAAAAGACGACAACAGCTACAGTCAGAAAAGCAAAGACCATTTCAAGTCACAAACTGTAGATTATGTGGTGGGTGGTGGTAGGCAAGGGAAATAAGTGTACCTTATTATTATATTGATGCTATGGGGAAAACGGGTGGAAATTGCTGGTATTTATTATTGCATGTCCAAGGTTCTGAAAACCAATTTTCATCCTTTGTAAGGGGGAACGACATGTGATGATTTGAGTCTGTGACGTAAATTTAGTCATTTGAAAATTTATATTGATACATTGTATGAAACATTTCGAGGGGAATTGGGTTCAATTACAAGCGCTCCTCTCCTCTCCAGTGCGTTATTCGCATTCCAGATTCAGTGACTAATACTCAGTCGCTCACAGAAATCAGCTCTCAGTTTACAACATTCTCAAGTCGTTGCCAAACACGATAAATTGGCTATTGCATTCCTGTGAGCTAGTACATAAACACAATTAATAACCATAGAATACTACTATTCTACACATACATTTAGAAGAGGAGGAATGCCAATGAAAATAGCAAATCAAACATGCGGTTTTTGTGTGTTTGTTTGTTCGTTTTTACTTTCGTATCACAACAAAGTTCCCAGAAAAGTGTCTCAATTGATGAGCCATAGATTCATTCCAACAGTTTTCATGAACATTTCAAGAGTTTACGTAACGGCAAGTGGCACAACGAGTTGAGAAATCGCGTCCTTTATCGGCGTAAGTTGTGTTTTTCGACCTTGTTGGGAGATTTTCTTCAGTTAATTAATGCTGTTATCATAGTTTTTTTTTAATATTTACCAGTTACCCAAGTTTTGGGTCGAATACGTATCGATATAAGGTAGCAATACAATGCCGTAAAAAAATTAAAATTGACACGAATTTTGTCTGTTTGCTCCAAAATTAGGGTTCATTTCCAGAAATAATGAAGAATATAAACAAAAACGTGCACAATTTGAGCGATGATGACTGGTAATGAAAAGGATAAAAACGATAAAACATGAGAGTGAATTTCCAAGAACAAACTTAGGATCAGAACAATAGGGTCACATGAGCATGAGTGATGTAACTACTGGTGTACTTTAATCTTGAGTACAAATTATACAGTAAATATTAAACAAAATCTGAATAAACATTTCATAGGTTTAGGAATATTTCTCAAACTTTGGTAAACAATAAATATAAATCACACATTCATTCAAATAGATTTCATAACAAATTATCCTTTACAATAAGTAGAGCATGTTACGACTTCGGCAGATTATTCGTTCTTCGTTTACTCAGTCGATCCTTTGAGAATGCCACTTATGTGTATCGAATATAAGTCTACCACCCGACGCCGACGCACCGACATAAATTGCAGTGCACCACCTAAGACGTACCTGCCAATAGATAAATATTATCTATTTCCAGTTTTTACCATCCAAAAAAATAACTTGCACGACGGGGTGAAACACTGCTGTGGCTGGTGATAACCTAACAACTTCTTTGCTTTTTTTCACCTACAACCTACATTAAATGAATTGGAAAAGAAAGAAACTGAATTGTAAACAGAATAAGTCCCAATGACGCCATAAAATATTTTTTTTTCATATGTGTTTAAATAAATATACGCTACTGTAAAATTATTAAGTTTGAATTCGTTTCTTGTATTCTGAAAATCGTCGATCGTATTTTGAAATCGTCGTTTGTATTTTGAAATCGTCAGTTTGTATTTTGAAATCGTCGATTGTATTTTGAAATCATCGCCTGTATTTTGAAATCGTCGATTGTATTTTGAAATCGTCGTTTGTATTTTGAAATCGTCGATTGTATTTTGAAATCGTCGTTTGTATTTCGAAATCGTCGATTGTATTTTGAAATCGTCGTTTGTATTTCGAAATCGTCAGTTTGTATTTTGAAATCATCGTTTGTATTTTGAAATCGTCGATTGTATTTTGAAATCGTCGTTTGTATTTCGAAATCGTCGATTGTATTTTGAAATCGTCGTTTGTATTTCGAAATCGTCAGTTTGTATTTTGAAATCATCGTTTGTATTTTGAAATCGTCGTTTGTATTTTGAAATCGTCGTTTGTATTTTGAAATCGTCGATTGTATTTTGAAATCATCGTTTGTATTTTGAAATCGACGTTTGTATTTTGAAATCGTCGTTTGTATTTTGAAATCGTCGTTTTTATTTTGAAATCATCGTTTGTATTTTGAAATCGTCGTTTGTATTTTGAAATCGTCCTTTTTATTTTGAAATCGTCGCTCGCATTTTGAAATCGTCGTTTGTATTTTGAAATCGTCGTTTTTATTTCGAAATCGTCGCTCGTCTTTCGAAATCGTCGTTTTTATTTTGAAATCGTCGTTTGTATTTTGAAATCGTTTTCATTTTGAAATTGTCGTTTATATTTCGAAATCGTCGCTCATACTTTGAAATTGTCGTTTGTATTTTGAAAACGTCCTATGTATTGTGAAATCGTTGATTATATTTTGTCTTTTACTACGTTGTATTATTGACTTATGCTAAACTACAAATTTTGCGAGAAAGTACAAAAATATTAGTTTAAAAATCCATATTTACAAATATGAACATTCTCAAGTTCATTTTTAGTGTTAGTTACTAAACGTTAAATTTTACATATTTCCCTAAACCCTTCAGGAAGACAAAACTATAAATTCCAGTTATTTATACGCTGTTTAGGCTTATTTTGGCTTAAAACGCAGGGTCAACTTTATTCTTCCCGTAAGCGTTTATCGGAGGACCAGACTTGTAAGAGGGCGCTTTGTCTTGCATTTCCATACCATCGTCATATACGTCTTCTTCGTTCATTCGGCGGAAGTACTTAGCCAACTTGACTCCAAATATAATACTTGGTATCATGAAGAAAACACACCATCCCATGCAGAACCAAAGTCCGTTGAATGCGTCCAAGAAACTTCGACAAACTGTGTTGATGAAGTGTTGCAACAAATTGTAAACAGGGCGACATTTCCCGATTTCGTTGAATATCATGTCTTTGACGTAGTCAACAAACTGACGCGGATAGTCAAGAATCCTCGTCTGAAATGCGTTTATTTCGTCAGCCACTACGCTGTCTAGGTTGTTTTCTATATATACATCAGCAGCTTCCGCAGTCCAGATCGTTAGATTAATGGCGGTGTCTATAGTATTTGAATCGGTTTCGACTTGCAGTACAGTTTGAAGTACTTGATCACGGAGCGATACTAATGGGTCGACTTCACCATCTTGCAGATCACGTATGACTGTTACCATCGATTGGAAATCATTCTTTACACCGCTAGGAAAACCTGGTGATGAGTCTATATATGCCTGCAAAGCGTCAGCAAAGACGTCAAGATTTTCTCCGTAATCAATCAAATTCGAATTTAACTCTGCTTTGAAAACGGTCCAGTCGATGTCTGCTGCGCCCGCATTCTGTGCATCCAAAAGGTTGTCTCGCGTTGTGTCTGACATAATTTCGATTTGGTCTGAAATATTTACGTTTAAGTCGTCAAACTGACCATCCGGGATAAACTCGTCTATGTCTAAAAATTGAGATATATTCACGATGTTTTCTAATTGAAACACTGTGAACGCTGCTAAGTTGTTTTCACAACCATCCAATATTCCGGTCACTGTCAAGGACACGTTCCCGTCATCAAACATAAGATCTCCCAAGAAATAACCGTCAGTGATAATGTCTGGTTGGTCAATAGTTTTCTCGAAAATCTCGTGGGTTAGTATCGGCTGGCAGATTATTTTATGCACTGGACCACCGACTATGAAGGGAAATGCTGTTAAAAGCATGTAAATACAGGCAAAACTGAAACACAGTCCTACGGCCGACATCAGTAGTATCCCACCACAGTTGGATAATCCACCGCGTCGAGTCGGCGTAGCATCAGTATCATAGCCAATTATACCAAAGGCGATTCCGAGTAAATTCAAACACACGATTGCCAAGAGGATACAACATAAAACGATAAGCGGGTTACTTCTGTACGGTCCATATCGTTCTACGTTTTCAGTGACGTCATCGATAATGTCGTAGAACGACTCTGTTTGAGATGACAGATTGTTTAATGCTTCAATCATTGGGTCCAATCCACTGGCGATTTCATCTTCGAAATCGTCGAAACTGTCAGTCAGATCTCCAATGGCGCTGCTGGTTTCGTTTTGTATCATTTCTGGTATGTCTTTGTATGTTTGCTCACCGGCCTTAGCCTCACCTTTTAGATCGTTAGCGATAATGGCATCAAGAGCGACTATTGTGGCTGTAACGTTGATCCTTGGGTATGTTCCGGAAGATATAACGTCACTGAAATCTCTATTAGTGACTAGGGTTGATGTACTCACCATGCTCCCTGGCGTTGGGGAGCAACCAACACAGGTGGTGTATAATGTGTCTATGTTTGATTTTAAGGTGGACAGTGAAGCGGTAAGATCGGTGTAATTAGAGTCTAAATCTGTGACCATTGCGTTTAAAGACGACAATCCATCTCGTGTATCTGTAATCGTATCAACCATATCAAGGACTGCGTCGATTGCTGGTTGAACTACCGGGTCTAGCGCTTCTTGAATCGGCACACCGACCAACGTTCCAACATTGTCCAAGTCATTTTTGACTTGCTCAAATATCCACGAAGTTTGGGAGATAGCGACAAATGTGATTTCATCTACGGTATTGTCAACGAACTTGAACAGATCGTCTAAACTCATTATTACGTTAGGGCCTACAGCGGGGAACTCGGTGGTCTGTCTTTCATTGACAAAGTAACAACACGCCATGCCACCAGCTAAAACCACAGTTACACACGTCAGAATGAGGATGAATGTCCATCGCTTGCAGCTCATATTCCCAGTCTGTTTCTGGTACATCTTTCCCCCGCACTTGCCACAACATCGACAGCAACAAAAACATACACAAACAATTGGAAATATTATCAGAAAGAGAGCTCCAATAACGAAACAGATCGCAAAACCTAAGAGAAGTGACGAGTAGTCCGTGAAATGGTTGGTTACTTCGGTGATTTCAAATGATCCGCCTAATGCATCGTTGATGAGATCGTATGGCAGACTTCCAGGAGATACAACATTGATCCAACCGTCAATCATCGCCCATAATCCCGGATACGGCGATTTTCCTTCATCGTACTCCGCTGGTGACTCGTAGTCATCGGTAATAGGAGGCAAATCTGCCCAATTTATCGTCCCATTCGCATTAACTGTATTATCGTCACCGGCAAGACTGTGTCGGACGAAACATACCAAAACAATAACGAATATTACTCTTCGACAACAATCCATTCTTGCTATTTAAACTTCGATATCTAAAACAAAACGAAAACCAACAATTATCATTACAGTATCAGTACGTGTTGACAGTGCTCAGCAAAATGTTAGTGTCTTTGACATTCGTGCACCAAACTTTGTAAAATAGATAACGTACAATACGGCACGCAAACTAATATTAAGGACGCAAGTGTTTGCTGCATACAAATCAATTTTCTTTATCGAGTGAAGCACGATGACAAAACTACCTGAGTTCATGCAATATCCGTGCTGCAGAGAATATTCGACACGTTCAAAATGTTCGATTTCGTAACACGCGGGAATCTACTTGTACTCATAGAACGATTGAAAAACGATATATAGAAGATAATATTTGGTAATCGTAGTCCTAAATAACTATTAAAAATAGCTAGACCTTTCGAGCAGTGGCTCTTTATCGATAGCATAAAGAAAATGTTATAACGTACAGGTAGAACAAAGGAACGTAAGAACGCGCATGAACTATAAGTTAGAATCACAAAAAAATCCACAATAGAACAAATAACGCGCCTTAGGTAGTGAGCTCCGAACTCCACACAGTTCGATACGCGTTACTTATCATCACTGCACAAAGCAGATTTGCATAAAACTCATTTGCATATTCGAATATGTTCGAACTACAAGACCTTGGCGGTTAACAAAGTTGTGCGAAAGTCACTTGGTTACTTCAATCATTTTAATAAGACGTTTCACGCCCTGAATCCGAATAAAATGTTTAGTGATTAGAACAAAATATACAAGACTTGCTTTAGAAAACTGCAATAATTTCCAAGATGCCAAAGCATTATAATGTACAATAAATAAATAACTTTATAAACTTACTAAAACCTTTGTGTTCTATGACTGTTAGACGCGGAAAATCGAACCCGTTCAAGCCAGAAATAGTATTGAAATATTCACCAGAATACAAGATGAACGGAAATGTTAGGAAACTCCTTTCAGTGAAATTAGTCTTTAATGTTTCTTTCCCAACTATATTCGTTAACAGAACGTTTCTTTCCTCCAAGTGTTAGTGTATCACGTGCGCCATTTCACCACTATAACATTACCTCGCAAAACATAGTCCGCGATAAAATGGTTCGTATTTACGTTTTTACTGAAGTCTGACATTAATAAATAGTTCGGATGTCACATACGTTTTTTTCCCACTTTTTGTAGTAAGTTTTCAGATGTAACAGCTACAGAAAAATGGCCGTGCGTAGTGAGGTGATTGACCACAAAATTGAAGGCTGCCTGTGGCAGAGGCACTATTGCGTAAAGCGCAAAGGCCTCTGGGAAGGAGATTGAGTGAGCTCAACAAATGAGTTGAACTGTTTGATGATAAGTAACGCGTATCGAACTGTGTGGAGTTCGGAGCTCACTACCTAAGGCGCGTTATTTGTTCTATTGTGGATTTTTTTGTGATTCTAACTTATAGTTCATGCGCGTTCTTACGTTCCTATGTTCTACCTGTACGTTATAACATTTTCTTCTATGCTATCGATAAAGAGCCATTGCTCGAAACGTCTAGCTATTTTTAATAGTTATTTAGGACTACGATTACCAAATATTATCTTCTATATATCATATTTATCAGTCCGAGCTGCATTTATTTATTTATAAACTACTATTACGATTGAAAAACGAAACAGTTGACGCGTCGTATTTATGTTCACTGACGGTGAGGGCAGCATTACTAGCATTTCCACCGCCTGGCAACCATCGCGGTGAAAACAAGGGCCGACAACTCCCAGAAAACTATATTTTGGGATAGTTGTTGAGAATCTCCTGACCAACGTAACAAGATCACCCCTACATGTGCAACAAATATAAATTTTGTTGCTCAGGATTACGTCAAACTTGGGTTTGTGCTCTTTCAGCTGTTTTCATCGGCTCTTCGACCGGCGTCGAACAGCAGCTTGCGCAAAGCCTGTAGAAATGCGTGGTACAGTGGTGCGCGTCTTAGCAGCGTGGAACATCTTGTGACGTAGCTCCGCCCCCAAGGATACGATGACGCACCGCCAGCAGCGTCAAGGATTTTACTCGTGTTGTAATCTTAGGACGCGCACTACGCGAGCTGCGAGCTGCTGTGTAACGCCGGTCGAAATAGCAGTGAAAATAGCTCAAGAAAACACCACAATCTCAACATTGTACATGAAGTGGCAATCTTGCAACTATCTAAAAAGTACAGTTTTTAAAGAGTTATGGGGTAGAAGTCTATTCATAAGATCTGCAATAAAACTATAGTCTTGCATTTAGATATGTCTTAATTTTACCAAGCACTATAAAGTTAGAATGATTTCAACTATTCATACCGAGATTAAAATTAGGGAGGGGTGGGTATGCAACGATGTTGATGTCGGATAAAGATCACACGAAAGTTCAAGAGAGCACGCGAAATGCAAAGTCGCAAGAGAAATTTACATTTCTAATAATTATAATTAAAATATATGTAGAGAAAAAAAAATATTCGTGTTCACCTCAGACCGTTCATTGGCAGCGTCCGTGCTTATTCGCAAGGCTACACGACTACTTAGACACTACATGGTTGTTGTATTAATAGTGTTCATTAATAACTCAAAAGAGCATGCGCAATGCACAGTTCGTTACGTCATCCGTTGTGACGGGGTAAAGAATTAATGTAACTGACCGTAACTGGAGATAATATTATGAAAGTAAATTGTAAGCACAACAATGTTGTGTAATTTAGGTAGACATAGATAATCTTAGTTTTAACATTTGGTGTGTGTGTAAATTTTCGTTATAGTGGTAGAACCAGTGCTCAAGCCACTTCGAGTTATATTTGTTATAGAATAGATAGAATAAAATAGAATAGAATAGAATAGAAAAGCTTATTTAACACACAATGATATATACCTGGTTCACACGTAACATTCACGCCGTTGTAGCACCGCCGTAAATTTAACGACGGTGTTATTTTTACCGTGTGACAAGTTTACGCCGATGTAAAAAATGGCCGAATTTACACCGGCGTTAACTGTTTGACCAGAGTCCGCGCTCAGACCTAAATTCTAAACAAAAGTTCGTGTGAACACACACAGTGGCATAAACGGTGACACAAACACCCTCTATCGGAAATTCGTGTCTAAGTACATAGCAACGACATGACGTCGAGTGATACACGTGCCGCTCTGGTCAGTAGAACGAGTAGTCTGGGAAATAATTGCTACTGATTTCTATTTGGTAAGAGTAAAGTATTTTTAGATTGATACACGGAACCACCCACGATAGCCAGGTTTACAGGATTATTGCACAAAAAGACAAAGAATTGGGGTTAGATAAACCCGCAGAACTGTGCCGTCAAAAAGTAAAACCTTTGAAGTCGAGATTCAAGGAAGTAATTGACAATAATAACTGTAGTGGTCGGGTACGAATATGTTCAAACACGGATCTAACTACAGAGGGGGTGTTACACAGGCCTGATATAAAATTACGCCAGCGTTTTTAATGTCGTGTGATCGCAAACGAAATACGCCGTTGTAGAGCCAATGCGAACACTGGTGTTCTCACTGGCCCTACAACGGCGTATTTCTAGCCAGTGTGAACCAGGTAATAAGTTCCCCAGTCATATCACAATCCAATGTTTTTTGTCGTCTGTAATTAGCTATGTTGATCTCATGAAATGTGCAGGTTAGTGATGATTGATCTTGAAAACCATGTACAGAATTGTACACTTGATTTCACCATCCCTGATTTCAAGTTATTTTTTTTTTTACAATTTTCACTTTTTTCAGTGCTGTTTTTGGAAAACTTGAAATACATCGTAGGAGTGGGAAGTCTGTTCAAAACTACAGACTTATCTCCCTACAAGTTCCTTAGCTAAAATATGTCACATGCAGATCTGGAGCTAAGTTATTCTCGTTTAACATAAACTACGTAATTTAGTCGTTGCACGTCATTGAAACCCGCGTCCGCTTTGTTACTAGTTCTGTGAAGACTATTCTCGCCGAGTCACAGTATATGTTGCTATTTTTAGTAATGCCCTTTGATGAGGTCGACCATGCTTTATTTTTTACAAATGAGTGGTATTGGTCGCAAAGCTATTTATCAAAAATGACACACAGGGTCATTTTAAACCGTGGCATGTCATTATGGTGTAGTTTCATTCATAGTGTATCACAAAGTTGTATATTTGGGTCGTTATCGTATCAAAACTTTAAATATAGAAGAAATTCGTGGAAATAACAAATTCAATTTTAGTAAACAATAAAACAATGGAAAGAAACGTGAGTAAAAACACAATAGAAACCTCGTTTAAATAGAAAAAAACTGTAACCTCGTGAACATATAAAAAGATACGTTCATCCGTAACAGGTAGAACTATTACGTAAATTCTTTAAAACCTTCATATAATCTTATCATTTGAATGAATTAACAGACATTGAATCCAGAACAGACACCCGAAGAATTGTATCGAGACAGTTTTGTCTGCTGGACGATAGTTTATGTAAACTTTACCAGACCATGGATATAAAATGGACAGATATTTTGACAGAAAGGGCAGGTGGTATAGAAGTTTACATAATAGGTATGTCACAGTGTTTACTTATGTGGTATTAGTCCTACTGTAGATTATAATCAAATATTTATGTCAATATATTTAAATTCATTTTCATTTAAATTCCTCGTTTGTTAAGTTTACTCTAATAAAGCAACAACTATCAGTATCATTCATCTTTAACGTGGGCTAAAAGGTCAAAAACGTTAGCCCGTGCGGGCGTGGACGCATAGCACGGTCTATAACTCTAAATACGTTCCGGTCATCAGCTAGGGCACAGTCCCTCTATCACTTGTTTAAAAGAGAGAGTAATCACCTATACACCCAGTGTAGGGGCAGGGCCAGCGAGAAGTGGTTCGCGAATTATCGGGCTAGAATAAATGCGAACTAATGGAACGTAAATGTTTAGGGGGGCGTCGATTATTTCGGGAGTTCTTCTGGAAAAGTCTGTTGAGAATTTTCGTAGGAAGAGTGTGAAATAAATCAACGGAAATAGCAGGGACTGGCGGGGAGGTGCGAGACGACATTGTTGTTATTATTGTGATCGGCGGCGGCGTTAACAACAACAACGAGCCAGTATGTTAAAATTTGGGGCGCTTATCATTTACCGTGGCGTAGAGGGCGTCGGTGTGTGGTCGGTGGTGCTACTGGGGAGTAGACACCGTGGCGATAACTATTTGTACAGTCTGATTGGTAGCGGTCGTTCAAAGGGGTGGTGAGGATGGGAAGTGTAAATACCAGGCGAGGTGTAAACGGGGGAATTGTAAAGGGAGATAGAACAAAAACTGAACTAAACGGCAAACAGGGGATCGGTTTTATGGGGGCGGGACAGCTGTTGAGCAGCGGTATTTTTGAACGCAAGTCTAGTAGTTGGCGGGAGTAAATAAAATGAAAAATTGCGAGGATGTTGTTGAAACGTTACATAATCGAAAGGGGTTGACTGAAACGTGGTTTAAGAGGAAAAAAGTCGAAAATGTGGTAAATTTGGGGATCGAAAGTGTGGGAGAAACGAAAAAACGAAAGGCTGGTTCGGGAGCGGGCGCGAACCGTCCAAAAATGAAAGATAAAGTGGCGTAGGACGATTGGGGCGAGCCATTTGGGGGGGGGGGGCTAGAAGTGATTGGAGTCGAAAAGTATAAGTACCGGGATTGGTAGGAGGACGGGAGAAAATTTGGCGGGAGTTTTATTAGCGCGGGTAGCGCTAGTTTTAGTTGTAGTGTAAGTTCGAAATTAAAAAGGGTTGGAATAGATAGAGGGACTGTGGCTAGTGTTATCGAAAAGTGCATGAATGCTTAACTCGGTCTAAACGCCAAAAACGATTTACTATTATATTCATAACTATTCATTTCGGGTGGGTTTTCCCGACATGACAATCAACGCATATCTATCTTGAGAAAAAATAAACCGACAATCTGCAGTTGAACTAACGAGAAGGAGTCACAGCCAAAATAATCCTTCTAAACTTCTTTTGTTTTAGACAAGTTTAATCCTATAATTCCCTTTGACTTATCGTCCTTTCACCCCAGGATCGTCGCCGACGCGTCATTTACTCTCAAGCGTTGCTGCGCACAGTACACATTCCAAGGTCTTGTTTTATGGTGTCGCAGTAAATGTCAAAGGACATAAAGCATGCGCAGATCTTTTATACGTAGAGGAAACGTGTTTGTGAGAACGGGAAAGTTGGAATTTTGAAAATCAGAGAATTTCTTGTTAAGTTTATGTAATTTTTCGTTTTTCGGCACATTTTCCGTTGTAGTTTTGAATCAGCAATATTGTAATGTTTCGAAACCTTGCTAGTACTGTTTTTTAGTCCACAATAAAGCTCGTTTAATGATCTTTGCAATGGTGCATGGCATGGACCGCACCGCGTTGTACCAGTGACTGAATTTTGAGGTTCGAAATGACGCTTTTTGAAGTTTATATCCCTTGTATGTCCTACTTCCTACGGCAGTGCATCAACAAGAAATTCGCTGCATTTTTAGTTTTCGAGTAATCGTTTCGTTCACAGCATATGGAAACCAATTTTTCGTCTGTAATATGCTCTTTGATTTCGTTTACGTCTTCTGAAATGAAGGACATAGCAGTTTCAGCTTCGTAGTCAAACTCGTGCGCGTTATCGATCGTCGCCATATTTGTTTATAAGAATTTGACAGAATTGTCACGAAAATCACCGAGTGCCGCCGAAGGCGTCCGTAGTATGCTAATTCACGGTAATCCTCACTGCGCTAAGAGGAAACTGTCCTCCTTGATCCGTTCGGCAAATAAACTCCCTGATCTATGTACAAACAGCGGCGACCATCCTGGTACCTTTGATCTAAGCTTGGCTGTGACTCCTTCTCTTTTTACCTCCATGCTTTGGTATTGTTTTATAACAATAGTACTAACATGTATACATTTCAAGTTACTGTACTTAGTAATCATGGTTAAAATGACTATATATTGTTATCAAGTTTGGACGTTCCTTGGCCCGATAAAAGTTTAGTCAGAAAAGATGCGCAAGCAAAGAAAAGACAAATCATAGAACTTAGAAAACAGGGACATGCAACTTCTGTCTGAGACAAAAGAAAATCCAACTTCCTGTGTGCAATGTGGGTTATGTATAGCATGGAGGTATAGTCTATAGAGGAACTGTGCATTAAGGCATACCTTTTTAGTTTTTTTTTATATGTTTGATAAGTTATGCTGTGACAATATTCACATTTGTCCGTGTATAACAGGGGCACTATTGGTCTGAATATGATAACAAATCCACCTGTTAAAATGACACAAATTTTGACAGGTCATTGTTTACTAGTAGCATGGATGATGGAAGGTACTAACGAAAGAAGCCACGACGATATTGTTTTAGCTTTACCCTATGATAGTTTGTCAATGTTTGTTCACAAACATTGGTTCTTGTTACCTCATGACACCTTCTTACAATGGGTTACGCCAATCTCGAGCATTCGGTAATATTCGGAGCATGTTCGGTAGCAAGATAGACGAACTGCGCATGCACAAGATTGAAAATTACGTTTAGTTGGAATGTTGTTGTTTCTGGAGATCTTGGCAAATTCTAATGAAAAATTGACAGATATAACATCGATTGAACTATCGTGAATCTGTTTGTATTTGTAATGTTGATTAGACGTAATGAATAATTGCCTGTGACAATAACAATTGCATTATTCAATGGTACCATTGTCAGTGCGTGGGTTTGACGCCCGAAACTGTTTAAAAATGTCAACCACCGGGCATCGGCGAACACCAGTAGAAAAGATAGTATCGAAAGAAGGGCATACCTAGACACTTTCTCTGTGATAATAGTTCTTAGGAATTTTTGTTGTACACGCTCGAAATCTTGTTCTTGTTACAATTGCTAATAATGAAAACATGTGAAATCTGTGAAATTAAACGTTCATCTGTTGAATTCTCGGTTGTGAAATGCGTATTTTGACCTTCCACACCTAAATAAACCGAGTGCGCATGTGTGATGACCGTAGTTTCATAATGCGCATATATTTTATGGTCGCGTTAAAAATCTGCGAGGTTTAATATGTGTCTCCACCTTGAGGTTGTCCCTGTAGATTGGGGAAAAAGCATAATAATACCATTACACAAGAAAGGCAATATAAAAAATCTGAATAACTATCGAGGCATTTCACTCAGCTCAGTTATTGGAAAAATTTATAGTAAAATAGTTGAAAAAGAATTAACCGATTTGGTGTAATCTAATAATATTTTAGGGGAAATTCAAGGGGGTTTCAGGAAAAACAGACGGACAATTGACCAAGTGTTCATTCTAAAAGGGATAGCTTCAATTCGTAAACACCAGAAAAAGCATACATATTTTGCCTTCTTAGATTTTAAAAAGGCTTATGACAGCATTTGGAGAGAAGGTTTATGGTATGCTTTATGGCAGAATGGTGTAAAGGGCAAATTATGGCGTATAATAAAAATTACATATAACCATATTGAAAGTAAAGTATCATTTGGCGATATTGAAACAGATTATTTTACACAGAATGAGGGTTTAAAACAAGGATGTGTTTTAGCCCCAACGTTATTCTCAATTTATATGAATGAATTCAAAAAACTGTTAGATGATTCACTACTTGGTGTTAAATTGGATGAAATTTGTATAAATGGATTGTTTTTTGCTGATGATGTGGTGCTTATTGCACCAAATGAGGTCCAACTCAAATCCATGTTAAATGTCACAAACCATTTCTGCAAGCTATGGAAGATGACAATTAATGAGGAAAAGTCAAACGTGTTGATCATTAACAAGAAAGTTAACAAAAACAAAGATTGGCAGATTGGGAACTCAAAGATAAAAAAAGCGTCTGAGTATAAATATTTGGGTTATTGGATTACACGTAACTTGTCAGATCATACACAATGTACAAAAATGTCTGAAAAGTTTAACAAGTTATTCCCCATTATGAAATCAATTCTTGGTAATCATGGCAATGTAAATAGAGTAGATTATGGTATATCCCTGTGGAACCACATTATTAGACCTGCCTTAGAGTATGCCTGTGAGTTACTAATATTTAGATATGGAAAAATTATAAAGAATGCAACGTACAGTGGGAAAGTTTATTCTGGGAGCATGTCGATACACAGCAAATGAAGCCGTTCTAGGGGACCTGGGGCGAATAACTATGAAAAGTAGAGTCAGTTTATTAAAACTGAATTATTACAAGAGGTTGTGTTTAATGGAATCAACCAGATGGTCAAAAATTATTTTTAATAAACTAACAGCAGTTAAAGAGAATAATCTGATTAAGACCTGGCCATGGCTAAATAGCATTGAAGATATAGAAAGAAATATAAAGATAAACAAAAGTCAATTCACTAATCTGTCTGAAACAAATATTAAAAATTTGATTGTAAAAAGTGACGAGATTCAATGGAAACAAAAAATGGCAGAGAAATCAAGTCTCGTTCATTATAGAAAATTTAAAACAAATTTAAAATATTGTGAGAAATATTTAAATTCTTTATCCAACTTCAAGGGCACCCAATTAAAATTCAAGGCAAGATCCTGCACTCTTGGTTTGGCATATGAGAAAAGGAAATGGGCAAACTTGGATAATAATGATTGTATCTGTTCATGTTGCAAAAAGGAACCTGAAACACTGGAGCATTTCATATTACATTGTGAATGTTTCTCAGCACAGAGAAAAACTCTAATGGAAGGGATTGAAATGCTCCTATGTAACAAAAATGAAATAAATTTACATAAAGACTTCATAGCAAACAAAGAAGTGCTATGTTTAATCCTGGGTGACAGTACAAGGCAGTATAATTCAGTCCTGTGTGACGAAATTGATACTTTTACAAAAAAATTCTTAGTTGATGCCATGGACAGTAGAAAGAGGTAAACAGATAATATTTAATATTTTTCCAGTGTACTTCTTATATTTTAGTTTTCTTATTTTTTGTTGTTGTTGCTACTTTTAGATGTCTTTTGTTGTTGTTATATTTTGTTATCTTAGTTCATGTAACCATGGAACTATATACTATATAGTTCCATGATGTAACTTAATTTCTTTTTGTCTATCAAAAGTTTTTTTTTTATCCATAAGTCTTTGAGTGAAATGTATCTTTTATTTGGTGCAGCTCCTAGTTTACATAGTGAGCCCTTGTTACAAAAGGGAAGCAATAAATAAATAAATATCATATTCCGCTAACTCGTTACTTGTGTAAACAACCGCAAACTATCATCGACATTAAAGATTAGCTAGGCAATGGGCTTATCAGGATTAACTTGGGTTGAAACAAAAGTAAATAAGCCAGTTAAGAGGCTTAAGTGGCCACATGAGAGGCGTCGTGGCTCCTTCCGTTAGTGCCTTCCATGCTTGTAGGCAGTTTTGTTTTCTTGTGGAGAAAAATTTCCCTTTTTGTTTCCCCTTCCTGTTTTCATAGTGGAATAAAAGGCATTATTTAACTTTGCAATTTTTAGTTTCACTCGTATCAATAGAATGGACTTGGCTATTCAGTTTTGATCAAATGTAATTTTTCTGATTATAAACTTAAAACAAAGTTGGCTCGTTTCACGTAGCTACACCCTGGCAGCCATGTCTGGCTTATGGAACAGGAGAGAATGTAACAGTGGTGTTGACATAGCTTTATTTCCTCTAAGGTGTTAATTGGGTAGAGGATTATAACTAAGGTTACATGAAAGGGATACCCACAGTAGCATGTCCGTGTTCTCTAAAGTCTATGGACAAATTAACAAACTGTTCACAATTATTTAGAAATATAAGATTTATTGATTTGTGCCAAAATATATTACCAAAAAGTAGGAGAATAATGTATCAAATACCAAAATAGTGGCTTAACACCCGTATCAACCACTGTTTCCTCCCGAGCGTGAATGAATTTGGGTTTATCCGATATGCAAACATACTCAGCCCGTACTTGGCGTAGCGTGAACCACAGTCCCTCTATCCCAAATGGATGTTATTATGGCAATTTAGTACTACGTCTTTGGACGTTGTCGTATAGTTTGCCATATTAAAACTACTCTATAGACACATCTGAATCCAGTCTGTGTGCCAACACGTAGTGAACAAGGATACAAACACAATTTATAGTTGTTTCTGTAGGTCACACACCATTAATAGTACGTGTTAAATGCGTTCACTGTTCTAAACAGTATTCCCATTTATCAATTGGCGCATAGTTTATGCAACAGAAACACGCCACACAACAGTGCCACTCACATGGATCAGTAAACTGGAATTTGGTGCGTTTTGAAAATGATGATAATATCATGCCTTTACAAATGTGACGGTCCAAATAGTGGAAGGGGGCATTTCAACTGGCTGATAATGGAATGGGTGAAGCGTGTAGTGGTAATACTTCTAGATGCTGTTCATTTTAAATACAGTCAGTTTACAAATCAAGTGGATGATACCCAAACGAAGACGGCAATAAATGTCGAAAGTCGCTAGCTCGACAACTTAGAGTTTCGAAGGGGGACTGGTGTAAACATTGAAATATAATGAGTAATTTACCTGAGCGCAAAGTATATGTGCTTCCTCAGTTCGTTGGTCAACAACTGTAGCAGACAGCTTACCTTTTGATCTCAGCGACGGACGTTTTCACATTGTCCAGACAACTATTATTATCTCAAGCAAAACTGTTGTTATTGTAACTAATGTTTTACAATTGTTCTCCGTGAAATTGTGCTGTGACCATGTATGACTCAGAATTACGGCACCAGAAAGAGTTTTATATGTATCTCGTTTATCGCCATCCGGGGAGTGCGCATGCGTCGCGTAATGAGGAAGTGTTTCCCCAATCTGATTAAAATCTGATGTAGTTTACGGGCTTTAATTATTTTGGCTATAAACTTATTTTAATTATATTTTTTATTACTTTTGTTATTAATGCCCTTTTATTTTATTATTTTACTTTGATTTTGATTTTGTGATTTTTTTTTAATTCCGCCCTACCTACATCTGATCCGACGCCTATGTAACAAGATTTCAATGAGACCCACTATCGACGATTGTAGTCAACGAATCACAGACCTCCTTCTATAGCGCACATGATGACGTCACCGGGCGGAGTCGGGTGGCAAACACAGTCAAATAAAATGGCGGATTATACTGACGTTAGCGACCGAGAATAACACGGCTTTTCGGTACGTTTATCATTGTCAAATGCAACGAAAGTCATTTTTATGTTAAAATTGTGGCTCGAATGGTTCGACTTTAGATCGTTATTTTGCATAGTTATTCTGGGAGTGACGATTTTGTTTCCACCGTTTCGACCGAACACCAGTGTCTTTTTCCAGTCGCCTGCCCTGGAGACGGGTGATGTTTTGTTGACGATTGGGCCAACATCGTCTACGGCATTGAAGCAGAGCTGTAAATATTCATCAAATTGTATCAACATTTTGTACATTATACAATAACTCTTTATTAAAGTAATTGAGCTGATTTGGACTGGAATAAAATATTTTTTATTGGAACACAACGCAATTGATCAGGAAATATTTTTTGCTCCAATTTTTTGCGTCGATGCCGTGGGCCGGTGACCGTTATACAATTTAAAATCAGTTTGCATTGTTTACTATAGCTGTTTACAGTGTTCTAATCATTACGATATACTTATTTTTTTGCTTCCATTCTAGATAATTATGCTCAGTGATGTAAAATTGAAGCGATGACTGAATGAACGAACCTTGGCTGGCGAAGATGTATCTGGAAGTGTACACATTTGTTGGAAGTGAAAAAAATATTCAATGTAATGACAAAAATTGTAAAATGCTGTGGAATTTCTTTTGCAAATAAAAATATACTAGCAATTTTCTATTAATGGTTTATTCAAGTGGGCAAAATATAATGTACAAAAAGATTGCCCGTAGAGTGTCGCTACACTGAAAAGTAAGCAACCGACAGCCTGTATAAAAGGAGGGCTGTGATTGGCTGTTACTTACGCGAGATTTGAACGGGACTTACATAGGCGTAGGATCAGATGTAGGTAGGGCGGAATTAAAAAAAAAAATCAAAATCAAAGTAAAATAATAAAATAAAAGGGCATTAATAAAAAAAAATAAAATAAGTTTATAGCCAAAATAATTAAAGCCCGTACACTACATCAGATTTTAATCAGATTGATACAGCCCATATAATGACGTCACAATATGTCACTAAGATTTAAAATAGATTTGGATACAGTTAGTAGTTTATAAATGCATCACGTTACAATTGATATACAAAAGAAATAAAACCACGCGAATTCGACAGTCCAGTATATTGAAAATTGACACACCCCTAATTTTATTCTGTATGCTTAGTATGTATGTTAAATACGGCGTCTGCTGAGTACGTTACTGTGTTGCATCTCTGTAACTGTATTTGAAACTAAATGGAGGGTTATAGTACAATCAAATAAACCAAATCTTGGCAATATTGTTTTTTGTTCTATTCGTTATATGTCACAATAATCATGTCTCTATTGCAATATAGTCGAGTCAACTTTTCTGTTCAGTTTTAAAATATTTCATAAATTACATGTTTAGAAAAATAAATAACTTGAAGGATGTTCTTAATACGATTCCACCATATTGCCGTTAACCAAATATTAAATATTTCGCAATTGGTATTTGCCGTTATTGCCTACTACAGACCGTAACCCTAAACAAACAAGGCAACACGTATGTGAAATACATAAGTTATGAACGCTGTAATAATAAAAACATAAATTTGACTACTGTGTTTGTTTTCGCTAAGTACACACAGTAACCACGTACGCCATTCATAACACTGGTGAATACATGTCGCCATGAGTTGCTCTATTGGAGTACGTGGATGTTAACACCATACGACTCCCAGTGATCGAACACCATCACCAGTACTTTATGCGCCCCCTCCAAATAACAATTCGCGCACACTTCGTTAGTTCTAGGAGTCAAAGACTGGATCTTTAAAACGTGCCTGATTTAGCTCGTACCTACCGCTTCATAGCCAGTGCTAAGCGTTTATATACATTTTAATATCACAGGCTACAGTTTTTGATCTCTTAGCCCGTGCTAAGGTGCTGTATGCGAACGCAACTTTTAATACCAAGTAGGATTAAGCCGTTGCTATAGCAACATGATATAGCCATGTATTATTGTTTACCACTAACCCAATGGTCAAATGGGTTCAGAGGCACAATAATTCATTCTGACAGTGAAAAACATTTCACCGATAGTCAAATGCTGCATGGCATTATGTGCAATTCATTACCACATAATTTTACACATAACTTAGCTCGTTGTCGGTGTATGATATACGGTGCCTAGATCTAAGGATCAAACACGTGACTAGACCTAATAACACAGACTTATTAAGGTAGTTTGCTGCAATTAAAAAATACACAGAAATCCTTGGCTAATGACAATAATGCCTTCTCAAACCGACATAGGTACCACTAATGATAATAATGTCTTCTCAAATTGATATAGGTAACAGTAATGACTCTAATGTCTTTCAAACTGATATAGGTAACACTAATGCCAATAATGTCTTCTCAATCTGATATTTATCACTAATGACTCTAATGCCTTCTCAAACTGATATAGGTATTACTAATGTTATTAATGTCTTCTCACACTGATATAGGTAACAGTAATGACAATAATGCCTTCTAAAACCGATATAGGTACCGATAATGGTAATAATGTATTCTCAAACTGATATAGGTGATAGTATTGACAATAATGCCTTCTCAAACTGATATAGGTAACAGTAATGACAATAATGCCTTCTCAAACTGATATAGGTACCACTAATGATAATAATGTCTTCTCAAACGGATATAGGTAACACTAATGATAATAATGTCTTCTCAAACTGATATAGGTAACAATAATGACAATAACGCCTTCTCAAACGAATATAGGTACCACTAATGCCTTCTCAAACTGATATAGGTACCAATAATGTCTTTTCAAACCGATATAGGTACCAATAATGACAATAATGCCTTCTCAAACTGTTAAAGGTAACACTAATGCCAATAATGCATTCTCAAACCGATATAGGTAACAATAATGATAATAATGTCTTCTCAAACTGATATAGGTAGCAGTAATGACTCTAACTAATGCCTTTAAAACTGATATAGGTAACGCTAGTGATAATAATGCCTTCTCAAACTGATATAGGTAACACTAATGATAATAATGTCTTCTCAAACCGATATAAGTACCACTAATGACAATAATGTCTTCTCATACTGATATAGGTACCACTAATAATAATAATGCCTTCTCAAACTGATATAAGTAGTAGTAATGACTCTAATTAATGCCTTTAAAACTGATATAGGTAACGCTAGTGATAACAATGCCTTCTCAAACTGATATAGGTAACACTAATGATAATAATGTCTTCTCAAACCGATATAGGTACCACTAATGACAATAATGTCTTCTCATACTGATATAGGTACCACTAATAATAATAATGCCTTCTCAAACTGATATAGGTATCACTAATGACTCTAATGTCTTCTCAAACTGATATAGGTGATAGTATTGACAATAATGCCTTCTCAAACTGATCGAGGTAACACTGAGGACAATTTTGTCTTTTCGAACTGATATAGGTAACACTAATGATAATAATGCCTTCTAAAACTGATATAGGTTATAGTATTGACAATAATGCCTTCTCAAACTGATATAGGTAACACTAATGATAATAATGCCTTCTCAAACTGATATAGGTAATAGTATTGACAATTTTGTCTTCTCAAACTGATATAGGTAACACTGCTGATAATAATGCCTTCTCAAAGCGTGATAGGTAACACTAATGATAATAATGTCTTCTCAAACTGATATAGGTAACAATAATGATAATAATGTCTTCTCAAACCGATATAGGTACCACTAATGATAATAATGTCTTCTCATACTGATATAAGTACCACTAATAACAATAATGCCTTCTCAAACCGATATAGGTAACACTAATGATAATAATGTCTTCTCAAACTGACATGTAACACTAATGCTAATAAAGCCTTCTCAAACCGATATACGTACCGATAATGATAATAATGCCTTCTCAAACTGATATAGGTAACAGTAATGACAATAATGCCTTCTCAAATTGATATATGTAACACTAATGATAATAATGCCTTCTCCAGCTGATATAGGTAACACTGATGATAATAATGCTTTCTCAAACTGATATAGGTAACACTAATGACAATAATGTCTTCCCAAATTGATATATGTAACACTAATGATAATAATGCCTTCTCCAGCTAATATATGTAACACTAATGATAATAATGCCTTCTCAAACTGATATAGGTAACAGTAATGACAATAATGCCTTCTCAAACTGATATAGGTACCAGTAATGATAATAATGCCTTCTCAAACTGATATAGGTAACAGTAATGACAATAATGCCTTCTCAAACTGTTATAGGTACCACTAATGATAATAATGCCTTCTCAAACGGATATAGGTAACACTAATGATAATAATGTCTTCTCAAACTGACATGTAACACTAATGCTAATAAAGCCTTCTCAAACCGATATACGTACCGATAATGGTAATAATGTATTCTCAAACTGATATAGGTACCACTATTGATAATGATGTCTTCTCAAACTGATATAGGTAACACTAATGACAATAATGTCTTCTCAAATTGATATATGTAACACTAATGATAATAATGCCTTCTCAAACTGATATAGGTAACACTAATGATAATAATGCCTTCTCCAGCTGATATACGTACCGATAATGGTAATAATGTATTCTCAAACTGATATAGGTACCACTATTGATAATGATGTCTTCTCAAACTGATATAGGTAACACTAATGACAATAATGTCTTCTCAAATTGATATATGTAACACTAATGATAATAATGCCTTCTCAAACTGATATAGGTAACACTAATGATAATAATGCCTTCTCCAGCTGATATAGGTAACACTGATGATAATAATGCTTTCTCAAACTGATATAGGTAACACTAATGACAATAATGTCTTCCCAAATTGATATATGTAACACTAATGATAATAATGCCTTCTCCAGCTAATATATGTAACACTAATGATAATAATGCCTTCTCAAACTGATATAGGTAACAGTAATGACAATAATGCCTTCTCAAACTGATATAGGTACCAGTAATGATAATAATGCCTTCTCAAACTGATATAGTAACAGTAATGACAATAATGCCTTCTCAAACTGTTATAGGTACCACTAATGATAATAATGCCTTCTCAAACGGATATAGGTAACACTAATGATAATAATGTCTTCTCAAACTGATATAGGTAACAGTAATGACAATAATGCCTTCTCAAACGGATATAGATACCACTAATGCCTTCTCAAACTGATATAGGTACCAATAATGTCTTCTCAAACTGATATAGGTACAAATAATGACTCTAATTAATGCCTTTAAAACTGATATAGGTAATGCTAGTAATAATAATGCCTTCTCAAACTGATATAGGTAACACTAACGATAATAATGTCTTCTCAAACCGATATAGGTACCACTAATGATAATAATGTCATCTCATACTGATATAGGTACCACTAATAATAATAATGCCTTCTCAAACTGATATAGGTAACGCTAGTGATAATAATGCTTTTTCAAACTGATATAGGTAATAGTATTGACAATTTTGTCTTCTCAAACTGATATAGGTAACACTGCTGATAATAATGTTTTCTCAAACTGATATAGGTAACAATAATGATAATAATGTCTTCTCAAACTGATATAGGTAGCAGTAATGATAATAATGCCTTCTCAAACTGATATAGGTAATACAAATGTTATTAATGTCTTCTCACACTGATATAGGTAACAGTAATGACAATAATGCCTTCTCAAACCGATATAGGTAACACTATTGATAATAATGTCTACTCAAACTGATATAGGTGACACTAATGACAATAATGTCTTCTCAAATTGATATATGTAACACTAATGATAATAATGTCTTCTCAAACTGATATAGGTAACACTAATGCCTTCTGAAACTGATATAGGTACCGATAATGGTAATAATGTATTCTCAAACTGATATAGGTGATAATAACTAATATAGGTAACACTAATGATAATAATGCCTTCCCAAACTGATATAGGTAACAGTAATGACAATAATGCCTTCTTAAACTGATATAGGTAACACTAATGACAATAATGTCTTCTCAAACTGATATAGGTAACACTAGTGACAATAATGCCTTCTAAAACTGGTATAGGTGACATCGATGCCTTCTCAAACTGATATAGGTACCACTAATGATAATAATGCCTTCTCAAACTGATATAGGTAACAGTAATGATAATAATGCCTTCTCAAACTGATATATGTAGCACTAACGATAATATTGTCTTCTCAAACTGCTATAAGTAACACTAATGATAATAATGTCTTCTCAAACTGATATAGGTAACAGTAATGACAATAATGCCTTCTGAAACTGATATAGGTAGCACTGACGATAACATTGTCTTCTCAAACTGCTATAAGTAACACTAATGACAATAATGCCTTCTCAAACTGATATAGGTACCACTAATGTTAATAATGCCTTCTCAAACTGATATAGGTAACACTATTGATAATAATGTCTTCTCAAACTGATATTTCACGAATCTAAACAGGTATTATGGTATCGTAATGTTTGAAAGAGAGATGTATTTTTGACGACACCAAATATCTCATAGCTGTAAGAGGCCATGGAGATGTTAGTTATGAATGATACAGAGTGTAATTAGTGTCCTTTTGATATTCAATATAAACATAAATCATCTGACAAATACGCATTTTCTCTCTGACAACATTTATAATTGCCCAATTCATAAACAAATAACAGTACAGTATAAACAAGTAACTGTGTTTTTGTACCATACACACCTAGCTTATTGTGGCGCTGGTTTTCGCATACTACTGTTTTTTTATCCCCGTTTTATATCAAAATTATTCTGCAATATGTTGCTGATCAGTAGAGGTGATTTGGAAGACCCTGAAACTGAACCTTTATCATATCCATAAATCCTTCATTCTCTATTTCCTGCAATCAACATCATACACTTTCAGTACATGCAAAATGTGCGTTAAGGTGAGTGGTTGCTTACCTGTAACAACTATTATATCCAGTCTTTTAGTGTGATTTCATGAAAACACGTACCCTCAATGCAACATGGCGCTTATTTACCGCATATTACTATGAATACGCAGGCGAATACGCAGGTATTATTTCTAAACACCACACCCAGATAAAGCAGCTCAAGCTAATGCTTATTTTTATACTATTGATCCATACTAATATTGTATCCACGGAAGAGTTTCGAATTCCGTAAAGTGTATTTGTCATGGGATGGAACAAAAATGACGACTTAATCAGTGTTGCTAGTGTTAAATAGAAAATAAATGCATATTTGGCTAAAAAAAAACACACAAATTAAAAATAACGTATTGTCACTGAAACACTTGTTTATATTTTTTTTATACCTGCACCTTCAGCAGCAGAGTGCGCATGCGCACTGTGTGATTTATGACAAATGTTGACATCACACGGCGATGTTGTTTTGGGTATTTTAGTACGTTTGTGCCATGTGTAAACGCTACCTGCAACATTTCACAAACCATTTCAAAAAAGGTCCAAAAGATAAACATTCTGAATGTATAGTCTATACGATCTAGGTTAAAATCCAGATATCTGGACGTTCGTGTAATCTCATCATATTTCTGGCATACGAATATGAAACAAATAATGCGAAATGTACACACGCCATGCTTTACAGTTGATAATCTACGATTATAAATTTTTAGAATTCAGCATAGTCCATTCCAATGAAATATTGGCATATTATAATACCATTTCTATAAAAAAAAATATTTTACACCCCCCCTCCTTTACCTCGTCCTATGTAATTTCCGGCCGCCTTTCATTTTCCCCTTTTTTCTTTAAAGCGGTATACCGCTGTAATAGCTGTAACTAGCGATTTTTTTTTCTCAGATTTTTATTTTTGTCAATTCGAAAATGTGAACGCTTAAAAGCATAGCTAACATGTATAGGATATATATACCCATGTTTTACATTAAAATAAGATGACCACGGGTTGCGTCCAGATCCCAAGAGAGTGCCATCTATTGAAATCCAAATTTTTGAGCGAACCACAGGAATTACGGTACAAGATGACAACTTACCGGGACCCTGGACAAACACCCGTGAGCGGCTAAACCTCCCTCTGGCGATCTCTCACTGGCGATCTCTGACGATCTCTGGCGATCTCTCACTGGCGGTCCCTCACCGACGATCTCTCGCGGTCTCTCACTGGCGATCTCTCACTGACGGTCTCTCACTGACGATCTCTCGCGATCTCTCACTGACGGTCTCTCACTGGCGATCTCTCACTGACGATCTCTCGCGATCTCTCACTGACGGTCTCTCACTGACGATCTCTCGCGATCTCTCACTGACGGTCTCTCACTGACGATCTCTCGCGATCTCTCACTGACGGTCTCTCACTGGCGATCTCTCACTGACGATCTCTCGCGATCTCTCACTGACGGTCTCTCACTGGCGATCTCTCACTGACGATCTCTCGCGATCTCTCACTGGCGATCTCTCACTGACGGTCTCTCACTGGCGATCTCTCACTGACGGTCTCTCACTGGCGATCTCTCACTGACGATCTCTCGCGATCTCTCACTGACGATCTCTCGCGATCTCTCACTGACGGTCTCTCACTGGCGATCTCTCACTGACGGTCTCTCACTGGCGATCTCTCACCGACGATCTCTCGCGATCTCTCACTGACGGTCTCTCACTGGCGATCTCTCACTGACGATCTCTCGCGATCTCTCACTGACGGTCTCTCACTGGCGATCTCTCACCGATGATCTCTCGCGATCTCTCACTGACGGTCTCTCACTGACGGTCTCTCACCGACGATCTCTCGCGATCTCTCACTGACGGTCTCTCACTGGCGATCTCTCACTGACGATCTCTCGCGATCTCTCACTGACGGTTTCTCACTGGCGATCTCTCACTGACGGTCTCTCACTGACGATCTCTCGCGATCTCTCACTGACGGTCTCTCACTGGCGATCTCTCACCGACGATCTCTCGCGATCTCTCACTGACGGTCTCTCACTGGCGATCTCTCACCGACGATCTCTCGCGATCTCTCACTGACGGTCTCTCACTGGCGATCTCTCACTGACGAACTCTCGCAATCTCTCACTGACGGTCTCTCACTGGCGATCTCTCACTGGCGATCTCTCGCGATCTCTCACTGACGATCTCTCACCGACGATCTCTCGCGATCTCTCACCGACGGTCTCTCACTGGCGATCTCTCACTGACGATCTCTCGCGATCTCTCACTGACGGTCTCTCACTGGCGATCTCTCACTGACGATCTCTCGCGATCTCTCACTGACGGTCTCTCACTGGCGATCTCTCACCGACGATCTCTCGCGATCTCTCACTGACGGTCTCTCACTGGCGATCTCTCACTGACGATCTCTCACGATCTCTCACTGGCGATCTCTCACTGACGGTCTCTCACTGACGGTCTCTCACTGACGATCTCTCACTGACGATCTCTCGCGATCTCTCACTGACGATCTCTCACCGACGATCTCTCACCGACGATCTCTCGCGATCTCTCACTGACGGTCTCTCACTGGCGATCTCTCACTGACGATCTCTCGCGATCTCTCACTGACGGTCTCTCACTGGCGATCTCTCACTGACGATCTCTCGCGATCTCTCACTGACGGTCTCTCACTGGCGATCTCTCACCGACGATCTCTCGCGATCTCTCACTGACGGTCTCTCACTGACGATCTCTCACTGACGATCTCTCGCGATCTCTCACTGACGATCTCTCACCGACGATCTCTCGCGATCTCTCACTGACGGTCTCTCACTGGCGATCTCTCACCGACGATCTCTCGCGATCTCTCACTGACGGTCTCTCACTGACGATCTCTCACTGACGATCTCTCGCGATCTCTCACTGACGGTCTCTCACTGACGGTCTCTCACTGACGATCTCTCGCGATCTCTCACTGACGATCTCTCACTGGCGATCTCTCACTGACGATCTCTCGCGATGCGCAAAATCATTGTCGTTTTACAAAAACAAATTTCAATACGACCGATTGTTTCTGAATTTCAGTACTGTCAATCACAAGTTGCGCTCTTTTAATAAGATACACTTAGCCGTTTGCTCAGTTATGTAATATTACTGCAGTAATTTCCCAATTACAAACTAAACTTATATATTATTTTAATTATTTTAGTAACAAACATCAAGCACAATCCCCATAGCAGATAAAAATGAGTGATAGTAATGACATTCTTGTTTCCACATGTGAACAATAGACTTTTGTAAAATAAATAGTGTTGTATAGTGTACATGCATTACAAGTATTGTATGTCCCTTATTTGCTTCCTTCCTTCTTTCATGATATATGTTGGAAGACTTTCATTTCAAAAAACATTGATAGACAAGTTGCAGAGTGTGAAAAAGAAATGTCTTCTTTCTTTGAAAAATCCACAATTCAGAATAATATATTATTTGAACACACCCTACACATAGAACCAAGCAAATTATTACATTAAACAAAACCATGGGATTGTTATTGAGCTTAGAGTTTAGATAACTGTTTTCTGAGGCTTTTCAAAATGGAAATTACACACAAACATTCTCAGAATGCAGCTTTAAAGTATAGTATTTTATTAACACATTAAATTGGTATCACAAATCATCTCCTTTCAAGATTCCACAAAGTACAAAAATGTAATAAAATGTCTGACATCTGAATATTTCCATCTGCATAAGTACATATCCATATATCCAAACTTATTAATAATAATTTATTCTTCTTAGTAGTAAAAAATCTTCCTTTTCTATTTTTTTTTAATTTGTGTACATGTCAAATCATACATATTACGAATAGAAAATTACTTTGAGTGTTGTTCTACATTCTACACAATGTGATGTGTCCAAATTTCTTTTAATACTTATCTGACAATAAACTAAACCATCATCCAATACTGACTATTATTAGAAAAGTACAAGGTATTGTGAACACCAAAAGGTGATAGAAAAATCTGCTCTTTTTTCATCATGGACATCAGTTACTGAATATTGGTTAAAATTGCATTTTTTTAAGAATTCTGCTTTAAAATAATTACAATCAATATGCTTATGTACCACTATTGATCACATAGTTGACCACATGGTTAGAACTGTTGACCACATGGTTAGTACTGTTGACCACATGGTTAGCACTGTTGACCACACGGTTAGCGCTGTTGACCACACGGTTAGCGCTGTTGACCACATGGTTAGCACTGTTGATCACATGGTTAGCACTGTTGACCACATGGTTAGCACTGTTGACCACATGGTTAGCACTGTTGACCACATGGTTAGCGCTGTTGACCACATGGTTAGCGCTGTTGACCACATGGTTAGCGCTGTTGATCACATGGTTAGCACTGTTGACCACATGGTTAGCACTGTTGACCACATGGTTAGCACTGTTGACCACATGGTTAGCACTGTTGACCACATGGTTAGCACTGTTGACCACATGGTTAGCACTGTTGACCACATGGTTAGTACTGTTGACCACATGGTTAGTACTGTTGACCACATGGTTAGTACTGTTGACCACATGGTTAGCACTGTTGACCACATGGTTAGCACTGTTGACCACATGGTTAGTACTGTTGACCACATGGTTAGCACTGTTGACCACATGGTTAGTACTGTTGACCACATGGTTAGCACTGTTGATCACATGGTTAACAATGGTGAGCCATGGCATTCACACAATTCATATTGACATAGTTCATATAGCGGCAAAATACTACTACTAAAAACTGCAGCAATTAATAAGACAAAACACACAAGTGTTGCGATAACTTGAATTACACGAAATAAGAAAAAAATGCACATATCTGTTGAACTGACTATTTTGATTTGGTCTGAATTGATTATCATGATTATATTTGTTTTTCATTTTACTAAAATGAAAATATGAATACATTATGTAATAGGGTTACAATGTATTACAAAGACTTGGCAAATATTATATTTTTAAACTGTAAATTGATTTTGCAGACTTGGAAACTTAGAAGATAAAAAACTGTTGTAAATTTATCTTAAATTATGTTATAATTATTTTTCTGAACAAATATAACAAAGTAATCAAGTCAGTCAGAACTTATAAAACAAACCAAGATATACAAGACTACACCAGTCATGCCTTGCAGGTAGTCTTCAGACTTATACCAAATGTTTACAGTTGCTGAATTTAAATAAAACAACAAATACATGTGCCTACAATGACCTATAACATAATTATCTGACAGTTTTCTTAAAATGTAAAGCTAATCATAAAAGAAGAAAATATCAGAAATCTTGAACTAAACCCAGCAAATTAGAAATTGTATTCTGTTTAACTAGAGAACAAGATATGAGCAGGATAAAGTCCTAATAATTGAAATATATTGAGATTACTTGGAGGAACAAGAACAATACTAATATTTTTATACATGTATTTTATTTTAATGAGATTGACTGAAGTAGTTCTTTTTGAACTGGGACTAAGAAGATAGTACATCTTAATATATATTATACTTGTAGTGAGCAATCATAAAGATGTTCAAGGTATATAGAAACTATTAATTTATTTAATATGTATATTGGGCAGAGTTTTGAAAGGCACAAAGCACACTTTTATTTAGAAAATTACAATAATCTGGAGGGGGCGTGGCTGACCAGGTACACTTAAATGAGATGGTAGCCATAGCACTACATGTAAATGTAAATTGCGATTTTCAATGCTAAACCAAGAATTCAAATTTCTACTGCAATAACCATATACTACTAACAAAACAATGATAAATCTATTTAAATGCACAATACAGTAAATCAGCATAACTACAGTAAAGTTGGTGTCAAGAAAATCACAGCTCAAGTGTGGTTACATTACAAAAATGTACAGATATCTGCTGCTTAATTAATAATTACTGTAAATGCAATTAGAGAAGTAATTAGAAACAATAATAAATTTACATACAGGTGCATACTCTGCAGCACTTATGACTTTGGAATCCCCCATTATTTCCTGGGGTGGGTGAGTTAGTCAATCTAGACGGGACAGTAATTTGAGGAACATTTCATTTAAGTACCAGCATCCGTAAATAAAACAATTGTTTGATGTTGAATAAACTAGTATATTATGTTGCCATGTCAATGTGTTGAATAAACTAGTATATTATGTTGCTATGTCAATGTGTTGAATAAACTAGTATATTATGTTGCCATGTCAATGTGTTGAATAAACTAGTACCGGTATATTATGTTGCCGTGTCAATGTGTTGAATAAACTAGTATATTATGTTGCCATGTCAATGTGTTGAATAAACTAGTATATTATGTTGCATGTTGAAATCGTTTAGATATAGAATTTCAAAAAAATGGTGATATGTCATGTGAATCACAAATGCAGACAATAAAGTAGCTCAGATTCAAGAGTTGCCATGACAACTACATATTGAGGAATTAGCTAGCACCAATTGGAAAAGATTCACCTAGAGTATTTACAAATTTCTGTGATTGGTTTCTGACCCGATGTAACATGACCAATCAGAGTAAGGTAAAGGCAAACACGCTTAAATTAAGAACTATAATAGGACGAATTAATTATGAATACAGCTGTGCAATGCTGTTGTAATAGCATCAAAAATAGGTAGTTTACATAGTATTCAAATAGATAGCCAAGAATGTATACAGAAACACAGTCCAGACTGTAGCAGATCACTCATCACTTTCTGATAACCAAACTATATAGCGCCATCAGTGACAGGTATTAGGTAAACTATTGTTTTTTCTTTTGTAAAAACAAAATAATAAACATTTCTGAAACTGCCTTATGATGTGATTTGCATAATTTTCTCAATATAATTTAATGAGTAAAATAAAACCATGCAAACAACATCACTAGCTTTAAGTCTACTATCAACTTTTGTTTTTAATAAAATAAATTTGTTTCTTTTTGAATGCACACAGTAATAGTGATTTATTGCCCAGAGTATTAAAAATGTCTGCTTTACTTTCTCAGTATCTCACACGACTACATCAAAACGTTTTCCTTTCCGTTTACACACTGGATCTTTTCGTGTTTGTCTCTTGTCTATACAAGTGTAAGCTAGCTGTATTTGACTTCCATTGAAGTGAAGAGGGAATCTGAAAAAAAATAATTATTTGGTCAATTGTAAGTCTTTAATTCGTGATAATTTCCATACTAGGGACACGACATGGCCATGCAACCATCTTCCAATTCCAGTATCAACCAGGTCCCAGGTCAAGCCAAGCACTTGCAGATATTCACAAAGAATGCCCCATAGCTGCATCCATTGATGAAATGAAAGACACCAAAGAAAGATTACTTACTTGTTATTTATGACAACAGAGATTGCTTTATTAGTGGCTTGCTGAACAGCTCGGTGTAGCTTGGTAATGATTTCAATAACTTTGTCAGACACAAACAGGAAATCTCCTTTTTTATTGCTAGGGTTGCCCTGTTAATGACAAATTGTATGTAGTTTAGTTACGAGGTGTTTTAAACAGTTACAATAACATATTACAACTGTATTATTCAGAATTTTTTGCTCAAAATAATGTACAGTAAAACTTATAGAATCTTTTGAATTCTAAAGTAACTTTCAGCACCATTCACAAATAAATTTTATTAGCACTTTGTGAAAAATTATGACGATTTGGTTCAAAATAAATTAAGGGAATAGAGAAAGATGTACAGAAATGTACAAATAGTTGAAGAAAATTGATAGTGTCGGAGGGTTACTGTATTGGCTTTATTTTAAGAGCACATAAGCCAAACATCATGACACTGGTAATAATCAAGAAAACCATGTTGTAAACTGAATATGGGTCAAATCGAACACCTTTTTCATATTGTTTTCATGGACAGCAGTTTTATAATGACGCAAATAACTCACCTTATTTACATGAATTGCAAAGAGTCCATCATTGTAGGGACTAACTGATAAATTGGTAATTTCTGTGAGTGGTACTCGGTATTTCTTTTCCAGGGTCTTGGAATCCAATAACTGAATAGATGAAGAACTAACTACAAATAATGTCGGGACTCCCTGAAATAAATCAACATCTTAATTGAGATAAAAATAGTTTGAGTCATCAAGACATCAATTATTAATAATATTATTTGTCAATTATTAATAATATTATTTGTCAATTATTAATATTATTTGTCAATTATTAATAATATTATTTGTCAATTATTATAACTTGTTGACAATGCTGTCTTACCTTTCCATTTGATCTATTAAGTTTTGTAAGAATGTCTGAGAACTGAATATGTTGATCATTGCTAGTTTGTGCTGCTCTCTTGAACTTAGAGTTATTTTGTAATCGTACATAGTCTCCTTGGTATGGTACAGCAACCCTGAACAATTAGAAGAAACAAATCTCAGTTTCACTACTGTCAGGTTTCAATATTAGTGATTCGTTTAATTCCTCATCTTCTAAATTGACAATAATAATTATTATATCATTAATTACAGCAGCTATTTTGATCAATAAACACCTGTTAGATATAGTGAAAGGTGTTGTGGCTGGTGTCATGGCTTATGTCTCTCTGATGGAAACCTGTGATTCAACTCACAATGCCATAAACAACATAGTGCCCAAATATGGGACATTTTCCAAAAATCACAGAACACAACATTAACTTACGATGAAGGATAGAGTTCTTTCTTGTCTTTGAACAGACCACTTGCACTGACTTTTTCACCAATCCGATGGCGAGTGGACTCATCAAATTTCTTCCTATACTTCATTGCCTTCAGAAAAACACAGATTTTGATTTGAATAAATGACACAGAATAACTAAAACATCTATGAGTGAGTTCTCATGTATGAGTGAGTTCTTATGAATGAGTGAGTTCTCATGAATGTATTGTCTTGTATGAGTTCTTATGAATGAGTTAGTTTCCATGTATGAGTTAGTTCTTATGTATGAGCGAGTTCTCTTGGATGAATGAGTTCTCTTGGATGAATGAGTTCTCTTGAATGAATGAGTTCTCTTGGATGAATGAGTTCTCTTGGATGAGTGAGTTCTCTTAGATGAGCGAGTTCTCATGTATGAGTGAATTCTCATGTATGAGTGAGTTCTCTTGGATGAGTGAGTTCTTTTAGATGAGTGAGTTCTCTTGGATGAGTGAGTTCTCTTGGATGAGTGAGTTCTTTTAGATGAGTGAGTTCTCTTGGATGAGTGAGTTCTCTTAGATGAGCGAGTTCTTTTAGATGAGCGAGTTCTCATGTATGAGTGAGTTCTCTTGGATGAGTGAGTTCTCTTGGATGAGTGAGTTCCCTTGGATGATTGAGTTCCCTTGGATGAGTGAGTTCTCATAAACGAGTTATTCTCATAAATGAGTGAGCGAGTTCTATATATTATTGAGTTTCTATGAACTATTGAGTTCAAGAGCTATGTACTGGCAATGGAAATTCTGCATAGGTGTGTCTCTAAATGCATGTTTTTTGGTTCACTTAGTCATCTTTTTCGAACTCAGTAGCCCCATAATCTGATATTACATGTAACAATGTAAATAATCAAGTTTTCATGTTTTCCTTATAAAGGTGTGTTGGCTGTTCCCTCTTTGGACACCAGTGAAAATATTTATTGGCTTAAAGTAGGATTTAGATGGTGATCCAAATCCCCCTTGGAATAACTGTAAGCAAAAAATTTCATATATTCAATTCAGGAAACTTACTCTCCATCGGATGAATATTTGCTTCAGTTCATTGGATGTTTCTTCATAAAGAGGGGAGCACTTAGGCCATTTAGTGTCCAATGGAGACATACTTGGCAAGTTGTCTCTGATCTTCAGTAGAAACCTCATTTTCTGAAACAAAATCAGTTAAAAATAATTGATTTGGTGACAAGAAATTCAAAATATGGCTGGAGTTGGATTTCACCGTTACTAACATCACAAATAGAAACATGGTCATTATTCAGACATGATATATACATGTGAAAATTTATATTAAAACAAGTCATTGTCAACGACACGTCCCTGTTCCGTTCATATTTGAGTGACATATACATTCAAAGCAGATCATGACAGAAATTTCAGACCACTTTCAGTGGTCTGATCCGAAATGCACCTGCATATGTACAACACATTGTACTAAATCTGAACAAAATCCATCCATGCATGACTGAGATCCGGGTCCGGAATTGTGAAAATATGTGATTTTGATGCATTTTCGGCCTTAAAATAGCGATCATTCAGCTATTGTTAAGCGAATCATGAAACAAATGCACATATCTAATTGTGACATGATGTACCATGTGTGTGTGAAGTTTGAACTTGATCAATCGGATACGGATCCAGAACTGAATTCTTTAAAACAAAATGGCCGCCAGTCGGCCATTTCGAACTTGATCTGAGAAAAAAATAACGTGCATCAAGGTCCTATTATGTTTAATGTATGTACCAAATTTGAACAAAATCCGTCCATGCATAACTGAGATCCGGGTCCGGAATGGTGAAAATGTGCGATTTCAATGCATTTTCAGCCTTAAAGCAGCCGCCATTTGGCTATCGTTAATGAGATCATGAAACAAATGCACATACATATTTGTGACATGATGTACCTTGTGTGTGTGAAGTTTGAACTCGATCAATCCAGGCACGTCTCAGATACGGATCCAAAACTGAATTCTTTAAAACAAAATGGCCGCCAGTCAGCCATTTCAAACTTGATCCAAAAAAAAAAAAAAACGACATGCATCAAGGTCCTAATATGTTTAATTTATTTACCAAATTTGAACAAAATCCGTCCATGCATAACTGAGATCCGGGTCCGGAATGGTGAAAATGTGAGATTTTGATGCATTTTTGGCCTTAAAATGGCCACTATTCGGCTATCGTTAATCGGATCATGAAAAAAATGCATGTGCCTATGTCCCATATAATGTGTGATGTATGAGTGAAGTTTGAACTTAATCGGTCCATGCATGTTCGAGATACAGGTGATCACGGACACACAGACGCACACAGGGCAAAACATAAGTCCTCGTTTTCGGACTACGTCCGAACGGGGACTAAAAATACAAGATATCAGTATGCAAATAGCATATGTAGCACCCTCTGTGGTAGCCATTTAACACACAATATCAGCCATATTACCACTAATAGAATAATTTCCAATGAGATCTTGGCTTTGCCTAGAACAGTATAAATGGGGATACTGAACTTGAGTGTTCAGGTGACACACAGATGAAAGGTTTATTCATAAAGACAACAAAATGGGGAAAAGAAGATGACTGCCACAGAGGGCGCAGTATTAGTCCGAATAGATAATATATTCATTATACAAGTATAAATGAAAGACCAATACTTTTACTTGTAAGCAGTGTCAAATTTATAGTTTCTCAAAATACTGTTCAATGACCTCATGTTTATTTTCTGTATCTTAATGACAAGGCCTGTATTAATAGTAATCATCTCATTACAATAAGTGTACATATCACTGCATTATTATACCTTTCTTCAACTCATTGTGCTGTAATCTTACATTATTTTACAGTAAATCCATACATTTTATAAGCTGGACAGAATTAAAAAAAAATGAAGTTTAGATGACATTTTCTTTTGAATTTGAATAACTAACGTACCATTCTTTTTTTGAGGAAATCATAGATTTTAGGTCCAGCATTAGAACGGAACTTCTTTCTGTATTCTTTACGAATCTACAACAGATAATAAAGATACATTACTAAAAGTAACCGTGTGTTCAAGACAATTAGTGACTGATGTCCAAACAGCATCAACAAAAACTATATGATTCCAGTGGACATAAAAACCAACTGAAGCAGGAAGATGTACAAATACATTAATCTGCCCATTTTCTCTTAGACCAAAAAGCTTCTACATGTATGTCAACAATTTTAATCGGTTTCTGACAAGCAATAATACCTTCCATCCCAAGTAGAACTTGACAATGACTCCAATAGCCCATTTGCATTTGGCTTCATACTTCAATCGTCTTTTTTCTTTTCTTGCCACCGTTCCTCTCCAGTATGCTGCTATTATAATGGCAGCTCTACGCATCTTTCGATAACGAGTCTTGGCCTTAAAAAAATAGGAAGAGAAATGATAAAGGGCTTATGAGAAAGAGGCAACAATAGTGAATGTTATCTATGATGTCATTATTATATGTAATTAATCGAGAACAATATAAACTGGAATGACCCATGCAGTGTATTATTATGATGTAGACATGTGTATTTATTAGCTGAGAAATTGACAGGCTTTAGTTTAGTTTCTAGTAGTATAAAACCTGTCAATTTATGAAGAACTTTTAGTGCTTGTGTTTGGTGTTTCTACTTGCATGAAATCAAACTTTCTACTGTTTTTTAACAACTTGTTAGTACCAATGCAAAATACCATCTAGTTTCTGAATCTGACTTTTTCTCTTGCTTTGAATTCAATGTGTACATGTCATCTTTTTTGTTCATAAATGAACACCATCTTACAAACATTTTAATTTGTTTATTTTCTGGCATTATAGAATGGGGTAAAAGAAGAGCAGTGCCCTCTTCTAATCTTTTAACGCCTTCCTATAATCAAAATTCTGAAACTCTAAGGGTGTATTCTTCAGTAATAAATGCTTACCTGATGACCCCGCACTCGTTTCTGGACAACAATTGTAGCATTACGCAGCTCCTGGTATGAACGCCACTGTCGCCAGCCACGGAATGTTTTCTGAATAATAGTAGCGATGTCATTCAATTTACGCCGTCTCCACTCTTCTAAATCAAATAGCTATAAACAATGAAAACACACTCATTAAATTAGTACATTAATTAAATCAATAATTAACACTACACAAATTTTCCTAAAAATATCAAATTATTTAATTGATAAAATTGTTATTTGAAAGGATGCAATAATAAGTAGTTCATTGTCAATTTAACAATGTCACATTATAGTGGACATTAAAATAAAAATGTTAATAAAATATTGTGTTTTTTTAATTTCACGACACAGTGCTTTGGGTTGTTTTTTAATTAAAATTGCTGTACTAGAGACACTGAAAACTGTTCCTGTGTGAAGTTAAGTGAAGTGATTATTTATGGCAGAATCCGGTATTTCTGCCTCAGTATTGCTCATGCTGCTTCACAGAATAATTCTCGATATTGACTAATTTCAAAATATTATTAGACATTCAACTGCACAAAAAGTATGCATGCTGTAAGTCACAACCATTTGAAAAAATCTCTTGTTATGATATTTATACATACATACATACATACAGACAGACTGGGTATGACATTAGCCCCCTTTGTGCTTTGCACACCCAAGTCAAAACTCAATAATGTGCTTTATATATACCTATTCAAGGAATATGACTTCTAAATCAAAGTTAAGTTAATGTATAACAAAAATTACAGTAAAATGGAATGGCTAGCAACTAATTAAACTTAGCTGTACTTACTGTTCTTGGAGACCTAATGAAGATCTTGGTCCTTCCAAATGAGAATTCAGCTGTTGGGATGCGATTATGTATCAATATTTCTGTGACACCGTTTTTCAGCGTTCCATTCCAGTTTGGCCAGGTCCTAGGACACAACATCTTGTAACGTTGTAGACATAATTCATATGGTTGTCTAAATGCATAACCAGCTCTACGCACTCTCACATTCTCCATTAAACTGTGGAGATAAACATATACAATACCATAACTGCTCTATTAGAAGAACTGGTAAAAAAACATGAAACATTATTGTGTCCACTGCATAGAGAACCATTTCTGAACAAACACAAATTAATATTCTTTTTTTCGGACCATGTCTGAACTTATCTAAGATCGAAGAACTTGAAAAATGTTGAAGAATAAAATATATATTGAAAATAATGACATCCAAACATCACTGGTGCAATTAGAAAATTGCAAAACCTATAAGACTGACTGTTTATGCTAGCACACATGCCGGTTTGAAAGGCTTATCATCACACTTTTTTGGGCCAAAATAAAAAAATATATTCATACAAAACAATATTGCACTATTAATAGCCTATGCTTTATGTATATTACAGATATGGTCAAAATGAGTTGTATTTTAATGATCCAGTATACAATAATTGCAAAGTTAGGTTTGTATGATCTTCTGTTAGTGATGTGTTTCACACTAATTAAAGACTCTTACCCCAAATAACGAACTTGATGTCTGATAATAGTCTCATCATAAGTGTCTGGTTTTTTGAAGTCATTTGGCTAAAGAAGAAAAAATTAAAAACAATGAATTTGAATTTTCAATAAAAAAAAAAATTTCAATTTAATGTTTTTTCACCTAGGTGTGAAGAGAAAACATTTTTGTTGCAATGTTTACCTTGATGCACCTAATGTAGTTTGGATTCTTAGCGAGTAAATTCTTCATGAGTTCAGCAATAGAGTTCTGAAATAAAACACTTTATACATTAGACACCAGTTTTGGTGGACACATGAAACAAATTCACACCAACGATAGTTGTTTTCAATGCTATAGTTCTTAAGTTAAAATCTCAGAAAATTGTTGCATACTTTCTAGAATCAAGAATCTATTGAATATTTTGAAGGTTGCAAATATTATACAGCATTGTTGATAACCTGACATGTAGGTGTGAGTAGGGCTTCACCAGCCAAATGACATCAGACCTCACTAACACCTGACATGTAGGTGTGAGTAGGGCTTCACCAGCCAAATGGCATCAGACCTCACTAACACCTGACATGTAGGTGTGAGTAGGGCTTCACTGGCCAAATGGCATCAGACCTCACCAACACCTGACATGTAGGTGTGAGTAGGGCTTCACCGGCCAAATGGCATCAGACCTCACTAACACCTGACATGTAGGTGTAAGTAGGGCTTCACCGGCCAAATGACATCAGACCTCACTAACACCTGACATGTAGGTGTGAGTAGGGCTTCACCGGCCAAATGACATCAGACCTCACTAACACCTGACATGTAGGTGTGAGTAGGGCTTCACCGGCCAAATGGCATCAGACCTCACTAACACCTGACATGTAGGTGTGAGTAGGGCTTCACTGGCCAAATGGCATCAGACCTCACTAACACCTGACATGTAGGTGTGAGTAAGGCTTCACCAGCCAAATGACATCAGACCTCACTAACACCTGACATGTAGGTGTGAGTAGGGCTTCACCAGCCAAATGGCATCAGACCTCACTAACACCTGACATGTAGGTGTGAGTAGGGCTTCACTGGCCAAATGGCATCAGACCTCACTAACACCTGACATGTAGGTGTGAGTAGGGCTTCACCGGCCAAATGGCATCAGACCTCACTAACACCTGACATGTAGGTGTGAGTAGGGCTTCACCGGCCAAATGGCATCAGACCTCACTAACACCTGACATGTAGGTGTGAGTAGGGCTTCACCGGCCAAATGACATCAGACCTAACTAACACCTGACATGTAGGTGTGAGTAGGGCTTCACCGGCCAAATGACATCAGACCTCACTAACACCTGACATGTAGGTGTGAGTAGGGCTTCACCGGCCAAATGGCATCAGACCTCACTAACACCTGACATGTAGGTGTGAGTAGGGCTTCACTGGCCAAATGGCATCAGACCTCACTAACACCTGACATGTAGGTGTGAGTAGGGCTTCACCAGCCAAATGACATCAGACCTCACTAACACCTGACATGTAGGTGTGAGTAGGGCTTCACCAGCCAAATGGCATCAGACCTCACTAACACCTGACATGTAGGTGTGAGTAGGGCTTCACTGGCCAAATGGCATCAGACCTCACTAACACCTGACATGTAGGTGTGAGTAGGGCTTCACCTGCCAAATGGCATCAGACCTCACTAACACCTGACATGTAGGTGTGAGTAGGGCTTCACCGGCCAAATGACATCAGACCTCACTAACACCTGACATGTAGGTGTGAGTAGGGCTTCACCGGCCAAATGACATCAGACCTCACTAACACCTGACATGTAGGTGTGAGTAGGGCTTCACCGGCCAAATGGCATCAGACCTCACTAACACCTGACATGTAGGTGTGAGTAGGGCTTCACCAGCCAAATGACATCAGACCTCACTAACGCCTGACATGTAGGTGTGAGTAGGGCTTCACCAGCCAAATGACATCAGACCTCACCAACACCTGACATGTAGGTGTGAGTAGGGCTTCACCAGCCAAATGACATCAGACCTCACTAACGCCTGACATGTAGGTGTGAGTAGGGCTTCACCGGCCAAATGGCATCAGACCTCACTAACGCCTGACATGTAGGCGTGAGTAGGGCTTCACCGGCCAAATGGCATCAGACCTCACTAACGCCTGACATGTAGGCGTGAGTAGGGCTTCACCGGCCAAATGACATCAGACCTCACTAACGCCTGACATGTAGGTGTGAGTAGGGCTTCACCGGCCAAATGACATCAGACCTCACTAACGCCTGACATGTAGGTGTGAGTAGGGCTTCACCGGCCAAATGACATCAGACCTCACTAACACCTGACATGTAGGTGTGAGTAGGGCTTCACCGGCCAAATGACATCAGACCTCACTAACGCCTGACATGTAGGTGTGAGTAGGGCTTCACCAGCCAAATGACATCAGACCTCACTAACACCTGACATGTAGGTGTGAGTAGGGCTTCACTGGCCAAATGACATCAGACCTCACTAACACCTGACATGTAGGTGTGAGTAGGGCTTCACTGGCCAAATGGCATCAGACCTCACTAACGCCTGACATGTAGGTGTGAGTAGGGCTTCACCGGCCAAATGGCATCAGACCTCACTAACGCCTGACATGTAGGCGTGAGTAGGGCTTCACCAGCCAAATGACATCAGACCTCACTAACACCTGACATGTAGGTGTGAGTAGGGCTTCACCAGCCAAATGGCATCAGACCTCACTAACGCCTGACATGTAGGCGTGAGTAGGGCTTCACCAGCCAAATGACATCAGACCTCACTAACACCTGACATGTAGGTGTGAGTAGGGCTTCACCAGCCAAATGGCATCAGACCTCACTAACACCTGACATGTAGGTGTGAGTAGGGCTTCACCAGCCAAATGGCATCAGACCTCACTAACACCTGACATGTAGGTGTGAGTAGGGCTTCACCAGCCAAATGGCATCAGACCTCACTAACGCCTGACATGTAGGCGTGAGTAGGGCTTCACCAGCCAAATGACATCAGACCTCACTAACACCTGACATGTAGGTGTGAGTAGGGCTTCACCAGCCAAATGACATCAGACCTCACTAACGCCTGACATGTAGGCGTGAGTAGGGCTTCACCGGCCAAATGGCATCAGACCTCACTAACGCCTGACATGTAGGTGTGAGTAAGTCTTCACCGGCCAAACGGCATCAGACCTCACTAACACCTGACATGTAGGTGTGAGTAGGGCTTCACCGGCCAAATGGCATCAGACCTCACTAACACCTGACATGTAGGCGTGAGTAGGGCTTCACCGGCCAAATGGCATCAGACCTCACTAACGCCTGACATGTAGGTGTGAGTAGGTCTTAACCGGCCAAACGGCATCAGACCTCACTAACGCCTGACATGTAGGTGTGAGTAGGGCTTCACCGGCCAAATGGCATCAGACCTCACTAACGCCTGACAGAATAGTTTTAATAGTTAGGGAATTTGCAGAAGTTCGCGCCTTCTTGCAATGAGTTCAAATGAATATTCATTTTGGTGGTCATGGTAATTAACACTGTCATCCAAAGCTGTGTATGCACTGTCAGCAAATATTACTGTTTTCAACAAGATGATAAACATTGAGCGTAAATTTGCCAGCACCTTATCACACATTATTTCAACAAATAAACTCCGCTGTGAATGACTACTCTTTGATGGCTATCACTATCTGACGTTCCTGCAATTTGATTGGTACTGACAAAAAATGGAGGGACGTGAAAAACTACAATCTTTCTGTCAGGCATGTGTTGGTTTGAAGCAGTGCGGAGGGTGAACTCCATGACCCCGTCAGGCTACATTATTGAAAGTAAAAGCAGAATGTATTCTAATGATACAAGAGCATCAAAGAAACAGCCTTGGTGACACCAACTGAAGCCAAATAGATGTATGAGGGTAATTGTTAGGTTACTGTATGACAATCCCTATGATATTGTAATAAGATAATCTTGGGAGATATGGATCAGATCAGGCCACCACTAAGATTTACCACTATTTCAAACTAAGCATTAAGCTGCATAAAGTTACAGCAAATGGATATGTAGGATTACTTTAATCCAAGATTTGGTGACACATTTGAAATATATTTATTCTAAAGATTGGTGTACCTTGAACTGATAGCCAGCTGTTGGTGGTCTTTTCTTACTATACTGTTCTGGATTGCCCTCTGGGAATAATAACTTGAGTAAAAGATGATCACATTTATACATTGCTTGTGATAAATCTCGGAACAACAAGTCATTATTCTTGTCAATAAATCCATTCACATTGTAAGTTACCTGAAAAATAACAAATTTTCAAAAGTTATTACACAAATTTTTGAAATAGATATATTATTTAAAATAACTTCATCAAAATATATATATAGTTGATACTTAATGTTTTGAAGTTGAAAGTAATCTTTTTCAGATTGTAACTGAGGCTTCTCACAAAAACATTTTCCACAATTTTTTTTATCAGACACTGAAAGAATACATTAGAGGAGGTAAACAGTCAAATTCCCAAGATTGAAAAAAAACCAACAATGGTTGGAGTACCAAACACCATCATTGTGCAGACAGTTAAAAAGTGGTATCAAATCAGTAGCAAACATGAAGATCTTCAAAATAAAAAAAGTCAACTTTTAACATTAGCACTGGATTAATAAACAGATTATCACCTTAAATTCAACAAGAAATTAACATTCATAAAACCAACAATGCTACATTAAATAGCTGCAGGTACTATGAGGTCAATAAATTTACAGTTATAGAAAGTTATACATACATCTCCTGCATAGTGCTTCACTCTAAAACAGTGATGTAGAATAGATTTGTCAGATTTCATTTTGGTACGGCTTTCATAGAACTTTTGATTGGCTATGAACGGTGAAGAGTTTAATTTATTCAGGAATGTTATGTCAGTAACAGTACCAGGTCTCAAACACTCATCATCCAGCATCGCCAGGATACCTTTGTTATTCTGGATACAAAGAATAGTTGAATGTTAGAGTATGTAGAGATGTCAGCACAGCAGTTTCTGGATTCAAGGTACATGTACAAACTGTGATATAGACACATGAACTGATATTTGAATATGTTCAAAGGTAACAAGACAAATAGTTTTTAATACAGAGAAGTCTTGTACAATGAAAACACATGAAGCATGTGAAACAAATACGGTAACATCCTGTGACAAATTCTATAGATTAGTTCTGATGATACATGATCTTTGTGTACAGAAAAACCAAGATAATCTCAATACAGTTTTTACTCCATTAGAGGTGCATGCAATAATCTCTGTTCTTCCTTGAAGTCAAATAGATTTTGTAAATACAGAATGCTCCTTATTCAATTGCAATATGTCATACCTTTTCAATAAGGTCACAAATAACAGCATTATTGAAATATTCAATGTGTGTCCACTCAATTCCCTCCTGTACATACTCATCCTGTTCTTCTTTCAATGTCAACTCAATAAAAATCTGCTGCAGCTTCTCATTACAGTAGTTGATAATAAACTGTTCAAAACTGTTGTTCTGAAAAATAATAGGATTATAATAGAATCATCATCATCATCATTTTGATTTTTTTTTTAGCTTCTTCTTGAGCTCACTACTATTGTCATCATTTATAACCATCACCCTCCTCATTCCTCTTAAAGTAGCTGGTCTCATTTCAATTCAAACAATGTATGTATACAGATAACTATATGAATGAAAACCCTACTATCTCACCTGGAATATTTCAAATCCATAGATATCAAGTACTCCCATCACTTTCCTCTTAGTCTTGGCTTTAACCTGATAATATTGACAATAATTACATAAATTATTATGAAATGTGGAATTTTATTGGCCTAAACAAACTGATCACAGCCAGATGTATAGTTTTATGTGGAGTGCACAATACTATACTCAATTATAATCTCATTATTATTGATTTATCCATGTACTCACAACTTCCTAATGCTCGGCAGACACTAACAATTACATCTCATAACAATAAATACATACCCTGATGCTTTCATTGATTGTCTTGATGATCCACTCAAATAATCTTGCATATATGGCTTTACAGACAGCATTTCTACCATAGACAGCATGTGAAGGGTCCAATGATGTCACAACTTTATCACCTTTACCACCCATCATACTACGCTTGGTCAATGATTGTAATATATCATTTGGTTCACAGTCTAACAAGTCACATATCTCAATCATCTCTGCAAGTAATGATACATCTTTCATATAGAATTGTACAAATTTTGGCAAAACAATATACAATAATTTCTGTTTAGTTATTTTATGACTAGGCATTTATGTATATTTTATTAGGTTTGGGTAAATATTTGTTTAAGAGTTTTCATTACAGAGAAACTGAAATGGAAGTATAATTTGAAGTATATGTATCTTGTAATTTTAAAGCGACCATGTGTAATTTTAGTTTTGAAATGTAATAGTACTTTAGGCCAGCGGCCATATAGTGCGGAATAAAGAATAATAATAATGTGAATTGCACAGACTAATAAAGCATACAAACTAAATAATCTCTACTAACCTTTTTCTTGCAATATTTTCACAGCTTCCATGCCACTCTTTTCCGTGTAACACTCAAACTGGATATTACCAAGTTTCAAAATGGCCGCTAAGAGTTTATAGATGCCTAGAATTTCTTCATCTGAAAATCCTAACACTTGCATGGCTTTCTATAATGTATAAAAAAACAATGTTGGCAATATTGTGTGAGATTTTTCAACACCAGTTCCTTCTTTTCATCACAAAATATTCCTGTTTATAGGTTTATAGTCTGCACTTTCCTAATTTAAAACAAAGTGAATATGTAAAATTTAGCATACAAATTAGTCATTTTACAGTATCAAGTGAAATTCTTAGAATTCAACTATTGGTTGTAGGATTTATGGTGACATTTTCTTAGGGTGATCACCACACACACATACCTGAGTTACTGCGAAGTCTTTCTTATCATCAATAGTGTCCACATTTATGCATCCGCTTTGGTTTAAAAAGTTGTATTTTTCGGCATCTCTATCTAACATAAGCTCCTCTGAAAACACAATTAGAAACATTTAGAGTCAATTACATACCTGGAAGTGAGTGACCCTAAGTGAGGCTACGATGGTTGAACTCTAAGATGGTTGTAACACATACCAAGAGTGAGCTTAGTTGGGGGCTTGGAGTAATATTTATTTCAATCTATCTCCTTGTGGTTTTGTAATGGAGGACTTCACATCTCAGTTTATTTACTAAATACATGTATATCAATTATTATCTATGTAGCACTGATGACCTAGGCTATCTTTCTCTCAAGACAGTGTCATGTTTAATAAAGAAAAGTACCTACCAAGTAGAAGACTGGGAGCCCCAGAAAGTAGTTGATAAAACATATGAAAATTTCGTTCTTTAGGACTCTGATCTATCACACGCGACTTTTCTAGTAAATCTACAAATAAAAACACAATAAAAACACAATAGACTAAATGGTGTTATGTTATATTATAATTTACTACTAAATATTATTTTTACTACTTAGTGAAAACAACACCACTACAAAGTAACAGATCTTGGAAAGAACATTACTGACATCTGGTTCTTACTATCGCCAATGAAGTGGTGAGAAACTAACACTTTCTTGCTCTGGTTTGACACTGTTTACCAATAGTGATGTATCATACTTACAGTTTGTGATGACACCACCAACTGGATCTCCCTTGAAATCAAATTCCATATCCATGTATTTTCCCTGTAATGCAAAACACAAAAGTTACTTATACTGACAATACTATAACTCATGGAAGACTTGATGTCAAAATATGCACCCACATTCAACACTGACGCTAACAAATATAAAATCACTGTATTAGTTTGTAGTTTGTGTTTCAATTTTAATTTCCCTGAGAAGAATACAACAGTAGTATGCAACTAATTAAAAACATAAATAGAAATTTCCTAACAGTAGTGTTGATTATTGCAAATCAGTGATTGCAGAAAACAATAAATCTAATGGCTCAACATAGATTTGATAATATCAAAATACTTACAAATCTGGAAGAATTGTCATTTCTAAGTGTCTTGGCATTTCCAAAAGCTGTCAAACCAAATAAATTATACATCATAAGGTTTGTTGTATCAGTTAGTTCAAACAATCACTACTATACAATGCTTGTAATGCTAAGTCAGTCACTCCAAAACTTTGCACCAAAGCATAAGAACATCCATTCATTATGTGCTTCAATATCAACCCAATGTTTATTCAATCTGAGGTTTTAACAAAATTAAAAATTATTTTTAATATTATGGATTCATGTGACAAGTATACAGAAAGTGATAAAAATCTTTAACAAGATAGTTAATAATCAGTATTTCAACTTTGTATTGGTTTCTATGGTGATATTCTTTATCAAATATTAAACATAGACATTGTGATGAATATTAATTATGTGGTGTTAAAATATTGAGGGAAATAGGCATTAAAATGTAGTGAGTTTTACCAAAATATTATAATGAGAAATCCTCTTTCATAATATACATATAATCAGGAGTGAATAAGTCAATAACATCTATTTTAATTTACTATTATCTTATTTTATCAGCCGTTGCTGAACAGAATGCATCAGCGGCTAATGGAACTTATCATATTATTGTAGGACATTGGAAAGCAAGGCTTCAATCATAAATTAGTCAGCAATGGCCAGTGATAAGCCATAGTTAAATAAGTCAGCAAAGGCCAGTGATAAGCCATAGTTAAATTAGTCAGCAATGGCCAGTGATAAGCCATAGTTGAATTAGTCAGCAATGGCCAGTGATAAGCCATAGTTAAATTAGTCAGCAATGGCCAGTGATAAACCATAGTTAAATTAGTCAGCAATGGCCAGTGATAAACCATAGTTAAATTAGTCAGCAATGGCCAGTGATAAACCATAGTTAAATTAGTCAGCAATGGCCAGTGATAAGCCATAATTGAATTAGTCAGCAATGGCCAGTGATAAGCCATAATTGAATTAGTCAGCAATGGCCAGTGATAAGCCATAATTGAATTAGTCAGCAATGGCCAGTGATAAGCCATAGTTGAATTAGTCAGCAATGGCCAGTGATAAGCCATAGTTGAATTAGTCAGCAATGGCCAGTGATAAGCCATAGTTGAATTAGTCAGCAATGGCCAGTGATAAGCCATAGTTGAATTAGTCAGCAATGGCCAGTGATAAGCCATAGTTGAATTAGTCAGCAATGGCCAGTGATAAGCCATAGTTGAATTAGTCAGCAATGGCCAGTGATAAGCCATAGTTGAATTAGTCAGCAATGGCCAGTGATAAGCCATAGTTGAATTAGTCAGCAATGGCCAGTGATAAGCCATAGTTGAATTAGTCAGCAATGGCCAGTGATAAGCCATAGTTGAATTAGTCAGCAATGGCCAGTGATAAACCATAGTTGAATTAGTCAGCAATGGCCAGTGATAAGCCATAGTTGAATTAGTCAGCAATGGCCAGTGATAAGCCATAGTTAAATTAGTCAGCAATGGCCAGTGATAAGCCATAGTTAAATTAGTCAGCAATGGCCAGTGATAAGCCATAGTTAAATTAGTCAGCAATGGCCAGTGATAAGCCATAGTTGAATTAGTCAGCAATGGCCAGTGATAAGCCATAGTTGAATTAGTCAGCAATGGCCAGTGATAAGCCATAGTTGAATTAGTCAGCAATGGCCAGTGATAAGCCATAGTTGAATTAGTCAGCAATGGCCAGTGATAAGCCATAGTTGAATTAGTCAGCAATGGCCAGTGATAAGCCATAGTTGAATTAGTCAGCAATGGCCAGTGATAAGCCATAGTTAAATTAGTCAGCAATGACCAGTGATAAGCCATAGTTAAATTAGTCAGCAATGACCAGTGATAAGCCATAGTTAAATTAGTCAGCAATGACCAGTGATAAGCCATAGTTAAATTAGTCAGCAATGGCCAGTGATAAGCCATAGTTAAATTAGTCAGCAATGGCCAGTGATAAGCCATAGTTAAACAAGCCATGCATGGCACAGTCCCTGTTAGTTATCAAATTTAAAATATATAGTTTTGTTTATAGTAATATAGCTGGAATATAACCATGTCAGGAATATGATTTTTAAAATGATTGACATTTGTATCTGATCGTCAAACAAGTACTTGTCCATATTGAGAGATATTGCTTTGGAACAGCATTCAAAATCAGCCATTTTGAATACATGTATATATATATAACATGATGTATAACGAATATATAAAATTTGAATATAATCAGTCAAAGCATTTAAGAGATTTGGCTCTCGAAGCCCAATCATTAAAACAAAATGGCCGCCAGTCAGCTATTTTGAATCCAATCTGAAAAATAAAATGACGTGCATCAGGAACCTGTAATGTCTAATGTATGTTATAAGTTTGAACAAAATCCATCCATAAATGCAAGAAATGCTTGATATTTTAGCACAAAAATATATATATATATATATATATATATATATATATATATAGTAATGCCAAATATGCTTGATATTTGATGATTTTTTTAGCACAAAAATGGCCACCATTCGGCCATTTTGAATAGGATCGTCAAACCAATATATCTGTCTATCTATGACATGATGTATAATGAATATTTAAAATTTGAACATAATATGGCACAAGAACCACATTCATTAAAACAAAATGGCCGCCAGTCGGCCATTGTAAATCTAATCTGAAAAACAAAATTATTTGCATCAAGGTCCCATAATGTCTAATGTATACACCAAGTTTGAACAAAATCCATCAGTAAACAGCCGAGAAATGCTTGATTTTTATGATTTTTTTAGCACAAAAATGGCCGCCATTCGGCCATCTTGATTCAGATCGTGAAACAAATTGACGTGCATATGTATAATAACATGTATGACGTATGTGTGAAGTTTGATTGTGATTGGTCCAGGCATTTCTAAGATACAGGTCCGGACGCACGCACGCACGCACGGACACACAGAGGTCAAAACGTAAGTCCCCGTTTTCGGACTGCGAATGGAGACTAATTAGTCAGCAATGGCCAGTGATAAGCCATAGTTGAATTATTCTATTATACCAGTCAGATGTGTACATACCTTCTAACACTGGGTTTGACTGTAAAAGTTGTTCTTTCACTTCATCAATGTCTTTTCCTTTACCTGATACTGCAGCTACATATTGCATAACTATCTTGCTAGCCTCTACAGAATCAGTAAAAACATAAATCATTAAAATTCTGGTATTTTATAAACGCTGTTGTCATATGATTCCATACTAATCTTACAGTAAAACCATTTAATTTCTGTTGCTAGGACAAACCCAGCATCACAAAATTCATAAAAATTGTAAAATTAGTAGCTTACATTAAGAGTGATACCATCCAATTATTTTATTTTACAACATGACCATCCCTTCAAACGCACTTCTGTAATATCATTTTTTCATATTAGACAACAGAGGCCACACCTTATAATTTACAACTTAGGAGGGGAAAACTAGACCAATGGGATAGGAATAGTCACTGTACCTGTTTTACCAGCACCACTTTCACCTGTAATGATAATACACTGATCTCTATTCTTGTCTCGCATAGACCGATATGCATCATCTGAAATTGCATAACTAGAAGATATAATTGAAAAAAAATAATCTAAAAACAATTTCTTTTTTCAAACATCTACCAATACCTGTTATAAATGTTACCTCTCCTGATTATTTGTTTTAAATATAAGTTATTGTAAAATAATTTATTTTAACTTGCAACTAATTTTCGCTGAAGGAATGATTCAGTAAAAATAAAATTCAGTGAATATACCTTTTTTCCTATATTGTACATTCAACTTGTCAAAAATCAGTGAAAATAAAATTTTATACAAAACACCCAAAAAATCTGTTTTAGCGAAAATTAATCCTAGCTGAAATATAGTATTTTTACAGTATTAAGTACTCACATATGTGGTGGTAATTCATAAAGGTTTCTACCACGGTATTCATCTATCTTCTTGTCTCCATACAGCGGCAAACTTTGATAGGGGTTAACTGATACTACAACATTACCAATGTATGTCTAATAGATGCATAAAAAAATGAGACACACACTTGAGAGATTAATTAATAAGTTCATACTAATTTTTACCATTTTATATTCTAAACTTTGTAACAACTCTTTCTCCCTTAGAGTAAAGCCCATATTTAATAATGTATCTGTTTCCATGGAAACAAGTATGAGACCCATTTTATATTTTGCTATTCAAATAAATACTATACAGTTGGTACGAAGCCAAATGTAGGCTTTTCTCTAGACTGGCAAAGTCGGGACTTCTTTTTTGTTTTACAAAATGAAATAATTGTTCTTTTAGTCCTTTCAGTGTAATCAAGAAAAATAACCTGACCGCTAAAGAAATCCTGACTGGACGCATCTGCGGGCATTTGACTGATATTAATTATTCATGATGTCATTGATTATTCATGAGTGGGTGTGTAAAAGTAAACGTGACTTTTTAAAGATTGATTCGATCGCAGACATGGATACCGTTTAAAGTGCAATGGTGATACTTTCATCCATTTTTACTGAAAACCAGTCGATTTAAATGTTCAATGCATATAAGTAGTCTATCAAAATCGTCGGGACCTCAGAAGTGAAAGGTCACGTACATTAACATAGATAAGAGATGACATATACAGCTGCACTTTGATACGTTGTCAATGTTAGTCAACATATTTTAATTAGCATAATCACCGGAGTGAATCCGCGCTGGTTTTCACTCCAACGCAGGGGGTCGCCTGCAGATGTGTCCAAGTCAGGATTTCTTTTGCAGTCACGCTAGTTTTTGCGATCACGTTAAAAAAGCTAAATTGAAATTATTTTTTTTTAATTCCTGACTTTGCCAATCTAGCTTTTCTCCTATTTATTGCAGTTAGTATTCTGTCATGCCAGTGAGTTAGCTGTTCATGCCAGCCCATTAGCTGTTCATGCCAGCTCATTAGCTGTTTATGCCAGCCCATTAGCTGTTTATTCCAGTGAATTAGCTGTTTATGCTAGCCCATTAGCCGTTTATGCCAGCCCATTAGCCGTTTATGCCAGCCCATTAGCCGTTTATGCCAGCATATTAGCCGTTTATGCCAGCATATTAGCCGTTTATGCCAGCATATTAGCTGTTCATCCCAGCACATTAGCTGTTCATGCCTGCCCATTAGCTGTTCATGCTGGTGAATTAGCTGTTCATGCTGGCACATTAGCTGTTCATCCCAGCCCATTAGCAGTTCATGCCAGTGAATTAGCTGTTCATCCCAGCACATTAGCTGTTCATTCCAGACCATTAGCTGTTCATTCCAGCACAGTAGCTGTTCATCCCAGCACAGTAGCTGTTCATCCCAGCACAGTAGCTGTTCATCCCAGCACAGTAGCTGTTCATGCCAGTCCATTAGCTGTTCTTGCCAGTGAATTAGCTATTTATGCCAGCCCATTAGCTTTTCATCTCAGCACATTAGCTTTTCATGCCAGTGGGTTAGCTGTTCATGCCAGTGGGTTAGCTGTTCATGCCAGCCCATTAGCTGTTCATGCTGATGAGTTAGCTGCTTATGCCAGTCCATTAGCTGTTCATGACAGCCCATTAGCTGTTCATCCCAGCACAGTAGCTGTTCATCCCAGCACAGTAGCTGTTCATCCCAGCACATTAGCTGTTCATCCCAGCACATTAGCTGTTCATGCCAGCCCATTAGCTGTTTATGCCAGCACATTAGCTGTTCATGCCAGCCCATTAGCTGTTCATGCTGGTGAATTAGCAGTTTATGCCGGCCCATTAGCTGTCCATCCCAGCACATTAGCTTTTCATTCCAGCCCATTAGCTGTTCATGCTGGTGAATTAGCTGTTTATGCCAGCACATTAGCTTTTCATTCCAGCCCATTAGCTGTTCATGCTGGTGAATTAGCTGTTTATGCCAGCACATTAGCTTTTCATTCCAGCCCATTAGCTGTTCATGCTGGTGAATTAGCTGTTTATGCCAGCACATTAGCTGTTCATCCCAGCACATTAGCTTTTCATTCCATCCCATTAGCTGTTCATGCTGGTGAATTAGCTGTTCATGCTGGTGAATTAGCTGTTTATGCTGGTGAATTAGCTGTTTATGCCAGCACATTAGCCGTTCATCCCAGCACATTAGCTTTTCATTCCAGCCCATTAGCTGTTCATGCCAGTGGGTTAGCTGTTCATGCCAGCCCATTAGCTGTTCATGCTGGTGAATTAGCTGTTTATGCCAGCACATTATAGCTGTTCATGCCAGTGAATTAGCTGTTCAAGTTTTAACAAAAAACAAACAAAAATATCAGTGATGTTCACTACTTACATAAACATCTTTGGCACGAAATCTGAGTAACAGATTATCAACAAATGCATCCTCTGTTACTGGATCTAATAGTACACAGTCACCGACACCCACCATATTATCCAATATGGTCTGTGTACGTGTGGGTCCATTTGGAACAGACATTTTCAATTACTGATGCATCAAATTAAATCTGAAACAAAAAAATGGATTATGCATATGGGATAAGAAATGTTTACTTAATACTGTAATAATAGAATATGTTGCCATTTGTTATTAATGTAACACAAATCAAGAAGGTTCAATCTCGTATGTATTTATGATTTGGTGGTAACAAGAAATGTGAAGCACGAACACCCAAGCACATGGAAAATAGGTTTAAAGTCAATCTGATCAAAATTCGATGTAGGCTCTAATTTTCTTTTAAATTCCCTTAGTTTATTTGTCAGTTTTATTTATACTTGCAGTTTTTAGTATTTTATACATCACATCTGGGTTGCCTTAGAAAAATGCTAGTCTGTTTAACACACTTAATGCACTTAGATTTTATTAGTCAATTAAAGACAACAAAACTGAATTGAAATGATCGTTTTGATAACATACAAGTGATGAGGTCAAAGGTTAAACTTTGCTTATAAACCAATCACATCGCAGATACATTACGTGTCATCAACGTATGATATCATGATATTGTGCATGTACATGTAGACTATAAACATTGTGCTGGCAATATCCATTTCCTGATTACCCCACACTAAGTGTATCTATACAGACAAGAACTGCGTGATACCTGTATGCATAAGTCATTTTCATCTCACATTGAACCAAAAATCAGCTATTTAAAAAACAGATGTTACAAATTCAGCTAAATTATCCGATGACACATTTATAAAGAAAGACCATGTCAAAGTACTGTCATTGATTTGAAAGAATTGGAAGACGTTTTCCACATAACTTGGTACAATATTTCAGTATCCCATCTAGCCTGCCTTTACAGAAATTGTACTGAAACACATCAATGTTCATACTATACTGTGCTACCATTTTTCAATTGCAACACATAACTAATGTACAGCAATGCTTTTTATATTGTGATAGTTCCTTTTAATAAACCCAATCATACTGTACAATTTGAAAAACATATTAATTTAATTAACAATACAATGCAAAGTTTGTTTTTGTCAAGAATAATGAATAAAAATTAACAGAATATCACACAAGTTGCAGTAGGTTTACAAATAAACATTCAAACGGGTAATAATGACCAAAATGTAGAGTGGTAAATCCAACATCCTTGTAATACAATGACTTGTCAAAAATTAATATTGTGCAAAAAGAAACGTATTCAAAGTACACACCTCAGGCACTAAAGACCTCTGTTAAATAAAAGACTTCCTCGTCTCTTTAGTATTTAATTTAATATGCAGACAGGAACAGTACTATTTACAAAGCCCAGTAAGTGAACAAAACACTCACACCAAACAAATGATAGTGTCACTGAGATCATCTGCTAACAGATGACATGAGGTCATTCACTGTATCCAACTTAAACACTTGAAAGACCGTCTTATCGTGTAATCGTTAATGCATAGAAAGCAACATATTCATTTGAAAAGTTGAAGAGTTGCAGGCCAATTTTATGACTGCCTATCGTAACTAACATTTGACCAGAACATTATTTTGTATGAAAGTAACAGAAAACTTAACAAGAAATTTATGAATATTGAAAATAATGACAAAATACAGGTTAGCAGAATCTACACTGTGTATGTAATATTACACTCCTTTACACTTAATGACTGAATGTCATCGCAATATGAAATATACTCAGTCACTTTAATGACCAATTTGTATAACATGTCATCTGGCACTGTCATATGTATAGCACAATAGATGAGATTTCTATTTTAGTCAGAGTGCCACACCCAAAGCCACATGACGTATATTGACTACTCTGTCAAGATGAGAGAAAAACATTTCTTCTTCTTTATCAATAATATGACCCACTGACATTCACAGACTACCCAAATTGGAAGCAATTATTAATATTATTCATTTCTCAAATTACATTTGGAATAAAACATCATCATATTGTATTCAAGACATAAATTAGCAATACTTGTCATCTTATATCATCAATACTGTACATGTAAGTATATTTGTATTTTGTTGAACCTTGAAAGTCAATGTGTACAATCAAAGATGGCTGTCCAAGATGGATGTGTACAAATCCAAGACATGTGTGTATCAAAGATGGCTATAGACATGTGTGTACAGTCCAAGATGGCTGTGTACAGTCCAAGACGGCTGTGTACAGTCCAAGACGGCTGTGTACAGTCCAAGATTGGTGCGTACATTCCAAGATGGCTGTGTACAGTCCAAGATAGCTGTGTATATTTCAAGATGGCTGTGTACAGTCCAAGATTGGTGCGTACATTTCAAGATGGCTGTGTACAGTCCAAGATTGGTGCATACATTTCAAGATGGCTGTGTACAGTCCAAGATGGCTGTGTACAGTCCAAGATGGTTGTGTACAGTCCAAGATAGCTGTGTATACTTCAAGATGGCTGTGTACATTTCAAGACGGCTGTGTACAGTCCAAGACGGCTGTGTACAGTGTAAGACGGCTGTGTACAGTGTAAGACGGCTGTGTACAGTCCAAGACGGCTGTGTACAGTCCAAGACGGCTGTGTACAGTCCAAGACGGCTGTGTACAGTCCAAGATAGCTGTGTACATTTTAAGATGGCTGTGTACATTTCAAGATGGCTGTGTACAGTTCAAGATGGCTGTGTACAGTCCAAGATTGGTACGCACATTTCAAGATGGCTGTGTACAGTCCAAGATTGGTGCGTACATTTCAAGATGGCTGTGTACAGTCCAAGATAGCTGTGTACAGTCCAAGATAGCTGTGTATATTTCAAGATGGCTGTGTATATTTCAAGATGGCTGTGTACAGTCTAAGATTGGTGCGTACATTTCAAGATGGCTGTGTACATTTCAAGATGGCTGTGTACATTTCAAGATGGCTGTGTACATTTCAAGATGGCTGTGTACATTTCAAGATGGCTGTGTACAGTTCAAGATTGGTGCGTACATTTCAAGATGGCTGTGTACATTTCAAGATGGCTGTGTACAGTCCAAGATAGCTGTGTACAGTCCAAGATAGCTGTGTATATTTCAAGATGGCTGTGTACAGTCCAAGATTGGTGCGTACATTTCAAGATGGCTGTGTACAGTCCACGATGGCTGTGTACAGTCCAAGATAGCTGTGTATATTTCAAGATGGCTGTGTACAGTCCAAGATTGTTGCGTACATTTCAAGATGGCTGTGTACAGTCCACGATGGCTGTGTACAGTCCAAGATAGCTGTGTATATTTCAAGATGGCTGTGTACAGTCCAAGATAGCTGTGTACAGTCCAAGATGGCTGTGTACAGTCAAAGATGGCTGTGTACAGTCAAAGATGGCTGTGTACAGTCCAAGAAGACTGTGTACAGTCAAAGATGGCTGTGTACATTTCAAGATGGCTGTGTACAGTCCAAGATGGCTGTGTACAGTCCAAGATGGCTGTGTACAGTCCAAGATGGCTGTGTACAGTCCAAGATGGCTGTGTACAGTCAAAGATGGCTGTGTACAGTCCAAGAAGGCTGTGTACAGTCCAAGATGGCTGTGTGCAGTCCAAGATGGCTGTGTACAGTCCAAGATAGCTGTGTATATTTCAAGATAACTGTGTATATTTCAAGATGGCTGTGCACAGTCCAAGACTGGTGCGTACATTTCAAGATGGCTGTGTATATTTCAAGATGGCTGTGTACAGTCCAAGATGGCTGTGTACTGTCCAAGATGGCTGTGCACATTTCAAGATTGGTGCGTACATTTCAAGATGGCTGTGTACATTTCAAGATGGCTGTGTACAGTCCAAGATTGGTGCGTACATTTCAAGATGGCTGTGTACAGTCCAAGATGGCTGTGTACAGTCCAAGATAGCTGTGTACAGTCCAAGATAGCTGTGTACAGTCCAAGAAGACTGTGTACAGTCAAAGATGGCTGTGTACATTTCAAGATGGCTGTGTACAGTCCAAGATGGCTGTGTACAGTCCAAGATGGCTGTGTACAGTCCAAGATGGCTGTGTACAGTCCAAGATGGCTGTGTACAGTCAAAGATGGCTGTGTACAGTCCAAGAAGGCTGTGTACAGTCCAAGATGGCTGTGTGCAGTCCAAGATGGCTGTGTACAGTCCAAGATAGCTGTGTATATTTCAAGATAACTGTGTATATTTCAAGATGGCTGTGCACAGTCCAAGACTGGTGCGTACATTTCAAGATGGCTGTGTATATTTCAAGATGGCTGTGTACAGTCCAAGACTGGTGCGTACATTTCAAGATGGCTGTGCACATTTCAAGATTGGTGCGTACATTTCAAGATGGCTGTGTACATTTCAAGATGGCTGTGTACAGTCCAAGATTGGTGCGTACATTTCAAGATGGCTGTGTACAGTCCAAGATGGCTGTGTACAGTCCAAGATAGCTGTGTACAGCCCAAGATAGCTGTGTATATTTCAAGATGGCTGTGTACATTTCAAGATGGCTGTGTACATTTCAAGATGGCTGTGTACATTTCAAGATGGCTGTGTACAGTCAAAGATTGGTGCGTACATTTCAAGATGGCTGTGTACAGTCCAAGATAGCTGTGTACAGTCCAAGATAGCTGTGTACAGTCCAAGATAGCTGTGTACATTTCAAGATGACTGTGTACAGTCCAAGATGACTGTGTACAGTCCAAGATAGCTGTGTACAGTCCAAGATAGCTGTTTACAGTCCAAGATAGCTGTGTACAGTCCAAGATGGCTGTGTACAGTCCAAGATAGCTGTGTACAGTCCAAGATGGCTTTGTATATTTCAAGATAGCTGTGTATATTTCAAGATGGCTGTGTACATTTCAAGATAGCTGTGTACATTTCAAGATGGCTGTGTACAGTCCAAGATTGGTGCATACATTTCAAGATGGCTGTGTACAGTCTAAGATAGCTGCGTACAGTCCAAGATAGCTGCGTACAGTCCAAGATAGCTGCGTACAGTCCAAGATGGCTGCGTACAGTCCAAGATGGCTGTGTACTGTCCAAGATGGCTGTATACAGTCCAAGATAGCTGTGTACAGTCCAAGATAGCTGTGTACATTTCAAGATGACTGTGTACAGTCCAAGATGACTGTGTACAGTCCAAGATAGCTGTTTACAGTCCAAGATAGCTGTGTACAGTCCAAGATGGCTGTGTACAGTCCAAGATAGCTGTGTACAGTCCAAGATGGCTTTGTATATTTCAAGATAGCTGTGTATATTTCAAGATGGCTGTGTACATTTCAAGATAGCTGTGTACATTTCAAGATCGCTGTGTACAGTCTAAGATAGCTGCGTACAGTCCAAGATAGCTGCGTACAGTCCAAGATGGCTGCGTACAGTCCAAGATGGCTGTGTACTGTCCAAGATGGCTGTATACAGTCCAAGATAGCTGTGTACAGTCCAAGATTGGTGCATACATTTCAAGATGGCTGTGTACAGTCTAAGATAGCTGCGTACAGTCTAAGATAGCTGTGTACAGTCCAAGATAGCTGTGTACATTTCAAGATAGCTGTGTACAGTCCAAGATAGCTGTGTATATTTCAAGATGGCTGTGTACAGTCCAAAATGGCTTTGTACATTTTAAGATGGCTTTGTACAATCCATTCCATTGACATGTATATGAACCTTTCTAGTATCATTAAGTTTCAAGTGATTTCTAAAATTGGATTCTCTTTTCTCAACTAAAATGTTAATATACAACTAAATATAAACTATACAAGCTAGTTAATGCATGCACTTCAATCTGTCACATACATGTATTACCTGCCTCAATACATGTACTACCTGCCTCAATACATGTATTATCTGCCTAAATACATGTATTATCTGCCTAAATACATGTACTACCTGCCTCAATACATGTACTACCTGCCTCAATACATGTACTACCTGCCTCAATACATGTACTACCTGCCTCAATACATGTATTACCTGCCTCAATACATGTATTACCTGCCTCAATACATGTATTATCTGCCTCAATACATGTACATGTAGAAGATGTAAAACTAAATTCTGACCTACTCATCTAAAAATGTGAATGTCGCCAAAACAATATTGTTTTGACTATAACTTACAATTAAATCAGTCAGAAGCGTGTATAAAGATGTTATCAAATGAAGACTACCCACTCATTTTCTCATCTGAATTTTGTTCCATTTCAATTAAAGCAACAATGACGTTTTTGGAAGCATACTTTAAATAATCACTGTCTCATGAGACAAATTACAGGAAATGACAGAAAGGAAGGTGGTAGTAACTTGTATAAAATTAGAAACAGGGAAATTCTTTTAAGAGGATAAGTCATTGCTGACATAACCTTTGACAGTGTATGGTATACATAAATCAAACATAGTGTATTTGGGGATGAAAAATGTGAAAGAAAAATATGCTACAAATTATTTATAGCACATTTGCTTAGTTAGATAAATGTGTTAACATTGCAGTATACCGGTACATGTACCAAAAAAGACAATTTTGAAGGTACAAGTGCAATTTTCAAGGTATTAACGCTGAGTGCTTCTATTTTGGGGGTAAGAGTGCTTCATTTTGGGGGTAAGAGTGCTTCTATTATTGGGGTAAGAGTGCTTCTATTTTGAGGGTAAGAGTGCTTCTATTTTGGGGGTAAGAGTGCTTCTATTTTGGGGGTAAGAGTGCTTCTATTTTGGGGGTACGAGTGCTTCTATTTTGGGGGTAAGAGTGCTTCTATTTTGGGGGTAAGAGTGCTTCTATTTTGGGGGTAAGAGTGCTTCTATTTTGGGGGTACGAGTGCTTCTATTTTGGGTGTAAGAGTGCTTCTATTTTGGGGGTAAGAGTGCTTCTATTTTGGGGGTAAGAGTGCTTCTATTTTGGGGGTAAGAGTGCTTCTATTTTGGGGGTACGAGTGCTTCTATTTTGGGGGTAAGAGTGCTTCTATTTTGGGGGTAAGAGTGCTTCTATTTTGGGGGTACGAGTGCTTCTATTTTGGGGGTAAGAGTGCTTCTATTTTGGGGGTAAGAGTGCTTCTATTTTGGGGGTAAGAGTGCTTCTATTTTTTGGGGGTAAGAGTGCTTCTATTTTGGGGGTAAGAGTGCTTCTATTTTGGGGGTAAGAGTGCTTCTATTTTGGGGGTAAGAGTGCTTCTATTTTTTGGGGGTAAGAGTGCTTCTATTTTGGGGGTAAGAGTGCTTCTATTTTTGGGGGGTAAGAGTGCTTCTATTTTGGGGGTAAGAGTGCTTCTATTTTGGGGGTAAGAGTGCTTCTATTTTTTGGGGGTAAGAGTGCTTCTATTTTGGGGGTAAGAGTGCTTCTATTTTTGGGGGGTAAGAGTGCTTCTATTTGGGGGTACGAGTGCTTCTATTTTGGGGGTAAGAGTGCTTCTATTTTGGGGGTACGAGTGCTTCTATTTTGGGGGTATGAGTGCTTCTATTTTGGGGGTACAAGTGCTTCTATTTTGGGGGTAAGAGTGCTTCTATTTTGGGGGTAAGAGTGCTTCTATTTTGGGGGTAAGAGTGCTTCTACTTTAATGACACATGTAAAGAAAGACCTTCAATGGTCTACCTATTATAGTAATCATATAACAGTATGATAAACAGAATATTAAATAGACAATGTATAAGCATAACTAGTAAACCATTATCAAATACTGTACTTCCCCTGTTCAAGTGAATAAGCCCACCCATTATTTTTAGACATTATAATGAGTAGAGGACATCCTTGGTTATATGCCAAGTTTGTTCTTACCAGGCATTTACAATGGATTTAATCATAGAACTTTGTAGTTCTATGGGTTAATCTTAAAAATAAAAATATTGTTTATTAAAATATACATGTAAAAGATCTGTTAAATTGCATGAAAATCGGAAAAGAGCTGTTTGGTTCATTCTTTGACAAGAAAAAATATCGTAAATTTTAGATGCATGGGACACAACGCAACATGTTTGTACCCTTTCGTTCTGTTATTACTCACAATTAGAGCAATGTTGTAATATTGGAGTACTGTAAAATTTGTATTAGAAGCCGCATCCCTAATAGAAGTCGCACCCATTCTTTTTGAATAATTGAGAACCACAAATTCACATATGTATAGATGCTCTAATAGAAGCCGCATCCCCTGTGTTGTATTGTACCATTTTAATAGAAGCCGCAGCTTCTAATACAGATTTTACAGTAATACATATCTCTGAGTGATTCGAAGTCGATAGCTTTCAAAATATGCTTTAACGAGACTTGCTGACACCATGAAAAGTGTTAAATACTTCCTTTGATTAACATGGCCACCAGTCAGCCATTTTGAATCTAATCTATAAAATAAAATGTTGTGCATCAAGGTCTCATAATGTCCAATGTATGAACCAAGTTTGAACAAAATCCATAGGTAAACAGCCAAGCTTAGATCCGGAATGCCAGAAATACATGATTTTGATAATTTTTCAGAAGAAAAATGGCCACCATTTGGCCATCTTGAATCAGGTCGTGAAACAAATTGATGTGCATACATGTGTATGAATAATATTATATATGATGTATGTGTGAAGTTTTAATGAATGTAACGCACAGATGCACAGATGTACGTTGTTTCAGGTCAAATCCTGCAGAAACAACATCATGGCAGAAATTGCTATGCATCAGGAGTTTGTGAACAATCAAAAGCTTTCGACAACAAAGATATTGCTGGACATTTTGTCTTTGACTTTTCCCCACAGATCCCACGAATTTCCACTGTAAATTCAGAGATAATATCAAAGTTAAACTGTAAATAGCTCCCGTGTGATCAGAGCATGTATTATAAAGGTATAGGCTTTGCCTAATAAGTGAATGTAATTTCATGTAGGTCAATTCATCAATAAAATTGATCAAGATGTCTGAGAATCTATGACATACTGTATATGGAAACACATGATTTTGATATGGGCATTTTGAAAAACAAGATGTAATATAATTAGTGTCATTAGCGATGGAGTAGTAAAAAACGCAATTAACTTCAGTGCAGCAAATCAGGATAGATCTTCCTGACGCAATGGGCAAATTTCGCTATTTTCGCTGACAAGTAAAATCTGCTAAATTAAACCTACGTGAAAATGCAAAGTAACAACAGATTGTTTCCTTGACAGATTCTTGAAATTAAATCATCAAAATAGTACAAGTAAAAAGTCTGTAAACATACCTAGAACAGATAAATAAAAACATCGTAGTTTAATGTTCGTCCGGACTTTGAGCCCTTGAAAGTAAGTGATCCAGCCCTTACATATGCCAACGATTGAAATTTGTTTAATTGCTATCAAATTATCGCTCAAAAAAAAAATATTTCATTTGTGAGACATGCTTTTGATACAAACCGAAGATCGTGATCGACCCTACACAAAACTACCGCCATTTTGTCTTCCTTGTACTCATTCGGCAAAAACAAAAAACTTACATATTTACTATTTGTTTAATGAGTGCATTTTTGTTTAAAAATATCAAACAAGAATAAACACTAAGTAAAATAGGAATCAACTGCTTCGTTTTATTTGAGTAAGATAGAAACCATGCGAAAACAATAGTAGTGAAACCAAATAGTAGTGATCACTGTGATTATTATATAAATTTCCTGCAAAGTCTGGAACGATACTGAAAAAAATTCATTCATTTCCTTCTATTATTCATGCTTGAAAGTAGGCCGAAGTATCCGCAGGTGAATACGAGTATCCAGATAATAAGTTAGGATTGATCAGTTCACACGAATTGTTCATGAATTGTTCATTGCAAAACAATGACCTGGAAACGGCCCAGCTTTAGGGAAACAGTATCGCGGAAAGAAAGAACAGTATCGTGGAAAGAGAGAACAGTATCGGACCCAATACCCTTAAAAGACCTGATGAAAACACTGCAGAATCGCGGGCGAAACGAAAGTTACGCTGCTATTGTCTAAGCGACGCAGGCCCGAGGAGAACACTGTACATGTAACCAGAACATTTACAAATCAAGATTGGCAGAAAGTTGTACGGCATCTGTCTTCGATTTTGTCTATTCATGAATATGACGCACAAAGTGAAATTGAACTTGCGTTCATGAAAATCGGAAAGGGTACTGCCTTTTCGTCAAACTGAAAAAATGGCCGCATCACTCTTGTAACTGCGCATGCGTACTCTCCCCATACTCGCATACATTTGATGTTTTTAGATGCTGTATCTGCTCAAATAACATCAATCATGATATAATAAATCATTATATACTAAAATTCGCAAATTTGCAGACCTTCCAATGAAATATTACCAGTTTTTTTTTTGCGACAGAATACGTTATTGCAATATGCAAATTTGGCTACTCATCTTAGTCAAATATTTGTTAAGAAACTTTAAAGACTCTAAGTTATAAAATAACAAGCCATGAATGGCACAGTCCCTGTTGGTTATCAAATTTAAGATAAATAGTAAAATTTGTTTATAGTAATATGGCTGGAATATAACCATGTCAGGAATAGGATTTTTTAACATTAAAATGATTGACATTTGGATCTGATTGTCAAACAAGTACTTGTCCATATTGAGAGATATTGCTCTGGAACAGCATTCAAAATCAGCCATTTTGAATAAGGAGGAACCCGTAATGTCTAATGTACGTACCAAGTTTGAACGAAATCCATCCATAAATGCCAGAAATGCTTGATATTTGATGATTTGTTAGCACAAAAATGACTACCATTCGGCCATTTTGAATAGAATCGTCAAACCAATATATCTGTATATCTATGACATGATGTATAATGAATATTTAAAATTTGAAAATAATCAGTCAAAACAAGTCTGAGATATGGAAGCCTAGAAGCCCATTCATTAAAACAAAATGGCCGCCAGACAGCCATTTTGAATCCGACCTGAAAAATAAATGATGTGCATTAGGAACCTGTAATGTCTAATTAATATATGTACCAAATTTGAACGAAATCCATCCATAAATGCCAGAAATGCTTGATATTTGATAATTTTTTAGCACAAAAATGGCCACCATTTGGCCATTTTGAATAGAATCGTCAAACCAATGTATCTGTCTATCTATGACATGATGTATAATGAATATTTAAAATTTGAACATAATCAGTGAAAGCAAGTCAGAGATATGGCACGAGAACCACATTCATTAAAACAAAATGGCCGCCAGTCGGCCATTTTGAATCTTATCTAAAAAACAAAATTATTTGCATCAAGGTCCCATAATGTCTAATGTACATACCAAGTTTGAACAAAATCCATCTGTAAATAGCTGAGAAAGCTGGATTTTTAGGATTTTTTAACACAAAAATGGCCGCCATTCGGCCATCTTGAATCGAATCGTAAAACAAAATTATTTGCATCAAGGTCCCATAATGTCTAATGTATATACCAAGTTTGAACAAAATCCATCTGTAAACAGCCGAGAAATGCTTGATTGTGATGATGTTTAGCACAAAAATGGCCGCCATTCAGCCATCTTGAATCAGATAGTGAAACAAATTGATGTGCATATGTATAATATCATGTATGATGTATGTGTGAAGTTTGATTGTGATTGGTCCAGGCATTTCTAAAATACAGATACTGCGTCTGAATGGGGACTAATTAATGCAATAATTGACTAATTAATATGCATGGAATTGCACCAAAATCTAATCAGCGCATCTACTCATCATATATTAGCTGTGTGCCAAATTTCGCTTGAATTGAAATTGTAGATCTTGAGTTATCAGTGGAACAAATTTTAGTCACAGAGTCACAGACACCTGTACCACATACATGTAAGCTCCGTTTCACGGGAACTAATAAACAATATTGTAATAAAATGTGCATATTTTTCTTGAACATTTGTGTTTCTCTGTTGTGGGAATCAATGACGATTTGCATAATATCTCCCTTAATCCAACGTGGTGAGCAAAAATTGTAATTTGCATGATTTTGCGAGAGGAAAGGCGGTTATAATGCTCAACAAACAAACTATATTCATCTTTTCTGAGGTGATTTTACATGTTGATGTCCTGGGCCTATGACTAGAGAAGTGCAGTAAGTATAACAATGCAACAATGTTGTATAAATTGTGTACCGATACACCTGCTGAAGGACATTTAGTGAAAACATTGATGACATACCAATGTGTATAACCTAAGCAGCCATCCCCCAGACCAGACAAGCCTTTCACACATGTATTTTTACATGCTACAGTGGTTTCAGTATAAACCATTTTTCACACATGACCTACACTGTACGTCATTAAGTGCCCATGTTCAGTCACATTAAAGTGTCAAGTATCGTCAACAGAGCATGCTGTAAACTAAAGTGTGTCTTGTTAAATTAATGAGTAATGATATACAAGTCATTTTTGATCAACTGAGATTTGTATTTCATATTGCTATGTGGTTTTATACCTGAATTGTATACACTAGTGCATCAGTGCAGGAATTGCCTCGATCCTAAATTCTGCTACCTGATCCCAATATTAGTCCAAGAATGGGTCCCCATTTATAATAAAAATACATAGAATATATCGTCATTTCTTATACACTTTCTTTTCAAAACTCACTGTACAAATTACACAATCCTCTGAACTGTCATGCTGAAACTTTTGCACAACTAGTAATGTGGTGTTGGTATCTCTGTACAGACAACTTTTGACAGCATATGATTGGTATATTACAGAGTGTAGCAAAACGTTCCTTTAATTTTTAAAATGAGTGAGCTAAACAGGTGGTTGATGTGGTAGTCTAACTTTGTCTTTGGGTGACTCTATTCTTTATGATCCTGATACAGCTTTCGTGGCCCAAGCTTGTGAAGGCGTGTAAGCCGTACGACCAAGGGCAGAAAAAGCCATATCCAGTCCATCAAGTTATTATCATACACCTTGTAGGTGTAATTACAATTTTATCATGTTGTTACCTCAAACACACAACGTAATTTAGAATGACACGTTTTGTTTTAAGGATGAAAGCGTGCTGGGCCAGGCATAATACAGAAATTATTGCCCTGATGTGAGGGCGCACTTCCCATAGTGTTATGAAGGGGGGAATCCAAGGTATATGATAATGTTCCTGAATGTCTGGATTTTGGAATGGGCAATGTTATTTCACCTAAATTGGGTTTGTGATTGCATAACATGTTATTGAAGTACTTTTCACCTCAACGACATTTATTATACAACACCTTTTGAATCAAACCAGTTTATACCTAATCCATGTAAACACTGGCAGTAAGCCAAGAATTAACTGGCTCTGTATCAATTGACGGACTGCCGAGTACCTCCAACTGCTATCCTCAATCCATAGCCTGGGTCAAATCTAATGTGTATGGCTGTTTTATTTCCATTGTAACCTGGCAAACTCCTATAATATAGGCTATTTTAACATTATTTCCAATTATTTTCATCCAATTTATGTTAATTTTTCACTGAAATCATCATGTTCATATTTGTTAAATTATTTATGCTGATATTATTATTAAATCCTCAACTTGTTTTCAACTTTTATTGTGTTTGAAAATGTTTCAATATTTTCATTGTAAACAAACTTACAATCTATAGCATCCAAGCATGGACAGCAAGTACAGGTACAGGTAAAATCTATAGCATCCAAGCATGGACAGCAAGTACAGGTAAAATCTGTATTCATAGCAGCATCTGACAAAGCCATCATTTATGTTACATTATATGATTTCACAATAGAATCTAAGGCTTCTATTTTTTGTAGTTCACAAATATTGCAGCAACAAAAATCTTGAAACAAATTTAGCAGACCAAATATTTTTGCTATTTGTTGTTGAGAAGCGAATAAATTTCACATTCAGTCCAACATTATTTCTGATAAGGGTTGGACCATTTGTTTTTGAAGGGGGAGGTCAGCTCAGTGAAAGGCAAATTTTTTTTTTTTTTTTTTATGTGTTTGGAAATTTTTTTTTTATCAGTAGGTTTTTTTGCTTGCAAATTTTTAGGAGTTCATCATATCCAACATTTATTTTTCATTATCTTCAACGGTGGTAGAAAAGACTTGCTATTTTACTGCTATTTTATGTTTTTTTGACAAAGTGGCCTCAATTTCGACAAATTTGATCAAATCTCAAGACAAAACAGTCGGCCATTTTGGTTCAAATTTTGAAAAAAAATATGACGTGCACGTGTAACCCAATATACATGATCATCATATAAAGTTTGATTTAAATCGCCCTATTCAGCTTCAGGAAACAGTTCCAGACACGTTACAGACTGTGAATTTAAGATATTAAATAAAATGGCCGCCTTTTCGACAAATTTGATCAAATCTCAAAACAAAACATGGTGTTGTATTGTCTTGAAGTATAGTACCTATATACAAACTTTCAAGTGAATCAGGCGATATCTTTCAGAGAAATCAGCACAAAAATAAAAAAAAAATGAAATGGCTGCGAGTCAGCCATTTTGGACCGAATCTTGAAAAAAAAGTGACGTGCACCAATAACCCAATATGCATGATCACCATTACAAAGTTTGATTGAAATCGCCCTGTTCACGTTTAAATATCAGAATTTAGCAAATTTGAGGGACAAAATGGCTGCCAGTCAGCCATATTTAATTGAATCGTAACGAAAATTGGCATATGTAGGTCATTATAGATTGTCTGTATACCAAGTTTGAACGAGATCGGTCAAAGGCTGTCCGGTAAATGAATCCAGAAGGACGGACGGAATCGTTTTCGAACTTCGTCCAACCTGGGACTAAAAAGGTTCGTCGGTAGTCCGAAAACAAAAAGAAAAATAAGAAGAGAAAGTGTGCATCGTCCCCACATCCTGTTACAAGCAACAAAAGATCACTGACATTGTAACAAAAAGGGCTAAAATGCAGGGGACTGCTACATGTACTAAAGTTGCTTATGACAGTGGAATGGTTGGTGCAAGTGAGGTGGGTGGTGAGAGTGGAATGGGTGGTGAATGTGGGTTGGGTGGTGAGAATGAGATGGTAGGTATGAGTGAGGTGGGTGGTGAGAATGAGATGGTAGGTGTGAGTGAGGTGGGTGGTGATAGTGGAATGGTTGGTGAAAGTGAGGAGGGTGGCGAGAGTGGAATGGTTGGTGAATGTGGGTTGGGTGGTGAGAATGAGATGGTAGGTATGAGTGAGGTGGGTGGTGAGAATGAGATGGTAGGTGTGAGTGAGGTGGGTGGTGATAGTGGAATGGTTGGTGAAAGTGAGGAGGGTGGTGAGAGTGGAATGCTTGGTGAATGTGGGTTGGGTGGTGAGAATGAGATAGTAGGTGTGAGTGAGGTGAGTGGTGAAAGTGAGGTGGGTGGTGAGAATAAGGTGGGTGGTGAGAGTCGGATTGTAGGTCAGAATGAGATTGCTCTGTAAGAGTTTGATGTAAAACATTTGCTGACAAAAAATTTTCTCATTTATTTTAATATTTATTTTATTACATTTTATTTATTTTTGACTCCCGTGTGCGAAGCACACAATGGGAGTCTTTGCAGTTACCCTGTCTGTATGTGTGATCTGATATCTCAAGAACAATATGTTGGTTTTTAATGAAACTTGGTGAATAGATGCTCTGGGCTAATACGCAGATTTGATTAGGTTTTCATTAGTCAATTTTCGCTTTTCCACTGATATCTCAGGTACTAATCATCACATTTCAATGAAACTTGCATAGATACATAGGACAATGCACAGACAAATATGAGATATACTAATTACCTAATTTGCGCAATTACTCAATTTTTAGCTTTTGATATTTCATCTACTATGACTTCATTTCTTTTCAATGAATCTTGGTACATAGATGTTCTAGGACAATGCATAGACCTGATTAGTTTTGGTTTAAGATCATATTAATTACTTAATTTGCATAATAAATCATAATTTTTGAATATAATCACATTTCAATGAAACTTTGTACATAGATGGTCTGTGACAGTACTTATCTTAATTTAATGAATCTTGGTACATATATACTCTAACACAATGTGATGATCAAGTTAGTTTTAGGTTTATATACATCTATAATAATTATATAATATCTATAATAATATAAGTCTATAATAATTTACTTTTCAGCTTTCAATTAATTTAGTTATGATTAAACATCACATTATAATGAAACTTTGAACAGGTGCACCCTGGAACAATATACAGACCTAAATCTATACATAATAATTTCTCAATTTGTATAATAATTGATTTGGTTCATTGAGGTATTCCACAGACCAAATTAGTTTAATGCATATTGATTATCTATGATTAGCCCATTTCTGATATTAAACAAAAATCAGATTTAAAGTGAATTCATCACAGAGGTGCTCTGGAACTAATTAGAATAAAAACCATGGATGAAAAATCAAATGTATTTTCTGTATGTCTTATAAATTGTGATAATGTGAATCACATTTTTTCATGTTATGCATCTCAAATAGCAGACAAAAATTAGTTGCCAAGCTTCTTGTTTGAAAAGCAAATCTTAAATTTTGAATTAATTTTAATGTGTCTCCAATACTCTCAGCACCCAAGAGTTCTTTCTAAGCTTCCTTTGATATTTATTTTATTTGTACTTGTTTAATATGACATGGTTCCATACAATCATGAATGTATCTTGTCTATTATTGTGGTCACATAACATACTGTGGAATGCTTTATTTGCACTGGCATTTTATTTTCCCTGTTTTACCTGTAGTCAATTTCCTGTAAAATAAATTCCAGTGAAAATGCAGCTTTCTCTATACGTTGCATTGAGTCTTAATACAACATAGTGAAAATTAGATACACACAATACCAGAAAGCTGTTTTCAGCGAAAATAAATTCCTGAGAAAATAAAGTATTTTACAGTAGTCAGCAATATTGCAAGCAACTTTTCTAACAATGTTTCTGTTTTAGTCTGTAAATGTATTTAAACTAAAACAGCTAAATTGTCAGAGATGTTGCATGCAATACCGCATTTGCTCTATTAGTAGCGCATGCTCTTGTGTATAAAATGACAGAGGTGTTTCTATGGTCAAAATACATCGTATTTTAATAAATCAGTATACAATCAATGCAATTGTTGCCGTACATGTGCTTCTATTGGAGATGCTCTTCTAATAAAGCATGTATGGTATACAATCTAAATGCAACCAGAGTGAAATTGTTTTTGAAATTAATATTGAAATGCAGATATTAATTTTCCCTCTGCTATTATTTAATCCACAAACCAGAATCATTGACATCCATTTATATATGACCTAGTTTCTTCTTGTACTATGTGCCCCCTTATCTTGGCAGGAAGAATTGCCATAATTTTATGACGCAGTAATTCAAGTGAATCTACCGTGTTCAGAGATGACACGACAACAGCTGATGGAAACATTTTTTTCCCGAAGTCATATAGTGACAAATATTTTTTTTTTACACTGGTGAAGCAGCAATTTTTTTTTGTTGAAGAAACCTTCACTTTGCAAATTTTTTTTTTTCGTTTCTGACCTCCCTCCCCTCTTCAAAAATCAAATGGTTCAACCCTAACAAAACAAAGGATCACCCAAAGTTGATATGAATAGCAGATCACCATATTTCATGCAGTAACAAATTTTACAATACACTTCAAAACTAATCCTTATGCAAGTAAATAGAAATTGTGATCACTGTGACAGTGAACAAATATATCATATTTATATACTGGTCATGTCAACACTACAAGCCTGTCACAATACTTGACTACGCAATGACTATATGGTGTAATGTTGTTTTATAGTCATCACAATGAAAAGAAACAAATTTTCAAGTATTTTCGTCAACTGCCACAATATTGGTACAATGTAACATTATATGAACCCTGCCTGCCTGGAATGGTTAAAGGCTACTATGTCACCCCATCACATTCAGACATTGTTTACTGTAAACTGCTTAATTTTCATTGCCAGCAATTTTCAGGATATGATGATTATGTGGCATTTGTGAAAACAAAATTTCTTGAAATTTACTGACATTCTGTTTTATAATTTTCACTGCAACGAAGTTTTGCAATTATTACTGACAGCAAAATTAAAGAGGTCTACAGTATTTATACATATTTAAACTCATCACGTGTGACAATCTGTGACATTGCTTTGACACGCAAGATGGAGATTATGCCAATGATGCAAGAACAGAAATCATCATGGACATGATCTTGCATCAGAGGTACCGGTATATATACAAGAACACAGCTTGTTTAATCACATATGAGGGGGAAAATGTGTGGCATAGATTAAGAAATAAAATATTAATAGTATCAAAGTTGGTCCAGAACCGCCACCTACATAAACACAAATATTTCCAAATATTGCACAGAATTGAGATTGAGGTAACCATGGATGGATGGATGTAGATATTTATTACAGACGTCAGTCTAACCCTTAGAAAGTCAACTTTCCTGCAAACAATTTGGTGCAAGATTTTTACATATTTCTTTTACAATCTCATTCTTTATTTTGAATGCAATGAACATAATTTCCCACTGCCTACAAGTCCTAATAACAATTTTGGAAAAACAATTCAGATTTGATTTTGAAAAGAGACAAAAGTTTACTCCAATATTCAAAAAGTTAATGGCAATATCTGCAAGTGACAAATAGCCCATCATTTCATAGTAGTTATTTCTTCAGCAAATCAATCACAATGCCAAATGTATTTGATGGTTTCATTTATATGTTCATTTCAAGTTCACTAAACAGGAAAAATACCGTTAAGTACTACATATCAAACGGGGTTTTACACAACTCTCTAGAAATGGACTTTGATTAACACACACAAGACTTGCAAGCATTAATACATGTATATCGTGAACAGGTCAAAGGTGCAGCGTTACAACCAGGCTTTAAAACAATATATTATCATCTGTTAAACATATATAATTCAATCAATACTACACGACAGCTTCTCAGACTTTAGAGTTTCCATGACAACTAGGGATTGCAATAACTCAAGAAAGACACAAATATTTGATTTAGGATCACTACTGAGAATTTAAAATGTTTGTATTTTAATAAATAATCTTAATTAGGATTAAAACTTGAAAATAACACTATTATATATTTAAGACTCATGCAAGAGTAATTTGAGGAATAAAATGCATGGCTGTAAAAATGTGTGCATTTCCATGACAACCCAGTAGTTATATATATATATATATATATATATATATATATATATATAGCTATTTAACAGGTGGTCTCAGTAAGTGACACCCCACATGATTACTCTCTGAAGCACTGTAATTTCACAGGAGACAATTTTTTGCGAAATTTTGTAGCAATGACAATTAGTGATACATCTAAAAAATTTCACAAGACTTTGTCTTTCTGAATTACATAAAATCCAGAATTTGCGAAAGCTTCTAGCAGTTAAAATTAAAGGGTTTACAGTATTTACACCTGTCTAGTAGTCTATGTATAATTTCAGCAAATTTTCACATATTGGATCAATGGAACAGAATCTTAAATTAAATCTAAAAGAAAGGTATAATCCATCAATCTATCTACATTGTACTTTGACCTAGTATATCAAATAAACTAAAATGATTCATTAAAGTTAACAGAATCAAAATTGCGCAAAATAATAGCGAAAACTGTAATAAAAATATTATATTTTGACCTAAATTTAAGTTAACTAAATTGATTTCAAGGACGATGCTCTAATTAACCATGCTTACTACTGCGAACATTGATTGACAATAGATCTGATAATATCAATATTTGTCATCAACTCTAAATTAAGTGTTGAGTTTGAGCCAAACTCAAAATTGTTCACTACTATAGTAGGCTTAAGGACATACATTGTACTCCTGGCAATGTACAAGATCAATCAATAGTAAACACTTGCAAGATGCGAAAAGTCTACTAAACAAGTAAACGACAAGATCATGTTCACCTTGTGTTGTTATTTCTGTCCCTGTAAGCCGCCAGGTTGAATCATACAAGATCGGTCGTTTTTCAGAGTTCACAGCAAATAAGGATCATGCATTCAGTACCGAACAGCAATTGATATTTAACCCTCTTTTAGCCAATATATATTTTGTGTTATCTTACCGACACCATAAAAAACCTTGTGAAAATAGAGGGCATTTTTGCCTGATACCTTAAAATACCATAGCCATTTTAGCACATTGTCTCTTTTGGTTTTACATCTCCCGAACTTTAGATTATGGAATATTCTTACAACTTCTTGTATGCATTATATCTATTATGATGTCCTTTATGTATTATACTACTTTTATGAAATACACGAAAGGTATTTTTCTAGTCATCACTAAAAAATCACACATGGCTTTTTATGGATTGGGCCATATTGCTGTTGGTATGGATTTATGGTTTATTATGGTATCAGCTATTATGGACATTATGGTTTTTTTATGGTAAAATTTGTTACACTTGGATTGAATATGGTAATTTATGGCATTTTATATGATACTTGATTGTGAAATGGTATATTATGGCTTCAGATTTAAAATTTTATGGTAATATATGGTGTCAGAGTTCACTAAACCATGTGTTACTATACCATCAAGATTTCATTAAAATTTGATACATATGTGCAAATCTGTTTGGTCCATAACATTTTTCCATAAAATTTTTGCTTCTATCTGTCCAGACGATTTTGTTTATCATATTTATACTTAGTTTTTCTTTAATCAAAATATATCAGTGGTCAAACTGTAGAAATGTTCATTTCTTTTGATAAATAAATTCTTCTAGTGCCACTAGTCTATAAACAAATGAAGATCATTAACATTTTAAAATGACAGCTATTTTAGCCCATAAAAAGGTTACTACATTTACTACACTACATCGTCGCATTTAGGTAATTATATTTTCAAATAAAAACCTGAAGCCATATTTTACCATAACATGGTATTTTATGGTCCAATGATTTTCTTTCTCAAGCCATAAAAACCCATATTGTCTGGCAGAATACTTATTCCTTCTGAAACCATAAAGTACCATATTTTGTGGTCCTGAGGTTATGATAAAATAAACGTGTATTCCCCAAACCATATTTTACCATAACATGATATTTTATGGACCAACGATTTCCTTTCCCAAGCCATAAAAACCCATATTATCTGGCTGAGAACTTATTCCTTCTGAAACCATAAAGTACCATATCTTTAATTATTACTGTAGCCATATAATGCCATAAGATAAATCCCCTACGTTCTGCACAATCTGAACGCATAAAATACCATATAATTGATTTTAGACTGGAAACACCCCAAGCCATACAAAACCATATTTTGGGGGGTAACATTTTTTTGGACCCCCCAAATTCAAATTCTCAAGTAGCATAGTTACTTGATAAACCATGACTTACTCTTTTAGGCAAGTTCACTTTTATCTCTGGTTTTATGATTTATTAACAAAATTCACAGCTGTCATGTTTATCGTAATTAGCATATTTTTGTAACCCTCCTCTAATCGTACAATTTAATTTATGTGTCTGAATTTCATGAAATGAGAAGACAATATTCTATTCTAAATGGAAAACCAAGTTTAATGTCAATTTGATTACTTAAAAGGCAGTACTTGACAATTGAAATTGGTTGAAATTACACAAAAAGTCTTGGCTAGTTAGTGTGAAATGTATGCTGGGAAAATAGGTGTCCATTTTTCACATGGTATTTTATGGCGTCGGTAAGAAGAGGGTTAAAACATACTTTCATGAAGCATGAAAGTGCATAGAGCTGTGTACATGCAGGAACATGGTTGGTAGTACGTCTCGATAAAAACAGTGACATACGTATGAACGTGGTTAGTAGTGAGTTCCAAGAAAAACATCAGAATATGTATGGACATGGCTGGTAGTGAGTCCCGAGAAAAACATCAGTATATGTATGGACATGACTGGTAGTGAGTCCAGAGAAAAACATCAGTATATGTATGGACATGGCTGGTAGTGAGTCCCGAGAAAAACATCAGAATATGTATGGACATGGCTGGTAGTGAGTCCTGAGAAAAACATCAGTATATGTATGGACATGACTGGTAGTCAATCCAGAGAAAAACATCAGTATATGTATGGACATAGAGGGTAGTGAGTCCCGAGAAAAAGATCAGAATATGTATGGACATGACTGGTAGTGATTCCAGAGAAAAACATCAGTATATGTATGGACATGGCTGGTAGTGATTCCAGAGAAAAAGATCAGTATATGTATGGACATGACTGGTAGTGATTCCAGAGAAAAACATCAGTATATGTATGGACATAACTGGTAGTGATTCCAGAGAAAAACATCAGTATATGTATGGACATGGCTGGTAGTGAGTCCAGAGAAAAACATCAGAATATGTATGGACATGGCTGGTAGTGAGTCCCGAGAAAAACATCAGTATATGTATGGACATGACTGGTAGTCAATCCAGAGAAAAACATCAGTATATGTATGGACATAGAGGGTAGTGAGTCCCGAGAAAAAGATCAGAATATGTATGGACATGACTGGTAGTGATTCCAGAGAAAAACATCAGTATATGTATGGACATGACTGGTAGTCATTCCAGAGAAAAACATCAGTATATGTATGGACATGGCTGGTAGTGAGTCCCGAGAAAAAGATCAGAATATGTATGGACATGGCTGGTAGTGATTCCAGAGAAAAAGATCAGTATATGTATGGACATGACTGGTAGTGATTCCAGAGAAAAACATCAGTATATGTATGGACATAACTGGTAGTGATTCCAGAGAAAAACATCAGTATATGTATGGACATAACTGGTAGTGATTCCAGAGAAAAACATCAGTATATGTATGGACATGGCTGGTAATGAGTCCCGAGAAAAACATCAGTATATGTATGGACATGGCTGGTAGTGAGTCCCGAGAAAAAGATCAGTATATGTATGGACATGGCTGGTAGTGAGTCCAGAGAAAAACATCAGTATATGTATGGACATGACTGGTAGTGATTCCAGAGAAAAACATCAGTATATGTATGGACATGGCTGGTAGTGAGTCCCGAGAAAAACATCAGAATATGTATGGACATGACTGGTAGTGAATCCAGAGAAAAACATCAGTATATGTATGGACATGACTGGTAGTGCGTCCAGAGAAAAACATCAGTACATGTATGGACATGGCTGGTAGTGAGTCCAGAGAAAAACATCAGTATATGTATGGACATGGCTGGTAGTGAGTCCCGAGAAAAAGATCAGTATATGTATGGACATAACTGGTAGTGATTCCAGAGAAAAACATCAGTATATGTATGGACATGACTGGTAGTGATTCCAGAGAAAAACATCAGTATATGTATGGACATGGCTGGTAGTGATTCCAGAGAAAAACATCAGTATATGTATGGACATGACTGGTAGTGATTCCAGAGAAAAACATCAGTATATGTATGGACATGGCTGGTAGTGAGTCCCGAGAAAAACATCAGAATATGTATGGACATGACTGGTAGTGAATCCAGAGAAAAACATCAGTATATGTATGGACATGACTGGTAGTGCGTCCAGAGAAAAACATCAGTATATGTATGGACATGACTGGTAGTGAATCCAGAGAAAAACATCAGTATATGTATGGACATGACTGGTAGTGAGTCCAGAGAAAAACATCAGTATATGTATGGACATGACTGGTAGTGAGTCCAGAGAAAAACATCAGTATATGTATGGACATGACTGGTAGTGCGTCCAGAGAAAAACATCAGTATATGTATGGACATGACTGGTAGTGCGTCCAGAGAAAAACATCAGTATATGTATGGACATGACTGGTAGTGAATCCAGAGAAAAACATCAGTATATGTATGGACATGACTGGTAGTGAGTCCAGAGAAAAACATCAGTATATGTATGGACATGACTGGTAGTGCGTCCAGAGAAAAACATCAGTATATGTATGGACATGACTGGTAGTGAATCCAGAGAAAAACATCAGTATATGTATGGACATGACTGGTAGTGAATCCAGAGAAAAACATCAGTATATGTATGGACATGGCTGGTAGTGATTCCAGAGAAAAACATCAGTATATGTATGGACATGACTGGTAGTGAATCCAGAGAAAAACATCAGTATATGTATGGACATGACTGGTAGTGAGTCCAGAGAAAAACATCAGTATATGTATGGATATGACTGGTAGTACGTCCCGATAAAAACAGTGACATACGTATGAACGTGGTTAGTAGTGTGTTCAAAGAAAAACATCAGTATATGTATGGACATGACTGGTAGTGAATCCAGAGAAAAACATCAGTATATTTATGGACATGACTGGTAGTGAATCCAGAGAAAAACATCAGTATATGTATGGACATGACTGGTAGTGAGTCCAGAGAAAAACATCAGTATATGTATGGACATGGCTGGTAGTGAGTCCAGAGAAAAGCATCAGTATATGTATGGACATGGCTGGTAGTGAGTCCCGAGAAAAACATCAGTATATGTATGGACATGACTGGTAGTGAATCCAGAGAAAAACATCAGTATATGTATGGACATGACTGGTAGTGAATCCAGAGAAAAACATCAGTATATGTATGGACATGACTGGTAGTGAGTCCCGAGAAAAACATCAGTATATGTATGGACATGACTGGTAGTGCGTCCAGAGAAAAGCATCAGTATATGTATGGACATGACTGGTAGTGCGTCCAGAGAAAAGCATCAGTATATGTATGGACATGGTTTATAGTTGCTCTTGATAAAAATAGCATTAAACACGTATACGTAGGATTATTACTGAACGTAGGTTACTGTATATGTACAATTAAAGAATAGAAGTTTCTGTTGTATATAATGAAAAAATATCAACACTAGAAACTCACTAAGTTTAATCATTTTAAATGTTTAACAGTATTGATACAATGTATCAATAATAATATGGCTTCTCATCCATATTACATGGCAAAATTTTGAGTTATGATTTCATAATTTCACTAAATAAAAATTTCACCATGATATTTTGAACTTTTGTTTTTTAAAGAATTGTGGTTGACTTTTCAGGATGCTAATGGAAAACATGACATTTAATCTTCAATTTAGCCCCTTTAATGACACCCATGATCAATATGTTACCTGGGCAACACATTTATAGTTATATTTTAATTCAGGGTTTTTAATTGAGGAATGGGTGTGATTGCAGATATAATTTTCATACAAGATTATCATTACATATTCAGGTTTGTTTAACCTACCTTTCCCTTATAATTAAATTATCACACCTTTGATGATTGAGTTACTTTGGTGTATAGTTTTAGCCATTCATCATATTAACAAACACCATAAGAGTAGAATTAATCAAATTTACTCAATTTAAAAAATGGGCACCTTTGTAGAAAGGTATTATTGATTATCATTTAAAAATAAAACTGCACAGCATTTTACAAACTTAGTCAATACCTTACATTCAGACTCTTATAATTAAATACTCAAGAAAAAAACACGCAGTGATTCCAACATGACAATGGAAGAATTAAATTTGAAATTATTTCTCACCCACAAGCTGAACAGTTGATTTATGTTGAACTTCTGCCTTACCTTTCAAACACTTGTATACTACAAGTGGTTAGTGTAAACAGGAAGATATGAAATAGGAAAACACAATAAATATGAATTATGATCATTTTATAATTACTTGTACTTATATGACCCAAGACTGATTACATGTAGCACAGAAATTTTACAAATCATAAAATGCTTAATTTTCACTGCTGACAATTTTTGCAATATTATGTCATTTGTGAAGACTAAATCTTTAGTAAGTCACTGATAGTAGTGCAATTTTCACTGACTTTCTCCATAAAATGTCTCTCCCAAAAATAAAGCAGTTTACAGTTCTTGTGAGAATAGAGAGCAAAGCAGATGTATGAGTTGAACATTTGTAGCGTAGCAATTCATCACCTGTAATACTCCAAAACCACACATATGAATACAGACAAATCCAATCTGAATTTAATTGATGCAGAAGTTTAATTAACCTAGAAAGCACATTTACTTCACTGATAACGCCAAATATACTGTATTTTATATCTATCTAATTACAAGCATAGTATTGAATTTCAGATAGCATAGTCTCTAGATTTCTACCTTTGATTTTTACTCACATGCACACCCACCCACACAACCAGCCAGCCAGCCAGCCAGCTCAAATGATTAAAGAAAAAAATTGAATTATACTAAGTGTGGTACAGTTTTATGCATGTCCTCTTGCTGTACAATATCAATCTGTTTATCAAAATCACTGTTTAATATTAAAATCCGAAATATATATTATATTAAGAAGCGGAAAAAATATTAAAAGAAAAAAAAAATTGTTATATTTTTGTTCAGTTTTTATTATGCATTTATTCTATACCAGATGGTCACCAATGGGACCTTCAAGGCAGTAATAGTAGATCAGATGGTAGATTTAATATTAGAGTTGTTCCGCAATGAATCCTAGCATACTGCTACTGTTAGTGATACAAGCCCAGTAACAGTAAAAGAACATATTGTCATTACACCAATAAATACTACATTTATATCCTAATTATGTGGGAGTGTCTTTTAAATCCTAAACTACATGTACTACTAACCCATATCATCATTACCAAATTCACATTACATAGTTTTCTAGTTAAAGCATGTGATTAGAATAAATCAGAATATTTGTCTTCCACCTAGCAAGTATTCTCAAATTATGAAGCAACCTTTCAATCTAGATTATAGAGTTGATGATGCAACATTTACAATGTTTTATACTTCAGCCTCCCATGTAAATCAATTGCTGACTGTTTATAGTTCAGATTCTCCACAATGCCAATTTTATCAAAAGATCTTACAAAGAATTTTTCACTTCTCAATTCATGATCAGACATGATTTTGGTTTATAATAACGCAAATTAAAACAGCCCCAAATTATCGGAGGATTCAAACGAAACATTTACTTCAATATCAATAAAAGCTGCTGATTAAATATAAACTAATCTAATAATTTGATTTTTAGGTCAAAAGGAAAAACCAACCAGGAATATGCATTCTTAATGGAGAATGTATATTCATATTTCCACAATAAGACATTGAAAACATAAAAATCTATAATTTTAGGGTGTGGTTACTTTGATAGCTTCATTTCATTGAGTGCTTCCATACGTGTCACTGTTTTTGTTTTCAATCAATTACAATATTTATCATTCAAGCTCACACTTACCTAGAAATTTTCAATCACTCTATCAACGTCAGAAACATCCCTCAGTTTTTGATTTTCAGATGACTTTTCAAGCGTAAGATTTGAGTTTACACAACAGTAGCTGAGTCTGCAGGGCTAGCTCTGAACCTACATGTATAGCATGCACAGAGTAATGCCAACTAATAAGGTAAATTTTTAACTAAATTAGAGATACAGTTAGCTATATATGGTGTTTGTGGGTCAAAGGCAATAAGATAGTCTAATAAGGAGAGATAGCAACATATACAGTATCTGCCTATGTGGGCATGGGTGAAAACACACTCATTCCTTTCTTACTTAGGTGTCAGGAAATAAAACCACCTTCGGGAATACTAGTACATACATACATACAGGAAGTTACTATAAAAATATAAACAATAATCAAAAACGGAATAGTTTATGGATCAGTCACAGTGGAATTTAAAGTTCAGTTCCCATAGAATTTCCAATTTAAAATTAAAATTGGCAAAACATCACAAACTAGGAAGAATAATATTTGGGAATGACATAAAAAAAATAAACTTTTAAATAGTTTCATTTTATCATAATTGTAACATTATATTTTCAAAATACACAATATAGTTTGAAGTAACCAATTATATAATATTTACAATAATGTCTATGTCAAATTCCAAAATAATCTTTCATTTTAAAATATTTTGCTTATAACATTCTTGGCATCAATATGCATAGAGATCTGTTGGTATGAAAGAAATCTTGTGCAGAATTCAGAAGAAATCAATAACACATACTGTGATACTAAACAATATCCAATCAATCTGAAAATAGTTTTAAAGAAAAACTAAATCATCTTATTATAAAGAAATAATCTTAGTAATAAAAACAAAAAGAATTTTGCATGGTAAATACAAATCACAATCTACCTCGTAAACATACTCAAGACATTTCAATGGTGAACATTCTGGTTTCATGTTTTTCTGAAATTTTCATGAAAAATATGTCAATGATAATCACAAGCATGGTAAATAAAAACTGTATTTCGATAAACAGTTAAAACAAATATGAAGATTATGAATATTATGCTGGAAAAATTGACAATCACTTACCACTGTAACACATGCCATTTTACAGAACTTATTTTGTTCAACTAAAATGCTGACTTGTATAAGAACAGACTTGATGAATTCAAAAAACACACGATTGTTAAATTAGGTAAAGAACATGGCAGAATAATAAACAGCTGATTTACAGTATGTATGGATACCTCTTCTCATTCATGACAAGATTTATATACAAGTACACTTCCCCATATTGCAAAGTGACCTGTGGAGTTTCCAGTGGAGTTATGAGTTGAGTGACCTAGTCCCAAGCCTCTTACAAACTATTTAATTTGTCTTGGTTCCTTGCACGAAACAATGTGATCATTTAAACTGCAGCTCCAGGTGTATGAAAGGAAAGACGGCAACAAGATATCAGCAGAATGCAAATCACTCTCCATGGTGATCATGTATCTGATTGAAGTGCTCAACCATAAATTTGACAATTATCAAATTTCAAATCAAAATTCTGAATGCATGAAGTCACATACAAAAATGAAAATTTTGATGTTAGTTTACTAATTGGGCCCAATTTTTATTGGCATACAGAATAACGGGATCTAGTCTCATCGTACGTCTCTGGATGCACTCACATTCATTATCATGTTGGAAGTGGTATACAGAATAACAGGAACTAGTCTCATCGTACATCTCTGGATGCACTCACGTTCATTGTCATGTTGGTAATGGCATACAGAATAACGGGAACTAGTCTCATCGTACGTCTCTTGATGCACTCACGTTCATTGTCATGTTGGTAATGACATACAGAATAACGGGAACTAGTCTCATCGTACATCTCTGGATGCACTCACGTTCATTGTCATGTTGGTAATGACATACAGAATAACGGGAACTAGTCTCATCGTACATCTCTGGATGCACTCACGTTCATTGTCATGTTGGTAATGGCATACAGAATAACAGGAACTAGTCTCATCGTACATCTCTGGATGCACTCACGTTCATTGTCATGTTGGTAATGACATACAGAATAACGGGAACTAGTCTCATCGTACATCTCTGGATGCACTCACGTTCATTGTCATGTTGGTAATGGCATACAGAATAACGGGAACTAGTCTCATCGTACATCTCTGGATGCACTCACGTTCATTGTCATGTTGGTAATGGCATACAGAATAACGGGAACTAGTCTCATCGTACGTGTCTGGATGCGCTCACGTTCATTGTCATGTTGGTAATGGCAAACAGAATAACAGGAACTAGTCTCATCGTACATCTCTGGATGCGCTCACATTCATTGTCATGTTGGTAATGGCATACAGAATAACGGGAACTAGTCTCATCGTACATCTCTGGATGCACTCACGTTCATTGTCATGTTGGTAATGGCATACAGAATAACGGGAACTAGTCTCATCGTACATCTCTGGATGCGCTCACGTTCATTGTCATGTTGGTAATGGCATACAGAATAACGGGAACTAGTCTCATCGTACATCTCTGGATGCACTCACGTTCATTGTCATGTTGGTAATGGCATACAGAATAACAGGAACTAGTCTCATCGTACGTGTCTGGATGCGCTCACGTTCATTGTCATGTTGGTAATGGCATACAGAATAACGGGAACTAGTCTCATCGTACATCTCTGGATGCACTCACGTTCATTGTCATGTTGGTAACGGCATACAGAAATGAATAGTTACATACTGTAAAATACTTTATTTTAGCTAGAATTTATTTTCACTGATTTTTAAAGTTGAAAATAAAATATAGAAAAAAAGGTATATTCGGTGGATTTATTTTCACTGAATCATTCCTTCAGTGAAAACAGCGAAAATGAATTCCCAGTGAAAATAAAGCATTTTACATTATATATGAATATTCATAGTAAAGCTTTCAAATGGGCACTGAATACAATGACTTTTGAGTGTTTAGTTTAGTTCGTTTGATCTCTTAGCCTGTGCAAAGAAGACATGTGCAAATGCAACTGGTACACCTTTCAATTATAAAGTATTTAATTAACACCTCTGATAATCTGGGATCCACAAAATTGAGAAGCCATAATTTAAAGATACACCAAAAATGTTTGTTTATCTTCATAATTGAAATGTCAATCAGATATAATTTCTCAGAATTTAGTTTTGCAAAAACTTTTTTATAATGGCAGTATGAGCCAAATTCAAATTCAATACATGCTTAGCATTTGATGTTTTTAAACAAACAAAAGCATCACTATGGCAACACCTTAATTTGACCAAGATTGGAAGGTAATACCATGTATATCCACTCAATTATAGCAATCACTCTGTGTTCACATTCTATCTATAGGTACTATGACTACACAGCTAATATAAACACATGAAAGATTTTTCATAAACTACACAAGTCTAATCAGTGCATCAGTGAGAGGTTTGTTTTTTTATAGATTTTTCAATTTGGAGAGGAAGCTTTAACCCAAATCTTGTCAGCCCCATGTAATTGTACATTGACTTGACCATATAAGAGTTAAAGCAACATGACCTTTTAAGTGATAGTATTTATTATATTGATATTTCAATTGATCCAATGATTGATTTATTTCTAGATGGGATAAAGATTGAAAATTGATGACAGTAACACAGCTAACATGTTTCATCACGCACTTATATTGGACAGGCACAGATCAATTAACCAAAATTGTTGTTTAATTTCAAAACTTTGTAATAACAGACATGATTCGTATAGTTTTTAATAAAAGTTCTCCATGCTTGAATGCAATTACAGAAGAATACAAAATTTGGCAACGGTGGTCAAATATTTTATTCCAAAAGCCGTAAAAAGCTATAGATGAATAGAGTACTGAATGAACTAGTTTGACACCAGACATGAGCAAGCTGTTTGAGTGTTTGTAATGAATAAACTAATGACACACCTGTGTAATAATCCACAGGTGCCTATTCTCCCAACTCATTAATATTATATTTCAACTGTAAACATATAAAACTGTCTAATAATCTTTATTAAACTAAATCCATAGTTATCACCACCTCTCAGATTAGATGATGATTACAGATGCTAAAGATGGCACAGGCTTGTGGGTTTAATATTAAAAACAATTTTATTCTTATTGGTGAACAAAATCAAAAATCTACAATGTGGTCAAGCATGCAAAAGATGTGCAACTATAACCATTATGTTAATAAGGCATGCAAGTTTAACATATATTTGTCAATTAAATAATGGAATCAATATAAGACCATGGATCGTCAGTAAAAGGTACAATTACAGGAAACATTAATAAGTTTATCACCCTATACCAGAAGTCAAAACCATGACTAAACTAGGGATGCTAGAAAGTGTGTCCATGTGAAGTGAAGACAATAAACTTTCGATGTTTACTGAACAATTAACATAAAACGATAAGGCCTGTGTAAGTACGTAATTATCAGGAGAACAATCAATATGCAGATTAATTACAAAGTAGCATTAGACATTCAACTACACAAACAGTATGCATGAGACAGTATTAAGTTTTAACTGATTACAGCAAACTGTTACATCAACAAACTTTTCTGAAAGAAGCTAATTAGTATGCTTTGAATATTTCATCAATTGAAAAAAGAACAGTACAAAATTGTATACAGATGGAAGATACTTGAAAAAACATGTACCAAATTTTGGAATTCAACACACCTACACGTCAGTGTACATGTACACATTGCACTATTTCATGCAAAAATACAAAAACCACAGCAACGATGAAATCGCTACGTAAGGCTAGTCTTGATTTACAACATATATGCAAAATTAGTTAATAGCATAACTTGTATAATACAACTAAATGCAGTACTGAACTTTATAAAATTCATCTTGACAAATACACTACAAAGATTATAGACCAGCCAAAAGTAACCCGAAACATTGTATTACTGAATATAGCTACAATGTAGCAGCCTCTAGGATGGAATGCCAGGCTTGACTCCAATGTATCAACTACAAAATATATACTATGCATATGAGCTAATTAACATATGCACATTATTTCCAAATTAACAGTAAACATTGAGCTCCAAAACCAGAAAGTATACTGTAACAACAAGTTTTCAAACCATTTGTGCAAACAGTTAAGCAAATTAGCTAATTAATATGCACAGATTTGTAAAATGTAATCACCCTGATCCACTCGATGGTTTTGGAGATATCAGTGGGACAAGATTTGACACATAAATGTACATCCATCCATCCATCCATCCAACCTTACAGGCAAACATCCGTATGACATTAGCTGTGTGCTCTGCACACAGAGCTGAAAATGCCCTGCCATGCCATATACCCACATGAAATCTTCATGGCAAATCACACCAGTTGTTAAACTCTTAGGTTTATGTTATGTATCTTCAATGGGTGACCATGTGATATTGGATTTATTAATGAATGTTGTAAGTTGAAGTGAGTGTTGAACCTTTCGCCAATCAAAGCCCATTTTTTTTCTCTGCCAGACAGAACCTTTAACTTTTGCTGACCCCTATCATGCAATACATAAAAGTATAATTTTATTTAATCTGATTAGCTGATTAGCGTTTCATTTTGCTGGAATGTTATCAATGGAGACTTTGTCCAGTAAGTGATTGTAATAAATCGACCTTTGACCCACCCACAGCTAAAATCTTAGCACAGACGGTTACATGTTGCCAACTTTAGAACACGTGATTGTAGAAATTTAATCAAATGGAAAATATTTTGTTTAATAGATTCAGTGAGTTAAAATAAGAGACATCTGCAGATATAAGGAGACCACTGCGACGACTGAATGTTAAACAGTGATAACTTTATTTTAGCTGGAATTAATTTTCACTGAAAAGACTTTTTGGATGTTTTGTATGGAATTAATTTTCACTGATTTTTGACAAGTTTAATGTAAAATAAAGGAAAAAAAGTATATTCACTGGATTTTCTTTTCACTGAATCATTCTTTCAGTGAAAATAGCGAAAATTAATTCCAAGCGAAAATAAAGTATTCTACAGTACATCATAATGTCATTTTTACTTATTCATCTGGAGATATTTACTAATGACAAAGAAAGCATAGAAATAGTGAGGATGTGAATATAAACTCATATATTGTCATAGTTAAGCAGGTGGATATCCCCTTACGACAATTAAAACTATTACTCTAACTTTTCTTATTGGCCCTGGTATGAACTATTTTATTTGAAGCTTAATTCATGGTGAATTTAAACTCTGGAATTAAACCGAAGGATGACCACACTGTCAATTGCAAATAGAGCTCAGTACCCCAGATTAACATAGGATAGGTTACCTACACCATATCAACAGGTCAGACATTCATACGATAAAATATGCAATAATAAAGGTTCAAAGATCCATGTTACAGGAGACCCCACCCATCACCATTTGAGAGATGTCGCTGATATCGGTAGTTAAATATATGAATGATTTAAAACCTATCACGGTAAGGATTTCCCAGCTCCCTCTCCCTTTTCCCCTCTTTCCGCTCTTTCCCGTAATAATGAAGAATGCATAGGGATACATGTAGGTCACATGTCTCCTACCTGATCCACCATAGACTTGTATTTACTGTAGCGGGATGATCCACCAATCCATTCCACTCCACTCAATAAAGTCACTCAACATCATTGCAATATTAGAAGTCAAAGAGATGGAGCCAAAAAAGTTAGGGGAGCTGTCTTTCTAAGTTAGTCAAGATGGAAATATTTCAAACCACAACTATATACAATACATCAACACTTAGCTAAACAGAATGGAATGCTATTTCACCACAAAAATAGTCAACATGTTATCAAATGTAAAAAAAATGTAAAACAATGACCTTGCCGTGGTTCAGGAACGTCTGGTACAACATTGCACGCAATACAATTAAATATATTACATAGTATGAAATTAACACTTTCAATACTTCTTTTAATTAAATGTTAAACTAAATTTTTGAAGACTGAAAAAGAACAAAATGAACTGCAATGATTTAAAACTATTCACAGCTGCATTTATCAGCTCCATACAACATGCATTCAAAAGTTCTTTTCTTTAAAGTCATGCCAGTCAAGTCAGACTGAAGAAACCAATGAGTATTGCTGCCAGTAGTCAATACATGTAAATACATACCAGTAGTCAAATAAGGTAGAAATAAGATGGTAAACTGTGCCAAATTTAACTCATTTTGAGGTAGTGCGACATAGTGGTCTTGTGACGAACAGCTTCTCACCTAATAACACTAATTTGTAAATTAGTTGATAATTGTGGCGTCATAAGCTGTGTTATTTCACTCCTCTTGGACTAATACTAGTCCATGATGTCACTTGTATTGTATAAGTAACCTCATATCATGCAATGACTATAATACGAGGTAGAGTGTGACGGCAATATTGGGAAGTAAATAATCCTGTGAAGTATCTATTAGTAATTAGTATGGATAAGAATTAAATTTATGTGGCTATAATGAGGTTTACATGTAGGGATACAAGTGGACTCCTTGCTGCAAGGAGTAGGTAATACACTATTACATGTACCTGAAATAAGACTCTTCAACAGCTACCCAAACATGACATGGGTATTTTTACCTTCAAACACATTGAAGCACGATCACTCAATCTGACTAAAAAAAATATGGTAACAAGCGACCAAAATCTGTGCAAACCAGAAATCAATTTGAACTGAACACCATTCAGACCTTTCTCTATGTATAGAATATACAAAAATAAAACACCTCTATATCTGAGAACCAAACAATCACACCAATCAGTTCAAGCAAAAATTGTTGCCTTAAAGCACCATTAGTCACGTCATGTGGATTTTGATATGGGTCCTATGCAACAACTCTAATACATTGTTTGTTTACACAAAATTGAAAGGTTCACTGTGCAAAGATTATGGATATGTTGCCTGAGACAAGAGCAATACTGTAAAATCATTTATTTTCACTGACATTTAATTTCAATATTTCAATATTTTGATCAACTGCACTGGGTTACAGACTTTGTAGGGAAACAATGAGTTCTATTGTCCAATTTCACATGGATTTAATTTAGTGAATATTACTTATCAACAAAAATAGCAAAATTAAAAGCCAGTGAATAATTAAGTAATTTACAGTACTTGTATAGAAGTATGATTATCAGGTTAAGGATAAACTGCAGAAAACTTCATAATCCTTCATAATCCCCACATAAATATACTACATGAGATGTGAGAGTTAGTGATTCCCAATCTTAAAATATTCACTGCTACAAAATTTAGATTTCATCTATGTGTGTCTCTCGAAAATTTAAGTGGATCACATTGGTCATTACAATAATACTTAGACATTCTGGAAATAAAGACTGGTCACAATAACAAGATGAATTGTGTTTTACACTATGCATCTAGATAGTCATTAAGAATGTGATTACATCCATTAAACCATTGTTAAACACTAATATTATGATACAATACAAAGCAGTAGGATAAATATCACTGACATGCAGTGTGTTCAGTAAATTCCATATTATTCATATCACTAAATACAGTTGCAATGTTTACATATGAAATTATCAATAATTTTGAACACTATGCCACTATGTTTTGTTCCGTGGCTGACTACAGAAGCGTGAAGAAAGGTTTTTAAACTGCCAGGCATACCTGGCATGAACCGGTGGGAAGGGCGTGAAAGGCGGAAGCTACGATCATAAAAAAAGCATCTAAGGTAATTTTCATTAGACCACGATATTTTCGTGGAGTACTAATATATGTGTTCAGTCAAACCACGCAGCAACATGAATGGGTCTGACTACATGGACTACGCAACGTAAACACGTACAACGACGAACACGCTAAATCCTCTTATCAATACGACCAGAAACTTCGCCGGGACTTCGGTGACTGCATGAATAATCTGTGCTGAAGACTACACGTGGATATTTGCACCCGTATTTCAGACAAGAAACTAAAATGTCGATGCTGTTTTACAGCCAGACAGTTCATATGACTTCTGATTGTCTATTGACCAACAGATTCGCTGATAATGTCTTATCAACAATATCAGGTAAAACGTAAAAAACTCACCTTTCGGCAGACAGAAGTAGTAGTTCGGTATCGGCGTTGTTAAACTACAACGCGTTCATACAGGGTAATCTCCGTTCCACTCGATTGTCACCACCTCTCACGATTCTATAACTTTTCTCTGCCAATTTCTTGGCAAAATAAGAAGAAACTTACTCCTTTTTTGGAATCTCTCCTCCCAACCGTTGATCACAGAGCAGCCATTTTTCACGGTAATGGACGGCGCATGCGTAGATACTCTGATCAAAGGTCATTCTGTCCCCGTGGCACGTGGGTCACCGTTATTTGCCAGTTTTTTATATCGTTGCCCAGGTCAGAATAGTATGAACGATAAGGACATGGTTCATCGTTTTGACTTTTATTCACAGTGCCCTGAATCTGATTATGATCTGCTGTGGAAATGAAACGTTGAACAAACGACGGGCGAAGAACATTCGAAGTTGGAAACAACTTTGTTACTATTAGTATTATCACAGTCGTTATTAAACTGGCAAACAAAATATTGTACTCACTGGGCTGTGTGAAATGAAAATACTGTGTCACCGACACACACTACGTGAATCCACGGTTACTAACCGTGATATGATGGAGTATCAAGCTAATGACTAGTCTAAGACATGGAAGGTAGTAGTGGGTAGTAGTCCTACTACTCCCTATGCCTATAGGTAAGAGAATGGTGAACGTCCCTTGGTATTCAACAAATGCCACATTGAGTCATATGATCTGTATTGTATACTACGATAACAGTATAGGATACAGGCGCGACATTGCCATTCAACTAATTGCCGGATAATAGATTACCTAAAATTGGAATTTGATGGTTCACTTAAATCTATTAGATCTATTTACATTTATTTATTAACACACAACATCCCCGGGAGGGGATGAAAGGGGTTACAAATCAGATATTAGTAAAAGAAAAATAACTACATAAAAAGTAAAGAAACAAAAAGCATAAAAAATAATGACAAAAATTTGTATACAAAGAATGTGTTACTGGCTTAGTTTATGTAGGTGCTGCTGTCTCATATAAAAACAGTTAGCAGATTTACTGTCGAATATTAGATCTAATAGGAAATATTATTAGAGCCATCTTTCAAGTTTCAATGCGGTTAGAGTATGGCATCTATGGTCACGATAATGTGGAAAATTTCTCCAAATGCAAGGTCCTGGTCGCTCAACTTTTCAATTTGTAAGCAAGATTTAAAAATGAACGCTGTTTTTCTTATAAAAATAGTGGTGTTCATGTTGAAAATATATATACAAATAAGCGTAATGGAAATTCGTGACCTATCGCGAATATCGTATAATGATCGAGAATAGTCGATAGTACATGACATACCACAACCTTTACCCTATAGATCCTTCTGAGGGTTATCAATGTAAACGCAAATACCTCCCATCAGTTTGTAACGAATAATGTTAAAAATCATTTCGTTGCATGGATACATTTAGGCCAAGCAGTAGAATGCCGCCAAATGTGAACCATTTGACGAATATTCGATATTACATATTGTGCGACACCATTTATCTCATTGATACGCGCGGTGATATTTATTCTATATCAGGGATTGACCATTAAACCTCGGTGGGTAGATTTTTGCCAAAAAAAATAGTGCACGGAAAGCAATGTCACCCTGAAAAGAAATCCAGCTCAAAACTGAAGAAAACAGAAATATTTGATGGACAAATAAAGAAAATTGTCTGAAAGCTATAATAATTTGCGTAGTTTTCCCACCATCTTGATCACTTCCCGGAATTCATAATGACCCACGGTTATTAGTAACCGTGAACGGCCAACCCCTAACAGAATTGTACTGTCTTAGCATGTTTCGCTCAATTTTGTACAATCAAAGTGGCGCGTTCCAGTGGCCTCCCAGGGCGGTTTCTATTCAAACCCGAGGAAACACGTGTATGTATACCATGTCATAAAAGCCATTTATTTGCAGTGTCTGATAATTTATGATATCATATTTTTTCTGTGGCTGCTTCTCCTATTTTTTGCTGTAAACATTGTCTCGCTAAGATCCAGCACTCGGGTTAACAGTACCGGGTACAATAGTACATACATGTAATTCTTTCAGACTTTTGCTCCTCACCAAAGTACGATATTAATACGCCGTGTGTAAGTGGAAGGAAACTTTATCCTTTTATGTACCCAAAATTAATACCCGCAATAAATTGGTTGAACTTCACGCGTGTTGCGAAAAAGTTACAGAGCGCGCGACACAACGAATAACATTCAGCAGGTTTATAACACAGAGAAAACGCGCTGGAGTAGCTCTGTTTCTGCTATTGGGAATCTACACAAGTCAGTGGTGTGTTTTTTTAAATCTTTTTCCAGGGTAGTTAATTTATTAACACGTTTTTAAAACAAGTTTGTGTACGTCACTTCCATCCGGGTTGCCCCTACTGGCAATTTTGAAGTCAACTCTACCTGACAAGTAGCAGTTCAGTATGATCTTTTAATTTATTTACGTGTTGTTTTCTTCTAAACATGTACTATAATTTAAACTGCACCTCATTTTGTTGTTTCAAAATTGACCACCCGGGCGAAATTAATTGATTTTCCTATCACAAGTTATTCTTACTGTTCAATTTCACAATGATGAAGACTCTGCAGTGTGCTTTGTTAAAACGCGAAATAGAAAGATTCCATTCAGATGAACTAAACAATTACATAAAAACATATGTGTATACTTAGTATGTAAGAGTTCGGAGTTCGTCGGGGAGGGCGCTGCAAGAACAACCAATCTGACATGACATAGCCATGCGTGATTCAGGGTCACCCAGAGGTTTCCCATTTGTGTACACAATTTAAGCGACGACTTACTCCAGTATGTTTAACAGACAAAAAGTGCCTATTTGCCTATTCGTGACGTGTATTCATATTTGTAGTTCAACACTCTCAAAGGGGAATACTAGTATAGTGTGGTATGCTGTACTTAGTGTAGATTATACACAATTCATTGATATGTATACGGTATTATTATGATACGGTATGCAGCGTCACCTGATTTGAAGTTACAAGCATTGGGAGTAAGAAACTCAATGATGTAGGTTCAGATAAGCCAGCGTGGATATATACGATTATTTATTATCTGTGTTTTATAGTCGCTTAGCTCATAGCTAAATTCGATTAATTTAAACCGAGTGAATATGCATATTGTAATTGAACACAATTAATATTTTATTCTCTACAGTATTATGCATAGTACTCTGAGAGTAGACTTGCTTGCAGTCTGTTGCGATTCCGATAGAAAATTCTTGAAAAATAAATATAAATTGCGTCAACGAGGGGGTGAACGCGAAAGTCATGTGACCGCGAAATCCCAGCAGACTTGCCATCAGTGTAAGCGCCCTCACATTACCGGCCAGAATCGGGCTTGTAAATTTACATATACGTCATACGGTGGGTGGAGCAGCCGAGCCACGGATCATAACAATAAATCGGTTTCCGGGGTCTCAGTTGATATGTTAATTAGCCTGACTTCTGATTGGTTGAAACATATTAGACATGTCAATCATTACAAGCGTCATTACAAGTGTCATCTTCGGAAACAATAGGTTTAGTAGAAAGATTATTTTGACTTGGTCGAAGCTCAGACTAGTAATACTATCTGAGGTCGAAGGTATATTTTTTTACTTTGCTGGCCTATGTTGGCTTTTAATTCTGCAACACATCACGGACAATCGATTACCTGCGAAGGGTGGATACCGCCCAGAACAATGCAGCGTTTCAAACGCAAATGGAGGAATCATAGTACACATTCATCAACAAAATAGTCGTCAGAGGTCAACTTCTCCACCATCTCTTGGACACTGCTGTCCACCACGGTTACTAAAAAAGATTTTTAGTAACCGTGTGTCCACATTACATAGATTTGTTTTAAATCCCAATCCAGTCTTGTGGAGAATATCTTTTTCTGTTGCGTTGGGTATTTTTTGATGCATTGCGATCCGACAGACACACAAAGTGTCCAGTCCTAGTATGAAGGAACAGTCATGAAAGTAATGTTTTAGTTTTTGACGTTTCCTGGGTCATCCGCTTTTCGCTTTTGTCTCATTTCTTACACCACGTGCAAAACATTCTGTTTCACCACATAATAGAGGCATACTATTATTTGCTTGTGACTGTTAATTCTTTACAACGTTTCTACACAGGTCGTGGATACGAATGCGATCCCCGATCCTAGTTACTCCAAAGCTGTTTAAATCACCGTCTGTCACGCACAGCACAGTGTCGGCCTCAACTTTTCTCGAGAATGAAAAGGAAAGTTCGTTCTCTAGGAAAACGACTCGTTTTCCACGATAAACTATCGTTTGTCCATAACATGTGTGAGATATAGCACGATTACCGAGGCGATAGCCATAATATCGACCGAGACCGAAGGGGGAGGTCGATATTACTAATTTAGTGACTCGAATTTTAATTATCATTTTAACGAACTTCGAATTACGGGAAATATACCACGTTAAACAAAACAACAATTCTATGTTGCCCATAACTCGAAGTTCGGTTAACTGATATATGCGGTTAATAGAGATACTAATGTAGACGTTTAACGAAAATGCAATTCTAAGTTGCCCGTAACTCGAAGTTCTGTTAATTGTTTATTGGACATCGAATGACAATTTGGGCGTGGTTTTATAAAAGTGGGCGTGGTTTCTTTTATATTTAACAACAATTTAGCATCTCACATAATAGTTGCAAGTGAAATTTATCTCAGATTGTTCGATGGTTTTAGAGTCACAATAAGTTATGTAATTGGAATTTGAGCGCTATGTCATATAAGCCTCAATTGAATAAATAATTTTGAAATTATCTAATAGTCGGTATAGGAGTTATGTTACTGAAACAAGTGTGTGGGGTTCACATGGTTCTTTAGATTTGTCACACTGAATGTAGACTAAAGTTTTCAATACAAAAAGACTCATGGAATGGAAAAGCTTGGCAACTATTGCTGATGAAGTCATTGAAAATGTAAAAGAATTTCAGAACGTAGACCATATGCAACTACAACAAATTTACTAAAAAAGTTGATGGGCAATGATATATTTTATTTTTGAAGAAAATTGTTAAAATACGGGTTAAAAAGGCATGCATACAATTTCAAAAGAAAATTCTCAGTAATTCTAGTGATCTTTGAAAACAAACGACCACCATTGATTTTAAATCAATACGAAGCCACTTATGAATTATATCTGATTAGCTATCAAATCCTAACAGACAGACCAATCATAAATTATATCTGATTAGCTATCAAATCCTAACAGACAGACCAATTATAAATTATATCTGATTAGCTATCAAATCCTAACAGACAGACCAATCATAAATTATATCTGATTAGCTATCAAATCCTAACAGACAGACCAATCATAAATTATATCTGATTAGCTATCACATCCTAACAGACAGACCAATCATAAATTATATCTGATTAGCTATCAAATCCTAACAGACAGACCAATCATAAATTATATCTGATTAGCTATCAAATCCTAACAGACAGACCAATCATAAATTATATCTGATTAGCTATCAAATCCTAACAGACAGACCAATCATAAATTATATCTGATTAGCTATCAAATCCTAACAGACAGACCAATCATAAATTATATCTGATTAGCTATCAAATCCTAACAGACAGACCAATCATAAATTATATCTGATTAGCTATCAAATCCTAACAGACAGACCAATCATAAATTATATCTGATTAGCTATCAAATCCTAACAGACAGACCAATCATAAATTATATCTGATTAGCTATCAAATCCTAACAGACAGACCAATCATAAATTATATCTGATTAGCTATCAAATCCTAACAGACAGACCAATCATAAATTATATCTGATTAGCTATCAAATCCTAACAGACAGACCAATCATAAATTATATCTGATTAGCTATCAAATCCTAACAGACAGACCAATCATAAATTATATCTGATTAGCTATCAAATCCTAACAGACAGACCAATCATAAATTATATCTGATTAGCTATCAAATCCTAACAGACAGACCAATCATAAATTATATCTGATTAGCTATCAAATCCTAACAGACAGACCAATCATAAATTATATCTGATTAGCTATCAAATCCTAACAGACAGACCAATCATAAATTATATCTGATTAGCTATCAAATCCTAACAGACAGACCAATCATAAATTATATCTGATTAGCTATCAAATCCTAACAGACAGACCAATCATAAATTATTACCAAACGCTTCAGCGTGGTATTAAGAGTTTGTTTTCAGGGGTGGGTGATACCAAGGTGGGAAATGGATGCACATATGGGGTTAATTCCTTGAATTGCAATATAGAGGGTTCAGGCTGAAATACAATATATAGTGTTTACATGTTTAGTCTGATGTTTCTGTGGTATTCTGCTGCTATAAGTAATGCACGATTTGTTCCGAAATTCAGTATATTGTGTGTATTCCAGGGTTATTCGTTTTTTGCTGAAAACACCCCTATTTTTTAGTGGCAGAGTTTGAATAGTCTCACTCCCACTGGGAAATCTGCATTGTTGCTTGAATGTGAGTTAATTAAACACATTTTCCAGACCGGCGAAAGAGTATGCAACAGCCAATTTTAACAGCCTGTCACGTGATTTTAGTCTGAATGTCAACATGAAGAGGCTAGTCCATTTTACGCAGGAGTAATTGGGAGTAGAATATGTGAGGGATAGTATCAACAGAGATGTGTATAGTGAAAAATAATATCTATCCTTCATTTACATCTCTGAGCATTTCTGTTTTAGTATATTGGTTTGAAAATGTTGAACTTGCATGATTTGCAATGTGTTTTTTTAATGGGACTCCCCTATTGATCGAATCCCGGGTTTGAACGAGAACGGCACACCACGTGATTCGTTTGAATACAATGCTGATGGCAAACATGCCGTGTTACTGCGGTACTCCACTGACGGGATGTCTTACTGCATGCTACAACTTCGCTTGTGATGTTGCTTGTTAGCCATGGATTACATGAATCTTGATTACCAGTCAAATGTTGCTCATTTGACGTTGGTAATCTTTATTTGGAACTGAGTAACTTCCTGGTACTTCGTACTATGATAAAAATCAGTCAACATACATCAAGTTCTCACAATCGTAGTATTCCATGTGATGTACACCTAATATGCCAAAAATGTTGCTGAACGATTTGAACTGAATAAAAATAGCAGACGAAAATTTGTTTACAAAATAAAAATACTTCGGTTGCCAATGAAAACCGGTAAAAAACAAGCAATATGTTTTCGGCTGTTATCATGGAAGGGACATGAACGTGAAGCTAACGTCTGTTTATAACTAAAACCGGGCACCTTATACGAGGTTTGCAAAATAACATGGCAGTCATTAGAAGTCACTTTATTTTATTGTTAGGACGTATTCAACCGTTAAATGTATAATTTCCAATCGTTTTGCGATAGTATTTTCTAGATTGGAAGCAGCATTTACATTTTATTCAAAGTTCAAAGCTGTGTTGGGATTCCGTTGACAGTGGTAACAATGTCGGCGCCGGTGATCTCTTACCAGTGCGCAACGTAGCCAAAATAAAAGGCATGATCATTTGGGCACTGCTATTACAAGACTTTGGCTGTTGCCATGGTAGCGGTGGGTCAGGATTGTTTTTCCAATTAGTACGACCTGCCTGTCAAGTATGAACCGTGACAAAATCAGCCAAGCCAAAAAAAAAATCACAGAAGAGTTAAAAAGCCATTCCTGCTGAACAGTTACTTTAACTTCGGGGTCAACTTTCTCATTAATGAAAAAAGATATCAAAAATTCAAATAGTAACTTTTTGCCCACACTCCAGCCGAGGACAATGAGCTATGTCTGAGGTGTTGTATCACAGGGAGTTGGACAAACTTGTGTATTTTAATAAATTATTGAATAATAAAATGTTATATAACTTTTCTTTTACCCCCTCCCCTTCCTGGTATCTATTTCAAGTATTTTTGTCAGGTTCAAATCGTTCACCAGCATTTTTGGCATGTTAGATGTACATCACATAGAATACTAGGATTGGGAGAACTTAATGTTTGTTGACCACCTGGAATCTGAGTTTTATAAATCTTGAAGGGCTCTCGGAAGATCCACCCGCTGCCTGGACCCGCAGTAAAATCTCCGCAACCATCAACATCGATATACCATGAGGTTTCTGCTGGCGACGTTGCGGCGTTACTCAGTTCCAAATAAAGATTACCAACGCCAAATTAGCAAAATTTAACCTGTAACCAAGACTCAGTCTATCCACGACAAGCAAGCAACATCACAAACGAGGTTGTAGTGTGCAGCTCACGAGTCAGCGACGACCGATTTCAACGAAAGTCATTCCGTCAGTGGAGTACCGCAGTTGCACGGCATGTTTGCCAATGTACAGATCTGTGGAGGAACTTTTAACTTCAACATCAACCGTGTATCGTAGTCGCCCAGTTTAAGTTCTGGTTCTGTCGTGGTCCCAACTAAAGGGCGACAGTCGTCGTGTCGCGTCCTGTTCGATATGGGACTCACAGCGACGTATACAACGCGTGTAAAATACATTGTTTATTTACATGAAATTCGAACACGCGCTGTGCTACGACCACCGCGCTTAAACATCCACGAGTTATTTATTCGGACAATGACTTAAATTAGACGTCTGATTATTTTATTTTCACACGTACAGCGACACGCGTTCTACACTGACAAGCGTTGCTAGGTCGCAGCACTGTCTTGGAGCATATTAATGGGCAATTGGGTTCCCCGATCTAAATTTCTATCCCGGTTTGTTGCACGTTCTTTTTTTAATATGAAATAATCAAATATGGGACATGTGTATAATAACAACCCCACACCCTCCCCGTGGCTTCGCTCGTGAAAGTACGGCAGCAGGATACACCGCATCACTCGTGAAAATAACTTCCATACGCAATGAAAGCCACGGGGAGGGTATCTGTCATAATACTTCATTATCACTGAAAACATTTTTCCCCTGAAATAAATTCCAGTGAATATGCCATTTCCCTCATACTATATTGAGACACAGCGCAGTGAAAATTAGATTCACATGTAATGCTTGAAAACATGTCAGCAAAAATAAATTAAGTGAAATTCTACGTGACTTCATAATAGTTGGAAATGAACACATTACACCCGACCCTACCACTCCATATACAATGTAAACTACACCCCAAAACATCCTTTCACCCACAGTTACTACCGTGTTTCACCAGTGTATTCTATTTGACGTCAGGAGAAATTGAAATAAACAAATTAATTATAATTTCAGCCTCTAGTTGACCACTGATTAAATAAACTACCTCGTCTTTATGTCAACTTGCAGTTATTCGTTGCCTACATCAGTGACTTCAAAATATATGTTTCAATCCCAGGAATTTCACTCGCTGTTAATTGCATGGGAGTGGCACTCTTTAATGAATTTCTATTGTCATGTCAATTTCTTGCGATTACTCGAACATTAAGCTGTAACCACATACCGCCTAGGTGCTGTAATTAAATCCTGGTGTAAGCACCATATGAACTATGAACAATGCATGTGAAGCCAGCTGTGGGGTATATTCAATCCTATAGATTTCTCATTGTTTGGTAACTATTTGCTGCAAATGCAACAAAAATCAATATAAAAAATATTACCCACACAGTATTCTACAGGTTACTTGTATCTGATTAGCTATCAAATCCTAACAGACAGACCAATCATAAATTTGTTAGATTTCTTTTTGACGAATAAAATTCTTAAGTTTAAATGCTGACCCTAAGCAAACTAAACGGAATACACAAAACAGATGAGCTTTCAATATTTCATATCGAGAAATATTCCTTGCCATGTAACAAATTAATTGCTAAATATTGAGAATAAACTGACTGCTGAATGGATAACGTAAACATCTGGCCATATTTATCGATATAAATGATTTGACATAACGTGCCATGTCACCAACAATCAACTTGATTCAGTAACGAAAAAATATCTCTATGAAAGTTCTATGAACCATATTATTCGCAATAATAAGCCTGTCATGTGTGGAAAAGCATATAACAACAACGTCTTTGGGTGTAACATTGGTAAAACATGAAGATTGACCCTGGAATGTGGTTAACAAGTTAGACAAGGTTCTTGTATATTATAGTGAATATATTTTTTACATCAATGAATCATGGGCGAATACTGCGACCAAGTACGTCTATTATCATGTTGAGACTTGGATAAACAATCGGTAGTCACCAAGGAGTAGATATTATAATCAAAGTTGGAAGTGCGCCCTCCAACATCAACAAACTACAATGTATTTATATTGTCTGCAATTTTGGTTAATATTGCGCAAATGTTTTGCGCGATGTCGAGGGTGTACGACTCGATTGTTATAAGATTCACGCATTTCAACGAAGCGTGAATGAAATATTCAATTTACGGACACTCACATACCGAATATCGAGTCCGTAAGAAAAATGAATAATACGGCATGGAAAGCATTATTATAAGCCCGATTACCATATAAATCAAACTAAATTGAAATAAATACCACCAAATAGCAAGCACGTTTATTTTCTGTACCAGAAGTGAGGTGATGTGCCTAATTTTGTAATAAACTTACCCACTGCTTTCCACCGTTAGAAATTCCATTGAAAAGAACTCACCTTTTTGCGAAGTGACTATTAATCGGACAAGTATTATACGAGAATTCAAACGAGTGTATAAATCTCACGCAGGATGGTTAAGATAAGGTAAAACTAACCATTACTTCATGAATGCAGTCCAACAACATGTCGATATTCCCAGAGTACACTTCGCCTATTAAACGTAATTTTCATCGTGCAAAAAACAGGACATTGTTGCAATGTAGTATGTAGAAGTTATATTGGTTTTCAAATTTTTGTTGACTTTCCAGCTAATTTCCCTCACATTGCAACTCATTTTTCGTCTTTCAAGACAGCTTTATTTTAATTTCCAGAGTACTACCGCAACGTATTTTTCGACTTTCCATCCAACATTTGTGACTTTCCATCCAACATTTGTGACTTTCCATCCAACATTTGTGACTTGCCATCCAACATTTGTGACTTTCCTTCAAACTTTTGTGACTTTCCATCCAACATTTGTGACTTTCCATCTAACATTTGTGACTTTCCATCCAACATTTGTGACTTTCCATCCAACATTTGTGATTTTCCATCCAACATTTGTGACTTTCCATCCAACATTTGTGACTTTCCATCCAACATTTGTGACTTTTCATCCAACATTTGTGACTTTCCATCCAACATTTGTGACTTTTCATCCAACATTTGTCATTTTCCATCCAACATTTGTGACTTTTCATCCAACATTTGTCATTTTCCATTCAACATTTGTGACTTTCCATCAAACATTGTGACTTTCCATCTAACATTTGTGACTTTCCATCTAACATTTGTGACTTTCCATCCAACATTTGTGACTTTCCATCCAACATTTGTGACTTTCCATCCAACATTTGTGACTTTCCATCCAACATTTGTGACTTTCCATCTAACATTTGTGACTTTCCATCCAACATTTGTGACTTTCCATCCAACATTTGTGACTTTCCATCTAACATTGTGACTTTCCATCTAACATTTGTGACTTTCCATCTAACATTTGTGACTTTCCATCCAACATTTGTGACTTTCCATCCAACATTTGTGACTTTTCATCCAACACTTGTCATTTTCCATCCAACATTTGTGACTTTCCATCTAACATTTGTGACTTTCCATCCAACATTTGTGACTTTCCATCCAACATTTGTGACTTTCCATCCAACATTTGTGACTTTTCATCTAACATTTGTGACTTTCCATCTAACATTTGTGACTTTCCATCCAACATTTGTGACTTTCCATCCAACATTTGTGACTTTTCATCCAACATTTGTCATTTTCCATCCAACATTTGTGACTTTCCATCCAACATTTGTGACTTTCCACCCAACATTTGTCATTTTCCATCCAACATTTGTGACTTTTCATCCAACATTTGTCATTTTCCATCCAACATTTGTGACTTTCCATCCAACATTTGTGACTTTCCATCCAACATTTGTGACTTTCCATCTAACATTTGTGACTTTCCATCTAACATTTGCAACTTTCCATCTAACATTTGTGACTTTCCATCTAACATTTGTGACTTTCCATCCAACATTTGTGACTTTCCATCCAACATTTGTGACTTTCCATCCAACATTTGTGACTTTTCATCTAACATTTGTGACTTTCCATCTAACATTTGTGACTTTCCATCCAACATTTGTGACTTTCCATCCAACATTTGTGACTTTTCATCCAACATTTGTCATTTTCCATCCAACATTTGTGACTTTCCATCCAACATTTGTGACTTTCCACCCAACATTTGTCATTTTCCATCCAACATTTGTGACTTTTCATCCAACATTTGTCATTTTCCATCCAACATTTGTGACTTTCCATCCAACATTTGTGACTTTCCATCCAACATTTGTGACTTTCCATCTAACATTTGTGACTTTCCATCTAACATTTGCAACTTTCCATCTAACATTTGTGACTTTCCATCCAACATTTGTGACTTTCCATCCAACATTTGTGACTTTTCATCCAACATTTGTGACTTTCCATCCAACATTTGTGACTTTTCATCCAACATTTGTCATTTTCCATCCAACATTTGTGACTTTTCATCCAACATTTGTCATTTTCCATCCAACATTTGTGACTTTCCATCAAACATTGTGACTTTCCATCCAACATTTGTGACTTTCCATCTAACATTTGTGACTTTCCATCTAACATTTGTGACTTTCCATCCAACATTTGTGACTTTCCATCCAACATTTGTGACTTTCCATCCAACATTTGTGACTTTCCATCCAACATTTGTGACTTTCCATCTAACATTTGTGACTTTCCATCCAACATTTGTGACTTTCCATCCAACATTTGTGACTTTCCATCTAACATTGTGACTTTCCATCTAACATTTGTGACTTTCCATCTAACATTTGTGACTTTCCATCCAACATTTGTGACTTTTCATCCAACATTTGTCATTTTCCATCCAACATTTGTGACTTTCCATCTAACATTTGTGACTTTCCATCCAACATTTGTGACTTTCCATCCAACATTTGTGACTTTCCATCCAACATTTGTGACTTTCCATCCAACATTTGTGACTTTTCATCTAACATTTGTGACTTTCCATCTAACATTTGTGACTTTCCATCCAACATTTGTGACTTTCCATCCAACATTTGTGACTTTTCATCCAACATTTGTCATTTTCCATCCAACATTTGTGACTTTCCATCCAACATTTGTGACTTTCCACCCAACATTTGTCATTTTCCATCCAACATTTGTGACTTTTCATCCAACATTTGTCATTTTCCATCCAACATTTGTGACTTTCCATCCAACATTTGTGACTTTCCATCCAACATTTGTGACTTTCCATCTAACATTTGTGACTTTCCATCTAACATTTGCGACTTTCCATCTAACATTTGTGACTTTCCATCTAACATTTGTGACTTTCCATCCAACATTTGTGACTTTCCATCCAACATTTGTGACTTTCCATCCAACATTTGTGACTTTCCATCCAACATTTGTGACTTTTCATCCAACATTTGTGACTTTCCATCCAACATTTGTGACTTTCCATCCAACATTTGTGACTTTCCATCCAACATTTGTGACTTTCCATCCAACATTTGTGACTTTCCATCCAACATTTGTGACTTTTCATCCAACATTTGTGACTTTCCATCCAACATTTGTGACTTTTCATCCAACATTTGTCATTTTCCATCCAACATTTGTGACTTTCCATCCAACATTTGTGACTTTCCATCCAACATTTGTGACTTTCCATCTAACATTTGTGACTTTCCATCCAACATTTGTGACTTTCCATCCAACATTTGTGACTTTCCATCCAACATCTGTGACTTTCCATCCAACATTTGTGACTTTCCATCCAACATTTGTGACTTTCCATCTAACATTTGTGACTTTCCATCCAACATTTGTGACTTTCCATCCAACATTTGTGACTTTCCATCTAACATTGTGACTTTCCATCTAACATTTGTGACTTTCCATCTAACATTTGTGACTTTCCATCCAACATTTGTGACTTTCCATCCAACATTTGTGACTTTCCATCCAACATTTGTGACTTTCCATCTAACATTTGTGACTTTCCATCCAACATTTGTGACTTTTCATCCAACATTTGTCATTTTCCATCCAACATTTGTGACTTTCCATCCAACATTTGTGACTTTCCATCCAACATTTGTGACTTTCCATCCAACATTTGTGACTTTCCATCCAACATTTGTGACTTTTCATCTAACATTTGTGACTTTCCATATAACATTTGTGACTTTCCATCCAACATTTGTGACTTTCCATCCAACCTTTGTGACTTTTCATCCAACATTTGTCATTTTCCATCCAACATTTGTGACTTTCCATCCAACATTTGTCATTTTCCATCCAACATTTGTCATTTTCCATCCAACATTTGTGACTTTCCATCCAACATTTGTCATTTTCCATCCAACATTTGTCATTTTCCATCCAACATTTGTGACTTTTCATCCAACATTGTCATTTTCCATCCAACATTTGTGACTTTCCATCCAACATTTGTGACTTTCCATCCAACATTTGTGACTTTCCATCCAACATTTGTGACTTTCCATCCAACATTTGTGACTTTTCATCCAATATTTGTGACTTTCCATCCAACATTTGTGACTTTTCATCCAACATTTGTCATTTTCCATCCAACATTTGTGACTTTCCATCCAACATTTGTGACTTTCCACCCAACATTTGTCATTTTCCATCCAACATTTGTGACTTTTCATCCAACACTTGTCATTTTCCATCCAACATTTGTGACTTTCCATCCAACATTTGTGACTTTCCATCCAACATTTGTGACTTTCCATCTAACATTTGTGACTTTCCATCTAACATTTGTGACTTTCCATCTAACATTTGTGACTTTCCATCCAACATTTGTGACTTTCCATCCAACATTTGTGACTTTCCATCCAACATTTGTGACTTTCCATCCAACATTTGTGACTTTTCATCCAACATTTGTGACTTTCCATCCAACATTTGTGACTTTTCATCCAACATTTGTCATTTTCCATCCAACATTTGTGACTTTCCATCCAACATTTGTGACTTTCCACCCAACATTTGTCATTTTCCATCCAACATTTGTGACTTTTCATCCAACATTTGTCATTTTCCATCCAACATTTGTGACTTTCCATCTAACATTTGTGACTTTCCATCCAACATTTGTGACTTTCCATCTAACATTTGTGACTTTTCATCCAACATTTGTGACTTTCCATCCAACATTTGTGACTTTTCATCCAACATTTGTCATTTTCCATCCAACATTTGTGACTTTCCATCCAACATTTGTGACTTTCTATCCAACATTTGTCATTTTCCATCCAACATTTGTCATTTTCCATCCAACATTTGTGACTTTTCATCCAACATTTGTCATTTTCCATCCAACATTTGTGACTTTCCATCTAACATTTGTGACTTTCCATCTAACATTTGTGACTTTCCATCTAACATTTGTGACTTTCCATCCAACATTTGTGACTTTCCATCCAACATTTGTGACTTTCCATCCAACATTTGTGACTTTTCATCCAACATTTGTGACTTTCCATCCAACATTTGTGACTTTTCATCCAACATTTGTCATTTTCCATCCAACATTTGTGACTTTCCATCCAACATTTGTGACTCTCCATCCAACATTTGTCATTTTCCATCCAACATTTGTGACTTTTCATCCAACATTTGTCATTTTCCATCCAACATTTGTGACTTTCCATCCAACATTTGTGACTTTCCATCTAACATTTGTGACTTTCCATCCAACATTTGTGACTTTCCATCCAACATTTGTGACTTTCCATCCAACATTTGTGACTTTTCATCCAACATTTGTGACTTTCCATCCAACATTTGTGACTTTTCATCCAACATTTGTCATTTTCCATCCAACATTTGTGACTTTCCATCCAACATTTGTGACTCTCCATCCAACATTTGTCATTTTCCATCCAACATTTGTGACTTTTCATCCAACATTTGTCATTTTCCATCCAACATTTGTGACTTTCCATCCAACATTTGTGACTTTCCATCCAACACTTGTGACTTTCCAGCGTTTTCAGAAAACGTTTTTCATAATTAAATCTAACTATTGCAACTTTAGAGTCTATTTTCGACATTCCATGCACAATTTACAACATTCAAACCAATTCTTATGCATTTTAATTTGCAGAATATCAATAAAAATCTGACATAATTATACTAAATATGTTTGACGTTTAAAGTTAGATTTACTCTCTAGCACGGTAATCAAAGTTTCAATTCTACTATCAAAATGCTAAATTGATGTTCTGGCTATAAATATGTTAGGCTTTATTCGTTATTTTTGATATCTAAACTATTCTGGTACGCTTTATATTTGGTGCAACTGTTCTATATTAGTGCACATTGCAGCCGAAGTCATCCCCGTGCCACGGACCATACAGCATAAAAGTTATTTATAACTGTTTTCATTAATCATTTAATATTTTGTATTATCCAATTCGCTCGAGATCTAGCATTATTGCCTCGTCAAACTTATGTGTAATTGCTGACTAGGATTTGCATCATGGTGGTCAAATAACCTGAACAAAAATAGAAATAACTTCAAATTATTTCATGCATGTTTTGGTGATTTAAAAACAAAAAAAGACAAACACAAATTATCAAACGCAATCTTAATCGAAGTAGGCATCGATATTTGTCACTTGGTGGCGATATTTACAATATAATATATTGTGATCCTCAATACTAAATCATTGTACCCTAATTTAGAAATAAAGCAAATTTGCAATCTAAGTATAACACTCTTTACATAACTGTCCCTTCTACATTGCAAGGCATAAATACGTAGGTGTTTTGGAAGCATGGTAAGGGCTATAACTTGTCAAACTTAATCAAAGTATTCATCAATTGTTGACACTTGGTGGCGCTATTTACAAATTTGGCAGACGTGGAAGGCAACATCCTGATAAATACAATAACAATATACACATATATTATTACTCCGACGTGATGTCCATTTGCATCTATAATTGAACCTATATATTTATTTGAAAACATATCACAGATTACGCAGAACATTTTGGAAAGATGGCGACCAGTAACTATATACAGTTCTTTTCTGGTATTTTGGGAAATTTAATTCAAAACAAAATGAATCACTTTTTTGTCCCGGCTGTTATCGCGGAGATTCAATAAAAACAAAACGATTAAATGTACTTTTAAATAAACATTTCTTGTTCTAAGATTCTAAACTACAAGAAAGGTTTATCAGTACACACGGGACAGACGTGATATGGAGCAACGTACTTAACAGACCTCTGACAGACCTGTATGTTCATCCAAATTTAACAATACTTTTACTAGTAGTGATTAACAATGAATTACATTTTCATTCACAAATTTAGTTGATTATCGTTTTATATTCACCTGTCAAATCAGTTTGAAGTGATCAACACTTTCCTGCATTACAATTTTCGTATTTCTTTCAAAAAAGGCATTACTATCAGTATAATAATAATAATAATAATAATAATAATAATAATAATAATAATAATAATAATAATAATAATAATAATAATAATAATAATAATAATAATAATAATATTTATTTAAGAAAAATATATATATGTAGTGGGTAAAAAGGAAATCAGAAAATAGCTTACTGCTAGTCTAGTCTGATTTCCTATATACATTGGAAGTAAATTATAATGTATATAGTAGAGGGCCAAAAATAAGTATATTAATATGAAGATTAACCATAGACCCTCTAAAAGAGGGTCTATGGATTAACTAACCAAATTAATAAATAACTAAACAAACGAATATGAAAATTAATACAAATCGGTGATTAATAGACATATAGCTTATTAATCAATAAATGAACAAATATGTCTGTATGGCATCGCGCTTTGCCAACACCACCACTAGCATCAAACACCGCAGGGCAACCGTGAAAGTGGTACCGCCAAAACCAACCTGATGCCATACAGAACTTTGAAGAAAATAAGTTTTGGAAAAAAAATCAGGTTAAAAAAATGAATAAATAAACAACGTGGCAAACAAAATCACATGTGTCTAGTTTTCTGCCAATAATAATTGTTTAATCATATTTTTGAACGAGCTGCGTGAGATAATTGACCTGATTGTAGCCGGGATATTATTCCATATTTTTGCACCTGAGTATGTCATCGAAAACTGGCCAAATGTTGTACGGGTATATCCAACAAAAATATTTTGATTGTGGAGTTGTCTGGTTTGATATGAATGATGGATAGGTTTGAAAGAGTCATTAATATTATGGGCAGAATTATGGTGGATTAAATCATGGATGAAAGTACAGGTGACTAATTTGTGCATTTTATAGATATCAAGGATGTTTAATTTTTTGAATAAAGGGGTCGAGTATCCAGTGAACGAACCAAACGTCATTGCGCGAACTAACATTTTCTGGGTCAAATAAATGGCATTTAAATGTGAGTGAAATGAGTTGGAGTCGTCAGCAAAGAGGCGAAAATTAAAATAATTAGTCGAATTGGGAAGATCATTTATATAGAGTAAAAATAATGTTGGGCCTAGAACAGAACCTTGGGGTACCCCGTAATTAATGCTTGTTTTAGATGATGATATTCCATTGCAATGTACATATTGGAACCTGTTATGAAGATAATCTTTGACCCATTGAAGTGAGAGCCTCCAGGCCCGTAGCCAACACTTTTGAATAGGGGGTTCGAAAACAAAAATAATATATTTGACGTGAAACGTGTGAATTTTATTATATTAAAAAAGTGTCTTTGATCTCTGTTACAGGCATTTTTATATTCTCGGTTTTAAATTCAATTGGTTTACTTTGTGTTACGTTGGTAAGTTATTTCACATAACATCATTGAACTATTTTACCATATGATTTTAGAGAAGGGGTCCTGAGCCATTCCCCACCCACAGACAAACGCACCCACACCCTAGATCCACTACGGCAAAATGTTGTACACAAAAAAGACAAGACTATACGTATCTTAGCATTATTGTCTAAGCATTTTAAGGTTGAATGCTACTCACGAGTTTTTTCGCTCTTCGCAGATGTTAGCGCACATAAAAGTGACACGATTTCATGTCGAAATCTGTCTACAATTATTCATTTTAGTATTAGTCAATTTTGTATTATGTAATTTTATTTCTGTACAGGGCCTCAGCCCATCGTAGACAATGTAATGAGTATAAAAGTGCATAGCACGTTTTAAAAACAATACAACATCCATATAAACATATGGTACTAAGTTAAGCTGGATTAATATTCATCTCGTCGCTCGAAAACTTTTAAAAGACACAGAGCTAGTTGATAAATGGTGTGGCAGTTTGTGTAGCGACGAAGTAAGCCCAGACTGTCAGTATTTGAAAAATTGCATATTGCATTATTTGACAAAAGATCAACCCTTAGATCATTTAAAATGGACATATAAAAACAAAGTGAATTTCATTTTCTACCATGCTAAATTCAAGCATATCACTGCAAAAACTAAACATTTATTGATCTAACTATATTTTTGTGTGTCTACCTAATTCAACATTGTTTATGGTCAAAACAGCGAAAACTCGTCAGTATATATTTTAGTCTATAATTGCTTGCCAATAAATCTCCCAGGTTTTAATACTACTTTGATTTTTCCGAAAGTGCACAGCCTGATGATTGTGAAATTGAGGCATGCCATTCTTGCTGACAAATTGTTTTTATTCTTTGAGTAAATATCTCTAAGAAATGTGCAGTATCTCCAACTTGTTTTTCAAACCAGACAATGCCGAAACCATATTTGAACAGGCGATTTTTATGTGGGTATCCCAAGTAAGTCTGCCGGTTTTGTCTAATCGTTTAAGCATGATATAACATGTTTTGGGGTTCCAGCTATTTTTTACTTCAACTAATTTTAACCAATATGAGATACAACGCTTAAAATAACTACAGCATAATGGCAGCCTTCCACATTCATCCAACATCGCTACATTGTTAGTACAACTATTCACGCTAAGTAGATATCTGCAAAATGTTGTCTGTACCCTCTCGATTTCCGAATTTGTGTACCCCTATATCGCTACCATAAGAAATAGTTGGCACAATGATTGCATCAAACAAATTAAATGCACTAACCAATGGCATACCATATATGTTTCTTACAGTATGTAAATGTTTTGGTTCATTGTAAATCTGTTTTTAGAGGGCGGTAAAATAATATACATATAGTGGCAGTTTAGCAGCAGTCTCAATGGACTTCAATGACTACATCTCCTTTTTATGAACCCACTAAAAATATAGTAAATTTTCTAAGACATCAAAACAAAAAACGTGTAAAAAAATATGTTTGAAAAATATGATTCGTCGCATAGTTTCAGTGCTGAAGCAACACAGTGGGGTAAATTGTTGGCTGCAAGGAGCTCTTCGACCTATACAACTCGTGATGATAAATCTTCGGCATTTTTTTAATGATCTGTTAAATCCGTAGCTATACACTATTGCCCAATAACACAGGCTACACGTACTAATACAATAAGTTGACTACATTTGGCTGATACACTTGCAACAAAAAGTATATATGCCATCATTTAAAAATACAAAACTAATGAACCAAACTAGGAAAGTACAGTGTCGTGTTGTGTCAATCCCGCTCGACACTTTACTAACTGGGCGAACACTCGCACAAGACAAACGGCCCTATTCAGGACCACCACATCATTCAGAGAATGACTACCATTACATTATTTTTTAATATTTAACATCAGCTGCTGAATCTGATAGTTACCTCAATGAGTCAAGTGATTTAAACGATGATAATTATTTTAATTAATACTGTTTGTTTATTATGTTTTAATCTACGATAATAAATCTATTCACTTCCAAAATTTAGGGGGTTCGACCGAACCCCCCGAACCTCCCCAAACTACGGGCCTGCTAAAGAACTGTATGCTAACAAGAAGACGGACACAGATAATAGAAGAAATACGCGAAGTTCTGACCGAGGACCTTGGACAGATGACGCGAGTGGACGCGGGGGACCAGAGAGTAACGCAACAGGCTGTAGAAGTAAATCAAGGAGTTGTAGGAGAGCTACAAAATCGTCCAGCATCCAACATGGGAATAGCACTGATCCCATTGAAGGGACACAATCAGAAAATGCGGCGAATTGGCTGCAAAAATTCATCGCATATGCAGATTTTAATCAATTGCCTAGTGTTAAGAGAAGTGAGGGATTTAGATAAACGAAATCAATTGACACCACAAGTAAGAAATGATTATGAAGCCTTAACAGCAGCCTTTGTCGCACATTTCGAAAAACGCCGACTTCGATTGGGTACTGGAACAAGAGCTGTCTGAGCGAAAACAGGGAAACGACGAATCTGTAAACACCATAAAATCATAAAACCGAATCATAAAACACCCGACGAAGAATTTCGTTACTTCCGTGCCGAACTATGAAATGACATTAAGGGCCAAGTAATAGCACACTGGCCGCAGATCATCGAAGAAGCCCGACAAAGAGCTAGACTGGGTGAAATCGTGTGCGACATGTAGAAAAAAGACGCAGAGAAGACAAATGCTGAATTATTAGCATCGAACTCAGCGTAAAAAGACTGACGCAAAAGACTGAACAGTTACTGCAGCAACGTCAACAACCACACTACGTGTACAATGGGGACTTCGGGGACAGGGGATGGACGAAAACCAAGTCGTTGGCGGGACGAAGCTGCATATCAGGGTAAGAAATTTAATTCAATATTAATTTGTAAAATCTGTAATAAGGAGTGTCATACTGCCGTTGGATGTTACCGCTGTAGAAATTTTGATGATATTACTTGTTATATTTGTGGGGAAAAGAGCCATATTGCCAACAATTGCAGGGGCAATGCACGGAGAAGGGATATTATTTGTTATAATTGTGAGAAAAGGACCATATTGCCAGAAATTGCAGGGGCAGTGCACGGACAAGGGATATTATTTGTTATAATTGTGGGGAACACGCAGGGAGAGAATTTAAACGTATTGCATTTAACCATTCATATTTTATATTATTGTGTTGCTTTTAGGTAAGCCTGCTTTGTTAGATTATCATCTGAGAGTTCCTTTATGTGCAGCCAGTATTTAATGATATGACGTAGCTCCGTCCCCGAGATCAGCGGAACATTAATGCGCACGCAATTTATCAGTGGCGGCGCTGTTAAATATTTTTTTACAACTCTCATGTACGCCGCTATTGATAACTCACAGCTATCTCTATTTATCTAATACGTGTCAAATCAGTAATGAAATTAAATATATTTAATACGCATATTATTTCTTAAATCTTTCAAAGTAGAATGTATCGCTGGTCCAACACTTTCGCCTAAAGCCCTTGGGTCAACCACCTGCTTCACCCTATAAGAACACTGCTGAGTCCCAGTACGGCCTGTAGACTTCATGTCCGATCCCATGAATGACAAGCCGAGAGGACTTTTGACTTGGTTCATACACTCGTTCTTAAACTGTTCGATTCACACGTAAAGTCGAGTCGAGGAATATATACTAGTACAAACAGAATTTGGTACATGAAACTGTGAACACATATGCTGTTCTCTGATTGGTCTGACTGTCAGGTGTTAGGGTTGGCTAGCCAATCAGGAACAAAAGTGTAAGTAGCTTCCCAATAACTCAAGGTCCGACCAGTTTGTGACATGCTATGGGAATGGATTGACTACAGTTAATTTCAAATTCACTAGAATATTGATTATTCGAGAATCAATTTCACCATAAATGTCGTTATGACCTTTGTACGACTGTAAACGCCAAGAGTGACATTTTCAAATTGCCGAGTACCCCAGGCGCTGGAGCTTGTAATGTTCCGGTAGGATAATGCTACTGGGCGGGCGGAACAATACAACCTCTAGCGCCTGGGGTAGGCGCCGAGAAGATGCAAAGCTAATTTTGTCCATTCGTATCCCCGGTTCGTATCATGTTGTGCCGGGTCAGTTTCACAGATATGTCGTGTATATTCCACGGCAAATGAATGATGGTAATTTGTCAGACTGATATCAAAAGCCTAAGTGATACCATGCACTTGCACTGTTTTACCAAACATACAACGAAAGTAACCACATCATCAGTATAGACTTTTGTTTCAGTTTATGTTCAAAATTTAATACAGTCGACTGTTGAACTTACGTGATATCTGAAAATAACACTGGATTGCGCTCCAGTGTTATTTTCAAATATCACTCAATTGCGCTTGAATGCAAATTTTGAATTAATTTTGAATGCGTTTTTTCTGTAATACTCACTGTCTACCGACTGTTGAGTTATCGCGGTGTCCAGTGACGTTGATAAAAGGGTTCAATGACCTCACAGTGATTGCCGCACTGCAGGAATACTAAATCTCGAGTGATAAGCGATAACGCAAAAGTGATGATGTACAAACTAAACTCTCCAGACCATGGATGAAAATTACTCTGAACTGAAATTTACATGTAATCCTAATACCGGCATATCGCGGACCCTATCTATCACCAGAGTCGATCTAGTATCTTTTCACCACTGTGCTTATATATAGCTGAAACTTGAAAACAGTTTGTAATTTAACATCACGTGTACTAGCCCTGCGTACAGTGCTGTATGTACGGGGACGCGTTAGGTTGATAGATGTCCTGCACCACAGCCCTGCGTTCCTCCTGTGATTTGTTAGTTTTGGCAGAACAGGGCACTCAGAAGAAGCAGCAATTGAGTGAATAGCGCCACCATGTGACTGCATTTGGTTGTCGTGACAGCCAATTCAGACCAAGCATTTATTTCTTTTACAACCATACAAGTAACAGTCATGGCTTATCAATCATATTGTAGAACCTAGTCTAGATATTATTGCCAAGAAAAGAACCTCTTTGCGTCAAAAATGAGGATCCCCATCTGGTGGCACATACCTGTATAGTTTTCAAATGGAAGTAACCCCCCTCCAGTAACCAAGAAGATACAATTTTTTGTTTAAGAATAAACATGGCAATTTCATTTCGACAAAATTCTTCAATCAACAGCTAAGTGACTACTGCTCATAGCCTACAAGTGGATTAACAGACTTTACTGCAGTTCAACTTCTTTCATCATCCAAAATTGCATTTTATACCGACCCATATGCCTTCAAAGTTAAAATTGGTTTTCTTTTAACTCAGGATATAGATGTTGAATATAACCTGTGTGTAAGGTTAAATTGTATACGCTATCCATTATGAAATGCATGTTCTCTGGGAATTGTGAATGAATCATTCAGCTCAGTTTTTCCCCATTTGCTGAACAATATTAATGAATTAGTGTTTCATTCCGACTACTTGTCTGTGTGTCCCCCCCCCACAAATAATATTTTCACTGGCATCTCTAATTTGCTCAATTTCATTTAGCAGAGAAATGACGAGTACTATTGTTATTCTACATGTTCACAAGTCATTGAAAATGACACAGTCCCGTTAAATTTTTGAAAGTTCTCTTTGTGCTAGTCATATTAAAGCAGAGGGGTTGTCGCGAGAGTGTCCTTGAAACTTGAGTTCCAAGTGGCGTATACAACAGATTGTTTATTTACATCAAAACACATGTTCCGTGTAGTAGTAATATGGGCAAAAATAAAAACAGGCGTTATTCGGCCATCCTTGACCAGATTTTGAAACAAATTGTTATGGACATGCATCCTAACATGTATAAAGTACATGTATGTGCCAAATTTGAATGAAAACTGACAGAGCATGTCCACGATACTGCATAAAAAAACAAAGACAAGATGCCTGCCAGTCGACCATCTTTGATCCAATTGCGAAAAAAATCGTCATAGACATGTACCGGTATCCTAACATGTATGATCCATGTACTATTTGAATGAAAACTGACAAAGCATGTCCAAAATACAACATTTTCAAAAAACAAGATGGCTGCCAGTCGGCCATTTTTAATCGAATCGCTAAACCACTGCATGTGCATATGTCCCACCATAAAGTACTAGGAACATGCAAAGAATGAACGGAATCGGTCCAAGGGATTCTGAGATATGACTCCGGACGGAGACCGAATTACAAGTCCCCGTTTTCGGACTTCGTCTGAACAGGGACTAAAAAGTACTTGCATGTAATTTAGTGGAAATTACTTATCAGCAAAAATAGCAAAATTAAACACCAGTGAATAATGCATTTTACACTACCTACTTGATGTGTAACAATGAATGGCTTCATGAAACAGCATAAAAACAAACTTGGTATGTTATTTTTTTTTTTTATTTTCAAAGTTGTCACAACGCAAGTTGATTCAATTTTAAACATTAGCATTGGACATTATTCTCCACAATTAAATCTGTAAGCAACAAACGTGGTCTTTTGTTCCAGAAAGACTTCCAACACTTGCATCCAAAATGGATGCACCTAAATTGCAATAAATAGTTTACAAATACAAAATGTTACAAAAGAAAATTCTGGAGACTTCCTGTCACATAGACCTTATCAATACAGCAGGTTGTCATATTCTGCAGTTACAATTTTAAACTGAATATTTACAATACATTTATTTAATATCCATTTCTGTACAGTTTTTAACGTCTTATTTGTAAAGATAAGCATATTCTGGTACTTCTTGCTACAATACTTGGTCCTGTGTGTACATCTAAGCACACGTTTCCTGAGATATGTGCTCCCTACTTTGTATAATGCAATCACCCTCACATTGGTGGAGGCGTACACAGAGGGAGGTAGAACTACCACAAGAAGGGGGCATCAATTCCCAATTGGTTACTATGGCTACAGAGGTACATTTGCAAAGTAACATAATTTAATCAATCAACAGAAAAGTAAATTTAAGAATCACTGAACAAGAATGTCGCAATTAGCACATTTAGCCAAGGGCAGATAAATTGCCACAACAGATGTCAATTGTAATGGGGGAAAGATACCATTCAAAATAAACCAATACAGAATAGGTTTGATTGTAAAAGATAGAGTACAACTTTCTAAAAATATACCACAAATGGTGATTTCAAAAATTCATAGGAAATAAAACATCAACTGACAATCATTATAAAAGATTCAACAACAAGACACCCCCCCCCCCAATTTTCGTTTTACACAACTAAGGTGAATAAATAGATAAATATTTGACAAACAACAAAATTTGTTATTTTCAATACCTGTATTATGATATAAAATTAGAAAGGTGTAAACACTGACTTGGTCAACTTTAACCTATTTATGCAAATGCAAAATGTACACATGTTTTTTGTGCGAAGTAACTTTTACGATTGTGAATTCCAGTAAACACTTTTCGAAATAATAAAATAAGGTAGTCATCAAAAGATTTGAAGAGTAAGTTGTATATGAGAACTGCCAATTCAATGCAACTATACCATAGTTTTTCCATTAGTCATATCGCTTCAATACAAGTGCATAAAACTCTAAAGCTTGTTGGTTAATATTAAGTCAATTACAGTTTTATAAAATATGGTCCCAATAATATTAATATAAATTAGCCAGCAGGCTTGCATTTTTACTGTATATTTAGGATAAAGTGTTTATTCCAATTATTCATCCCAGAGTGGTAAATAAAGTAAACTATGGACCTTAGCCAAAACAAACAGGTATTTAAACACTGCAAATTGATCTGACATGATGCATTGCCATGCAGATATAACAGTAAAATCCTTATGTTTTTTTAAAGGGTGATTTGGTGTATTGGCTTTCGTCTACACAACTTGAAGTACATACACATAATAGCTTCTAATTGCAAACACGCATTCATGTGGAGTAATTACGTAGAAGGGCGACAGCTTTGTTGCTCAGTGTCCGCATTGTTTAACTGTGTATTTTGCATGAAGACAAAATTCAGCAAATAAGTTAAATTTTGTAGAAGTAAAAATTTATCTGGGAACCTGGCACAGAGTGTCAGTAATGTATGTGAAATTTGGTCTTTTTGAATGGTGACAATTAAATGTTCTACAGTATTTGCATCTAACAAGTTAAAGTACAATAGTCATATCTTTGAAATTCACATCATCCCAGTTGTACATTTTCTTTTTTTTTTTTTTACAAATTCTGTATTTTCAACAAGTTGCTGCAGTCTGACACAGTAAAATCATTTAGACTGTGTTGTCTGTATTTATCACATCAAGGAAGATAAGAGTGAGTAAGCCTAGAAATCAATGCACAGATTTAACCAAGTGCAAAGTCTAGGGTTGTTGAAAAAACTGTAAATGTTTCAGGTAGCATATTGTTAATTGTAGATGTTGCTAATGAAGCAAACAGCCTATTTCTATTCCTGTAATGAGTTTGTCGACAGCTAAATTAAAGTACAGGACAACTTGCAAAAGTTTATTTTGAGTAAACAATATATTTGATACTGGTACATGTAACATAACTGTGGCATTCTTAGGTTTGGCTAATCTAAACATGTGGTGTTTTCACTCACTTTCTGCTTGAACAGAATGTAAGTTTAGAAATTTCAGCCATCACGGATGAACTGTCAATACTGATGTAATCATGGTCATCAAAGTCAATAGAAACCATGACGCCAAATGGAGAACAACTGATCACAAAGTCTGAGTATGCCAGTCATGACAACAAAAACTACAGCAATACAAGATGCAGACTCCCCAGTACCAACCTGCCATAATTCACTGCTTACAAGATGCAGACTCCCCAGTACCAGCCTGCCATAATTCACTGCTTACAAGATGCAGACTCCCCAGTACCAGCCTGCCATAATTCACTGCTTACAAGATGTAGACTCCCCAGTACCAGCCTGCCATAATTCACTGCTTACAAGTTTATAGACGACTTTTGTGTATAGTTTTTGTTCAATAAATCCCAAATTATACTTTTCCATACTTATATAAAGAGTAAATTTAATCTTAATTTTCATATATTACAATTAAAAAACAAACAAGGAAATGGGAACAGAGAAACCTCTGATTATCAGCTTGAGAAACCCTTCCAAAGTTGCAAGAAGTACCAGAATATGTTCCTTTCAAAAGTACAAGATGACGACACATTGGAGTTGAACACAATCTTTATACAACAAATCAAACCATCAACACCATGCAGTTCCAGATTTGTACAATATTCTTTGACACAATTCTTACAGAAGTCCAGCTTTGTTAACATATTAGTGTCCAGCTTTTAGTTCAGTCATGTCACTTCCATTACAACAGTTTTATCGTTCCCCAAAGTCAGAGGATTTTTGCTGTCGTGCGTCTCCCTGAAAAAGAAAAAAATCATAATATCAATTAAACTTCTTCTGTCGGTGGTTGTCTACATACATGCTGCTAATTCTATTGAAACGTTTTTTCATCATTATCAAATTATTTAAAGTATGAACAAGTCACGTCATGACATGACACATTAAACACATTTTGAATCAAAACTTGAAGTAAATGCATGTTTAAGTACAGTGCAACATAGTGTACAATGTAGTTGTAAAGTTTGTTTGCAATACATCATGTCAGAGACTTGGTTCGAGAACAGCAATCGTAATACAAAATCCAGCCATTTTTATCCAATCCATCCATACACAACCAAATCTGGTTACGGAATAGCAGAAATACATGATATTGATGAATTTTAAACATGAATCAGAATGGATATGCATATTTCTCTCAAAATGTATGCATAAAGTTTAAAGTTTGAATATGATTGACCAAGTATGTTAAGATACAGTTTAGGATGCATGCAGGCAAGCATAAATGGACAGACAGTCTGGGGTTAAATTCAACTTTTGTTCGAACAGGATCTTAAAATATATGTACTTGATGCTGTACACTCAAAATCAGAATATAACACTTTCTCAAATAACAAATTTGATTTTTCTAGTTGTACCATGTATATTTAAAATTATCTGGTGCAAATTATTGTACCTTGCTATACTGTTTGGTAACTTGAGTACTGTGCTGGTGGTCTGCGCAAGTGGTTTTGTTGCGGTTGTTGTAATCACAGTACCAATATTACCAACTGCTGCAGGATTTCTAACTTTTAATGAGTCCACTGTACTTGTTTGTGCCATACTCGTCAATGAAACAGAAAGTCCTGTACTAGACGTGAGAGATGCTGACGATGTTGATGTTGTGATTGGAAAATTTAATTGAAGAACAGTTGCAGCTGGAGCAAGGGAATGGCCAGGGGCAGTAACTGTAAGAAAGACAATGCATTCATTTAAATCATCAATCTGTCATCTGTATGTTGGAAAAACAAGCAACTTGGTGGTCAAAAGAGCTCTGCTGTCGTACAAAAACACTATGGTAGCGAAGTCAAGACAAAATTTGGTTAACCCACAAAAAAGTAGTTTGGTGGTGGCTAGTAAGAACATGTCAGTTTAACTTCATCAAACAAACGGTTCACAAAAATAAGTTTTTAGAAGTTCAAAGAAAAAGTTGAAAATAAGATTTCTTACTAAAATAGATAATTGAAGATATAGTCATGAAAGGAACAAATCAGACAGCGTTTCACTCAAGGTACCTACATATCAATTATCAAAGCAATTGAGCTGGTAGTTTTCAAGAAGAAGTTGAAAATGCAAATGTTTACTGACAAAGAACAAACAATTACCTATATGAACAGCCCTGCTGTCATGTATGACGACAACAGAACTAAAAAAAATACAACTATCGTACTAGTGATGTTTTAGGAAATATGAATGCATCAATCATGTACACAAAACATTACACACTAGTCACATATCAATATAATACAATTTGTTGACTACATTGTCATAAGAACTAACAATGCAAGAGTATACTAATAATTAACCTGCAGCCACCTTCTAAAGAGACCCTGATAGTATGGTAAAAGTAGACTGTAGGGGATACAGCAAACTGGGTGGACAACATACGACTATGATAATAGTACTGCCTGAGACAATAGGGGAATAAAATGGGACTATAAGCTTATTATAATAGTCAACTTGATACAATTAGGAATAGAATAATAAACTGAATGGAACTATCAATGACAAGTATGGTAATAGTAGACCAGAGCTATAGATTATTATAAATAGTAGACAAGGGATATAGATTATTATAAATTGTAAACCAGGGCTATAGATTATTATGATAATAGTAGACCAGGGCTATAGATTATTATGATAATAGTAGACCAGGGCTATAGATTATTATGATAATAGTAGACCAGGGCTATAGATTATTATGATAATAGTAGATCATGGCTATAGATTATTATGATAATAGTAGACCAGGGCTATAGATTATTATGATAATAGTAGACCAGGGCTATAGATTATTATGATAATAGTAGACCAGGGCTATAGATTATTATGATAATAGTAAACCAGGGCTATAGATTATTATGATAATAGTAAACCAGGGCTATAGATTATTATGATAATAGTAAACCAGGGCTATAGATTATTATGATAGTAGACCAGGGCTATAGATTATTATGATAATAGTCGACCAGGGCTATAGATTATTATGATAATAGTCGACCAGGGCTATAGATTATTATGATAATAGTAGACCAGGGCTATAGATTATTATGATAATAGTAGACCAGGGCTATAGATTATTATGACAATAGTAGACCATGGCTATAGATTATTATAATAATAGTAAACCATGGCTATAGATTATTATGATAATAGTAAACCAGGGCTATAGATTATTATAATAGTAGACCATGGCTATAGATTATTATGATAATAGTAGACCAGGGCTATAGATTATTATGATAATAGTAGACCAGGGCTATAGATTATTATGATAATAGTAGACCAGGGCTATAGATTATTATGATAATAGTAGATCATGGCTATAGATTATTATGATAATAGTAGACCAGGGCTATAGATTATTATGATAATAGTAGACCAGGGCTATAGATTATTATGATAATAGTAGACCAGGGCTATAGATTATTATGATAATAGTAAACCAGGGCTATAGATTATTATGATAATAGTAAACCAGGGCTATAGATTATTATGATAATAGTAAACCAGGGCTATAGATTATTATGATAGTAGACCAGGGCTATAGATTATTATGATAATAGTCGACCAGGGCTATAGATTATTATGATAATAGTCGACCAGGGCTATAGATTATTATGATAATAGTAGACCAGGGCTATAGATTATTATGATAATAGTAGACCAGGGCTATAGATTATTATGACAATAGTAGACCATGGCTATAGATTATTATAATAATAGTAAACCATGGCTATAGATTATTATGATAATAGTAAACCAGGGCTATAGATTATTATAATAGTAGACCATGGCTATAGATTATTATGATAATAGTAGACCAGGGCTATAGATTATTATGATAATAGTAGACCATGGCTATAGATTATTATGATAACAGTAAACCATGGCTATAGATTATTATGATAATAGTAAACCATGGCTATAGATTATTATGATAATAGTAAACCAGGGCTATAGATTATTATGATAATAGTAGACCATGGCTATAGATTATTATGATAATAGTAAACCATGGCTATAGATTATTATGATAATTGTAAACCAGGGCTATAGATTATTACGATAATAGTAGACCAGGGCTATAGATTATTATAAATAGTAGACCAGGGCTATAGATTATTATTATAATAGTAAACCAGGGCTATAGATTATTACGATAATAGTAAACCAGGGCTATAGATTATTATAAATAGTAGACCAGGGCTATAGATTATTACGATAATAGTAGACCAGGGCTATAGATTATTATTATTATAATAGTAAACCATGGCTATAGATTATTATTATTATAATAGTAAACCAGGGCTATAGATTATTATGATAATAGTAAACCAGGGCTATAGATTATTATGGTAATAGTAAACCAGGGCTATAGATTATTATAAATAGTAGACCAGGGCTATAGATTATTATGATAATAGTAGACCCGGGCTATAGATTATTATGATAATAGTAGACAAGGGCTATAGATTATTATGATAATAGTAGACCATGGCTATAGATTATTATGACAATAGTAGACCATGGCTATAGATTATTATAATAGTAAACCAGGGCTATAGATTATTATAATAGTAGAACAGGGTCATAGATTATTATGATAATAGTAGACCATGGCTATAGATTATTATGATAATAGTAAACCATGGCTATAGATTATTATGATAATAGTAGACCATGGCTATAGATTATTATAATAGTAGACCATGGCTATAGATTATTATAATAGTAGACCAGGGCTATAGATTATTATGATAATAGTAAAACATGGCTATAGATTATTATGATAATAGTAGACCATGGCTATAGATTATTATGATAATAGTAAACCAGGGCTATAGATTATTATTATAATAGTAAACCAGGGCTATAGATTATTATGATAATAGTAGACCATGGCTATAGATTATTATGATAATAGTAGACCATGGCTATAGATTATTATGATAATAGTAAACCAGGGCTATAGATTATTATGATAATAGTAAACCATGGCTATAGATTATTATGATAATAGTAGACCATGGCTATAGATTATTATGATAATAGTAGACCATGGCTATAGATTATTATGATAATAGTAGACCATGGCTATAGATTATTATGATAATAGTAAACCAGGGCTATAGATTATTATGATAATAGTAAACCAGGGCTATAGATTATTATGGTAATAGTAAACCAGGGCTATAGATTATTATAAATAGTAGACCAGGGCTATAGATTATTACGATAATAGTAGACCAGGGCTATAGATTATTATAAATAGTAGACCAGGGCTATAGATTATTATTATAATAGTAAACCAGGGCTATAGATTATTACGATAATAGTAGACCAGGGCTATAGATTATTATGATAATAGTAGACCAGGGCTATAGATTATTATGATAATAGTAAACCAGGGCTATAGATTATTATGGTAATAGTAAACCAGGGCTATAGATTATTATAAATAGTAGACCATGGCTATAGATTATTATGATAATAGTAGACCATGGCTATAGATTATTATGATAATAGTAGACCATGGCTATAGATTATTATGATAATAGTAAACCAGGGCTATAGATTATTATTATAATAGTAAACCAGGGCTATAGATTATTATGATAATAGTAGACCATGGCTATAGATTATTATAATAGTAGACCATGGCTATAGATTATTATGATAATAGTAGACCATGGCTATAGATTATTATGATAATAGTAAACCAGGGCTATAGATTATTATGATAATAGTAAACCATGGCTATAGATTATTATGATAATAGTAGACCATGGCTATAGATTATTATGATAATAGTAGACCATGGCTATAGATTATTATGATAATAGTAGACCATGGCTATAGATTATTATGATAATAGTAAACCAGGGCTATAGATTATTATGATAATAGTAAACCAGGGCTATAGATTATTATGGTAATAGTAAACCAGGGCTATAGATTATTATAAATAGTAGACCAGGGCTATAGATTATTACGATAATAGTAGACCAGGGCTATAGATTATTATAAATAGTAGACCAGGGCTATAGATTATTATTATAATAGTAAACCAGGGCTATAGATTATTACGATAATAGTAGACCAGGGCTATAGATTATTATGATAATAGTAGACCAGGGCTATAGATTATTATGATAATAGTAAACCAGGGCTATAGATTATTATGGTAATAGTAAACCAGGGCTATAGATTATTATAAATAGTAGACCAGGGCTATAGATTATTATGATAATAGTAGACCCGGGCTATAGATTATTATGATAATAGTAGACAAGGGCTATAGATTATTATGATAATAGTAGACCATGGCTATAGATTATTATGACAATAGTAGACCATGGCTATAGATTATTATAATAGTAAACCAGGGCTATAGATTATTATAATAGTAGAACAGGGTCATATATTATTATGATAATAGTAGACCATGGCTATAGATTATTATGATAATAGTAAACCAGGGCTATAGATTATTATGGTAATAGTAAACCAGGGCTATAGATTATTATAAATAGTAGACCCGGGCTATAGATTATTATGATAATAGTAGACAAGGGCTATAGATTATTATGATAATAGTAGACCATGGCTATAGATTATTATGACAATAGTAGACCATGGCTATAGATTATTATAATAGTAAACCAGGGCGTTAGATTATTATAATAGTAGAACAGGGTCATAGATTATTATGATAATAGTAGACCATGGCTATAGATTATTATGATAATAGTAGACCATGGCTATAGATTATTATGATAATAGTAGACCAGGGCTATAGATTATTATGATAATAGTAGACCAGGAATATAGATTATTATGATAATAGTAGACCAGGAATATAGATTATTATGATAATAGTAGACCAGGGCTATAGATTATGATAATAGTAGACCAGGGCTATAGATTATTATGATAATAGTAAACCAGGACTATAGATTATTATGATAATAGTAAACCAGGGCTATAGATTATTATGATAATAGTAAACCAGGGCTATAGATTATTATGATAATAGTAGACCATGGCTATAGATTATTATGATAATAGTAGACCAGGGCTATAGATTATTATGATAATAGTAGACCAGGGCTATAGATTATTATGATAATAGTAGATCATGGCTATAGATTATTATGATAATAGTAGATCATGGCTATAGATTATTATGATAATAGTAGACCAGGGCTATAAATTATTATGATAATAGTAGAACAGGGATATAGATAATTATGACAATAGTAGAACAGGGATATAGATGATTATTATAATAGTAGAACATGGATATAGATAAATATTATGATAGTAGAACAGGGATACAGGTGATTATTATGATAGTAGAACAGGGATACAGGTGATTATTATAATAGTAGAACAGAGATACAGGAGATTATTATAATAATAGCGAGGTATGTAAATGTTCGAAATGGACATAGTGCGAGTGGTTAGTGCTAGTACCACTAATCCGAAAAACTACGAGATCTAGTGCTAATATGGCACTAGATCTAGTGCTAAAATGTACATAGTGCGAGTGGCATTGATATCGCCTTGTCAATTGCGTCAAGATATCCCTAATTCTCTGAAAATAAATTAATATTTACGTACAATTGTTGTATCTTTCATTCATTGGAAATGTGCTACCGTGGGAAAATTGAGAATGTCATTGTCCACGTTTGTCGTAATAGACCTTTGGAACAACACGATCGGCTGGGAAACTAGCTGAAACAGTGAAACTGCAGGTCGAACGTCGCAATTTTTAAAAATTGTGAATAGATATACTGTATGAAATGGTATTGTGGGGAAGTTTGTGTTTTCAACTTTGGCGAATGGAAACTTTATGTAAATGGTGGAATTCAGCGTTGATTTTTTTTAAATCGCTGATGTGCCGTTTTATTTCTGGTTGGTGCCACACTTGCCACATGAAAATAGATCTTCGAAAATGAAATTATGATGCCTTATGTGAACTAAAAAAAATGGTATACTCCTAGTCTAAGTCCCGGGTCCCTGTAAAGCTCGGTGGATTTTGTGTGTGCTGCGACCTGTGAATGGGCATATACATATTCACGCAATTCTGTTGTTACATTGTATCATGGAGGAACTAACGGAATATGATGTAACCTCACCGATTTTTTGATTTTTTAACGTGGCCATATTATATATGTCTAGACACTTTCTCTGCAATAATATTTTTTAGGAGCCCTTAGGATTTTTTGTTGTAGACTCTCGAAATCTTGTTCTTGTTACAGTTGCTAATAATTAAAACATGTGACAAGTTCGTCTGTTGAATTTCCGGTTGTGAAATACGTATTTTAACCCTTCCCAGCTAAACAAATCCAGTGTATGGCCGCGTTAAAAAAAATGGGACCAAGAAATCGTCTAGGGCGATTTTTCGTCAGTTTTTAAATTTATTTTTTTAAATATTTTGTCGTAATTTATCGGACATTTCAATCGTTCCTGTCGCCTAAATCAGTCTATTCTCAGACTAGTAATACAAGTCTGAGGTCTATTTAAGTTTTTATTCAAGAGCGTATTTATTGTGACAAGCGTAAGCTCCGTTTGGACAAAGAGCTGTTATCAATGTAAACAATGTTAAATTATTCTTCTTATGCTAAGTTCATCTTTGAAAACATCTATTTTTTTATTTAAAAAAAATCCAAGCCAAAAGAGCGTACAACATCGGCAAATCTCTTCCGCGTTGCGTTCAATAACATTAACATATTTAAATGAGCTATGGTGATTTGAACGCGTCGGCATCATCCAGCATTTTGATTGGTTAATTAGCGATTTGACCTATTAGCTCAACTCATGCAAGAGAAATATGGCGGATACCCTGCCGCATCGATATTTTTTGTGCGTTATTATAATCACTACTGAGTAATAATCAACGTTTATGAAACGTGCATGTCCGGATTGAGCATCTGTGATCGCTTGCCGGGATCGCTTGCTGCTACGCAATGCAGTTGTGTTTGTTACCTTCCATGGTTTTTATTAGAAACGTTGTTTAAAATATACTTTTGTTACCAATAAAATAAAAACAAATGTATTTGAAAAATTACACTGGGCGACACTGTAATGACATTTCAGGTGGTGTACTTTTTAATTCAGCAAGAATTATTAATTATTGTTAATTCTGCAATAGTTTCTATCGTCTTGGGTGGCCCAACAGATGGCGTAGAAAGTCTGTGTAGTTGGATACAATGAAAATGTCCCCCAAAATATTTGATAATAATTTTTTGAAATTTTGAAACCCCAAATAAGCGCCCATCAGCCGTGAAATCCTCAGGGCGATTTTTCGGATGGGCGAATTTACGGCAGAATCTGGTATTATATAAAAACAGTATTATTATGGACATCTCCCGCATATTGCCGATGTTTTATACTGTTTGTAATTTGCATATGAAAGTGGTTGTTGATGTCATTTCTATTATTCGACGTCGTTGACAATGCGATAACAATGCCACTCGCACTGTGCACATTTTAGCACTAGATCTAGTGCCATTGTAGCGCTAGATCTAGCGCCATTTTCGCACTAGATCTAGTACTTTTTCGGATTAGTGCTACTAGCACTAACCACTCGCACTACGCCCATTTCGACACATTTACATACATGTAATAGTAGATGGGCACTAGATGGTTACACTAATAATAATAGCACAGCGACATAGATGATTATACATGTAGTAGATTCATTATAGTTGTCCAGGATGATAGATAATTATGATAAGAGACTAGGAACATAGATGAATAAGTAATAGTAGAACACTATTATAGATATTTTATTAATACATGTAGTTGAAAATGACTATAGATGATTATAAAAACAGTAGACCTGGATAGATGATTTACTGATAGTAGACAGACTAGATAACCTCAATAGTAGACTGGTAATTATAGATTATGATAATGACTGGGACTATGAATCATGATGGTAGCAGATTAGGACTACGGTATATATGATTATGATAATAGTAAACCAGGGCTATAGATGTTTCATTGATAGTTGACCAGCACTAAATGTAGTAGAGCGAGTGGCTATGATAATAGTAGACTTGGGATATAGACAATTATTATAATTGTAGATTAGGGCTATACATGATAATAGGACATGCATATACATTTAGATGATGATAGACTGGGGTTACAGGTTGTTATGATAATAGACAAACACTAGATACAAATAGCAGGCCAGCTATAGATTATGATGATGGTAGACCGGGCTACAGATAATTTATGATGAGCAGCTTAGGACTTTAGATGATTTTATTCACAGTAGGCCGAGACTATAGATTATATTAATGGCTGACTATATTATGATAAAGGTAGACAAGGGCTAAATATGATTATGATAATAGTGGTGTTGGGCTATATATTAATATGTTAATAGACTGGAATTATGACCATAGCAGATTGGGACTATAGATTATGATAAATGCATGGCCTAGGATATTATAAATAACTAATAACAAGCAGCCTGTCGGCTGAGATAGCTCCGCTGTTAGCAATGCACATTTCAATTAAAGAACAGAAGATATCATTAGAAAATGAACAATATGCATAGTATCAATGCAATGGGACTTGCTGTTTTCAACAAGAATTCAAAAATATAATTTTTAACCATAAATGATTGTGGTTTTTAACAAGAAGAAAATAACACTTTTTACCAAAAATGACAAAAATATTCACCAAAATTAGAAAATTAAAGATATCATCATGAAATGAACAAATTTGAGAGTGGTCCACATGTAGTACCTATATATGTAATATCAAAGCAATTAGACTTGAGATTTTTAACAAGAAGTCGAAAATATCACTTTTTACCAAAAATGACAAAAATATTCACCAAAATTAGAGAAATAAAGATATTACAAAATGAACAAATCTGAGAGAGATTCACATGTAGTACCTATATATGTAATATCAAAGCAATCGGACTTGCGGTTTTTAACAAGAAGTCAAAAATATCACTTTTTACCAAAAATTACAAAAATATTCACAAAAATTAGAGAATTGAAGATATCATCATGAAATGAACAAATCTAAGAGAGATCTACCCCAGGTACATACACACCAAGTATCAAAGCATTCAGGCTTGTAGTTTTCAAGAAGAAGTCGAAAAAGTAAAACATTGACACGGACGCCGACGGACAATCACTCATATGATAAGCTCTGCTCGACAAAGTCGACAGCGGAGCTAAAAAGATGCCTGCCAGTCGACCATCTTTGATCCAATTGCGAAATAAATCGTATATATTCGTGTATATAATCTATGTACCAAGTTTAAATAAATGACAACTGACAAAGCATGTCCAAAATACAACATTTTCAAAAAACAAGATGGCTGCCAGTTGGCCATTTTGAATAAAATTGCTAAACCACTCCATGTGCATATGTCCCACATAAAGTACTAGGCACATGCAAAGAATGAACGGAATCGGTCCACAGGATTCTGAAATATGACTCTGGACAGACTGACACACGGACGGACGGACAGACAGATTCAGGAACTCACGGACAGTCGGGGACATGTATTCTAACATGTATGATCTATGTACTAAATTTGAATGAAAACTGACAAAGCATGTCCAAAATACAACATTTTCAAAAAAACAAGATGGCTGCCGGTCGGCCATCTTTGATCCAATTGTGAAATAAATCGTCATGGACATGTATCCTAACATGTATAATTTATGTACCAAGTTTTAATGAAAACTGACAAAGCATGTCCAAAATACAACATTTTCAAAAAACAAGATGGCTACCAGTCGGCCATTTTGAATTAAATCGCTAAACCACTGCATGTGCATATGTCCTACATAAAGTACTAGGCACATGCAAAGAATGAACGGAATCAGTCCAAGGGATTCTGAGATATGACTCCGGACGGACGGACGGATGGAGACCGAATTATAAGCCCCCGTTTTCGGACTTCGTATATATATATCAATGTATATATACAATATATTATATAACTGGAAAAATAGACTTGTCCAGTCTTGGTTGTGAATGAGGTGCATTTAAATACTGGGGAAGAAAGTTTATACTAACAAAAGCATTGAATCTGACAGGACTACTTTCAACAGAAATTAATAGTACATACTGAGAATATAGATGATTGTGTTAACTGCAGACATACTAGATTGGTATTTGTCTCTGCTATACTTTCATTGACAACAAATACATAATCACCATGATATGCAGAATGGCAAGTATACTATGGCATTATAGACAGCTTATGTAACTCACTAACCCCTCTCATAGACTACACATAGTAGACAGGAACAATAGACAGGTAATTCCTCTCGGCTAGCTTCCGTGGAAAAAATTAGGTGTAGGTAATGATTTAAGATAACAAATCTACTACAGGAAACATCTCACTAAGTACTCGCATAAACTAAGACGTAGTAGACCAAACTTCACAGGTTTTCTGCGAGCTTCATTGGTAATAACTAATGCGTATTCAAGAATATTCAATAAGAAAAATAAACTATATGGTAATATAGTTGCAGAGGATATTCCAACAGGCACACATAGTGATTCAGCAAGCTCCATTCCATACATGTATTTCACAAAGTATCACTCATATTCAGGCAGGTATCAGCAACTCCATTAGTTTCCTTGATTCAGAAATGTAGAAACAGGACTCCTAAAACAAGCCCAGTGTGATGTGATGACCACACTTACTCTTTGGTGTGATAATTCCAAGCATAATCCATGTAGCATTTGCAAAAAAGATAAGGATGCAACCAGAAACAACACCTGCAGTACTTCAATCAGATTTCACCAATTAACTGATTAGCAACTAATCAGTCGGTTTAACCCATTGGTCAAATCACAGTGAAATACAGCAGGTGTATTCCCTAGGTTCATCTCACCTTTTGGTGTTGGTTCATATACAGCACTATTATGAATACTATGTCCTGGATTGATCGTCCGTGCAGTACCCACGGGCTGAACTAAACTTGGGCACTGATCTGTGTTGATTAAAGCTGAAACTGCAAAATGGGCTGTAGCTGAATCTAACGTAAACTTTGAGGTCGGCTGAGAACAGAACGATGCTCCTAAATTGACTGAGGAGTCCGGTATTAATTTCTCTTGTTTCAATTGTTCAAGTTGTTGTTGTTTTTGCATTTGCACTAATTGTTCTTGGTGCGTTTGAAATTGTTCTGCATTAAATCCTGTAGCTTCCTGCGATAAGCTGGCACATGCTGACGAGGAAGAGGAGACAGGCACAGTTAAGGAGTTATGTGACTCATCAGTCCTTTCCGGCGTTCTTGGTCTAAAGTGTAACCTACAAAGAAACAACCAATAAATCAGGACAAATATGCTCAATAGATAAACTTATGACAAAAATGACGGCCATGATTTCAATGCTTTACTTTTTCAAATCATGTTCCATTCAGACCTATGTGAACAGAGCATTTGGTACAACGAACATGAGAGAACTATTTCAGGTGCTAAAAAAATTCTTGTGGAGCTCTCGTTTATAACGAGATCTATCCCTTTCAGGATCATACACAATTTTCATATATTAAAACATCACTTTTACACTCCTGTGTTTTCAGTCAGACAACCATTTTCTAAGAACATTGACCATATAGATTGAGTCTAGAATAAAGACACACAGTGATCAATAGATCTGAATATAGTGCTCATTGTTGGTGTGAATAGATTATTTAAACTACTCACAATCTTTGTTCCTTGATTTCTCTAAGTATTTCATTAAGAGGAAGACCATTTGGCAGTGATGAGGAATTGTCGCGATGATGAAGATATTCATCCATTTGTGTGTACGCCCTATCTAGTAAAACTCTGAAATAAAAAATAATTCAGTTTTAAAAGAGCCAAGAATACAAAGCACTTTAGGCACATGATGGCATATAAAACAGAATCACCCAAAATAATGTAGAAAGTTCATAGACTGACAGCAGCAGAGTTAAATGTCAGATGTTTTAGTTGAATTTAATTATGAATCAAGCAACAAGTATTACCTTCCACCTCTACCTACTCTCCGCCTCGCAAAGCCTATACATCGATGGGGTCTCCTGAGAGAAGTGCATGTAAAGCGAAATCTTGTATCTGCCCAGCCGCCCTCTTCTCGACTACACCATGGCCAATTACCCAACTGTTCTATGCGCGGCTGTGGAAAAAAAGACAAATGAACACCATCAGAAACAGTTCAGACTAACTTACAAATTATATTAAAATAACAAAATAGTGATAACTTGTAATTATACTTCATGTGTCACATTGATTGGTCAGAACGCAGTCACATGGTTGTCAGAACGTGGACACGTGGTGGTCAATAAAACTCATTGACTGAGTCAGCGATGAAAATCCATTGACCTCGATTTAGTAGTTGTTTACAAAGGTAGAGATGCAGTTTATTTGTGAATTTCAATCAAAAATAGTTTTTTTCGTTTTTTATATAGATTTTTATCTAAAGAACATTCTGTGAAAATTTGACCAATGAATTCTTATTGGAACACCGTTAAAATTGCTGTTTTTTTTCTGGTTAAAAATAAAAAACACTCACACGTGGCAATGTTTATGTCCAATTGCCTAATTTGCATGAGTAATCAAATAACAGGGCATTTGATTGACAATATGCAAATCGAGATTGTACGGGTCATAGTTCATTCAATTCACGCGCATGTGCAATTATTCCCAAATCAGTTATAGCTTGCTAGCAAACCAAACATCAGCGTTTTTTCCTAATTTTTATCATTACATTATGCGTGGTGTGAAAAGAAAGAGGTAGAAAGAAGATTCAGATGATTTCTATGTCGGAAGAGGCAAAAGCTACACTGAAGGCATCAGCCCGCCGAACGAAAAACAAAATCGATGTGAGCGTCCAAACGTGACTTTCCCTGAAGGCGTGAATCAGAGTTTCTGATTGACTGAGAGATTTTATTTTTAAATAATTGTTCTCAAAAAATAAACTGAGCATGTGAAGAATAATTTAACATTGTTTACAGTGATAACAGCTCATTGTCGAAACGAAGCTTACCCATTCACGCTAGTCACAATAAACATCATACTCTTGAATAGGCGTCAATGACTACGGTAAAACCATGGAACTATAAACCCCAGGAAGAACAACGAAACTAAGAGGATTAAAAAAACCTTTGTCTTAGTTTATCTTACAGTGCCTTCTCTTTTGTTTCCACAACATTAATCATACTCCATGTTAGTTGCCGCCGATATGCCCTTGTCAACCGCTTTGCTGGAAACGGAAAACTTGAAAAAAAAATTTCATATCTGCGCAGTAAAATATTTCGTTCACTACGCATGCGCAAACAAGTCGGTCTGCAGGGTGACCTTCAGTGTACCGGAAATCATGCAACGGGTCGGAGTTTTAGCGAGTTTTCATAATTTTCAATGTCGTTTTTAGATTACTTCTTGTTTTTTTCAACCCTCGAAAAACTAAGGTTGCGAAAGTTTGCGAAACATGGGGTTTCGTATGCTGTTTGTTGTCGAGATATCCCGACTTATTCCGTGTTTCCCTTCGATCGCCAGAAGTGGCAATGTGTTTTTTTTTCCCCCGTTGAATGTCACTCATTTATCAGTATTTTTGTCTTGGCACCATTGTTTTTTATGCTATAACCGAAACAACTTGATCACATGATCTCCCGAAGTCGCCCGATTGACTCCGAAAATGACCGATAATCGGAGATAAACGTTCATTTGCGTAAATCGGCTTATTTTTTAATGCAACGAAATAAACAGTCAAAACAAACATTCGACATCGCGGCAAATATCATAGTTCAAAGGAAACAAAGTGGTTGTTCTTCCTGGGGTTTATAGTTCCATGGTAAAACTTAGACTCTATCTTAGGCATCAGGAATGATTGAAATGTCCGAAAATGACTCCAAAATACACCTTAAAAGTCCTATTTTATTTTTTTCTAAATCCCATCCCGAATTTACGGCAGAATCTGAATTATTTGAATAAGGGACACGTGAGCTTTGATTCTAACCGGATATATTGCACTGGGTCGGGGAGATACAAACTTTCGTGTATCTTTTGTCCAATGGGTACCTGTACTTCGATCATTCGCAAGTTTTGCTAGGTGGTGCGAGACAGTTTTGTTTGCAACCGGACGAACTCCGTTTAATTCAATGAAGCAAACAACTGACAATGCTAAAATAAATTGCAGAGGTACGCTAAAATTAATTGAAAACAACCAAATAATTTCAATGAAAAATAAATCACAGAGAGAGGTAACTTGATACATTAACAACTCTTTTGACGCGCTGACCGCTTCTCCGCGTCTGATGTTTTGTTTTCCTTGTCATAATACTTACTGATTGATGATTTTGTTTTGATTTTTGAGTTTTTTAGCCTGCAATTCGGTAACGACCTTTGCTCTTCTCGTGAAAAATGGGTTAGTTTACGTCAGTTTGTCGGACATTCCATTTTTTTTAAACTAATGAGCACACTGTTTAGCATCAAAACACTGGTATAAATGACGTGTTTCTGATTTATATATTCAAGAGCAGTTGTTCTGGTCCAACGATTTTACATAAAATGTCTATGTCTATACGTTAACTTTCAATTTCAATAGTCTAGAAAGTATGACAAAGTATGACAAAGCAGTAATTCCCGGTTTAACGTGCAAATATGCAAATTAGCCTTTTTCTAGTCTTCTATTTTTGGTGAATTCTTGGGTTTTAAATTAAAATAGCTGATAGACGCTTTGGCCATTTGCCTCGAAATTTTCACACATTATTGACAAGGTGTTCCCCCTTCAAAATGTGTCCGGACAGTTTATTACGGCGAGTGGAACAAAAATAAGTTCGCAATTAACATGGATATATAAATTATGAAAAAATTGAAAAGAGTGAACTTTGAGGTCATGCTGTGCGACTTTGAAAGCCGTTAGAGAGATGAGTGGACGCATTTGAATTAGTAGTATACCAAGGTATCCAGTGATGTAATTTTACCCACAAACGGACTTGACGTTTTTAAGCTAATTTTTTTTAAACCACTTTTGTCCAAAAAAGCATATTTTTGACCCAAAATCAAAAACGCATTCTGGATATTTAAAATAAAGACAAGTTTTACAAAGTTTGTATAATAAGCTTTCAGAAAATATATAACATGTTGGACATATAATACCATCTTCATTGTCTAATTACTCAATTAAAAAGCAAGCCAAATAAACTGCATCTCTACCTTAAATTGAGTTAAAGGGTGGCAGTCTTCGCGCCGCGTCCTGTTCGATATGGGACTCATAGCGACGTATACAACGCGTGTAAAGTACATTGTTTATTTACATGAAATTCGAACACGTGCTGCACGACGACCACCACGCTTTAATTTATTTTGTATAATAAAACATACAGTTACCTCAGTATCGGTCAATATTCAGTTTCGGTCAGCAGTCAATAAATACGTCTTTTGGTAATTAGAACTGTATATTGACCTCCACTTTGGTAGCTATGCTTAATATTCTTATGCTAGGCGTCATTCTTACAAACACCAAGCACACTCAAGTTGAATGATTACAGACTAGTCCCTAATTTTCTTGGATCAAAGACCAGCCATCATTCCCAGGGATTCAACATGTGCTCTTGGGTTGTAGACTGGAAGATGCACTAAATCAAGGTTTTCCTGCTACAGCAACACAAGTCCAGATAGATGGACAATTCAAAAGCTACTTACCGCATAATAATTACAACCTTTTTTCCTTCTAAAAGCAAAGTGACCATCAGGATCATTTTCATCTTCATGGTCTGACGGAGATTGCACCTGATGAAATAAACAATGAAAAACTTATATTTAGAACTGAGTGCATCTTACAGTTCATTGTTACAAACAACGCTTGTCTGGGTTGACTTCAAAACATTACTCCAAACGTTACAGACAGAATTGTCATGCAAGAAATTTAAAAACAAATTCTGCACTTGTCTCTATTCTCGGGGGCGGAGCTACCTCACAGAAAACAGCTAAAGGCCAGGAAACAGCACAAACTGAACTTGGAAGTAGTCCTGAGCAACCAAATTTCTATATGATGTACATGTAGGGCTAATCTTGTTACCCTTATTCAGGGGAGTCTCAACTACTATCGCAAAAGAACAGTTTTTTGAGAGTTTTCGGCCTTTGTTGAAAACATGATGGTTGCCAGGTGGTGAAAATGCCTGGATGTCCGCCCCGACAATAAATATTTTCTATTTTGTAGTAAACAAGTCATTGAAAATTTTATTTTTGAAAGTTCTCTTTGTGCTCGTCATATTAAAGTGGAGGGGTTGTCGCGAGCGTGTCCTTGAAACTTGAGTCCAAAGTGGCGTATACAACAGATTGTTTATTTACATCAAATTCGAACACATGTTGCGTGATGACCCCTCCGGTTTAAGACATAGCAAAGAAAAACGTAGATCACAAGTGAAAGCATGTCCAAGTTATCACATTTTAAACAGTCGGCCATATTTGATCAAATTTCAAATTGAATTGACATGTACATGTATCCATTTATAACATGCTAAATATCAAGGAAAATGATACATGGGTGACGGAAATATAGTAATATGGCCAAAAATAAAAACGGCCATTATTCGGCCATGTTTGATCTGATTATGAAACAAAGTGACATGTATAAAGTATGTGCCAAATTTGAATGAAAACTGACAATGCATGTCCAAGATACCACATTTAAAAAAAACAAGATGGCTGTCAGTCTGCCATCTTTTATCCAATTGCGATCAAAATTGTCATGGACATGTATCATAACATGTATAATCTATGTACTAAGTTTTAATGAAAATTGACAAAGCATGTCCAAAATACAACATTTTCAAAAAACAAGATAGCTGCCAGTCGGCCATTTTGAATCAAATCACTAAACCACTGCATGTGCAAATGTCCCACATAAAGTACTAGGCACATGCAAAGAATGAATAGAATCTGTCCAAAGGATTCTGAAATATGACTTCGGACAGATGGACGCACAGACAGACGCATGGAGACCAAATTATAAGTCCCCTTTTTCTGACTTCGTCCAAATGGGGACTAATAAATAAATGTTGATTGAACTGATAAATTTGACCAATAAATATAATAGTAAATAATATTTGGTAATTAGCTTTCTCCCTATGCATTTATACATGTTCTATTGTGGAATGTTTTAATAATTATGCGTGTTCATGCATTCTTATGTTTTACTTACTGGTGAAAGGGGTTCTTCTTCTGATGTGAGATCTGGATAATGTGACTCCAAATCATTATAAGAAGGAACCATACTACTAGTCTGTTTGGCTTGATTCTGAGCTTTGTGTTTCCGTTTCTCATATTTTCTTTTTTTCCTGGCCCCACCTTCTTCCTGCAATGAACGATAACCACCAGAATATTAGAGAAGTTCATCAGTTCAAGATATTCGTGATATATTTCATTTATAATGGGGTACTAAAGATTTGTTGATTTGTCAGGTGTGGACCGAACCTTCTGCCAAAAATATGATTTGATTTTAAACTTGAATTTCAAATTTTTACACAATACATGGCAGTGTTAATATGAGATAATCATGGGTTGACATCCGTATTATCCACAAACAAAAAATAATACAGTTTATGACACAAGTATCAACCAACTCTACAAATAAAATATATCACTGGATAACCTTTTTATCACAACTGGTAGCTTCAAATCAGTAGAAATATTATTTTTCTTAAAATTAATTAATGAATCATTGTTATTGCACCGTGCAAATAATTATTGTTATTGAATTTTCATATCTGTGATAAAATCGCACTGTTCATTTACATATACTCTTTCAGCATGCGTTGTCATACTGTAATTCACACCAAGCACCACAATGTGATGACACATGTTAGTGTGTTTACAACTTACCGCTACTTTACTTGCCCATGATTCATGGTGCCTCATATATTGACTACCATTCATTGTTGGTAGAGAGTAAGAAGGTCTTTGGTTTCGAAGAGCTTCACATTCAGCTAATAACTGACCACTATAGTCTCCTACTGCAAACCTGATAAGATAATATAAATGGCTGCATTTAGATAACACAAGATGAACTGTACTGTGCCAACTCTATTACAAGAATACATAATCATTTCTGCTGTAGTAGAAACACATCAACCCTATCACCTATACCTATAAACTATTTGACCATTTACATAAAACAATGTCCAGAATATTACGGAAATTTATTTGCACTTTGCAAATGTTATCATTTATATATGCAGATAGTATCTATTTACAATTCCCATTGGTACATGGAACAACACATGCATTAACTTAGTGAGGTTGAACAAATTTGCCCAAAATGAAAAATTATTTTCACAGATTTTTGATTAGCTGAATGTGAAATATAGGAGGAAAAAAAAAGGAATAATGACTGGATTTCATTTTCAGTGAATCATGTGTTCAGGGAAAATAAAGTATTTTATAGTACCTTTTTTCAAAAACCTCTACAGTGAGATGAAGCCCCTCTCTTTTATTTTTTTCTCTTCTTTTCACCATTTCCAATAATGTAACTGCTCTATTGAGATCTCTTCTAAGTTTTAACATCTTCTCATACGATGCTTCATCATTCTTCCTATTCTTCCTTGTTTGCATTTTTTCCGTCCGCCGCCGGAATGCGACGTAAGGATTGTTACTTGTTGAACCATCTCTTTTTTCTTGTTTAACTGACGGTATTAAAGTATGACCCTGTAGAGATAATAAATAACCAGTGTAAGAATGTCACTTCTTTTACTTTAGTGTATCTATGTATATAATATTAAACAAGAAAGAAAGGAATATAGATAAACCAAATTTTACATAATATTTGTTCAGTAAATAATGAAATTGTACTATTGCAACAAAAACATTTAAGTTTGGCTTGAGAAATCAAAAATTGTTTTATAAACAAAATGGCAAAGGCAAAGGGTGTGGTCCACACAAGACATGTGGTCTTTATACACAGGTTGATCATGTGTTATGACTTGGAACAAAATGGCAAAGGCAAAGGGTGTGGTCCACATAAGACATGTGGTCTTTATACACAGGTTGATCATGTGTTATGACTTGGAACAAAATGGCAAAGGCAAAGGGTGTGGTCCACATAAGACATGTGGTCTTTATACACAGGTTGATCATGTGTTATGACTTGGAACAAAATGGCAAAGGCAAAGGGTGTGGTCCACATAAGACATGTGGTCTTTATACACAGGTTGATCATGTGTTATGACTTGGAACAAAATGGCAAAGGCAAAGGGTGTGGTCCACATAAGACATGTGGTCTTTATACACAGGTTGATCATGTGTTATGACTTGGAACAAAATGGCAAAGGCAAAGGGTGTGGTCCACATAAGACATGTGGTCTTTATACACAGGTTGATCATGTGTTATGACTTGGAACAAAATGGCAAAGGCAAAGGGTGTGGTCCACATAAGACATGTGGTCTTTATACACAGGTTGATCATGTGTTATGACTTGGAACAAAATGGCAAAGGCAAAGGGTGTGGTCCACATAAGACATGTGGTCTTTATACACAGGTTGATCATGTGTTATGACTTGGAACAAAATGGCAAAGGCAAAGGGTGTGGTCCACATAAGACATGTGGTCTTTATACACAGGTTGATCATGTGTTATGACTTGGAACAAAATGGCAAAGGCAAAGGGTGTGGTCCACATAAGACATGTGGTCTTTATACACAGGTTGATCATGTGTTATGACTTGGAACAAAATGGCAAAGGCAAAGGGTGTGGTCCACATAAGACATGTGGTCTTTATACACAGGTTGATCATGTGTTATGACTTGGAACAAAATGGCAAAGGCAAAGGGTGTGGTCCACACAAGACATGTGGTCTTTATACACAGGTTGATCATGTGTTATGACTTGGAACTGTCTAAAAGTGGTCACTATAGGCAGGTGGTCTAAGGCTTATGGTAGAACTTACTACTTTTAATCTCTTGTTTAACCAGTAATCATATACTGCTATAATAAGATCATCATCTTCCTTTAGTAACAATTTGGCTTCTGGCAATGTCACCACCTACAGATAAAACATCACACATATAACAATGAATACATGTAGGACAATCCATGTGACATCAAGTCATAATTATGAGTGACATTAGTATTTTGACAAGTCGCAAGTCAAAATATCAAGTCACTGTGAAACATACATGGTTTCTTGACTTCTAGTGTTATGACAAGACAAATACAGATGATTTCATAAGATATTTTGTTTTCTCTTTGGACAAGACTTCTTGCCACAGGCATGCAATGAAAGTATAGTGTGTGAACAACACACAGACTATACTATTGGTGAAACACTACATAGTTGATGAAGAACCGTGATATTGCATACTTTTGAGTAATAAGTGACAATGCATTTTTTGTTGATCATGATATATTTGATATATTTGTGTTAATAATGGAATGTCAAAAGTTGCATGATAGTTTGTGCTGCTCATTTATCAGTCTCTGCAAACTTGTGTATTCTGTTTGATTACTATTTCTCAGTCGATGTGGAATGCCAGCTGAACCATGCGAAATAACACTTGTTTATCAATGGTTATAAACAGTTGAGTTTTTAACATGTAGAGAAAACAAATAAGTTCAGGCCCATAGTAAAAAGTATTGTTGTATTTGATGAGTCATTGAATATAGGTTCCATGTAAGATATTTGTATATGAAAATAAATCTGTACTTTGATCACATTACTATACATCAGCTTATCCTGCATAACACATTAATCACATTGTGGGGAGCATACAACCCTATGGTTGTCAATATATATTACTGAATTACCAATATTACAAATATTCAAATTACCGTAAAAGTCCTAATATAAATAATGGTTTATATTACAATGTATCAATTTAAAAATTGGGATAAAAAAGTTCAAGTTCGGGATGCGGTTTATATTACGTACATATTGCAACCACTAAATGGACGTGGTCATTTTTCCCACAACACATGCGCAAAACATACAATATACCGTACAATCTCTTGAATAGGCGTCACTCTAATTTAGGCAGCAGGGAAGAGTGAAAGGCCTTAATTTGGTTTTAAAATAGGCATAACGAAAAATCATAGTCAATCCAAAAAAAAACTACTCACATGATAAAAAAAAAATACTCAGTCTATTTAATGTAATATGCATTTATTTTATGGAAGCGCAATTCGGCCATGCTGCGATTAACAAGTGAATAACTTATTGTATTGACCGCTGTAATATCAAAGCAATTGGACTTGCTGTTTTTAACAATAAGTCAAAAATATCACTTTTTACCAAAAATGACAAAAATATTTATCAAAATTAGAGAATTTTAGATTTTGACATGAAATGAACAAATCTGAGAAAGAACTATCCAAGGTACTTGCATATCAAATTTGAAAAAATTCTGACTTGCAGTTTTGAAGAAGAAGTTGAAATTGTAAAGTTGACGACAACGGAGCTAAAAACTGCCTAAAAATCATGATTTTTTGGTCCTATTTTATTTTTTTTAAAAACCTGAACTGGAGTTTAACGTCCTTGGACGAATCCTCATCGACTTGTGCGCATCTCAAACACTGACCCAAAGTATCCAAAGTTTTGAAGTGCGCAGAAACAGTTGCGCAGTCGTTTTCTAATGGGGGTGTTCACGTAGAGATGAATTAGGTTTGTGCGATCAAGTAGTACTGTTAAAATCCTATTATAAACCGCATACCTACATTGTAATAGTCACCGCAATCCAATGTCGGCTTCAGTGTTAAAGAGTTCTCAACAAAAATTGAAAACATGAAAAGTACTTATTACTAACCGCACCCCCAATTCAACAATATCGTGACTGACTTTGTTTGAACCAGCTGGTACATTGTTCCTAATCCTATTCATTTGTTTCGACAACGTGCCTAAAAATATTCACACCTCTTTATTGTTCAGTAGTGTTAGGATGTCAAACACGCAGTGAAACTGCTTTTGTTTTTGCGACAACTTTTGTCAATACTCCTTATGAATACGTTCGTGTGTCGCAAGTTTTCGACAATGAGCTGTTATCACCGAAAAACTTAAATTTTTTTCAATTCTCAGTTCATCTTTCAAAAACAACAACAACAACAAAGCCAAAAGATCGCTCTACATTATCGGTAAATCCCTTCTTTGTTTCGTTCACCATGAAGTCGGTGACCTGTCGTTAACATATTTAAATGAACTAAGGTAATTTGAACAAGTGGTCACCATCCAGCATTTTGATTAGTTAATTAGCGACTTGACCTATCCAGTCAAGTAATGTCTTGTGTGCATTCGAACTACATGGCGGATGTCGCATCGCATCGATCGTTTACATGTGACCGAATAATTCGCTTACGGTGAAACTAAGTTGAATTTTACTTGCATTTGATAACAATTCAATGAATTTATTTTTCGTGCGTTATTATAATCACTACTGAGTAATAATCAACAATTTCAACACTTCGAAAACAAGTAAGTTATTCACTTGTGAGATGAAGCATGGCCGGATTGCGTCACCGTACCCACAGTACCGTACTTTTTTAGTGCCATACCATGATCATATTCTACTAAGCAATGCATTAGTGTTTGTTTTTATTTGAAACTTTGAAAAGAATATGCTTTCCGTTACGAAGAAAATTAACAAGCAGCCTCTCAGCTGAGATAGCTTCGCTGTTAGCAATGCACATTACAATTAAAGAACTGAAGATATCATTAGAAAATTAACAATATATATATATATAAAAAGCAACGGGACAAATCTGAAAGAAGTCCACACGTAGGACGTATATATGTAATATAAAAGCAATCGAACTTGCGGTTTTCAACAAGAAGTCGAAAATATCACTTTTTACCAAAAATGACAAAAATATTCACCAAAATTAGAGAATTGAAGATATCATTACAAAATGAACAAATCTGAGAGAGATCCACATGTAGTACATATATATGTAATATAAAAGCAATTAGACTTGCGGTTTTTAACAATAAGTCGAAAATATCACTTTTTACCAAAAATGACAAAAATATTCACCAAAAATATCATTACAAAATGAACAAATCTGAGAGAGATCCACATGATCCACAAGTCGAAAAAGTAAGACATTGACAAAGACGACAGCGGACGCCGACAAGGAGGACAATCACTCATATGATAAGCTCCGCTCGACAAAGTCGACAGCAGAGCAAAAAAATAAATGCATATTACATTAAATATACCAAGTATTTTTTTTTATGTGAACATCTAAATTGAAGTTACGCTTATATTCAAAAGATTGTACGGTGTATTGTTTGTTTTGTGCAAGTGATGTGGGGAAAAAATGACCACGTCCATTTAGTGATTGCAATATGTACGTAATAGAAACCGCACCCCGAACTTGAGCTGTTGTTTTTTATTTGATACATTGTAATATAAACCGCGGTTTATATTAGGATTTTAACAGTCGTCCGTCGGACTAGCATTTTAGCATTTCTCCTGGTCCTGGCAATAAATTACTAGACTCGGACCACAGGATCAGCGTGTGTGTCGAACCCTGTATCCACTATGTTTTTGGAATGCACACGAGACGTGTTTATTGACCGGAGAGGTCAAGTCGCTAATTAACCAATCAAAATGCTGGACGGTGCCAACGTGTTCAAATTACCATAGCTCATTTAAATATGTTAATGACAGTTCAGCGACTTCATAATGAACGCAACACAGAAGAGATTTACTGATTTTGGCTTTGATTTTGATGGGAAAACTGCATGATTTTATTTTTAAATCAGAAATTAGCTGTTTTAGAAATATAAACTGTGCATTGAAGAAGAATACTTTTACGATGATAACAGCTTATTATCGAAAAAATACGAAACACGAATGTATACATAAGGTGTATTGACAAAGATTGATCACCACTAAACAATAAATAGGTGTGAATATTCGTAGGCACCTTGTTGAAACAAATGAATAGGATTAGGAGCAACGCCATTTTGGACCAGCTCGTTGAAACAAGGAAGTCATGGTCTTGTTGAATTGGGGGTGCGGTTAGTAATAGGTACTTTTCATGTTTTCAAGTTTTGTTAAGAACTCTTTAAACCCTGAAGCCGGAATTAGGGGCGTGCACGTTTTGTTGCATTTGTCATTTAGTGTGTAGTTTAAATTCCAGGTCAGCAAACATGTGTTGCTATAGCACTAACTTTTTTATTAGCATTAAAAGCAATTATTCATTTCAGTTAAGGATCTTTTATAAACTGTTTGGGTCTGTAATATACACATTACCTGCTGCCCACTGCCCTTTTCAAGACGATCCATCATTTCTTCAAATTGCAATGGATTAATTTCTAAAGTTTTTGACTGTTTTTGCATCCAGACTTCATCATCCGAATCCATGTCATAATCGGGAGTGTCTTGTTCGATGCCCAGGGCTGAAAAATAAAAATGACGATCATAATGTGATTGGAAAAGACTTTACTCAATAATCCACCAACAAATTTGTTATTCATGTTGTTAGCCTGACATTTTTATACTATATATATACCCCGATACTGCTTAAAAACCAGGAATGTTGTCTTTGTCCTATCATTGATTTGCAGAATTCTCAATTTAATATTTTCGAGTCAATACAAAGCTATTTACAAGGTTGTGCTCAACTGCTTTACCAGAATGCCTTCAAGGTTCAGATATTGTTACAAAATGAGCAAATTCATAGATCACAGATCCCATGATAAGAGATAATTTCATTTATTACTATAAAGATAAAACAAGCAGCCTCTCGGCTGAGATAGCTCCGCTGTTAGCAATGCACATTTCAATTAAAGAAATGAAGATATCATCAGAAAATGAACAATATGTATAAGTATGTATAGCAATTGGACTTGCTGTTTTTAACAAGAAGTCGAAAATATCATTTTTTACCAAAAATATTCACCAAAATTAGAGAATTGAGGATATCATCACAAAATGAACAAATCTGAGAAAGGTCCACATGTAGTACCTTATATATGTAATATCAAAGCAATCGGACTTTTGGTTTTTAACAAGAAGTTGAAAATATCACTTTTTACCAAAAATGACAAAAATATTCACCAAAATTAAGAAATTTAAGATATCATCACGAAATGAACAAATCTCAGAAAGGTCCACATGTAGCATCTATATATGTAATATCAAAGCAATTGGACTTGCGGTTTTTAACAAGAAGTCGAAAATATCACTTTTTACTAAAAATTACAAAAATATTCACCAAAATTAGAGAATTGAAGATATCATCATGAAATGAACAAATCTAAGAGAGGTCTACCCCAGGTACATACATAGCTAAAAACTGCAGTGTTCTCCCCAAGATGTAAACAGCGTGGCAGTCCTGCCACAGTGCTTCGATTTGCCGTCACACTGGTCTGACATCGCCACCGTTATTAGCAAGACCGCCACAGTGCTTTTTTCATTGTTCATCCAGTGCACTGTATTACGAAAATAAAGTACAAAACCGGCACCCAAAATTAGCTACCACCACAGAAACGCTTTCGACCAGGACTATTGTCCTATTGTTATTTTAATTATGTACCGACCAAAGTGCATCCGCCAGTCATGGATAATAATTTGTAAAGATAGACATAAGTGGCGTTCACATAAGAGATCTTGGCACATGCAGAGACTCGGGACCGAAACTTATGTGTGAACGGTCAGGACCGAGTCAGCACATGCCTAAAAGAACTCGATCCTGATTGATGCTTGGGAACGAAACATGCCGAGATTTGCTGCCTGAACGCTCAACACAAGCCGAAATCATGCCCTCGGTGGTAAATTTAAGAAAACATAGGCTGATTCATACTAGTATGCAAATGACGATGACAGGAAAAACAGATATACTAGTATATGGTTGGAGGCTGTAGTAATGAATGAAATGAATGCAAACCGTCGTCAGCGAGTGACACATATTTATGTGCAGCTGTAACCGCTATTTTCTTGCAACATTGACGTGAAAAAAAATAATTGTTTTTCGAATCATTTATGCCGTTCATGTGCACGATGGCTCGTAATAGACACCATAGCAACAAATGGATATAATTTCACTATAGTAATTATTATCATCATCATATGCGTATCGTTTTCCATGTTTGGGCCAAATAACAGATCGACGAATGAGGGCATGATTTCCGCACGAGCCGAGTCGGTCCTAAGTGGGTGCTGAATAATGTGAACGCAACTGCTGTAATCCCTCTGCATACACAAAAGATTAACAATTTCGGCACGTGCCGAGATCCCGTAACGTGAACGTAGTAATAGTCGCACGATGTGGTAGTAATTTGGTAAAATTAGCACCTCTTTGGAAGTAAATACTTTCTGACGATAGACTCAGTCTTTAGATTGAATATAACATGATATAACAAGGGTAAAGCGGAGTTCACAATCAGTTTACGCTACTCAAGAAAAAACAACGTGTTTATGAAATCAAAGATGAAATCAAATTAGGTTAACCTAAGACACACACATGCATACACTGTACGACATACATGTAGGAAAGCAATTTGCATAGTAGAGAATATTACTGGACACGAGACAATCAGTAATCAGTACACATATTACGCAAATTAGGTAATCAGGTCTTTAGCATTGTCAGGGTTCTCCACAAGGGGTTTTAACAGGGCGCCGCACCAGGGTGACTGGTTCATTTTCTTAAGGTACAACTGTGAAAATTTGGGCTTGTTAACGTAGCAGGTCACCGTGAGATGATAACACCCCTGATTAAAAATGAACATGTGGCCTAGAAATTACAGCACCCATATTTTTACTGCCAGGGTGATGTCAAATATATAAAATCGATATTGGTAAAACCATTCGTTAAGGTAGCAAGAGGGGAAAAACTAAAAGAAAAAAACTTTTCTCTAAAAATCCTGGATTATGCAACCTTATATTGTGTACTTTCTTTATCTTTGGTCCGAATTTAAAGTGCGCGATGCATTTGTTGAGTAATTTCAATTTATTCCCGGAAACTTAGTTGTAGGTGAACACGTCCTTCATGCATTTACATATCATGTTGAATGACAGACCGAAAACAAAGGATTTAATTTGCATACTGATTTGTTGACCATCCAGCTTATCCTGTGTAATCCGTTACGCTATCGAAGCACAAACAAACATTACACTATAGTATTTCAAGCTTTTCTCGGTGTTTTAATAACCTAATATATCATGGGAAGGAGTTCTAAGATAAAAAAAACTGGCCGCCGAAAAATTTCCGACGCCGTTAAAAGATATCTAAATGAAAGTGACCTGAGCTCATATTATAGTCAAAAAAGAGTGGACATTTTTTTATGTGAATCGTAAGCTGGTGATCGCGGCTCGTGACATTGGAAAGGGTCGTCGCGCAATGCGTAACTTTAGTAGCTATATGGGATTACCGCCTCCTCTATTATATCTGGAACCACATTCAAAGAAAACACTCGGAAAGTTTTAGACGTTGCTAAAAGATTATTAGAACAAGAATTTCAAGATGCCACTGATGAAATAAGAAAACTCAAAACAAAATTGGCGGAGATAGATGAGAGTGGTGACACCGATAAAAAAACCAGTGGATATAGCGGTTTCTGTCGACGGGTCGAGCTGGGTGGTCCAAATTCAAATATCAGTGCGTGAACTCTGGAGGTCATTACCCAATGCCGCACTTAATTCAAACACGTGGTTAGTAGAGTTCAGTCGAAATGTACGTGAATAATGCGATCGAAGTGCGCTGCCCAGAGTTTATTATATTATAGTAAAATTTAATAGGACGCACGGTATGGTTTATATTACATATTCACTTCATTTCGAATAACATAATTCACCATTTGAACATCGATGAATCACAAGTATTTGAAAATATTTTCTTGACTTTCCGAAGACACCTGACTACTATCATTTTTAATGATTTAAATGCGCCCATGTTTTTGTTTGCGTAATTATTACGAATGCAATGCATTATCAAGTCAGTAATATTGAAATATTCACAGACCCAATACCCCGAGTCAGTGCCCTAACAATAGTAAAAGATAAAATAAATTTTGCGTAGTTATCATGAAAGCTATACATTACAAAGTTGAAATATTCAGAGCTGGTACAATATTGTAAACAAATTTGCGTAATTAGAAAAGCAGTGCACCAAGTAAACTATGTTGATATTTTCAAAGTACAGAGTTGCATACAAGTTGCGTAATTACAGCACCGTCGGACAAAAGTTTACTAGATTGACGCGCGGAGCACAAAAGAAAAAGTTGCTAAGGTAACGCGCCAGTTCAGTGCGTGATTTGGGGTCAGACTTCAGTCAACACACACTTGATGTCAGCATCGCCGCGCAGCAAGTTTCGCAAAGAAGTACTTGAAGTTCAATTGCACCATCGATCACTCAGTTGTCGCATCGTGTGTTGTGTCATGTCGTGTCCATGATGCACCCTGTTTTGACTTTGGCTTGCTTTTCCTTCTTAGTGAATGTTCTTGTTCACGTAAAATGCGACCTCTTACTAATGTATTAAAACACTTTGAATTTATACTTTGAATGATTATATTTGGTCAACGCCAAACATTATTTTTTCTAAACATTTTCTGAGACCATTTTTATCAGCGCAGGGTTATTTTTTCAGACAAGATGGGCTTCGTAATATCTGCCATAACATCGCCCGGGCGATCTTTTGGTCCACATTTTTCTTAAAAAAAATTGAATCCTCCATAAGATCGCCCGGGCAGGGTATCGGCCGAATCCGGTAGTGCTGACTTAGAGCTAACTGATTATAACAAATCCGATAACGGTACACTCTCCATAGGCTGAGAGTAATGCAAACTTATCTGTATATGAATGCATGTATATCCCGTAAGTAAATATATGCTGTCATGAAGGCCCGCCCTATGTTTAAAAAACCGATTGTACTGTTGACGCTGTTCAACATAACAAAGGGACTTGAATAAATTAATTGCGCAGTACGCCATCTAGCTCAAGTTAGCACCCGCTTTCAATGCAACTGCTGAGTTATTCCCAATTTTTCACGATCTAACATTCAACGCATATCAGATATTTACAAAGTATGATTGAAATGGTCGACATTTTGTCATTAATTAGCTGTTTATCTGTGGCCAAATTCGAAAAGACGTTTTATTGAGTTTTTACAGAAACTAATTTTTTACTATCATAACTATTGAAGATGTCATCTTTCAACACTTTTCTCTACGCTAACGATGTACAAATTACACAATCTATTCGCCACAAAATGGGCTAAAATATGATGTCTCATGGACGTTTATGTGAGCCGTTGACGTTGAGTTACGGCCTTGGGAACAGGAAGACATTCGTAAAATTTAGTCCATAAAGTTCAACAGGCTTTATCTCCAGAACTATGGGGCACATACAAATTTCGAGACGCATTCTCAAAGATCATTATCTTATAAAGCAACAGCGAAAAGATCAGAAACATTAGAAAAAAGGAACACCGAGAAACGGCCAATCCCGCAAAAAAACTCTCCGTTTAGGAGGTTAAAGGGAACAATCGTAACTTAATCTCCTGAGCAAATATCAAGACGAAACATATATGATCGTATTCTGCTATATCTCAGCTTTCTGAAAACATATACATTGCCATAACTGCATGCTTAGTAACTGGTGAGGAAAGTCCTAAACTCCATTAAACTATAAATTATGTTTCCCCTCTCGCTACCTTAAAACAAAAGATCTATGGTTAAAACCACTTGTAGCGGCAACATTGTCATCGCCGAGCAGAACAAAGACAGCCATGCACTTGCAAGATCGGTAAACAACCAGTGTAGCCGACGTACCATCACAGACATTGCTGATCCCAAAGTCCACACAAATGCTTGCTTAAACATTTTTATATTTTGACAAATGAATTTACTTTAAATCAAGATTTAAAAACCCTGGTAAAATGGCCATGCTTTCAACTCGCATCATAAGTGGAAGAATAAAATCCAGTTGTGTAGAACAAGTATTCTGATTGGCTGTTTTTTGCATCAATGCGTGGCTTTCCAATCAAAAGCATCGTTACTTAGTATCAGGGTACACACAGTACAATGAACTGTTTCCGGGTCACAGCTGGTTTCAACGAAAACTTTTGATCCGAATAAAAATTATTCTTTTAAGTATGTATTTTGTTTTTTATAAATAATGCTATTAATTTTTTAAGCAATCGATGTAATCGAGTAATCGATGTTTCCCGCCACAAGGGACAAAGGCGTTGAGAAAAGCTTGCTACAGAAATGCTAAGGCTGCTGCTAGCTGCGTTGTAGAACCAAGACTAACTTGGATTTGAAAGTTACGCCACAAGGTATAACTTGTTTACTTATGCAAATGAGGGCCTAGGTTAACTGTGATTGGTCAGGCTATGCCAAGCCCATCTTGACGTTTAAATGCTTTGAATATTAATGAGGTTGGACCCCATGCAGCAAAACAGCTGTGTCTCCCTGAATTTAAAACCTGTTAATAATTAACAGTGCCTTAAATTCAGGTCAACTGTGAGGGTGCAATGAGGGTACCGTAAAAAGCCGCAAATAAGCGCCACCCTCAATTAAGAGCCACTCAGTGAAAATTTGTTACATTTGACCCTCCATTAAGAGCCACCCAGAAATAAGCGCCAGCCGCCCGGTTGTTTACAATCAGACAGACACCGAGCTTGTCATGCCTCACTTCCACCCTGCATTGTTTATTGTCCCACAGGTGTGAGACAAATAAAGTTTATCCCCATAGCTTGCCTGATGTCCTGTGTAATTGAGAACGGAAGAATGGTAGACAAAAGAAATGCACTGAGAGCGTGAATGTGACTGTAAACTGTTTTTTTTAAATTTCTGACACACGATCGACCAATTCACAAACTATTTAGTAATAACTGTTTTTTGACGAAACACCGAAGGACACGTTGAAATATTCATTGCCAATGTTGTCTTTATAACCAAATAAAGAACGTCACGATTTTAGAACGCCTTTGTCGGAAAATCGGAGGTGTCGAAAATACATGTAATGATTACTCAGCCCACTCTCGCATTTCAATTCAGACGTTCGTTTTGGGGTGATTCGAGACAAATGTTCAGGGAAGTGACAAAATAACTGGCACTAATAATCAAAATTGAAGTTGAATGGATTAGTTCCACAAACTTGCGCGATCAACTTGTCTTACAGCATGGAGGTAAAGAGAGACAGCAAAGCAAAGTCGACATGACCCGCCTGACCCAAATATTTAAATTATTTATTTGTGAGAATTGAAAATAATCTGGACTTGTACCAATCAGAAAATGCCTTGTAACAGGCCTGGGCTTTCGTAAATGATTTAGTCTCTTCGATTGGTCACAGGAAATTATTTTTTATACACGTAACTGTTACTTTCTTGTATCGTTTCGTATTTGGATGTATAGGGGGTAGGGCCATGGACCCTGTTTGCGTGGACTGTGAAGTACGTGAATATCATTAGCATATCATTATAAGCTGGCTTGATTATGAAACAGGAAATATATAAACCAAAGCTGTACTGTCATACGTCTAGCGCAATTAAAACAATGTCCAAGTACCCAAGCTGTAAAAATCTATAGAAAAGCGTGTTTTTCTTTATTGTTTTTGCCATAAATACAAGTGATGGGGCATCATTTTTGTCATTCGTTCCATGCTTGCTTTGCAACTATGTCTTCTCCTGTCGCTGCTGGTCAGATCAATTCTATCCGAAACTATTTCATATCGTCACCAAATCAACCACCACGCCAGCCACAGCCACGCAAGTTATTCCCAGTTTTCAAGAAAAAAGTTGGAGTTTGCCGTACCAAACTTGGTAAACAATTGTACAACGGAAGTACAAGTGATTCGAGTGTTGGGGCCGACACTGAGAGTGCTACCAAATCCAACTTCAGGCATCGGTACACATTGTCGGTGAAACCGCGAATCGTCGTGTACGCTCAGCAGCACGGTCAGCGAGCAGCCACAAGACGATACTCAGTACACCACAGTAATGTCACCAGGTGGATGAGAGACAAAACGACGGGGAAGTTGAATATTCAACGCGTCTCACGGTATGGCAACATTCCCGGAAGTGGTGGCAAACTGTCTTACCCCAAAGAAATTGACGACAAGCTGGTAAAATGGATTCTAGAACTTCGGGACAATCAAGTTCCAGTGTCAACAAATATGCTACGCCAGAAAGCCCAAGAACTAATCCACCCATACAATCCAGTGTTCAAGAGTTCAGGGGGATGGGTGCGTTGATTTCTAAGTAGACATTCTCTGTCGATACGACGTTGCACATCGATGGCCGAACAATTGCCAACCGAACTCGAAGACAAAATAACTGCGTTCCATGACTTCATTGTTGAGCAAAGACGAATTTTCCACTTGAGCTCATCGGAAATATGGACGAGACTCCGGCATATTTTGATTTGTTGCCGAATACATCCATCGCTCAGCAAGGGACAAAGACGGTCAGTATTCGCAGCACCGGTGCAGAGTAACGTCATCTTACAGTAATTTTGACGGTTCTTGCAAATGGTATGGTTCTACCGCCAATGATTATTTTCAAAGGTGTAAGAAAGTTGAACTTGAATGTACCAAAGGGCATGGTCGTCGAAGTACAGAAGAAAGGATGGTGTGATACCAAATTAATGAAGATTTGGCACAGACGTATTTGGCTCCCGTATACAAAAGGCCGTCAATCACTCATCATATTCGACTCCTTCCGCAGACATCTCGAAGATTCGGTAACCAACCAACTTCAATCAAACCAGACGTACCGAGCTGTAATTCCAAACTCCAACCACTTGACGTGTTGATCAATAAGCCTTTTAAAGAATATCTACGTAAGGAATGGTGTGAGTTCATCAACAGTCAGCTAAAGGTCATCGGTCCAAGTGAACGTCCCAAGACAGCTTCGAAACAAGACATCGTCAACTGGGTTTCACGAGCGTGGGACAAACTTCAAGACAGACCTGACATGGTGAAGTTGTCATTCGTCTGTACCGGCATAAGTAGTGCACTTGACGGATCTGACGACCCAGACTACCGCTCCGCTTCGATACAGTATGAAATTGAATCAACGGCAGCCACTCAGTTGAACGTAAATTTGGACGCAGACGACAGTTCACCGGATAATGAAGTCAGTAGCGACAGCGATTCTGAAGACAATTCACCAGAACTCAGCAATGAAGAAATTCTTCAACGTTATTTCAATTCGGATGACAGTGGTAGCGACTTTGACGGGTTCGATTGATTAATTTCACTGAACTATTTCATAGCTTACAATATTTTTTCTGACACTGGATTTTTTGGTTACTTTATTATCAAACTTCATATTTTTCCATGTAAATAATTTACAAGCTATTTAATATCCCATTTCATTTTTTATATTTTCATTTCAATGTCAGTATTTTCCTGTGTCAGTTGTTTACATACATTTTTAACTGGCATATTTTTTCTCTTATTTATTTGACATTTGTTATTCCAATAACAGTGTTTTTTACAGAATAAATTAATTGCAATGATACATCATTATTAATTACTTGTCTGTTTTGGTTGTGTGTGTGCCTATCCCCTTCCCTATTTCACAATGAAAAAGTTTGATGACCCTGGCTTACCGGTAACCAAGACTCAGTCCATCCACGACCAGCAAGCAACATCACAAACGAAGTGCAGCTCAGCGATGACCACTGTTAACAAAAGTAATCCTGTCAATGGAGACATGTTTGCCAATGCACAATTCTGTGGAGCAACTTTTAACTAACATAAACTATGTATCATAGTCGTCCAGTTCAAGTTCTGGTTCTGTTGTGGTCCCATCCGAACGGCAGCAGGATACACCGCATCACTCGTGAAAATAACTTCCATATGCAACGAAAGCCTCGGGGAGGGTGTGGGGTTATGTCATAATATTATGCATATGTAATTTTTTGGTTTCCATTTTTTCAACATCCATGCCAATGATGCACATTACGAATGTGCGTAGAAATTGTTATATTATGCAAATTAGGTAGTAAACATGCATGGCTTTCAACAGAAAACTAAGCTTGTCTGTAGTGCATTGTCCCAGGGCAGCTATGTACCAATGAAATGTGACGATTTTTTTTTAAATTGGTAGAAAAGCCAAAAATTGAATTATTACGTAATATTTATTGAAATATTTAAACCCAAAACTAACTAGGTCACTACTTGAAATATTGGTGAAAAAACTATAAAACTGATTACTATGTGAATTAGGTAATATATGCAGATTTTAACGTAAAACTAATCAGGTTTGTGCAATGTCACATAGCATCTATGTGGAAAGTTTCATTTAAATGTGATATTTAGTATTTTAGATATTGGAAGAAAAAACGAAAATTGACTAATAATGTTAATTTGGTAATTAATATGCACAGATTTCAACCCAAAAGTAATCAGGCCTGTGCATTTTTATAGAGCATCTATATACCAAGTTTCATAAAAATCTGACGAGTGGTTCTCAAGATACTGGTGGAGCAGACATGGGTAACCAAAAGGCCATTGCAATTCACACGCACAAGTCAAATCACAAATATTACTGTTAACAAAAAAGCAGTCTAACCAACTATATTGCAATATAGTACACTGTTTTGCTAACAAAATAGCAATATTGATACCAGTTTTAACACAATTATAACATTACAATCAATACTCCTATACTGTTTGAAAAACAATGAACTATATTGCAATATTGTTGGTTGGGTTGCTTTTTTCATTCACAGTAACAACGTTGATAATTATTATATTTTAGAGCACATTTAATATATATAAATTAGTTCTCATTGATATGATTCATGGAAATGATTGTGTTTTAGCTTCATATGGCTGAAATGCATAAAAGAAACACGGGTAAAGAGTCAATAAGCATTAAATGAATTGTTGAATATGTTTTAATTATTGTCTGATATTGATTATCGTTGGATAAAAATACTGATTCAGCTTTTAAAATAGCAGTTATCAACACAATTAATTCCTGTATTTTAACTAATGAATACTAGAATAAAACCAGCGTTAGTGACCACTTTTAGGCAGTTCAAAGGCATAACATACGAGCAGCCTGTGTATAAAGAATACTGGCTTAATTAGCATTCAATTTATGAAAAAAATTTCAATTACATCAAGCAAGACAAATATGTCAAATGTATGAGTTGGCAAACCATGGAGAAATAATACAAACTCTATATAAATAAAAACTGTCTACAAAGACAATTTTATTAAAGTCCCTTGGGACAGTGGGTAATAAACACATGAACACTAGAAACTGACTAGCAGAATGGTGAGTAATAGACAATAATCATATTTAATATTATAAATGATTAATGTTATGTTCTTCAAGAAATTATATTATCCACAGTAATTTGCATAACAATACAATGCTTCATCAGCATCTTGAAGGAAAACAGCATTTCTATTTTGGAGAAATTCTAAAAAAAACTAAAATAACAGGCTGAATACTGAAAATAATTACTGATATTATTTATTCATTTTAAACAATTAAATGAATAAAATGCCTCAGTCTATCAAAACCTAACCCTTTTCACCTTATTTCCTGGAGTACAGTGACCTTGAAGGAAATACCAGGCTTCATACTATTTTTAGAGAATAGTATTTTTAAAATAAGTCAATAGAATTAAATTTTATTTGGAACACATTCCCACTTAATTCTACATTATTGTTTTTTCTTTTAAAGTACAAATTGTGTTAATTCAAGGTCACAGCGACCTCTAGTATTTTAACCTCAAATATGTACTTGTGATACAACACCACTTTGTGAAAATTGTTAATAAAAATCATTTTAATATAGAACATTTGGTAATACAGTCTTGTGGCATTACAATTCCCGAAAAATTTATATATAGATAGTAGATAAAAGACGTATAACTTACGTTGCACATGGATGTATTGCTTGTTTTGTCTAACATTATTTTCATACAACTTTTCATAATGTACCACTTGTGTTTTAAACTCTGGTGTAGGAATTACTAAGTTACTTGTTGTACCATAGACTTGTTGTGCAGTGATAGCCTGTTGAAGATGCGTTTCCTGGAAAAAAATGTAGTAAGTACTTTGTAAATAATGATTTAATCTCATGACCAAAGCGAAAGCATGTGCAATGTATGGAGATATGAAATATACAGTCAAACCTGTCTATCGTGGCCACCCATGGGACTTTGAGATTTTGGCATTTATAGACAGGTGGCCTTTCTATACAGGTTCACTAATTTATTCATGAATATTAATTAGACATTGAATCAATGTATTAAAACAGATCTCACAATCCCATTTGACACACACTATCACACTACTGTACACATGGTATCCAAACACTTTATTACAAATAAAAAATCTCAATTTTAAATTGTATTATGTAAATTACAATCATCGAACAATAATGAGTAGTATCGAAAATTAAATGTTTGAAGATTTGTACAGTAAAGTTCATGTTCAGCAGCAGTTTGAGTCTCATATCCTACTAAAGAAATCACTCAGCTTGCTTTGCTTAGCTATTCTGAATTTGTATGTTTCTTTTTATATTTATTGCGTCTCGTAACTGTTCAAATAAATCGAAATGTCTCTGGGCTATAGCAAATTATTTTTTTTTTTTTTAAATCTTCCTGACCTACCCTACCTCACTTGCGAAATCAAACCTTACTTTGCGCAATCGAAATCTGGGCGACTTCCATGTCACCGTACTGCTGCAACAATAGAAACGTGTGAAATAAGCCTGGCGACTTAAGACGGCGAACTGACGTAAATTTAACATCATTGTTAAAAACATCTATTGTTACATGTACTGAGGCAGTAGCGAGCAGAAAAAAAAGTTGAACAAATTTAGTTGAACAACGAGACGATACTGCACACATATTCCCTCACAGTGATCAATACACAGTAAAGGAAGCGACTCTACTTTTTGACCCAAGTTATGATAACCCCGGAAAAACAAGAACGCACATGCGCAAGGCTAATTAGCATAATTTATTTGGATGGATAAACAGGCATGGCCGTTGCGTTGATTTTTTTTTCTTTTGCTATCAGTTCCAGTTACATGCATATTTGTCGATATTTATAGGAGTTCAAAGTGAATAAATATCGATATTAAATAACAGGCGAGTTGTTACATTTTTTTGTTGGTAATCAATTCGATCAGGGATTTACCGTCTGCATTCCGTTTCACCCCGGTGGACTGTGCCCCGGCGATTCACAAACCGTTTGCGAGTCGTCATCGTTGTGGTTGCTTGATTCATTGAACAAAACCCCAAGTACAAAACACTTCGGTCCAAGTTATTCCTGTGGCATACATATTTCAAAAAACATTAATGACAGCATGCTTTTATCGAAACAATTTCAAATTCTTAATTATGTTTTCGGCGTTCCCAGGCCATCAGTACGGTGTGTTGGCCGTACATGGTAAACTGAATAAAACATAATTGCCGAAGCCATCGGTTGAGTGAAAAGTGTGAAAACTGCTAACTTTGTCCTTTGTGATCTTTGGAGCTTATATACTTGTAGATGTCTGAGGTTTAAGGCAGTACTCTGCAAGACATCCGGGAACTATGTCCGTTATATGCAGTTCAACTGATCACTGCGGCCACTGAAGCCTGGCTGTTGGCCGTGTTAGACAGGTGGCCACTGTATACAGGGTGTTTTACATGTAAATTTCATTGGAGACTGTTCGGTTGTGACCGCTATAGATAGGTGTCCGCTGTATCCTACAGTGTAGGTACCCGTTAACACAGGTTTGACTGTATAATCAATCATTATTTTTGTTTTATCTGTGAAGGTCATGCTATAAATACTTGTCTTTAAATCAATTAGCAGGTTAATGGCAGATTTAGTTATAGGCAGACCAATAAAATTAAAATCATGTTAACATTTTTGTAAACCCCCCCCCCCCCCTTATTTGTTTATCTGCAATTTATTTTTTGTACTCATTCTAGCATTTCCACCCTCCACTTTAACCAAAAAATGTTCTGACATGCAAATCAAGTGAATGAAAAATAAATAGGGTAGTTGAAAAAATAATGAGAGTACATTGTTTGGTAATACATACCACTGATATATGATTTATCTCAAAAGGCGTATCATTCAAATTATTGCCATTTTGGCAACAAAATCCAAGAAGGGGGCCAAACCATGTGAATGAGAATCAAAGAAAGCTTAGAAAGAACTCCCATGTGCTGAGAGTATTGGAGACACATTAAATATAATTTGAAATTACTTAGCTGAAAACTAATTATGCAAATCAGAAAATTAATATGACCAGATTTGAGTGTAAAACTAATGAGGTCTGCGCAATGTAACAGAAAATCTATGTCTCCAAGTTTAATTGAAATGTGATTAGAACCAAAAAATTATGAATTATTATGCTTATTAGGGAATTAATATGAACAGATTTTTACCCCAAACTAATTAGGTTTGTACATTGTCCTAGAGCATCTTTGTACTAAGTTTCATTGAAATGGAATAATTATTACCGTGAAAACTCCAAAATTTCGACCCCTCTAAAAATTCGACCGCCTATTTATTTGCCGGGTTTCGGTGTTTTATTTACCTCCAAATTTTCGACTCCACTAAAAATTGCCGACTCATTCTTATTCGAAAATTGCGACCAGTTTCAGTTTTCCCCCAAACGAAAAAAAAACGATGTGAGCGTTCAAACGGGACCTTCCTCGAAGGCATGAATCCGGGTTTCTGATTGACTGAGAGATTTTTATTTTATTGGTAACGAAAATATATTCTAAATAAACGAAGTTTCAAATAAAAACGAACACAAAAATCTCGGCATGCTGCGTTTCTGAATTGTTGATTATTACTGTACTCAGTAGTGATTATAATAATGTACACAAAATAAATTTGTTGAATGGTTATGAAATACAAATAAAAGTCAACTTAGTTTCATCGTAAGCGAATGATTCCGGTCTCGTATAAACGTTTGATCACCGTCCCTCAACAGGGACGGTGGTTTGATGCTGTAGGATATCCGCCATGTTCTCTTAGGTCAAATAGGTCAAATCGCTAATTAACCAATCAAAAAGCTGGATGATGCCAACGTGTTCAAAGTACCATAGCTTATTTAAATAGATTGATGTTGTAGTACGATATTTTGGCTTGGATTTTGATGCGAAAACGGCATGATTTTTTTTAAATAAAAAAATTAGTTGTTTTTAAAAAATAAACTGGTCATCTGAAGAATAATTTAACATTGTTCACAGTGATAACAGCTCATTCTCGAAAGGAAGCTTACCCGCTCACGCTAGTCACGATAAAAATCATACACGTGTACTCTTGAATAGACAAACGTCAATGACTACGGTAAAACTTAGACTCTATTTTAGCCGGCAGGATTGATTGAAATGTCCGAAAAATGACGCCAAAATACACCTTAAAAGTCCCATTTTATTTTCTTAAATCCCATTTTATTTTTTAATCCAAGGGCGAATTTACGGCAGAATTTGGTCCCTCAAATAACGGACACGTGAGCTTTGATTCTAACCGGATACATTGCACTGGGTCGGGGAGATAGTTTGCTAAACTTCCATGCATCTTTTGTCCAATGGGTACCTGTACTTCGAACATTCGCAAGTTTTTCTAGGTAGTGCGAGACAGCTTTGTCTTTTGACCTATTAGTTTTGTGCTGACCTCTTCTCCGCGTCTTGATGTTTTGTTTTGCTTGTCATAATACTCACTCACTGATTGATGACTTTGTTTAGATTTTGAGTTACAACTCGGCCACGACCTTTGCTTTTACCGTGAAACATGAGGAAGTTTACGTCAATTGACGGACATTGCATTTTTTAAAAACTAATGAAGCACACTGTCTATCATCCCCATGTTTTCATTTGCTGATTTCTATTCTGAAAAATTCGACCGTCCGAAAATGCACCTTAATTTTGACTCTAAAAACACGTCACATATCTAACACCAATTATTTAAAACCGGTCGAAATTTTGGAGTTTTTACGGTACTTTAGATATCAGTGTGAAAGCTTAAAATTGGTTAATTATGCAAATTAGGTAATTAATATGTACAGATTTTAACCCACAATTATTCAGGTCTGTCTATTGTCCTACAGCATCCATGTACATTCATTGATATGTGATGTATAGTACCTGAGATATCAGTGTGAAAGTTGGTTAATTATGCAAATTAGGTGATTAATATGCACAAATATTTACCGGAAACTAATTGGGTCTGCATAATTCTAGATTCATTGAAATGTGATGATTAGTACTTTAGATATCAGTAGAAAAGCTGAAAATTAATTATGCAAATTAGGTAATTAATATGCACAATTATTTACCCTAAAACTAATCAGGTCTCTGCATAGTCCTAAAGGATCTATGTACCAAGTTTCATTGAAATGCGATGATTAGTACTTGAGATACCCGTGGAAAAGCTGAAAATTAACTAATTATGCAAATTAGGTGATTAATATGCACAAATATTTATCAAAAACAATCAATCTCTGCATAGTCCTTGAGTATGTAAGTACCAAGTTTCATTGAAATGTAATGCTAACTACTTATATCAAATGCTGAAAATTAATTAATTATGCAAATTAGGTAATTAATATGTACTGATATTACCATAAAAACTATCAGGTCTGTGCAGTGTCGTATGACATCTATGTACCAAGTTTCATTGAAATGTGATGATTAGTACTTGAGATATCAGTGGAAAAACCGAAAATTGACTAATCATTATGCAAATTAGGTAATTAGTATCCACGGATTATTACCAAAAACTAATCAAAACCTAGCATGAGTTCAGAGCATCTATGTACCAAGTTTCATCAAAATCCAATGAGTGGTTGTTTAGATATCAGTGGAACAGTCATGGAACCACTAAAAAATAGCTAATTATCATGCAAATTAGGTAATTAATATGCACGGATTTTTACCAAAAATTAATCAAATCTGCGCATATGTTCAGAGCATCTATGTACCAAGTTTCATCAAAATCCAATGAGTGGTTCTTTAGATATCAGTGGAACAGTCATAGAACAGCTAAAAATTAGCTAATTATCATGCAAATTAGGTAATTAACGAGCATGGATTTTTACCAAAACCTAATCAAATCTGCGCATTGGCCCAGAGCATCTATGCACCAAGTTTCATCAAAAACCGATGTATGGTTCTTGAGATAGCAGTGGAACAGTCGGACACACATACACACACACACACATACACACATACACACATACACACACACATACAGACACACTAACTGCAAAGACTCCCATTTTGTGCTTCGCACATGGGAGTCAAAAATTATTTTACTTTTCACAAAATCATTTATACTCTACTGTGCATGTCCATGTCCGGCTTCAGCATGCCTTGATTTTTAAATAGTTCAATGTACACTCGGTACCGTAAAAACTAACAAGCACAAACCCTATTCATTTTAAACAAGTAATTGCATTACATACTGTAGAATACTTTATTTTCGCTCAGAATTTATTTTCGCCATTTTCGCTGAAGGGATGATTCCATGAAAATAAAATCCAGTGAATATACTTTTATTCCTCTATTTCACATTAAACTCATTAAAAATCAGTGAAAATAAATTCCATACAAAACGCCCAAAAACCTTTTCAGCGAAAATTAATTCCAGCGAAAATAAAGTATTCCACAGTAGTTTGAAGATGAACAGTCAGAGCATGTCAGATATGGCTCCAAAACTGTACCCACTAAACAAAAATGTCCACCAATCGGCCATTTAAAGTCCAATCTTACAAAGTGACTTGCATTTAAGGTCCCATCAAGTTCAATGTTATTTTAACGTTATTATTTTTATGAAAAAGTATGTTTGACATGTAGATGTGAAAGTTACTAAATTATCATGTGGAGACTTTTATAAACTTGCGTCGCAGCAACGGTGCAGGACTATATAGGAATTTGACTTGGACTATGAAGATTTAGACTTGACGAAGATGGCAATGAACATACAAATAGAGATCCGAGAAATTTTTTCAAACAACTATGAACTTTCATAATTTTTACTGTGTTTGTAAATTATTAATGATCTTGTATAACAGATGATCTGTAATTTGTCGAAACCAGAAATAATTTTACACAGTGTAACCCCTTACATTTTAGTTCATTTTGAGTTCATCTTAATTCAAATGATTCTGTCGATTTTTATTATTGGCAATCTGCTCTGCTAGGATTGCCCTTATTGCTTTGTGTGTATGCGTGTTCTGTGTGATTTCCAGTGTTTTCACGTATTATTTCTTCTGCGATTTTTTTGGCTTGGCTGATTTTGCTCAAACTTGGCAGGTAGGTCACACCTTCACCCTAGTTATTAGGAAAAATCAGAAAAAAAATTTGGCCCACCGTTTGCCATAGCGACAGCCAAAAAACTGTTTTTGGATAGCTTCGCATCAAATGTATCTCCGCCTACAAATTTAGGATAAAACACCTCAGACATAGCTCATTCTACTTAGCTGAATTTTTGATATCTTTATTCATTACTGAGAAATTTGACCCCAAAGTTAAGGTAACTGTTCACCAGGAATGGCTTTTTAACTCTTCTGTGACTTTTTTGGCTGAGCCGATTTTGTTCAAACTTGGCAGGCAAGTCACACCTTCATTCTAGTTAGGTTGTAAAATCTGAAAACAAATTCTGGCCCATCGTTTCTATAGCAACAGCAAAAAAAACTGATTTTTTAATACATTCGTGCTAAATAATCTCACCCTACATTGATTTCTATGATTAAAAAGCACGGACATAGCTCATTCTACTCAGCTTGAGTGTGGGCATAAATTTCCAGTTTTTTTATGTCTATTTTCATTACAGAGAAAATTGACCTGAAAGTTGGGGTAACTTTTCACCAGCAACGGCTTTTAATTTTTTTCCGGCTTGGCTGATTTTGTCCATACTTGACAGGCAGGTCGTACCGTCACTAATTCAAAAAAAAAAAATTGGCCCACCGCTGCCATGGCAACAGCCAAAAACTTTTTGAATACTTACACCCTAAATTTATTACCTCCTACGAGTCTTGTAATAGCAGTGTTCAAATGATCATGTTTTTTATTTTGACTACAATGCGCACTGGTTAGAGATCACTGTCGCCGGCCTACATTGTACATGTATCAACGTAATCCCAACGCAACTTTGAACTTTGAATGAACTGTAAATGCTGCCTTCAATCTAGTAAATACTGTTGGAAATAATAAATTTAACCACAGAATAGGTCCTAACAATAAAATAAAGTAACTTCTAAAGACTGAATGTTTTTTTGCGAACCTTGTATACATGTACGTGATTCGGTTTCAGTTATAAACTGACGTTATCTTCACGTTCATGTCCTACCACGACAACAGCCGAAAACATGTTGCTTGCTTTTTGAGCGAAGTGAAATGCCAACCAGCCTAGCGGCTTGTTTCTGGTTTATTTGTCACATTATATGCAATAAATTATTTTTGTTTTACTTCTAATGTTGCATATTGTATATTTATTTCTGTTACATGTTTTCATTTGCTGTTCTATTCCCTGCCGCAGTTGTAATTTTTTTTTTTTTTTTGCAGGGGGATGTCCGGGCATAGGTTCACCCCTATTTTTTGGCAATTTTCCCATGTTCAGGACCCTGGGCTTTTACAGTAAATATGGTACATGTCTTTGAGTTAAGCCAGCAATACACCTGTAACTTCATTTTGAAACCTACCGGGTACTTTTGTACCAGACCAACCAACATTGTAAATTCGTCTTTCACAAATAATCAAACCACATATTAAAACATATTTCACTTTTCTATACAAAAAATCATTATAGTTGATTCACTCACTGCAACTATCAGCATCAATTATTATTTATGAGTGATCCTGGATAATTTCTACCGGAAGCACTACACTCACATATGCACATATATTAAAAATGACAGGCGCATCTCTCACTCTACAATCTATGCAAATATTCATACTGAAAATTAGTAAAAGAAAATATACAGCCATATACACATGGCACAATATTATTAACTTTGGCATTCTAATAAGTTAATAAAACATGCATATATTTTTCCTTAACCCATAGTAAAATCAATGCCGGGAGTAAGTGGTTATCCAAACAAGCAGCCTATCGGCTGAGATAGCTCCGCTGTTAGCAATGCACATTTCAATTAAAGAACTGAAGACATCATTAGAAAATGAACAATACATGTATGTATAGTACAAATGTATCAAAGCAATCGGACTTACAGTTTTAAACAAGAAGTCGAAAATATCATTTTCTACCAAAAATGACAAAAATATTCACCAAAATTAGAGAATTGAAGATATCATCACGAAATGAACAAATCTGAGAAAGGTCTACATGTAGTATCTATATATGTAATATCAAAGCAATTGAACTTTTGGTTTTTAACAAGAAGTCGAAAATATCACTTTTTACCAAAAATTAACAAAATTAGAGAATTGAAGATATCATCACAAAATGAACAAATCTGAGAGAGGTCCACATGTAGTACCTATATATGTAATATCAAAGCAATCAAACTTACAGTTTTTAACAAAAAGTCGAAAATGTCACTTTTTACCAAAAATTACAAAAATATTCACCAAAATTAGAGGATTGAAGATATCATCACAAAATGAACAAATCTGAGAAAGGTCCACATGTAGTACCTATATATGTAATATCAAAGCAATCGGACTTGCGGTTTTTAACAAGTAGTCGAAAATATCACTTTTTACCAAAAATTACAAAAATATTCACTTCAGAGAATTGAAGATATCATCATGAAATGAACAAATCTGAGAGGTCTACGCAAGGTACATATACACCAAGTATCAAAGCATTCAGGCTTGTAGTTTTCAAGAAGAAGTCAAAAAAATAAAACATTGACATGGACAACGACGGACAATCACTCATATGATAAGCTCCACTCGACAAAGTCGACAGCGGAGCTAATAACTTTATTGCAACTAGAGATGATACCACCTCAACAGTCTGCATTGTCCGAATCAAAGGATTTGTTGGTGTCGATTTATTGCAGACTCCATGAACCCGTGCAGGTAAACGTGTATTTTATGTTAAACAAGCCATGCATGGCACAGTCCCTGTTACCGTATTTGTCTTCAGTTAAGCGCCACCTTCAATTAGGCGCCAGTGCCACAAAAACTTTGTATTTTACACCTCAATTAAGCGCCAGACAAAGTTGAAATTTTGGCACGTAATGATCGTGAATTGGGCGCCGGCGGATCGACTACCGGTTTGTAGCGATGGACGCGATCGCGGAAGTCCCTCGCTGTTACTGTTCGAATGGCTTTTATGTAAAAAAAAATGGTTTTGTTTCTAACAATTTTTAAGAAATCGGTCTATAATCTCTTGAAACATGTCTTTTTAGTCTACTGTAGAAAATATCAGTGTGGTTTTTAATTTCGCAGTAAGTCCATAAAAACAAAATTAAAACAACGCGAAAATGTTCTGTTTCAAATGCGCTGTTGTCACAGTAAACAGTGTTAAATTATTCTTTAAATGCTCAGTTTACTTTCCAAAAATAACTAATTTCTTGATTTGAAAAAAAATCATGCCGTTTTTCCCACCAAAATCAAAGCCAAAATATCGCAAACATCGGCAAATCACTTCCGCATTGCGTTCATACATTATTTAAATGAGCTATGGTAATTTGATCACGTTGGCATCATCCAGCATTTTGATTGGTTAATTAACGACTTGACCTATCAGGTCAAAAAATGCGTTCGAGGTCAAGTCCTAGACAGGAAGCATGGCAGACATCGAATCGCGCCGAGCGTTTACATGCGACCAGAATCATTCGCTTACAATGAAATTAAGTTGAATTTTACTTGCATTTTATTTTTTGTACGTTATTATAACTACTACTGAGTAATAATCGTAACCGTGGAATGCAGCATGACCGGATTTTGCTACCGTGATCATTGACTACTAAGCGTTGAATTTGTGTTTGTTTTATTTTTCTGTTGATTGTACGGCAAACTGTGAATGTTTTCTAAAGAATGATATTTTTTGTATAACTTTCTAAACTGTCTGAAAACGGGTCATTTACTCAGTATTTAAAATAAAGGCTACAGTGACTAAGCGTCAGACTGTAATGTAAAATATTGTCAATAATCTATCACCAGAATGAAGCAAAAACAATGGCTTGTAACACAATTACCGGTACTAGAACTTGAAGTGCTTGAAATAAGCGCCATTTGAAACAAAGTTGCTCAAATTTAACCACAAATAAGCGCCACCATGACATGAAAGTGTAACAAAGTGGCGCCTAATTGAAGACAAATACGGTAGTTATCGAATTTAAGATATATAGTTTTGTTTATAGTAATATAGCTGGAATATAACCATGTCAGGAATATGATTATTGTTTAACATTTAAATGATTGACATTTGTATTCGATTGTAAAACGAGTATTTGTCCAGATTGAGAGATATTGCTCTGGAACAGCATTAATTAAAACAAAATCAGCCATTTTCGATACATGTATATATATCTATAATACCGTAAATACTTGATTAATTTGCGGTCCCGAATGCTAATTTTCAAATGTATACTTTTAATTTGTGGCGTTCAAAAACATGTTTAAAATTGTATCCTATTAATTCGCAGGCCAGAATAAAGTAGATAACTCAGAATATATTGCATGAAGACATTAAAAATATACATTTTGTTTGATGTTGGGGCATAATTATTACTCTATAAATATCCATCTGTCAACACATCGATTACGAATTTCCGTGATGGAAAGTTTAGCACAGGGCTTTTTGTCGCTGGTCCACAGGGTTGCATCGACCATGTGTCCACCATTTTGGAAAGCGGTTTTATTCTATGACGTCATTTGGTGCGCAATTTGACGTTTTTGATTGGTTGGGCGATTGACCTCATGTCACATTTTCATTATAGATGAAAGTGCTTGACAAAAAAAAAATCATGTAAACAATGAACACATAGCTACAAAGTAGCCGTTAACTTTTTATTTCTTGGCCAGTACATCAGACTTCTGAACCGACGATCTGTACGACTAATACCGGAATTCTGCCATAAATTCACTCATCCGAAAAATCGCCATGGGCGGTTTCACGGCTGGTGGACCCATATTTGGGATTCAAATTTAAAAAAAAATTATCATCAAATATTTGTAGGGGGGCTTATATTTTCATTGAAAAATCCACCTACACTGATTTTCAACACCGGCAGTTGGACCACCAAAACGAAAGAAACTATTGCAGAAGCTAATCTAAATTTGCTAAGTTACATTTTTATACAATTCTTTTTTTTGCTGGATTACAAGTAGACAGCGCATCTTTCTCCAAAAAAATCCCATTAACGAACATGGTGCGCCAAATACAATTATTTTGTTTCATTTTATTAGTAACGAAAGTATATTCTAAACGAACTGCAACTGCATTGCTCAGTAGCAAATGATTGCGGCATCGCAATCCGGTCATGCTGCGTTTTACCATTGTTGATTATTACCTAGTAATTATAATAACGTGCAAAATATAAATTGTTATGAAATGCAAATAAATTTCAACTTATTTCATCGCAAGCGAATGATTCCGATTGCATTTTCAGCACTCGATGCTGTAGAAATGAATATCCGCCATGTTTGACCTGACAGGTCAAATCGATAATTAATCAATGAAAATGATGGAAGACGCGAACGTGTTCAAAATACTATACAAATGTAGCTCATTAAAATATGTTAATGTTATTGAACGTAGAACGGAAGAGATTTGCCAATGTTGTACGATCTTTTGGCTTGGATTTTGATGGGAAAACAGCATGATTTGTTTTCAAATAAAAAAATTAGTTGGTTTCAGAAGATAAACTGAGCATCTGAAGAATAATTTAATAAACTCATTGTTGAAACAAAGCTAACCCATTCACGCCAGTCGCAATAAACATCTATACTCTTGAAAAGGCGTCAATGACTACGGCAAAAAAGTAACAGCTTAAAAAACTGCAGAAAAAACGTCAGCGGTTTCTTGGTCCTATTTTTTTAATAACCCGAACTGCCGTTAAACGGCCCTGGGTGAATTACGGCAGAATCCGTAATAATGTTGTTTATACAACACAAACCAAACGTGTCTGACGGTGCTGCCTAGAAAAATTAAAAAAAGGCAGTGCAGCCTGACGGCTACTTTATAGCCACGTGTTCATTGTTTGCTTGTGTTCAGAGTGACCTTTGCCATTTCACTGTCCCATTTCAAGTGTAACATGGTGCGTTCCTTGACGCAGTGCGTGTTCTCCGCCTGACTATACGCCATGAATGTCGCTAACCGTGACTCTCAGAGGCACTAAAACAACATCCTGTTTTCCAGTTCATTGGAAAACAAAACAAATCACTAATAAATTTATGAAAACAGCTCCTTTTTGAATCGATCTAAAAGTACTCTTAATTCGCTCACCAAAAACCAAAAATTTCTGTTTTTACACTATTAATTCGTGCACTTGAAAAAATAATTATTTTTACTCCCGTGAATTAATCAAGTTTTTACGGTATGATGTATAATGAATATATAAAATTTGAACATAATCAGTCAAAGCATGTCAGAGATATGGCCAGTCAGCCATTTTGAATCCTTGATTGGCTGAAAGTCACATGATCGGAGCACGATCTGGGTCACAGAACCATATTTGTCCGTATTATCAACAGGACCTCGCAAAAGAACCACACCCACATTTTCAATCTTTTTTAGAGCGGAAGTTGCCAACAAATGTAAAAAAACTCATGAATTTCATTGATTCGAATAAAATAAAGCAAGCGATTGATAAAAATGATTATTAATATTTTTCCCAATGCTCTTCGAATTTTTTTTTTTTTAATTGAAGGTAAGAAATGGCTAGTTGAAGTTGCATCGTCTTCAAGGCGGCTGTTTCACCGCGAACAACTCTAGTTCTGTTGTAGTTTTGCGATGTAAAATAAAATATATATTATAATAATAATACTTGTTTAATTATTTGGAGTTTCAGCCCACAAATTACGGACATGATCCCCATGAATTCAGGTCCAGTGTTCTCCCCAGGAATTTAAACCACTGTGGCGGACTAATTTGCATATGATTTATACCAATAATTCCTTATACTCAGTCATGCCATGAAAAAATGTTACTTATTTTTTTATATGAAATAAACGTAAAATTTATCACTCGATCGCTTCGGTGAAAAACAAAGACCGCCATGATAATTGTGACGTGTTAGTTGACCGGCATGTGTCCTTTGACCCGATGGGTCAAAAACGCCATTAACCAATCAGAATACAACATGGTAATGCCGGCAGAACCCGAAGTTTTCCGAATGGTAGAGATCATAAAAATTACATTGCGGAAGTAAAGCGATGTCGTAGCACAATGTGTTGGTATGGATTTCAGATGAAAACTGCATGATGGTTTTCGAAATAGGTGATAAGCAATTTTTAAAAGGTAAAAGAAGTCTTGAAGAAGAGTTTTTACATGATTCGCGATGATAAAAGTTCAAATGTATTTTACCCAATCACGCAATAAACACGTTGTTTTTTTCTTGAGTAGCGTAAACAGATCGTGAACTCCGCTTTGCCCATGTTATATCGGGGTGGAATTGATTTTGAAAAAATGTTAGCTTTCAATCTAAAGACTGCGTCGATCGTTAAAGTATTTACTTACGAACAAAGCGGTGCTAATTTTACAAAAGCCACTACCACATCGTGGGACTACGTCTATTGTTTACAAATTATAATCCACAACTGGCAGGATGCGTGTCGGTCGGTACGTCGGACAATAGTCCTGGTCGGAAGCGTGGAAAGATCCCTGATAGCTACGTATTTCTTTCTATATTTCGTAATACAGTTCACAGGATGAACAATGAAAAAAGCACTGTGGCAGTCTTACTAATCACCGTGGCGGCTCGAGACCACAGTGGCGGGCAGGAAAAGCAGCGTGGCGGCCCCGCACACAAATTGAATGCTGGAGAGAACACTGCTGATCAATGTTTGTCCTGTCTCGGCTGATTGTGTTGATCGACACCCTTCCTAAACTCAGTATGGAGAAACCAACGGGGATCGACATTCCAAACAAATTATTGGGACACGGTCAACAGACACTCCAAACAATCAAAATTATCAACGAAAGACAAGATTTTTCTAGATATTTACAAACATACTGTCATGACAAACATATGTAAAATTAACAAATACACAGAGTCAATAATTATACAAAACACATTGCGAAGACTCAACAACCAGGAAAGAAAACCCATACAACCATGTTGTACTTATGTTGAAACATAATATCACGTCATAATATTGTTTAAAATAAAATATTCAGTCCAAGCCAAATCAAGGTCAATGGGTCAGATTGTGTGCATATAATTATAGTTAAACAAAAAGAAATTTTGTCAGCTGTTCAACATCTATAAAACATAGTTGAACTCTGGTGACCTTGCCCTTTGTTATATAATATAATTCCCTTTATCATAGTTTGTTTCAATATAAATATGCATTGTCATAATTAATTTTGAATACAAACAAGTTTTGGGGTTGAAACAACAGTGGGGAATGAGTCTACCGAATGTCCTTAAAAGATGTAAATATCTTACAAAAACATTGGTGCCTTATTTGTTTAATTATTTTAAGGGACATAATTTCCAGCTTTATTCAAAGTAGTTCAGATATTTTAGTATAAAAACAAATGTCTCATTGCAAAAAAAAGTGCTGCATTTAGATGTGAATAGATTCATAAAACATGCAAGATAACAGAAAATTTTAGCTGGCTTTAGTCAGTGTTTCCGTTAGATTTATTTTTCTTGCGTATTTCTATACGCATTCACCATTTTTTGTGCGTACAATGTTGCAAAATATGCATAAAATCGAAATAGGTGTGAACAAATGTAAAATCAACAACATGAACACGTGTCCAAGATAATAACTGTTCTAAATTTGTAACATAAATAAAGGTAAGTGCTATTTTAAACGTTTTGTGTCCTCGTAATTACTGTTGTATTTCCGTAACACAAGGATCTCCACGAGTTATGTTCGTCATTATTAATTTCGTGTATTGTTATTTTCGACGCTGACGCTGCTGTCTGAAAGATAACATGGCTTCCCTAAAATCAAAGTCACCAACTGCAGGCCCTTCCATTGTGATCATCATTAGATCGTTTATAACTTCTTCGTTGAGACGGCTTCTTCTTGAAGTTTTAATGCGGTTTTGCGTGCTAAAACCACGCTCACAAGGAACTGATGATACCGGAATTACAGCTGCAATAACGGCTAGTTTTGATATATTTGGAAACACTTCGTGGTAGTCATTGTACAATAACGTACACACATCAATAAAGTGAAGCTGTCTCAATCCGTATAGCACAATTTTGAATTGCTGGTATTCGATACGGAGCTCTTCAAAATTAATTATGGCTCTGTGGATTTCACCATCGTCACCCATGTCACGCCCAAAATGACCACAAAGTGCTTCCATTTCCGGTATTCCGAAGTTCGCTAGCTCGTTCCTGTCTTGTGGCAATTTCCTGGGATTGAGCAGGACATCTAATGAAGTTAGAACAGTTATCTGATCGCCCTCGAAACGACGTTGCAAGTTGTAAATTAGTGCCTCCACGAATTCACGTCGAGTGCCGTTAACGAACGCATCAATGTTGACTTCGGCTGCATGCTTCAGTTGAACTCCGTGGTAAGTGCGTGTTTGCCTGTCAAATGTATCCATGAACTGTGCTTCATGTACACTGGAATAGGGAGTTTCCAATAGCTGCTGTAAACTCTGTATTGTAGACAAAACCATGGGAGCAATTGTGGACAAATCGATAGTGTCACGTTGAAATAGGAGATTTAATCTATTCATCAGCACTAACACGTCTTTTAGAAGTTTTGTTGTTACCACAAATTTAAAGGACGACACGCGTAACAACAGTCCCTTCGCAACTGCATTATTCTTTTCAGGCCTTGATTCCTCCTCCAACTCAACTGCGAGAACAGCCCAACTATTGTTGATCGCTGTCACTGCTCGGGATAATGATAGCCATCTCACCGAACACGGCTCTTTGAGTGACCGGAAATCGTTGTTATCCAGTGCATCATTCAATTCTCGCAAACGATTCATACGGGCAGCAGAGAAGTGGTAAAAGTTGTAGATAGTGTTTACATCTTTACGGTATTCACTGATATTGACAACACCTTTATCTCGCTTTGTTGCATCGCTGGCCGCTAGAGCAACACCATTTAAACGCCCAGTCATAACACTGGCGCCGTCAGATCCAAAGCCCATGACTTTATCAATTTCAATATCACTTGCAACGAGTGTGTCAATCAGCGCATTCATCACTGTTTCGACATTCCCGCTGTGAATAGTGACATTGCTATGAAAAATTGACTTTGGGCCACCGCTCGTCATGATACGCAAATAAACTATCAGTTTCTTATCAACAGTGATATTTACGGTTTCATCTGTAAGAAGGCCGATGTAAGGGCTTCGCCTGATTTCTTCTTTGATCTTCCCGCGTATCGTATCTGACAACACTTTTTGCATTTCGTGGACCGAAACTGAATGAACATAAGGATTACATTTTCTAAATGGATCACTGCCATTCAGTTTCTGCAGTTATAACAAACTGCACAGCTTGGTGTCGGCGAAATAGACTGTACGCATCACAGATATTTGCCCATCGGTGTCTGCTGACATTGCGTTTTCCATGGACTTGCTCATCGCTTTGCGAAAACCCGTACACTTGCAAGACTCTCTATGGTCGCTGGTGGCCAAGTGGCGAACTAATGCCAAACGTTGCAAGTCACTGCAACCTTTCGTGAATGAATTTGACTTGCCAGCACTTTTACAGGTACGGCAAAACATTTTGACGTTCACTTCTGGAGCTGTAACTTCGGGTTCGTGATATAACCAATTGAACTCGCGCATCCATTCTTGGCGAAATTTGTGATGCTTTTTCACATGCACGTCAGAAACACCTGCCGTCTCGGCATTTGGTTGCGCTGAGTTTTCCGGTACATTTAGCGTCGGAGTTCCTCTTTTCCTTGCTGGCGATGGTGATTGAGTAAAATAACTCGCAATATTTTGCCGTTTAGACATAATATAGAGTTAGGTACTGCCGGATCACGATCATGAACGGGAATATTTGAATAAGTAACGGAATAACGGTTTACACCACGTCAGTAATGAAATGATACAAAACAAATAATTATATTTTTAATTGTTAAATTTTATTGGCTGTCATTTCTAGAAATAAGCAATTAGTCGCTATTCAATCATAATTGAACAACGTTGTACACTGCTACGTATGACAGCAGTTCGCGCCAAGCAATTTGATTGACAATGAACCAAAACAATGTTGCTATTTGTTGCAACTGACTTGCTTGAAATAAACATTATACATTGTTGCAAGTTAGCGGCAGGGAACTAGCCTGGAAGTGTGACGTCGTGATTTTGCCCAGCTGTTTTCAATACAACAACACAGCTGAAAACAACGCGTACGAACAGACACAGCTGTAAAATATTTTGCGTAATCAAGATTAAAAATGCGTAAAATACGCAAGATTATGCGTTAACGGAAACACTGTTTAGTCCAAGTATTTTGTACAGGTGTCTGTCAAAAATTAATGATTTACTGAGACAAATATGAACTGCCTCATTGTGTGACTACTGTATTATATGAAAAGTCAAAAAAAAACACCCTTTATGAATAGCTATCATGTTGCAAGCTCTGCTTTGTATGCAAATCAACTTAAATAGTTAGTTGGTGTCCAGTGGAGGGAGAAGTCAACAGTATTGTTGCCTCCTGAGAATCTACATCTTCAAACAGTGCAATCTTGCAAGTGCGTTTTTTAAACAAGCATTATAAAAACTCTATCATTCTGTTCTAATAGCTGAAACATATTTCTGCGAGTTTTCATTTGTCGAATGAACTGTTTGTCAAATACAGAATACATATATTTTAGAATAATTTTCTTTTTAAAATGTGGATGAAATGTTTTGCTTTTAATGTATTCTTTATGTATTGTTTTTGATTTCATAACTTTGAACTAAACAGATTTTCTATTAGCTTCAGATCTTGATCAAAGTTAGGCACCCAGTTCATAGGAGTGCTTATATTGATTTTCTGACATCTTGTTTTCTGTAAAGATTTTATTGGTACAGTACAGCTCAAAACTCGCTTACCAAAATGTTAGCCTGTCGTTAACGCAAGTCAACGTGATGTTAGCTTTGCGTTAACGCAGTTGTAACGCACGCTAAGGAGTGGGTAACGTGCCAGGGCGTTAGCATATTCAGTGTTAATTGCCTTGCAGTTGTTTCTATTGTTCGTATTCAAATTAGTTTTAGAGGGTTTTATTAAAACAAAAAGGAGGCTTACAATTGTATCTCGACGGATTCCGGTGATTTTGTATGTCACGTTTGTGTTGCCAAAGCCAGGAAAGTTTAATTCAAGATCCGTGAAAAATTTGAAAGATGCGTACTATACTGAACACATTGTACCAGTATTATTCTAAGCTGGAGCACCGCTTTAAAATAAACCCAGCACATATTTCAGGGTGCTTGAATCGATATCTAAATTTGCGTCCTGCGTCGTGTTGTTTTATCTAGACGATTCTCAGTATCGAGCTAAAAAAACTGTTTATATACATTGTAAGGCAACGAACGGGTTAGTAAATTAGGTCATAGGATGCGCAAGTGTGGCTTTCAAATGACGCAAGTTTGGGTCAGTGAACTTTCAAAAGACGCAAATCTGAGCCAGGGACGAAGTCAAGAAGATCTCCTGTCATATCCAACCACAGGATTAATTATGCCCGTTGTTTTGTAATTATTATGTACTATTAATATTAAGAACGTGCCATTTTTTGGCAAAATGTTATGTTGTGTATAAAATTACGTTTACTGTAGGTCAATGCGACCAAGTTTTCACGTATTCAAGGCCATAAAAGCGTCGTAAAATACAACCATACAGGTAAGAATCATCTTCTAAATATTCGTTATGGAGCTCAGTGACGAGACCACGAAATCTTAGACTAAGTTAAAACTGATACCCACGGCCAAAAAGGTGGAATACACACCATAATAAGTTGGATGACAATGACACAAATTGCCAATATTTACACCAAGGTAACACAGAAACATTGCCCCTCACGTACATTTCCAACATTTGCCTACCAGTGTGCGCAAGTTGTATGTGGGTCACTGTCCGATGATCGTAAAACTGTGAATATTGGACACTATTGCCTCACAAAACTGAAAAACCATCGCTGACCAACATGAGTCGCATATACAATGTATTTCCATAAACGATCATTTAGTATTCCACCGAAAACACACACATGTACAAAAAACAATAAAATTACAAATAGATTACTTTAAACGATTTGTTTCAGGGGAGAGTAGGAAAACAAACGAGCAGTGGACCGCTCGCCGGTCGACTGCATTTTATGCAAATTTGTGCATAGATTCCTCGACGCCGGCTGAGCGCGGTCGTCTGCAGAAGGCTCGCACGGCAATTCACACTTATTGTTAAGAACATTAATGAACACAAACAACTGGCAGATTAAAATGATCACTAAGTTCCAATGAAAAATTATCTATTTGGCTGAGCCAAAAGCTTGGAAACTAGTCTATAATAGTTGACATTATTTTATTTTCCTGCGCCTTGGAATGAAATCACAAAGCGATCCAGAAAGACGTAGTAGAGATCAACATAATATAAAATACGATCGCATTATTTTGTGAATATACATCATGCATGGTCTCAGAAAGATTAATGTTTCGCGTAGACCAAATATAATCACGCATAAGTATAAATTCAAAGTGTTTTAATACATTGGTGAGAGGTCGCATTTTACGCAGTGTTCTCCCCACATAGAACAAAGCATGGCGGTACCACCATGCTTGGCGACCCGGCCGCCACGCTTGGGCTCGGACCGCCATGCTTACAACTTCACCGCCATGCTAATAGGATGCATTGTTTACATCCTTATGACCCGCTCACACGTAGCACTGCATAAATTATCACAGTCTACGCCACGGCGGTTTGAACTTGCCGGGACAAATTAAACAGTCCCATTGTTAAACATGTGTGAAGTACAGACGCTGTCAATGGGGAACAAATTGTCACTCAAGTTGCAAACACCGAGATCTATACGACTAAACATGTAAAGGAAGAATAGGTGATGCCGCCCGGCTAAAACGTACAATGACCGCTAGCACAGCACAGAAACGGAAGCGTGTAGAAACACGGAAACGGCGTGAGGCTGGTTTTGATGAATCGTGGAAAAAGACATTTCCCTGGTTAAGGTCAATTGTTCAGGTAAGATTTCGTAATTTTAGAAATAAAATGCCAGTGTGTGTATGTTTTGCCGATCGTAAGAACACCGAACATGGTAGGCCTACACCGATTTCAATCAACATCTTAGACACGAGGCTGGTATAGACACGACATGAAAAAAAAACATCACTCGTTACTGTCAACTTTTTTTAGATTATTTATGGATATCTTCATAGATTAATGGGTACGTGTATGTTATAATTTGTCCAAGCAAAAAAAAAAATCGAATTTTGTAATCTTCCGGTCACATGTTGACCTGTGTAGGTATTTCCAAGATGGCGGCCTGTCAACGTCTTGCGAACGACAGCTGCTATCATCATATGATCGATGGAATCCCGATTTGTATACATAATTCTATCGTTACGTTTTAATTTTAATTGAATAGTGACCTCATGTTCTTTTTTCCTCGAAATTCCCGAGTCTCCTTGTCGTTGACCTGACAAAACCAACATGTAAACAACATGTTTTGCAGACGAAATGCTATCCATACGGCACTGGGTTCCCGATCGTGGCACAATTCAATTGTTATGTTTACATTTATTTGAACCTCAATCCTCATTGTTGTTTTTTTTATTATTTTTCATTTTTTCCCACTAGGAATGTTGTGCAGTTAATGCTCAAAGCACGTCTATGACGAGTTTAACTACAGTAAGGCAGCCAATGTTTGGAGCACAACAAAGTCAGAAGGATTAGTTTAGACTAAGTTTTATGGAACAGTTCACATTAAATGACGATCTTGTCAAATTATGGTGTATTATGTAAAGTATTATGTAATTTAAATAAAGTCTCTCTGACTCTCATACATTTTAATACTGTCTTGTATGTTTGTTTTTGTGAGAGTGAATCCTGAAAAATATGCAAATTAGTATGCAAATTAGACCGCCATGCTTGCCTCTGAGCCTGGGGAGAACACTGTTACGTTAACAAGAACATGCACTAAGAAGGAAAAATTAAAGCCGCAAGCGGCGTCACCGGGGCCCAAGCTGATAAGATTCTGTTTCATAATTAATGAGGTCACATGTTAGACAATCAGGTAGCTTGAATTATCAGTAACATGAGGTCGAAATGAAGTTGGTACCATGTATTTACCTGGTTTGGTTATCGTAATATGGTTTTCAGGATATATAATGAGCCATGTTCTTATGCACAATAATGAGATTACATAATCATATATAGCCATTTCTAATGTCAGTTACATCTTTCATTCAATGTCTTCATAATGACACTAGTTACATGTCCTGCTCTGCGACAGTGTTTCAGATATGACTGCTATGCATATTAATGAGTTTACATGACCATATATGGTCATCTGTTATTTTAATCAAATCTCTTGTTCACTGTTGTCATAATAACACAGGATTCATCTTCCTAACTGCAACAGTGTTTAAGATATAATGGTTATGCATATTAATGAGTTCACATGACCATATATGGTCATCTGTTATTTTAATCAAATCTCTTGTTCACTGTTGTCATAATAACACAGGATTCATCTTCCTAACTGCGACAGTGTTTTAGATATGACTGCTATGCATATTAATGATTTCACATGACCATATATATGGTTATCTGTTATTTTAATCAAATCTCTTGTTCACTGTTGTCATAATGACACAGGATTTATCTTCCTATCTGCCACAGTGTTTAAGATGTAATGGTTATGCATATTAATGAGTTCACATGACCATATATGGTTATCTGTTATTTTAATCAAATCTCTTGTTCATTGTTGTCATAATGACACAGGATTCATCTTCCTAACTGCAACAGTGTTTGAGATATAACGATTACGCATATTAATTAGCTCACATGACTATATATGGTCATCTGCTATTTTAATCAAATCTTTTGTTCAATGTTGTCATAATAACACAGGATTCCACTTCTTAACTGCAACAGTGTTTGAGATATGACAGTTATGCATATTAATGAGCTCACATGACCATATATGGTCATTTGTTATTTTAATCGAATCTCTTGTTCAAGGTTGTCATAATAACACAGGATTCATCTTCCTAACTACAACAGTGCTTGAGTTATAACAGTTATGCTTATTAATGAGCTCACATGACCATATATGGTCATTTGTTATTTTAATCGAATCTCTTGTTCAAGGTTGTCATAATAACACAGGATTCATCTTCCTAACTACAACAGTGCTTGAGTTATAACAGTTATGCATATTAATGAGGTTAGAAGCCCCCACCCCATGGGTGCCCAGCCACGTGGCCTAACAGTGTGCTATTGGGGCAAAATGATGCATCTGATGACACAAATGCACATACAAAATTTGAAAGAAATCAGACTAATACAAAACATGTAGTTGCATAATTTCTATTTTCACAAAATCCAAGATGGCGGCCAAACCATGTGACTGATCAAAATAATATTATTTTTCTCGTATGCAGCTAAGGCCAGGCATGGTAAATATAAAAACATCTAGTAGATTGGTTGAATCGTCTCTGAGAAACAAATACCCAAACTTTTGGTCAATTTTGCTTAAAATCCAAAATGGCGGCCAAACCATGTGACTGATCTGAAATTTTTTTAGGTTTCTGAAAGGGCTTGATACACAGATGCCATGAAGCAAAATTGAAAATATTCCCTCAAGTGTTGCCAGAGTAAAAAACTACTTCCTGTTTAGAAGAAATCCAAAATGGTGGCCAAACCACGTGACCAATCGTAAACATTTTTTCAAACATAAATGGGATTCATATATAGAAGCTAAATACAACATATGAGAGCATTCTGCTTGGTGGTTCTGAAGAAGAAGATTTTTAAGTGTTTTTTGCCGTTTTTAGGAAAAACAAAATGGCGGGAAAAGTCACATGACCGCTAAAGTTTTTATTGCTGATATTTATTACACATGAGTTGTACTATATACCATAAAAAAATCTAGACGCCTAGACCCTCAGAAAGTGGTCAAACAGCCACTTCCGGTTTTATTTCAATCCAATATGGCTGCCAAACTAATTGACCAATCGAAATTCTGAAAGCATGTTGCACTAGTTCACATTAGGGACTATCAGTATAGAGCATTATCAGACCATTCCGTTCAGCGGTTTTCTCAAACGGCTTGACGAAAAAAGTTACGGAAGAAAGAAGAAGATGATGAAGAAGAAAAATCCGAACAATAAGAATAGGGGCCACGCCCTACAGGCTTGGGCCCCTAACAAGCCTAAGTCGAAACAGGGTGTATCGTGGACTTGGTACAACATGCGCTGCGACAATTGAGTGATCGTCGACATCATTTTGGGGCGCAATTGAACGTCAAGTACTTCTTTGCGAAACTTGGTATGCGGCGATGTTGACATCAAGTGTGTGTTGGCCGAAGTTTGACCCCCAAGTCATACGCTGAACTGGCGCGTTACCTTAGCAACCTTTTTCTCTCATGGTCCGCGCGTCGATCTAGTAAAATATATCCGGCGACACTATAATAACACAACTTGTATGCAAATGTGTTTTGGCTTTGAATATTTCAACATCGTTTACTTAGTGTGCTGCTTGTCAAATAACGCAAATATGTATTTCACAAATACCATGAACGCGAAGAGAAAGGCAACGTCGTTTTTTGAAGAAAAAAAACACAAAAAACAAAACATGTCAATGCAAGATTATGCGTGCAAGGTTAGATTTATAGGACGTACATGACCGCTTAACTCTGTTTTTTAATAACCACATCGCACGTGAAACACACGAGACATTTTAGTTCGTCCATTTTTTGTTTACCGATCTTGAACATTTTGTCTGAAATGTGATACAGACAAAGAATCAACATTAATCACAGGGACTGTGCATTAATGATACCTACCGTTGTCAAATCAACAAGAGGCTCGAATCAGGAAGGCTCGGCTATTTTACACTTTATTAAAATACGTGAGCCGATATTACCACGCCAGCGATGCTCGCAACTGCTCGATTTAAAAACAGCTATTTGAAACAAAGACTCGTGGAATCACAAAGGAAACTGTTCAGTACGTATTTCACATTTTTATTACGACCGCTGTTGCAGTCGGTACATAGTGGCCACCCCAAATTATTAGCAGTCCGTGGCAATGACCGTGGTGAACCGCCTGTTCGATTTCCTACTCTCCCCTTAAATATCCCCGGTTTATACCGTAGTTTTTTTCATTCAAATCCTGTATTAGTAAAAATGTAGCATGTAATTCAGGGCGGAAATCAGTACACTGTATTATGTACGCACAAAAAATAAAATGTTAAGCGTCCATAACAAAATAAGACATGTCAGCGTCACTTCCCGTCTGACACGGCACAGCACAGCACGTCTGTTTGGGTTTGCGCTCAGACTAGTAATACAAGTCTGAGGTTTGCGAAAGGCTTCTTTCACTGAACACAAATCAAAGGTGTTATTGTCAAACTGAATTGATATATCCAAGAAACGAATGATTACCGAATTTGTACAAAAATCGAAGTACAATTTGTACGACTTTACGTAATTTACCGAATCGCGTGTGAAACAAATGCACACATTTTTGCCTACGACATAAGAAAAAAAAGATACTTTGTATGTCTTACTGCATCATTCTAAATAACAGTCTTGCAACGTGACTACTACATTTTTTTTATATATTTGAATCTAGATCAAAATAACATAAATACGTAGTTTTATTTTTTATTAAAACTGTAAAAACGTTCGCGCAAATTCAAATACTGAAGTCTACAGACTAAGTCTTTTCGACCAGCTTTGTTGCACACGTGATCACGTAACACTATTGTTCTCCTAATTTGCATGCAAACAAAGCTAACCTGCGTTAACGAGGCGTTGACATGGTCCTAACGCGATCTTAACGTGGCGTTAACATAAGTCAACGCGCTAGGTAAGCAAGTTTTGAGCTGTACTGTAGGTTTGCAAATGTGTATCAGACTGTGCAATCTTTCCATGAGTTGGTTTCGAAACCCAGTATGAGATTCTGGGATACATTACCAAGGATATTATTACAAGATAAATCATTTGCTTCATTGAACACGTACAACAATGCATATTTCCACTGAGATCAGTGACCTTTGATGTGTATCACCAGTGATCAGTCAAGTAGAAACAGTCAAAATATTTTATCAGATTTTCTCAATTTTTGCATGATATTTTCATACAGGACATCTGTTGTTCAAACTCAGGGAAGACTTTATACTGATGAATAAGGTGACCAAGTTTGATAAAGTTTGGAATAGAATTAGTAAAGTTATTATGCACACAATAACAATTATTAACAACGACGACCACGACGACGACAACAACAACAACGACAACGTCGGACAAAATTTTTCCCTTAATATACCTTTCCCTTCCATCTTTGATGGTACGGGCAAGGTAAAAAGAGAAAGACAATGTGAACCTCAGAATATTAGTCCGAGTTTTAAATGCCCGCAAACGAGCGGGCATAGATATTTCTGGGTTCGCGCGGTCGAAAATTAAGCAGAAATTGCCCCGCCGAATTCAACAAGCGGTTGAAAAGCGAAAGAAAAAAGGTGACTGGAAAGCAGAAGCGGGCGGGAGGTTGTGAACAAGCAGCCTATCGGCTGAGATAGCTCCGCTGTTAGCAATGCACATTTCAATTGAAGAACTGAAGACATCATTAGAAAATTAACAATATGAATAGTATCAAAGCAATCGGACTTACAGTTTTTAACAAGAAGTCGAAAACATCACTTTTTACCAAAAATTACAAAAATATTCACCAAAATAAATTAATTAGAGAATTGAAGATATCATCACAAAATGAACAAATCTGAGAAAGGTCTACATGTAGTATCTATATATGTAATATCAAAGCAATTGAACTATTGATTTTTAACAAGAAGTCGAAAATATCACTTTTTACCAAAAATTACAAAAATATTCACCAAAATTAGAGAATTGAAGATATCATCACAAAATGAACAAATCTGAGAAAGGTCCACGTGTAGTACCTATATATGTAATATCAATGCAATCGGACTTGCGGTTTTTAACAAGAAGTCGAAAATATCACTTTTTACCAAAAATGACAAAAATATTCACCAAAATTAGAGAATTGAAGATATCATCACGAAATGAACAAATTTGAGAGAGGAGTACCTATATATGTAGTATCAAAGCAATGTAGTACCTATATATGTAGTATCAAAGCAATTGGACTTGCTGTTTTCAACAAGAAGTCGAAAATATCACTTTTTACCAAAAATGACAAAAATATTCACCAAAATTAGAGAATTGAAGATATCAACATGAAATGAACAAACCTAAGAGAGGTCTACCCAAGGTACATATACACCAAGTATCAAAGCATTCAGGCTTGTAGTTTTCAAGAAGAAGTCGAAAAAGTAAAACATTGACACGGACGACGACGACGGACAATCACTCATATGATAAGCTCCACTCGACAAAGTCGACAGCGGAGCTAATAACTTTATTGCAACTAGAGATGATACCACCTCAACAGTCTGCATTGTCCGAATCAAAGGGTTTGTTGGTGTCACTCATATGATAAGCTCCGCTCGACAAAGTCGACAGCGGAGCTAAAAATGAGTACTGAAACTTTGCGCAAATAGTTTTATTTTCCAAGTCAATATTCTATTTTACTAATACCATTTTTTCTAACGCAATGACGTTGACAGACGATGCAAAGCAAAATCTGCCACTCGGTGTCACGCACAGCAATTTTTTTTCAAACATCAGCCATTTTGTTTCACCATGGAACTATAAACCCCAGGAAGAACAACCACTTCGTTTCCTTTGAACTATGATAGTTGCCGCGATGTCGAATGTTTATTTTGACTGTTTATTTCGTCGCATTAAAAGTAAGCCGATTTACGCAAATGAACGTTTATCTCCGACTATCGGTCATTTTCGGAGTCAATCGGGCGACTTCGAGAGATCACGTGATCGAGTTGTTTCGGTTATAGCATAAAAAAACAATGGCGCCAAGACAAAAACACTGATAAATGAGCGACATTCAACGGGGAAAAAAAACCACATTGCCACTTCTGGCGATCGAAGGGAAACACGGAATAAGTCGGGATATCTCGACAACAAACAGCATACCAAACCCCATGTTTCGCAAACTTTCGCATCCTTATTTTTTTGAGGGTTGAAAAAAACAAGAAGTAATCTAAAAACGACATATAGAAAATTATGAAAACTCGCTAAAACTCCGACCCGTTGCATGATTTCCGATACACTGAAGGTCACCCTGCAGACCGACTTGTTTGCGCATGCGTAGTGAACGAAATATTTTACTGCGCAGATATGAAATTTTTTTTCAAGTTTTCCGTTTCCAGCAAAGCGGTTGATACGGGCGTATCGGCGGCAACTAACATGGAGTATGACTAATGTTGTGGAAACAAAAGTGAAAGCACTGTAAGATAAACTAAGACAAAGGTTTTTTTAATCCTCTTAGTTTCGTTGTTCTTCCTGGGGTTTATAGTTCCATGGTTTCACCATGAAAACTGTTTTATCAGATCTCTTATCAGAGACACTTGAAGGATTAGCTTGTTTGTAAACTGTCAGCGTGTACAGTGGGACAGTAATGTTTGTCAGAGGATTATCCCTCATTGTTCGTTTGCATAACAATGGAAACCCAAACGTTCCTGGAGTACGGACTCAAATGCCAGCAGTTTTCTTCATTTTTCACACTCAAGCTTGAAATTATCAGTGTTCTCCCCAGGCCTCTGAAGCGACACGGTACCGTGACGCTTGGACACTCGGCCGTGATGCTTGCCCTTTGTCCGTGACGCTTGGTCACTGGCCCGTGATGCTTATTGCTTTGTTTACAAGTGTCAGTCTCGTCTTGCACGAATTTAAAACAATAACATGTATTGATCGAAAGGTAATCCCGCTTTTGTTAGCCATACAAAGACAGTGATAAAAACGGAAGTCTGCAATAAGTTGCGAAGTCTTTCAAGGATGCAGAGCCGGGGTGCAGAGCCTCCAAATCCAAACAAAAATACTAGAGTAGCAATAATTTGCCCATTGCACGCAACGGCAACAATGTGACAAAACAAGTCACGGCGTACGTCGGGAAGATCAACCCCGATTTGCTGCACTCCGATTTTTTATCACTCAATCGCCGGTGACATTAATTACCCCAAAATTAAAAAAAAACAAGTGAAATTAAGTCGCATTGGAAAGAAAAGTGTGAATAATTCAACAGCAGACGAGACGGGTTAAGAAAAAACGAACCCTGACCTCTGGAAATACCCCATTCATAGGATGCCTTAGTAGCGAAGAACGCCGCCCTAAGGCGACATAATGCACGTTGCAACCTTGTGACCGATGCATGCTGGGTTACAGGGGGGCTCTGATCGAGGTAACAAAGATGGCGGCGCAGAGTGCATGTTTTTCCGCGATGTTTAAAAACAACATCTCGTTGGCGATTTTGATGTAATGCCTATGATAATCGTCAATGAACCGTTTTAATAAACAATTTGTGTATTTTACACCAAAAAGTCAGATACCGATGATCGCAATAGCAGCAGTGAATACCTGTCCAACGCAATGCCGACAGCTGACAATGTTACGGTGATCGTAGCATTACTCACAAGGTATATAGCAATGAAAAATCGCCGACTATTAGCCGAACTGCCATTGTAGAATTTTTTTCTAATTATTGATTTATTTCAACATATTTCGATATCTCGCCGACTTTATAAATTTAACCAAAAGATGTTTTCTCCCGACGTTATATGAACTGACAGTGACATGGGCACTAAAACTTGTACACAATGATGAACCAGTTACATCCATGGATAACATTATATTCACTGACTAGCTATAACACAAGTTTTTCAATTTGTTTTCCTTTTTATGCTGTTCTATTTCAAACTTTATTTGACTTGATACAAAAACATAAAATACAATGCAGTAAAATGATATAAAATTTATCAAATATAAAAATATCTTGTCTTAATTGTATTAGTAGATTGACCAAATTGGTTGGGAAAAACTGATTACTAGTATTATGCAAATATAATTATGCAAATTAGATGTATTGTTATGCAAATTGACCGTGATGCTTGACATGAAGTCTGGGGAGAACACTGATTATTCATTATCTGACACTCTTTATGAGTTCTATGATATCAGTGGTTAATATGTTTGACAATTTTTAGTGTATATTTATAATAATGCAGCAAATCTACAGTGTTTTATTAACCAAAACTGTTTTTCGCGTTTTTTTAGAGTTGAAGTTTCGATTGAGTACAACTCATTGGGACTGCCACCAAATCAAGTGCGTTTAGACTAGGACATTCAAACTCGCAGTTATCGTTCAAAAGATAATGATGGTGTGAAATATGTCTGGGTTTTTTAAGGAAATGCTTTGTCACAGAATAATAGTCTGTTAAAGGTGCCAAGTATGAAATAATTTGGGGACAAAAAAACAAACCTGCATAGAAATCGGAATAATAGGTCTTTTGATTAGGGACGACGTCAAAAGATCGATGTCAGATGAAAAAAACTTAATTCCTTTAGTTTTTTCCAACCCCCCCCCCGAAACTTAATTGATAAATATTGGTCATGGCGTGAGACTACATTCACCATTAAATGCAAATTGATAATCGGACAGGAGTATTGCATAGCAGTTGGTTGTCGGGTGGGTGTGAAAAGACTTTACAAATGCACTTCATTTGACGCACATATTTACACTCGAACCAAACCATTTTCTCGTCTTGGGTGTGTTTTTTTTTCTTTTTCGGTTATTTCTGTCCATGATTGGATAAAAAAAAAAACGAACTACAAATACTCCAAGATTTTTTTGACTTCATTAAAAAATAAAATCGTTTTTGTAGGATGGAAACTTTTTGAGGTCAAAACCTCCCACCCCCAAACTAAAGCAAATAAGTTTTTTATCCGACATCGATCCTTTGACGCCGTCCCTTACCGTGGACACATTTCAATGGACTTGATTACGGACAATGCATGACATAAATTTCACCAGGAAATTCCGCAGTGTGCTCTCACAATCGCGGACTTAGTCATTTTTACAAGGTTCGCCATTTTTGATGTCACGTGATAATTATGCAAACAATGACTGTCCAATTTGTGCGAACTTGTACCTCTATACTTAGTCTTTTGAAATATAAAATCTAAATTACTGTTCCGAACAAGACAACAGACAGAGAATGTTTTATTCGAAAACGTCACAAAACCCTTCTTGCTCCTTAATTGTAAGGCCGTTACTGATTGACTGCCGAGTTGCAAAGACAATTTTCGGTTTCAAATATCCCAGGAAAGTATTAATTAGGTGTTCCTATGCAAGGAATTTTGACACACAAAAACAAGGAATTTGGTCAAATTTTGCTAATCGAGAGAATATACCTTTTTATTTTTCATTTAACTTGTCAAAAGTTAGTAAAAATAAATTGCATACAAAACACTCAAAAACTCTTTCCAGCGAAAATTAATTCCAGCTAAAATAAAGAATTTGACAGTAGATTATTGTACTATGTGTGCAGTTAACTTTATTCTGACATTTTGAACAGTTGCTTGGAAGTAGTACTACCAATCTAAGGAATTTTATGATTGGCGAGATTTGTCACGAACCATGGTATCACAGAAAAAATAAATAGCTCATTAAACTCCAAGCCAATAAGAGTACATTTATTGTTTACCACACAGGTCATTCTTAATGTGCATTTGATGTGATGGTTAAGTTTAATGGTTAATCATCGACCATCCCATATATGTTGTTGATTTTGAAAGATGTATTAGAATACAGGAGTACTTTATTCAGGAAACTGTCAAAAAAATACTGCGACTTTGCCATCGCTGGTGCTATAGGGAATTAATACAACCCACTGGTTGCAAACTCAACAAAATGATAGTGAATAAACCTCACACAATCAAAACAAGCCTTCTGACAACAAACGGTTATGCTAAAGGTCGTCGACCACTGCACATGCAGTAAATGTTTTTATTTCCTGGGTATCCTAATTAATTATTCATGAGATCAAACTTTACTATTACTGTATAATTTTCATCAAATACACAACTCACTGTAATCAGATATATATTGGGGATACAAAAACAGGTATAGTATTAATATTAGAATGACGAATATTGAGACATTCAAAATAAAATATTAATATATCTATATTATCGGAGACTATTAATATACCGAGAATCCAATATGGCGGGGAGCATGAACCCATATCACGTGACCTTGCCACTTTCACTTGGTCCAGAAATGCAACTTTAATGACATTGGCATCCTCATCTTGCATGCAGGACGTCATTATGAGTGCTAAACGAGTATAAATGGGAAGTGCATCCAGCAAGCCTTTGTTTCACGAATCCCGATCAATGCACTTTGATACTACCGCCATTTTCTGGCTCATCAATGGCCACCCAATGACAGTGCGCAGAATCAGATCAAAAGAAACTTACCGATTCCTCCTCTTTTTCCATTCCAGTTGGCATTTGAGGCACAGCCCTGTTAATTGCCGAATAATCCGGCAAGTCCGGTAACTCCTCACTCTGGTAAACAGGCATAGGTTTGGTGGCATCCAGTGCCCGCGCCCGGAACGACAACTTACTCATGACGATCTGAATGCACAATTGCAAACTTACGATGCCTTCACGACACCTCTTAACGAGGCCGTAGATCGAAAATTTGCGTCCGCAGTATCCGTTAACGCTCTCTAGTTGGCTTCCATATAGGTTTTAACAACTGGAACCACCTGTGCTTTACACAGAAAGAGTCAAAATTTCAAAAATTTTCAAAATCAGACAATTCAACATGGCGGACACTAAAATCCGCGATCCCATGAAGCTTTGCGAAGGGAGTAAATAGCATGCGCACGCACATCGCCATTTCATTCATAAGTGAACTGTATGTCAACTATATCTGATTCGATTTGCTACGCATGGACATGGAAATTACAATTTATAAAAAAAAAATATTTGTATTTTTTTCAGTTAACTGTTGTTTTCATTCATAACGGCTAACCTTCTAATACATACAAAGATAAAAAAAGGACACACCCATTTCCCACTTTCACACATATATCAAATACAACAAACTCATTGTTTCTTTCAATGGAAGAGTATTATTTCTATCTTCATTAATATGAAAATATTACATTTTGTGATTAATTAATTCAACTGTTACACAGAATTCAAAATTTATTCCATAGCAATATATGCAAATCGACTAAAAAAAGCAAAATATTTCATAATAAATTCTATAGCCTTTTGTAAACATCCAAAACATTCAGCATTAAACTAGTTCATTGCACACTTATTTTCACAGGGGCTTGTCAACTTGCGACCAAAGAGTGATAAAAAGTGTAAAAGGGGAGGACACTCCACAATCCCTGATGATGTCACAGCTAGAAATTATCACAATTTTAAGCAGCTATAAACATTTTAATTTTGAGAAAAAAATCTCATACAAACTGAACTAAGTTTATTGCGGCATGTTCACAATCAAACCATGCAATACTTATTTTCTGTGCTGGAATGTGATAGAATGTTTTTTGCTGTACGTCAAAAGCCAGCCTCCTGATCTCCTGTTGATTGTAAAAAACAAAAAAATATTATCAACTGCCCTTGCTTTTGGGATTATTGAATGAAAATTTTGCAAGTAACTATCACATTATACTCAAGAAAAAAAACATTAATGCAGGCCAATCAGCACTAAGTCAATGCTTGCTCATGACTAAGAAAAATATAATGTTCAAACACGTTCCCGCCCAGAAAGTACTAATATTTACAACTCATTGGATGATAAGATCATGAATGTGTCCACAATAAACAATTTTGTTTTCACAAAGTTAAAATGCTCAAAACTTTGGAAAATTTCTTGCAGTGACATCATTTAGAACTGAGGAGTGTCCTCCCTTCTCACAATTAATGCTTACTCTGGGCTCTGAATTGACAAGCTCCCCTTATTTCTATACAAAAAGTCTGAACAAGCCCTGTGCACTGTTTGCTGAATTTCCACCCATGTAACATCATACAAATCAAAACAAATTGGTTCTGGATGTTTGGTGGAAATTAAAAAAAATAATACATACAAATTAAGAAATTCAAGAAAGTCTTGCCATACAGTGCAACAATTTAATTAGCTTTCTTGCCAGGAAGTGATTACCTAACTGTCCAAAAATAGATTAGCATGCTTTTGTTTTCAAAAGATTTAACTAAATCAAGCAGTAATTTGTTTAAATTTCATGCAAAATAAAAATGTATGCATAAAAATAAGTTCAGCCTGGCATACATACATTTCATATTTTTCACAAAACTGCATTCCCACTTTATTTCAGTAAAAAATTCAGTAACTATACTATACACAGTGGGGGAAAAATTCAAAACATTTTTTTTTAATAAAGAACCACTCATTACCTTACATCTCTTGAAAATAACAATACTTGCCTGTGCAAACCAAGTTTTTCAGGGGGGTGGTGGTGTACATGAAACACTACCACCAGAGCAAACAGATTACATTTCTAGATAGATATTCTGCTACAGTATAAGCTTTACATACTGTAATTTCAGTATGTATTAATTTAGAATATGTCACAGGATTTGTTTTCCTGTAAAGTTGATTTAAATACCCAATAAAAATAAACAGAACACAGTATTTCCCATAAAATGAGATAAACACATAAATGTAAAAGGCCACAATTCATGTTGTGATGGTAATAAATAAATAATTATGGTTTGAGGATATCCACTGCAATTCATCAGCACATCATGTTTATTTCCCCTACCTATTAAATAATCATCTGCCTTTAATGTCAGTACAATAAAAGTGAAATAAATGCATTTAAGTCATTATTCAGAAACACATGCACGAGTCGAACAGGAAATCGAGCCGTAAATAGTTAACACAAAAACAAAACATGAACAGACATTAGAAAATACATTTCTTTCAAATGAGTATTTGTTACAGAAATGCAGAAATCCATTGCTGATAAGTTCTTTTATTATTGTTAGGTGTAATGAATCTTCAATTATTGTGTTTTTTTTATAGTTTTTGTTTTGTAATTAAATTTTTGTGAAGAATAATTGTTAGTAAAACTTATCATTCATACACATAAGTTGACTAATAAACACCTTGCCAGTGTCAAGTTTGTCCAGTAAAAGAACATTCAAATATTAGCATTCATGTGATTTACAATGTATATAAAAATTCAGGTAATAATGACATTATTTGAATCAATTTTCTGGTAAGTGAACTATAATCAAGTTATAATTCTTTAGAACTGAAGCTTGATCAAACAATTTTAAAAAAGAAAACAGGAAATGTTTTAATTTTTTTTTATCAAGAAAGACTGCATACTGAATATTGTACCGATTAAAATGAACAACTAAATTCTCTTTTGCAAGAGATGGAAAGGTGATCTCAAATTAAAAATATGCCAGTTATAGCATACAATGATGCATGATTGCACTGCACTTCAACTAAGCCCTTGCTAAATCTAGAACGTACTTTCCTGTGATCTTGCAAGTAGTTTTATCAGTATTTCTGATGGGAGGAATATGGCACTATTTCACCAAATGAAAATGGATGGATCACATGGATGCAGCAAAACAATTTTTCCTGCAAACAAGGATACATAATTTGATAAGAGTGAAATTGTACACAGACTTATTATACGCTCAATTACATACTGTATTAACATTACCAGTTACGATTTGCAATAATATCAAGTATACAGGAAGCTGTCAATCCTAAGAATTGTACAAGTGCACCATTGGTTATGTTGGTAATCTAATAGTCTTATAGTTCCCACTGTAATTTTAATCAAACAAGTAAATTATATTTGAGATTAAGCTTATCTTTAGCACATCACCTGCATATACCATTTTTTCTCATTCATTTGGACTATCCATAGCAGTTTTCAGCCAGTGATGTGCTATGATGTACAAAGCACTGAGGAATCATGGGCAATTCATTGTCCGGATTAATCATATTTGAATAGAGAAATGGACCTCCAACATGGAGAAGAACTATGATTTTCCTGTTAGCTATTTAGTGTTAGCTACTGGTATTTTATATTACACTACAGTAGTAGCAATACACCTTGAAGAAATGACGCAAGGACGAGTAGGAACTCACATTTGTACATTTGCATTGTTGAAAAGTTTCTCATTAGTGGCGAGACAAAAACTGAAAACACAATGACAATGTTCAAGCTTAGACCAATCTGTGTGTGATTTTTTTATCCATTCCAATACTAAATCTCTTTCAATCAATATTACAGTACAGATAAACAATTATCACCACACCAGGTAGTACATCTGTAACATGGGAATACACTCGTGCTGGGACGGCAAGCCAAATGCCATACATATTTCAGAATGGTTTATATAAATAATTCAGAACCAACCATCTAAAAACATTTGTACAAGATCTACACATTGCTGGCATTAATTTCTCAGATGTGAATATAGCTGCATGGTACCTCATCAAAAACGATAAAATACACAAAAGGCTATATAAACTTTTCGAAAGTTTCTTGCACGTTTTAGTTGAGTGTGCACTGTTAAGTACAACTGTTCAAGGCATCTATCAATATTTACTACAATACGTTCTTAAAGATGCAATGAGATGATAGTTTTATATTTGATGAAATGAATAGACACAGTGGAAGAAAATGTGTGCTAAATGACAATGTGATTCAAATGACAAGCTAAGCTAAGTTGTATTGACCCTATATTTTTTATTGGGAATCTTTAAATGTGAAATAATTTTTGGCCTATACCAAATCTAACAGTTATAGCACATGCAAAACAAGGTCACAAGTTTCTGGCAAATAGAATTTATGGGTTACATCAAATCACTGAATGGTGTATTGTTGACAAAACTTAATTTGAACAAAAATCAAATCAGAGAGTTTGTGAGTTATACTGACTGAAACCTGAATTTATTGTCTTCACATAATAAAATCTGCTTTTGTTGCTAGATAAACGCAACTAACCTAAGTAGTATGTAATGTTCGAAGTTAGTTCAGATGCAGTGGTAACACAAGTAATATAATTGTCCTATAAATTCAAGAGGGAGGGACCTAATGACAATACAGAAAACAATGAGTCTGGCATGCATCTTTCCCCATAATAATTTTTATGAAAAATGTTTCACACCACCTTCAGTCCCCCTTCAATCATCAAAATGAAAATCTTGCATGTGATTTGGATATATGATATACCAAGATGCTTAAATTTTAGTTACAACCAAACAACAAAACTGCTCTGTAATGTTTGATTTTTGGCAAGATGGACATTTTGCTAATACCATAGCTGTTTCTTTATTACCTGGTACAGTACACATTACTGAACATGGCAAATGCTTCAAACACAATTTTGTCAACGATACAATTTTAAAATAGAGACGTATTTTATGATTTTTTTCAATTTGAATTCCTAGCAAGCCACTTATATTTGCACTGGGATCTGACACAAAATAATAAAGAAACTTATTAACTTAACCCAAGTTATTTCACAAGTTAAACATTTTCAACAAAATATAGAAAATACAACTTGATTGAACATTGATACACTGGTCAGATGTAGTATCAGTACAAATGATTGTATACACTCACTGAAAAAACAAAGTTTTCTGATTAAGTTTATACCAGACTCTGTTGTCAATCAGCTTTGGGCAACAAATAATATAATACTCATTCATGGATGATTATGTTAAGGTTGATCAATACAGTTTTATGAAAGTTTTTGAAAAGTGATAGATATTGCTATAAAAGGTCATGTGCAAACAACAAATTGGAGCTACAGCCCAATTTTTGGAGATCAACATGATATTAATTCACGATATTATGGAGTTAACACATGGCACAAGCAAGACCTAATTATAAAAAGTTTTGTTTTATGCTAGATAAGGCTGTGAAGCCTTTTTGTAATGACAAGATAGTTGCAGTACCGGTAGTTTGTCACATTCTAAAACATGGGTGATGGAATATGTACTCAGGTGACAATTCCGGCATGTCAACTAACCTCTCATATTTCACCCAAATTGCACATGAAATTTCGTTTTTCACTAAAAAAATTTCTTTTTTTATGTATAATTATTGGTCGACACAGAAATTTGAACTTTAAGTTCTTGTTGAGATGACATGAAATAAATAACTGGCAACAGTAACATAACAGTTAATTTTTATTCCAATACTGAACTTTCAAATATGGATCAAGGTTACTCAGAAAATATGAATTTATTCTGCAAAAACTGAAACTGTATTGATCAACCTTGAATAAAATTTAGAAGTACATAATATTTCTACTTTTTTCAAAAGATATTTTTCATACTTAATATACCTTAATTTGAATTCACATGATTCCCAACTCATGGAAACCAAATAATGGTTCACCTGCCATTCACATTCACAGGCAATTGTAAGAATGGGCAGATTCACAAGATTATATTGTGTAACTGAATTTAATAAAAAAAATTCACAGATGGCAACTGTTTTTTGCTTTTTTTTCAGGATGGAAATTGAGCTTGTCACAGACATAAAATTGGACAGATTTACATAATAAAAGATTTAATGATTACGGCAGCTAAAACTGGCAAGTAAATATTCAAAGCATCATATTAGGTACTTGGTGCTTCAATACAAGGCATTGAAGATTAAGAGTTCATGGCTTAATGAACTTACCCTGTAACAGAGTTCAACAGAGTTCAATGCACAAAAAACGTGGGTAAGAAATTTTGTGCACTGGAAATGACAACCAGAAAGAATAAATAAGTCAGAAAAAAGATAATCCTTATAAAAAACAAAATAAATAGTTCTGGTGTAAAATTATTTTCGCATGGAAATATTGTACTTGTTTGCAACACAACATGCTTTAATGTCAGCCTATGACTGGAAGGAGTAACTGGAGTATACATATAAAATTCTTTACAGCACCACTACCAGAAGTCATCATCTTAGTTTCCTACGCTTGATTTTGGACCTCGATTTGAAAATGGGTTTTGATTCAAACGCCTAGAAAAAAAAAGATATTTAATGTTATTCCTCACAAACCCAAGCATTCCTTAAGTATATAGTTTAAGAAAGCAACTAAAAACAAGCAGCCTGTCGGCCGAGATAGCTCCGCTATTACCAAGGCACATTTCAATTAAAGAACTGAAGATATCAGTACATTATGTATACATGTAGTATGTATAGCAATCGGACTTGCTGTTTTCAACAAGAATTCAAAAATATCACTTTATACCCAAAATGACAAAAATATTCATCAAAATAATTGAAGATATCATCACAAAATGAACAAATCTGAGAGAGGTTTACCTGAGGTACCTATATGTATAGTATTCAAAGCAATCAGACTCGCGGTTTTTAACAAGAAGTCGAAAATATCACTTTTTACCAAAAACATCAAAAATAATCATTAAAATTAGAGAATTGAAGATATCATCATCAAATGAACAAATCTGAGAGAGATCCACATGTAGTCTCTATATATGTAATATCAAACCAATTGGACTTTTAGTTTTTAACAAGAAGTCGAAAATATCACTTTTTACCAAAAATTACAAAAATATTCACCAAAATTAGAGAATTAAAGATATCATTACAAAATGAATAAATCTGAGAGAGGTCCATATGTAATATCAATATCAAAGCAATTGGACTTGCTGTTTTCAACAAGAAGTCGAAAATATTACTTTTTACCAAAACTCACAAAAATATTCACCAAAATAAGAGAATTGAAGATATCATCATGAAATGAACAAATCTAAGGGAGGTCTACCCAAGGTACATATACACCAAGTATCAAAGCATTCAGGCTTGTAGTTTTCAAGAAGAAGTCGAAAAAGTAAAACATTGACAAAGTCGACAGCGGAGCTAATAAAAGTGCAGAAAAGTGCAAAGAAATTCTGATGGTGAAACGGTTAAATGTTTGAATTGTGTAAACAGACAATGTATTTTACATGTGTTTAATATGTGAAGAACATAATGCGGTGCAACAATCACCACACTTTTAGTTACAAAACAACTGTGTTCAGTTATATTTTCAAACCTTTCACATTTGTTTGGCAATATAATAAGTTAGCATACAATTCAGCATATCATAGATTGGTTGAGACTATACAGCAGCTTTTCATGTGGTATATAAATTGTATTCTAATAATATGTGTGTATTTGTATGAACATGTTTGTTTTGTTCATTGTAAAAGTGTTGTGAATATCAATGGCAACACATTATGCAATTTTGTTCTTCAAAAAGATGTCATATTCTCTGAACATGCATGGTAAATGAAAGATGCAAGTTGGATAATTTTTCGAGGGTTGCAAGATGGTTACAATGTAACAAACCAAAAAATTATCTTTTCAGGAGTGATCCTCGTGTATAAGCTCACCCCTTACTTTCCACAATTTTACATAATGAGGACCCTGGGAAAGTATGGTAATAGAATGTTTAGCAGAAAATAGAAATTAGAAATCAAACAAAAAATGTACCTGTTCATCTAATTCCATCATTGCTTCTTGAATGGCAGCCTCAAGATTACTGTTCATCTTACGACCTCTGAAATACAATAATAAAATTCAAGATAATAATTGTACAATTCTTCATCATTGCATGACAGCCAAAATTTTGAGTTCTGACGTTCCGGTATTAAAAGATCTTGGGACATAAAACACTATCATACAAGTGTGAAAGAATAAAATCTATTTACATATGACAAAAAAAAAATAGCATAGTGCCCTCTTTAGTTCAAGATGAGTTTCATTTGTTTAAACAAGCAGCCTCTCGGCTGAGATAGCTCCGCTGTTAGCAAGGCACATTTCAACTGAAGAACTGAAGATATCATTAGAAAATGAACAATATGTATAGTATGTATAGCAATTGGACTTGTGGTTTTTAACAAGAAGTCAAAAATATCACTTTTTACCAAAAATGACAAAAATATTCACCAAAATTAGAAAATTAAAGATATCATTACAAAATGAACAAATCTGAGAGAGGTTCACATGTAGTACCTATATATGTAATATCAAACCAATTGGACTTGCGCTTTTTAACAAGAAGTCGAAAATATCACTTTTTACCAAAAATGACAAAAATATTCACCAAAATTAGAGAATTGAAGATATCATCATGAAATGAACAAATCTGAGAGAGGTCTACCCAAGGTACATATACACCAAGTATCAAAACATTCAGGCTTGTAGTTTTCAAGAAGAAGTCGAAAAAGTAAACCATTGACACGAACGACGGACAATCACTCATATGATAAGCTCTGTTCGACAAAGTCGACAGCAGAGCTAAAAAACAGCAAGAAAAGGCCAATCTTCAGAAAAAACAACAAAAAACAATTTTTGTTATAAAAGCAAATGGCAACACAAAGTACATAATTGTACACCTTTCTCAAAACATATAAATTGTCACAGTTACATGTTGAAGTCTCTAAAAGTTTTCTCCTTTTTCCCTCTCGTTACCGCAACATATTATACAATAATAATATTAATATTATTGTTACAGCTGTCTTCAGTCTACTACTTTAGTATGTAACATATATGGAATTAATGATGTGGACAATTATATGATTGTTTGATGATCATGTGGACATTAAGTGGTCATAAGACAGCCATGTTGACATTAAGTGGTCATAAGACAGCCATGTTGACATAAAGTGGTAATAAGACAGCCATGTTGACATTAAGTGGTCATATGACAGCCATGTTGACATTAAGTGGTCATATGACAGCCATGTGGACATTAAGTGGTCATAAGACAGCCATGTGGACATTAAGTGGTCATATGACAGCCATGTGGACATTAAGTGGTCATATGACAACCATGTTAACATTAAGTGGTCATAAGACAGCCACGTGGACATTAATTGGTCATATGACAGCCATGTTGACATTAAGTGGTCATAAGACAGCCATGTTGACATTAAGTGGTCATATGACAGCCATGTTGACATTAAGTGGTCATATGACAGCCATGTGGACATTAAGTGGTCATAAGACAGCCATGTGGACATTAAGTGGTCATAAGACAGCCATGTGGACATGAAGTGGTCATAAGACAGCCATGTTGACATTAAGTGGTCATAAGACAGCCATGTTGACATTACATGTAAGTGGTCATAAGACAGCCATGTTGACATTACATGTAAGTGGTCATAAGACAGCCATGTTGACATTACATGTAAGTGGTCATAAGACAGCCATGTGGACATTAAGTGGTCATATGTTGACCATGTCGATAATTTAGTAATACTAATCATATGGGTTGGCATCAAAGCATGTGAATAAGCAGTGGAACATCACATTACAAAACAAATAACATGTGATAACATGTTCTCAATATATTTGATTCATAAATTAATGATTGTTTGAGTTGGCATTAATGGCAGACACGAGAGCCACCAATACTACCATTTTGAGTGCCACCATATAGACAAGCTGATGAGAGACAGCTTGTAGAGCATACATAGAATGAAAATTAGTCATCATCTCATGTGACATTGATGAATCATTACTTCCAAATTCAAGATCACGTCATTTGATTACATATCAAGTTAAAAATATCACTTTTTACCAAAAATGACAAAAATATTCACTAAAATTAGAGAATTTTAGATATCATCACAAAATGAACAAATCTGAGAAAGGTCCACATGTAGTATCTATATAGGTGATATCAAAGCAATTGGACTTTTGGTTTTTAACGAGAAGTCGAAAATATCACTTTTTACCAAAAATGACAAAAATATTCACCAAAATTAGAGAATTTTAGATATCATCACGAAATGAACAAATCTGAGAAATGGCCACATGTAGTACCTATATATGTAATATCAAAGCAATTGGACTTGCGCTTTTAACAAGAAGTCGAAAATATCACTTTTTACCAAAAATGACAAAAATATTTACCAAAATTACAGAATTGAAGATATCATCACGAAATGAACAAATCTCAGAAAGGTCCACATGTAGCATCTATATATGTAATATCAAAGCAATTGGACTTTTGGTTTTCAACAAGAAGTCAAAAATATCACTTTTTACCAAAAATTACAAAAATATTCACCATAATGAGGGAATTGAAGATATCATCATGAAATGAACAAATCTACGGGAGGTCTACCCCAGGTTCATACACGCCAAGTATCAAAGCATTCAGGCTTGTAGTTTTCAAGAAGAAGACGAAAAAGTAAAACATTGACACGGACGACAACGGACAATCACTCATATGATAAGCTCCGCTTGACAAAGTCAACAGCGGAGCTAAAAAACAAGACATGAATGTCACAGTCCTCGCTATTTAATTATAAAATACTCTGCAAACAGTTGAATTAATATGTACTCTATGTGGGTACAACTCATCATAAAGTGATTTCCCTTAATCTGATAACTGAAAACTTTCATTGATCTGGGTCTAAAATCGCAGAGTATACAAGTGCAACCAAACTATGTCTCATACATGCTCAAGAAACTGCATTCATGAATCTGAGTAAACCTTGATGTACCTTTAATAACAACTTGACTTCTTTGTTAATTCAGGTCTTTGTATATTACCAGAACCTGGGTTTGTTTCAGTATCACCACTATAATTTCCATCAAAATGTAGCCCTGACACCCCTCTACATTTTCTCCTGAGATTGGTAATGGTATGACCCACCTGTCATGGATTCAGATCAAGGTCATGACCAAGTCATGACATACAACATACCATGATACATGGATCAACATTTGCCATCTTGTTGATCTGCCTATCATGGCCTATAAGCAATGTATTTAACTTACATAGGAAAAAACTTTTTCACACTTACCTCCTATTTCTTTTTCGTGCTCTGTGATGAGTCTCCAAACCCTCTGATAGAGTTTTCAATTTGTCAGGCTCAACTTGTGTATATGTATGATCCCCAAACCACATAACCCACACCTGCAACACAAACAAAATAACATCAGTGGAACAAACATCAACCCACATTAATTGAGGATGTACATGAAATTAAAACCGGGGCTGCATGACAACCACCGCCTTTAATGTAATAGTTTTAATAGTTGTTTTATAGTTTTATCACAGTCCCTATGTATTGGTAACGTAATTACTAATTTTGGAGTCAATTCAAACTGTGGCCATTATAAAATCTTAAAAATCATCATAAGATATTGACCTTTATTATACATCTGTCATGTTACTGTGTGCCGTAATTTTGCGGTATTGCACTAGGTATTTTCATCCTACCATATTAGGAAATGCGAATTCCAAATATGGAACGATTACACACGTAAGCTTCCTCTAATAATATAAACATGGTAGCCCCCAGGGTTTGACTGGACCCCACACAAAGAAGTTCGCTCAATCTGTTCTAAACTTTTTGTATTTCGGCATTCCCATGATGTATCCTTGGGAGGAAAAGATGTATAATAATAAGGTTATTACGAGGATACTGGAAAGTAAGCACTCAGAAAGTATGGTGTGTGTTGGTAGATACTCCCGCTGTACTGTCTTCATGTATACTTTTTGGTATCTTCGTAATAACCTCATAATATGCTATGATATTCAGCCATGCTGTCAAAAGGTTGCATGAACCAATCAGTTTACCAAGTTGCCAATTTAGTATTGGTCAACAACAGTGTGTAGACTTTTTATATTCAGTGTCAATCTGCTTTTTGAGAAAAACTGGCTAATAATTGCATAAATGGAATTTAATATTGGTTTTGTTTCCAATGAGAACAGTGACTGACTAAAATTTTGAGGTATTATAATATTGGGAAACAATGGTAAAATGTCTTGAAACAAGTATGGTGTACCAGTATTTTTTTCCCATTTACTTCATCCTTGTAAGATGAAATTTCACAAATGAAACAAATGAAGACATTATTTTTACTTCTGAGTAGCATTCTACCTTAACGTGGCTTCCTATTCTAAAATGTCCAATTTTGCAGTTTTTCTCCAAACAAATATTTCATACTGGGTAAAAAAAAACCTGAAAAGTTGATGTCAAAAACAATAATTATACAATACTTTTGCATGTACATTTTAGGTTAAATACTCTGATATAAAACCACCAAGAATAAATCGAAGGCAGCAGTCTCCAAAACATAAAGGTCCTACAAATAAATTCTACTTCCAATTTATATCACTGCTTGTTAAATTAACATGAAATGATATATTTTTCAGTATTTTTCACTTACTGGATGACCTGATTCAGCCAAGTTTATGTAATTTGAAGAATAAACATAACTACTAGATAATATTTAACAATATGAAATCAGTAAAAGGCCAATGACTTCCAACACAGCTATTCACACAGTAAGCTACAAATTATAATTGCAGTTTTTCACATTCTTAAGCATAAATCTATTGCTACATTCATCACCAAAATACTGTTTCTAATCAATAGATAACTACATGAGCTAGGACTTACTTTTCCTTCCTCTGATGGCGGAGTTCCTTTCACATCACTTGCAGAAACTATCTTCCCAGGCCAGGACGGAAATCCACGTATTTGACCCCATACAAGATCACCCAAATTGAATATCCGTGGACAGCTTGTGTCAATAAAATAAGGTGAATCTTGATTGTCAAAGTCTGAAAAACAAAATTTTGGAATGCCAGAAAAACTTGATTTTTTAGCAAAAAAAAGGCCACCATTCGGCCATTTTAAATAGAATTGTCAAACCAATATATCTGTATATCTATGACATGATGTATAATGAATATATGAAATTTAAACATAATCAGTCAAAGCATTTCTGAGATACAACTCCAGAACCACATTCATTAAAACAAAATGGTCGCCAGTGAGCCATTCTGAATCTGATCAAGGTTCCATAATGTCCAATGTATGTACCAAGTTCGAACAAAATCCATCTGTGAAAAATGATAATGTCAGACATTTGACTTGTTGCAGGACTGCAAGTCTTTTTAATGCTGCACAATAATTAATGTTGTACAGTATATTAGTTGATAAATTTAATAAGATAATAATTATAAGATGCATAACTTGAATCAAACTTTTTATACACCTTTTAATTTGAATTGTTTGTAGTTTAAAAGTAATAGTTTAAAATAATATATTTACCTCCATCATTCTTTGACATTCTGTCGGAGTCATCATCCTCATAGTCATCATCCTCATCATCATAGTCATCATCATCATCACCATCTTCATAACCATCTTCATCATAATTACCATAATCAAGCACATCATTTGCTTTTGAAAAATTCAGCTGATTGTGCTTAATTAAAGCTTTTCTGGATTCAACCAAATCATCAACTGGACCATGAGTAGTGTTAGTTTCCAGAAGAGAGTTTATATCACAAGTCCTTTCTATTGTTTTATTTATACTGTTTGAATTGTTATTTAGCAGACTGTTTGTGTGACTTTCTGGCACAGTATAGTTATTCCCATCAAGACTATTACACTCTGTTTCATAGCCTGGTTTGTTGACTTCATCGTGCAATGAATTGTTTGAACTAACAACTGCATTTTCATCAGTGCTCATGACACAAGAATCAATATTATTTCCAGATGTCTCAGTACTATGGCTTATCTGAGAAGAATCATTGTTACTGTGCATCACCTTATCATTCAAAGTTTCGGAGACATGATTTAAAGCCTTGTTGGTTTCATGGCTGTTAACATCATTTTGTTTCAACTGTTCAACTTGCACATCTGTGCATTCATCAGTTTTCTGAACAATTTCACTCACAACTGCAGATAAATTGTCCACTTCAGGTATATCTTTACTCAAGGCACTAGTCTCATTGCAATTTTCAATGGATGATAAAGAGGTTGATGACAAAGATGGTGGTGAAGACGACACTGATGAAGATGCAGGTGCTGTAATGGTTGTTGATGTTTCAGAAGAGGTTGCCATCACTAGTGGATCAATTTCTGACTTATCTACAGTTTTCCCATGTTCTCCTGTGATAACCACACGCATCCCTGAATTAGCTGCATCAACAACAGCTTTGTAAATAGCATCTATTTCAGCATTACAGGAAGAGGAACTACTTTTGGGCTTCTGAAGCAGGGGATTTTCTTTTGGCTTCCTTTGCCCTTTTGGTTTAGATTGAACATTTCCTGTTGCTAATGTCCCAGCAGCTCGTGGTGATGTTTTCCCAGGGTGCACATTTGCTGTACTCGTGGATACTTGCACTTGTGTCTTATTTACTTGCTGTGCAAGTGAGGAATTTGATGGATCATTTGTATTTAGAGCACTGTTTTGATTCTGTTGGAAATTATGGTACATAGCTTGCTGCATTGCATTTGCATCCACACGCTGATTTGTAACTGGACTTGGCTTACTGTGGGTTGGATTATTCTCTCTCATTATTTGCTGCTGCTGTTGTTGTTGTTGTTGTTGTTGCTGTTGCTGTAATTGTTGCTGCTGTTGTATAAATATTTGCTGTTGCTGCTGTGTCATGGCTGGAAACATTTTGTTCATCGATGTTTGCTGTGGAAAGTTTTTAACCATGTTAACTCTAGGCATAGACACATTTCCTTGGTGGTTATTGGCATTGTTTTGCTGAAACTGACAAAACATAGGATTATTATTGTTAGGGCTAGTCATATTAAACGACATATTAGCCACCTGTCTCATTTTTTTCTTTGAAGCTGGTACAATAGGGACGTAGTTCTCGAGTGTGTTCATTGAATTGCTCATAAACTGACCAGACATTGAAACAGATGGTTGAAACATTTGCTGTTGTTGTTGCAGCTGCTGCTGTAGTTGTTGCTGTTGGAGCTGCTGTTGTTGCAATTGCTGCTGCTGTTGCTGTTGTTGTTGCTGTTGTTGTTGCTGTTGTTGTTGCTGCTGCTGCTGCTGCTGCTGCTGCTGGATTTGATGTTGTTGCCACTGCTGTTGCTGATTGGGATTTAAAAACCCAGTAGGAGAAAAATGCTGGATATTTGCAGGAATGATATTCCTATTGTCTGTAGTGTTTCTATTTGCCGGGTTCATCAGCATTGCAATTTTACTGGCCTGCATTTGATCAGGACTTGTGGGTATTCCCACTGGAAGATTGCTATTCCCACAACCAGTTTGCATAGATTTTCCAAAAAATGTATTATGCAACTGCTGTTGCTGCTGCAATTGTTGTTGTTGTTGCTGCTGCTGTTTTTGTAACATAGTCTGTTGTAGCATCATATTGACCTGCTGAGGACTTAAATCATTAAAATTTCCTTGAAATGATGCCACAGCACCTGCCTGTAAGTTTGGATTCATCTGCATGTATTGTAACTGATAATTTGAGTTTGACCGATTACCTTGCATTGTGGACATTCCCACATTCATATGCACAGCACCCTCTCTATTTACTATATTAGTATTGCCAGGAACATTCACCAAGTTGACAGCATTGACTGTGTGTGCGGGGCCATAAAAATCACGCCTTGGGGATACATTCATTTGCTCTCTTTGTACTTGTGTTTCCAGGATTTCCTCATTGTTTATAGCTCCACCTGTATGAATACTATCTTTCTGTAATGACATCACACTGCATTGTTCTTCTTGCCCGTGCGAGGTGCAAGAAAGCTTCCCAGAAATTTCTGAGCTGACAGACCCTGAATCTGCAGTACTATTTGACAGTAAATCAGGTTCTTTGTAAGATTCTATACTTTTAACAGTACTTTCCAAACATTCAATTGGAGATTTGTCAGGTAAATTACTATGCAAAAGTTTTTGATTTTTACCTCCCATTACACTAGTGTTAAGTTTGTTCATCACTGATATCTCAGTTACCTGTCTAGGAGGCAGAAATGTATTTGAATGTAATTTCATTGTCCCAAAAAGATTTTGTTGATTTGTTACATTTTTTGATCTATCATTTATTTTGCTAGCCCATGAAACTTTATCTTGAGGATTACATGAGTTATCAGATTGGCAAGTAGTTGATAACTTCAAGTCATCATGTTTTACAGTCTGTGTCAATTGCACATTAGTGGTTGTTGGCAAAATACCTGTTGACAGAGCAGGACTGGTGCTTATACTATCCTCACCAGTACTGGTGGCTGAACTTGGAATTTCCATACCCATTCCTGATATCATAGATGTTTTAGAGTTTCCCATTTCAGTAGGATTACACACAAGTGACATTGACTGAGATGACTGACTTGCCATCTGAGCTTTTGCTGCAGCACTTAACAAGCTACTAGCAGGAAAAGCCATAGGGCTTTGTTGGCTAAAGATCTGTTGTAAAGATATGCCTGATAAGCTAGTGCTAGTTTTATTTTTGTTTTCACTAGCTTGTTGGACATAATTGTTCAGTAAAGATTTTGTCAGATCATTCTGTTGCTGAATATACGTTTTTAATGTGTCTTCCAAAGCCGATGGGTTAGTTTTTCCTTGCAAGGACATGACAGGATGCATTGCAGACAATAACTGATCAGAAGCAGTACTTGTAATTGGAGCCGAAGGAAGCATTTTAGTAAGCACAGTTGATATAAGTGTTTGAGAGTCCTGATTTGCAGTACTTGTTGTCACACATATTGTAGTTGGACTGGTAGTTCCACAGCTTGTTTCAGTTGAAAGTGTCCTATTACTTTTATTTCCACAGGGTTGACGATTTGCAGGAAGGATTAGATTACTTGGCAATGGTATTATGGAAGGTATATTCCCATTCCCTGATGTTGAATTAATCGATCCTTCACTAGCAGTTGATTTCCCAGAAACAGAACCCAAAGGTATGTTTGGATCCCTGGGACTGCGCAGTGGACTAGGGCAACTTAGTTCACTTGATGCTGGACTACGCTGTTTACTCATTGATACAGCTGGGCTAGGTAACGACATTGCCGGACTAGGAGTCTGTCTCAAACTCGGGTTGGAAGGATAACTAGAACACATTGGACTTTTTCTCATTGGAGATGTTTTCATAAATGGATTTCTTTGCTGAGGGTCCATTGCACAATCAGAACTGAAAGTCTCTGTAGCCATAAAATCAAATGGATTTCTAATTGGGGATTTTGTTGATGGAGATTTCATAGGTGAATGAAGCGGTGATCGCATTGGTGACTTAGCAGATGCTGGTGATATACTTCTGCTATGATCAAAGTTCATTTGATTGATGTTTGCACCTTGTTCCAGACAGTTGTGCATGTGTTGTTGATGTTGCTTTTGTTGGATATATTGCAACTTTTGCTGAATCTGAAGCTGTTGAACCTGTATACTGTGCTGTTGAAGGTGCTGATCAAATGGTATATTAGGTAGCGATGGGTGAAAATTAGTAATTGATGAAGGAGCTCTATCTCCTCTCATTGCTAATAGTTCATATACAGACATATTTGGATACCCATGATGTGCCATGTTGGTGTTCTGAGTTTTTCGTCTTATTCGTGTTCTCGCACGGGGTGATTTTGAAGGTTTAGCACCACCTGAAAAAACAAAAAACAAAAACAGTATAAGTATTGGAGATTTTTCTTGTGAGGATTACTGTAAATCTGTCCAAAAATATTTTAGTAATTTAGTCCCCCGACTATTATTTCTGGTTTCCACCCCAACATTTTCTCAGAAATTATGCAGCAGATATCAATGAAACTTGACAGGTTGATGAACAAGTCCCTGTTGAATATGCACGTAATTTTTTTTCAGATCAGAAAAATTCTGTGTGTCTTTTTCAAGATTTTAATCCAAAATTACCTCTCCCTACTGCACTGAGAGAACTGAGCATGCTCAGAATAAATAATTAGCTTAGATTGTAATGCAGATGGGTAGTAATATTACCAATCTCAGTAGAAAATGTAGAGGGGTGTCAGGGCTACATTTTGATGAGAATTATAGTGGTGATACTGAAACAAACCCAGGTCCTGGTAATATACAAAGCCCTGAATTAACAAAGAAGTCAAGTTGTTATTAAAGGTACATCAAGGTTTACTCAGATTCATGAAAGCAGTTTCTTGAGCATGTATGAGACATAGTTTGGTTGCACTTGTATACTCTGCGATTTTAGACCCAGATCAATGAAAGTTTTCAGTTATCAGATTAAGGGAAATCACTTTATGATGAGTTGTACCCACATAGAGTACATATTAATTCAATTGTTTGCAGATGTTCCATGTATTATTTTAACAAGAGCATTTTATAATTAAACAAGTCATTGTCAATGACACGTCCCTGTTCCGTTCATATTTGAGTGACATACACATTCAAAGCAGATCATGATCGAAATCTCAGACCACTGAAAGTGGTCTGATTCGAAATGCACCTGCATATGTACAACACATTGTACTAAATCTGAACAAAATCCATCCATGCATGACTGAGATCCGGTTCCGGAATTGTGAAAATATGTGATTTTGATGCATTTTCAGCCTTAAAATGGCCATCATTCAGCTATTGTTAAGCAGATCATGAAACAATTGCACATATCTATTTGTGACATGATGTACCATGTGTGTGTGAAGTTTAAACTTGATCAATCCAGACATGTCTCGGATACGGATCCAGAACTGAATTCTTTAAAACAAAATGGCCGCCAGTCGGCCATTTCAAACTTGATTCGAAAAAAAATGATGTGCATCAAGGTCCTATTATGTTTAATGTATGTACCAAATTTGAACAAAATCCGTCCATGCATAACTGAGATCCGGGTCCGGAATGGTGAAAATGTGCGATTTCAATGCATTTTCGGCCTTAAAGCGGCAGCCATTTGGCTATCGTTAATGAGATCATGAAACAAATGCACATACATATTTGTGACATGATGTACCTTGTGTGTGTGAAGTTTGAACTCGTTCAATCCAAGCATGTCTCAGATACGGATCCAGAACTGAATTCTTTAAAACAAAATGGCCACCAGTCGGCCATTTCGAACTTGATCCGGGAAAAAAAAAAGACGTGCATGAAGGTCCTATTATGTTTAATGTATTACTACGTTCGAACGGGGACTAATAACGGGGCATGTGACATTCATGTCTTGTTTTCTCTAAATTCAAAGAGAATGAACTTTCTCACCATGCTCTCCATTTTGAATTAAAATTATCATGTAATTGTTCTTTATTTTGGATTTGCATTTGCTAATATGATTGGATGCATGTACCCTGGCAGATACTGCAAAATATTTAGAAGATACAGTCACAGATGAATAATAGTTTTGCATCGATATTTTAATAAAGATTTCACATCTAGATCAACAACTTTCATGGAAACAAGAAGAATGTGGTGACAATGATAAAATGTTGATAAGATGTTTATAACACAATATACCTTTTTTGGTTACTTTCACAGGTACTTGTGTGTCTATTTTCAAGTTGGCATGCGACAAGCAACTCCTCCTTGGTGGCTTTTCTACACTACTTTGTAGTGATGCCATGGCAAGTATTTTTCGTTTGTGATTGCACAAGTTTGTAAGAGCATTGTCCTGTTTCAAGTCCTCAGCAGTTCTTTGTGTAGAGAGTAAACTGATGTCAAAGTTGAACACAATATCAACCAAAAGAGGGCATTCTAATCCACATTTGCATGTGCCATCCGTTTGCATGTATTCTTTGACATGGTCCAACGATGTCAGTAAACTTTGGTTTGGACTGTAATATAAAAAGAAACATAACTAATATAACCTTACAATTAAGTATAGATATAACAGACATAGTACTGGAAGCCTATTATGTAAATAACCCTCTTCAAATTGGTTGTTTTGTAACAAATTAGTGTATGGTAAGGCATTGAAATTATGGAGGTCATATTGATAATCTAAAAAAATTCAAAATACTATCATTAATCCTTTGCAAACGACTAAGTTGTCAGTTGCTAAAACTAGTTTGAGTTCCTTTCCTTTCATTACCATGCCTTTTTTCAGAATCTAACAAGAAAGCCATCACGGATGGTAGATATAGCAGTAGTTGAATAACTGCAATAGTGCTTTAGATATGATAGTTTTTACCAAGATCAGATGAACATATATGGGAATATGTTGACCACTATATACCCCACCTGTACTACATGCTGAAAGATAATAAAAACAGTTACCAACACATGCATACTCAACTACAGTCTGTACTTTTTACTTGGTAACAGTTTCAATTAAATTAAAACTAGTATCAGAGATAGACGTGGCAACAAGATAAAGATCATTGTTTTGAGCTGGTGAAAAGTTCAGTTAAAAGAAGAGAAGCAAATACTAACCTGACATAGACAATCTTTCCATTCTCAATCAATCTTTGCCATCCAAATGGCACTTTCACAAATTCAGTATGTTTTGTGTCAAAATCACTTTCTGGTGGTTCCTTCTTCTCTACCTTCATACAAGAAGATTGGATCTCTTTTTTCACACTATCTGTCTGCACCTTCTCCCAAAGACGGTTCTTTTCAGGTTCGCCTGACTGCTTGTTATCTCCAGTTTTCTCTCCTCCTTCTCCATCGTGTTCTTCAACCTCTGGAGTCTCTTTGCTAGAGTTCATCTTGTTTACGCAAAAAAGAGAAGTAAAGCACAGAACAGAATCACATAGTGCTTGATGGAATATATTGCCTCAGGAAGCCATTCAGAAAGTCAGCAGACAATTGGGGTGTCATTACTAAACTTTTATTATATGCCCATCTTTGATTGAACAGTCAGTAAAAACAGAATCCATTAGCCAGATTTCTCCATTGCTTCAAGGACAAGTTCACTATAAGAAAAAACAAATCATTTCAATTACACACTGAAGGAACTGCACGATGTAAATGGTGATTACTTGAAAATCATTTAAGCACAACTGAACTGGAAAATAAGGTGAAAGATGCTTAGGGTATTGTAGGAATAAGTACAAATAAGAAATACCGGAACCGGTACTTGCTACATTCACGTTAGGGATTTTGGCATGTGCCAACATTTTCAATACTTTATATGTTTGGAGTGAGATTACAGCAGTTGCGTTCACGCGAGTCGGGACCCACATCAGGACCAACTCTGTTTGTGCCAAAATCACGCTCTCATTCATAGATCTGATCCATAATAATTGCTATATTGAAATTATATCTTTTTTTTGTTGTGTTATTTATTCATGCACATGAACGGCAAAAAAGATTTTAAACAAGTCATTGTCAATGACACGTCCCCATTCTGTTCATATTTGAGTGACATATACATTCAAAGCAGATCATGACCGAAATGCACCTGCATATGTACAACACATTGTACTAAATCTGAACAAAATCCATCCATGCATGACTGAGATCCGGTTCCGGAATTGTGAAAATACGTGATTTTCGGTTTTAAAATGGCCATCATTCAGCTATTGTTAAGCGGATCATGAAACAAATGCAGATATCTATTTGTGACATGATGTACCATGTGTGTGTGAAGTTTGAACTTGATCAATCCAGACATGTCTTGGATACGGATCCAGAACTGAATTCTTTAACAAAATGGCCGCCAGTCGGCCATTTCGAACTTGATCCAAAAAAAATAAAATGACGTGCATCAAGGTCCTATTATGTTTAATGTATGTACCAAATTTGAACGAAATCCGTCCATGCATAACTGAGATCCGGGTCGGGAATGATGAAAATGTGCGATTTCAATGCATTTTCGGCCTTAAAGCGGCCCCCATTTGGCTATCGTTAATGAGATCATAAAACAAATGCACAAACATATTTGTGACATGATGTACCTTGTGTGTGTGAAGTTTGAACTTGATCAATCCAGACATGTCTCGGATACGGATCCAGAACAGAATTCTTTAAAACAAAATGACCGCCAGTCGGCCATTTCGAACTTGATCCGAAAAAAAAAAAGACGTGCATCAAGGTCCTATTATTTTTAATGTATGTACCAAATTTGAATGAAATCCGTACATGCATAACTGAGATCCGGGTCCGGAATGGTGAAAATGTGCGATTTCAATGCATTTTCGGCCTTAAAATGGCCGCTATTCGGCTATCGTTAATCGGATCATGATAAAAATGCATGTGCATATGTCCCATATAATGTGTGATGTATGAGTGAAGTTTGAACTTAATCGGTCCATGCATGTTCGAAATACAGGTGATCACGGACGCACGCATGCACGCACACACACACAGGGCAAAACACAAGTCCCCGTTTTCGGACTACGTCCGAACAGGGACTAAAAATAATTAATTGTATACATCGTATGTTGATGTAGCATTGCAAGGAAATACCAGCAGCAAATAAATAAGCATTGCTGGTGACGGTTTGCATTTATTTCATTCATTACTACAGCATCTGACCATATATACATATATAATACAATGATATTAGATATGCAAATGCCTCCATTATAGCACTTGTTGCATGTCCTTATCTGCAACAATGTTTGAGATGTTACACTTGTGTATATTAATGAGGCCACATGAACTCATTTATACAAGGCTGGTAATTAATAAACATGGATTTTAACCCTGAAGTAATCAGATCTGTGAAATATCCAGAAGCACCTATGTACCAAACTTCATTGAAATTTGATGAGTGGTACTCAAGATATCTGTAGAACACTTATAAATTAGTTAATTCATGCAAATTAGGTAATCAAATTAGTAAGCACATAATTTAACAAAAACTAAGCATGTATATAGCTTATGCCCACTGAAAGCATTGTGATGAAGCTACAGTATAGTCCGGGTGTAACCTTTTTACCATCACTTCCTTTCTTTTCATCACAAAATAATCAAAAACTGGAAATTTACTCAAATTTTGTCTGTTGGCTCCAAAATTGGGGTTCCTTTTCAGAAATATTTAACAATATAAAAAAAAAATTTAACTTACAATTTTTCAACAAATTATTTGTAGTAATTACTAATGTAACAAATATTACTGTAAAATCAGTATTAGAAGCTGCAGCTTCTAATAAAATGGTACAATGCAACAAAGGAGATGCTGCTTCTATTAGAGAAGATACACATACACTTCAAGCCAGCTTAAGGTAGAGATGCATGTTGGAAGACTATATTTTTAATTGGCTCTAATTACTGTAATTACACGAGTAAAATATAACTTTTCCCATCAAGTTGTATATCATTTGAAAGAGTTTTATTTAAACTTTCCTGTTTTATCGTTTACAATAATGTACTATGATACCATCTGTTTACCAGGAACATAATGGCTTGTTTATTAGTGTTTTCATTGAAAAGTTTTTACACAGTGCGCTTTGAAACATTCACATTTTATAAATCATTCACAGTTAACAGCCGCTAATTGGCAGCTCTATTGTTTCTGTTCCAGTGAAGACAGTGAAACCATACAAAGCCATTTAAATAGGATAGAACTGAATAAAACCCCTGAAAATTTCATTGAAAACAAATGAACCGTCTAGAAGTTAAATAGTTTTAAAGTTGAAATTTTGAATAAAAAATTAACTAAGATAATTGCCATTTTGTAAAAAAGTGATAAAAATGAATCATTCACTTCTTATGTGTAAAAGAAACTCGTAGAAATACACCATACACCGAAATTTGCTGATGTTAAATCGTCAGGGGAAAAAAATTAAATAAAAATATTTACAATTCGAGGGAAACGGATGAAAAAAATATATATTCATACAGTTATATAAAAATAGTGATTGCCATTGGATGGGTTAAGTCTAAATTTACCTTCCCTCAAACCTTTAAAAAATACTTTGTATGGCGCATTTTCCGCAATCCCCCGTAAAATGAGTCGTGTGAAGTTAGACGACCCGGTTGAAATAGGCCCTAATATTTGACTACACAGCTGGTATTTGCAGTTTTTACTACTCAATCACCCAAACGCCAGAGAAACAATTTTGAAATGAAGTCGCATTGGAAGAGAAACTATAGTAAATCCAGGCAGGTTTCATTAACTACAGACAAGACGGGTAGATGAAAATTAAACGAATCCTGACCTCTGGAAATGCCTCATTCATAGAGTGCTTTAGTACCAGAGGTTGTCGAGCACGAATGTACAACGTACTTTGGGACATCGCTACCAGTGCATGATAGCTGACAAGGGGTTTCCGATTAAGGTAACCAAAATGGCATCGCAGAGAATGCGAGATTTTTCCCCGAAGTGTTTAAAAACAGCATCTCGTTGCCTATTTTTTTCTGTTATTTCCAGGGTATTTTTTTTTTTTAATTAACCAAACATTTTACGGTTGTGTATTGTAACACTGAAAAGTTAGTTATCGATGACAGCTAGTTGTCCATTCCATCGTAATACACGGCACGGTGATTATTACAGTGAAACAAAAAATGTTTACTTCAGTATTAGAGTAAATAATATGTTGAAACATTTTTTAGCCCACAATGCAAAAAATGAAATCGAGCTGTCACTATCTTGTCTGTTTTTTTGTTTCTTTGCAAGGCTAGTTGATCACACCAGGACAGGAAGTTACACACCACTGCCCCGTAACCTAGGCCATCAACTCATTTGCATATAACATCAACAGTGACTTGTCAATCAAAGAGCAACGCAAACAAACTTTCAGGATTTTTAATCATATACGCGTGCCTCGGTTCCCAATATTTTAAAATTGTTTTTTGAGTATGATCCAACCATGGAACTATAAACCCCAGGAAGAACAACCACTTCGTTTCCTTTGAACTATGATAGTTGCCGCGATGTCGAATGTTTATTTTGACTGTTTATTTTGTCGCATTAAAAAATAAGCCGATTTACGCAAATGAACGTTTATCTCCGACTATCGGTCATTTTCGGAGTCAATCGGGTGACTTCGGAAGATCACATGATCGAGTTGTTTCGGTTATAGCATAAAAAAACAATGGCGCCAAGACAAAACACTGATAAATGAGCGACATTCAACGGGGAAAAAAAACACATTGCCACTTCTGGCGATCGAAGGGAAACACGGAATAAGTCGGGATATCTCGACAAGAAACAGCATATCAAACCCCATGTTTCGCAAACTTTCGCAACTTTATTTTTTCGAGGGTTGAAAAAAACAAGAAGTAATCTAAAAATGACATTGAAAATTATGAAAACTCGCTAAAACTCCGACCCGTTGCATGATTTCCGGTACACTGAAGGTCACCCTGCAGACCGACTTGTTTGTGCATGCATAGTGAACGTAATATTTTACTGCGCAGATATGAAATTTTTTTTTCAAGTTTTCAGTTTCCAGCAAAGTGGTTGATACTGGCGTATCGACGGCAACTAACATGGAGTATGACTAATGTTGTGGAAACAAAAGCAAAAGCACTGTAAGATAAACTAAAACAAAGGTTTTTTTAATCCTCTTAGTTTCGTTGTTCTTCCTGGGGTTTATAGTTCCATGATCCAACATGGACAAAGCTCCAAAATTTGAACACAATCTAGCCATGACTGAGTAAGAAAAAGCAAAAAAGAAATTCACTCCGAGTGCCCATGAACCTACATCTCTAACTTAAGTTAGCTAAATGTTAAGTCATACTATAAATTACATGTAAGTATGTCATAATGTAGTTGAGCTCTCTCAAAAATGATAAAAGTGAGACCTCTACTCTGTATTATATAAATATTCTGGGAGAAACCTGTACTCATCCTAAGCTGTCACTGGTACAGTAAACACTGATTACTGGTAGCCTAGTGGTTATGTACATGTACATGTACCAAGACACTAGACATTTTGAAATAACTAATTGTCTATAATATTGTCTACTGTAAACCTATGACAAAAAGGGTTTAAGCACCCTACCCTTGCCTGGGTGAGGGGCTACATACATGACCAAGATTCCTGACGCAACTATGACAGAACTTTGAATGTTGTGTCAGCTGGTACAAGTATTATAAAAATGGATGAATCACAAAATAGTTTATAATAGTAGAAATTTAGAGTTGACATCATTTAAATGGGTTAAGCTAAAAAACACTAGTATTCAAAGTACAAACCTGATTGAGTTATTCAAAAAAAAAAAAAAAAAACTGTGTACATTGAAGTATTACTGACAAAACAAGAAACACTGCCAGGCATTGTATTCATCCAGTGAGCAAATTTAAACTGCTGAAGCTATAATTACTACAAGTAACAGATTGTCATAAAAACAGGGGATTAACAGAGACAATTTCAAAATCCAATAAAATTCACTTTATCTTACTAAATTCTATAATCAATCATGTAATGACTGCCTGTAATACAAAGAATAGAGTATTCATCTTTCAGGGATGAATTGTAACTAACTCAACTCAATAATAAACCATGTTGTAAAAACAAAGGTATATAAAACAGTTTAAACAGAACAGCTTTCTTCAGTTGCCTCTCCCGAAACTGGCCTTTTAAAATATCCTCAATAATAGAAAATTTTTCTTAATATCTATGATTTTAAGTTTTGACAGATTTCAGTGTACCGGTATGTAAATACAGTTATATCCACACGAGTTATGACTGGTTAAAAAGATAAAGATCTCATAAACATGTCTTCACACTGGCAATTTTTTTTTTACAAGGGACATAAATGTGGTGGTCACTGTACAATGTAAACACAATGGCGCCGACACTAGAAATGTTTGGCAATGGTTTAGTCAATCATATATTTTTGTTTTTTGTGCACTTTTTCAATCAACCAAGCAGCAAATTCAAGCCCCTTTACACAGACATAATGTGTATAATAGTTGTGCTGATACAATGTACCCCCTTTAAAATGGGCTTTATGTAGGATTAATACCTTGCTAACAGCGTGTTAGTCTTCTTCAAAAGTTATGTTAGAGATAAAAGTTGGTAACTGCGAAATATTAAAATGGAATAAACATATAGATAACACATACCAGCAAAGCCAAAAACACTTTTCCAAGGTGCTACATATGTATGTGTTGAGTACTACATGCTAAAAGCAGGTACAGGAAGTGGTTTCATGGTTCCATGAGAAATCGTTTATGCAAACATGTTATTTACATAAACTTTGGATTTTTTTTCCCCATTAATCAAAGCTTCATGAATCAAATTACTTTTCTGGGAACTTATTTAGAACGTTAGCAATTATATATTTTAAGAGTGACACACATGTACCTCAAAAGAAACAGTTATGTTTTATTTTACAGTTTCTTGCGTAAATCTCTAATAGAGAAAGAATAAAATATTCTATAGTGATTTATGTACGTGCATTTAAAAATGTAATGACAACTTGGTTGTATTTTACTAACATTTTAAGTAAATAACAGAAAAATATTGATGGCTATAAACATTTTTAGAAGGCATACATGTATGACTTATTTTTGGGAAAATTACAGTTTAATTCCGTCTGTATTTGTTTTAGTCAGTTTTTTTTAAAATTCTGGTTTGCCAAAATTCTTAGAGTGGCTTAATGAGAAGCATTACAGTGTTGCTGTTTAGTTGGCTTCCTTCTTTCTTTCTTCCTTTCTTCCTTCTTGGTTTCCAGAATGTTTGCTTTAAAGGTGTATTCAAATTTTGTAAAATGATACCCAGTATTTTCTTAAACTTCATCAGAAAAATGGTTGTAATCTCACAGTGACACTAAAAAATTTGAAAAAACGATTACCATTTTAGAAACGATGAAACAATAATTTAAAAAAAACAAAATTAAATTAATACATGTACCTCATGAAATATTCCAATTGTTCATTTTTTGTTATAGCAAGAATAACATTGAAGATGGGATTAGTATTTGTGTTTATGTTACTCATTTATTTTATTTAAGTGTGGCCCAAAATCAAACACCACACCAAAAGTTTTTTTTTTCTTGTTGAAAATTTCAGGTCAAAAACTTTCTAAGAATTTACAGCTTTGATAGGTTCTGAAAATTATTGATTTGCTTATAACCATCAACATTTTCTGAGTAAAAAGACTGCTTCCTTAACCTTTTCACCACCAGACTTTCTCACCCGAATTTGTCTGCTCTTTTGAAGCTAACAGACAAATTTTGAGTCAATTTTCAGTTTTTACTCAAACAAATTTGGCTATTTTCATCCCAATCTTCTGAAAGAAAGTGTAAACTATAAATAGTACTATTTTGTGATGAAAAGAGGGAGCTGGTGGTGAAAAGGTTACGAATGTATTTATCTATAATTGGATGCGACATCATTTTGAGTCACTACTGTTAACTACATTGTATTTCAAATCTAGAATGGTGAAAATTGCCAAAAAGAAGGGGTGGGCGTTTGCCAGGAGATCCCCAGCCAAAAAAAAGAAAATTTGCGAAAATTGACAACACGCAGATCGAACTGCGGCAGGGAATAGAACGGCAAATGAAAACATGCAACGGAAATAAATGAACAATATGCAACACGAGAAGTAAAACAAAAATAATGTATTGCTTAAAATGTGACAAATAAACCAGAAGTAATAAACATAGTTGAACTCTGGTGACCTTGCCCTTTGTTATATAATATAATTCCCTTTATCATAGTTTGATTCAATATAAATATGCATTGTCATAATTTATTTTGAATACAAACAAGTTTTGGCGTTGAACCAACAGTGGGGAATCAGTCTAAATGTCCTTAAAAGATGTAAATATCTTACAAAAACATTGGTGCCTTATTTGTTTAATTATTTTAAGGGACATAATTTCCAGCTTTATTCAAAGTAGTTCAGATATTTTAGTATAAAAACAAATGTCTCATTGCAAAAAAAAAAGTGCTGCATTTAGATGTGAATAGATTCATAAAACATGCAAGATAACAGAAAATTTTAGCTGGCTTTAGCTTAGTCCAAGTATTTTGTACAGGTGTCTGTCAAAAATTAATGATTTACTGAGACAAATATGAACTGCCGCATTGTGTGACTACTGTATTATATAAAAAGTAAAAAAAACACCCTTTATGAATAGCTATCATGTTGCAAGCTCTGCTTTGTATGCAAATCAACTTAAATAGTTAGTTGGTGTCCAGTGGAGGGAGAAGTCAACAGTATTGTTGCCTCCTGAGAATCTACATCTTCAAACAGTGCAATCTTGCAAGTGCGTTTTTTAAACAAGCATTATAAAAACTCTATCATTCTGTTCTAATAGCTGAAACATATTTCTGCGAGTTTTCATTTGTCAAATGAACTGTTTGTCAAATACAGAATACATATATTTTAGAATAATTTTCTTTTTAAAATGTGGATGAAATGTTTTGCTTTTAATGTATTCTTTATGTATTGTTTTTGATTTGATAACTTTGCACTAAACAGATTTTCTATTAGCTTCAGATCTTGATCAAAGTTAGGCACCCAGTTCATAGGAGTGCTTATATTGATTTTCTGACATCTTGTTTTCTGTAAAGATTTTATTGGTACAGTACAGCTCAAAACTCGCTTACCAAAATGTTAGCCTGTCGTTAACGCAAGTCAACGTGATGTTAGCTTTGCGTTAACGCAGTTGTAACGCACGCTAAGGAGTGGGTAACGTGCCAGGGCGTTGGCATATTCAGTGTTAATTGCCTTGCAGTTGTTTCTATTGTTCGTATTCAAATTAGTTTTAGAGGGTTTTATTAAAACAAAAAGGAGGCTTACAATTGTATCTCGACGGATTCCGGTGATTTTGTATGTCACGTTTGTGATGCCAAAGCCAGGAAAGTTTAATTCAAGATCCGTGAAAAATTTGAAAGATGCGTACTATACTGAACACATTGTACCAGTATTATTCTAAGCTGGAGCACCGCTTTAAAATAAACCCAGCACATATTTCAGGGTGCTTGAATCGATATCTAAATTTGCGTCCTGCGTCGTGTTGTTTTATCTAGACGATTCTCAGTATCGAGCTAAAAAAACTGTTTATATACATTGTAAGGCAACGAACGGGTTAGTAAATTAGGTCATAGGATGCGCAAGTGTGGCTTTCAAATGACGCAAGTTTGGGTCAGTGAACTTTCAAAAGACGCAAATCTGAGCCAGGGACGAAGTCAAGAAGATCTCCTGTCATATCCAACCACAGGATTAATTATGCCCGTTGTTTTGTAATTATTATGTACTATTAATATTAAGAACGTGCCATTTTTTGGCAAAATGTTATGTTGTGTATAATCTACATCTTCAAACAACAACGATGGACAAAAATTTTCCCTTAATATACCTTTCCCTTCCATCTTTGATGGTACGGGCAAGGTAAAAATCAACAGTGCGGAATCATTAGAATTAGGATTTTCCCGCCGACAAATGCGCGTAAACTCAAAATGAATTAAAATGTCAGGGGTTAAACTGCGTAAAATGATTTCCGGTCTCGACAAATTACGAATCAACCGTCATACAAGATCAATAATAATTTACAAATTTACACAGTAAAAATTATAAAAATTCATAGCTGTTTGAAAGAAACTTCTCATATTTTTATTTGTACGTTCATTGCCATCTTCGTCAAACTCATAACCCTCAAATGTCTAAGTCGGCGTCACTGTAGCCGTCGAACAAAATCCCTACAACTTATTCCAGAAGTTCAGCGATATCGTCCCACACAATTTGGACTTAGCACTTTTAATCCACGGATTTCGCAGTCTGTCAGCTTGACACTTTTCATTCATGTCTAATCATAATAAAGAGACAAGAAAAATGGGGTCGCTCTGCTGGGATGGCACACAATTTGCTTTTGTTTACAGTCTAGCAATCATCTTTGACCTTTATGCATCTGCTTTACTGATTGGCTAAGAATGACATCACTACTAGTATTTCATCATAAAGATCAAATCGTGACTTTGCTTTCTTAACAGACTTGACGCTTATTATTCACGGTGAAAATTATCATTCAGCAAGTTCCGGCGGTTGGAATGTCTCACTATATGGATATCATGGTGGACTTGAAATAGGAAGTTTTTTTTTATCCAATGACAGAAGAATAGTTTTCACGACAGAAATGCAATAGCAGTGATAAAAGATGGTAAACAAGCAGCCTCTCGGCTGAGATAGCTCCGCTGTTAGCAATGCACATTTCAATTAAAGAACAGAAGATATCATTAGAAAATGAACAATATGCATAGTATCAATGCAGTGGGACTTGCTGTTTTCAACAAGAATTCAAAAATATCATTTTTCACCATAAATGATTATGGTTTTTAACAAGAAGAAAATATCACTTTTTACCAAAAATGACAAAAATATTCACCAAAATTAGAGAATTGACGATATCATTACAAAATGAACAAATTTGAGAGTGGTCCACATGTAGTACCTATATATGTAATATCAAAGCAACTGGACTTGTGGTTTTTAACAAGAAGTCGAAAATATCACTTTTTACCAAAAATGACAAAAATATTCACCAAAATTAGAGAATTAAAGATATCATTACAAAATGAACAAATCTGAAAGAGGTCCACATGTAGTACCTATATATGTAATATCAAAGCAATTGGACTTGCGCTTTTTAACAAGAAGTCGAAAATATCACTTTTTACCAAAAATGACAAAAATATTCACCAAAATTAGAGAATTGACGATATCATTACAAAATGAACAAATTTGAGAGTGGTCCACATGTAGTACCTATATATGTAATATCAAAGCAACTGGACTTGTGGTTTTTAACAAGAAGTCGAAAATATCACTTTTTACCAAAAATGACAAAAATATTCACCAAAATTAGAGAATTAAAGATATCATTACAAAATGAACAAATCTGAAAGAGGTCCACATGTAGTACCTATATATGTAATATCAAAGCAATTGGACTTGCGCTTTTTAACAAGAAGTCGAAAATATCACTTTTTACCAAAAATGACAAAACTATTCACGAATGACGACGGACAATCACTCATATGATAAGCTCCACTCGACAAAGTCGACAGCGGAGCTAAAAAGTTGTCAGTGTGGATCCAGTTATGGATTCGCAAGCTGCTACAAAATATTTATAAAGCCAAAATAACGTGATTTCAACCATTCTCCCAGGTACGGGTTTGTTGGGGCGAGATGCAAATCATAGATGTGTTTTCTATAATTAATATTCAATTCGCTGTATTATTTCTGTTCAGCAATAGCTTTGACATTTAATTACGATTATTCATATTACTATTATATCATACAAGTTGTATTTGACCTCAGACGTTATTACCGCGATCAGTGATTGGTTTAGAACCGATCTATCACAATTTGAGTTTTGTGTCATGTGACACTTGAGGTCCTCGCGCCATTGTTATCATTATTATTATTTTTACGTTTTGCTGTTGTTTCAAGCCGATGTCGATGTTTCCATTTCAAAGTTCAATAAATGTCAATCCTGACATGAATACTTTCCGACTTTGTGAATTGTCCCGACCTATATGTACAGTGGCTATACTTCAAGCCAAAACACAGCCACAGGGTTGCTACAATATTGCAACATTGCTTTCATTGTCGACGACGCTAAAGCCAAATAGATGCGACACTTGCTTAGCGGCTCTCCTTATACGATTTGCCTGAATCGTTTCTAAGGAAGCACAAACCAAACGGCCGGCCCTTTTTAGGGCCACGACATATTTCAAAAAGAGGACTACCGTTTCTGCTTTAATATTTTTTTTTATAGACTTGCTGACTGTTATGATTCTGAAAAAAATCAGTGGTGAACGTACTGCCCTGAAGGCAGAAAGCTGTCACAGCTATTTTGCATTCACCCCTTGTTTTACGCAATTAACAATTTTCATAAGTATCATGACAGACTTCAAGAAAGTCAACTGTTAATACAACCACAGTCAACGAATAGAAAATAGTTTTTTTGTTTTTTGTTTTTGTAGAAAAAGACCCCCTGGGCGTGTGCCCGGATATGACCTTAACTTCTTTATTGTGTCAAAAGTGGAGGGTGGGCGTTTGTCCAGGCATGGGCTCTTACCCGGATAAGTATGGTATATTTAAACCCCTTCATGCTGGCAAAGGTGTTCACATCTTTTTCTTTCTTTTTTTTCAGCTTTAGTCTATATGGTCGAACAAGCTAAAATAAAAAACAACCAAACATTTCAAATTAATGTAGTTTAAATAAAGTTGATAATATGCAACTCAAGAGGATTTCAATCAAGTTAATACCTGGTTCACAAACCATTGTAGTAGCGCCTTAAATTTAACAGTGCTTTTTTTACTGTGTCACCAGTTAACACCAGTGTAAAAATGGGGGTCCACGCTCAGACCTGAATTCTAAACAATTGTTCATCTGAACAAGCACAGTGGCATAAAAAGTGGCATAAATGCCTCTATCAGGAATTTGTGTTCACTTCCATACATGACGATGAGTGCTACACATACACTGGTCAGTGGAGTGAGTAGACTCGGAAATAATTGTATAATAATGAAGTCCTGCTACTGATTTCTATTTGGTAAGAGGAAAGCAATTTTACACTGACAGATGGAACCTCTCGTGATAGCTAAGTTTACAGGATTATTGCAGAAAAAGGCAAAAAATTAACCAGGTATAAAACTACTCTTTATAAAATGGAATAAGAGAATATAATAAAAATAGTTTCCTAAAAATAGTTACATTCTAATCTCATTAGAAGAAAAAATTATAAATACATGAAAAAAGGCATAAATTTAAATCATATCTAGCTTTCATATTTTCTGCTGATGTGATGGTAGATTACAGTAAACGGCATAATTATAACTGCCAGGAATTTTCATCATGATTTGATGATATTGAAATCAAAATTATGTAAATGTTACTGAGACTGTGTCGAAGAACCCCAGAAACATTTTCACTGCTACATATTTTCAAATTTTTTAACAACAATTTGTCTTTTGCAAAATCAAAGATGAGAATTTTACATTATGTAAATCTTTTATTAATTATGTATGGTATATTTAGTGTTATGGCTCAGGTAAAACTAGTTTCAGAGTGAAAATGACAATTGAATGCAACACAATACATGTATTGGAGAAAGGTGACAGAAAAGTTAATTCTATGTACATGTATCAATAACACCCAAACAAGAGATATTCAAGTGCTAAAATTAGACAAGCAGCCTGTCGGCTGAGAAAGCTCCGCTGTTAGCAATACACATGGCAATTAAAGAATAGAAGATATCATTAGAAAATGAACAAATCTGAGAGAGGTCCACATGTAGTACCTATATGTATAATATATCAAAGCAATTGGATTTGCGGTTTTCAACAAGAAGTCGAAAATATCAATTTTGACCAAAAATGACAAAAATATTCACCAAAATTAGAAAATTAAAGATATCATTAGAAAATGAACAAATCTGAGAGAGGTCCACATGTAGTACCTATATGTATAATATATCAAAGCAATTGGATTTGCGGTTTTCAACAAGAAGTCGAAAATATCAATTTTGACCAAAAATGACAAAAATATTCACCAAAATTAGAAAATTAAAGATATTATCATGAAATGAACAAATTTGAGAGTGGTCCACATGTAGTACCTATATGTATAATATATCAAAGCAATTGGATTTGCGGTTTTCAACAAGAAGTCGAAAATATCAATTTTGACCAAAAATGACAAAAATATTCACCAAAATTAGAAAATTAAAGATATTATCATGAAATGAACAAATTTGAGAGTGGTCCACATGTAGTACCTATATATGTAATATCAAAGCAATTGGACTTGTGGTTTTCAACAAGAAGTCGAAAATATCACTTTTTACCAAAAATGACAAAAATATTCACCAAAATTAGAAAATTAAAGATATCATTACAAAATGAACAAATTTGAGAGTGGTCCACATGTAGTACCTATATATGTAATATCAAAGCAATTGGACTTGTGGTTTTTAACAAGAAGTTGAAAATATCACTTTTTACCAAAAATGACAAAAATATTCACCAAAATTAGAAAATTAAAGATATCATTACAAAATGAACAAATCTGAGAGAGGTCCACATGTAGTACCTATATATGTAATATAAAAACAATTGGACTTGCGGTTTTCAACAAGAAGTCGAAAATATCACTTTTTACCAAAAATTACAAAAATATTCACCAAAATTAGAGAATTAAAGATATCATTACAAAATGAACAAATTTGAGAGTGGTCCACATGTAGTACCTATATATGTAATATCAAAGCAATTGGACTTGTGGTTTTTAACAAGAAGTTGAAAATATCACTTTTTACAAAAATTGACAAAAATTTTCACCAAAATTAGAAAATTAAAGATATTATCATGAAATGAACAAATTTGAGAGTGGTCCACATGTAGTACCTATATATGTAATATCAAAGCAATTGGACTTGTGGTTTTCAACAAGAAGTCGAAAATATCACTTTTTACCAAAAATGACAAAAATATTCACCAAAATTAGAAAATTAAAGATATCATCATGAAATGAACAAATCTGAGAGAGGTCTATGCAAGGTACATATACACCAAGTATCAAAGCATTCAGGCTTGTAGTTTTCAAGAAGAAGTCGAAAAAGTAAAACATTGACACGGACGACGACGGACAATCACTCATATGATAAGCTCCGCTCGACAAAGTCGACAGAGGAGCTAATAAAAAGATGATTTTCAAGGACACACACAAAGCAGCAGCTTTCATTATATGCCACACCCTCTGGAATTCTATCATAGTGCGTGTAGTTTTTTGCTGCCCAGTGTTCTCCCCAGGCCTCTGAAGCGACACGGTACCGTGACGCTTGGACACTCGGCCGTGATGCTTGCCCTTTGTCCGTGACGCTTGGTCACTCGCCCGTGATGCTTATGTTTTTGTTTACAAGTGTCAGTCTCGTCTTGCACGTATTTAAAACAATAACATTTATCAATTTAGGTAATCCCGCTTTCGTTAGCCATACAAAGACAGTGATAAAAACGGAAGTCTGCAATATGTTGCGAAGTCTTTCAAAGGTGCAGAGCCTCCAAATCAAACAAAAAATTAACTAGAGTAGCAATAATTTGCCCATTACACGCAACGGCAACAATGTGACAAAACAACTCACGGCGTACGTCGCGAAGATCAACCCCGATTTGCTGCACTCTGATTTGCTATCACTCAATCGCCGGTGACATTAATTACCCCAAAATTAAAAAAAAAAAAACAAGTGAAATTAAGTCGCATTGGAAAGAAAAGTATGAATAATTCAACAGCAGACGAAACGGGTTGAGAAAAAACTCTGACTTCTGGAAATACCCCATTCATAGGGTGCCTTAGTACAGAAGAACGCCGCCCTAAAGCGACACAATGCACGTTGCAACATTGTGACCAATGCATGCTGGGTTACTTACCAGGGGTTCTGATCGAGGTAACAAAGATGGCGGCGCAGAATGCATGATTTTCCGCGATGTTTAAAAACAACATCTCGTTGGCGATTTTGATGTAATGCCTATGATAATCGTCAATGAATCGTTTTAAAAGAAATTTGTGTATTTCACACCAAAAAGTCAGATACAGATGATTGCAATAGCAGCGGTGAATACCTGTCCAATGCAATGCCGTCAGCTGACAATGTTACGGTGATCGTAGGGTGATCGTAGTGTTGTACTCACAAGGTATATTGCAATGAAAAATCGCCAAACTGCCATTGTAGAATTTGTTTCTAATTAATGATTTATTAATTTCAACATATTTCGATATCTTGCCGACTTTATAAATTTAACCAAAAAATGTTTTCCCCCGACGTTTATATGAACCGACATTGACATGGGCTCTAAAACTTATACACAATGATGAACCAGTTACATCCATGGATAACAGTATATTCACTGACTGGCCTATAACACAAGTCTTTCAATTATTTTTCCTTTTTATGCTGTTCCATTTCAAACTTTATTTGACTTGATACAAAAACATAAAATACAATGCAGTAAAATGATATAAAATTTATCAGATATAAAAATATCTTGTCTTTAATTAATTGTAGATGGACAATATTTGTTGGGAAAAACTGATTATGCAAATAAGAAATATGCAAATTAGATGCATTGTTATGCAAATTGGCCGTGATGCTTGACATGAAGTCTGGGGAGAACACTGCTGCCATTAGAACTGATAATCAAATTTCTTTGAATTTTACAACATGGTTTTATGTTATGTTTTTGTTCACAAAACCTAGATAGCAAGCCATTGAGAATGCCACAGCTTCCTCTGTTCTTGTATTTTATAAGCCCCTGTTGTACAAGTGCATGTATTAGTTCTATGATGTGATGTGAACAAAATGGACTGCCGGACAATTTAACATGTGCGAGTCCAAATGTGTATAGTGAAATGTAAAACCAAATGGCTGCTTCATGAACCATCTTGGATTGGGTCACAACAGAGATAAACTTGTTGTGCTACATGTAGAATACAATTGTCTGTGAACCAAGTTCGAACCTACATGTAATAGGTGATTTTCCGTACAATTGCAAGATCTCGCAAGATGCATGAAAGACGCGCGTCGAACGTCTGCCGCAAAAATTGAACGATTTGATTTTGAACTAGAATTTCTTTATTTCGTAGCTTACATTGACCGGCCGATCCCAGTTATGTGGAGAAAGACAAGCAGCCTATCGGCTGAGATAGCTCCGCTATTAGCAATGAACATTTCAATTAAAGAACTGAAGACATCATTAGAAAATGAACAATATGTATAGTATCAAAGCAATTACAGTTATTTAACAAGAAGTCAAAAATATCACTTTTTACCAAAAATATTCACCTAAATTAGAGAATTGAAGATATCACGAAATGAACAAATCTGAGAAAGGTCTACATGTAGTATCTATATATGTAATATCAAAGCAATTGAACTATTGGTTTTTAACAAGAAGTCGAAAATATCACTTTTTACCAAAAATGTCAAAAATATTCACCAAAATTAGAGAATTGAAGATATCAACATGAAATGAACAAACCTAAGAGAGGTCTACTCAAGGTACATATACACTAAGAATCAAAGCATTCAGGCTTGTAGTTTTCAAGAAGAAGTCGAAAAAGTAAAACATTGACACGGACAACGACGACGGACAATCACTCATATGATAAGCTCCGCTCGACAAAGTTGACAGCGGAGCTAATAAAAAAAAATTATTTTCGTCAACAAATATTACATTGCACCTAATATTACATTAAGTAATTTCCATGTGTTATCAAGTTTAATATATAAAGTTTGAACATGAAAGGCCAGGAAATGTCAGATATATGGAACAGCATTCATTAAAATAAAAAGCATCAAAGTCTGAGCTTAACTTAACCTCAAAGCTGGCTATCAGATGGCTTTGCCTTTTCATAAAAATTTTGAAGTGATTACCACTTTCATCAATAATTTCAACTTATTCTTTGTAGTATTTGCCTAGAGTTGGTAATATGTGACATATTTATGCAGACTACCAGTACATGTATACTGCAAGACTATCAGTTTGAACGCACAGATGCATTGAACTAAATTCACAAGTCTATGTTTCAAACATTGTTCAAATGGGGACTAAATAAATAAACGAGTCTGACACTGTTTTTGCATTGGTTTCTTTTATGACATTCTATCGTACATGTACATGCATTTAGAATTAGGCATGAAGACATACAATGTACATGTACCCTGAAACAGATCCTAAAATTTTCAAAAAACAAATTGTCTATTTAAGTCATAAGTTTCCAATGGGATAATATTTTGTTTTTTCCTTGATGCATTTCACACTTTCTAAATAGATGCACACTACTTAAATTTGTCTTGCACTGTAACAGTTCTAGTACATAGCTTGCCTGGATCTGAAGAAGTGCCATGGTACAAACAAATGGATCATGAGTTATATACATAAAACGTGGTTTGCATCAAATGTTGGTGAATATCTTACAGTTTGATAAGAAACAATACTTTTATCATCATGAAATGTTAGTTCGTGAACTTTTTTGTTCACAAAAACATACATTTAGCCACTTTCACAAATATTCTATCACAAATGTAACCAGCTATATTAGGTTGTATAGGCTTGGTTGCCATCTTGGACGCAATCTTGGATTTGAAGGTCACCGCAATAACCGTTTGCGAGCACACCAACAAATTATTGTATCTTATACCATAGAGGTGCAAATAAACATAGTGAACTCAGTATGTAGAGAGTGCCTATTATGTGGGATCAGACCTTCGCTTATAGATCAGTGAGACAAGATTTCAACATGCACACACAACACATTATAGACGTACATTACTTGCCCTATTAGAAACACATCTTCAACAGAAGCGCATATACAGGTACATGTAAACCAAAAAATCAGATTTGTTGTACACTGAATTATTAAAGCATTACACATTTTGACCATAGAAACACCTCTAATTACATAAGTGCATCTGTTACTAAAGGAGCTAATACAGTACATGTATATACAGACAGTTAAGGAATATAATCAGTAACTTTGTAGATGAGAATTTATAACCACTAAGATGAGATGAAAAAAATACATGATTCATACGCTGCAGCTTGTACATCATAAACATGTGTTGTCAACGATTTATTTTTAGAAACAGCGTTGTTACAGACTTATTTACTTGCATATATTAATGAGTTACTGTGAATATATCATAAAGCGTCATAGTCACTGCATCGTATCATGTTAGATATGGTTCCCATGCCTGGTATACAAAAAATGTACAAGAGTGAATATACAGAAATTGTTGTGTCTGCAAAAGTTGTACATGCACTGGTTAAAAACTATGACAGTAAAAAATATTTTATGAAATTAAATATCATATCCATGTGTATTTGGTTCTGCACAAAAAGATTTTCATTGAAAAAATTAAAATTAAATGTTGTTTAAGATTACTTTTTATGCAATAAAAGTGGATAAGAATTAAATTAATTAGTTAATTTCCGTACTTCCCCGAGTATAAGCCCAGGGGGCTGAACATGTAAAGTCAGGAAAATTAGGGGGTGGGCTTATACTCGAGAACCACATCAGAAAAGATAATTTTTTGGGGGGTATCAAATTGTAACCCTTCTTCCCAAACTTGAAAAATCATCCAAATTACATTTTTCTTTCACAGCACCAGTTTCGGAGAAATATTACGTCTTTTTGATTTCCACAACACTTTTTACAATGAAGAAATAAATATGTTCATAAAAATACACACATTTTATTACAATACGGTTTACATTCCGTCTGAATTTATGGTGCAAAAATGGGTAGGGTCTGTGGGAAAACTGTCGAAAGCAAGATCTTTATCAATATCTTCGTTGTGGAAGTCGAAAAAGTAAAACATTGACACGAACGACGACGGACAATCACTCGTATGATAGGCTCCGCTCGACAGCGGAGCTAAAAATCATCAGTTTTAGAATATCAGCCTGAGTTTCAGGAAAGTGCATGAATTCAGAAATCCATTCATATTGTTATTTTTACCTTCTGTATGCTAATTGGTGACTGACAAATTTTAGCAGGCAGTAAACAGAAACCCAAGAGTCATTTTATGTTATTTTGAAAAAAAACAGTACATACATGTGGAGAAATGCTGGAGGGCAAACTGCATCTTAATATACTCTATACTTCTCAGTCCTTGCATGTTGATGCTTTACACGTTGGGATATACACTTGCATGTATGAATAGGCACATGTAAAGATGGTTAAAACAATAATCCAGAGATTAATAAATACTATTATTATACATCTGCCACCGTAACGCCACAAGTTACAGCGTGCCGTAATTTTGCGGTATTTTCATACAACCATATTAGGAAATGCGAATTCCAAATATGGAATGATTACGCGCGTAAGCGTCCTCTAATTATAAAGAACAAACAAATTCTCTAAGAAGTGAAGATATCAACATGAAATGAACAAACCTAAGAGAGGTCTACCCAAGGTACATATACACTAAGAATCAAAGCATTCAGGCTTGTAGTTTTCAAGAAGAAGTCGAAAAAGTAAAACAATGACATGGACGACGACGGACAATCACTCATATGATAAGCTCCGCTCGACAAAGTTGACAGCGGAGCTAATAAATAAAAAATTATTTTTGTCAACAAATATTACATTGCACCTAATATTACATTAAGTAATTTCCATGTGTTATCAAGTTTAATATATAAAGTTTGAATATGAAAGGCCAGGAAATGTCAGATATATGGAACAGCATTCATTAAAATAAAAAGCATCAAAGTCTGAGCTTAACTTAACCTCAAAGCTGGCTATCAGATGGCTTTGCCTTTTCATAAAAATTTTGAAGTGATTACCACTTTCATCAATAATTTCAACTTATTCTTTGTAGTATTTGCCTAGAGTTGGTAATATGTGACATATTTATGCAGACTACCGGTACATGTATACTACAAGACTATCAGTTTGAACGCAGTATGCTGTCGCATCGACCCTCGCTGCGCATCGGTCGATACTGCCGCTGTACTGTCTTCGTGCATACTTTGAGGTATCTTCGTAATAACCTTATATTATTTCCCGTGGTACTGTGAAGCAGGGTGCAGGTAGAGCCTTCAGTGCAGTATGTTCAAGTATGCATGTGTGCAAGTAAGTACGTGTGTATGTGTATATATATGTTCGAAATAAAAACAGCTAGTCTTCAAACTTGGTATATTTTTGGAGTCTCTATTCTTAGAAATCTATACAACAGTTACACTTGTAGGCAACTTGAATGTAGTACATTGTATTTGGTGTTCATGGCAATCTCCAAGAATGTATTGAGTGGGTTTAGCATAAGTATGTGTTTTAAGACAAAGGTTTTGTATTTTATTAATAATTGCTTTTTTTCAGATATACAGTATGTTATATTTATACAAGTAAATGCATTACATATATGTAGTCCCTGTGAATTCTCAAGTGTCAGAAAACGTATTTGTCCGATACACAGCCCATCCAAAACCTTGCTCATGAACGATGTTAAAGCGAATGGATGACCAAATGAATATATACATTGTAAGCATATGCGCAAGATGATGCATATATAAAGTGTGAACATGATCGGTTAGGGCATGACGGTAATACAGCTCAGGAACAGCATTCGTTAAAACAAAATGTCTGCAAAACCAATGGACATGCATACATGTATGTATCTATCTCAAGATGCATGATGCAATGTAATCAATCCAGGCATATCCGAGATACAAATGGGACACACACATGCACAAAAGCCTGTTTTCAGGGCTTTGTCCGGACAGGAACTGAAAATGAAAACATTTACAACTGTTCAATTTTAGTCAGTCAAAGTAGGCAACTGTGAAATATTGACCTTCAAAAAAATTCATCCATGAAGTCCACTTTTAACATGATAAAATTAAGGTCAAAGGCCTAAAGTATGGCTCTGAGTGCTGATATTGCATAACTAATTAAGAATAATTGTATTAAATTTTGCTATACATGTACATTTTCAGTATTCTTGAGAACGCAGGCAACAGCTGCAAAAATATTTGCATAGTTGATGGTAAAGAGCAATGAACTGTCAGAACTGTCAAAAAAAAAACCAGGATAAATCCCATTGATAACAATGAGATATTAATAAAGTACCTTAATTATTAAATGTTTACATAAATGAATTTCAAAAACTGTCAACAGTTTTTTTAACTTATTTACAATCATCTTTTCATACATGTACAACAAAATTGGGTATACATTTACTTCCCATTACAGGATTACAAGCTTACATGGACTAATACGAAACAGATTTGGTGCACTATCACAGCAGTTTCACCATTTCAGACTAATTAAAGTTATAAGTATATATACAATGTATGCAGACAGTAAACAGTGGATACTGAAGTGGGTACATACAAATGGGGTACAGTCACTTCGCCCGAAATCCACTTCGCCCGAACTCCTTTGCCTGATTACCAGTTCGCCCAATTACCGGTTCGCCCAATTACCGGTTCGCCTGTTTTCCTTTTCGCCCGGTTTACCGATGTTGCACAGTAGGCCTACTGGGGGTTTCGATTCGAAATGTACATCTGGTAAAATGCATTAAATTTACCATATGATCGCATTTTAGTCAGGGTTTTCTTGCCAATGCAAACACTGCAACTGATGTCCGCCATTGCGGGTAGTCATCCCCATTCACAATAGAGGGGTGGCCGACAGGCAATGGGACAGGTATGCATCAGCAGTCATACACAGATTTTTCACTTGTTTCAAATAGAAAAAAATGCACGTGGTTTGATTTCTATAATTTGTGGTAAGCTTTCATAATTGATTCGCTGGAATGTAACCAAAATACTAGCATTCTTTTTCTGGGCAACTATTCTATTCTTGTTGGACGGTGGTTTTCATTCAGATTTATGATGATGAACCATTTGTCCGTATTTATTGGTACATGTTTTCTTTCTTGGCATAAATTTCTAAATTTGGCGCCATATTTATATAATGAAATTTATTTTAAATTTCGACCATACTTTTAAATTTAAATAGAAACACAACATTGTATATAATTAATACAGTATTAGGGCCTGATTTAACTTAGGTGTCCTGATGTGATTGGAAGTATATTAAAATTTTGCTAAAGCAGTTATAATTTATTCGCCATAACTATTTTCAAATATTTTGTCTGGAAGTTTGTTTCTAGGTTGAGTTTTATTTTTTTCAAGACATTTTATCACTGAATAATAAAATTATTATTACATTATTTTTAAAAAAAGAATCAAAGATGTAAATTTTTAATTTGTATTTCAATTTCTACGTAGACATTCCATATGTAATACATGTACTAATATATATATTTTTGGTATTTGTGATTTCTTGTAATTGTCTTGTACAGTGTGTGTTTTTATATTGCTCGATTGTATTAGCACCTGGTGTGCTACTTTATTTTTATTCGAGGGTAAATAAATAAATGTAATATAAATGTAAATTATGCATTATATCTTTACTTTCACTGCTCCCCCCTTCCAGGAAACAAAAAGTTCATGCAATATTGGAAGTGAAACTGGGGAAAACAAACACAATACTAGTAAAATATTTCAAAAGTTTTTCCTCAACTCAATTTGTTGAATTGTTGTAGCTCTGTGTTTTACTGTGTCAGGTTACCAAAAAATGCTAATACTAAAGGAAAAATAAAGTTTTATCAGATTGGAATTACATTAAAAACAGAGGTTTACAATCTTATACAAAAAAAATGTGTTTTTAAAAGGCCACGGTGCATTTAACTAAAGGAACTACCACCATCAAACAAAAAGGTGTGACTGTCCCTCAACTCATTGTTTCCTCCCGATACACAAATGGTATGACCCACACAAGATGGCCGCAACGGTATAAAATTACGTAACTTCACGTTCGTCACCTTATAAAAACAAATTTCGACTTCTACGTTATCTTGTTTTGACTACACGTAAATACCAAACATACGAGGAATCAGGCGAACTGGTAATCGGGCGAAATGACAACCGAGCGAAACGGCAACCGGGCGAAACGGCAATCGGGCGAAACGGCAACCGGGCGAAACTGCAACCGGGCGAAACGGCAACCGGGCGAAATGGCAATCGGGCGAAATGCCCCCAATTCCATACAAATTCTAGGATACTGTATCATTTTACTTATGACTGTAAAATTTCAAAATATTGCTCTTTAATTCTTAATACGTGGAGATAGTAAAAGCAATGAAACTCTCCTTTCCACAATATGTGATTTTTTCATTCACTGTGAAATTTTGCATTTTGCAGGATAGCTGCAGATGTCTGCAACAAAAATTAACGATTTGACGTTAAATGTGAATATCTTTTTTTATAGCTCAATGTCAGATTTTTGAGAGGTGACTATTGCATTACTATTGCTTTGCAATACCCTTACTTTGCCAACATCAAAAGTGTATAGCATATTATTAAGTGTGAAAATAGCCATAATATACTTTCACGTTTGTTGAATCCCAAGTGGTATTTGACATCACTATGACGCTATGACTTTTGTTTGTATATCCTGTTTTAATGTTTGATTTCACAAATAATGCTGGATCTCACAGTGAATGGGAAAAATGGTTAATTGAATACACTGTTGCTAGTGAGTCAAACAATGTGAATGGGTCTACATTCTGTTTTCTGTTCAAATATGCCTCATACAGTGTTTTGACAAGCTAAATGATATAATTGTAGAAATCTTAGAAAGAACTCATGTGCCGAGAGTATCAAAGGCATGAAGTACAAATGTCACAGCCCACACTGTTCTTGTACTTGACCAGCTTAAATTTGAGATATACTGTATGCAAAAATGTACAAAAAATGACGAAAGTAACTAAGACAATCATCTTGAATTGAATTGTAACACAAATCAAAAAGGGCTAAAATTACAAATTTTCATCAAACAAAATGGGTGCTGGTCAGCCATATTATATAAAATCTTGACAAAATTTCAACTTGCATCTTTGTGAATTAATATACTGCCTCTGGATCAAATTTGAATTATCTTGTAAGTAATTGTATTCTCAAGTTAAAAGCAAAAATTAATAAAAGAAACAGTATTTTTGATGAACAAAATGAATACCAGTCGGCCAACTTTGAAAAAATCTGACGTGCTAACAGGTGTTAAACCATATTCTAAGTTTTAACAGAATTGACCGGCAAAATTTTTAGATAATGATCTACACATGAAATGAAGGTTTTGGCTTATTTTTTTGGGTCAAATATGGCCACCAGTCAGCCGTTTTGTATCTGAACGGGAAAAAAAAAAAAAAATTGGTCCATGAACTTCTAGAACGAATGGAACCCAATCCATAATCCCTCGAACATGTATGTCTAGTTGAGGGCTAATTAGCCGTTTGAAGAAGATATTACTGTAGTTACGGGAAGAACAATATGAACATTAGGTAATTATCATGAATGAAATTTAACTCTATGGCTATTAGGTCTGTGAATTATCCAAAAGCACCTATGGACCAAGTTTCATTTAACTTTGATGATTGGTACTGCAGATAATTGCAGAACAACTACATGTATAAATGGATATTGTGTAATGCAATGGATCATGTTTGTTTTCTCCAAATAAAATGCATTTTGCATCACAATTTCAACAGCTACATAGCTCCCATGTTCATAAAACTGTTTATTTCACCTTGCTTCAGCACTAACAAGAATTGAGTAAATCACAGAAGAAACTACACAATCCTCATTCGAAGCTAATCTACAAGAGTCATAGGGGATTACCTAAAATGCTCATTATACAAATGTATATAGCAGTTTAGATAATTTATATTGCAAAAATATTTTCATTTTTATGCACTTAATAGTCATCTTTTAGCTGAAGTTCAATGTTAGTACCATTGTGGACTGAGTATTATAATATTCGTTTCTCATTTATGACAAATTGTTATTCAATATGATATATATTTTAAAACATATTCACCATTCAGCAGAAGTCAACATGAAAACTCTGACAAAGTAATAGTCACACAAGTCATTGAAAATGACACAGTCCCCGTTAAGTTCTTGTTGTGCTCGTCATATTAAAGCAGAGGGGTTGTCGCGAGCGTGTCCTTGAAACTTGAGTTCCAAGTGGCGTATACAACAGATTGTTTATTTACATCAAAACACGTGTTTTGTGTCATAGTAATATGGCCAAAATAAAAACAGCCGTTATTCAGCCATCTTTGATCTGATTATGAAACACACTGATATGTATGATGTATGTGCCAAATACGAATGAAAATGGTACATAAATTGTGGAAATATAGTAGTAAGGCCAAAAAGTCAGATGGCTGTCAATCGGCCATCCTTGACCAGATTTTGAAACAAATTGTCATGGACATGCATCCTAACATGTATAAAGTACATGCCAAATTTGAATGAAAACTGACAGAGCACGTCCAAGATACTACATAAAAAAACAAAAACAAGATGCCTGCCAGTCGACCATCTTTGATCCAATTGCGAAATAAATCGTCATGGACATGTATTCTAACATGTATAATCTATGTACCAAGTTTGAATGACAACTGACAAAGCATGTCCAAAATACAACATTTTCAAAAAACAAGATGGCTGCCAGTCGGCCATTTTGAATCGAATCACTAAACCACTGCATGTGCATATGTCCCACATAAGGTACTAGGCACATGCAAAGAATGAACGGAATCGGTCCACAGGATTCTGAAATATGACGTTGGATAGACTGACGCACGGACAGACGGACACACGGACAGTCGGACGGACAGACTCAAGAACTCACGGACGGTTGGGGACATGTATCCTAACATGTATGATCTATGTACTAAATTTGAATGAATACTGACAAAGCATGTCCAAAATACGACATTTTCAAAAAACAAGATGGCTGCCAGTCGGCCATCTTTGATCCAATTGTGAAATAAATCATCATGGACATGTATCCTAACATGTATAATCTATGTACCAAGTTTGAATGAAAACTGACAAAGCATGTCCAAAATACAACATTTTCAAAAAACAAGATGGCTGCCAGTCGGCCATTTTGAATCGAATCGCTAAACCACTGCATGTGCATATATCCCACATAAAGTACTAGGCACATGCAAAGAATGAACGGAATCGGTCCAAGGGACTCTGAGATGACTCCGGACGGACGCACGAACGCAAGGACGCACGGAGACCGAATTATAAGTCCCCGTTTTCGGACTTTGTCCGAACGGGGACTAATAATATCTACTATCATGTTTGTTACTATTATCATGGAGCAGAAAGAATGCTGTTATGGATAGTGGGGAAATTAATTTGCTACAGTATAATGCCATTATGATAAGATCTACACAGCCTTGTCATAGTCCCAAACTTAGCAAAATGTAGGTTACATGCCAGCATCGTCAATTTTCATAGAAAAATTCAAAACTGTCCCCTGGCACACAAAAAATTGAGAAAAAGACACACTTGAAATACTCAGATTTGTTCGGTTTGATTATTACCTACTGAAGAATTGATCAGAAAATGCTGCTAATGTTCAGATGAACATTGACAACGTTTTATTAGTTCCATTTTAGGTTGCGCCTCAATGGGGTTTGAAAAATCACTAGATGTTAGCATTCATATAGTAGCATGTCTGGTAAGATGACTACAAAATATTATTTAACTGGAATTTATTTTCACTTATCTGCTGTATTTACAAGACGCTTCGCGATGAGCGTCTTTTGCGGTCAGTAATATTTACGAACAATTTTGTTCACTATTGGCGATCCGTTCTGCTAGGATTGCCCTTAAAATCAATTTTGTGTTTCTGTGTGTGTGCTTTCCGGGGATTCACGTATTAATTCTTCTGTGATTGTTTTGGCTTGGCCTATTTCCCTCAAACTTGGCAGGCAGGTCACACCATCACCCTAGTTATTAGGTAAAATCTGAAGAAAAAAATTGGCCGATCGTTGCCATAGTAACAGCCAAAAAAACTGGATAGCTTCGTGCCAAATCAATCTCCTCCTACAAATTTAGGATAAAACTCCTCAGACATAGCTCATTCAACTCAGCTTGAGTGTGGGCACTAAGTTACTATTTTAATTTTTGATGTCTGTTATCATTATCGACCCTTCTGTATTTTTTGGCTGGGCCGTTTGGTAGAAACTTGGCGGGCAAGTCACACCTTCACTCTAGTTAGGTAGTAAAATCTGAAAACAAATTCTGGCCCACCGTTTCTATGGCAACAGCCAAAAAACTGATTTGTTTTAATACCTTCGCGCCAAATGTGTCTCACCCTACAGTTTTAGGATTAAGTAGCTAATCCTGCTCAGCTTGAGTGTGGGCATAAATTTAATGGTTGTTTTATTCTATTTTCATTACCGAGAAACTTGACCTCAAAGTTGGGGTAACTTTTCACCAGCGGCTTTTAACTGCTCTGTGGGTTTTTTGGCTTGGCTGATTTTGTTCATACTTGACAGGCAGGTCATACTGTCACTAATTGAAAAAAAAATTCTCGCTCACCGCTGCCATAGCAACAGCCAAAAACTGATTTTTGAATACTTTTGCCCCAAATTTATTACTTCCTACCAGTCTTTATATTATTATAAATAGCAGTGTTTATATGATCATGTTTTTTTTTTATTTTGGCTACGTTGCGCACTGGTAAGAGATCACCGGCGCCAACATTGTTACACTCTATCAACGTAATCCCAACGCAACTTTGAACTACGAATAAACTGTAAATGCTGCCTTCAATCATGGAGCTTTTTGTCTCCATGCTTCAATCTAGAATATACTATCGCAAAATGGTTGGAAATAATAAATTTAACAGCAGAATACGTCCTAGCAATAAAATAAAGTGACTTCTATGGACTGACATTTTTTTACGAACTTTGTATACGGGCCCGGTTCTAAATATAAACCGACGTTGGCTGCACGTTCATGTCCTACCACAGGGAACCCAGGAACTATAATCAACTGTAGTACGCAGTCTCTATGGGGGGGGGGGTATATCGGCTGGTATCTAGTGTAAGAAATAGACAAGGGATGAAGGCTCCAGCCAGCTCACATTTTTTAAACTCGAAAAAACAGACGAAAAGAATGAAAAATAAAATCTAACAAAAAAATACCAGGTTGAAGAATATTAGTTGCTCCTTCAAATTTCGCCAAAGCCTTACCTACATTTTACCGATATCTGCAGAATAAATCAAGAAAACTACACAAATTGACTCCTTTTAGGAATTCCTAACAGTTTGCCCGAACGCACGGCACAGTCGGAGGCGTGGCCTGTTCAGCAGAGGTCACGGCTCAGTTAGCCTTGCTCAACTGGTTCGTAACCAGTCTTGTGATTGGCTGGAGCCTTCATCCCTTGTCTATTTCTTACACTAGATACCAGCCAATACCCCCCCCCCCTCCCGCCCGCTCATAGGGAGTGCGTACAGTTGATCATAGTTCCAGGGCTCCCTGTGGTTCTACCATGGCAACAGCCGAAAACATGATACTTGTTTTTGAGCGGAGCGAATGCCAACCAGCCTATTGGCTTATTAGTCCCCGTTCGGACATAGTCCGAAAACGGGGACTTATGTTTTGCCCTGTGTGCGTTCTTCCGTGATCACCTGTAGCTCGAACATGCATGGACCGATTAAGTTCAAACTTCACTCATACATCACACATTATATGGGACATATGCACATGCATTTTTTTCATGATCCAATTAACGATAGCAGAATAGCGGCCATTTTAAGGCCGAAAATGCATCAAAATCGCACATTTTCACCATTCCGGACCCGGATCTCAGTTATGCATGGACGGATTTTGTTCAAATTTAGTACATACATTAAACATAATAGGACCTTGATGCACGTCATTTTTTTTCCCGGATCAAGTTCGAAATGGCCGACTGGCGGCCATTTTGTTTTAAAAAATTCAGTTCTGGATCCGTATCGGAGACATGTCTGGATTGATCAAGTTCAAACTTCACACACACATGGTACATCATGTCACAAATAGATATGTGCATTTGTTTCATGATCCGCTTAACAATAGCTGAATGATGGCAATTTCAAGGCCGAAAATGCATCAAAATCACGTATTTTCACAATTCCGGAACCGGATCTCAGTCATGCATGGATGGATTTTGTTCAGATTTAGTACAATGTGTTATACATATTTCGGTCATGATCTGCTTTGAATGTATATGTCACTCAAATATGAATGGAACAGGGACGTGTCATTGACAATGACTTGTTTTATAAACTGGCTTGGTAATTCCCATCACCAATTAGACCATGTCACAGCATTTCAAGTACTTTTCCAAATAATCCAAAATTACTCTGTAATTTTGTTTACATTTGTACTATGATTACATTTTAAGTTTTGATAATTTTATGGATACATGTACACTCACAAAATAAGGAAATTTAGTATATAGCCTTGACAAAAAAAGCATAATTTTTCTTGTCCTAATATGGCATTTTTTTTTCTATCTGTGTAACTTCATGTGGATATCCTGATGAGATTTAAAGTTCAATTCACAACTAACGGTTTTGCAATATTAGAGGCTGTGAACTTGTCCATGGAGGCTGCAAATTAATAAATATTGTATTCACTGACATTTATTTTGTATTTACATTTTCAATGAGTTCACACAGTATCTTTTTCTTACTGGTATGACAACAGTGACTGTGTAGTGTTTTTGTTTTGTCGATTGTTGTCAGTTGTTTGTTTTGTGCTCTTGGAATTTTGTACAAATATCAACAACGGTTAGATAGATATGTTATTTCATTATGCAGTATATTGTAGACAGTAAGATGTTGTAAGATGGCGCTTTCTCCGGGGCCCTCAGAGTCTCACTGGCATGTTGACTATGTTGCGGCCCGTTTACTTACTTGTTGTCAGTGTCTGAGTGGTATATACAAAATACGACCAAGTGAACGTCAGAATATTAAAAAAACAGAAACCTAAAAATCAGTTGTCCATGCCAAGAGAGCCGCCGAACCAAAACAATCTGTCAGCCGTTGCCGTCCACAGCAGCGATACGATTTTACACATCGAAATTGAGAATCACAGGTGTAGACAATATGCATAGAAATTAACACTAAATACATTCATCCCAGCCAGCAATCGAATCATCAATCTTCATGAGTGACGTAACTGGCATTTCCATCTATTTGCTTCTATTCCCACTATCCTAAAACGCTCAAGTGAATGTTGTTAAATTCGCGAGTGTGCGTACTTTTGTACAGTGGCGTAGACATTGCTACAATCAAAGACGCGCTGAACAGAAAAATTCTGGGCTAGTACCATTGTCAAATTCTGGGGAGTAGAGGACTATTTATACGAGACGTTACAATAAGGAACTATTAAAATTTTTCGATTTGCATATCAAAATTCTTTATTGGAACAGAGCAAGTTCTATATTCATCAAACAACAAAGTTATTATGTTTCTAGACATACATGTACAACAGACTCGAAACAATAGAAACCGTCCGATCCGAGCGAGCGACCTGCGTTCTTGAAAATCGAGTCTTATCGCCCTTGCGTTTCCGAGCAAAAAAACGTTGAGGCCAAAAACGACCGATTTTCGCCCAATCTTCTATGAATTTTTCATAATTTAGCTAATTCAGTCCAGCGGTTAGATAGAGTATTTATTAGAGACACCCAGAGAACCAAAATTTGGGACGTGAATCGCTCCGGCGACAAAAAATCTGCGAAAATTGCCAAGGGGGTGAGGGACTGCATTTCAAAAACATATTTTATATATAGGGTATATAACTAATACATGTAAATGACTATTTGACACAGTTAAATAAATAAATATAACACAAAATTTGCCAAGAGGGAAGCACACCAGCCACAGGTGTGACAGTAATAGCAGTGGCATAAAAGTAACCATTCTGAATGTATGTATACAAATGCATGTACACTGATACAATCAGATAAAAGGGGTAGCAGCTGTATTTTTTGACAAGTAATACCAATTCCAAATTACATTTGCGATACCAAATGTGAAAACACACAGAGTAACACGTCACGTAACATGGTACATGTACATATTTATGTTAGAACAGGTTCATTTTTTACTGTCTTTGGGCTGTTTGTATGGTATGAACAACAGGCACTTTGGTGTGATATCCATGGGTTAAATGTATGAAACATGGCTTGTCATGGCATGACAGAATCCCTGTTATTAGTAGTAAACAAACCTAAAATTAGTCAGCCATTTTGAATCAGAACTTGAAACAAATGCATGTTAAATATGATGTACATTGTTTTTGTATGTTATTGTAAAGATTGACTGCAATCAGGCACGTCAGATATCATGGTTGCCAATTGACTATTTTTTAATCTGACCTGATCTGAAAAACAAAAGATGCACATTTTGGTCCCATATGCTCAATGTATGTACCAAGTTTGAACAAAATCTATCCATACACAAGATCCAGTTCAGAATGGCAGAAATGCTTGATTTTGATGTGTTTGATACATTAAAAAATTGCAAAAATGTACAGAAAACAATCATAACCTTTTTTTTAATAATATATGATGTAGTCTCTTATCTAAGTAAAGAAGTGATGAAGTCTAGAAAACATTGTTTACAGGAGGTTTTATGGAGTTGTTGACCTACATTGTACCAGTAGTTCACAAAGACCTACATGTTCATGATATGCATTGCAAAAAGTATAGTATTGTAGCAGGCATTGGGCATTACTGAATTTTCTATTACAATTATATATTATAAAGTTACTTATTTAGTTACAATTTATTTGTGTATATAATATTTATGTTATCATTTATTTATATATATATGTATATATACAATACTTATTATTAGAACAATATGCCCCATTTGTCGCCCTTGTATTTAATTAATTTAAGATTACTTACTCAAACTCTGGGAAGCAGACTCGACTTGCTTCTCTATAGCTATTTCTGCTTCCCAGCCATAGTATACATATTTACTTAGACTTTTGTTTATTTATACTTGTACATTTATATATTTATTTACTTACTTCCTACTGTAACTTTTTTCACCTTGTATAATATGGGAAATAAAACAACAATAACCAAACAGCTCAGAGAAGTCATCCAGCAAAGAGATGGACACACACATTATTGACAATCGCTGCGTTCTATATACATTGCATATTCATGAGCTTGCGTTTACACAGTATTCTCCATAGAGAATTCAAACATTTTTTACTGTTTCATTCAGAATGCCGTTTTTATTCAATCTGCAGAATTCCAATTTTTTGTTTTTATTGTGTGTAAAATGCATATTTTATTAGATATATAAATATATTTATTCAAACCGTTATTGAGTTTATTTTATTGAATGCTATCGTAGGTAGTTGTAACTACATGTAGTTTGGTGTGTAAATACTTTCTGGCTGGTCTGTATATGAAAAAGAATTAGACACCATAATTGATTTAATACAAGCGCATCTCCAATACAAGCACATGTAAACAATCAATTGCTTTAATTATATACTAGACTGTTCAAATATTACTTCTTTTGGCCATAGATACAATACACTGCTGCCATTTACAAAAAGCACATAATATTTAAATCAGACTGATGTTCAACTATATTATTACAGTAATGAGTTAAAATTTAGTGGGTCCAGATAATATGCTGATTTTGTCAAACACTGCAACTCAATGAACAAACACTAATATTACAGAAGTAACTTACAACCTTGACTGCATGTTATTTATTGCACATCAAGCATAAATGCTAGCATGAACCACCCTGATTGAGCTTTTTATAATCTTAGTTTTCAAAGCAATTGATAATATTTATAAAAACTTTGTGAGGGTTAGATACAATCTACTAAATTTACAGTAATAATCAAATATTTTTTTGAAGACCCTGTTTTTGCATTCTTGGGAAAGCTAAAGATACCACATTCCAAAGCATACAGAGATAAAAATTCACAAGCCCCTCAATCAATCCTTGTTCTCCTGTAATGTTCATATTCTTGTCTTTGTATATCTTATTCATCAATTAGATTTGAAAACAAATGATGGAAAACAGTGTCAAAGCTATCATTGAAAATAGAAACGTTGGCAGAGAATAATAATAATTTAGGTGTGCCTGCTTATTTTTGATGATAGTCTATATCAGTTACATGTAAGGTACATGTACAGTACTATACTTTGCAAGATACAAACACAAAAGTGCACTTGTGACAGGATTAGTTTTCCAAGGGAAGTAATGTAATTTGACCAAAAAATTGTTAGTGACTTTACTGACTAACAGTATATATATATAGCATGTTCCTAGGAGAGCTGTACTCATTGTATAACAGTAGGCTGGAGAATTGGCTTTGAGTATACATGTAGATGTTCCAAATAGCTTGGAAAGATTAAAATCAGGTCTCTGGTTCCAAACATAAGCTGCATTGTAGTGCTCTCCAACAAGGGCAGAGAAATTATTGTAAATTTAAATCATGCATAGATACATTTTTATATAGTCCCTAATGACTTTTACACATACACCATGACAGAAATAGTTAAATTTTCAAACTGACCCTCAATAAAATTTAAGCAACTTCCCATAGTTTATGTATACTAGTGTGAACAGTTTAGAAAGGGTCAAATCCCATGATGACATTCAATGGTACAAGGAAATAAAGTACAGCTGTCACATAGGCTTTGGCTTTTTCTACTTCAGCTTCGCATAAACAAAAGACTGGCTTCGGTACAATGTGGCATCAGTGTCATTTCTATTTGTATTCACTTAGCTTTGCTTCAGTGTCACTACAGCATATAGTGTCATTATACATTGTAAGTTTTGTGATCGAAATGGTGTTTTAATTGTGATGTTTGAACATTCAAGTATTTTATTCTGTGTGTATTTCTGTGTATTAGATAAACTTGCTTCTGAACATAGTCCAAAATAATGCTACAAATTATACATTTGAAAATGTCACTTAAACTATGACCCCTTGTAACGCGATTTGGATAAGTAATTTCTGTTTTGAATATATTTTGTGGGGAGAGTAGTGGACAGGACCATGCAACAGAGAAATGTAAACTTTGCAAAAAAACGACGACGCCACCATGTCTCTCTAGCAAAACCTAAAATTGTCATGATTACAAGCCTCTAGTTAGTTGTTTACATGTATGGGCATAAAACAGCAAATGGCATGCTAGTAAAACAAATCCATGTACATGAAAATAGTGAACAAAGGATCTCAGAAAATATAACCAAGATAAGTTGTTTATGTATAGGTATAAATAATTTATTTGGGTTCATATGTGGTCAGTGTTTGTATAATTTTGGGTGGGTTGGTCAACTTTTACGGTTCACCTTCATTGGAACTTACAAAATTATTGTTGTTTACCTTATTTTGCAGCAACATAACTGAACAAGTCAATGTCAATGACACGTCCCTGTTCCGTTCATATTTGAGTGACATATACATTCAAAGCAGATCATGACCGAAATGCACCTGCATATGTACAACACATTGTGCTAAATCTGAACAAAATCCATCCATGCATGACTGAGATCCGGTTCTGGAATTGTGAAAATACGTGATTTTGATGCATTTTCGGCCTTAAAATGGCCATCATTCCGCTATTGTTAAGCAGATCATGAAACAAATGCACATATCTATTTGTGATATGATGTACCATGTGTGTGTGAAGTTTGAACTTGATCAATCCAGACATGTCTTGGATACGGATCCAGAACTGAATTCTTTAACAAAATGGCCGCCAGTCGGCCATTTCGAACTTGATCCGAAAAAAAAAAAGACGTGCATCAAGGTCCTATTATGTTTAATGTATGTACCAAATTTGAACAAAATCCATCCATGCATAACTGAGATACGGGTCCGGAATGGTGAAAATGTGCGATTTCAATGCATTTTCGGCCTTAAAGCGGCCCCCATTTGGCTATCGTTAATGAGATCATGAAACAAATGCACATACATATTTGTGACATGATGTACCTTGTGTGTGTGAAGTTTGAACTCGATCAATCCAAGCATGTCTCAGATACGGATCCACAACTGAATTCTTTAAAACAAAATGGCCGCCAGTCGGCCATTTCGAACCCGATCCAAAAAAAAAAATGACGTGCATCAAGGTCCTATTATGTTTAATGTATGTACCAAATTTGAACAAAATCCGTCCATGCATAACTGAGATTTGGGTCCGGAATGGTGAAAATGTGCGATTTTGATGCATTTTCGGCCTTAAAGTGGCCGCTATTCGGCTATCGTTAATCGGATCATGAAAAAAATGCATGTGCATATGTCCCATATAATGTGTGATGTATGAGTGAAGTTTGAACTTAATCGGTCCATGCATGTTCGAGATACAGGTGATCACGGACGGACGGAGGCACGCACGGACGCACACAGGGCAAAACATAAGTCCCCGTTTTCGGACTGCGTCCGAACGGGGACTAAATAAATTTCATGCGTTTTGTAAGTATTATTTTTAAATGGAGACCAGCCTGTAGATTTGCATCAAAGACGTGTTCTTACAGTATCAGTGACTAACTGAAAGTCTACTGACTGGATATGACTGCTAGGTCACAATGTCCCATATGGCTATATTATCCATAATTCCCACGATACATAGAGAACATGGTAGGAAATCCATAGACATACATGTAGCATCAATGAGTGTGTGCTTGTTCTCATGAGCAAGTAAGTTTCATGAGCAATGAAAGCTTAGAAAGAACTTCCGTGTGCTGAGAGTATTGTAGACACATTAAAATTAATTCAAAATTTAAGATTTGCTTTTCAAACGAGAAGCTTGGCAATTAATTAATATTTGTCAGCTATTTGAGATGCACAATATGAAATCAATGTGATCCACATTATCAAAATTTATAATACATACAGAAAATACATTTGATTTTTCATCCATGGTTTTTAGTCTAATTAAGAGCATCAATATGAATATCAGAAATTGGCTAATTTTTTTTTTTTTTTTAAATGTTTTTGTGCCAGGCGACAGTTTCGGACAATGAATGTCACTGTTGTCTCTCCTGACTTTTTTTTTTTTTTTTTTTTTTTTGTAAGTGCTAGTGCTGACACATAGTGCATTTTGCCACAGAAGACATTTTCTGTTTGGGACTACATGACAGGGCTGTGTGTCCATCTCTCTATCAAATGGCAATTTTAATCCGCTATCCTGGCGTCAACCAGGCCCGGTCGAACACAAGCACCTGTAGACCTTAACCAAGGTTCCCCCAAAGTCGCAGTCGTTAGTGGATTACCTCAATGAACCAAATGAATTATTATACAAATTAAGCAATTATTATGCATAGATTTACGTCTGTATATTGTTTGAGAATGCACATGTACAAAATGTCATTATAATGTGATGAGTAATCCTAACTAAATTAGTGGAAAGCTGAAAAGTAAATTATTATGCCAATTAGGTAATTATTATAGATGTATATAAACCTAAAACTAGTTAGATCATCACATTGAGTTAGAGTATATTTGTACTAAGATTCATTGAATTACCGTAGGATAAGAACTGTCACAGACCATCTATGTGCGAAGTTCATTGAACTGTGATAAGAATAACAAAATTATGAATTATTATGCAAATTAGGTAATTAATATGATCTGATTTTAACCCAAAACTGAGCAGGTCTGTGCATTGTTCTAGACCATCAATGTACCAAGTTTCATTGAAATGGAATAATTAGTACATGTGATATCAGTGTAAAAGCTGCAAATTGGCTAATTATGCAAATTAGTTAATTAATATGCACCGATTTTAACCAAAAACTAACCAGGTCTATGCATTGTTCTACAGCATATGTGTTTTAAGTTTCATTGAAAAGTAATGAAGTAATGGTACTTGAAATATCAAAAGCTGAAAATTGATTAATGCAAATTAGGTAATTAATATTTTACATATCTGTCTGTGCATTGTCCTATGTATCTATGTAAGTTTCATTGAAATGTGTACCTGAGAAATTAGTGGAAAAGCCAAAAATTTACTAATCATTAAGCAAATAATTAATATGCATGGATTTCAACCAAAGCCTAATCAAATCTGCGCATTAGCCCAGAGCATATATATACCAAGTTTCATTAAAAACCAACATACGGTTCTTGAAATATCAGTGGAACGGACAGACACACACATACATACAGACACACAGGAGTCAAAAATGAAATGCAGAAGTTCACACCACTAACACACTTCTCCAATCATAAGCCCCTCCCCGAGTATAAATTTGTATTTTTAAATGAAATATCGCCAAACAACCACACAAAGTTGTCAATGGAAAAATAAACACATGTCCGAAATTGGTCGATTTCACGATGAAAACCGCGTGAAATGGAAAAACTATGATGCCTCGTAGCGTCACAATAACTTATTCAAGATGGCGACAAACACGGGGATTTCGCTGTAGTTTTTCGCGGTTTGCGTCTTGAAAACGACCAATTTAAGACCATCGCCCTCAAAATTATTAATGAAATAGTTTCGGGACCCATCGACAGTAGAAAGGTAGAAACTTAAGGCGAAAATAATGAAAAAACAAAATCTTGCCCTTTGTTATATAATATAATTCCCTTTATCATAGTTTGTTTCAATATAAATATGCATTGTCATAATTAATTTTGAATACAAACAAGTTTTGGGGTTGAACCAACAGTGGGGAATCAGTCTATCGAATGTCCTTTAAAGATGTAAATATCTTACAAAAACATTGGAGCCTTATTTGTTTAATTATTTTAAGGTAGCGGGACTATTATTTGCATACTTGTTTTCATCTTCCAGTTGTGACTAAATGACTACAAATAGACCCAGGAAAGTATATATTTTTAGAATCGCCAGACTGCAAGCTTTTCACAAGTGTATTTTGCATGCCCGTATCTGCATTCTACGACGCGTTACTCAATCAAAGGTGAAAAATTACTTTTTCTGTAAAAAAAATAATTACGCATTTATGCTGGCGATAAGAAGTATTTTTTTCACTTTTCCTAGTTGTTCAATAGTCAGGTAATATGAATGTGTCTGGTCAGTTTTATTCAAGCAACGAGTTTTAAAAAATAGTGTGCTGAATTTCAATTACTGTTTTAGTCGCATTGCCCCCAACTCAAACCACAACTCGTTGGTAAATAATCAATGAAATAGTTTGTCTGGACGCATTCAAGTTCCTCTCACTGTCACCTTAAAGCTGTGAAAATTTGGTGTTAATCCGACGACAATAAGTATACGTTATTTTTTGTTCAAGACCTTGTATTTTGAAAAACATAAACTCCTAGAAAACGTCCATGAAGTAACAGCAAAGATTTTCAAGCTTGTTTATCGGCACAATCAATTTGTTTTCCCATCAAGGTCTGTTTTAACATGTGTAGGGACATCCAAATGTGTAAGGCTATTGGAAACCAAAAAAATAAAGGAATGGGATAGCTATAATTGGATAAATTCGGCATATGAAAACACCAAAATCAATGATTTTTTTTCAGTGGCTGTGTGACCTTGTGTCTAACCATTCATATGCAAATGACTAATCTGTGAAACAAACAGGGGCGGAGACAAACCACTCAAATGTTTGGAAACACTCATTGTGTGTCAGATAGCTACTGATAACACATCCTAACATTGCTTTGTCTTGAGTTTATCTTTGAAACTTATAGGCACACAGATTAAACCTGTGTTGCTGATTTTGGAAAACACTACTGAGGCTGCCTTGCTTCCCTTCAGAAAATCTACATTTTAACCAACTTACATGACATTCTATATTATGTTGACTTTATCACATGAAAGTTTATAGTGCATTTCATCAATTAATAAATAAATGTGAAAATCGTAATTTTCAACACAAATAATAGTCTTGCTACCTTAAGGGACATAATTTCCAGCTTTATTCAAAGTAATTCAGATATTTTAGTATAAAAACAAATGCCTCATCGCAAAAAAAAACAAGCAGCCTATCGGCTGAGATAGCTCCGCTGTTAGCAATGCACATTTCAATTAAAGAACTGAAGACATCATTAGAAAATGAACAATATGAATAGTATCAAAGCAATCGGACTTACAGTTTTTAACAAGAAGTCAAAAATATCACTTTTTACCAAAAAATTACAAAAATATTCACCAAAATAAATTAATTAGAGAACTGAAGATATCATCACAAAATGAACAAATCTGAGAAAGGTCTACATGTAGTATCTATATATGTAATATCAAAGCAATTGAACTATTGGTTTTTAACAAGAAGTCGAAAATATCACTTTTTACCAAAAATTACAAAAATATTCACCAAAATTAGAGAATTGAAGATATCATCACAAAATAAACAAATCTGAGAGAGGTCCACAAGTAGTACCTATATATGTAATATCAAAGCAATCGGACTTGCGGTTTTTAACAAGAAGTCGAAAATATCACTTTTTACCAAAAATGACAAAAATATTCACCAAAATTAGAGAATTGAAGATATCATCACGAAATGAACAAATCTGAGAGAGGTCCACATGTAGTACCTATATATGTAGTATCAAAGCAATTGGACTTGCGGTTTTTAACAAGAAGTCGAAAATATCACTTTTTACCAAAAATGACAAAAATATTCACCAAAATTAGAGAATTAAAGATATCATTACAAAATGAACAAATCTGAGAGAGGTCCACATGTAGTACCTATATATGTAATATCAAAGCATTTGCACTTGCGGTTTTTAACAAGAAGTCGGAAATATCACTTTTTACCAAAAATGACAAAAATATTCACCAAAATTAGAGAATTGAAGATATCAACATGAAATGAACAAACCTAAGAGAGGTCTACCCAAGGTACATATACACCAAGTATCAAAGCATTCAGGCTTGTAGTTTTCAAGAAGAAGTCGAAAAAGTAAAACATTGACACGGACGACGACGGACGACGACGACGGACAATCACTCATATGATAAGCTCCGCTCGACAAAGTCGACAGTGGAGCTAAAAAGTGCTGCATTTAGACGTGAACAGATTCATAAAACATGCAAGATAACAGAAAATCTTAGCTGGCTTTTGTCCAAGTATTTTGTACAGGTGTCTGTCAAAAATTATTGATTCACTGAGACAAATGAACATTGTGTGAATACTATATTACCGTACTCGACCGCGTTAACGCCCAGGGTCCTCAACCCATAAAATCAGGATTTTTAGGGGTGGGCGCTTACCCGAGCACCCCCTCGGAAAAGAGTGCAACTGACAATTTTAATTCACCGTGTGACAGATTGGGTGGGGGGTGGTGGGATTTTACGTCTTTGAAAGTTTCAGGGAAAATAAAATTACGAAATTAGGTGCATCGTCATTGACTCTTACACTGAAGAAACAGAAATGGTCAAGTATGCACATTTTATTACAATATTAATTACGTACCACCCGAATTTACGAGATTACAAATTTCAGAGTCTGTTGGAACACAGTCAAAGTCCAAATCTTCATCATTATCCCCACTGACGAATGTGTCGGATCGTACGCAAACTCCAGATGAAAAGTTCTTTCCGCCATGATGTATTTGCATTTGACCTGCATCAACGTCCTTTGACCTAATGGGTTATGTCTGTTATTATCCAATCAAAATGCTGTGTGGTACCGACGCAATTCTTCGGAAATTCCCGAAGACACTCGGGTATTGCAATGTGGAAGTGAATTATAGATGTCGAAGTACAATCTGTTGGAATTGATTTCAGCGGATAAACGACATAATTTTTTTTTTTAATGGTAACCAGCAATTTTTATCGGTAAACTGAATACGGCATGAAATATTTACCGCATTTTACTTTTTATTAACAGGTCATTGTTGAAGCGTAGTTTACGCATGGTTACTGTGTTCTACGCATTCACAACATATTCACAGGGGTCTATATCCACGCTGTATAAAAACGATTACCAGTATTCGTTAAGCAATGATCAAAGACCAAGTTTTATTAAATTAGTGGCATTTTGAAGGGGTGGGCGCTTTGCCGAATGTGACCCCGAATATAAAAATTGCGCAAAAGTGGGGATGGGCGCTTGACCGGGCATGGGCACTAACGTAAAAAAAATTAAAACCCTTTATGAATAGCTATCATGTTGCAAGCTCTGCTTTGTAAGCAAATCAACTTAAATAGTTAGTTGGTGTCCAGTGGAGGGAGAAGTCAACAGTACTGTTGCCTCCTGAGAATCTACATCTTCAAACACTGCAATCTTTGAAGTGCGTTTTAAACCAGTATTATAAAAACTCTATCATTCTGTTCTAATAGCTGAAACATATTCCTGTGAGTTTTCATTTGTCGAATGAACTGTTTGTCAAATACAGAATACATATATTTTAGAACAATTTTCTTTTTAAAATGTGGATGAAATGTTTTGCTTTCCATGTATTTTTTTTGATTTGATAACTTTGAACTAAACAAATTTTCTATTAGCTTCAGATCTTGATCAAAGTTTGGCACCCAGTTCATAGGAGTGCATATATTGATTTTCTGACATCTTGTTTTCTGTAAAGATTATATTGGTAGGTTTGCAAATGTGTATCAGACTGTGCAATCTCTCCACGAGTTGGTTTTGAAACCCAGTATGGAATTCTAAGATACATTACCAAGACTATTATTACAAGATAAATCATTTGCTTCATTGAACACATACAACAATGCATATTTCCACTGAGATCAGTGACCTTTGATGTATATCACCAGTGATCAGTCAAGTAGAAACTATTTTATCAGATTTTCTCAATTTTTGCATGATATTTTCATAGAGGACATCTGTTGTTCAAACTCAGGGAAGACTTTATACTGATGAATAAGGTGACCAATTTTGATGTAGTTTGGAATAGAATTAGTAAAGATATTATGCACACAATAACAATTATTAACAACGACGGCGACGACAACGACAACGCCGGACAAAATTCTCCCTTAATATACCTTTTCCTTCCATCTTTGATGGTACAGGCAAGGTAAAAAACGACTGTTACGACCCAACCTGATTTCAGTTTGGTAAAATAGGGTAACTCGCAAAGGATGGAACTGTAGCTCCATGGTTTCGCGTTAACATCACGAAATAACCGAACGAAATAACCGAAAGCGAAACCAAGTGAGCTACAGAACTGCAACTAGGTTCAACCACAGTTTGGTTCAACACAATGGCAACAGCAGACTACAACCTCTGCGGTCAATCCACACAACCACAACTTTTGGGCAAAGATTACTGCCAGTCACTAAATTCCATGCAAACACGATTTCGTCTGTCCCAAGAGTTCCACAACATCCATAACCACTTTAGTTCAGTCTTTGGAAGGAATTCAGTCGATTTAACAGGAGAATCGACCTCCCCACACAGACGGAAACAATTCGACTGACTGACACAGGGACACACAGACTTATTCATAAACAAAGTTATTTCAACATGTGTTCGTATATTAAGAGTTACCCCTATGAACAATGGAGTCGACCTCAAACATGCTAATTATGCAAGTGTTACCCATGATTCCTGCTCTCGATCACTTGAGTCTGTTGTGAACCGAATTCCCACAGCCACAATCATACTATAAATGGCGCTCTCACTATAGACCGCCACAGTAAAGTTTTGGAGGGCTAATTTGCATAATTTTTGGCAGATCGACTTCTCATGAACAAATTACCATCTACACTCATCGAGGCATCCACACACCAAAAATCGAGTCAAATGTTTTGGTGGTTTTTGAGAAGAAGTCATGCACAGACAGATAGATGGACGACAGACGCAGGACAGGAACCCATCCCATAGGCTCAGCGGACCTTATGGTCCCTCGAGCCAAAAAATCACTGTTTTTTCGTCAAAGCATTTTGATTGGTTAGAAAGACGGTCAAAGGACGTTGTATCAGGTCAAATTATGCTGAAAACATGGTGGAAATTGCTTTGCATGGAGAGTTTGCGAACGATCAAAAACATTCCACAACAAAGATCTTGTCTTCGACTGTTTCACCCACAAACCCTAGTCATTTTTACACCATAAATGTAAATCATATTGTAATAAAATGTGTGAACATGTTTGTTTCTTCATTGTAAAAGTGTCATGGAAATCAATGACGAACCGGTTTCCTTTTTTTTTTCCCCTCAAAAAGATGTAATACCCCCTCCCCCAGCCAGGCATGGTGAATGAAAGATGTAATTTGGATAATTTTTCGTGGCTGGTAAGATGGTCACAATGGTAAACCAAAAAAAATTATCTTTTGTGAGTTGTATAAGGCACCACTTACATTCCCCAATTTTACATGTTGAGGCTTCTAGACTTATGATCGGGGAAAAATGGTACTTGCATAGGTGTTTGATTGTTCTAAAATTAGCTTTAGTGTCATAGAATACTTCTAATTATTTGCCTTACATGTATGTAGGGTATGAAAAAGTAAATTTAACAGAAAACACTTTCTGAAATGACTTAACAAAATTAGGACATTTTGAAAAATACCAGCAAATTGCTTGCAAATTATCTACATTTTAGAAAAGAGTAATGATAATCCGTGCTTTGAAAAACAATAAAATCATAATGGCAGTGAATCAACCTCATCACAGAGTGCTACATACACGTAGCAATCAAAAAGCACTGTAAGTACCAAGTTTGTCATGGACACAAAAAACATAGTAAACCTACTGATCACCTTGCCCACATTGTGTGGACTATACTGTGATTTATGAGGAAATTTATGTTATAATGGTTAAAAACTCAATGAAATAAAAGTGGGTTTAATTATTGAGAGTGGGAGCAGGGGTGTTTGTGGGGATACATGGATATTTCAGATTAGTAGAGATGTGAGGATCAAAGATGGCATACAACATTTTAAAGCTAGTCATGATTTAGTATAGATAAATAAAATAAGTGTATGCTCTAGCGCTTTGAGTGCCACTGTCAACTTTTGGCACCATATAAGAAATTATTTTATACAGTCTGGGTCTATCCACTGGAAATATTGACAAACCTGTTGATCAAAAACTAAAAGCAATATCAAGTATCTGAACTTATGTATTGACCCCAAGGTCCTTTTTAGAATAACATTAACCCTTTTCTGGTCAGGGGAGTTTCAGGCTATCGGGTTAAGTTGGTGAAAAACGGTCATGATTTAATGCACTACAATAGCCAGCATCTGTGCATGCTATCCTGCCAGAAATTTTTGGGAAAAATAGGCCATAGTTAACAGACTGTATCGACCTCAGTTTTCACATTTTTTGCAATCTGTTCGCATACACACTTCATTACCACCATGGACAACAATTTCTCGTATAAAAAAAATCACAGTTTTATTTCAATACACATTTTTTACTGTCGTTAAGTAACAATGTTTTGCCCTTTGTACAGTCTCAATAAACACGTGTTAAACATTGAAATAAATATTACTTAATTGAAAACACATTAATAGCAAGTACAAGGTCACTACATGAATGCAAGTTCGAAGTAAGAAGAAAAAAAACGCGCGAGTATGGGGATATTTGCGACACGTACGGGGGAAAACGTGTTTGACGTACTCGACCTGTCAGCGTACATTTCAAATTGCAACGTATATTCAACGACTTGAACTACATGTGTAACATATTACAACGTACTTTCCGTGACTTAACTGATGTTATATTCAAGCTCTAACGTATATTAACCGACTTGACCGTACGAGTAAGCCCACACTTGCAACGTATATTTAATGACTCAAACTGAGACTAAAACGAACAAGAACGTAACTGCAACGACTTGATCGGGGTTACCTTCACACGGCAACGTATATTCACCGACATGACCCGATTAACTAACTAAATATTTCAACGTATATTTAACGACTTGAAACAAAACAAACTAGCGAGAACGTAACTGCAGGGACTTGGCGTGTATATATACTCACGCAGAAACGTATTTCCACCGACTAGACCCGATGAACTATCCTGACATTAAAACGTATAAATACCAAGTGAGCATGAAACTAAATTAACGATAACGTATTTTCACCAACTCAAACTATTGTACAGTTTGTGACGCTGTAATAAGTCCCAAATTTATTTGTTGTACGCCTTTCTTAGTCGTCCACCCCGGCGGGCTGCTCTTCCGTTCTTCGTGTTTGTGTTCCCACGGTGCGTTTTCCCCTCAGTGCCATGTTGTGATGAAAAGCTGCGAAACTTTCGCCCGCATGAAGGTTTACTTTACAAATTGGGCATCCTTTCGATGTTTCTGATAATCGGCCACTCGCTGTTTTTCTCCCATCCTTGCTGCACTGCTTACACGATTTTTAGTCTGCATATTTCGTGCGAATCCATGTTTTCACTACAAATAAATGACGTGTCACTTGGAAGAGAGCCAACTTCTCTTATGGATTTTTGAATTCTACTCGAGTGTCCACCAATCAGTTGTTTACCTGTGCGGATATTGAAGAATTTGTGAGTTACTTTAGTCGTGCGATTCAATGCCCTAAAACATTCATAAGCATTGACCAATGCAACATCTATGAGGTAACAGGCCATGTAGATTCACCAACGATTGTTTTTTCTGCCTGTGTGATAGTGTTTTTGCCTTTGGTTAGAACGATCCACGCCACCCATGTGATGTCTGTAACATTGTAACGATACAGGCACGCGTCTCTAGTCATCTACTGCTTCTGCCGACGTAGCCAGTGGGGGATAGACTGTATTTAAAATCAATATTTGCGCGCTGTCATCCTGGTATGCAGTAATATTGATAGTGTCGTCCGGTCTAGTTGCTGCTTTCATTTCACCAATTTTCAATTTCAGCTTCTTGCTTTTTCCCTCAGGAATTAATTGCAGCGGCATGGTTTTCCGATTTCGTCTGCTAAAACTACCGACCATGTACACTTTCTTGTCTTGTAATTCAAGGGCTGTATTAAATGACATAAAAAGCGAATCACAGAAAAGAATATGTTTTTTTTCTGTGAAGGGCTGTAGCAACCGGTGTGTTGTCTTCTTGATTGTCCCAGTTTCTTTCCTTCTCTCCTCAATTGTAGTTTTATATTTCACCCCCAAATATGGTTCAAAGTTTGCAATGTAAGACGTTGTCAAATCGCACACCTGCCATATTTTGAAGCCATAACGGTCAGGTTTGTGGGGCAATCTCTGCTTAAACTTGGACCGTCCCTTGAATCTAATCATACCCTCATCAATCAAAATTTCCTGTCCCATCTAGTAGTATCGCCGTCAATTTTCGAGTACGGGTTTCAGCCACGGGTTGATTTTATACAACGGGTCGGCCTCTGATCGTTGACGACGACGTTCAATGTCAGGATCCCGCCGTGGGTCATTTACTGGATCAGCTAAATGAAAATAACGCATTAGCATTTGAAATCTGGCCCGAGTCATTACTGACACAATTCCCATATTCTGCAGAAAGGGGTCACTCGACCAATAATCGTCGATTGCTGATTTGTGATCAACACCCATACATATCATCACACCAAAGAATGCTTGCATTTCACTGAAATTTGTATTACGCCAGGGGGCATTTAATTTTTTTGCAATGTATTTTTTTGGCGTATTTATGTATTTGGCGTATTTATTAGTCTCGATGGAAGCCAGTTCTATCAGTTCTGGTGGGATAAATTTGTAGAAATATTCCACCTCACGAGCATATGAAGGCAGTTCGAAAGTTGGTCCAGGTTCGTGTTCAAAAACTGGAATAGTAAATATATCGCCGTCTTCCTCCGTTGCCATTCTCCATTCACCAGTGCCGGAGGCAACATAATCGAATGTAGCACCAATTTCTGTGTCTGATTCAATTTCAATGTCGCTATCGAGTACAGGTGGGTAACGTTGCTCTAAAAAATCATCATTCTCAGCACGATCTTCATCGATTTCTGAATCTGTATCGTCGTCATTTGCAATTATGAAGTCATCTGGTATTTTGTGTCGTAGTTCACCTGTTTTTTCGTCCAATACAAGTTCATCATCACGCGTGTCCATTGGCGATGCGTGTGCATACACAACACGTTTTTTAATAGTTTGTTTTTTGGGGAAACTCGCAAGTGTTGATTGTTCTGTATCGCATACATTTTCTTGTACCATTTCTTTGGTGACATCAACGTTTTGTTGCGTACTCACTGGGTCGATATGTTCAGGCCCCTGCTTTTCTGCGTTGGCAGTTGTGGCGGATGTCGACGGTTCCGAATCGCAAACATTGTCTTGCAAAAATTGTATCACATCTTCGACGGCACGTTGTATTTCAGCGTGACCAACTTCCGTTTCTTCGGCATCTGCTTTGTCGGCAGCTGGCGATTCAACCACTTTACGGTTCGTCTTCGATTTACGTTTGCCTCCTGGTTTGCCCCCAAGTTTGCCCCCGCAGCCTGAGTCCTTCAAACGGCTTTCTTCTGTAATCACATGTTCATTGACAGAGGAGACGGTCTCCGACTTGCGTTTGTTCTTATTCTTTTTACGCCTTTTCTTGAGTGGACTATTATCACTGGTGTCTGTGGTACGTTCGGCTGGTAACTCCCCGACGTCAAATGTTTCCTTTGCTTTGGATTTCTTTCTTTTCCCACGCTTTGCTGGTGAAAAATCTGTCGTGCCAATGTCAAACTTATCATTCCCCGTGCCACTGCACGTATGACGCGTTTTCTTCAGTTTCCTTCTTGCCTTCATAAAACACTTGCTATCTGTATAGGACGGCATATTAGCGTACGTGTCGAAAAGGAGGCACACAGCGAGTCTGGGCTTTATCTCACTTTCTTCGGCCATATTTATACTGAACGACCAGATGTCCACAAGACTGCATCTCCCCACAATTTGAATAATTATTGTTATGTAAATAAATATGTTATTTTTTCGAACACGGATTGGTTACAATTTGCATACACATAAAATTGCATATTCTAGCTCAGACGGTGAAATCACGTGGACTTGAATATTTTCTACAAGCTGTCCCGGTCATTTTACGTTGGTGATTGCCGACATTCAAAGCTCAGCCGTTGGAAACCGTCATGCTATTCATTCTAAGTACCGGGACTATTTGCCAAGCTGTCAAAATACGTTACTACCGATATAATCGTGAATCGTGTCGTTCAAATACGGTTGTAATGCTGCAGTTTGCAATGTGGTCAAGGCGTTTTTTTTACGTCGTCGCAAACGTTGAGTTGTGACGGTAAAATAGTGAAATGCGCAGACAAGTGTATAGAATTACATTCTTTATTACTTGGTTAATTTATTTGACTTGACGGAATCAAAAACAAATTCTCTCCCTCCATAATTTCGCAAGTGTAAAATATCAGGTTTCGTACAACGTATTACATGTATAAACGCTTGACCGTCTGAGCAACCTAAATAGCAGGCTGTTTTTCAACGACTTAACCAGTTAGCTAGCTAGAGTGGTAAATTCTAGCATACCCATATTGACGGCGGTTTTTCACCGACTTGACCGGAAAAGGGTTAACCTCATGGTCCCTTATAGAATATGACGTAAATTGCATGAAAGTACTGAAATCTGGGTCTCACAATTACAAGTTCAAATATCTTCATTTCTGAAATTATTTTTGTGTGTAATTGATTGTCAAGTATATATTGAAAATTAAACATGATAGAAGGCTAAAATTGAGTTATTGCAACCACAACAAACAAAGGTTTAAAGGCCCAGTAGCTATAATGAAAACGTCTCTAACGGCGTTCTAAATAACTATTTTGGGTTGAAAACTTGTTGCATTTATCTTTGAAATTGCTTATCTCCTGTTATAATAAAATTTACATCGATCTCTGTGCGGATACGAATGCGGAGAAAATGCTCACGATCGAACTCAACGCCATATTTCTAGGTGGTCTGACTGATCACGAGATGAAGAACTCTAACAATCATTGATGCTGCAGTTCGGCGTCTTCTACACCGATCTGACGCATATCGCGCTAGGTGTGCCGGGAGTTTGTTCGAAATTTCGAACATTTCGAAGTCAATTGTCGATTGCCACGTATTTTACGGATATATTAAACCGTTTCAGAGACCTGTTTACTAAATAATGATAAATGAAACTTAGAAAGCTTGTAAGAACAAACTGGGCCCAAATTGCGCAAATTGCAATAAGTTTACGCTGGTTCGGATGGAGTTCTACGCGTGATTTTATTGCGCTCAAGGACGTTCTATTTTCGAACTAGTTGAAACTGGAAATAACGCAACTACTTTCGAACTTCAAACACAAATTTGATTATCGTTATTATGTGTTAGTTTCTGTTGTTTCAAAGATTGAATTATGTATGGCAATAATATTTCACTCTATAAACAATATTTCACTAAAATATGTGATTCAAAGGCAACCCAAATTGTAAAAAGCAATATCAAGTTCCGCGTATAAACATTGTTGTAAAGAGGCGGCGGAGCGGAATTTTAGCCAAAATCGGCTAGTAAGGCGTCATATGACACAGGTTTGTGCTGGGACAGCGCTTCCGGTGACGACACAACGAAGTACTCGCAATTGCGCACGCGCAAACAATCAGTAATGACGTATGATGGTTTAATAAACGAAGCTTAGGGTACGTACAATAAACACTTCACGATGTTGATTCAGTACTTTTAGCGAGCTTATAAAGCATACAGAAGGGCCCGGTACCAAATAATTGAACTAGTTTCAGCTAATAGAACGGAAATAATTGCTATTCATGTAGAACACGTTTGCAATACAAAAAACTAGGTCGTTACAGCGAGTGTATCTTTAAGACAGAGACAAGAACAATGAGAAGGCCATTACCTTCATCTAATGATACATGTACATTTTGTTTGTACAAGCAAGGTAAAAATATAAAGCATATTATCCATGTTTCTTTCAAGCTAAGCTAATCTTATCAGTATCCAATTGCATCTAATTACACTTGTGCTGGTTGCATGTTTTACTCTGATACAGACATCTGCATTTACAAACTTCTCCTGTTCAAGCAAAGAAGGAACACTTTCATCAACATTTCCATAAATGTACAAACCAGCTATACATTTACCAAACTTGAACTGCACCAAGATTATATAAACTGGTTGATAATATTTTGACGTTTCATGAAGATTGAACAAAAATTACTTGAATTACCCTGGCAAGAAGAAGTGTTAATGATGACGACACCAATTCTGACGACAACGACAGACACTGTAACCTCTATACCTTGCCACTTAACTATCAATACAAACAAGGCAATAAACTGTCTCTGGTACTGTTTAAAGTTATACATGTACTTGTAACTTTGAATGGAAATTGAAGGGCACGAATATCAGATTTGAGAGGGCACACATTTTCAAGGCAAGATTTGATAACTTTGCCTTATAGTGAAAATCTACACTGTTCAATGAGCATTAAGGCAAACTTCTTTGGCATCAAAGCAATTGCCTTTGATGTCTCTGGGAAGTTCAAGCCTTGCTTGCTATTACAAACCATGAGTCAAGTAAGAGATAGTGTTGCTTTCCTTACAGCTTACTTGACAGTAAAACTGCACCAGCACAAGACATTAAGATCTTGAAAGCAATCATTCCCCCAACAAATGTCACCAGAGCAAAAGGAGGAGAGATTTATGTAGAAGGGTTGATTGTAAAAGTAGCATCATGTTGTATTAAGCTATGTTTTCCATGACTGTGATCTCAGTGTTTTCCCGCTCCCAGTATTTGATTATCACCAAACATTATTTTTCAACCCTGGTGTTAGTGTTTGACCTTGGATCAAAAGATATTGTGTGGTATTGCTTGAAAAAATATCAATGCTGCTTCTTGCAATAGGAAACATTATCTTTCTCTGGTATTATGTGCAAATAAACTCTAAGAATCTAGGTACGAACAGCAAGTCTTGCTGTGCACCCACAGCTGGCAGGATGCGAGAAAGTGGGTTTTATTTCCAATTTTAATTTCTGTGAAGAAATGTAGGACATTAAGTGTTTATAAGACTACCCTGGTCAATAGTTGGTACATTGGCTGTCCATATTTTTTATCTTACAGAAATTTATATTGTTTCATTCAATTCTTTCGGCTGCCGTCCGGCACTATTGTTTTTGTCCAGGACGCAACAAATGCTCTGATAGACAAAAGAATGTTTGAGAGGGCGGATAACAAAGCTTGGGTTGCGTCACCAATTAAAAAAAACAATAGGCGTAAAACTCAACTCAAAGAGTTGGCGACGTAAGAGGTCCAGTGGCAATCGACACGAGTAAGTGTGGAACCGTAGCACGGCGGTAACATAAAGAAAAGTGAACTGCCGTACCCATATTTTTACTGCCAGGGTGACGTCAAAAATATAAAATCGATATCGGTAAAACCATTCGTCAAAACATAAGGTCAATGGTTAAAACTAAGTTAACGCCATGACTTGTAGCGGCAACATCGTCACCGCCGAGCGGAACAAAGGCAGCCATGCATGATCGGTAAACGACCAGCACAGCCGACGTACCATCACAGACATTATTGATCACCAAGAAGTCCAGACGAATGCTTGATTAAAGATGTTAATGTTTATATTTTGACGAATGTCACTATTTAAAGTTGAATTTTCTTTAAATCATGATTTAAAAACCCCAGTGAAACGGCCATGCTTTCAACTCGCATCATAAGTGGAGGAAATAAATTTACTTGTGTTCTTTTTGGATCAAACATTCTGATTGGTTGTTGTTCACGTCAATGCGTGGCTTTGTCCAATCAAAATCATCTTTACGTTGTATCAGGATGCACACAGTAAAATTAATTGTTTCCGGGTCATAGCTGTTTTCAACGAAGCAGACATCAACCAAAGACAATAGGGATTAACTCGGGATTACAGTTCCTCTATATTAAGCGGATTAACCAAGTACCAAGATACGTTACATGAAAAGAAATACCGCAGTTGCGTGTCCCTCTCTTTCTAATGTCTTTGCATCAACAAACTTTTGATTCGAATGAAAATAATTTTTTAAGTATGTTTTTTTTATACATAATGCTATTATTTTTGCTAGAAACTGTTAAATGCAGATCGAAAATCTTCTATTATGTAGATTTTATTGCGTTTGATCATCTTGCTTTTTGACGCCGATGACGCACATTCATGCAAGTTTTTTAATGAACCAAACGTTTGTGCGACAACATACATTTTATATTGCCACTTCCAAATGAACAAAAAATACAAATGTAAAATTTCCAGTAGTAACAAAAATACAGAAAATAAGTACTTTTTTGAAACATTATTTTATTTTGGCTGACTTCATAAAACATTAGTTTTAAAAAAAACGATTTAACATCAACAAATAGTAATATGATTTCATATTGTAACCATTGTAATTATTTTGTGCCTTCAATTAGTTATGCATCATGTCTTCAAAGATGATTTGTTTGTGTATTATTTATCCTGTGTTGTGTTGTAATGTTCCATACTGTATAATAAATATCATTACAAATGACCTGTCTTCTTGCCAGTATGTGGCCATTTTGAATATTAATTAGTTCATGCATATTAATGAGCTCATGAATATTCACACCGTCCAGCACTCTCTGTCTGCTGGGGTGAACCCTGAAGATATATGGGTGAAATGTACAAAATACAACAGTCAGGTGCAAATAGGGCTACTACATTAAAAGTGCTTAGGAAGACATTTCGTTCCAAATTACCAAATTGGCAAACAATGCCAAAAACTGGGATTGTGTTATTATGTCAGACTACAATTTATGGCTACATACAGCCAACAAGTTTTTATGTAGCTGAAACAAAATTATGCCTGTCAAGGCATTATGAAAACATACATATAAAACCAACTGTGCTTTCAGATAGCCATTTTAAAACAAACACAAAAAGTGTGTTAATTTGTTTACAACAATTTTGAAAAAAAATTTCCAGGCAAGTATGAGAAATGGATGATAACGTGTTAAAATTTTTAGTCAGTTAAATTTCATGAAAACTACTATGCATTTCTTGCCTTTGTAACAAAACAGTGAACAAAAACACAAGTTTCAGTAACCCACCAGTGTTGTCAATAAGTATGAATGAAATCAGCCCAGGCAACAATGAAAAAAGGCATTTTAGGGAAACAAAATAATGGCTACAAGTCGGTCAAAGGTCATCAAAAACGAAAAACAAATTAAAATGCATACATATACCATTATGTCTCATCTTTGTACCAACTTTGAACAAAGGTAACTCTGACTTGTCATAGTTTCAAAATGAACCACTTTGCATGTTTGAAAAACGATGACAAATGGATGGATGAAGGGACAACGCACATACACACAATACAGAACGAGAGAGGGACAAATAAAAATACAAGATTCTCCAACAGCAAATGTAAAAAACTGAATTTGGGTAATATTTTAAGCAGGACGAAGACACCACTCACCTTTAACTACTGTTTGCTACATCATGTCTCAGTGGCATAACATTAAACAAAAGTGCTATATTTTCCAGGGATTAAAAAAATGACTCCATCTTGGCAACCCCAGACCCTGTAAGACCTCTGTCACAATTTTACTGACCGTTTATGATCACATGACTGCTTTCTGTGGAATTCAGATTACCATGATCTATGCGTCAAAGGATTGCTGAATCCAATTTTTTCGAGAAAAAATTGCATTTACCTTCCTGCGCAAAAATAAGTGAATAAATGTATGAAAAACTGATCTCGTTTTTTCTTACGGGATATTCACCAATTAAATTTTATTCAGAGAGCCCAAGTGGAGTTTGAAATTCATCTGTGAGACCTTAAGTACATGTAGTCTATAAGAATGTGAAGCAGTATATGTTTTGTCATTCAGATTATTGAGACCCTCTGGGTTAACGCTCTTGTTCAGATTCACAAAGATTTGGTTTGTGAGTTACAAGTACTACTGGCTGCAGTAATTCAGATTGATGACAAACAAGGACATATTTTTCTCCCCACATTCTCGCAATGCATGAATATTCATAACACTATCAAATTATCACATACTAGTCTAAAAACACAGATAAATCTATGGTAATCTTTTCAATAATACAAATTACATTCAATTAAAAGGACAGAATAAATAATAATAAACAGACTTTTTTGTTTTTGATTTTATATCTAAAGTACATACAGAATATTAATATATTTTATGGCCATGCTAGCGTTTATAATACCATATTGCCTTTATCGTATGCTCATTAAAATTAGTTATTTTGAATATAGATATTACATAAGCACATGTATTACTAAATAGAGCAAATACAGCATAACTCTCACATTTGATGATGCAGAGACAATTTTCCACAATTGTTATATTTTTTAATATATTATGACTCCAAAGTTCAAGAAACTTTTTCAGAATAGTTTACAAAACATCAACCTCTAAGTTGTTAATAAGTGATTTTATTTAGGCGACATGATTAAATTGTGACACGATTAAATTGCATCAATTTAATAAAATAATTATAAAAGGTTTTGAACTAAATTCAAGACAGTATTTTAACAAATATAATAAAAACAATGATCAAATTCTACCGGACAAAGCCTATAAATAAAAATCCATAATAAATGACACAGTCCCCGTTAAATTTTTGAAAGTTCTCTTTGTGCTCGTCATATTAAAGTGGAGGGGTTGTCGCGAGCGTGTCCTTGAAACTTGAGTTCCAAGTGGCGTATACAACAGATTGTTTATTTACATCAAAACACGTGTTTCGTGTAGTAGTAATATGGCCAAAAATAAAAACAGCCGTTAGTCGGCCATTTTTGATCTGATTATGAAACACACTGATATGTATGATGTATGTGCCAAATATGAATGAAAATGGTACATAAATTGTGGAAATATAGTAGTAAGGCCAAAAAGTCAGATGGCCATGTCAATCAGCCATCCTTGACCAGATTTTGAAACAAATTGTCATGGACATGCATCCTAACATGTATAAAGTACATGTATGTGCCAAATTTGAATGAAAACTGACAGAGCACTTCTAAGATACCGCATAAAAAAAAAAGACAAGATGGCTGCCAGTCTACCAACATTTTCAAAAAACAAGATGGCTGCCAGTCGGTCATTTTGAATTGAATCGCTAAGCCACTGCATGTGCATATGTCCCACATAAGGTACTAGGCACATGCAAAGAATGAACGGAATCGGTCAACAGGATTCTGAAATACAACTCTGGACAGATTGACGCAGGGACGGACGGACACACGGACGGACAGACATAAGAACTCGCGGACGGTTGGGGACATGTATCCCAACATGTACGACCTATGTACTAAATTTGAATGAAAACTGACAAAGCATGTTCAAAATACGACATTTTCAAAAAACAAGATGGCTGCCAGTCGGCCATTTTGAATCTAATCGCTAAACCACTGCATGTACACATGTCCAACATAAAGTACTAGGCACATGCAAAGAATTAACGGAATCGGTCCAAGGGATTCTGAGATACGACTCCGGACGGACGGACGCACAGACGGATGGAGACCAAATTATAAGTCCCCGTTTTCGGACTTCGTCCGAACGGGGACTAATTACTGCAATTTTAGTACATTCACTCTATTGGTAACTATTTTAACTCGCGCGTTGAAATATTACTCTAGTTTATTGCATCTGCAAATTTATTATGATTGAATGACAGAGTATTTGAGAAATGCAAGCCAGTCGGAGATATTGATATTTTATAGTGACAACTTGTTTAATCAGGGCCACTGAATACACAATTAGTACACAATAACTAGTCTATGGTCAATCAGTACACATATTGATAACTAGCTTAAAATGATTGAAAATTTCACTTGAAAAAAATCGATATGAATAAGAACAGCTGCTTTTTAGAAAAATACAAACAGTACTTGTTTACAACATATGTCAGTGAGTTTGGTCAAGGGAGTACCATTATAATCAACAATTTTGCCATGAAAAGTATTAAAATGATCATTTTGTTGACCACTAACAGGAAGACTAGCAACAGGTGAGAATTTGGTATATTTATGAAAAATATTCATTCTCAGGACAAGCATGTTTTATTTTGTTGTGATGAATGTAATAAAAATATTTTTGGCGATATAATAGGAAGATAAGTATATACATATATATGTACTAGCAATTTAATTAAGACACCCCACCCCCCTATGCTAACAGACTTTTGTACTTTAGTCATTACAGTTTGTATATTTACTTTCTAATTAATTTTATTGTTTTTTTCTTTTTTATTGTACCTGAAGCCAAAATGTTGTGGAATTAATAACAATTTCCAATATCTTAAAGCTCCACAGTCAAACTGTGTGTCAACAAACAATATTAATTACTGTATACGAAATTATATACATCGTATGGGACCCATATCGAACATAATCAATCGGCAGCTATGACTGCGACACTTTACAACAAACTATGTATACTACATTAATTATATACATTGTATGGGACCCATATCAAACACAAGCCGCAGCAATGACTGGCACTTCACCAGAAATTATGTATTCTACATGCATTGTACATGTCGTTTGTGACCATCACCCATGTTGAACACAACCCACAGCAATGACTGTGACACTTTACAAAAATGTATTCAACATGCATCGTATGGGACCCATATTGATCACAACCCGTAGTGATGACAGATGCTTGTGATACTGTGAATATTTAGATTTTACCAACAAAACTTAATATATGTAAAATATCGATCAAGTTGTGACTAATTTTTAAAAATGCTTGCCAAATATCTTTTCTTTATATTTATTAATTCAAGATACTTGCACTAGGATACATATTTAATATTTTCCACGATAAAGCCTAGTAATATAAATAAATACAGAGAATATCACACACAATGCTGTGAGTAAATACATATTGTTTTTAGAAGCATCAAAAATTACATAAACTTTCGAATAGGATTATACATTGTAGTCGTATTATATTTATTTCAAAATTAATCAGTTAGTCGTTTTATACAGGTACCATACAGTTTGTATGCAAGTTTTTTGATCCAACACTAACTATCCTGAAGAACTCACTATGCACTATTGGAATACAATTAAAAAATCTCAACGGTAAAAATTGCTCCTAAAACACTGACCTGCATGGTAGTGACACTACTCAGGTGTACTTGAACATGGAATGATAAACAAAAATTTAAAACCTTTGTGTTTAATATCCCAATTTCTAAATGTACGTCAGTGTCTTTAAGCTGAAAAGGTTGGAGTTCATCGAGTCACATACGTTACCAGGATTAATAGAGATCTGTCATTTTCATTGCAATACACAAAATGTGTACACAAAATTAATGTACACAAAATTAATGTTAAAAAAAATATGAATTACACTGCTGTGATTAGTCAATCATTAATATTTAGACTCGTAAAATATTATAATTTCAAATTTATTTTTGATATTTGTACCATGAGAGATGAGTACAACATTTGTTTTGTGTTGAATATTGCTTTCACATCACAAGTGTTGGTTTGTTATTTTTTTCCTTCGTTGATGTTTAATATTTGTTCTCAGTACAAAACATGCACATGCATGTGGTATAAGTGAAAATATATAATACTGAGAACACGGTGAGTCAGAGAGTGATTTACATTTGTGGTGGGATGGTCCTTCCACTGTGTGTGTACCACATAGCATGTAAACACAACAGAAAAGTAGGGCGAAGACTGTGCAATGCGTAAAAACACCGATGAAATCAGCGATTGGGTAAATTTGGAAAATTTTAATAATATATAGGAATATTCCTAGAGTATCAAATAGTCTCGAGAAAGCCGGTATTAAAATGATAAAATGGCTCGAGCTCTGTGGCTTGTGTGTGAAATGAGTTCGACTTGAGTATTTTTCACATTCCCTGAACCCGACGAGCGAATTGCAGAAACGACTCGATGGGCCTTTTATGGGGCTCAACAGAGCCAGTCCATATACGCTAGTATGTCTACTGTCTTATATGTCAAACACGGAACACATACACGTATTTGATTTTGACGTAATTTTGGAAACAAGTCGACATAGCGCACGTCAATATGGCATGGTTGAAGTTGTCTGCCAGGCCTCAAGAAAATAGAAAAAACTCCATCATTCCCCGTCGATCGTCCCGTCCCCCTTCTGCTCAGAATATTACTAAATATTACGTTAAATAGTTGGATAAATACCTTACATTGCACCTCTACTTGTTTTTCCACGACTCGCACCGCAAGAGTTCCCAATTCTTTGCAAAATCCTATCAAATTTCACAAAATTTTGAGCTGAAAAATAAAAAATATGCAAATGAAGGGAGGTTACCCATAATGCAGTGGTGAACTGCTGACATCTCGTAGTTTGCGAAACGTTAAACTGCGAGATGTTAACGCTGTTTTTCTCCCCGCATCATGAAAAAACGTTATGGAAATAATAATGATATTGTAATATAATTATACTTTTGTCGTAAAATCATATCTCTTTAAGTTCTAGATTTTGAAGTAAGGAGCACCAAGGAACTGCCTAATCGTTTAAACTGCAGTACGCTTGTCTTATTTTTCGACAGCTGACCTCAGGACTACAGAATTGACCTTGGTCCCGGAAGTATCTCATGCAGAGTTGCCGTCCCATAAAATAATATTGAAATCGACATTGTTGTTGTAGGTTTCAGTCGAGAAACTAAAACATCATTACTGAGGTATCATGGTATTTGAGTGTCAGCGAGACAGTTTTAAAACTGAGGTAAACTACAGTGTATTGTTTCAACACTCATCTAAATATAATTGTTACTCGTACTTTAGCCACAGTCTCGCAACACCTGATGGACTGTGCTTTAACCATAGACTCGCTATCTATGATAGAGGAACTGAGCATGTGCTTTAGCCATGAACCTGGTGTTTGTAGACCTATGCTTTAATTTTGACCTCATTATATGATAGAGTATTTTAACACACACAATAGACTTTTTATAGTCTAACAAAATAACAACAATTTTAAATTAAATTTCAATAACTATATATAATTTTATAAACTATATTGTCACAGCATTACACATATGGTGGACATATTATGTAATCATACTGCAACCAAGGGAGCTGGAAAGGGGATTATTTTTATTTTTGACTCCCATGTGTAAAGCACACAATGGGGATCTTTACTGTTATCCTGTCTGTGTGTATGCATTTATGTATGTCCCTTGCACCATTATCTCACCGCATTTCAATGAAACTTGGTACATAAATGCTCAGGGACAATGAACAGACCTGATTAGTTTTGGTTTAAATTCTTACATATTATTTACAAAATTTGCATATTCATTAGTTCAAATTTCAACTTTTTCACCAATATCCCAAATACTTATCTGACATTACATTCCAATAAAACATGGATACTCCACAGGCCTGTTTAGTGTTTGATTGCAGTCTGTGTATATTAATTGTACAATTTGCATAAATTAGCATATTTTTGGCTATTCAACAGATATCCACTCCTCAAATTTCATTAAAACTAGATACTAGTACATAAGTGCTATGGGGTAATTCATAGAAGAGATTAGTTCGGGGTTGAAATTATGCATATTAATTAATTACCAGTATATACACGTAATTTGAATAAATTATCTAATTTTTAGTTCAAAAATCTCAGTTATCACTATATTTCAATGTAACACAATATCTCAAAAAATTTAATTGTTGCACAGGTGCTCTGGAATAAATCAAACTGCAAACCACAGATGTATAATCAGATTTATTTTTATATGATGAGGTATGAAAACGAGTACTTTCTGCCATTCTGAATCTTGGTCATGTATGGCTAAATTTCATTCAAACTTTAAACAAAAATTAGACATTATAGAACTTTGTTGCTTATTATTTTGTTTTTCAGATCGGATTTAATATGGCCAACTGGCAGCCATTTTGTTTAACAAATTCAGTTCCTGAGCAGTATCTTGTACATTCCCTTACCAATCATGTTCTAATTTTGTTATATCCATCATGTCGCATATATGCACACGTATTCATTCGACAATCCAATTCAAGATAATCAAATGGCTGCCATTTTAATGTTAAATAATCCTCAAAATCAAACATTTCTACCATTCCAGAATTGAATCTCAGTCATGTATGAATGTATGGATTTCGTTCAACCTTACATGTACATACATTGGGCAATATAGGACCCTAATGCATGAATTTTTGTTTTTTCAGATCAGATTGAAAATGGCTGACTGGTGGCCATTTTGTTTCAACAAATGCTGCAAGTATATCTCCAATATGCTCTGACAGATCATGTTTATTTGTTTATTTAGTGATCTGATTCTAGATGATCAAACTGTGATCGTTTAATGATAAAATGTTCCACCACTTGGTTGTGCAGGGACAGATTTTGTTGATGTGTACATTAAAGGTTATGGGACCTAGTTGGACGTAATTTTGTTTGTCAGATCAAATATTCGCTATTTTAACTTTATACGCCTTTAATATTCTCAGCTCACAAAAGCTCATTCTATGCTTTCTTTAGATTTAAAGTACAATTTCTTTATATAGTGACATTCTCAATTTCTTTTGTTCTGATAACATGCACTTCAAAAATAAGTAGAGCAGGTTGGATTTTAATTTTCTTAGTTAAAAAAACAATGTTTATTGATGTTTAAACAGTCTTCCCAATTTGGTCACAACTAGATAATGTGAGTCTTTTATATACAATTGATGGTGATTGTGTTGAATATTTGGCACCATTCAGAACCAAAAACATAATTTATCAGATTTAGCCCATGATGCTGAGGGTTTGTACCCAATCTTTACTGCACCAGTAAATCACTCTTGTTATAATACTGAGAATAATTTCAACTATTGTTGTAAACCTACAGAGCATCTTTACAGTATACAGAGCATCTTTATAGGATTTATTCAGCAGTGACTATATACTACTTCTCTAACAATAATAACTGTACAACGACATATTATGAATATATGTCATTAGTAGTTCTTCTCCCAAGGGCATTAAAGAGTAGGGGTCTCCAACTGTTTAATATTGAATAGAGCAAATTTAGCATAACAATGAGGTGATTAACACAAACATATTGTTATGTAAATCGGCCGATACTTTGCTATTTTCTGAGACCACTGATTACTCAATTTAATTCATATTTATTAAACTTTTCGCCACCAGACTCTCTCTCAAATTTGTTGAAACTTTTTTTTTTTCTTGTATTCTTTCTTATATTCTTGGAAATGAACCCTAATTTTGGTCCCAATTTATGTAAATTTTCAGTTTTTACTAAAAAAAATGGCTATTTTTGTCCCGATCTTCTGAAGGAAAGAGCAGACTATAGATTATTTTGTGAATTTGTGATGAAAAGACGGAACTGGTGGTGAAAAGGTTAAACACACCAATAAGAAATACAACACTGTGTGTTCATTGGCCGGTTTAAAAGTTTAAAAGCTTGTAATGAATGCTACCTGTAGTATTTAATTAGAAATGTAATTCAAGTAAAAGTAATGTTATTTCTATGAACAGCAAATTTAAAAACAGTAAACTATATACTACTGTATTCTGTAACTGTATTCTGGGACACCCGGTCTCTGGTAGCATAGTGGTTATCGCATCAGACTCATGATCGGTAGACCCAAGTTCAAATCCTAACTGAACATCAAAAGGGTCAACCCCTACTGGCCGAGATTCATTCACTAATGAATGCAACTTTGGGGGAACCTTGGTTAAGGTCCGCAGGTGCTTGTGTTCAACCGAGCCTGGTTGATGCCAGGATAGTGCATTAAAATTGCCATTTGATAGAGAGATGGCCACTCAGCCCTGTCATGTAGTCCCAAACATGAATATGACTTCTGTGGTAAAATGGACTAGCACTGGCACTTGCAATTTGCACTTACAAAAAAAAGTCAGGAGAGACAACAGTGACACTCAATGTCCTAAACTGTCTCCCGGCACAAAAACATTATTAAAAAAAAAAGTATTCTGGGACACCCAGCTTCATGGGTTGAATAAAATTGTGGAAGAAATATCCATATGCCACACTCGGACATTTTTGAAAATCAAGTGTACTATCCTTATTTACTACCAGCAGTGGCAGCGGCATGGGGCAGAGGGAGTGATTGCCCTCTTGAAAAAAATCTTGGTGGGGCGTCACCCCTGAAAAATCAAGCTGAAACCATTTGTGTCAGTAAAATTTCTCCCTCGAAAGGCAGGAAATAGCATTTCAGAGGGTCTAGATTTCAAATTTTTTAAGAGAGAGCATTCCCCCAGACCCTCCTGGTAAGGTCACGTCTTTGGCAGAAATTTGGTGAACAGATCTCGCCCACCCATGCAAAATTTCGTGCCGCTGCCTCTGAGTATGTAAAATGTATTTGTCTATTTACAAGTACATGTATGTATCAGCCTAAGATACAACTAGCCATCCAATACTACAACCATTTAAATGAATCTAATGCTTATTATTAGTCCCCGTTCGGACGAAGTCCGAAAATAGGGACTTATGTTTTGACCTCCGTGTGTCCGTGCGTGCGTGCGTCTGTGCGTGCAATTTGATTCCACTTGTGAAGTTATTCCCTTATGATTTTTTTAGCATACAATGTTGCAATATCCATGTATACAATTATTTCATGTTTATGAGTCCCCGTTCGGACGCAGTCCAAAAACGGGGACTTGTGTTTTGACCTCCTTAGAAATGCCTGGACCAATCACAATCAAACTTCACACATACATCATACATCATACATGATATCATACATATGCACGTCAATTTGTTTCACGATCTGATTCAAGATGGCTGAATGGCGGCCATTTTTGTGCTAAAAATCATCAAAATCAAGCATTTCCCGGCTGTTTACAGATGGATTTTGTTCAAACCTTGTGTATACGTTGGACATTATATGACCTTGATGAACATCATTTTGTTTTACGATCTGATTCAAGATGGCTGAATGGCGGCCATTTTTGTGCTAAAAATCATCAAAATCAAGCATTTCCCGGCTGTTTACAGATGGATTTTGTTCAAACCTTGTGTATACGTTGGACATTATATGACCTTGATGAACATCATTTTGTTTTACGATCTGATTCAAGATGGCTGAATGGCGGCCATTTTTGTGCTAAAAAATCATAAAAATCAAATATTTCTCGGCTGTTTACAGATGGATTTTGTTCAAACTTGATATATACATTAGACATTATGGGACCTTGATGCAAATAATTTTGTTTTTCAGATAACATTCAAAATGGCTGACTGGCGGCATTTTGTTTTAATGAATGGGCTTCTAGACCCATATTTCCAACTTGTTTTGACTGATTATGTTAAAATTTTAAATATTCATTATACATCATGTCATAGATAGACAGATATATTGGTTTGACGATCCTATTCAAAATGGCCGAATGGTTGTCATTTTTGTGCTAAAAAATCATCAAATATCAAGCATTTCTGGCATTTATGGATGGATTTCGTTCAAACTTGGTACATACATTAGACATTGCAGGTTCCCGATGCACATCATTTTATTTTTCAGATCAGACTCAACATGGCTGTCCGGTGGCCATTTTGTTTTAATGAATGGGTTTCCAGACCCATATGTCTGACTTGTTTTGACTGATTATGTTCAAATTTGTAATATTCATTATACATCATGTCACAGATATACGGATATATTGGTTTGACGATCCTTTTCAATGTGGCCTAATGGTGGCTATTTTTGTGCTAAAAAACTTGTTTAATTTTTTAGATCGGATTCTGAATGGCTGACTAGTGGTCATTACCTTGCCCGTACCATCAAAGATGGAAGGGAAAGGTATATTAAGGGAAAAATTTTGTCCGGCGTTATCGTCGCCGTCGTCGTCGTTGTTGTTGTTGTCGTCGTCGTTAATAATTGTTATTGTGTGCATAATAACTTTACTAATTCTATTCCAAACTTCATCAAACTTGGTCACCTTATTCATCAGTATAAAGTCTTCCATGAGTTTGAACAACAGATGTCCTGTATGAAAATATCATGCAAAAATTGAGAAAATCTGATAAAATATTTTGACTGTTTCTACTTGACTGATCACTGGTGATACACATCAAAGGTCACTGATCTCAGTGGAAATATGCATTGTTGTATGTGTTCAATGAAGCAAATGATTTATCTTGTAAAATATCCTTGGTAATGTATCTCAGAATCCCATACTGGGTTTCCAAACCAACTCATGGAGAGATTGCACAGTCTGATACACATTTGCAAACCGACCAATATAATCTTTACAGAAAACAAGATGTCAGAAAATCAATATAAGCACTCCTATGAACTGGGTGCCAAACTTTGATCAAGATCTGAAGCTAATAGAAAATCTGTTTAGTTCAAAGTTATCAAATCAAAAACAATACATAAAAAATACATAAAAAGCAAAACATTTCATCCACATTTTAAAAAGAAAATTGTTCTAAAATATATGTATTCTGTATTAGACAAACTTCATTCGACAAATGAAAACTCACAGGAATATGTTTCAGCTATTAGAACAGAATGATAGAGTTTTTATAATACTGGTTTAAAAACGCACTTCAAAGATTGCAGTGTTTGAAGATTTGCATACAAAGCAGAGCTTCCAACATGATAACTATTCATAAAGGGTGTTTTTTTTTTTACTTTTCATATAATACAGTAGTCACACAATGAGGCAGTTCATATTTGTCTCAGTGAATCATTAATTTTTGACAGACACCTGTACAAAATACTTGAACAAAAGCCAGCTAAGATTTTCTGTTATCTTGCATGTTTTATGAATCTATTCACGTCTAAATGCAGCACTTTTTTTTTTGCGATGAGGCATTTGTTTTAATACTAAAATATCTGAATTACTTTGAATAAAGCTAAAAATTATGTCCTTTAATATAATTAAACAAATAAGGCACCAATGTTTTTGTAGGATATTTACATCTTTAAAGGACATTCGGTAGACTGATTCCCCACTGTTGGTTCAACCCCAAAACTTGTTTGTATTCAAAATTAATTATGACAATGCATATTTATATTGAAACAAACTATGATAAAGGAAATTATATTATATAACAAAGGGCAAGGTCACCAGAGTTCAACTATGTTTTTGTTTTAATGAATGGGCTTCTGGAGCCATATCTCTGACATGCTTTGACTGACTATGTTCAAATTTCATATATTCATTATACATCATGTCACAGATATACGGATATATTGGTTTGACGATCCTTTTCAAAGTGGCCTAATGGTGGCTATTGTTGTGCTAAAAAACTTGTTTAATTTTTTAGATCGAATTCTGAATGGCTGACTAGTGGCCATTTTGTTTTAATGAATGGGCTTCTAGAGCCATATCTCTGACATGCTTTGACTGACTATGTTCAAATTTCATATATTCATTATACATATATTCATAATGGCTGATTTTGTTTTAATTAATGCTGTTCCAGAGCAATATCTCTCAATACGATCAGATACAAATGTCAATCATTTAAATGTTAAACAATCGTCATATTCCTGACATGTTGATATTCCAGCTATATTACTATAAACAAAACTTTATATCTTAAATTTGATAACTAACGGGGACTGTGCCATGCATGGCTTGTTATTATTAGCTCATTTAAATATTTCATGTTGTACCCACATTTATTTCATGCTAAGACCCCATAGCATGCATACAGTATATACACTAAGCATAGCATTATTACATTGTATATGTACATTTTATTTGCTTCTCAAAGAAATATGAGCTTAGAAAGGGTGGACACAATGTTTTCTCATAGTTCAGCAAGAGTTCTTCAAAGTTCCTTAAGGCTCCCTCGCCCCTAAGCTAAACCCCAATGTATCTATATATGCCTCTCCAGATAACTATAGTGTTCTGAAGAGGAGTATATACAATTAAAATGGGGAAGGGGCTCTTGAGGGTCAAAGTTAATTATAATTATGGGTTAGGGGGCCATAAGGAACTAAATCTTATCCAAAGTTCTGCCAGATGTAACCACACAGTTCAAACAAATAATTTTGTTTTTATATTGGATGAAGTTAACAACAAAAATATCCCATTAAATTTGTACTCTGTGAAATAAATATATATTAATGCAAAAAGGAATAACATTTTATAATTTTTGCAGTTCACCACTACAGTTGTATCTTCCATCCCAGCTCAACTAGATACTGGAGAAAAGAAACAAACAATCAGTGGATATGAAGTGATTTTGAAAGACACAATCTTGTTTCCAGAGGGAGGTGGACAAGTACGGACATTAATTTTGTTTCTGCCAACAATTCCAGATTGCTACAATTGAGTTGTCAAAACATGCAACATGGATATGGCTACTTTCAGCACAGATCATAACAACCAATTTTTCAAAACTTGCTGTAAGGATGTCGCTACCACCAAACAACTGGTTCACATTACTATCTATTCCTACCTGTGCTTGAAATAGTACAAAACAATTTCCTCCAAAAAACGCCTACTGTGATAATAAGAGTCAAACCAGTTAAGTCAACAGGTGAAATGCTTATTTCATCCTGATAGTGAACATATACTGAAAACTTCCACATCCAACTCTACAAATAAATTTGGGCATACATTAGTGGTAGCTGCATCAATGCTGCACAGAAATATTTAAGTTTATAACAGCCATTTCTGCTTTTAGTTGTCTATTGATGGTAACTGTGTAAGCTATCCATGCTGTAACTACATTTTGTATGCAACACAGCTTCCATTTTCATGATGGATTTTTTGAAGCCCATGTGTGCAATACTGTAAAATACTTGTTATACATTTTAGTTGCAATTAATTTTTGCTGGAAAGATTTTTTGCATGTTTTGTATGACATTTATTTTCACTGATTTTTAAAGAGTTGAATGAAAAATATAGGAAAAAGGGGATACCTGCTAGATTTATTAGGAGGTGATCTTTGGAAGATAATGTTATAGCAAATATACATCCACAAAATGATGATCCATGCTGATGATTGTTATTTAACTTAATTATCTCTTTCTTCTATTTTTGAACTTTGGTTTGGAATCTATAGCCAGATGACAGAGGAATGGTGAGTATTAGCTTTAGAACCAGAGTCTTACTAGTTTCCATACATTTAGCGTATATCTAATTTCTTTTAAATTTAACTGTATTAAACTACTTTGAATTTAAAAATATTTATTTCAATATAGTTCATTGCATAGTTATAATTACCAAAACATTTGCCTTCTTCACCTATAAAGTTGTAATGTTAAGTTGGCTTCCAGATTTATTATTAGGTTTGTGTGCATGTTAATCGGGAAACTCTTCGGTTTTTTGATTAAAATATTAAAATCCATTTGACTCACCATCAATATTTCATTTGTTGCTATATCTATTCTTACAACTAGCAGTCTAATGCTAAAACTAACCATCCAATGTTACAACTAACCATCCAATGATACAACTAACCATCCAATGCTACAACTAACCATCCAATGTTACAACTAGCCATCCAATGTTACAACTAACCATCCAATGCTACAACTAACCATCCAATGTTACAACTAGCCATCCAATGTTACAACTAACCATCCAATGCTACAACTAACCATCCAATGTTACAACTAACCATCCAATGCCACAACTAACCATCCAATGCCACAACTAACCATTCAATGCTACAACTAACCATCCAATGCTATAACAAACCATTCATTGTTACAACTAACCATCTAATGCTACAACTAACCATCCAATGCCACAACTAACCATTCAATGCTACAACTAACCATCCAATGCTATAACAAACCATCCATTGTTACAACTAACCATCCAATGCTACAACTAACCATCTAGTGCTATAACAAACCATCCAATGTTACAACTAACCATCCAATGCTACAACTAACCATCCAATGCCACAACTAACCATCCAATGCCACAACTAACCATCCAATGTTACAACTAACCATCGAATGCTACAACTAACCATCCAATGCTACAACTAACCATCCAATGTTACAACCACCCATCCAATGCTAAAACTAGCCATCCAATGTTACAACTAACCATCCAATGCCACAACTAACCATCCAATGCTACAACTAGCCATCCAATGTTACAACCACCCATCCAATGTTACAACTAGCCACCCAATGTTACAACTAACCATCCAATGCTGCAACTAACCATCCAATGTTACAACTAACCATCCAATGATATAACTAGCCATCCAATGTTACAACTAACCATCCAATGTTACCACTAACCATCCAATGTTACCACTAACCATCCAATGCTACAACTAACCATCCAATGTTACAACTAACCATCCAATGCCACAACTAACCATTCAATGCTACAACTAACCATCCAATGCTATAACAAACCATCCATTGTTACAACTAACCATCCAATGCTACAACTAACCATCCAATGTTACAACTAACCATCCAATGCCACAACTAACCATCCAATGCTACAACTAACCATCCAATGCTACAACTAGCCATCCAATGCAACAACTAAACATCCAATGCTACAACTAGCCATTCAATGCTACAACTAACCATCCAATGCTACAACTAACCCTCCAATGCTACAACTAACCCTCCAATGCTACAACTCGCCATCCAATGCTACAACTATCCATTCAAAGCTACAACTAACCATCCAGTGCTACAACTAGCCATCCAATACTACAACTAACCATCAAATACTACAACTAACCATCAAATGCTACAACTAACCCTCCAATGCTACAACTCGCCATCCAATGCTACAACTAGCCATCCAATGCAACAACTAAACATCCAATGCTACAACTAACCATCCAATGCTACAACTAACCATCCAATGCTACAACTAACCCTCCAATGCTACAACTAACCATCCAATACTACAACTAACCATCAAATGCTACAACTAAACATCAAATGCTACAACTAACCCTCCAATGCTACAACTCGCCATCCAATGCTACAACTAGCCATCCAATGCTACAACTAGCCATCCAATGTTACAACTAACCCTCCAATGCTACAACTCGCCATCCAATGCTACAACTAACCATCCAATGCTACAACTAGCCATCCAATGTTACAACTAACCATCCAATGCTACAACTAACCATCCAATGCTACAACTAACCATCCAATGCTACAACTAACCATCCAATGCTACAACTAACCATCCAATGCTACAACTAACCCTCCAATGCTACAACTAACCATCCAATGCTACAACTAACCATCCAATGCTACAACTAACCCTCCAATGCTGCAACTAACCCTCCAATGCTACAACTAGCCATCCAATGCTACAACTAAACATCCAATGCAACAACTAAACATCCAATGCTACAACTAGCCATCCAATGCTACAACTAACCATCCAATGCTACAACTAACCATCCAATGCTACAACTAACCATCCAATGCTACAACTAACCATCCAATGCTACAACTAACCATCCAATGCTACAACTAACCATCCAATGCTACAACTAACCCTCCAATGCTACAACTAACCATCCAATGCTACAACTAACCCTCCAATGCTACAACTAAACATCCAATGCTACAACTAACCATCCAATGCTACAACTAACCATCCAATGCTACAACTAACCCTCCAATGCTACAACTAACCATCCAATGCTACAACTAACCCTCCAATGCTACAACTAACCATCCAATGCTACAACTAACCATCCAATGCTACAACTAACCATCCAATGCTACAACTAACCCTCCAATGCTACAACTAGCCATCCAATGCTACAACTAGCCATTCAATGTTACAACTAACCCTCCAATGCTACAACTAGCCATCCAATGCTACAACTAGCCATTCAAAGCTACAACTAACCATCCAGTGCTACAACTAGCCATCCAATACTACAACTAGCCATCAAATACTACAACTAACCATCAAATGCTACAACTAGCCTAGCCATCAGATGTCAATGTCTTACACTGTCTTAGCAAATGCTGATAGCTGCCAGGAATGTTTTGTCTTTATAACCGCATATTACAATTACCACAGATTGATGGTATACCTGTTACCAGGGTAACAAGAAAGGGAGCTGATGCAATTCATTTCGTTCAAGAACCAATAGAGCCTGGAAAAGATGTCAAACTGGTTGTTGATTGGACAAGAAGATTTGATAACATGCAACAGCATTCAGGTATTTGAGAACTTAATTTCATGACATAAGTCAGTTTACGCTTTTTTTAAAATTTTTTGTGTTTCATTTATTACCTGTTCTAATTTGATGACAAAAATTAGTTATATGACTCAAATGAATGGTTATTAAATGGTGCAATCTACCATTGTAGATGTAAACTATGGTCATCAAACGTGGTTGACATCAACATGTGACCATGAAATACTGTTTATTGCCAGAGAAGTTTGTGACATTCACTTTGAATTGAATTGACCATCATCATTTGTCATAGGTGTTCTGACCATCATCAAGAAAGGTTATGATTGACCTGGTACCATTGGAATTGGTGGTTCATCAATAACCATGGCCATTGTATACTATGGTTGCCCATCATTTTGAACCTCATCACAACAAAGTCTACGAAATATTCCCATATCATATATTTTATACAAATCAACCAATTTATATTAGAATTTGTCTATTTAAGAGTGACTTGCTACACACTCTGCTTTCTTATCACCCCAACAATTTACTTGGTTTATTTGTTTATATAACCATCGTTTAGAGAATACTTTCTAAACACTAACATGTTCAAAATTAGGCATCCAAGTGCCTTCACATTTTTACATTGTTCTTTATAAATCTACTCATAATTTCCACTTTATAGCTTTATTTCACCACTAGATGGCGCTGTTTAATGGTAAGGTGCATTTGTGTCCATGTCTGCCTCTTACCACCATTATTTCTAGTAACCGTGCTCTTACTCAGTAATATATACTGGATGATTTTTTCATTATACCTCTAAGGAAAATGTATCAAGTCTGATGTGTTTTTTTCAGGTCAACATTTAATCACAGCAATAGCTGACAATATGTTTGGATTTAAAACAACGTCATGGTAACGTATCTGTTCATTCTTAGCAAAAACAACGTCATGGTAACGTATCTGTTCATTCTTAGCAAAAACAACCAAGTTTTTTTGTTTGCATTGAGTGAAATGAAATGAAATGACACAATTAAATCTGACACTGAAAACAATAGAATTTATTTGTCTGTAAAAAGCTGTATTGATGTGTTTGAAAATTTTACTAACATTTTCAAACATCTTTCTTATTTTAGTTATTCATTCCTTTCGTTACCTCAAGTGCCTAAGCGCTATCAGCATGATAGAAATAGAGTCCAACCACTGAACACATACTTATATATCCACACAGCACAAAAACTTCTTCCCATTGTCATTTCTGTCTATTATCTCTCATTAAATTATTTAAAAAAATATGTATAAGAATATTGAACACAAGAATACTGCTAAGTATGCACTCTGGTCGTACAGTAACACATTGACCTCCGTGTAATATGATTACCATACTGCCTTTGAAACCAGGGTAATTTTTACTGTTTCTTTAAATCTATGTAGTTTTCTTTATATTTCTCATTACTACGGGCCCGTGCGTTATTTATTATGGTAACCCGTATTTGTGATGTCATGGAAAAGTTTTGGTCTCATGATCGACGCCTGTTGAGACGCGCTACACTGATTGGTGCGTCCCATGATGTCACGCCACTCGGTGTGCAAGAGAAGAAGGTGCAGGACACAGACAAAGATGGCAGCAGCCGAAAACGGGATTGTGTTGGAACCGTGAACACGAACGTGTTCTGGAAAGCACCAAGTCGGCGTACGAAAAGCTGGGAAAGAACTGAGTTCAGGGTGTTGCAGCCCACGGACGAGTTTATGTTATTCCCGTACTGCGAAGAAACCAAAGTGACTGTCAAACTTGAGTTGCACCAAATTTGTTGACGTACAGCGTTGGACTGTGTTGTCGATGACCGAATTGATGCGACTCAGGGACTGATCAATGAGCGGTGAGTGATCTTTTGCAACGTACGGCTCAGGGAACTTGACGTACATCAGATCGAGGAGCCTAGAATCATCAGGAGTAGTTGTGATTTCCTGAGAGTGGCCGTGTTCTCTGGCGACGTCATTGCTGATTATACTTGCCTCGTGGTCAGCGAATTTACTGTACAGGACTGTACAGAACGTTGTGAACTGGTTGGCGATTTTGTTGACATGAGTTTATTATTGTGTTATGTATCATTTTATGAGAACTGACGATAGCAGTAAAGCTATTGTGTTCCCACTGTAAAATCTCTGTAAAGCACGCATTTTGTAATTTCAGAAATTGCCGTTGTACTTAGACATGTTGTTGCTATGGCGTTTCTATATTGAGTGAATTACTAGTTAAAATATTAAATCTGTTTACTTTACATTTGTATTTTATTTTTATTTGACAAGTCAGTTATTCGTTCCCCCAGGCGGTATAAATGCCTGTATGCTCCTCACCACGCCAAATTAGCTAGCCTGAGATTCGAATACAATTATTTTTATGAAATTGGGAGATTCGCACCGGAGCTCATGTCCGGTTATCCACGTCCTCCATTGTGCGTAAAACGAAATATCTCGCGGTGGACTTGGTGCGAGAAATACCCGAGTTTCACCTTCATTATTCATAAATATTATAAATAGTATTTCCTTCTCATGGAGCATATCCCAGTTTTACATTATTTATTTATCCTAGGGAAGTAAGTACCTTGGTTGACCTCTATCAGATTGTTTCATTCTTTGATAATATCCCACAATTCTCTATTTTTACCAAAAAATGTTACTAATGACTTCTTATTCAAAACTACCAGCCTGATATCTTGATAGCTCATCAATTGAAATCAGTCTGTTAATCAACAATTATCACAGCAGAGCAACAGTTCTCCAATGTCTGTAATATTTAATTTCAACATGTTGTGAAAATGTATCTTGCAATTTAAATTTAGTTTTCAATTTTCAGTTATAAAAGTTGTAATTGATCACTCTGAAATCATATTACTACTAAACTAACAAATCATCTGTTCATTTTGGTATTTTTTGTTTTATCAAAACTTTTCATTTTTTGACATGATTGGGTTTTGTCCATGAAAAAAATACAAAGGGAACAATATTCAAGAATTTCAAGGTAACCATACTTTAACTATGTTATGTAAATTGTCAAAATGGAGTTATGTTTGTGGCACGAGTATCCTAATATAAAGACTAATGTAGTCATGTTATTCATTGATGCAGTTACCTGAAAGTAGCAATTTCAGTTTTTTAGATGTCTTGGATTAGCAGGTGTAGGTGACTCCCACTTTTCCAGGACACAACATTCTGAAATTTGTAAACATTAATTTTTTGTTTGTAGGATGTTTAGTAAAGATGTGTGTTTAATTGAACTTGACACTCCTAAAGTGACTTCTGAACAGATAGAAGCAATTGAGAAGGCATGCAATGACGCCATCTTGAAATGTGTACCCGTAACACCTAAGTACTACCAACCAGAGGATGACGAACTTGCAAATGTAAATATTTACCATGGTTTGTATTACAATGTTGCTACATACTGTAAAATACTTTATTTTAGCTGGAATTAATTTTCCCTGAAAATACTTTTTTGGTGTTTTGTTTGGAATTTATTTGCACTGATTTTTGACTAGATGAATGTGAAATATAGAAAAAAAGGTATATTCCTTGGATTTTATTTTCACAGTATCACTCCTGCAGCGAAAATAGCAAAAAATAATTCCAAGTGAAAATAAAGTATCTTACAGTAGTTAAAAGTTTTGGTGTGGTTTGCATCGACATCTGGAAATTACTAATACTATGATTCTGATTCACATAATATTTTTTGCATAACTGTAAATTTTATAAAGTATAGACGTGGCTTGTAATGGATGTATTTGTAGTTTTTGCTGTGAACACTGTTATTTTACCAACTCAACAAAGAGTACAGTTAGTAATAAGACTTCAACAGCACTATCAGTAAGTTAGGGGGTCTTTTTCTTTATTATGTATAGAATTATCTTTTCATTTGTTTTATTATATTGCCAGTTTCATTGTAATCCATATGTAGGCAACTCAAGATAGTACACAAAAAAGTAAATACTTTACTGACTTATATTGTTCAGTTTTTCTTAGACTTGAATAACATTTAGTGACTGTCGGCTAATAAAAACTCAAATCTCCACATTTGAAACATGTCATCATTCTTTTCTCAGGCAAACCTTGGTCAATTTTATTCAAAGTTTGTTTGCTATGATCTCACACACATGATGAGTTAATGATCACACACTGGTTTCTCTTGTGATTTAATTTATAATAACAAACTTGCAACCATGTTGGTTTTATTAAAGGATATGCCTGTAATCTGAACACAGTTCAACAGTGTCTGTTTAGTTATTGAACACTTTAAAATAACAAAACTATCAAGCAAACAATGTCATAATATGAACACACCTCTGAAAAATGAACAATATCTAAAAATAAACATATACCTTTGTAAAAGGAACAATATCTTAAAATTAAAATAAACTCTATAAAATGAACAATATCTTAAACATCATTTTCACAGTATATTACCATTAATAATATTGCTATATTCATACAGATACGTAGTAGAGGTCTTCCTGATGATCATGTAGGACTAGTACGTGTCATAACTATAGAAGGAATTGATGTCAATATGTGTTGTGGAACACATGTGTCAAACCTCAGTCAGCTACAGGTATGCTGGAATATGTTGTTTTTTTGGTACATATGCATGCACAATTCATGATCTGAACCAAAATGATCAACTGGGAAAAAAATTGCTCTGTTAGAAGTATGTGCATACATAGTTGTGGTCTACTTTCCACTATGAAAAATGGCACATATACCTCTGTGGAGGATGTGCTTTTTAAATAGAGCTAATATGGGACATGCACCACCTCTGTCCTTCTAATGAAAAATATACAGAACATGCATCACCTCTGAGAGATGTGCTTTTAATAGAGCTAATACATTATAGTGAATACCAACTTGAATTTATGAACTTAATAAAAACCAGCTTTATACCAATATTCACATTCTTTGTGTTCTTATCATTTTTTCATAGTGCATAAAGTTGTTGGGTGTGGAGAAATCGAAAAAAAGAACTAATCTGTTATATTTAACTGGTAACAGAGTTTTAAAATACCTTGGAAAATGTTATAACACAGAAAAGGCTCTCTGTACTGCACTAAAGTAAGCATGCACAAATCTGTGCAATCTGATTGGTCCACTACCCAGCTTTCAGTAGGGTTGAATTCTAACTATGACGTCATGAATTTGTTTTGAATATTGCCAGATAATTTAAATGCTAGCAAGACTTGTTGTGTTCATTATTACAAAGTCTAGTGACAGCTAATGTAAGATTGAGTAACTATGGTAACAGCAGGCCTGCATCTCCTTGTGTTATTTAAAACATCAAATCCAATATTATTTATGAAGTATGTATGTGTATATTGAAGAAACTGAAGACTGTGTCCACCCCAACCAAATGTTTCTCCATTATTATTGTTATTCTGTTTCTATTATGTTTATTGTTTTCAATGTTTTTTTTTCTCATTTGATAAGTAAAGTATTTATATTGTTTAAACAATAAATGGATGGAGTCATCATCTTGGACAGTATTTAAATAATAATGACGTGTTTTTAACAGGTGCAGTCCTGAAGAACATGTTGACATGGCAAATAAACTCCAAAAGTCGGTGAGGGAAGTTCAGAAAGTAAGAATTATTACAGTACTGTATTTGTTGTATTAGAAACAATGTGTACTTTACAATCAATGATTAATAACAATTATTGCTGTACACAAAATATTGTTTATTTAATGGTCTCACTGTTAATGCCTATTTGTTATGTGTTGCTTATATAGCAAATATGCTGTACAGTTTTAGAAAACTTTTTTAATTTTTTTTTAACTCTATTATGCTAATAGTTCTGAAAAATATTTTTACATTATTATTAGGAAATTGTTTGCCTCACACTGTTAAAATTTTAAAACTCTGTCATGAGTCAAACATACTAAGGAAGCACATTTAGATTACCAGAAAATGTCTAACGCTGCTTGATTTCCAAGGCTGTACATAGTTAATGAATAATATAATTTGGTTTTAAAAGGTGATGCCAAAATCTCTGTAATTTACTATAAAAAACGTTAACAAAACTGTAATTGGGTTTCGTAGGTGAAAGTTTTAGCTACTTTATCATCAAACTCATGTAAAATCTACACAGGGTGAATGATATGCAAATTAGCCATTGTTCTCACTTGCAGTTGGTCAGTGATTTTCAATCTTAAAAAGCTACTAGAGTTTTCTTTCTTTCTTTCTTGTGAAACCTTCAATCTATGTTGTGTATCCATAGAAGAGTGGCTGGTAATGTTATTAGTCTGTTTTGTTCTCTTAGCCACCTGTATCTACTACTCCAAGTATCAATCTCTGAAAACAAAAATGATATATACATACACCTTAAACTCTGTCACCAACTTAAATACCCAACTACATACCTGATATTCTTTGTGTTTTTTAATTTATTATAATTATATATTTTATTTACTCAATTTGAATTATTTATACACAATAATTATGTAAATTTTGTGTTCTTGGCTGAATATTAAATTAAAATCACATTATTGTTATTCTCTGTAGTCTAAAACCATGCTGCTGAGAGAGGTTGCTAAATATGAAGCTGAGAAGCTGAAAAGTTCAACTGACAATGTCATGAGTCTACACAGGAAAGATGGAGATAATGAATACATGAATATAATAGCCAATGAAATTGGACAAGAGGTGAGAATTGTTGTTGCTAAGTGCTGCTATATTGTAATATAGCAAAAAGTAGTTTTGGCTAGTGTGTTCAATTCACTCTGGGGCAATTTTTAATTCCTGACTGGGTAACATGGAATGATGGATTGTTGGTAGCATGTCTGTTTTGTTCTTGGTTGTAGCTATAAAACAAAGGCACATAAAGTAAATGTGATACAGGGTTATGCACGTACTATGCAATTCATTGGTGCATTGTGCAACTGAAATTGTTAAAAAACTAAATAGACCAAAAATAGAATATTCAAAAAATCATAAATCTTTACATGGCATATGCACTACTGTATTGCTGTATATCTAAGCTTTCAGATGATATGTAGGTTGTTATAGTATAATGCATAGTAATAAATAGAGAATGTCAGAATCACAGTCTTTTAACTTGTTTTTCCCAATTGCTACCTTAAATATACTTTTAGTTTGGTGTATCTTAAAACCATCAGTGGAATATACTTAAAAATTCTCCCAAATTTGGACTTAAATCTTAAGAAAAGTTTTCATATGACTGCCCGAATTTGTAGTGATTTAATTTTACCGAAATGTTTTAAAATCAGCATTCGAAACCTATGGTTTACCTATATATGATGTATAAGTATCTGATTATTAGTACAAGTGTTCATAAATTATATTGATCACAAGTACACAAGCCACTACATATATTCTCACTCTCAATAACCATGTTTTAATTATGTGATAAGGTACACTCAGCAATAGAGGTGTTAGGCTACAAATAATGTTTATTACTGTAAAATACTCTATTTTCGCTTGGAATTAATTTTCGCTATTTTCGCTGAAGGAATGATTCAGTGAAAATAAAATCCAGCAAATATACTTTTTTCGTATATTTTACATTCAACTCATCAAATATCAGTGAAAATAAAATCCATAACAAAACACCCAAAGAATCTTTTCAGCGAAAATTAATTCCAGCTAAAATAAATTATTTCACAGTAGTTAACAAAGATTCACTTTGTGGCAAGCTTAGACAATGTTTTGTGCCAGGTGATATATACTATGTCAATAATGTGAAATTATACTGTGAAATCTAAGTAGTGATTTAAGTGATAGGAACGATATTATTATTGTAGTGTATGTGATGGTGTTAATTGTATAAATATCTTTTTTTCTTTTATTATATTTCAACATTATGTTATCATGGTCATCATTGACTGTTGATTCATTGAATGTTCACTGAAAAATAAATCAGATCAATAATTGTCCAATTTCTCTATCTTAATACTGATTGATACAAACCTGAGAAGGTGTGTGAAAAACTGAAAAAACTGGACACACACGTACACACTCCAGAACTAAAAATCAAAGCCAAAACTTCTATGTTGATTATGTATTCCGTTAATTCCAGAATGGAGTTGTGTTTGTCAGTGTTGGTAATGAAAAAGGAGCCGGTCTGTTTTTAATATCTGGCCCTGAGGTTGTCATAACTGAAGCTGGTCCTAAGTATGTACCTCATATTTCTTCATATAAATGTTATCTTGTGACACATATCCATGTGTGCATGCATTTTGTGTTCAGTATCTCATACATACTTTGACCAATTCTTTTAAACCTTACACATACTTAACACCTAGATACATAAACACATGCAAAAAACTTGTGATTGGGTGAAAGATGGCCGACTGGTCAAAGATAGACTTTTTTGTTGCACAAAGTGAAATCTGGTATTTTGACATGTTATCTAATTATCTTCAAACATTTGTTTTCTTGCTGTTAACATGATATCATTCATTGTCATACGCATAAACATGTGTATCTCCGTAGTAAAAACTACTACGAGACACAGGTGCTGTTATATTCACACACAACAAATCTACTCATATTACTCACTTTATAAGAGAACAGAATTCTATATACTATATACATTCAGTATGCAACAGGGACTGTGCATTGCAAAATATTTGCTTATAATTTATGTAGTTGTGATATTTTTTGAAATGAATCTGATCATCCTTTGTTGTGCTTTATAATATTTTATTTTGTATTAATTTCTATATTATCAGTTAGAAAAAAAACAATTACAATAAACATTTTTTTTAAAGAATTTATTCATCAGCAGACATTTACTGACATTGATTCCACTAATGTCTCCCTTGGCATTTAAGTTTTTATTTGGTGCCAATTGCAAGTTGACAAACCCAACACTGCTTGTTTGGAGTAACTGAGAACTGTACAGTACTGTACTGTACAGTTCTCTGTCCCAGAAATCAATCCCACAACCTTTCTGACCTCTCACTCTACCATCCCACAACCCTTTCAACCTCTCCCACTATACCATCCCACAACCTTCCTGACCTCTCACTCCACCATCTGACAACCTTCCACTATACCATCTTACAACCTTTCTGACCTCTCACTCTGCCATCTCACAACCTTCCTTACCTCCCACTCTACCATCCCACAACCCCCCACTATACCATCCCACAACCTTCCTGACCTCTCACTCCACCATCTGACAACCTTCCACTATACCATCTTACAACCTTCCTGACTTCCCACTCTACCATCCCACAACCCTTCCAACCTCTCCCACTCTACCATCCCACAACCTTCCTGACCTCTCACTTCACCATCTGACAACCTTCCACTATACCATCTTACAACCTTTCTGACCTCTCACTCTACCATCTTACAACCTTCCTGACCTCCCACTCTACCATCCCACAACCCTTCCAACATCTCCCACTCTACCATCCCACAACCTTCCTGACCTCTCACTCCACCATCTGACAACCTTCCACTATACCATCTTACAACCTTTCTGACCTCTCACTCTACCATCTCACAACCTTCCTGACCTCCCACTCTACCATCCCAAAACCCTTCCAGCCTCTCCCACTCTACCATCCCACAAGCTTCCTGACCTCCAACTCTACCTTCTCACAAGCTTCCTGACCTCCAACTCTACCTTCTCACAAGCTTCCTGACCTCCAACTCTACCTTCTCACAAGCTTCCTGACCTCCAACTCTACCTTCTCACAAGCTTCCTGACCTCCAACTCTACCTTCTCACAAGCTTCCTGACCTCCAACTCTACCTTCTCACAAGCTTCCAGCCTCTCCCACTCTACCATCCCACAAGCTTCCTGACCTCCAACTCTACCTTCTCACAAGCTTCCTGCAACTTCTTGGACATCACAAATGCTGCAATTGACTTCATGAGCAAACCAGTTTTGTCATGAAATGTTACATGAATGTGTCAATATCACATGTAGGAACTATGACACTGACTTTCTCTATTTTAATTCCAGGGTTGCCGAAATTCTCGATGGGAAAGGTGCAGGAAAGAATGGGAAATACCAGGGAAAAGTGAATAATTTAAAAAAGAAGAAAGTAGCAATAGATTTTGTGAAAACATTATTGTGTAAAACTAACAGTACTGAGACTACTGAAAGTTAAACATGTCTCCAAGAATAAACCCAGATACGTGTTCTGAACTTCTTTTGTCTTCCAATGTGTTTGATCGTGAATATGTGCCCTGAACATATAAGGGTATAATAACTACACCAATTGTAAAATTAAAAAGGGACTTACTGTCTTACTAATACAAGACAGCAGCACCTACATAAACTAAGCCAGTAACACATTCCTTGTATACAATTTGTTTTCTTTTTTTTAACCCTTTTATTGTTCCCTTACTTTTTATGTAGTTATTTTTCTTTTACCAATGTCTGATTTGTAACCCTTTTCATTCCCTCCGGGAGATATTGTGTGTTGATAAATAAATAAATAAATAAAAATACGTTGAAAATAAAACCAAATCAATTTCAAAGTGTAATGTGTCAAAAACTATAATTTGGAGTATTTTTGAAGTAGCTTTTAATTATATAAGACCTTCAAGGCTGATTGTTATATCTGTATATTAACAAGTGTATTCTCACAATGTGGAAATCCTCTACCCACTTTTCCAGAGCATTTGGAAGGAAGAAAACACCCCGATAGAGTGGGGGGAGAGCTATCTTGTAAAGCTACCAAAGAAGGGTGACCTTAGTCAATGTGGGAACTACAGGGCGATCACACTGCTCTCCATACCGGGGAAAGTTTTTAACTGCATTCTTCTCGATAGAATGAATGACGCGGTGGATGCACTCCTACATGACGAGCAGGCTGTTTTTAGGATGGGAAGAAGCTGCATAGACCAGATAACAACTTTCCGCATCATTATAAAACAATCACTCGAGTGGAACTCCTCGTTGTAAATAAATTTTGTAGACTACATGAAGGCCTTTAATAGCATTGATAGGCCCACTCTTTGGAATCTCATGAGGCACTATGGCATACCAGATAAAATCACAAATATCATCAAGAACTCATACGAGGGTATGACCTGCCGTGTTGTCCATGGAGGACAGCTGACTGATGTTTTCCAGGTTAGGACTGGTGTCAGACAGGGCTGTTTGCTGTCACTTTTCCTGTTTCTTCTTACCATTGACTGGATAATGGGAACATCAACCAAGGGCAGGAGTAATGGTATCCAGTGGTCTCTCTGGGGACAACTGGATGACCTGGATTTTGCAGATGACCTCGCTCTGCTCTCCCATACACAACAGCAGATGCAAGACAAGACAGATACAGTCAGTTACAACTCTACAAGAAATGGCCTTAACATACACCCAACAAAGACAAAGGAACTTAGAATAAATGCAACTAACACAAACCAAGTCACATTGAGAGGTAAAGATTTAGAAGAAGTGGAGAGCTTCACCTACCTGGGGAGTAACATAGATAAATCAGGAGGGACAGACACCGATGTATGAGTCAGAATTGGCAAAGCGAGAGCAGCCTTCAACCAGCTAAAGAACATATGGCATTCATCAACCATATCTCTCAGAATCATTAAACCAGTACTTCTGTATGGGGCGGAAATATGGAGAACCACTAAAATCATCACCAGAAGAATCCAGACATTTATAAACTCTTGCTTATGAAGAATATTAAGAATATGGTATTCAGATGTGATCACAAACCAGGAGTTATGGGAAAGAACAAGTCAGCAGCCCATTGAACAGGAAATACTACAGAGATGCTGGCGATGGCTAAGACACACCCTTCACAAACCAACCCAAAACATCACAAGGTCGGCACTCAGCTGGAACCCACAGGGCAAAAGGAAGCGGGGCCGTCCAAGAAAGACCTGGCTACGGGACCTCAAGGCTGATGTTCGGAGGTTGGGCTATACCTGGAGAGAAGTGGAGCGTCTGGCACAGGACCGGCCTGGTTGGAGAAATCTTGTTGGTGGTCTATGTTTTAGAAGGGACGATAGGCATAAATAAATAATAAAAAATAATTTCCACAACTGTGTGGTTTATAATTGTAAGCCCACTATGAAAGAAAGTTATAAAAATACATTTTGGTTTCACAGTCTGTCTCACTACAACACTGGCCTGAATGCATGCTGTTAGTTGCACCTGAACACAAAATAAGTTAATGCTATGCCTTTGCAGTGATGTCATATATTGATTGTGTTAAATGTGCATTGATGAACCAACCAAATAGCCATGTTATAGCCATGGATTTAAACCAACAAATGAATGTTTGAAGAATAACATCAGCTATCATTTAATCACTACATGCAAATCTTTAGCACATTGAATTTATTTGTCTGTTATTCATCAAGAGATAAGACTGAAATGTTCACAAATAAATCATTTCTTTTAAAACTGTCTTTTATTTGATGTGGTAATAAACCATTCAAAAGATACAATGTAAAATGTTAGTTTGATACCATACAGCAGAGATCGATTCAGCTCCACAGTTGATACCATACAGCAGAGATCGATTCAGCTACACAGTTGATACCATACAGCAGAGATCGATTCAGCTCCACAGTTGATACCATACAGCAGAGATCGATTCAGCTGCACAGTTCAACTTGAGAAGTGTTGTGATTAACTAAAACAATAATTTAAGGCTTCTGTCATCAAATGGGAGGCACATGTGTATCAACACCAGGTGACTAGTGTGGCTGTTTATAATAACAATCGGATTTACATTTCTATACACTATTATATTTTGTCTTGAATATTGAATGATACAAACTGTTGCATTGTCGCAATGTACTGATTTCTGCTGCCCATGCCTGATAAACTCTGTGGATGTCTTTCCAACTTTACAAACTATTTCCACATTTCCGGCCTCGTATAATACACAAGCGAATCAAATAATTCTTAGTACAAGTCTTACACGGCCTCCTTCAAATAAAACTTGAAAACAAACTTAAAGATTTAGAACAAGCTAACCATCTTTTAAATATGAAAAATTATAGCAATTAATCTCTCATCAACGTCACTTTAATATAACAAGTACAGTCAAATCTCTCAATCAGCAAGCGATTGAATAATATCAAAGCCCTCCTAAAATCAAAATCTGGCGGTGTTCAAAATATATACTGGTAACTGGAAGAAACTAAAGAAAGACGTGTGCTGACCTTATAGAACCTCTTTTCTGAATCGCTCATCATATATGTGCAGAAATGCAAACATTCACCTCTATACTTCAATACAAGCTACTCTGAACCTACGTAAACACCTGTGAATATGCCAAGATGCAAGATTGTCTGTACATGTTTGCTAAATCGTATGATAAAGTACTGTTTTATAGAAAAATTAAACAACATGATGAAACTAATATTAAATATATCTGAATACTAAATTGGAATTACATAGTGGAAGAGGATATAAACAATTGATAAATCAACTAATCGATTCTATTGCTTATTCAAACCTATGAATGAAAATATCAGGTCGTCCGATCCGACCTGTGCCAATGACGTTATAATAATTTCATCCAGTTATCTACACCAAAGACCACTTCATCTGTAAAATATGCAATGTTGCTCATGGATTGTCTGCATCTTCAAGATGTCCACAAATACATTTCCAAAATACACAATATTATACACAATATCCTACTCTAATATCACAACTATATATAAATTGAACTTAGACCAACTTAGTTAATAGATGGTCGGCAAGGGGTATTTTCGTGAGCTGTAATAATTGTTTTTATTATCGTAATTTTATAAATGGAACTTTCATTATTTCCTGTAAAATCGTAAAATGCCGTTTGTAATTTCTGTAACTTGTACTAACTATTTAGATTGTACCAAGACGCCTTTGGCATGTATACTCTATATGCTCATAGAACAATTCTACTTGCTAAACTGGACTATAATCAAAATAAAAGCTAGCACTTGAAACCTTTTCCCTTACTTTTTAAACAACAACTTCTGCACTGGATCAGCGGTGTACTGAATACAATGGTTTGTGTTATATCCAGATAAAATATGGCCGATTGGCAGCTATTTTCGTTTTAGACCATGCTATCGCTGATGACACGTGTCATAAATGAATACATGTCTATGTCAATTCGTTCTGTGATTTGATTAAATTTGACTATTCGTCAAAGATGACCTACTGCTGGTAATCTTGCCTTTTGCTCATGTATCGATTTTGTTTTTTGTCAAATACATCATAATACACGTCAACGTTAACTTGCAGAAATATCTTCCAAAACATGTACATATATTTGTTTTTCTAATGTTCATAAATAATGAAGAATAACAGGAGTCTGGAGCCAGGTATATCGGCCACCCTTAGTGATCAAGCAGCCGAGGCTTTTGTCGCTTTTTCACGCCTTCAACTACGTGATTCTTTATGACGGAGCATTTTGGTGTTACTATATTACTGTAACACACTTTTAATAAGTTTGTACTAGTTCTTTCTAGTAATACAATAAGTTTGTACTAGTTCTTTCTAGTAACACAATAAGTTTGTACTAGTTCTTTCTAGTAATTATAGATTTGTCGGACACGATACTGTGTACTAACTAACAAACATTGTACTCATACCTCGTTGATGAGTTAGTACAGGTATGTTGTTAAATACATTTTTTCATTCAGATGAAAGAAAACAGGGTGAATGACTCGCAGGGACATGATAAACTGTTCAGACAGATTAAATTAAGTTAGCACACACACGTGTGTTCCACTAAATGAGTTCATTCTTTGTGGTAAGCGATCTGGCTGATTCGTCCGTTTTATTGAAATGAACGATGTTTGGCCATGACAAGGGGCATTCGGCCCAAATGTGCGTGAGCATGTGTGTCACACGCAACGTAATATTACCGTAATTGGTATAGTACAGGTGTGATGGTTCAAATACCAAAATGGCAACAGTAACAGAAAGACTTCCCTGGCGGCGATGATAACATACGAACACGGAGCCAACAGATGAGATTTCAACTGATACTGGTATTATTATACTCTGCAAACATCAATTACAATAACGCGGTAAAACTCCACTACTCCAATAACTAGATACTTAAACTCCAATACAATTCAACGAGATCTCCGATCTGAACTCAGTGCTGAACAACTCCCCTATATATACCCCCACTGTCTATAAATAGACCATTACATCAGCATACATAATGAGTCTGGAACTTACTACAAATTCTAGAATGTTCCATTACCTTCTATTGCCTTCTACAGTGTTCTATTACCTATTCAACCAGTTTCTAAACAAAATCTAGAATATTCCATCCAGACACAGTACGGTTCTAGAACATTCTCAGTGACACGGAAGTGGTAAATAAGTCGTATGCGACAATGTGCATTACAGAAACACATACAAAGGGTGTTTCATTTCGGCTGAAATCGAGTAACGTGCGTTACGTTTTTAAAGATTACAAAACAACCATTCCAAGAGTATACAAATATAAATGAAATATCAATGTCTTCTATCAGACTTATATTGCAGTGACCATGGAATGCATATTTAAGTATATTCTTCAATCCATGAAAATATTACAAGTACTCTATTGAACACCCATTAATTAAAGTGTGAAGGGGCGGAGGATTCTTATTTGAAAGTTTTGTTCTCAAAACCCATATGCTCTAATGAGCAATTTTAAGTACCCTCTCACTGTGTTTTTTAATACCTACCAAATCACCAATTACCCACATTTGTAATGTATCTAGAAATTGTTCTAAACGAGAGTTTTCTATACATATGTGGCGCTCATGCACAGCTTCTTAGCCCGTGCTAAGAAAACGTACGTGAACGCTGAGCTCGGGCTAAGAAATGCTAAGTACGAATTAAATGTGGCCCCAGTGGCGGCGGCAGCAAAATTTGCCCTTCAAAGGGTCTAGATTTCAACATTTTAAAGGGGGCGTGCCCCGGCCCCCCGAATTCTTAGTGCAGGCTCAGAAAGTGTGCGTGAAGGGTTAGCTTAGCCAACACGTCAGTGTATTCAATGTCCATAATTTTGGAAGATTTACTATTTATTTCGGTATGCCATTTCCGACATGACAACGCGAAGACACATAGAGAGATTGTTCTCGAGAAAAAATAAACTGACGATGATACTAGTACTCTGTGCTACTTCCGGTAAACTGTATTCTGCATTTTCTGAATTGCTTTGGTATTGTTTTATAATCGTAGAACTATCATGTATACATTCGTAGTTAAAATGACTGAAGAATATTGTATTTTCAAACAAATGTTGGCGTTCTTAGGCCGTGCTAACGACTGTTCCTTCCCGTCCGATATGCAAACACGAGATTAGCTTAACGTGTAGCGTGAACACTAATATTACAAATACAAAAATAAAACAAAATACAAAAAATAGAATGTGCTATGAGGCATCACCCGCTCAATTCTAGATTGTGGTGACCGCCAAGAAATATTGAACACAATAGCTATTCATAAACGTCGTTTTCGCAATTGTGATTTTTCCAATATATTTGTACGTTTTCTCCATGTTGTAACTTTTAGTTCAGTGTCTGATTCACTGTCATTGTTATTGGTATTCTTTTAATACGATGATCTCCTGGCTACAGATAATACATTCACCTTCGTTTTCAATGCTGTCACCTTTCTCACTGATTGTTCAAATTCTTGATCTTCATCATCACAAAAACTTTTGTTTTTTCAACATCATTGTCACTTGAAGAATTGTTATAACTGATAGTAATGACAATTTTTAATTTCAATTTTGTCTTTCTTACACATTTCAGTAACAATGTTAACATTAACTCTGTTATTTTAAGCTTGGAAATATCACTTGTATATTTAGCGCAACACAAAGATACTGACAATTCGGTAATTATTTGTCTGTCTTTGATGTATACTGTTCCATGATCTTGAAAGTGGCGTTTCAGTTGTTCTCCTGATAATCACCCGGTGGGCACTCAATCCCATACTCTCTTGTTGTCAAAACGTCAAGTTGTTTTAACACTGTCACGGAATGCGTAACATGACTAGTGGTGTCCCTCAGGCTCATATTGCACAGGAATCACAATCTCTAGGAGAAAGTCCTTTCACACATCGGTTCCTAATAAATTCTATTCTAATACACACAGATTACAAAATGATCCTACATAAACTGCTCAATTCATTGAGAATAATGGTAACCAGGTTTAGACTGTCTAGAACTATATACTTCATTGTTAGTCCAAGTTTAGCCTCTAAAACTGGAGTACCATCAGTTAGATTCACAAGTTCTTCTGCAGTTATCCATTTTTTCACATAGTACGCTGATACTCATTCCAATATGAGATGCACTAATGCTCCATTGTACCACTTATTTCACTGTTTGTCTTATTGACTTCATTCTGAGTCCCCCTGCACCAATTCACTCTTATTAGAAATCAAGACTATACATTTTACACAACTCGGCACATCTTAAGTTTACATCATGGTTACTCACTCCACACCAGGACTATCGTCAGGAAAGTCAGCCATCCAGAATTTATACATTGGAAATTCATCAAATCTATGACCCCCCCTTCCAGTAACTGCGAGTCTCACGTATCCTTTAGATATTTATATTATTGTAATTTATTATTTTTAATTTATTTATTTGTTAATTTCTTAATAATTAAAAGTTAAATTTGATATTGTGCATTTAATCATACGTAGCAAACAATCTTGCATTGCATCTATATATATCTATAATTGAGTTTTATTACAATTTTTTTACAAAAGTTATACTCGTAATATTAAGTCAAAACTAACTTTTCTATTTTTAAACTTCCGTCTATAAAAATAATTTGGTGCTATGTTTAGTTCATAGGTGAAGATGGTCTGCATCTCACGGTCCGTTTGTCATAAATATCTGTTCTCGTTTGCAGGCACACACCTGTACCCGTTAGTGGTGTGAATTATCTAGAAAATGATGTTGTCCTCAAGACCAGACAAACTATTCTGCGCACACTCAAGAAATATGCAAATTTGTATCTCGAGTCAGAATACGATTATTGTAATGTAACAACACTATGATATAAGATGATAAACATGTAATACGGGATTCAAAACATTTTATTCTTGCATGACAATTCACAAATCATACAGCAAAACTATTCAACGATCATTGTGATAAAAATATGCTCGCATACCACCCACGTACTTATCATCATTTCAAAAATCCAGTTATACGCACTGTCCCATATTTTGGCTGGCCATGTGATCACATCTGGAATCAAATGCAGACCTTTGTAATAGAACCGCTGGAGTACAAATACCACAGTGACGTCAGAATACGTCTTTAGCCAGCGTTGGATTCGTTCCGGATCGTTTAAAACGTAGCTCTGGTTCGTTCTATGTAATACGAGCTTGTTCTAGGTCGCTACAATATATTTGCAGACACCCTTAGCTCACAGCCCCATTCAACTTTTAAGATAATTAATAATAATGTGTTGCGTCTACGGTTACTAACCGTGCTGCGTTCATATGATTCACAATTCATCATTTCAATAATGTAATTCCTTTGCTCGAAATATCACCCAGAATATAAATCCATCCAAGAAGCACCATCTTCAACGTAATTCAAAATTATTACAAAGTTGTAATTTGAATATTAATACAATTAATAAAGTTTACACTGACGATGTTAGGCATATTGTTTACATTTCTCATGAAGATGGTTTCATTGCCGGTTGTTTAGGAAAGTTCATACGTGAAATCTTTAAACACTACAACTGAATTATTTAAAAAATGCATATAATGCATATATACATCGATGTTTTGTGAGTTTCCTGGACTGAGATGTTGCAATTTGCCTCTCATTGTATAGAAAAGAATTTGTATTGCTATCATACCCCATATTTGAGGTTTTGATGAAAAATACAATAAAGTAATACATTCTGAAAACATATAAAAAACACTAACAATACAGGAAAAAAATCCAACAAGACGCTCAAACTTCTAAACATAGAAAAATGGTTAATTTTTTTATGAAGCAGCTGGTTTAAGCATTTTATTTTAATTGAATTTTCTCGTATATTAAAACAGTTATAGATGTGGTTCGCCACATCGTTTATAATGTTTTCATCTTTATTATTTAAATATTAATTAATAAATATTCATTGTTTTTGTTGTCATGAATAATGTTGTGTTTTTTTTAACAAACTTTCGTATTCTTTAGCGTATAACTGACATGAGAACAAAATATGTAAGCGATGGGCACTTATCCTCAGTTTGGTCATTGCAGAGCGATATAATAGTGGGTTTTTATTATTCGCAAGTATTTTTCTAGTGAAAAATCTGTTTTTTAATTTTCTGTAAGTTCTCAGTTTATTTCATGGTTTGTGTCTTTGTCGTCGTTGTGCATAAATTTCTTACATCTTTTCCGACATTGTATTTCAAGTTTTTCACAAACGCCTTTTATTAAGGTAGAAGCCTAGTCATAATTGTTGACAAAATTGGTCATAAATCGCATGACAATGTTCATTAGTTTATAATGTACAAACATGAAGCTAATGTCCCATGGTACAATGAAATAGCATTATTTTGTGTGTCACAGTAATGCTTTTTGAGAAACATGTCCTAATATTTCATGAAAATTGATATTTTTAGAACAATTCCATAGAACACAATGTTAAAAAAATTGCATTTTTTGACACTTTTAAAACCCAGAGTTTTTAAATAATTCAAAAAGTACTTCATCATTAACAATATATGATTTTTTCAGCCTATGTCACCGGGCTAGACTTTGAGATATTGCATAATATCTCTGCCATAGGAACCTGTGGTAAACGTGTTATAATAGTGTCAAAATGGCGACTTTCCACTTTTAAAAATACAATCATCAATTTCTCAAAAAAGGGGCAGGTGACCCCCAACTTTTTTTAGGTCAATATCCTTATATTGCCTTGGAGTACAATTTATTGCAAAATGAAAAATTTTTTTTTTTTTAATTTATGAGTAGGCTTTTACGTTTCAGGCTTCACTGTGTTCACTGTGTCATGGTTTTTCCAGACATTACATTTTAATTCATCTAATATTTGAATCAAGCCTTGTTTTTCAGGTCTAGTTGTGCTCTATCTAATGTACCTGTTATATTTAAGTTAAACCCAAGATAAGAAGTTACTCTTCATTGTTGATATAAAATTTAAATTTGGTTAGACGTTTACCTGGTTTATTGAATATTATTAATTTTGATTTAGTAATGTTAATTTCTAACTTCCATTTTTACAGCAGGATCGCAGGGCGTTGTATACATAATTTTGTTCCAAATAAATATCTTATCTTATCTTACATCTCTAGTAGTAGTAATATTATCAATATTATTTTACTGACAGTACTATTAATATTTCTCCCTCTGACATTGTTGCCAAGCAACCTCACTGTAAACACTTCTCGCACTTCTCGTGAGTTTGAGTTCTGCCCTCTACGGCGAGTGAATAAATGAATTTAGTTTTTAAAATGGCGGAAAGCTATCGCAAGTGACAACAAAGTTGTACTCTTGGATGGCAACAACTCAACCTGTGGTAAATACAGACTTCGTGCGTGCTGTATATAGTGATTCCGACAGCTTGCTGTTTTATTAGTCGCCGATGCAGTTGTAGCATTATATTTTTTATTTTTTCTTTGAGCGATTTCCTTAAAAGATCTATCGATCGTCGTGTCGAGCCTGGTTGAAGTCCTTTGAATATATAGAAGCTCCAATTTAACGTTCCCAAACTGTATTTATAATGGTTGTTTTAATCGATTCGTGAATTTGATGGTGGATATGGCACAAGACAGTAGAGCCGGGGTGATAACACCAAATACACTTAGAATTCTTGATTTAGGTCGAGACGAACCAGTTTCTCCAACTGCAAGGTGAGTTGCTTTTAACCAACTTGAAGATTTGAAGATACAATGTACCTCCAGTGAAAACAGTCCAAACTAACGTGCTGTTTTTTTCATCTTCAGATTATTGCAGAAACAATGTAATTAGAATTTTAACAAGTACCGGGCACCTGTAATTGTGTTAATATGGTTGTACTGAGCTCAATATTTAAAACAATGTGCCCAACTAATAGTTGTGGGTTGAATTTTGTAAATACCATGTTTTCTATAACATGTGCTTCATGTACAAGGCGGGGGTGTATTTTTATAGGAAAGTTAGTCGTATTTTAATGATTAAGTACACTATAAATGCAAGTTTTCATGCGCTTCTATTTGAGATGCGCTTCTAATAGAGCAAAGTAAGTAAGTAAGTAGATAACTTTATTGATGTTGTTTAAATAAGCAACAGCTACCTAAAAAAGTAACAAAATAAAGTAAACAATTAGAAAATTAGATCAATAAGTAAAACAGAACAAAAGTAAAAAAAAATACATGATTATTTTGGAACAGCTGGTGGTTTTTTCAGTGTAATATCTCTGCGGTTAAAGCAGTTAAAAATGTATTTTGCATAGTCAGTGATTTCTTTGTTGTTGGTAGAGGTGAGAATTTATATATGGAGGGTCAAATTAAAATGAGAGGTTGTGATTTGCTATCTGGGATGTTGTTTTGTACCTTCCTCAATGTGCCAGGCTGTTGTTGATTGAACACTGCAGTGCTCAGGTCATTTTGAAATTATAATATTCATTCGCACCATTAACATCAAAATCACAGTTTTGATTCATCAAACAGTTTTCAACTGCTGTTTTGGGTTTTAAAATTTTATTTAAAAATTAATAAATTAAACAGTAAACCATATCTATGGGTAATCAGAAATGGATGTAGAATACTATCCAACAACAGTTCTATTACTTTGAATAATTGGGAGAAACCAGTTGCATGCAAACACAAGTCAGCTTTGACTTAGAATGAGGTAGTTATCTGTTGCCTACTATAATTTATTTCTCATGGAAACATCTACTACAGTACATGTCATTTTAAAATACCTTATAAATACCGGTAATGAGAATTGTCTCTCACATAAACATAGACTATAAATACTGGTAATGAGAATTGTCTCTCACATAAACATAGACTATAAATACCGGTAATGAGAATTGTCTCTCACATAAACATAGACTATAAATACCGGTAATGAGAATTGTCTCTCACATAAACATAGACTATAAATACTGGTAATGAGAATTGTCTCTCACATAAACATAGACTATAAATACCGGTAATGAGAATTGTCTCTCACATAAACATAGACTATAAATACCGGTAATGAGAATTGTCTCTCACATAAACATAGACTATAAATACCGGTAATGAGAATTGTCTCTCACATAAACATAGACTATAAATACTGGTAATGAGAATTGTCTCTCACATAAACATAGACTATAAATACCGGTAATGAGAATTGTCTCTCACATAAACATAGGCTATAAATACCGGTAATGAGAATTGTCTCTCACATAAACATAGACTATAAATACTGGTAATGAGAATTGTCTCTCACATAAACATAGACTATAAATACCGGTAATGAGAATTGTCTCTCACATAAACATAGACTATAAATACTGGTAATGAGAATTGTCTCTCACATAAACATAGACTATAAATACCGGTAATGAGAATTGTCTCTCACATAAACATAGACTATAAATACCGGTAATGAGAATTGTCTCTCACATAAACATAGACTATAAATACTGGTAATGAGAATTGTCTCTCACATAAACATAGACTATAAATACTGGTAATGAGAATTGTCTCTCACATAAACATAGACTATAAATACCGGTAATGAGAATTGTCTCTCACATAAACATAGACTATAAATACTGGTAATGAGAATTGTCTCTCACATAAACATAGACTATAAATACCGGTAATGAGAATTGTCTCTCACATAAACATAGACTATAAATACCGGTAATGAGAATTGTCTCTCACATAAACATAGACTATAAATACTGGTAATGAGAATTGTCTCTCACATAAACATAGACTATAAATACTGGTAATGAGAATTGTCTCTCACATAAACATAGACTATAAATACCGGTAATGAGAATTGTCTCTCACATAAACATAGACTATAAATACCGGTAATGAGAATTGTCTCTCACATAAACATAGACTATAAATACTGGTAATGAGAATTGTCTCTCACATAAACATAGACTATAAATACTGGTAATGAGAATTGTCTCTCACATAAACATAGACTATAAATACCGGTAATGAGAATTGTCTCTCACATAAACATAGACTATAAATACCGGTAATGAGAATTGTCTCTCACATAAACATAGACTATAAATACCGGTAATGAGAATTGTCTCTCACATAAACATAGGCTATAAATACCGGTAATGAGAATTGTCTCTCACATAAACATAGACTATAAATACCGGTAATGAGAATTGTCTCTCACATAAACATAGACTATAAATACTGGTAATGAGAATTGTCTCTCACATAAACATAGACTATAAATACCGGTAATGAGAATTGTCTCTCACATAAACATAGACTATAAATACCGGTAATGAGAATTGTCTCTCACATAAACATAGACTATAAATACCGGTAATGAGAATTGTCTCTCACATAAACATAGACTATAAATACCGGTAATGAGAATTGTCTCTCACATAAACATAGACTATAAATACCGGTAATGAGAATTGTCTCTCACATAAACACAGACTATAAAGACCGGTAATGAGAATTGTCTCTCACATAAACATAGACTATAAATACCGGTAATGAAATTTGTCTCTCACATAAACATAGACTATAAATACCGGTAATGAGAATTGTCTCTCACATAAACAGAGACTATAAATACCGGTAATGAAATTTGTCTCTCACATAAACATAGACTATAAATACCGGTAATGAGAATTGTCTCTCACATAAACATAGACTATAAATACCGGTAATGAGAATTGTCTCTCACATAAACATAGACTATAAATACCGGTAATGAAAATTGTCTCTCACATAAACATAGACTATAAATACCGATAATGAGAATTGTCTCTCACATAAACATAGACTATAAATACTGGTAATGAGAATTGTCTCTCACATAAACATAGACTATAAATACCGGTAATGAGAATTGTCTCTCACATAAACATAGACTATAAATACCGGTAATGAGAATTGTCTCTCACATAAACATAGACTATAAATACCGGTAATGAGAATTGTCTCTCACATAAACATAGACTATAAATACCGGTAATGAGAATTGTCTCTCACATAAACATAGACATAAACATAGACTATCCAACAATATTGATTGCAAAGAAAACTTTTATTTATGGAAAAAATAATGTATGTTGATACTTTAGTATACAACAAGCTCTACTGTATGTGTGCTCTCAAGTGAAACAGTAAGATTGACTGACTTGATTTACTGCACAGTGGTACACCTGGGTAGGTACACAAGTTTATTCTTGATTGTTGTGCGCACATTAATTAATTGCGATATGCAGACGATTTCACCACACAGATTTGGTCAGTAATATAATATTATTATTTTTGCAGACCGCCACGACATCCATCTAATTCAAATACAACATCACCAAGTAGACCTACAACAGGTAGAAGATCAGCAAAGGTACTGTTAATAAAACTCAACAACATTTAAATAATTTGTTTTGAAGAATGGTAAAAATCAGTGGTTATAAAAGCATTGGGTGACAGAAAGGTGACAGAAAGTGCCTGTGAAATGACTGCTATTTTCACGCCTAAAAATATACATTGATACATAAATATTATTAATTTTTATGTTTCTAAGCATGAATTATTTTTTTTAAGTGAAAAATTGTGTTTTAAACTCAATCTACGGCAACTTTATTTTTGTGTATTTTAAAACGAGGCTCCTCATTAGCTTCTTATTTGCATACAGAAATTCCCCTTGTGACGTCAGAAGGGGAAGTCGCATGGCAGCTTGCATTGCCGATACGTGTAAATAAGGCAAATTTCTTGTGCAGTTTTCTCGTCTTTGACTAAATTTTCACTTATGTACTTGTTCGTCAAGGAGGAATATGGACCATAATGAACACATAGTATAATTTTTGTTGCACGAGGGTGAGTTAGATGCGAAATATGTCTGTTCTGGTGTAGCTGGTCACCGTGATCGTCACCGGCTCACGTTTGTACACTGTCGCTGGACAAAATAGAATTTGACGTCGGAATTATCTTGTTATTTAGCAGGTTACTAAGCACGTCACTACACTGTTGTATTTCATCGACCGTCTGAGTAAAACTTTCAAAATTAAATTAAAAGAGAACATTCTTGACATTCTAAACATTAGACTATAGTGATCACTATAAAATAATTAAAAAAAACGACAAAATCACAGTTACTAAATAAATGACAGCCACGTGGAAATAAATTGAAATTTTGTTGAAATAGGTGAACGCGTCGGGTCACGACGAGGGCAAGTGCGTTAAAAGTGGCGTTTAATTGGATAACAAAAATAATCGAGATCGACACATACAGATAAATTCAGAGTGGATTCGAGTAATAGCGTGATCCATTGCGTGATTGTCATAATTATAACATCATATTAAAACTTTATTTGGTGGAAACACATTGACCAAGCCCGGATTCTTATTTCATAAATTATTATGCAGATCAAGCTGCAAGCATGGAGGTAAAAAAAAAAAGCAGAGGTGTGAATTCGACATTCAACACCAATCACCAAACAATTCAGAAACTTTTAGCCTTTGAAAATGAAAACAATTATCAGTGTGTAAGGGCTGTGTAATTTCCTGTTTGTCCGACGCTTTGTTTTTGTGTCACTGTCAAAATTATTGCTACCTTTTACTTAACAGAGACTAAATGGTCTCTATAAAACGATAATCAAAATCACAAAAAAAGTCAACTCATTTGAAACACTTGCCGGACGTCTCTCTCTCTCTTCTGAAATCCCACTCGGTGATCATTGTCTGGAATCTATTTCTTTCAGTGTTGCGCCAGGTTTATGTTGCCGGCGTTTCTCTTTAAACCTAGTTGTTTTTTCATGTACGAGGACAGTTTCTCCAAAAAAAAAAGAATCTGAGGTTAAGTGGCTTTTGTCCACTGATGTCGCACCTTCGGATCGATTAGAAATGTGTGAATACTCACACTATGACTATACGTTTCACTGCAACTGCCCGCAACACAACATCTAAAAACTCTCTCTCAACAAAATAAAATAGACAAAAAAAAAAAAGAAAAAAACGCCGACCGAAAAATGTATATCGTTTAAAAGTATACTGAATGACCAGTGTTGTTACGGCTCAGGGGTATGACTTTCTCTCACATTTTGGCATTTGGTGGCGCACTTTCGGCGAGAGTCGGAAATCCGAAAACAGTCAACCGTTTCAGGATAGGTGGGCGTGGCTACAACACGAGAAATATCCCAAATTTACTTGGATACGAGTTATCAACTTTCGGTTAAAAAATTAATAATTGCCCATTTCAGTGGGACACAGATCTAAAATGCGAAACGTGGGAATGGGCATTGCACAGGCACTTTAAAGGTAATTTCGTGGCCAAGGAAAACAGATTACGACTGAGTTAGCGTGATTAAAATTACATTTTATTATCATGAAAGCTGTTAAAATTCTTCAATACTCATTTTACCTTTTAAATGTCTGTCCTTTACAACATTGGAATTCACTTCCATATTGGAAAATGCGTTCTTTGTGATCAGTAATAATTGGACAATGTTGGAAACTGTCAGTATTGCATGGTGTTCTCATTGGTTAATGAGATTCTTGATTTTTAAGGTGAAAGAACACCAAGGTATGCCAACTTGTGTCTTAGAAAACATGCTGGAGCTTTATATGCATTTGATCAAGTGCTCTAAATCATTCACAATACTAAATTGAAGTTTACATAATATTTAATTGCACCCCAGAGAAATCCTATTTTGTGGATCAAATCATGACTGAATCATAAGAAATGTTTTGATTCTTCTACCATTCATAACACCACATGTTGAACCTCAAAAGTGTTCTTTCTCTTTAATATTAGAACATACCATCTTGAAAACTACAAACTGGGTGCTTTTTATTTTAAAAAGTAAACGATAGAGCCCAATTTCAAACTGAACCATATTGTTTAGATTAGTTTAGTTGGGTTTGGGTTAAGTACACTTTAACTTGTTATCATTAGATTAGATTATGTTATGGGTGCATGTATGTGATCTAATCTGTCTTTCTTTTTCAGTTAACAAAAGAAGTAACCAGCTTAGAGATTCTTCCGCCAGAAAGTAAGTTTTTAAAATTCTTTTATTTCTAAGTTGATTCATGCTACTGTGGAATTGGTTCTCAAGTTGTGCGAGTCATGACTCCACACCAACACATTAATATATTGCTACTAATAACCTGTCTGTAAAAAAGCATTATTGGCGTCGTTACGTAAACACGCATGTTACACGCATGTTAGTTCGCTCCGTATATTGAGCTTGTATACAGCGGTTGTAGGCCGAATTACACTATTTGAAAGGTGCAAGGTGGATAATATATGGTCCTAGAACATATCAGACTTAATCGTTCATCATGGGAAAAAGATCTTTGAAAGAAAAACGAAGTACAAGTTTTGCTTACGAATCGGAATTAGATCAGCTGTGTGAGGAGATTGAAATGGCGGGCGATAAACAAAGAAGAACAAAGAAAGCTCCGAAAAGTGGAAAGAAATCAAAAAACAAGAAATTCTATGCTATTACAGTAGGACGAAAGACGGGAATCGTATCTGAATGGAAAAAGTGTCACCAGTCAACAAACGGTTATCCAGGGAACTGTTTCAAAGGTTTTGACTCATTAGAAGAAGCAGAGCAATACATTGAGTGGTACGCGTCCAATGTAAGCAATGTAAACAAATCGAACTGCAGTGACGACGACGAACTCAACGCCAGTAATCCCGATCTATATGACTCAATAACATTGATTAAACCGATCTTAAATCACGACGACAGTAATAACAACAACAACAATATCGAACTATCCATGACAAGCAATGAAGACGAAACGAAAAAGTCAGCTACCGGAAATGGACGCCATCTTGGAAAAGCTCGCACAGTAAACCAAGGTACAAGTACTCCACTTTTAGAACGTAGAAATCTGGCTATGTCCGAATTCGAAATCATAATAGAAAGTATCGAAGACAAATACATCGACATTGCAAATAAGTACACAGCATTAGAAAATCGCATGGGACAACAATCGATTGAACTTGTACAAATTCGGAACACAGCAAAAGAAAAGGAGAAAAGGTTAGAGGACGAAATAAACACACTGAAGGATAAGAATGTAGCTCTGTCACTAGAAGTAAATGCGTTCAAGCAACAGTTACATGGAATTAACAAGACTTGGCGTAATAACTTAATAGCAGCTCAGACAGGAATGGAAATTGAATCAAAGAACAGACAAGTAGCCCTATCCAAGGAATTTAAACGTGATCTGGAAGAAATGAAAAATGGTTTCAAGAATTTGGTACCTAGTTCTATTGAAACATCTAATCGGTTTGCATGTCTTGAAAATCATGAGAAGGAAGAACCATCTACTGTTAGTCTGGGCGCTGCAGCAGAATTACAAAGCCATGATTCCAGTAATGAAAACAACATAGACACTGAAGATAAATTGGATGAAACTGACATAATCACTAAAGTAAGCCATATTAGTAACTCAGACAGTTCTAATTATGACCTCTCAGAATATGATGTATTGGTTATAGGAGACTCTATAACAAAACACATAGTTCCAACAATGATGTACAAAGGCCAGAGAACAAAAAAGATTCGTGCTTCAACCATTGCCGAAGCCTCTTCATACATAGGTAAAGTCAAGAATCACAGCCAAGTGAATTTATTGGTATTACATGTTGGCACCAATGATATCGCAAAGAGCAATGCTGAACTAGTTAGTAAGCAGTTAATCCGGTTAGTCGATAACACCAAGAACAAGTTTACCAATGCAAGGATTGTAATATCAAGCATATTACCACGCCATGGCAGTGAAGAAAATGTGAACACCATGATAAATGAAATTAACCGAAGTATGAAAGATAAATGTGAAACAGCTGACTGTACCTATGTAGAACATAGAAAACTAAGTCACACTAAAGACATGTACACAAATGATGGGATTCATCTTAACACTACTGGTACTAGACTATTTGTTGCTGACATCAAACGTACAGTGAGAAATATTCACTTGTATCAAGCAAGAAATAGTTCCATACATGGACAAAATATTAATAGACAATCTGAACGCAGTAACTACTCAGGACAACACAGAAACAGCAATGATAGTCATAGACACAGCAGCAGATTCACCAAGAATTCTGAACAACCACAAAGACAGCAAAACAGACATGGAAATAAAGTTTTCCAATCTTTCGTCAATAGTCGATATCAAAATAATCAAAACCATCACTACAGTCAACGTGAATACCAAGGTGGACCTTATGACGAATCATACAAGCAATACCCTCATTGGTTAAATCAAAAGGAAGAAGCTGGACGATATCCTAGTGAACATTACAACGACATGCAGTATCCAAATAGATATAATGATGACAGATACAGTGATAATAAATATAACAAACATTCTCATCTGCATCAGGATAGCTGGTATAAATGCGAACCATATCATAGTCAACCACGGTATCTACAGGAATGGTAATGTAAAAAAAAAAAAAAAGTAGCAGAAAAACCTAAATTTATTTTATACATGTATCAATAACATTCAAAGTACATAAAACTCTGGTATGGTATTAGTAGTGTTTATGTCTATGACATACATTACAAAGAAAAAAAATGTTATGCTAATTTATTTGTATTGTGTTTCGGCCTACAACCCTATGTATTCTCAATCAGCATGAAAATAAATAATCTACCAATTAGCAGTTCCAATCTTACAGTTGGTAGTTGGAACATTCATGGGTTAGGTGATAAGACTGAAGAAGTTGATTTTTTATCAATTTTGAAAAGATTTGACATTTTATGTTTACAAGAAACTTGGTTAGGTGTTAGTAGTAGTAGTAATGTATTAGATATCGATAGATATAGTAATTTTAGATCTGATAGGAAAAGAAAATCACCAAAAAGTAGAAGGGATTCAGGGGGTGTGGCTTTAATATTTAAAAATGAATTGAAAGCCGGTTTAAGTAAAATTAATTCTGAAATTAATGATTTCTTATGGTGTATGCTACACAAAGAGTTTTTTTCCCTGCAATTTGATATTTATTTGGGATGTATTTATATTCCTCCTGAAAACTCTGTATACCATTTGGATCACGATTACTTTGACATACTAGATAAAGAAATTACAAGATTCTCCCAACAGGGGGAGGTGATAATTATGAGGGATTTCAATAGCCGTACAGGGAACCTAGGAGATTATGTTTCATTCGATGATAACTCTCATATACCATTGCCAGATAATTATACACCAGATCAGTTCAAAAATAGACACACACAAGATAAAGTTTCTAACAAATTTGGAAAACAATTAATAGAGATGTGCTTAAATAATAATATAATAATTAATAATGGTAGAACAATAGGTGATTTAATTGGCAACTATACTTACCATCACCCAATGGGTTCAAGTACAGTAGATTATTGTATCAGCTCAGTAGAATGCCATAAACAAATAGAATGTTTTAAAGTAAATGAGGTCAGTTATTTGTCAGACCATTGCCCTGTCAGCTTTTCATTATTAGTAAATCACGTAAAAAATAATCAAAAACACGACAAACTTACTCCTCTTCCTCCAAAATACAACTGGAATGAGGACTCAAAAGATAAATATCAGAAACAGTTACAAAACCAAAGTACTAAATCACAACTATTGAATTTTTTGAATTACAGTGAGAATAATATAGGTATTAACTCAGCAACTGAACAATTAAAAAATATATTAATTAATACAGCTGAAAATTGTTTAAAAAAAACAACAAAGAAAACAAGAAAGTCAAAAAGACCTAAACAGCAGTGGTTTGATAAGACGTGCTGTGAAGTTAAACGAGATCTAATTAATATTTCTAAATCTTTATCAAAAAATCCAAACAATCATTTTGCTAGACAGAACTATCATAAAACCAAAAAACACTACATCAAATTAATTAGAGATAAGAAAAAAGAATTCAAAAAAAACATGATCAATCATCTGGAACAGCTCGAGGTTACAAACCAGAATGAATATTGGTCAGTACTTAAAAAGTTACATTGTCCACAAAACAATAACACAACAGAACCTATTCTAACAAGTAGCGTTTTGACAGATCACTTCAGTAAACTTTATAATAACATAAATGTCAAAAATATAAATCTTGAGGAAACATTACTGGAAAAAGAAAAGGAAAAACATTATAACTCTACATTGAATTCAAAAATAACAATTAGTGAAATAACAATGGCAATTAAAAAACTAAAAAATAACAAATCAACAGCTGAAGACGGAATAGCGAATGAAATGCTTAAAGTGAACAATCAATTGCTAGTTCAATGTTTACTGAAGTTATTTAATTCCATTTTAACACAAGGTAAATTCCCAGAAAGCTGGAAATCAACAATACTGGTCCCTTTGCATAAATCTGGCAACAAATCCGACCCAAATAATTATAGAGCGATTGCGTTATCAAGTTGCTTATCAAAACTATTTACTAGTATTATGAATAACAGACTGACATCCTATTTAGAAAGCAATAAATTATTAAATGAACTACAATTTGGATTTAGAAAACAGAGAAGAACAACTGACGCAATTTTTCTACTAAAAACAATAGTAAATAAAACATTATACACTAAAGAAAATGTCAGTAAACAAAAACGTTTGTACAGTTGTTTTATAGATTTCAGAAAGGCATTCGATCATGTTTGGAGAGATGCATTGTTTCTTAAATTGCAAAACTTAGGGGTCAATGGAAATTTTTATACTATTGTGAAGTCAATGTATACAGGTTTAAACTACAAAGTAAAATTACCTAATGGTGTATCAAATGATTTTAAGTCTACTTGTGGTGTTAAGCAAGGATGCAATATTTCTCCAACACTATTTAATATATTTCTGAATGACCTACCCGATTTATTTGGTAAAAAGGATGATGACCCAGTCTCGATTGGTAAAAAACATATAAATTGTATCCAATATGCAGATGATTTAGTATTGGTGTCTAAGACTCCCGAAGGTCTACAAAATTGTTTAAATAAACTAGCCAACTATTGTGAAAAATGGAGCCTTGTAGTAAACGTAAAGAAAACAAAAGTGATGGTTTTTAATACTGGCAACAGAATTCTTAAAAATCAAAATTTCTCAATTAATAACCAAAATATTACAGCAGTGGGTGAATTCTGTTATTTAGGCACTATATTCACACCAAATGGAAAATTTAAATCAAATTTATTAATGTTAAAAAACAAAGCAATGAAAGCTTTATTCTCTATACGACAAACCATATTAAATCACAAAATGGTGTCCCCTTCACTGTGTTTAAAGTTATTTGACCAACTAATCTCACCAATTTTAATGTACGGGGCAGAAATCTGGGCATGTGATTTATTAAAAGATGACAATGATCTTGAACACACCTGTAATCAATTTTATCGTTTCATACTTGGTGTAAGTAAAACTACATCAGTAATCGGTATTAAAGGAGAACTTGGCAGAACGCCAATAAGAATTAAGGCGTCAACATTGGCAACTAAATATTGGTTCAGGCTAAATACCCTACCTGATAACCATATACTTAAATGTGCTCTCGATGAAGCAGTTAAGAATAATTCTAGTTGGATAAAACATATTGAAAATATAATGGGCCACAATGACTTTGAAACAATAAAATTAAACCATAAAGTAAATAACATTGATCAAATCTCAAATGTTGTTAAAATAAAACTCACAAAAGATTATGAAAAATTATGGAAAGAAAGCTTAAATTCTCCTCACAGTAAAAATGGTAAACATGGCAATAAAATGAGAACATATAAATTGTTTAAATCGTTTTTGAAAATAGAAACTTACCTGACCGAAATAACAAACTTCAGCCTTCGGAGAATTGTGAGTAAATTTAGGCTTAGTGATCATAATTTAGAAATTGAAAGAGGCAGACAACAACGACCAAAAATTCCTGCGGATGAGCGATTTTGTAAAAAATGTAATACAAATTCAGTTGAGGACGAACAACATTTTATCCTAGATTGTGAATTTCTCAATAAAGAAAGAGGGGAGCTGTTTCAGGAAATAGGAATTAAAAATAAACTAAATAAAACAGATAATTTCATTAAAATAATGACGTGCTTCATACCCCTGGCAAAGTTTCTAAATAAGGCAAAACAGAAATCAGGTATATGATAGCTATCACCTTTACATTGGGAGAATCCTGTAACTATCCTTAATTTGTTTTTCCTATTAAGCTTTTAACATCTTTTATTTTTAATTTTATCTTATAGTCTAGCTACTGTATTTTTTCTTATGATTTGTATTTTATTTACCATACTGCGCCCTCTGATGGCATAGTAGTGTAATAAAGTTATTATTATTATTATATAAAATCCTTTGAGTGGTCACTATCCACAGGTTTGTATGTACTTGTATTGTTTGCACTCAATAGGTGATGAAGCAAAACCACAATTAAAAAGCTATCAACAATATCCTATACGTTTACTGAGTACTCTACTGAGTTCTTGCAAAATTGAATGACTTTGTGGTTTAAAGGGGAACTAAATAGAGCCTATTTTGGTGTTTGTATTTATCAAGTTATGTATATTGATAATAAATTTGAAAAAAAAATTTAAAAAAAATGATTATCTTCAGAGTTATGATGATTTAAATATGAGAAACCATAAACCTGCGAAGGACTTCCGTTTGCGCCATCTTGCCATAAAAAAACGCCCTCATGAGGAATAAACAGGTAAGGTAACAAAGCATGATGACGAAATAGTATCTGATTAAATATAAGCAACTTAGGGAGCCATAGCTGGCTGGACTGGTGAATTGACTTATAGTTTAGGTTGTTTCGACTTTTACGTTAATGTTATTTACAAGCGTATCAACATACAAACATTATGGATGTGCCATTGATCGAGACAGGCATTTTGTTTTGTTTTTTGTCTATCTAATAAATGCTGTTTCCAGTACTGCACTGTGCAGCGTGCAAATTATTCAAAGTCTGGATGCTGGAGTTTGCTATCTTTAGTCCGTAGGTTGGTGGTGGAAACATTTTCGTCCATGTATTCACGGGGCTGCACTGGCAAATCATGGGACAAGTGTCACAGGAACACCAAGCAGATTGTTCACAGACTTCCGTGTAATTTGAAATAAAACTTTCATCCGAACAAGGGGCATCGTCGACGATATACTCTCATCACTCACACTGGACTGATCTGAATCGTCACAATATACCGTACTTCCCTGATCATAAGCCCGGAGGCATGAACACGTAAAGGAAAAGTAAGGGATGAGCTTATACTCGAGGACCAACTCAGAAAAAATGATTTTGTTTTGGGGTTAAACACTGTAACCATCTTGCAAACAACGAAAAATTATCCAAAAAAAATATTCGTTCACCACGCCGGGCTCGGGAAAATAATACTTATTTTTGAAAAAAAATGCGTCATTGATTTGAACGATACTTACAATGAAGAAACAAACATGTTCATAAAAAACACACACATTTTATTACAATACGATTTACATACCGTCTGAATTTACGGTGAAATAATGGGTGGGTCTGTGAGGAAACGGTGGACGAAGGCGTTTATCATTATCTTCGTTTTGGTATGTTTTCGATCGTACGCAAACTCTCGACGCAAAACAATTTTCCACCATGAGGTTTTTCAGCACGATTTGACCTGGAACAACTTCCTTTGACATAACAGGTCATGTCTTTCATTAACCAATCAAAATGATGTGTCGTAATGATGAAATTTTCCGATTATTGACGATGATTTTTTTAGCGCAATGCGGAAGTGAATTACCGCAATGTTAAAATGCGATCTGTAGCACTGATTGCAACGAAAAAACGATGATTTTTTCCCCTAAAAACTGGCGATTCGCAATTTCCGAAATATAAACAACGGTTAATAGTAACCCTGGGTAAACTGAGTGTGGAGGAAGAATTTAAACACCTTTCTCGATCGCCAACATGTCTCATCATTCAAACCCTAGGCCTTTCATGATAGTCTCAAAGTAAACCATGCCCAATATCCAGGTACACGCCTTGACGATCACATTTTTGGCTTTTCGAAGGCTACTACTCAAAGAAATATGGATTACTCCAGAATTGCAACATCGATGTTCATCCTGAGTAAATGACAGAATAGAAACGATGCGAATCATGTTGTGTATGTTCGCCATGCACTCTGAACTTGAAATTAATGCGAGTTTTCTCATAAAAGCATGAACCAAACTAACATGCCAATCACGATTATTATGAAATGAAACACACCTTTTACACGCATATTTTAAAGAATATCGTCGACGTCCAGTAAAAACACTCTGGGCTTATAATCGTGAATGCCCTCAACTCGATAAATACCAAGTAAAAACATAGGGATGGGCTTCATACTCGGGAGGGGCTTACGATCGGGGAAGTACGGTACTTTAACGCAATTGGGCTTTCACTCTCAGAATACTGTGGTTCAAACACATAAGGCTCTAACCCAAGTTTTAAAAAGCACATTGTGCATATAAAAGTTGAGTTTATACTAATAGTACACAATGCTTGGCAGCGTGAACGGCTATGTACAATGCCGTATACGAATGCGATCAGATACTAAAACGTCATAGCTTTGAAAAGTACCCGGATGTTAAATATGTTCGTTCGTTAATTATTCCCCTCCATGAATGGCCTCCATGGCAAGCACTTCAAATGCTTATCCAAGCTACAGTTATAATTAAAACAAAATTAAACCACTGCAATATTATTTCGAATACAGTTTAGAATATACACAACTATAAGGCCGCATTTAGGTTCGCTTTAACAATACTTTTCAGCAATGTTTGTTTTACCCTGTTTGTCTACTACTACCTTATTTGTTCAATATTAGAACCACATTTTTGGTGGTATTTTTAAATACACTCAATTCATACTGCTGTAATGTTAAAAGGGTTTTTACATAAGCACAATATAAACTGCTTTTAATGTCATGTAGATGTGAGGACAAGAGGATGTGTTATAGTAACATTCCCACTTTGAACACCTCCTGTTGATTACTGTGATCACAGTGATAAATGGTAGTTGGTATGGCAGATCATGACTTTTTTAAAGCACTGAAAGTCATGCTGTATAATCACCTACTGTAAAACATGTTGAAACAGCGACATGCGATTTTAGCGAATTGTGGCCAAATAACGTAATAGCGAAATGTTGATTTAGCGAATCTCTCTTTGTCATTGTTGATTTCTTGTTTTCACAATACTTGTCTGTTGCATGCCAAAACAAATGCGCAGTTATCACCTCCATAAAAACAAAGAATGATTCGCAATGATTAAAAAACTGATTCAACAGAGATTTGAAAAAGCGAGTATGGTTGCTGCGTTACATCCAGAACATTGACCTTTTATATTGGGACTCAAAAATTTACATAATAAAATATAAGTATCACTTCATTTATTTATTTTCATTAAAATAATGGCCACAATGAAAACGTTTATTCTTTTGGGTTAATTTACTTTTCAATAAAATGTATCTGCCATGTCAGTATGTTTGTTTTGTGTTATTTACAAAGTGTGTGTCTGGAGAAAATGATGTTTTTTGACCGCCATTTTGAATTTATAATAAAGTCATTAGCAACATCTTACATTAGCGATTGAGTTCTCGCTAAATTCGCTAAAAAGACATGCTCGTGAAAAAGACATGTTTTACAGTATTTAACCATAATTTTCATTGTTGTAATCACTCAAAATACTTTACATGTAAATTTAGAATTAATCTCTAAATTTAATTTCAGGATTCTGTTGGATAAATTTATCATGAACTATACAATATCCACAGCTATTATTTTGCTTATGTGGGTCAATAAGAGATTTTCTACAGATCACACAAAGTGGGAATGTAATTTTAATGTACAAGTATTGCACAGTAGCAGTTTGATTCACTCGCTTACAAGAGGAATAACTTTTGTCTAACTATATCAGCTATTCCTGGTGAAAACACAATATGGCAGTGAGACAATGGTTTTATCCCTTTTCATTGGAATATTTAACACAATATTTTTATAAACCTGTTAATTCACTACCTGACAGAAAAGACTTAATCAAACATGAAAACAGCTTGTTACTAAGACATCTGTGTTTGAGAAATTAGACATACTATGGAATGAATAATGGAGTCTTGGTTTCACAATGCTTGTGCCTATGTATTGTTCATTTGTTCACTATACATGTTTAGACACATACATAAGTAAATGTATTATCATGTTCTTGCTTCAATGATTCTACACTACATTCAAACACCTGAACTAAGTTTCATGATTCAGTACTGTTTATTTTTCTCCATTTATGAAACTTTTGTTGTTCATATTTGCTATGTTCAAATTGTAATAATTATTATAACTATTTGTCATTTTTACTGTAGACACTAGTCATGTGTATGTGTTTTCAACTATTAACTGCCATGATGACATGCATGTTTGGACAGAACCCTATGACCTAGACATGTCTTGTATAAACTAAAATGTTTACTGTATACGCTATGCACCATATACCATATTTTCTCTATTAGAAGCACATAAAGACACTTGTAAAAAACATATTGCACTTGGCTAAGGCTGGGAAAAAAATTACTCCCATTGCTCTCTATCTAATTCATAAATTAGTATAATTTTATTTTATGCAAATTAGTCTTTTTTTATGTAGATTAGCCATGTTCTACTCACAAAAAATAATTTGCTCATTTACTTCAGCTAATGTAGTGACTGAGCAGAACATAACTGAAATCCACTATAATGACAAACTTGCAATTGGTTATCAATCTTTCTTGAACTAATCTTAAATCTGTGTTAAGGTAGTGGGACTATTATTTGCATACTTGTTTTCATCTTCTAATTGTAGCTAAATGACTACAAATAAACCCGGGAAAGTATATAATTTTACAATCGCCAGACTTCAAGCTTTTCACAAGTGTATTTTGCATGCCCGTATCTGAAATCTACGACGCGTTACTCAATCAAAGATGAAAAATTACTTTTTCTGTAAAAAAAATAATTACGCATTTATGCTGGCGATAAGAAGTATTTTTTTCACTTTTCCTAGTTGTTCAATAGTCTGGTAAATTGAATGTGTCTGGTTAGTTTTATTCAAGCAACGCGTTTTAAAAAATAGTGTCCTGAATTTCAATTACTGTTTTAGTCGCATTGCCCCCAACTCAAACCACAACTCGTTGGTAAATAATCGATGAAATAGTTTGTCTGGACACATTCAAGTTCCTCTCATTGTCACCTTAAAGCTGTGAAAATTTGGTGTTAATCCGACGACAATAAGTATACGTTATTTTTTGTTAAAGACCTTGTATTTTGAAAAACATAAACTCCTAGAAAACGTCCATGAAGTAACAGCAAAGATTTTCAAGCTTGTTTATCGGCACAATCAATTTGTTTTCCCATCAAGGTCTGTTTTACCATGTGTAGGGACATCCAAATGTGTAAGGCTATTGGAAACCAAAAAAATAAAGGAATGGGATAGCTATAATTGGATAAATTCGGCATATGAAAACACCAAAATCAATGATCCCCCCCCCCCCCCCCCCCCCCCCCCCCCCGTGGCTGTGTGACCTTGTGTTTGACACATTCATATGCAAATGACTAATCTGTGAAACAAACAGGGGCGGAGACAAACCACTCAAATGTTTGGAAACACTCATTGTGTGTCAGATAGCTACTGATAACACATCCTAACATTGCTTTGTCTTGAGTTTATCTTTGAAACTTATAGGCACCTGTGTTGTTGATTTTGGAAAACACTACTGAGGCTGCCTTGCTTCCCTTCAGAAAATCTATATTTTAACCAACTTACATGACATTCTATGTTATATTGACTTTATCATATGAAAGTTTATGGTGCATTTCATCAATTAATAAATAAATGTGAAAATCGTAATTTTCAACACAAATAATAGTCTCGCTACCTTAAATGCATGGTTGTGATAGAAATAACTATAAGAATAAGGAATAAGAATTTCAGATTACAAGAAAAGTATTAATTGTGTCTATCTTATATAGTGTGTAATATATGCTTATACATGGCATTGTATTGTTTAGTGTAGAACTATATATGTATTACAGCTTAAAAAATATAGATGCACTGCAAGCAAATGCCGGACTATAGAGGGAGCTGTTTATCAAAATTTGCAATGAGCATCAAATTCTGTAAATACATCACTGGTTTATAATATTAATTTCGCTATTTTTGTTGATACGTTAAATTTGCTAAATTAAATCTGCGTTAACATGTGAAATGACAACAAAACTCATTGTTTCCCTGCCAAGTGAAATTAATACCAAGTGAAATAGCTCAAAACTTCAACATAGTGAAAATAAATGATTTTACAGTAAATGTAGTTACATGAATGTAACTTAAAATTTCCTGGAGAGTTGATTCTGTACTTCACTCTGATTGGTTGATAACAGACCTATCGAAAGACAATGCTGCAGGTCATATCGTGTGAGAAAACATAATAGCAGAAATTGCTTTGCATCAAGAGTTTGCATACAATTGAAAACATTCAGTGAAGATAATAATGACTTTGACCTGTATTAGTGTGTTGGCACTTAGTCACACAGGCCACATTGCATAGGTTTTTAAATTGCTGTCATTCAACTGTTATACCGTAGATGTATGTCTGTCTTGATGTGCAGAGGTTTTGTGCATCCTCCAATCCATACCAGTCATAGTTGTGAATCAATGCATTCACTTGCTGTGCACTAAACTTTTAATTAAATCATTATAATATAAATGCAAAGTAAACACACTGGTGACTAATTGCATTAACATATGTATGTTATTTTTTATTGCATTATTTAACATCACACCTCGGAATGTTTGACAGATACAGCATTATGACAAAGAGAGATATCTCTCATTCATAATTTGGTTATCAACATACATTGTGAGATCATGAAAACATCAATTGTAATTTGTTGTAAGTTGCTCTTTTTTTGTAATTTATAGAGGAAGCCAACAAACAGAATGGCAAGAAACAAGGGAGAAAGACTCCCATTAGCCGATCAAGTAGTATTGACTCAGCTAGGACGGAAAAGGCTGGCAATGCGGGATGTGTTATAGCTTCTCTGAGTAATAGATTTTATGAAGATATGCGATCACCATCTGGAGAAATCCAACGATGCAGTAGTGCTGGTAGTATAGATGACAATTCTAGGCCACCAACCAGACAAGTTATCCTGCCTACTGTGAAAAGAAACTTTGAACAGTAAGTAAATAGTTTTTAGATCCTCAATATCAACTTTCTTTTACTGAACATCAAGTATGAATTGAATCAAATTAAATCCGCAATAAATAATTCGGTTCAGTTTAATGTGGATTTAAACCTGTCCCTACTTCATATTATTAATAAATTACATTTGAGGTAAGGAACATAAAGACTAGTTGTGATAACTGCGACTATAAAACAAAAAAAAGTTGGTAATGGGATAAAGCAAGTGTCACATATCAGATGGCATTTTCATTTTTTGATTGAAATGTGTCTACCAATATTTCATTCTGTGTACATTGTCGACAAATTTGATTTTCAGTAGGTATTTTGGGTTGTGTATGTCTTTTTTTTTCTATTGCTAAATTCTGATTACTAGTTCTAAATTGTGTCTAAATCCATTTCATCCAGTATTTTTCAAAATTATAAAAATCTTTCATTTTTTTTCTTCATATATTTTTTGTGTGTGGCGAGAACCAGTTGTTCAAAACCATTTAACTGGATTGGGTGAAGAGAGTGTCAACCTGACAATGGTTTATTTATTTTCAGACATGGTATGCCAAGAGATGAAGCATTAGCAATGTCATTAATATCTCCGTCCAGATCTTCCCATTACGAAGACAGCAATGGTATCAGTGATTCACTAGATAAATCCATAACATTACTTAATGAAGATTCACAAATCAGAAATCCAGATAAAAGCTGTTCTACAAAAAACACTGTTTGTCCGTCTGGTGATGGAAAAAAACCAGAAATTGCTAAGAAAGAAAATAAAGATTTAAGGCCATCAAGTAGAAGTAAGTTTACAGTCAGTACTGCACTACTTACTGTTATATAGAAATCAGTGATGCCCATGTGAACACATGACAGTTGAACTATGACATTATCTGGTATGCATTTCAGGGCAGGGTTGGTACAATACTTGGACATAAGAATATGTATTTTTGGTACACAACTATTGAATTAATAAACATTTTCATTTCTCATGATTATACGGTTACATTATCCTAGAGTAATGTTTTTGTTTCTCATAGGTAAAAGTACAAAGAGAGACAAAATTAAAGAACCAACTGTTGCCACAGCAACCTCAATAACAACAGAAGTTGATTCATACTATCTTAGTCACAGTGTAGAACCTAAACATAACCAAGGTATGGTACACATGATTCCTACTATCTTAGTCACAGTGTAGAACCTAAACATAACCAAGGTATGGTACACATGATTCCTACTATCTTAGTCACAGTGTAGAACCTAAACATAACCAAGGTATGGTACACATGATTCATACTATCTTAGTTACAGTGTAGAACCTAAACATAACCAAGGTATGGTACACATGATTCATACTATCTTAGTATATCTATATCTATTCATGCTATCTGATCCGAGCTGTATTGCCAAACCCCTTTCATGCTTATTACTCATTCCACAGAAAAAAGGCGAGACAAAGATAAAGAATTGAAGAAGTCTGGCACCACGCGAGGAGATTCATCATCTGCAGGTGGGTTTGTATATCAATTCACTATGTTCAATTACCCACCATAGACTCCGGTCAGTCAAAATAACTATTTTGAACTGTAGGCATTAATCAGCCATTCTGCTGGTGACGGAGAGATAGAATCTAGATAGAATCTAGGTCAGGGGAAGCCCCATGACCCCAAGATTGTTTTCTCTTACGTCACAAACCATGTGACCAAGGTAATGTGGCAGCGCCATCATACCCTGACATTCACTCTTTCTTTATCTCTGCACCGTCGGGATGAAATCTAGCAGCTCTGCCTGGAAAGCCTGCCTTTTCCTGTCCGTGTCCAGCGGTAGCCGACACTGTGGCTGGTAGGATAAGTTTTCCTTATTATTTTTACCCCCGTGTCGATTTCCCCCTTTGTGTGTATAATTGTTCACAACAAAGAAAATAAAACCTGGCGACACAATTTAACCACGTCGTTGGTTTCTTTGCGTCACCTTTTCCAACTGTATTTCGCTTCCCTCATGCATGTCGTGTTCATTTTTATGTTTTATCAATGTATTCAGAAATAGATAGATGTAATGACAGCACCAGGGGCTCGCCACCGGTTTTGTCTCCTTGTTTGTCTCACTGTGTAGTGGTTATTATCAGAATTTACCAGCATAGAGCCCGCATCCGAAATGCTATTTTTCCCGTGACTGTGTGCAGTGTTTTTGCCTTGAAGGCGTGTGTTTTCACTGGAGACTGGCCGCGTCGCTCGTATTTTCACAGCAAGGTCGTGCGTCCAGTAAAAGTTGGTTAAAGTGAGTTGCGTGTTGGCATGAGTGGAAAGTCCTCATGCTCGGCTACCGGTACTTCATGTACTGAGACTTCGAGTAGGAGGCCTGATGGTGGTGGTATCGTTATTTTACGGCCTCACCCCCGCTGATCGGAGGGCACCCTCACAGTCTGTGTTTTCAGGCGGTGGTTTACCCGATTTTACCGGCTACATCAAGGCTGTGCCCCTGGAAGTCTTTTCTCCTATGAGGCCTGTTGCGGGTCCCTTTGTGGATCCTTCCTCGCACGGCGCCGGGTTTGCCTCCGAGATGAGGGCTTTGGTCGAAGGACTGTCAGGGCAAATCAGATGCAGTTAAAGCGAGCTGTCTCCACTGCGACCCCTCGGTCGGCGAGCAGGAAAAAACACAAAAGCATCGCTCGCATTCAAAACATGTCTCTTCCGGGGAACCCCCTGTTCCCAGCCGTGACTCTCTCGCTGATTTGAGTGAGGCCGAGGCTCAGGCTAGTTGGACCGGGTCTCTATTGGGACTTCGGGCACTGAATGTCAATGGGGATGCTGGCAGCCAAGCCTCCGATTTTGGGACAGGGTATTTGGGTCAGGGCACACATTGCACCTCCTCTCTACTTTCAGCCAGCCAGGGCTCGTCGCGCGGTAGCGGACTCAGGAATTCACCCTTGAGTCCGGGCTCCGCTGTGGGCTTTGTCTTCCTTCTTACCAACCCACCGGCGTCCTCAGAGGGCACTGACCCTGTCATGAGACGCACAGTCGAACACGCTCTCGCTCACATATTTAAGTTTAAAGGAGACAGTTTGCTCGTGTCAGATACAGATTGCGCCTATGTAGTCCGGTTTGGAGGCAGCAATTGACATTCCCTTGACTTTCGAGGTGGTGAAACACTGTTACAGGATACCGCTGAAATCTCCCCCGTCAGTGTCTCCCCATTGGGGGCCCTGCCAGGGGACTCCTGCAAGGCGGAAGCAATCAGACAGGAAGTAGGCAGTTTGCTGGAAAAGGGCGCCACACACAAGGTAGATCAGCCAGCATTAAGTCCAGGCTTCTACTCAAATGTAGGCGTCAGTCAGAACTGGGGGCATTGTCCTTCTTGGACAAGTGTGCCGCCGTTATGGACGATCAAGTTGTGCTAAAGACACGAATCAGGTTTCTCGCCAAGAACCAAATCCCAGGACACGATCCTCAGTCGATCATCATCCCCCGGCTGTCAAATATTGTCAGCCCGGAAGATCAGGAGGAATTGCTTCTCTGCCCGGTTCGAGCACTGAGTTGCTACGAAAACAGTACTAGGGATTCGAGATCGGGATGCCAAGCACATGTTTTTGTGTTACGGCCCAGGCAGGCAGGATAGGCCGGCCTTCCCGACTTCCATTGCCAGGTAGACTACTGCAACTGTATTAGAGGTCTATAACACTTTAACTTCCTCGACACAGAGCTTGCAGAGACACCAAGTAAGAACGCATGAGGTCCGTGCGATTGCTAACTCACTAGCGCTAGCATATACTGAGGGCAGGCTTCTGGAGAATGCAAATCGTCTTTATCAACTACTACCTAAGAGACTCCCAATCCATTGAGGAGGGCCTCTTTGGTTGCTGTCTTAGCGAGTCAGACTCTGGTTGCTGACCCAGCCCGAACGACCACAAGGGTCCCTGCACCTAGGCTATAAGTCAGTCTCAGCATCTTTGCGAACAGATTTCTCTACCGTCAGCACTCCTTGGAAGTTTCCAGGTCTCGTCTTTCGGCCTATGTCCTCATGCAGAACTTTTTTGGTCTTTACTGCGAAAGCATACTACCCCCTGAATTGGGTTTGGGTCTAGCTTTTTCAGGCACACCGAACCCTGTCACCATAGTAGCATTTTTTGACTTTTTGCTCCGGGGACAGCACAGGCAAGGTAAGACACCACCCTCTTTTGGGGTCTTAGCTAGGTGATGAGTGGTAGTTGTAGAATGTATCATCCCGGACTGGGAAAAAAAATGTCATAATTTTTTGTTTTCTCGGAAAACCTGCCACCTATGGGCGTCGCCTACAGTTCAAAATAGTCATTTTAACTGACCGGAGTCTGTGGTGGGTAATTGAACGTAGTGAATTTAGGCAGAGGGTTCTCCGAACCTGCCTATTCACATAGTTCATACCCACCATAGACTCAGGGTTCCTCCCCCAGCCACCCCATTCTTTCCGTAGCGTTAGTCCTCTGTAAGGAGAGAAAGGAATCAGAGTGAATGTCATGGTGTGATGGCGCTGCCACATTACCGGTACCTCGGTCACGTGGTTAGTGACGTAAGGGAAACAAATCTTGGGGTCAAGGGTCTTCCCCTGACCTAGATTTTATCTCTCCGTCATTGGCAGAATTGCTAATTAATGCCTACAGTTCAAAATAGTCATTTTGACTGACCAGAGTCTATGGTGGGTATGAACTATGTGAATAGGCAGGTTCGGAGAACTCTCCGCCTAATTTTGAAATAGTTGTCACCTTTGACCTGACTTCTGTAATAATGGTATGCTGTTATTCAGTGAAATAATTATATTATAAATCTCCCAGCATATAGGCTGCAACAGATTTATACTAATTATATATTCCAGCACTCATCAACTCTGTCACTTTCACACAATCCCACTTGCTCCACCAATTATATGCGTTCCATATATGTTTTCAGAAAAAATTAAGAAAAGAGAAAAATTGAAAGAAAAATATAAATCAAATACAGAGGAAGTAGATTCATACTATTTAACACATAGTGATGAACATGAGACGAAAGACAGAGTGAAGGAGAAATACAAGTCAAATACAGAACAAGTAGACTCTTATTATCTTACACATAGTCAGAAAACCACAAGTAAGTGAAACATTTTGTAAGCAGTTAGTTTATCATTTTACAGTTAGCTAGGGGGCAATCTACTACCGGGTAATATAGGGGGCTTTTTCTAGACTTTTAGTTTTTGTTTTTTTTCTAAACGTAAAATATACTAGTAAGAACTATGTGTACCGGTATATAACTAATGACAGATTATTCTATTTTTTAGTTATTTTAAAAACAACTTTTTAACAAAATTTGCAATTATCAACTATCAATTGGTGATAAAATCTTAAACTAAATAAAATGTTCATTTACCACCAGTTTCCCCTTTTCATCGCAAATTCACAAAATAGTTCTGCATAATAGTTTGCATTTTCCTTTGAAAGATAATTAAAAGGTAAACTAATAATTGACTCAAATTTTGTCTTTTGGCTCCAAAATTAGTGTTCATTTCCAGTATTGAAGAATATAAGAAAAAAGTGCAGACAAATTTTGGTGAGAAAATCTGGTGGTGAAATAGTTAAAATAAATGTTTTGTCATTGACAGCTCAATCTCAGAAGACTGTATTGAATGTAGAAGGTAAATCATGTAGATCAGAGAGCACTGCGGAAAAAGGTGTTGAACTTTCCACAGCTGATGGTGCTGCTAAGTTAGAATTAGAAGGTATTAATTTTAGCTACAATTTGATATGATATATTGCATAGTTTTGTATTGTTTTCAACGTTCTTGTAAATTATGGGGGTCATATGAAATATTGGCCAAGTGCACAATGTGAGATTGATATAGCAACGTTTGAAAATAATAACTGTTTGATTTATAGATTATACAATGTTTTTATGCATGAACTATTATTGTGGCTAATCACTATTTTCAACCTGTGTTGTCATACATATACAAACATGTACTAAACAATTTATTAACATTGAACAACACTGAATCCAATCATCAAAATTTGTCATCCTGATTAGCATTGAATACTGTCTTCACATATCACCTGCTTAAAGTCTCTACTGAAAAAACAACCGATGATGTATTAACACTAAACAATCATAATCCTTTGGGTATCATTAACACTGAACACTGTTTTGGCAAATTCAGTTCCAGGGTCATTCCCTGACAAATCACACACTTGACACATACAGCAAACATCACATCTTATATAAGCACAAGCATTTATGTCATGATCCAATTCAAGATGGCTGAATGGTGGCCATATAAGTGCTAAAAAAATCATCAAAATCAAGGATTCCTGCCATCTCGGAACTGCATCATGCATGGACATATTTCATTCAAACTCTACATGCCCATTAAACAAAATGGATCCTTGACAGACATCTTTTTTTCCACCCAGATTTTATTCGAAATGACTCACTGATGGCATATTTTGTTTTTATCGAATGCTGTTTTTGAAGCCATATTGCTAACATGGCTGAACTCAGGGGGGGTGGCACGAGAGGGCGCCATCCGATCTGAAACTTTTCGAACTTTTCGACGTCAGTCGTCCGTAGCCCATCGTCAAAACAACAACGTCCCGTTTACGAACAGATGAAATAATTTCAGCAATTTCCTTACAGAATAATCCTCAACAAAACTTAGAAACATTTCATAGACAAATACAGGTTCCAAAACCAGTTTGACAGCACAATTTCTTGCTGGAGCCCGAGTTCCACGCGTGATTTCAAATCTGTTCCGTTTCAAACTGCGCATGCACACACACTGTGGTTTCTCGAAATGCATACTAATTAGGTACAGTACTCATTTCGCCCAACCTCCCGCCCGCTTCCGGATTTCGATCTTTTTTTTTTCGCTCGCTTTGTTCAATTCGACCGCACAATTTCCGCTTTTTTTTTCAACCGCGCAAATCCGGAAGTATCCGCTCGCGCAATCGCTCGCTCGCTCACTCGCCTGACAGCGCAATCGCCCGCATTTACAGTTCATTACCTACTGTTTCATGTACAAGTGTGTCACTTTTGTTTTTATGATGTTAAAATAAGAATAAATACAAACAGAAATTTATAGAATGACCGTTGAAAAAATACGGTGGATCACACGGCCATATACAATTGGTAATAATACATACGCGTAATAATAATGTCCACCATAAACAAGATCGAACCAAACATGTGAAATCAAATACGACACTGACACAGACACAACTAATATGAAATAAAACCATTCTATTTTTGGTGGAGAGCGAAAAATGTCTACGGTATTCGTGTGTAGGGTGACGGTTGTCATGTACGCATGGTTTGGGTTTAACACGAGTCTAGTTGTAGTTATGTTAAAATCCGTGGCACCTATAACAATTGAAGAATATCTGCAGGAATAGTAAGACTGTGAAAAAAACGACTGATCGATTGTTATAAAATGACCGTAGTGTACAATTTGTCAAACAAATACAATACTTGCAAATGTAATGTCGGCCAGCGCCCATCTTAAGGTAGCGAGAAGGTTTTGTGACGTTTTTAAATAAAACATTCTCTATCTGTTGTCTCGTTCAGAACAGTAATTTAGGTTATATATATCAAAAGACTAAGTATAGAGGTGCAAGTTCGCACAAACTGGACAGACATTGTTTACATAATTATCACGTGACATCAAAAATGGCGAACCTTGTAAAAATGACTAAGTCCGCGATTGTGAGAGCACACTGCGGAATTTCCTGGTGAAATTTACGTCATGCATTGTCCGTAATCAAGTCCATTGAAATGCGTCTCCGATAATCAAAAGACCTATTATTCCGATTTCTATGCAGGTTTGTTTTTTTGTCCTCAAATTATTTCATACTTGGCACCTTTAACAGACTATTATTCTGTGACAAAGCATTTTCTTTAAAAACCCAGACATATTTCGCACCATCATTATCTTTTGAACGATAACTGCGAGTTTGAATGTCCTAGTCCGAACGCACTTGATTTGGCGGCGGTCCCAATGAGTCGTTCTCGATCAAAACTTCAACTCGAGAAAAACGCGAAAAACAGTTTTGGTTAATAAAACACTGTAGATTTGCTGCATTATTATAAATATACACTAAAAATGGCCAAACATATTAACCACAGATATCGTATAACTCATAAAGAGTGTCAGATAATGAATAATTTCAAGCTCGAGCGTGAAAAATGAAGAAAACTGCTGGCATTTGAGTCCGCACTCCAGGAACGTTCGGGTTTTCCATTGTTATGCAAACGAACAATGAGGGATAATCCTCTGACAAACATTACTGTCCCACTGTACATGCTGACAGTTTACAAACAAGCTAATCCTTCAAGTGTCTCTGATAAAACATCTAATAAAACGGTTTTCATGGTGAAACAAAATGGCCGATATTTGAAAAAAAATTGCTGTGTCAGAGTGCGACACTGAGTGGCAGATTTTTCTTTGTCTCGTCTGTCAACGCTTTCTTTCTTTTCTTCGCCATTGCGTTAGAAAAAAAATGTATTAGTAAAATAGAATATTGACTTGGAAAATAAAACGATTTAAAAGAAAGTTGTGCAAAGTTACAGTACTCCTTTCGCACAACCTCCCGCCCGCTTCCGCTTTCCAATCACCTTTTCTCTCGCTTTTGCGACCGCTTGTTGAATTCGACCGGACAATTTCCGCTTTATTTTCAACCGCGCAAACCCCGAAATATCACCGCCCACCTGCTCGCTCGCATTTAAAATTCGGACTAACAGAATAATTTCCTAGGTTCACATTGTCTTATAATTGTCTTTCTGGTTTTTATAGATGTTGAACAGCTGACAAAAGTTCAAATACTTTTTGTTTTAACTATATATAATTATATGCACGCAACCTGACCCTTTGACCTCGATTTGGCTTGGACTGAATATTTTATTTTAAACAATATTCTGACATGAAATACAAAATGTATTTCAACACAAGTACGACATGGTTGTCTGGGGTTTCTTTCCTGATTGAGTCTTCGCAATGTGTTTTGTATAATTATTGTTGTTTTCCCTCGATGCTGAAGGACCCTAAAGCTAAATGGCAGTTACATGCATGGGCTGAGTGAAAGAAAATATTTCTAAGCCTAAAATAAAACCTAATATTACACCTCTTTGTGTATTTGTTAATTTTACATATGTTTGTCATGACAGTATGTTTGGAAATATCTAGAAAAATCTCGTCTTTCATTGATAATTTCGATTGTTTGTTTGGAATGTCGATCCCCGTTGGTTTCTCCATACTGAGTTTAGGAAGGACGTCGATTAACACCGTGACAATCAGCCGAGAGAAGACAAAACATTGACCGTAATTCATGGAAATCATGTCCATGATTTGTGGGCTGAAACCCCAAATAATTAATCAAGTATTATTATTTTAATATGTATTTTATTTTACATGGCAAAACTAAACCATGCCCAAAACAGAGCTAGAGTTGTTCGCGGTGAAACAACCGCATTGAAGACGATGCAACTTCAACTAGCCATTTCTTACCTTGAAATAAAAACAATAAAAATTCGGGGAGCATCGGGGAAAATATTAATAATCATCCTTATCAATCGCTTGCTTTATTTTATTTGAATCAATGAAATTCATGATTTTTTTTTTACATTTGTTGGCAACTTCCGCGCTAAAAAAGATTGAAAATGTGGGTGTGGTTATTTTGCAAAGTCCTGTTGGTAATACGGACAAATATGGTTCTGTGACCCAGATCGTGCTCCGATCAGGTGACTCAGCCAATCAATGATGTTGTAACAAAGCATATTTGACACTAATTGAAGGGTCGTCGTACAATCCAATCACCGGCATCGAATCACATAGTTTTTGTGCTGTGACAGGCTTCAAAATTATTCGCTGAAAAACATATATTTTGACAAACTGATGGAATTTGACCTTAGTTCAAAAAGAAAATACTAGGCTAAGATACATTAGAGCTCACGCGAATCAGTTTTCTCTGCAAGTTGTGAAATAAAGTAAACCAGAGTAGCGTCGATGATTTTCAGCCCTGAAGGACTTCCTTGTGAATCCTGAGTTTTGAATTGTTCATCGACTGGCCACCAAATAGTTATGGCTATAACTAAATTTGACACGTTTTTCTTTTAAGCCCAATAAATTATTCATACATGTCAAGCTCTGTTCGATTTTTTTAGGGCATGTGGCCGTTTTTAGTCGAAAATATTTTTTGTGGGAACACTTTTGCGGTACGTATACGGTATAGACCGAGCTCATTCAATGATCGTGACTTAATTTTAAAAATTGAATGTCAAATTTTACCAGACATGGACCGATGTGGATTCGGTATCGTTATTTTTGGAATTAATCACTAACATTTCCTCGTTTCTCTGCTGTGTCAAAAGGAGTTACCTAGGCTTTTTTCACGTAACTGTCTCATTAAAATAAAAAAAAATATTACATCTAGAACAAGCACCCAAAACACGTAACAAGAGGTCCCAGTTCAGTTGCTTTCACGATACAAGTGTAATACAACTATTAGATTTGAAGTGTCGTTCAGAATGTAATAATAGTTAATACTAGTTGTATGTTCACACTTTACTATCAAAACCACCATTTCGACCACCCATGTGCCAGTTTTCAGTGTTTGGGTGAGCGGTCAATGTTTTCAATGAGCGAGCGAGCTGTCGGTTTCAATTTATTACGAATAAAAACTTAAGTTTATACATACAATGTACGATCATTGTTATTCCAGCGGTCGGTTGGCAAGCGAACGATGTTTCTGAAGCCAGCCATAGCAGGAGCGAGCGAGCGAACAAAAGCGAACACGAGCGAGCGGAAACAAAGTGGCCGGTTTCCGGTCGGAAAGCAGCGAGCGGTCGGAAATTAAGCAATAAGCGGTCGAAAAAAAAGCGATAAGAGCGGGAGGTTGGGCGGAATGAGTACTGTAACTTGTCACTGTAAAAAAGTCACCGAAACCATTTTGAGCAATAGTACTAGAATGAAATATAAACATTCTGCATTCTCCATGAATTTCCTAACTTGCTATGATCATGGTAAAGAGAAAACCTGTGCATACTTTCAACAGTTAGCTGGAGTCTGATCGAAAACATGCCTCAAAAAATACCTTTACGTCATTTTCCCAATCATTTTTTCAGCTCGTAACGATAGAATCAGTCACTTTAGGAGTTATTTATAGGTCAAAATTTTGACCATTCTCACGTCTTTCTCACGTACGTGAGTTGGGCCGGAAATTAGCCGTTGTCACGTAATTACTTTTTCGGGCGGGAGTTTGACAGTTTCTGGTCAGTTCTCATGTGCGTGAGAATGGCTGTTTTTTAATGCGTTCTCACGTGAAAAAGAAACATTGCATTAGAGTCCGATCTCACGTGCGTGAGAATGGAACGCAAAAACCCTATAAGGGATCTCACGCATTTTCCTTTCCCATGTGAGAACGAACTAAAAAAATACAATTCTCACGCACGTGAGATTGGGTTCTAACGTAATGTTTCTTTTTCAAGTGAGAACGCACTAAAAACAATCATTCTCACGCACATGAGATTGGGACGCAAAACCCCATTCTCCTTCCCAGAGTTCCTTGCGGTTAGATCGCCGAAAGTATCTCTGCCACCACACACCGCCATTTTGTGGTGAAACACCACAAGACTTTTACTACGCGTATCATTTGCGTATTTTTGTTATTGGATGGCTTTCGTGTTGATTTATTCCTACTGGAAAACAAGTTTTAAAATATTTCGTCGATAGCTGATAATGATTTTTTCGTAAACACACTGAAAACGGTGAAATAGTTATAATTTACAAAAGAAAATAATTTCATCGCGGAATAACGGTAACTAAGGTGTTACTCGGTTCATCAAGCCTCAGACTAGTAATACAACAGACTCGCAACGGCTATTGTTTAAGGTGTTAATCGGCTTAATTGTATATGCTATGCGTGCCACGCTCTGTAGCATTGGCATAGACACCATCGAAGTTTACCGAGCACTGGATATTCTGCACACTTCGCGCTCCTTCGGAAATTGCGTATTTCTTCGTAAAACAGATCCGGATATATTTAAAAAAATGGGAGATGCGTTCTGGACATTTTGACCTTTGCAGCTGTGTAAGAATTTTAAGAATCGACCAAGAATCAGGGGAGTTACAAGTAACTGAATGTTTTAGTGTTTACCTCAAATAGTTTTTGAATATATAATGAGCAACTTTGAAACGATATTTCTCGCTGTTGCGGATTTTGCGGAAGGTTTCCAATATTTTTCCGGAGAGAGCTTATCGCTGCATTTTGAACGATCATACTTCTTTGTGTGTTACCCGTTTTGTTTTCGTGTTCCGGGATGCCGAAACATGAGATAGCTAGTGTCATGTACATATATCTCTCAGCGTATCAGCGTGATCCAGTAACGGTAAAAACTGGAGGTGCGTTATTTTTGTCACGTTCGACTTCATAGTACGCGATCTACGTGTTGTTCAGTGACTGTTTCAATTTTCTATTGTGTGTCAGTATTGTTGCTATTTCGAGTTTCACTGATTTTGTTTGACTTCCGTCATAGTTTTGTATAAAAATAGCCCAGTGTATTTATTTTTATTCCTAATTTCAGGAAATGAAAAACACGAGATCGATCAGGGGTTGCAAAGTTCTACAGAGAAATTGTCATTATCTTCGTCAAAATGTTCTCCTAAAATAGCTTCCCACTCGTAATTATCGTCTTCAGATTCGCCAAATTTTTCCGTAAATGCCATTTTCGAAGTTCACTGACAACTCCTGTCGTCTATGTCACTTCCTGTCTTTATGTCTCGCGATGCATCGCGATAGTTGATTGTAATATGAATAGATCTCGCGTTATTTTGTGAGATCTAATGAAAATGTTGTTGCTCAGCAACGTTTACTCGGTACGATAAGAACTGATAACCTAAACAAACGTGGCACGCATTACTTCAAAAGAAAACGCCGCGTTGCGAGTCTGTTGTATTACTTGTCTGAGATCAAGCTGACGGCCCTGTCGATCGCTAGGCGAAGACATATGAAGAAAGGAAAGTACTTCGTGGTATTGACAGCAAACACGTTCTATTGCCACTCCGTTTGTGCCAAGGAAAGTAAAAATATGAGCTTCTCACTATGAAAACAGCCAGAATCTACAAACAACGCGCACACTTTAGTTAGGTTCGAAAATCGAACACCTGCATTGCAATGTATTTGGTACGCGTCTTTGAAAGTAGTACCACTGTGACGCATCGACCAATCAACAACAAGCATAAGATCGCGTGGTGGCAGAGATATATTCGTAATAGAACTCTGCCTGGGGAGATTGGCAAAACCCTATAAGGGATCTCACGCATTTTTAATATTTACACATGCATCTGTTTCAGAATTTGATTCAAGATCGTCATTTCATTCTAGAAATGCATTATGGATGTCATGGGAAGAAGAAAGGAAAGAATTGCACAAATAAACTTGCTCCACTTTGTATTATGTCTGTCACATGAGTGTAAATAATAATGTGGCATTAATGTTGACAGTCACTTAAAACTGACAGGACTTTATAACTTTAACTACCGTACTTCACGGAGTATAAGCCCAGGGGCGTTTAAAACTGTGACCATCTTCCCAACCTCGAAACATTATCCAAATTACATTTTCCGTTCACAGCGCCGGTCTCGGAAGAATATTACGTCTTTTTGAGGAAAAAATTATTAAATGATTTCAATAACACTTTTTACAATGAATAGCATATTCATAAAAATACAAACATTTTATTACAATATGATTTACATACTGTCTGAATTTATGATGCAAAAATGGGTAAGGTCTGAAGGAAAACGGTAAAAGGCAAGGTCGTACGCAAACTCGATACAAAGCTATTTCCGCCAGGGTTTCATCATAGTTTGATCTGAACAACTTCCTTTGACAGGTCACGTCTTTCATTAATCAATAAAAATGCTGTGTCATACAGTCAAAGTTTCCGATTATTGACGAACTATTTTTTTTTCAACGCAATGCAGAAATGAATTACCGCGATTTTAAAATGCGATCTGTTAACACTGATTTCGACAAAAACAGTGACGTTTGATTTGCAATTTTGGAAAGGTAAACTGAGGGTAAGGGAAGTATTCACACCTTTCACGGCGAAGAATAGTTTGTCGTTCACATTCCATTCACGATAGTCTCAATAAACAAGATTATTCGAAAAATGGAAACAATGATCAGTGACCAGGTTTCACGACAACATTTTTGCCATTTGGAAAACTACTACTCGAAAGAAATATGGATTATTTCAGTATTTTAACATCGGGGTGAACCCCGCGTAAATAACAGAATAGAAAATGTGTGAACTATGTCACGTACTTTCACTCGTCGTGCACTCTGTAATTAATGCAAGTTTTCTCTTAAAAACTGGAACCAAACTACCGTACCAATCATGATTTTTATGCAATGAAATACACTTTTACATGCATATTTTAATAAATGTCGTCGATGCCTGGTAAAAACACCCTGGGCCTATACTCGACGATGCCCTCAACTCCTTGATTGTTGAGATTCTATCCAATATGGCTGACTGGCAAGCCTGTTTGTTCGATGGAAATTGGCATTTTCACAATTCTGCTTTATCTCACTGTCCAATTACATGTAGCTACAAATTTGGTTTACAGACAATTGTGTTCTATATGTGGCACAAAAAGTTTATCTGTGTTGTTTATCCAAGTTTATCCATGTTTATCCAAGATGGTTCATGAAGCAGCCCTTTTGTTTTACATTTTGCCATACACATTTGGACTCGCACATTTTAAATTGTCCGGCAGTCCATTTTGTTCACAGCATATAATTAGTACATGCATTTGTACAACAGGGGCTTATAAAATACAAGAACAGATGAAGCTGTGGCATTCTCAATAGCTTGTTTCTATTATTTCAGCATCTCAAAGTAAGAACCCAGAATCATCTGTTACTATGGAAACTGGAACAATACAGAAAGTGAAAAAGACTGAACATAAAGTTGATGATTCAGAGGATAGTGATGATGACACCAGTGAAGATGAAAGTTCTGATGAGGAGGAAGAAGAAGAGAGAAAAGCACCATTTGAGCTGCTTGGAGAGGTATGGTTAATTTCAATTTTAGGCCCTCCTTGCAATGTATACAACACAAAAGACCCACTAACTAAACAAGATTGTTATTATGTCAAGTATTGACCATCAATTAGATTATTAATATAAACCATCAACACATATCATCCATACATTTAGTACCAATAATTTATTCACAATAAATTATTACCACTACTTTGACTGCTTCATTATAGTACTCAGTGTAATTTTATTGCTACATGTACTCTGATAACAACTCTGATAATGCTTCCCTTGCTTCCAAGCTTGAATAAACAATAAATTTGTGCCTGTATCTGTCTGTACGTCCCTGTATCTGTCTGTACGTCCCTGTATCTGTCTGTACGTCCCTGTATCTGTCTGTACGTCCCTGTATCTGTCTGTACGTCCCTGTATCTGTCTGTACGTCCCTGTATCTGTCTGTACGTCCCTGTATCTGTCTGGATGTCATTTTGGTATAAATTAATCTCGCAATATGCAGAAGTACTCATTTGATGATCATATTCAATATGACTGAATGTCAACCATTTTAATGTTAAAAAATCATCATAATCAAGCATCAGCTTCTGGATCAATACTTCTGACATATTTATGTTCCAACTATATTACTATAAACAAAACTATATATCTTTGATAACTAACGGGAACTGTGTCATTCACGGCTTGTTATATCTTTGTTTCACCTTCATGCATGTCATTTTGTTTTTCAGATCAGATTCAAAATGGCTGACTAGTGATCTTTAATGAATGTAGCTCTCAAGCCATATCTCTGACATGCCCTGACTCTCTGGAGCCATATCTCTGACATGCCCTGACTCTCTAGAGCCATATCTCTGACATGCCCTGACTCTCTGGAGCCATATCTCTGACATTCCCTGACTCTCTAGAGCCATATCTCTGACATGCCCTGACTCTCTTGAGCCATATCTCTGACATGCCCTGACTCTCTGGAGCCATATCTCTGACATGCCCTGACTCCCTGGAGCCATATCTCTGACATGCCTTGACTCTCTGGAGCCATATCTATGACATGCCTTAACTCTCTGGAGCCATATCTCTGACATGCCTTGACTCTCTGGAGCCATATCTCTGACATGCCCTGACTCTCTGGAGCCATATCTCTGACATGCCTTGACTCCCTGGAGCCATATCTCTGACATGCCCTGACTCCCTGGAGCCATATCTCTGACATGCCCTGACTCTCTGGAGCCATGTCTCTGACATGCCCTGACTCTCTGGAGCCATATCTCTGACATGCCCTGACTCTCTGGAGCCATATCTCTGACATGCCCTGACTCCCTGGAGCCATATCTCTGACATGCCTTGACTCCCTGGAGCCATATCTCTGACATGCCCTGACTCCCTGGAGCCATATCTCTGACATGCCCTGACTCCCTGGAGCCATATCTATGACATGCCCTGACTCTCTGGAGCCATATCTCTGACATGCCCTGACTCCCTGGAGCCATATCTCTGACATGCCCTGACTCTCTCAAGCCATATCTCTGACATGCCCTGACTCTCTAGAGCCATATCTCTGACATGCCTTGACTCTCTGGAGCCATATTTCTGACATGCCTTGACTCTCTGGAGCCATATCTGTGACATGCCTTGACTCTCTGGAGCCATATCTCTGACATGCCCTGACTCTCTGGAGCCATATCTCTGACATGCCCTGACTCCTTGGAGCCATATCTCTGACATGCCCTGACTCCTTGGAGCCATATCTCTGACATGCCCTGACTCTCTGGAGCCATATCTCTGACATGCCTTGACTCTCTGGAGCCATATCTCTGACATGCCCTGACTCTCTGGAGCCATATCTCTGACATGCCCTGACTCCTTGGAGCCATATCTCTGACATGCCCTGACTCTCTGGAGCCATATCTCTGACATGCCTTGACTCTCTGGAGCCATACCTCTGACATGCCCTGACTCTCTGGAGCCATATCTCTGACATTCCCTGACTCTCTAGAGCCATATCTCTGACATGCCCTGACTCTCTGGAGCCATATCTCTGACATGCCCTGACTCTCTGGAGCCATATCTCTGACATGCCCTGACTCCCTGGAGCCATATCTCTGACATGCCTTGACTCTCTGGAGCCATATCTATGACATGCCTTAATTCTCTGGAGCCATATCTCTGACATGCCTTGACTCTCTGGAGCCATATCTCTGACATGCCCTGACTCTCTGGAGCCATATTTCTGACATGCCTTGACTCCCTGGAGCCATATCTTTGACATGCCCTGACTCCCTGGAGCCATATCTCTGACATGCCTTGACTCCCTGGAGCCATATCTCTGACATGCCCTGACTCCCTGGAGCCATATCTCTGACATGCCCTGACTCCCTGGAGCCATATCTCTGACATGCCCTGACTCTCTCAAGCCATATCTCTGACATGCCCTGACTCTTTGGAGCCATATCTCTGACATGCCTTGACTCTCTGGAGCCATATCTCTGACATGCCCTGACTCTCTACAGCCATATCTCTGACATGCCTTGACTCTCTGGAGCCATATCTCTGACATGCCCTGACTCTCTAGAGCCATATCTTTGACATGCCTTGACTCTCTGGAGCCATATCTTTGACATGCCTTGACTCTCTGGAGCCATATCTCTGACATGCCCTGACTCTCTGGAGCCATATCTCTGACATGCCCTGACTCTCTAGAGCCATATCTCTGACATGCCCTGACTCTCTGGAGCCATATCTCTGACATGCCCTGACTCTCTGGAGCCATATCTCTGACATGCCCTGACTCCCTGGAGCCATATCTCTGACATGCCTTGACTCTCTGGAGCCATATCTCTGACATGCCCTGACTCTCTGGAGCCATATCTCTGACATGCCTTGACTCTCTGGAGCCATATCTCTGACATGCCCTGACTCTCTGGAGCCATATCTCTGACATGCCCTGACTCTCTGGAGCCATATCTCTGACATGCCCTGACTCTCTGGAGCCATATCTCTGACATGCCCTGACTCCCTGGAGCCATATCTCTGACATGCCTTGACTCTCTGGAGCCATATCCATGACATGCCTTAACTCTCTGGAGCCATATCTCTGACATGCCTTGACTCTCTGGAGCCATATCTCTGACATGCCCTGACTCTCTGGAGCCATATCTCTGACATGCCCTGACTCTCTGGAGCCATATCTCTGACATGCCCTGACTCTCTAGAGCCATATCTCTGACATGCCCTGACTCTCTGGAGCCATATCTCTGACATGCCCTGACTCTCTGGAGCCATATCTCTGACATGCCCTGACTCTCTGGAGCCATATCTCTGACATGCCCTGACTCTCTGGAGCCATATCTCTGACATGCCCTGACTCTCTGGAGCCATATCTCTGACATGCCCTGACTCTTTGGAGCCATATCTCTGACATGCCTTGACTCCCTGGAGCCATATCTCTGACATGCCCTGACTCCCTGGAGCCATATCTCTGACATGCCCTGACTCCCTGGAGCCATATCTATGACATGCCCTGACTCTCTGGAGCCATATCTCTGACATGCCCTGACTCCCTGGAGCCATATCTCTGACATGCCCTGACTCTCTGGAGCCATATCTCTGACATGCTCTGACTCTCTAGAGCCATATCTCTGACATGCCCTGACTCTCTAGAGCCATATCTCTGACATGCCCTGACTCTCTGGAGCCATATCTCTGACATGCCCTGACTCCCTGGAGCCATATCTCTGACATGCCCTGACTCTCTGGAGCCATATCTCTGACATGCCCTGACTCCCTGGAGCCATATCTCTGACATGCCTTGACTCTCTGGAGCCATATCTATGACATGCCTTGACTCTCTGGAGCCATATCTATGACATGCCTTGACTCTCTGGAGCCATATCTCTGACATGCCTTGACTCTCTGGAGCCATATCTCTGACATGCCTTGACTCTCTGGAGCCATATCTCTGACATGCCCTGACTCTCTCAAGCCATATCTCTGACATGCCCTGACTCTCTGGAGCCATATCTCTGACATGCCCTGACTCTCTAAAGCCATATCTCGGACATGCCCTGACTCTCTGGAGCCATATCTCTGACATGCCCTGACTCACTGGAGCCATATCTCTGACATGCCTTGACTCCCTGGAGCCATATCTCTGACATGCCCTGACTCTCTCAAGCCATATCTCTGACATGCCCTGACTCTCTGGAGCCATATCTCTGACATGCCTTGACTCTCTGGAGCCATATCTCTGACATGCCTTGACTCTCTGGAGCCATATCTCTGACATGCCCTGACTCTCTGGAGCCATATCTCTGACATGCCCTGACTCTCTTGAGCCATATCTCTGACATACCTTGACTCTCTGGAGCCATATCTCTGACATGCCCTGACTCTTTGGAGCCATATCTCTGACATGCCCTGACTCCCTGGAGCCATATCTCTGACATGCCATGACTCCCTGGAGCCATATCTCTGACATGCCCTGACTCCCTGGAGCCATATCTCTGACATGCCCTGACTCCCTGGAGCCATATCTCTGACATGCCCTGACTCCCTGGAGCCATATCTCTGACATGCCCTGACTCCCTGGAGCCATATCTCTGACATGCCCTGACTCCCTGGAGCCATATCTCTGACATGCCCTGACTCTCTTGAGCCATATCTCTGACATTCCCTGACTCTCTGGAGCCATATCTCTGACATTCCCTGACTCTTTGGAGCCATATCTCTGACATGCCCTGACTCTCTCGAGCCATATCTCTGACATGCCCTGACTCTCTAGAGCCAAATCTTTGACATGCCCTGACTCTCTAGAGCCATATCTCTGACATACCCTGACTCTCTGGAGCCATATCTCTGACATGCCCTGACTCTCTGGAGCCATATCTCTGACATGCCCTTACTCCCTGGAGCCATATCTCTGACATGCCCAGACTCTCTGGAGCCAAATCTCTGACATGCCCTGACTCTCTGGAGCCATATCTCTGACATGCCCTGACTCTCTGGAGCCATATCTCTGACATGCCCTGACTCTCTGGAGCCATATCTCTGACATGCCGACTATTTTAAACATAACAACTCACAAGGACTATGTGATGCAATAAATAATAAAATAATAATCATATGAGATTTTAAACTTTTACTTCTTAACATGTAATTATGGACAGACATGTCATTCAGAATGCAGAAGCTAATATGATTATGTATTTATCTGTCTAGTTCATTGAATCAGTGATGGATGAAGAATGGGAGACTGCATTGAAACTATGTCAGATGAGTAAGTCACAATATTTGTCTTATATTTAATTAAGTATGTACATGTATATATCATTGGTATATGTATCCCAATGTAATTATGTCCACCACTCAAAGATGACAGAGTGCAGCTGTTTATATAGGTGATTGACTGTCCATAAACAATTACATCTTTGACTTCTTTTTAGAAACTACCAGCCCAATTGCTTTGATGCTCATATGTAAATACCTTTGGTGTAATGATTATATGATTAATTCTTTATTTTAGCGGATATTTTTGTAATTTTTTTCTAAAAAATAATATTTTTGACTTCTTTTTGAAAACTGCCTGTCTATTAAATTCACTCTGTTTGAATTTAGACTACATTGTTGAAAGCTAATTGTTATTTGGATTTGCTAAATGACAGGTTTTTGCTTTTTAAGAAGGTACCACTGGTATACTTCTGATTATTAACCTGATTTTAATCACTGTTCACTGGCAATGCTTTTCTGAAGTGCATTATATCTAGGATAACCACTTCACATCAGATGCAGATGGCGGCCATCTTGATTTTTGACCATACTACCATATCTCTAAGACTTATGAACCATATTCATTCATATTTGGCACATACATCATACATGCTAGAATACATGTTCATAATTAGGTCAAAGATGGCTGACTTAGATTTTTGAAAATGTGGTATCCTGGACATGCTTTCTCAATTTTCATTCAAATTTGGTACATTTAATTAAAAACAATTTACCTAGTCACATGACCGGTGATTTTGAGATATATCATAGCAATACATGTTCAAAACAATTCAATTAGGAATCAAATAAAAGACAACAAACTTGCGTTTATTTTGCTTTTTGGTCATATTACTTTATTTTAAGCATGAATAACATTTCTTCTATTTTTTTATTATTTGTGTAGTTCAGTTGTATGAACCTGACAACCCTGAGTGCAAAGAGTTCAAGCCATTAATAGAAGAAATGCTAAGAAGAGGTAAGCAGAGTATTTCCTGTACATACATTTCATATGTTATCGGTACTCAAGTTTCAGTTCAAAATACATTTACCGGATTCTACCGTAAATTCGCCCATCTGAAAAATCGCCCTGGGCGGTTTCACGGCTGGTGGGCCTATATTTGGGGTTTAAATTCTCAAAAAAATTATCATCAATTATTTTTAGGGGGCTTATATTTTCATTGAAATATCCACCTACGCCGATTTTCAACGCCGGCAGTTGGACCACCCAAAACAACAGAAACTACATTTGTATTGCAGAAGCTAATCTAAGTTAAATTTTTATACATTTTATTTCTTGCTGGATTAAAAAGTAGAGAGCGCATTTTTTAACGAACCTCGTGTGCCAAATACAATTGTTTTTTTTTTTTTCATTTTATTAGTAACGAAAGTATATTCTAAATAAAAGAAGTTTCAAATAACAACAAATGCAACTGCATTGCTAAGTAGCAAATGATCGTGGTAGCACAATCCGGTCATGCTGCGTTTTATAATTGTTGATTACTACCTACATGTAGTAATGATTTTAATAACGTGCAAAAAATAAATTTGTTGAATTGTTATGAAATGCAAATAAATTTCAACTTATTTCATCGTAAGCGAATGATTCCGATCACATTTTCAACGCTCGATGCTGTAGAAATGAATATCTGCCATGTTTGACCTGAGATGGTGTTCTTTGACCTAACAGGTCAAATCGATAATTAACCAATGAAAACCATGGATGATGCCAACGTGTTCAAATTACCATAGAACATTTAAATATGTTAATGTTATTGAACTCAGTGTGGAAGAGATTTGCCGATGTTGTTGTACGATCTTTTGGCTAGGATTTTGATTGGAAAGCGGCATGATTTGTTTTTAAATAAAAAAGTTAGTTGTTTTCAAAAGATAAACTGAGCATTTAAAGAATAATTCAACATTATTTACAGCAATAACAGCTCAATGCTAACCCATTCACGCTAGTCGTAATGAACATCACTACGGCGAAACTTTTAGGCATCAGAAAAGATTAAAATAACACCTTAAAAAACTGCCAAAAAATTGCCCTGGGCTATTTCTTTGTCCCTATTTTGTTATTTTAAAAACCCAAACTGCCGTTAAATGGCCCAGGGCGAACTTACAGAAGAGTCCGGTATATCACTTACGATTTCATACAAAAAAATTCTGTTGAAAACCAAGCAAGACACAATTATTCTACTCCATACGACCTTTCAAAATAGTTGAATTTTTGTTTGTTTTTCTTTCAACAGAGAGAGAATATGAATTGTGGGGCAGTGATGATGAATCAGATTCAAGGTATGACCATGTATCTTTTTATTTCCTATTCAGATCTAAAGTTTTGTGGTCTGACAGATTTTTTTACAAAAACTGTTGGTTATAGATAGTTTTTATCTGCAATCAAGTCTTATGGTCATGTGACCCATTGTTGAACCACTACTTTAATTTCTGTAAATCTGTAAATTGACAACACATGTATTCATCTGCTGAATGTATACTGAAATTGTATTAGCTACAAATGACTGTACATAACCTTGGCTAATACAATGGTTAAAAGTGTGCATCTTTAGCCACTGTACAACATCTAGAGTAATCAAGGGGTTCCACAATTGAAAGGCATTTTGGATTTCAATGAACATTCTTGGGGAAATAGATGGCTTGAAATCATCATTTTGATTGTCACATGGTTGAATTATTTTTTAGCAAATGTACAAAACATATCTAGTATTTAATATGTAAGTTAACCTACATGGGCAATGCAACTGATCCTATTAAATCCTTAATGTTTTTCATGGTGCAAGTCTGAAATACTCAAAAGTGTGGGTTTATAGATATAAACCCAACGTTTTGATCAGAGTCTTGTAAATTGCACTCAGGCACAAGGGAGCTTCCTTGTGCAATTTACTTGACTCTAACCAAAACTGTGGGCTTATATCTGTGAACCAACATTTTCCACTAGTGTTTCTGTCTGTCTGTCTGTCTGTCTGTCTGTCTGTCTGTCTGTCTGTCTGTCTGTCTGTCTGTCTGTCTGTCTGTCTGTCTGTCTGTCTGTCTGTCTGTCTGTCTGTCTGTCTGTCTGTCTGTCTGTCTGTCTTCATGCCTGTCCATCCATACTTATGGGCATGTGTGTGTGTGGTGATAGATGTGTATATCAATTTTTTTATAACAATATCTCAAGAACTACTGCTTCGATAGTAAAACAATTTGATACAATGCACCTCATGTTCGTTTCCAAAATTAATTATTCCTGGTACAAATCCATGCATTGGGTAACCATTTGTTTGTTGTGTTTTTTCACACTGGTTATACACATGGCATCTGCTGCTTGTGTTTGATCATAATAATTTTTTGTGCATATTAATTAGCCTTCGCAGACGAAGTCTGCCGAAGGCTTATAGATTGGGTTCTGTCCGTCCGTCCGTCCGTCTTTTACCTCTTATAACTTTGATATGCTCTGTTCATTTATTTTCCAAGTTGGTGCAAATTTTATTCTCAATGCCATGCATATGCACGCCAAGTATTTGATTCGCCAAAGTTTCATTGTGTTTTTCTGTGATTTTCAACATTTAGCTAGTACAAGTGCCGAAATTTGCTGGAAAAATCCGAGTTTTCACAAGAGAACTGGCATACCGTATTGCGCATGCGCCAGTCTAACCGCTGAGGAAATCGCCGTCGATTTCGTCTGAGAATATTGTATTCTGGGACTGTATCTTTCTTTGCACAAGGCTTACATAGATTAAATCTCAAAGGTAAGAAACTGTGCTTTTGGTATTTATTATGAACTTTGATTTATTCTTTTGTGTGTCCTGACTTTAGTGAGAAACGATCGCACAGTGTCACACTTTGCCAGAAAAACAGTCCTGCTATTAGTTCAAGAACTGGTTATGTAACGTGTAAATCGAAAGTTTATCTCGTCATTAAGGAGGCTTAGGAATAACGTTTGGCATATGAAATACTGGAATAATAAAAACGTAAAAGTTTAGAACACACTGATCGTGATTCTGTTATGTACGATTGCTATTTCCGGTGTTCATTGGCAACTGCTAGCAGATTGAAACTTGGTTTCGTGACGACATATTAGACTAGAATTATCGAGAAAACAAGTCAAGTTCGCCCAACCGTGACTGCTTGAAAGCAATGATGAAATTGAAAAGTACTTTAATTCAATATCAATGAATCTATCATCACTTTTAAATTACCTTTGAAGTAAATATGATACCCGAGTGCGTTATTGCATTCGTGATCGGGACTTCCATGCTCCATGCGGTGTTGGAAGTTTATCGGTAAATCGAACCTCTGTCAACAGAGACACATTTTCCCAATCAGCTATTTATTTCGGTACAGAAGTCAGGGTGGCAATTTCAATGTTTAGCTACCATAATTTATCTCCATTATGAGCAGGAAAATAAATTACGGACCTCGATTGAGATGGATTTAACGGCGGCCATGTTTTTAAGGGATATGTGAAATAATATTAGGGAGGGGGTCAAATTCACGTAATCCTCAATTTTAATGATGTTGACTTAATATTAAAATTTTTTTTTTCAAAACTTCGGATATTATTTTATATAATATTTTAATACAACTACAATATGTTAATTAGTATGCAAATTAATATGCAAATTAGCAGCCAATCTGAGACAATGCAATTCAGTTCAAAGGAAATTTGACATACACTTAGGTTACATGATCACTATCTCTGCTGATTAGTTTTTTATGCACTTCTATCTGCTTTTATATTAAATGTTTTTTTTGTATTTTTCTCAATAGTTTTTTTTTATTACTTTTGATAGCTAGGCATCCATTTGGTTCAGCTCAAGTGAAATTTTCGGCACAAGTACTCTGGCTTTTTGCACATTCTTAATATTTTATTTTTGCAGAATCCTGTGAATATTAATTTGACAACTTTGTAGAGTGGAAACTATTGAATTAGTTCATCCCAGACTTTGGTAGAACATGTTTAAAATAGTACAGTGTGAACTGCAATTTCTTTCTGGCTGGTATAAATTTATTAAGTAATATTTTTTCGTACTAAAAAGACTCAAATATCTTTTTTAATTAAATCTTACAGCCAATGGGAGCACATATGCTACAACCTCTGCTTACTTTGGACTAAATGTTTTTTTTTTTTTTTTTTTTTCAGGTGCAGAGCCAGATTTTTTTCTCAGAAAGCAAAGGCACTGGAACTACATGTATTACAAAAACATACCGGTGCTATTCACTGCGTGTCTGACAATTGTTTAAAGTTTCGCAGGTCCTCTTTTTTTTTACTTTGAGAAGTTCTGTCAACCAAAGCATAAATATGTGTTTTCTCTGCACATAAAATTTCACACGATTTGTTAATATTAATGTATGATAATAAAAACTTGATAATATTCTTCTGGATTTTTGTACTTTATTTGTATCATTGTCGTATGAGAAGTAATCTTGTCCTTATTAGAGATATTGAAACTGATCCAGGGCCACAAACTAGTTTATCCAAACAGACACAACACTGACTCTACATATTTGCAGATCTGATTTGTATACTTCCTTGTCATTTTACCTGTTGTACTGGTTTGGTGCTATCTGGTTTCCTTGCTGAGAATAATGCTGACCTGGATGGAGAGTGCTATAAACTTGAAAATGCCATAGAAATCATGTTTGCCAATTTATGTCCATGCAACTTTAGAATGACAACTAGCGAAGGCAGTGTCATTCATGACTTGTTATTAGTTATATTGTTTTTGTCTGTTTTATTTTCTAGTGAATCATCCTCATCGTCAAGCAGTAGTAGCAGCAGTAGCAGTAGTGAGGAAAGTGATGAAGAAGAAGCAAAAGAAGATAAAAAAGATTTAAAAAATAAAAAGAGTGTGAAGGATAAAGAGGCTGATATGTATGCAAGACTCAAAACTACAAATGAAACTGACCCTACTAATGAGAAATACTAAGCCAGCCATTGGCTTGACATCTTGAAAACAATATATCTTATGAATTTTGTTTTCAACAGTTAGTTTATGAATCATGCAATGACTGACGATGGTTTGCAGCTATTCGTCGGACCTATGAGGGATTTTTGTGATTGATTAGCGATGTAGCCAACGCTTTCTTTTAGTTTTTGATCCAGATAACACATATGTCAGGCTGCTATGATGTTATAAAAGCTCCATCCAAAGACCCATTATTTGATATCTCGAAAAAAAGTAATCTGCTTTTTGTGCAAAATACTTTTCTGTTCTACATCTGGTCTGTTTTATTTACCTTGTGCAATCTACTATTTCCCGTTATTAGATGACTGAATGTATTGCATTACCTTGTCCCCAGATAAATCAAGGGCTAACTACAGTCTATGTCAGTCAATAGTCAGGAAAAGAAATAAATATTTTCAAAGAATTTTGTCTAACAAGTTGGTCTTGGGGCAAGGTAAAATGAATTATTATGTTCCTTAATTGTATATATGTTTGCACTTTTCAAATTCAAAATGGCCACCATAGTAGGGTTTAATGCTAATTTAATATGTATCTCACTAAACTGAACTTTGTGATGGTAATTGGTTTATTTTATATATATTGATAAAATTAATCTTGTTTTTTTTTTACAACCCTTTTGAAATTAATATATTTTATTCTATTTAGATATTATAATGAAAAGTTATTTACCAAACTAAATCCTGCCAATTGAACTTCTTGTATTTATCTTGTATTTGTTGTTTTAACTGGACTTGACATCTGTGTAACCCCAGTTTTTGTGTTGTTTAATTTCATCCCAGTCTTCAGTAACAAACATGTTAGTATGGTGTTATGAAACTTGTGTATTTTATATCAAATACAAAATTCCAAAATTAAGACAATAGCACCCTCTAGGATTGGTAGTATAAATATTGTACACCGCTTGTTTTCCTCTATCTTCTATTCAGATGTGATTCAGTCCATCCCAATACATTCCATTTAGTCCTGGAGATTTAAAAAAAAAAATTGTACTTGATGGTGAAAGCATAAATATCTAATGAAAATTAATTAATTATTTTGATAAAACCCTGAAATTCATTTGTTAATTGCAGACATTGAAATTCTGATGAATTGCCTTGGTGTCTTCCTCTGACATTTCACTTTCAGTTCAAAGGTCAATTTTTTTCACATTTCCCAAAATTTTGTTACAGATAAAGTTGTGATGTAATAATAGTTATGTTGTATGAGTTATATCTATTATTAATCTCTATATGTTGTGCCTGAATGCAAAAGTTGTAATAAACATTACTATTGAATCTTTATTGAATCTGGTGTCTGCTTAGTGTTTTATTTTAGTAAAGTTGTACGTACATCTGTGAAGTATATTTGTTAAATGTGTTTAAGCATAAACCCTAGAGAGAGGGAATTGGTCTATGTGTTTAAGTATCCATAATACAGTTTCACAAAAAACATTGAGAATTTTTGGTACACTGAGAGATTATTCTATTATAATCTAATCAACATCATTTTAAAGTACACCATATGTGCATACTCTGCAGTTGCTAAATATAAAAACATGGTCAAATGTTTTGAAGCTTTTTTTAATATGTGTTTCTGGAAAAAACAATTAATAAAAATAATGGTTAGTGATCTTAAAATGGTATTTAAGTTTTAAATGTTTGTGCTACCCCCCCAATACAAAAGATGTGAAATGTGAAATCATTTCTACGTCCACTTCAAAGAGTTTGTGATGTAGAAACTAATGATCAAACTCAAGTATATTCAAACAAACGCTTTCTGAAATTAATAAAGATTTGATATTGTTTCTCAATATAACATGAACTGTGTCAGTCTCAAGGTCCATCATTCAATATTATATGTACTACAATATTTTGAAACGTGTACTAAGAACTATGGTGGCCCATATGTACAATTAGCCTGCTACTCAAAAAAAACTAAAAAACTTTCCGCTATTTGAAATCAGACTGCTCTTGAAAAAATCATTCCAAGTAGCTGACTGATTTTTTAGTGGAACACTTATTTGAAGTAGCAGACTGTTTGTCAATATGGACCATAAAAGAAATAAAAAGAGGGCTGCTTTACTTCAAGTTATACTTTTTTTGCCTGACGACGCCAACTTTTGACTTGACTTGGGGGCAACAAAATTGTAACTCAAAATTCATGATGACCATTTTGAGACTGTAACTCAATGTTCGTTAATCTGATTTTCACATGCATACAAGAAATTTAACAAGAGTACTTTACATAGTGACATTAACAAAGTTTGAGTCACTAACAGAGTTACATTGGTTTGAAGGTTGGTCAAAACAGTTTCACTAACGTTTTGAAAAGTTTTTGAGTTTTTAGATTTGTTATTGCTATACAAGGATATGTGTAAAAAAAATAAGGTTATGGAAATAATTTTTGAGGAAAATACATATGACTATGAGCAAAAAAGTAAAACACTACAAATAAATATTTGTAATGTTTTTTTAAACTACCTTACCGTGCCAATTCCACCAACCAAGATTCATTTGTTAATGAATGTGACTTTGGGGAGCCTTGGTAAAGATCTACAGGTACTTGTGTTTGACCAAGGCCATTCAATTGCCAGTTAATAGAGAGATGTAGTCCCAAACAGGAATATGAATTTAGTGGCAAAAATGCACTATCTGCCAGCACTTGCACTTGCAGTTTGCAGATTACAAAAAAATTCAAAAGAGAAAAAAGCAAAACTCGAACGTTGAAAACAGTGACATTGATAAATTTTTCTTTATTTTTAAACTAATAACAAATGTCCTTTAATCCTTTTTATAGCTAAATCTAAAATAAAAATTCGGGTATTTATATATTTACTCCAACAGCACTTTTAAGCTATTTTTGTTGATTCTTTGTTTTGTATTTGTGCTGTACTGTGGAATAAAGTTGATATTGAACTACTAAACGTGGGCGTAGGTGGCGCTATTATAAGCGATGACTTGGTCGAAAAAAAATGAAAAATAATACACGCAGAATGAGACATTTAGCTACCTCTTTTTCATAATAAGTCTTCCAGAAACTATCTTATCTATTCCACTTTTGATAGTTGTGAAAATGACGTTTTTGATTCAGTCATGCATTGCCCTCATGAATTCGCTCGACACTGCACAAGTGGTTCATGTCTGTTAAATATTCATCAGGATTTGTGTCAAAGGTCAAACGTGTGGAATATTCCGACTGCTGGGTATAAAAGGACTTTCTATTTGGTTTCTGCTATGAGTGTATTGTTATGTCGACTGTTGTTAAACGTACCTTCAGCTGTACCACAACGTGTCTGTTCGCAATTGCTTTCTCTGAGAGTAAAAAATACTGTTAATTTGGGTAAGTGTTACTTATGTACATCACAGTTACCACTGTATGTAGTGGTAGAATTATGCTGATTCGGTTATTTGTATGTTTCGTCGATCATTATCAAATCTGCTTTGTGGCATCAAACAGTAATGAAAAAGTGCATCTGACATTGTTTAGAGTCAAAACTGCACTCTTCAGGTGTACAAATCCTGACTGGATGTAAATTCATGCCGCGATGTTCATTATTGTGTACATCGTTTTGGGTCGTATGTTAGCTTACACGACGGCGTAGATGTACAGACCGGGCCATGCCCTTGACTAACTCCGCGGTGCCAAACCTATCTGCAAAATGGTAACGCGAAGTGTGTATTTCGCAACGCCGGTCCGTAAAACTGACTGTAAAAAAAATACTGATTTCGATCTAAAGAAATTCCCTCGGACAAAAATGACAATGATCACTGGACGACCCTTACCGGCTGGCTGGTAGTGACGCCGGTCTGAATATTGTTGACACAGTTAAAAGTTATGAAAATGTCGTAGTGTGTCACTGTAGTGTTTTTGGTCAAAATGGCACTCTTGCGATGCTGAAAATTGTGTCCGTAGGTACTGCAATGTTCATTATATTGGCTTTCGGGTGATAAGTGTTAGTGTATCATCACGGATACCCGGTAGGTAGGTAGGTAGGTAGGTAGAGAAGTTACCTGGTCACTGGTGCATGTACCAAGTGGGAGGAGACTGTGTGAAATTTGTTGAAGAAAAACAATTGAAAGCTTAGACATTACGAGAAAAAATGCTTGAGAGGTGTTACAGCAGCAAAATTGTTAGATATTTAAGAAAAATAAATGTACAGACACACTATGAAAAAATGGCACTGGTAGACAGTGCCTTCATAGTCCATAGAGGGACTAGAAATGGTCACTCTTCTCGTCACCCCCCCCCCCCCCCAATGATTTTAAATGGTTAACCCAAAGTGTCCACAAAGTAGGACAACCTTGACTTCTGGCCATGTGGCTTCTTGTCTCCTTGAAATCTGTATCCAAAATGTCTTTGTTTTTAAGTTTGTATGTTGTTACCTCATTTGAATTGCCTAATTTTTTACCAGTCACTCCAGCGATAAAAATTTAAATAGATTGATTGATCAGTAATATTCATTAATTTTTCCCATTTTTTTTTTTTTTTTTTTTTTCTTTCATCACAATTGTGTTTAGGTTTTCAATATTGATAGAAAATCGGAACAAACTAATTATAAATAATACTACTATTTGGATTTTTAGTCCTCAAGTGACTGTCTTGGGCAGATTTTATTTTATGGTCAACTACTGGAATGCCTGTTCTGAATGTCATTTAAAGCACGGTGGTCATCTGGTCATCGCGTGTTTGAATTTCATGTAAATAAACAATGTATTTTATACGTGTTGTATACGTCGCTATGAGTCCCATATCAAACAGAACACGGCACGACGACCACCGCCCTTTAATTAATTTGTCTATGTGTGCATCATTTACTCGGTGAAAATTTTACCTGGAAACTGTTGATGCAGCAGCAGGGATTTTTTTTTTAAACAAGGGAACAGGGGCGCAGCGCCCTCCTGCCATGGTCATGTGCCCTCTTATCCTACGGAGCAGATCTTCTGGTAACCATCAAATTCTGATTGACCAGGGATCAGTCTTCAACTGTTACTTGTCTGATAGTAATTTTGGCCCCAATGAAGCCATAGAATACTCCATTATAAACCTAGAATTATCAAAAACTTCACACCCTGCTAGGGGGAACCCGATCTCCCCCACTTGGTGAAGCCGCTAAATTGCAGTGCTTCCTTTTGCAATTTTCTACCCCTGCAGCAGTGTTTATTTTTATACAATAAGTCAAAATGACAATTTTATTTCTCTAAACAAATTGTTTTATTATTACCAAAAAATTGGTAAAATAACCAGTTTGAGTAATGGAAATTTCCATTGACCTCCCTTGAACTTTGAAGTTTACATGCTTAATGAAATTCTAACAAATCAGTATGACCTTTTGAAACAAAAAGCTGTAGAACTAATACTACAGTGCATAGTGCAATATTTTATTTTCACATATAATAATTGTATTTAACAAATCAAAATAAATTTCTGATTGATATACATTTATATACTGATATACTATTTGTATTCATTTTAGTTAAATACACAGTTCTTACTAGACAAATCATGACACAATCACAGCGCATTATTAATGGTAAGTGTCACTATACTGACTACTGTAAAATAATTTATTTTCACTTGGAATATATTTTCGCTGAAGGAATGATTCAATGAAAATAAAGTCTTAACAAATATTTTTCTGTATTTTACATTCAACTCGTCAAAAATTGGTGTTCCAAAAAAAATTATTCCAGCTTAATATGAAGTATTTTACAGTATCGATAAATTGTATTCAAATTAAAGTACTACTATCTCCAGACAACTGGCCATTTCTACTACTGTAAAATATTTTATTTTAGCTGGAATTAATTTTCGCTGAAAAGACGTTTTGGGTGTTTTGTATGGAATTTATTTTCACTGATTTTTGACAAGTTAAATGTAAAATATAGAAAAAGGTATATTTGCTGGATTTTATTTTCACTGAATCATTCCTTCAGCGAAAATTACTTCCAAGCAACTTTTACAGTATTTGTTGTTTCTATCATTAGAAACGTTCAACATGCAGCATTACAAGTTTTCACAATGCTACTGTTACTGAAATAATTGTCATCCACGAGTAGATTTCTTTCCTGGCAACAGTTACTAATTGTCTTAGTTCTGAATGCTGATAATATACAATCTCTCTGATTAGTTAATCTGTGAATAGAACAGGTTAATTATCAATTGCAGTTCTGATTGGTTACCTTAATTATTCTATTAATTAATATCAAACAGCTTAGGTAGTCTCATCATTTATACGCAGCCAAAGCACAAAATATTACCGACATGTCAAGTTTCAAAGGTTTGTTTTATTTTGTTTTTTCCCCCAAGCTAAGTCTGCGTATGAATAGATAGAAGTAACAAGTGAACTGTTTTAGTTAGGTGTCGGAAAGAAATTTGAAATTATGGCTAATTACGGTAAGTTTTAATTACAAGATGCAGATTAGATTTAGAATGAAGCTCCGAGGAACCTGTAATTTCTTTCAATTTTTTTAATGCCACTATTTTTTCAACCAAAATTTTGGAAGTGGAAGCTTCTCCATGCAAAATCAGAATTTATGTATTCTTCCATTTTATCGATTCATGTTTTTTTTTTTCTTGGCTTTTATGGCAGTTTCTGTACAAGTTAGTCTATGAATCTCTGATCTGTTCCTTAATTGCATGTAGCTAAAATTTTTAATTTTTTTTTAGTTCAGTGTGAATTCTCATCAGGTTTGTTCATAATACAACTGACAACATATCTCTGACATGTTTATGTTCCAACTATTTTACTATAAACAAAATTATATATCTTAAATTTGATAACTGACAGGGACTGTGCCATGCATGGCTTGTGTTTTTAGACTCTGTTAACACCAAATCATTTAGAATTGGTGATGTGAAAATTTAGATAAACAGTTCTTAAATAGTTTTATGTTTTCAGCCTTTCAGCCATATTATGACAATATATACTGAGTTGCCACTGCATGTTATTTATTTTTATTAGATTTTTGTGTTTATTTTTAAAATTACTAATTCACACAACAACTGTAAATGATTTACAATGTGAGTTATCTCGGATGTTGAAATTATTGATGTAATATTGCTTTTTATCTCCTTTTTGACTCCCATGTGCGAAGCACAAAAAGGGAGTCTTTGCAGTTAGTGTGTCTGTCTGTGTGTGTGTGTGTGTGTGTGTGTGTGTGTGTGTGTCCGTCTGTTCCACTGCTATCTCAAGAACCATACATTGATTTTTGATGAAACTTGGTGCATAGATGCTCTGGGCCGATGCGCAGATTTGATTAGGCTTTGGTAAAAATCCATGCATATTAATTACCTAATTTGCATGATAATTAGCTGATTTTTAGCTGTTCCATGACTGTTCCACTGATATCTAAAGAACCACTCATTAGATTTTGATGGAACCTCACACATAGATGTTCCAAACTAATGCGCAGATTTGATTAGTTTTGGGTAAAAATCTGTGCAATATTAATTACCTAATTTGCATAATGATTAATCAATGTTTGGCTTTTCCTCTGATATCTCAAGTACTAATCATCACATTTCAATGAAACTTGGTACATAGATGTCATAGGTCACTGCACAGACCTGATAGTTTTTAGTGTAATATCAGTACATATTAATTACCTAATTTGCATAATTAATTAATTTTCAGCTTTTGATATTTCAAGTAGTAATGATCACATTTCAATGAAACTTGGTACATAGTTACTTAAGGACTGTGCAGACCCCTGATTAGTTTTTGGGTAAATATTTGTGCATATTAATTACCTTATTAGCATAATTAGTTAATTTTTAGCTTTTCACCTGATATCTCAAGTACTAATCAAATTTCAATGAGACTTGCTACATAGATCTTCTAGGATTATGCAGAGACCTGATTAATTTTGGGATAAATAATTGTGCCTATTAATTACCTAATTTGCATAATTAGTTAATTTTTTGTTGTTCTATGGCTGTTGCACTGTCTACAAACCACTCATTAGATTTCAATGAAACTTTTAAAGAGTACCCATCACATTTCAATGAACCTAGGACTATACACCATATTAGTTTTTGGTAAATATGTATGCTTCTTAATCACTTAATTAACATAATTAATTAATACTGATATCTCAAGTATTGATCATCACATTTGAATAAAACTTGGTACATAAATGCTCTAGGACAATAGACAGCCTGATTAATTTTGGGTTAAAATCTGTTCATATTAACTCTCTAATTAGCATAATAATTAATATTTTTTGGGTTCTAATCACATTTCAATGAAACTTGGTACATTGTGCAGACCTTATTAGTTTTACACTTAAATCTGTTCATATCAGTTACCTGATTTACATAATTAGTTTTCAGCTATTCCATCAATATCTCAAGTACAAGTAATTTTGAATTAATTTTTAATGTGTCTTCAATACTCTCAGCACACAGGAGTTCTTTCTAAGCTTTCTTTGATTACTTATTGGAGTTATCTTGGCCGAGTTGCTGCTTATTTTATCTACAAAATCAAAAATATATAAAAGCAGACAAATTTCAAATAAGTTTACTGTAAAAGCATTTATTTTCACTGACATTCAATTTCACTACTTTGATGTTTTTAGCATATTCACTGTGTTTTAATTTCTCAAATTTGTCAAGGAACAATGAGTATTATTGTTATTTTACATGTTCACATAGATTTAATTTAATGGATTTTACTTATCAATAAAATTAAAACCCAGTTAATAATTAATGCATTTACATTATTTGACACTGTGAATACAAGGCAAATTATTGCTGTTCCTCTATATAAAACTTGGCATATGGAAAGCTTGGCTAATAATAACAGAGGCATGCGCAGAATAATCCAGATCACTTGATAAAACACTGGACGATTAAGTCATTTTCCATGTTGTATATAATATTAGGCAAAAATGAAAGGTTCTTCTTTTCTGGCAACTGAATTCCCACTTGAATGTGCTAGTTGTTTTTACAACTCTATGTATTTTAATGAATTGAACCTTATGTCACCTTTATAATCAGATTATGTAGAAATAGCCTGTACACTGTACATGTATGCTTTGAATTTGTGTGAAATTGAAGCAAATCTTGAAAACTCTACTAAGCAAATTTTTTTTTAAATAACAGAATATTGTAATACTTCATACCTGTAGTTTGAATATTAAAGTATGGCTACCAGTTACTAATAATAATAATAATAATAATAATAACAATAACAACTTTATTACACTACCGAACCATCAGCGGGTTCAGTATGGTAAATAAAAAGTATTACAAGACTAGGACAATTCTAAATACAATACAATACAATAATAGAAAATAAGAATAAAATAAAGACTGAGTTAAAAAATAAATATTAAAAACAATTACTAGAATGAATACAATTAAAACAAAAACTGAATAAAGTACTAGTAATTTAGTCCCATCAACCACCCCTCCCTGCACTGTTATTTAGTAATCATGTCTTTGTGTGGATGTTTTTAGATTCTGTTTACTCCAAACCTGTTGGAATTGGTGATGTGGAAAATGTTGAGATGATGCCTGAGCTTTCAATAGATAAACAGTTTTTAAAGGATGCAATGAAAATAGTATTTACAGAAGGAGTGGTCAAAGCAGGAGACAGAAAAACAAAAGGTAAGAAATGCATGTGATTGAAAATATACTGTATTTGCTCTATTAGAAGGGTGGACTGTGGATTCATCTCAAGTTGTCCCATTTGTTTTGTCTGATTTATTCTCGATAATTTATTATGATAATAACTCGTCTAATATGTGCAAGATGTGAACAATAAACTGTATGTAATTGTGGTCTCGCACTCATCGTGACTATGGCAGCACTTGAAGACATTTTAATTTTAGCACAGAGAGCTACCTAATTTAACTGCGTGAATAATTTCCCGTTCTTCAGTATCTGCCACCATGCGTACCAAGTTTGTTTAATGTCCAACATTTAACATTTTTGTTAACACTATTTACAACAAGTCTCGGTAGCATAAGGGCTGCAAGTTAGCAGCCCTTAACTAAAGCAGTTTTGGCCAACACAAACACTCTTCAGTCTTGTAAAACCTCATAAAACAGATGACTAGCATTTGATGGTGGTAGAATGAGAATGACTGGATATAATCAAATTATAGATTATCTAATTTAGTCAAAACCAAAGTTGTGTCAGCAAATTAGTGAGTAGCTTGCTGCCCTAATACTTCTGAGACTTCCTGTAACACTGTTAGTTTAACTTTGCTATGCAAATAAGACCTAATACAGTTCACATATGTGCACCTCAACAGTTTTTGTTCGTCAAGCTGATTTCATGAAACTTAGTACACCATTAATGTTGTGATGGTTTTCTGTCATTAAACAAAAATGGTGTAGTGGATTTTTGTTCATCTTAAAATGGGCTTTAATCCTAGTGTAAAATATAGCTATAACAGTACATACTGCTATATTATTTTTATATTCTGTTCCAGCATCGATTTTTTTTTTTTTTTTTTTTTTAATTTTTGTCTCCATTTTGGTTTAATTTTAACATTTATAGTTGACTATGTTAACAACATTATAACATACTACCCACTCTATACTGTGTTGCTGTTGATACAGATTCAATTACCCCTTATCATTCCACTACATTAACTACATACTATCGTTTGTAATACTAGGGTTGCTATAGTAACCAACAGGTTTGGTTGTCAATTGCAAAAGTGTTGTAAATTTTCTCTTAAATACAACCACCTTATTGTGATCAGGATGATCCATACAGCGTGAAAGCTGCTTGTATGCAAATTATATTTATAGACTAATTTACCATGAAACATTGCCACTAAAACAGCTTTGATGGATATAGCATCATTGCATACCTCAAGAGTTGGTCTTTATTCAGACAATGCCATATAAATATAGATAAGTGATACTGGCAAATTAGGTAGGCATAACCCCAGCAACCAGCACATGTGCATACAAGTTATGCAGAAAACATCATTTGTCCACATACAATGTATAGAAGATAATATTTGGTAATCGTAGTCCTAAGTTTGTTAATTCCATGAGGTTCTTTTATTCCACGGCGGAATATAGTTTTCTTCTCTACATGTCTGAGCATGAAATGCGATAAACAATATTCATGCTAATACAATGCGGGAAACTTTATACTGGTTCTACAGTTCGTCGATTGAGTGATCGGTTTGCCGAGCATCTACGACAAACAAGACAGAAAAATCGGTTACACTTCATTTTAATTCTAGTAGACAAAACAGATAAGTCAATTTCTGGTGTATGTGTTCTCAATGGCAACGAGAATCAGCTCAGGCATGTTGAGGAGGAAACTATATTCCGCTTTGGAACAAAAGAACCTCGTGGAATTAACAGTTAAACTCATTTGTTGAGCTTACTACCTAAAGCGCGTGACATGTTGTATTGTGGAATTTTTTAGTGATTCTATTTTATAGTCATTGCGCATTCCTATGTTCTACCTGTACGTTTTAACATTTTCTTCTATGCTATTGATAAAGAGCCATTGCTCGAAACGTCTTGCTATTTTTAAAGGGCAGCAGTCGTTGCACCGCGTCCTGTTTGATATGGGACTCATAGCAACGTATACAACGCGTGTAAAATACATTGTTTATTTACATGAAATTCGAACACGCGCTATATATATCACACTATATATCTTCTATATATCGCATTTATCAGTCCGAGCAGCGTTTATTAACTACCGTACTTTTACAATTTGTCCACATAACTAGCCAATAGCAACAAATCTGAAAATTCGTATTTGTCCAATTACGTGACCTAATCACTAATACTAGCATGTATTTTTTTGATAGTGTTTTTAGCTCCGCTGTCGACTTTGTCGAGCGGAGCTTATCATATGAGTGATTGTCCGTCGTCGTCCGTGTCAATGTTTTACTTTTTCGACTTCTTCTTGAAAACTTCAAGCCTGAATGCTTTGATACTTGGTGTATATGTACCTTGGGTAAACCTCTCTGAGGTTTGTTCATTTCATGTTGATATCTTCAATTCTCTAATTTTGGTGAATATTTTTGTCATTTTTGGTAAAAAGTGATATTTTAGACTTCTTGTTAAAAACCGCAAGTGCAAATGCTTTGATATTACATATATAGGTACTACATGTAGACCTTTCTCAGATTTGTTCATTTTGTGATGATATCTTCAATTCTCTAATTTTGGTGAATATTTTTGTCATTTTTGGTAAAAAGTGATATTTTCGACTTCTTGTTAAAAACCGCAAGTGCAATTGCTTTGATATTAGATATATAGGTACTACATGTGGACCTCTTTCAGATTTCTTCATTTTGTGATGATATCTTCAATTCTCTAATTTTGGTGAATATTTTTGTCATTTTTGGTAAAAAGTGATATTTTCGACTTCTTGTTAAAAACCGCAAGTGCAAATGCTTTGATATTACATATATAGGTACTACATGTAGACCTTTCTCAGATTTGTTCATTTTGTGATGATATCTTCAATTCTCTAATTTTGGTGAATATTTTTGTCATTTTTGGTAAAAAGTGATATTTTCGACTTCTTGTTAAAAACCGCAAGTGCAATTGCTTTGATATTAGATATATAGGTACTACATGTGGACCTCTTTCAGATTTGTTCATTTTGTGATGATATCTTCAATTCTCTAATTTTGGTGAATATTTTTGTCATTTTTGGTAAAAAGTAATATTTTCGACTTCTTGTTAAAAACCGCAAGTCTGATTGCTTTGATATTAGATATATAGGTACTACATGTGGACCTCTTTCAGATTTGTTCATTTTGTGATGATATCTTCAATTCTCTAATTTTGGTGAATATTTTTGTCATTTTTGGTAAAAAGTGATATTTGCGACTTCTTGTTAAAAACCAATAGTTCAATTGCTTTGATATTACATATATAGATACTACATGTAGACCTTTCTCAGATTTGTTCATTTCGTGATGATATCTTTAATTCTCTAATTTTGGTGAATATTTTGGTCATTTTTGGTAGAAAGTGATATTTTCGACTTCTTGTTAAAAACTGTAAGTCCGATTGCTTTGATACTATACATATTGTTCATTTTCTAATGATGTCTTCTGTTCTTTAATTGAAATGTGCATTGCTAACAGCGGAGCTATCTCAGCCGAGAGGCTGCTTGTTTTTTATTGCTGTGAAACTATTTTTTCAAATATCAAAAAACAGTACTGGGTATATACATGTATAATTCATGGGTATTCAGAGATGCTGTATTTGCTCTATTAGTAGTATGTGTGCTTATTAGTCTCTGTTCGGACGCAGTGCGTCTAGACCTATATCTTAGAAATGCTTGGACCAATCATAATCAAACTTCACACATACATCAAACATGATATTATACATATGCACATGAACTTGTTTCACGATCTGATTCAAGATGGCCGAAGGGCAGCCATTTTTGTGCTAAAAAATCATCAAAATCAAGCATTTCTCGGCTGTTTACAGATGGATTTTGTTCAAACTTGATATATACATTAGACATTATGAGATCTTGCTGCAAATAATTTTGTTTTTCAGATACGATTCAAAATGGCCAACTGGTGGCCATTTTGTTTTTGTTTTAATGAATGGGTTTCTAGACCCATATCTCTGACTTGCTTCGACTGATTATGTTCAAATTTTATATATTCATTATACATCATGTCATAGATATTCAGATATATTGGTTTGACAATCCTATTCAAAATGGCAGAATAGTGGTCATTTTTGTGCTGAAAAACATCAAATATCAAGCATTTCTGACATTTATGGATGGATTTTGTTCAAACTTATAACATACATTAGACATTACAGGTTCCAGATGCACGTCATTTTATTTTTCAGATCTGATTCAAAATGGCTGACTGGTGGCCATTTTGTTTTAATGAATGGGCTTCTAGAGCCATATCTGACATGCTTTGACTGATTATGTTCAAATTTTATATATTCTTTATACATCATGTTATAGATGTATTCATAATGGCTGATTTTGTTTTAATTAATCATGTTCCGAAGCAATATCTCTCAAAATGGAGAAGTACTTGTTTGACAATCAGATACAAATGTCAATCATTTTAATGTTAAACAATCATTATAATCATATTCCTAACATATATATTCCAGCTATATTACTATAAACAAAACTATATCTTAAATTTGATAACTAACAGGGACTGTGCCATGCATGGCTTGTTTAAAGACAATAGTGTATTCATGGTCAAAGCAAGTAGTGTCTAAATTATCTAGTAAACAATTAATGCAATTAATGTATAATAACAAGCATCTGTCACTATAACCCCATATGTTACAGCGTGCCGTAAATTTGTGGTATATCCAGGGTATTTCTATCCTGCTATATAAGGAAATGCAAATTCCAAATATGGAAATACTTGCGCACAAACACAAAACTCAACACAAAAAAGTTTGCTGATTCGGTTCTAAACTTTTGGATTTCGGCATTCCCATGATGTATCCTTAGAAGAAAAAAATGTATAATAATAAGCTTATTACAAGGGTACCAAAAAGTATGCACTCAGACAGTATGCCCTCTGCTGTCCACCAGTCGATACTCTCGCTGTACTGTCTTCGTATTATTTCTGCATATCTAGATACATTTCAAACCACTTCTTGCGTTAGAACTTGATTGGTCAAGGGAGGAAAAATTAGTTTGGGCTAGTTATGAAGAATTTGTAATACAATTATTTGTCTTACTGCAATTTATTCCCTTGCAGTTGTTGAATATTTAGAACCTGATGAATTGAGGGATGTATTCGATTTCAAAATTAGAGATGAAGCCGAAACTTCAGAGACATTATTAAAATTATTGAAGGATACATACAAATACAGTGTTCTGCCAGGTAAGTCTGCAAATAATACCTAAAAGTATGTTCTTTAATAATCTTTTTTAGTTTTCAGAGATTTTTGTACTGGAGTGTTTTCAAGATATTCTTAGTACACAATCTTTGCCACGATCGATTAGCCAAAACTTTTCAAAACCAAAAAAATCTTCCCATCTTTGTGAATGCATTATAGAAGACAAGTTTTCTTTGAGTATAATAAAACATCTGGAAAATCAATAAATTAAATAAAACTCACTAAATAATAAAATCTACTGTGAATCAGGCATGCCAATGAAGTAGTGACTAAAAATAGAACTGACATAACCATCAAACATAGAAGTGTGCAGACGTCAGTTCTTAGTTCACGCGAGTTGTTGCATGTGTAGTTCACGTGAGTTTTGAATGGCAACAGGACTTTGTCACAATTTCATAGTGGTTGAAGGTCAACAAATTACAAAAATGACTTGTGGCAATTTGTTGTGTTTTAATCTAATGATTAAATAGTTTGCCATCTAAAGTGTGGCAATTTTTCTAAAGAACAAATTACAATTCAATTATACTGTAGAAAACAATTCATATTACTGTTTGGTCACATCATATATTTTAATTATAGTTTCAATAATGAAAACCCTCAGTCAACATTTAGGTGAATTGACTCTGCCAAGTATTTCCATAATTTCATTGGCATATACTTGCTTTGTTATTTAGAAGCCAGTTATTTCCATAGAGCAACATTTTATTGGTAAAAAGTTTAACAAACGTGTAAATTTATTTTTCTGTTCCAGCCAATCCTCGTTTCTACAATCAGCTTTTCTCTGGACAAGATGTGTATGGTCTTGTTGGGCAATGGGCGACTGACTCGTTTAATTCTAGTGCGTAAGTAACATTAACTGTAATCCTTTTTCTTTGCTGATGCTTTGAAAATTCTCAAATATGGTTCATTTCTCAAATATGGTTCATTTCTCAAATATGGTTCATTTCTCAAATATGGTTCATTTCTCAAATATGGTTCATTTCTCATTGCTAAAACACAATTGAGTGTACATCTTATGTGCAACTGTAAGTAATTCAAAATACTTCTCTTTTTTTAATCAATTTAATTCAAAATTTCAAAAATTGCTACATACAAAGAAATAAGTAATACTCGCTGACAAACAAGAATGGTGCCAATCGGTTATTTGACATAATTTTATGTTACTTAAGGTTACATTTTAGATATAAGCTGTGTCTCATAAAATGAAACTATCCAATATTTTTATTGTGTAGTTCATATCAAATGCATTTTTATTTTTGGTCTTTGAAATGCAAAAATTGCCTGTTCAGGATTATTCTGACTTGTAGCAAAATTTTATTTTTGGGGTAGTTCATATCAAACATGTGATGCTAAAACCATGTGTTATGAGATGCTCTGATCTAACTTCTATGTGGGTTCACCCTGGGATTCTCATTTGTGAATTTCTGGATATTTTTGTTGTGTTCATGGCAACAAGTTTTTCTACTTGAAGCAAGAAAACTTAGAATTTGTTTTGCATGACAAATATTTGTTAATTTCAAATATAACTATTCGCATTCTATCTTGTATGTCTGAATGTGTGATATGTACATGTAGTGACCATACCCCCTAGCACCATGTACCATGCTATAACACTGTACCCCCTAGCACCATGTACCACTCTACAACACTGTACCCCCTAGCACCATGTACCATCCTATAACACTGTACCCCCTAGCACCATGTACCATCCTATAACACTGTACCCCCTAGCACCATGTACCATTCTACAACACTGTACCCCCTAGCACCTTGTACCATTCTACAACAATGTACCCCCTAGCACCTTGTACCATCCTATAACACTGTACCCCCTAGCACCATGTACCATTCTACAACACTGTACCCCCTAGCACCTTGTACCATTCTACAACAATGTACCCCCTAGCACCATGTACCATCCTATAACACTGTACCCCCTAGCACCATGTACCATTCTACAACACTGTACCCCCTAGCACCTTGTACCATCATACAGTGTCATCATTATTAAAACCCTGGAAGCAAAAATTGTGATTTTTTTTTTTTATGAGATTTTTAGAAGAGTAATATTCTTTGCCAAAAGATTCACCCACTTGTTGAATATTTGCTCATGTGTTTTAAATGGCATGGTATCTGACAAAACATTTTGAATTGATTCTGTTTTAGCTACACCTATGAAGTAGCACCGGTATTTGTGTTGATGGAACATGAAGTTATTAAAAGATTACGTGAAACTATTGGTTATACAAATGGAGATGGAGTGTTTTGTCCAGGTATGTATCTTTTAATTGTATAATAATTCTTTCAATACATTATAAATCCACTTTTCTCTTATAGAAACTACCGGTAGTATGCCTATATATGTAAAATATTCGTCGAAATAGTTTACTATTTTTCTTAAAGACAACTGAAAATCTTTCGGGCTAATATTCACTTGCTTGGGATGTGTGCTTCTAATAGAGAATTGCAGTATGTGTATTTATTTTTGTCTTGTATCTCATTAATATTGATTTTATTTATTATATTCTGAGCCATCTGGTAAGATGTGTCTCAACTTGTCTTCCCCAGTATATTTAACTTGTTACCATGCTTGTCAGTTTGAAACCAACATACCAACATGCATGATAGAATGAGAAAATGTCAGTCCAAATTGACTTGTAAATAATGCATGTACATTGTATTATTACTAAATTATTTGCCGCATTCTGGCCACACTGTGTGGCGCCGATCGCGTGGACGGGTTTCATGTTCTCTGCACGTAATAAGCTCGGTTGTTAAGCATCCTTTTTTGGGGATGCCCAGTGGCCGAGGGGAAGACGTGTAGTGGCATGAAGCTAGGCGATTAGGTGTCGTACGCGAGCGTCGGTTCGAGTCGCGCACGCAGTACGTGTTTACTATAATTAGACGTAATATTTACCTTGCCGTGTATTCGGTGTTATTTGCTTACTTTACTTCCTATGTCGACAGCAACAATGAGTTTAAAATTATTACTAAATGTTAAACATGCACATCTGTTCTTGGTAGGTGGTTCAATAGCCAACATGTATGGGATAAATTTAGCAAGATTCAAGAAATATGGAAGTGAAATAAAAAGTAAAGGACTTTATGGGTTACCAAGACTAATCATCTATACCTCTGAGCATGTAAGTACTGTCTCATTCAAAGATTTATACAGTAGTTTTGCCCATGTACACTTTGGAAAAGTTGATTTAAATTGCTTGCATACTCTCCTCATTGCTTTTAGAAGTGATTTTGTTGTTGTTGCTGTGCAGCTATTTTCGAAAGAGAACTGCCTGATAAATGCAGTTTTTGGTTAATGTACACTTTCAACAGAGCAAATATGGCATATATTTTTGATCTGTTGATTTGATTTTTTTTTGATTTTTTTTTTTTTTTTTGCATCACATTTAAAGTACAGGTATTTGATCAATCAGGTCTAGCATGACACTGGGGACAACAGATATTTGATTAACCCTGTCTTTTAGTTGTCACACTGTGGTGATAAGAATATTGCATGTCTCATATTGACATAGTTGGTTATTGTAACTATATTTATCTGTCAACTACTGCCTAGTTGACATAGCTTGTTATCATAGTAGATTAATCTGGGTGGTACAGTTTGTGTACAGCTCTGTGTTAAATTCCCAAGCAGATAAAGTACAAACTGCTGTCCAAACACCCAGTATAGGCTCTGGGAGACTAGTTTGTACACTAACACTTGCAACTAGCACCCAAGAGAAAAAACTCTGGGGAGAGATGGCAGCGACTTCATTATCTGGAAATGTCGTCTGACAAAAAAAAAAAAATCTGTGTACTAGTTCAATGTAATTTTAAACATGCACGTTTTATTTGACTTGTATCTAATGTACCAGGACTGCAGTGTACTTTTATGGTGATTAAAACAATCTAGTCAGATTAGTTAAATTAATTTCAACTATGAGATGGATAGTTATCATATTCTGTAAAACAAAAGTGAATCACAGTGGCCCTTATGTGGACATGGTATGTCATATCACTTAGCCATAATTTCTATAATCATCCAATATGCTGAATATAATACATGGCAGAGTCATCTGTTCATACAGATTTAAACCTGTCCCAAACAGGTTGAATTTTTAGCTTGGTGAAGTGAATGTATAAATCGGACGAAAATTTTGCTGAAGACTTGATTTTACATCTGATGTTTCTTGTCAGTTCCTGTGGGAAAATATGTCGTGAATTAATATGTATTTCTGTTTTCTTTTCAGTCGCATTATTCAGTTAAGAAAGGAGCTGCTTTTATGGGTTTTGGTACAGATAGTGTGTATCTTGTGAAGTGTGATGAGAGGTTAGTATATCCTAACATCACCACACAAAAATGTGTGAATCGGCAACAATTAAATTAAGGAATATTTATGTCATCAACCAAATGAAATTGTATTCAATTCCATCTTCAGTGAAAATTTATTTGCCAAGTACAATACGGTCCAAGCGTAACTTAACAATCAGCTTCAAACTGACTTGAAACTAGCTTAACTTTCTTTCAAAACTTCTGCATATTTCAATTTTAATCAGCCTAAATGTCTCGTATTAGTAACCTTGTTAAATACTACAAAGAATAAGTTAAAATTATCAAATAACAATGATACTCGCTTTACTTTAAAAATGACAAGTGTTTGTATAAAGGCATAGACAGCTGATAGCAAGCTTTGAAGGGCAATTTACGTCCAGACCATGATGTAGGTCAGGTCAGGTCAGATAAAGTGTGGTTTATTTAAATCATTTATTCTGTATCAGTGTACTAGTGTCCGTACACTGTGACTTGCAGACATCTTGGCATGCTGCCAAAATTTGACTGGTTAATACCAGATACAATTGTGTTGTTTATTTTTACTAAATTCAAATTAGATGTCTTTAGCGCCCTCACGGACTGAATATTATAAAGTTTTCAAACTTAATTGAAGGCACTCAAGTATTAAATGTTCAATTGAAACATGTTTTTTAGTCTCTGTTCAGATAAAAACTTAAGAATATAAGTATCTTGCATTATAGTGGAGACTCTGCTACTATTGGTCAAGTGTTCTCTCAATCTTAACATTACGTAATATTAATCTATAAGTTTAACTGGGACTAGGACATTATTGAGTCTGGTATTAAATAACCAGTTATTTCTTGAAAAACTTCGTAAATACAAATGCATAAATTTTATTTTGTCATCAGATCAAATTTGACTGACTGGCAGCCATTTTGATGTTAAAATTCATAAATCCATATATTTGAATGTCTCTGCATTCTGTATTTTGAAATCTTGTTTTTGTTTTGTTTTTAAATCCAATATTACACTCAACCTGTTTCTCTGTAAAAGCTTACTAAAACTTTTACTTTAAGCTAATTATGATTCAAAAATGCCACTTCAAAATTCTTATTCATTTTCATTTTTTTTATGAAAAGAACTTGGATGTGTTGAGTGAAAGTTATTTCATAGAATGTGAGAACAATTTGATTCCACTTGTGAAGTTATTCCCTTATGATTTTTTTAGCATACAATGTTGCAATATCCACATATACAATTATTTCATGTTTATGAGTCCCCGTTCGGACGTAGTCCAAAAACGGGGACTTGTGTTTTGACCTTCTTAGAAATGCCTGGATCAATCACAATCAAACTTTACACATACATCATACATGATATTATACATATGCATGTCAATTTGTTTCACGATCTGATTCATTTTGTTTTTCAGGTAAGATTAAAAATGGCCAACTGACGGCCATTTTGTTTTAATGAATGGGCTTCAAGACCCATATCTCAGACTTGTTTTGACTGATTATGTTCAAATTTTAAATATTTATTATACATCATGTCATAGATAAACAGATATATTGATTTGACGATCCTATTCAAAATGGCGGAATAGTGGTCATTTTTGTCCTAAAAAAATCATCAAATATCAAGCATTTCTGGCATTTCTGGATGGATTTTGTTCAAACTTGGTACATACATTAGACATTACATGTTCCTGATGCACGTCATTTTATTTTTCGGATTGGATTCAAAATGGCTGACTGGCAGCCATTTTGTTTTAATGATTGGCTTCTAGAGCCATATCTCTAAAATTCTTTGACTGATCATGTTATATATATATACATGTATTCAAAATAGCTGATTTTGAATGCTGTTCCAGAGCAATATCTCTCAATATGGACAAGTACTTGTTTGACGATCAGATACAAATGTCAAAAAATCATATTCCTGACATGGTTATATTCCAGCTATATTACTATAAACAAAACTATGTATCTTAAATTTGATACAGTACAGTTCTCGCGAAAGCTTTGGCTTTTCTTCAGCTTCACTTTCGCTTCACCATCGCATCATTATGGCATTGTTTTGGCTTCAGCATCGCATCAATGTCGCGACAATAAAAAGTTGGCGGTTATCGCTTCGCTTCATTGTAGCCTCATTATGGCGACAATGTGGCATCAGCATCGCTTCATCAAACAAAGAAGTACAGAACTCATTTCGCCCAACCTCTCGCCCGCTTCCGCTTTTCAATCGCTCGCTTTTGCGACAGCTTGTTGAATTTCCGCTTTATTTTCGACTGTGCGAAAATTCGGACTACTAACAATTTTCTGGTTTTCATAGATCACGGTTACTAGTTTAGTAACTGTACATAGATGTTGAACAACCGTCAAAAGTTCAAATACTTTTTGTTTTAACTATCTATAATTGTATGCACGCAATCTGACCCTTTGACCTAAATTTGGCTGGGATTTACTATTTTATTTTAAACAATATTCTGACGTGACGCACTGCTACAAAATGTATTTCACCAGAAGTATGACATGGTTGTCTAGGTTTCTTTTCCTGACTGTGTTGAGTTTACGATTTGTATAATTATTTCCCCCAAGGAGAAGACAAGCAAAAGGACCATGAAGCTAAACAGAAGTCCCATGCATGGACTGAGTGAAAGAAAATATTTCTAAGGCTAAAATAAAACCTAATAGCTCTTTGTGTATTTGTTAATTTTGCATATATTTGGTATGACATTATGGTCGTAAATATCTGGGAAAATCTCGTTTTTAGTTAATAATTTTATTTGTTAGTCCCCGTTCGGACGCAGTCCGAAAACGGGGACTTATGTTTTGCCCTGTGTGCGTCCGTCCGTGCGTCCGTGATCACCTGTATCTTGAACATGCATGGACCGATTAAGTTCAAACTTCACTCATACATCACACATTATATGGGACATATGCACATGCATTTTTTTCATGATCCGATTAACGATAGCCGAATAGCGGCCATTTTAAGGCCGAAAATGCATCAAAATCGCACATTTTCACGATTCCGGACCCGGATCTCAGTTATGCATGGACGGATTTTGTTCAAATTTGGTACATACATTAAACATAATAGGACCTTGATGCACGTCATTTTTTTTTGGATCGGGTTCGAAATGGCCGACTGGCGGCCATTTTGTTTTAAAGAATTCAGTTCTGGATCCGTATCTGAGACGTGCTTGGATTGATCGAGTTCAAACTTCACACACACAAGGTACATCATGTCACAAATATGTATGTGCATTTGTTTCATGATCTCATTAACGATAGCCAAATGGGGGCCGCTTTAAGGCCGAAAATGCATTGAAATCGCACATTTTCACCATTCCGGACCCGTATCTCAGTTATGCATGGATGGATTTTGTTCAAATTTGGTACATACATTAAACATAATAGGACCTTGATGCACGTCTTTTTTTTCCCGGATCAAGTTCGAAATGGCCGACTGGCGGCCATTTTGTTAAAGAATTCAGTTCTGGATCCGTATCCAAGACATGTCTGGATTGATCAAGTTCAAACTTCACACACACATGGTACATCATGTCACAAATAGATATGTGCATTTGTTTCATGATCTGCTTAACAATAGCGGAATGATGGCCATTTTAAGGCCGAAAATGCATCAAAATCACATATTTTCACAATTCCAGAACCGGATCTCAGTCATGCATGGATGGATTTTGTTCAGATTTAGCACAATGTGTTGTACATATGCAGGTGCATTTCGGTCATGATCTGCTTTGAATGTATATGTCACTCAAATATGAACGGAACAGGGACGTGTCATTGACAATGACTTGTTTGAAATGTCTACCGACCGTGTCCCAATAATTTGTTTGGAATATCGATCCTCGTTGGTTTCTCCAAACGGTCCCGAAGTCCGTCATTCAATACAATCAGCATTTATTTATCGTAATTCATGGGGGATCATGTCCCGTAATTTGCGGGCTGTAAAACCAAATCATTAAACAAGTACTATTTATTATATATATTTTTACCTCGCGAAACTACAACACAGCGTAGAGTTGTCGCGGTAAAACAGTCGCCTTGAAATCGATGGAACTTCAATTATCCATTTCTCACCTTGAAATAAAATAAAAAAATTCAAAGCCCATCGGGGATATATTATTAACCAGTCTTACCAGTCGTTAGTTTTATTTTATTCAAATCCATAAAATTCAAGAGTTTTTCGACATTTGTTAGCAACTTCCACGCTAAAAATGGTTGAAAGTGTGGGTGTGGTACTCTCGCAAAGTCCCGTAGATAATACGGACAAATATGGTTCTGTGACCCAGGTGACTCTCGGCCAACCAATGATGTTGTAACAAAGCATATTTGACGCTAATTTAAGGGTCGTCGTACCATCCAATCTCTGGCGTTGATTCACATAGTTTTTTGTGCTGTGATAGGCTTCACAATTATTCACTGAAAAACATCGGTATATTTTGACAACAGACTGAGATTTGACCTCAGTTCAAAAAAAGAAAAAAAAATGGGCTGAGATACAAATCAGTTTTGCAAGTTGGGAAATAAGGTAAACCAGATTGGGGGTCTATGATATTCAGTATCGAAGGACTTCCGTGTGTATCATGAGTTTCAAATTGTTCATCGACTGGTCACCAAATATTTACGGCTACAACTAAATGGACAGGTTTTTTTCTGAAGCCCAATAAATTATTTCTGCATGTCACGTGCTATTCGATTTTTTTTTACATTGGCATGTGGCTCGTTTTTATTCGAAAATATTTTTGTGAGAATACTTTTAAAATACGCATAGATCAAGCTCAGGTCACTGATCGTGACTTAATTTTGAAAATTGGATGTAAAATTTTACCAGACCGACGCCACCACAACCATCTAATCATAGTTAGAAATGTACGTACTTGTTTTGGAACTTTGTATCAAGACGGCAGGCGACAACGCCGACGTACCAGGCAGCGTACGCGTGTTTTGCATGTATTAGTAGTTCGGGCATGGGATCGGACTCAACTAAAACTAAACGAAACACAGAAAAATACCACCGAATTGAGGAATCTGAATCTGTACTCTTACCAGCAAATAAAATGAATGAAGATAAAGTAATTTTATAACAAGAACAGTTTCATTTTGTATAGCAAATTGTGTTGTATCTGAACGACTATTGCATCGTGTGATTAAAATTTATCACGATTTTCCTTGCAGTCAATATGACACTCGTTACCTTGCAGATTGCAATGTACTTCACATAGTTTTTGGTACCCAATACTTGCAACATTAAATAGTTAAACAAGATATCTTTTTAAAATGTCATTTTACTCTTGGTCATATTATTTTATTCCCTTTACCGCCTTGAATTTCAAATCGATTACATATCGAACTTCTGTACATGCGTTTTTCTCTTCTGCCTTTCCGTGTGAAAATAATGAGGTCATACTCGTGTCACAATACTTTGAAGCTGAGGCCACGATGATGCCATGAGACTGCGAAGCTGAGGCCACGATGATGCCACAAAATAAGCGAGGCGAACACAGCTTCAATTTTCAATGACGCGAAGCTGATGCCACAATGATGTGATGCCGAGGCGACAATGAAGCTTTCACGAGAACTGTACTGTAACTAACGGGGAATGTGCCATGCATGGCTTGTTTTTTATTTGAATTACAGAGGACGAATGATTCCGGAAGACCTCGAAAGACAGATTGAATTAGCCAAAAGTCAGGTTCGTAAAATCCCATAAAATTTTGTGTCGTAACAATCTGTATTAATTTGCAGCCATTTTACTGTTCATCAAAACATCGTCAAACTCAAGCATTTCTTTTATTCCAAAACCAGATCTTGGTTTTTCATAGATTTTATTCAAACTTAACACAAAACATTGATGCAAGTCACATTGTTCTACTGGTTTGTGAAGCCAGTTCCCTCTTTTCATCACAAACTATTCCTGTTTATAGTCTGAGCTTTCTTTCAGAAGATTGGGACAAAAAATACCAAATTTTTTGAGTAATTGAAAATTTACTCAAATTTTAACTATGGTTCCAAAATGAGGGTCATTTTCAGAAATATTGAAGAATATAAGAAAAAAGTGTAGAAAGACTATATAATGCAATTACTTGATAATATTATATTTTAGGGTCATGTTCCTTTCTTTGTGAATGCCACCAGTGGTACTACAGTATTTGGTGCATTTGATCCACTCAATAAGTTGGCAGACATATGTGAACAACATGATATGTGGCTTCATGTTGATGTAAGTATTCAGTAAAATTCTTTCAAAATTTGAAAAGATAACTAGCAGTACACAAACACACACTATTGCTCACAATATTTTTGGTTTGCCCGTAGTTAAGTAAATGTCATAGTGGCAAAGTGCTGTCATCGTTGTCGTAATTGTGTTTTGTGGGCATGATAACTCCAATAATATTCACCTGTTCGCCATCAAACTTGTATATATTGTTAATCTGTCTAGTTGGCCTGCATGGAATTTGGAGTTGATCTTCCAAAAATTGTATTTTTGAAATTTTGTTTTCAAGTCTATATAGTTCCTGTCAGCAAATAGTGTCAAAAGTTGTAGATCAACTCTCATGCTAGAAACTTGTTTTTGACTTGTTTATTTTGTGTTACAGGCATGTTGGGGTGGATCATCTGTGATGTCACGAAAATGGCGTCATCTTTTAGATGGAGTGGAACGTAGTAACTCGTTAGCTTGGTGTCAACATAAAATGATGGGAGTGCCACTACAGTGTTCAGCATTTCTTCTCAGGGACAATGTAAGTCGTTATCTCATCCTTGTATTCATTCACACACATCTTTACTTCAAACACTACAGTGTTCAGCGTTTCTTCTCAGGGACAATGTAAGTCATTATTTCATTCTTGTATTCATTCACACACATCTTTACTTCAAACACTACAGTGTTCAGCGTTTCTTCTCAGGGACAATGTAAGTCATTATTAGTCCCCGTTCGGACGCAGTCCGAAAACGGGGACTTTTGTTTTGCCCTGTGTGCGTCCGTGCGTCCGTGATCACCTGTATCTCGAACATGCATGGACCGATTAAGTTCAAACTTCACTCATACATCACACATTATATGGGACATATGCACATGCATTTTTTTCATGATCCGATTAACGATAGCCGAATAGCGGCCATTTTAAGGCCGAAAATGCATCAAAATCACACATTTTCACCATTCCGGACCCGGATCTCAGTTATGCATGGACGGATTTTGTTCAAATTTGGTACATACATTAAACATAATAGGACCTTGATGCACGTCATTTTTTTTTTTTGGATCGGGTTCGAAATGGCCGACTGGCGGCCATTTTGTTTTAAAGAATTCAGTTCTGTATTCGTATCTGAGACATGCTTGGATTGATAGAGTTCAAACTTCACACACACAAGGTACATCATGTCACAAATATGTATGTGCATTTGTTTCATGATCTCATTAACGATAGCCAAATAGCGGCCGCTTTAAGGCCGAAAATGCATTGAAATCGCACATTTTCACCATTCCGGACCCGGATCTCAGTTATGCATGGATGGATTTTGTTCAAATTTGGTACATACATTAAACATAATAGGACCTTGATGCACGTCTTTTTTTTTTTCGTATCAAGTTCGAAATGGCCGACTGGCGGCCATTTTGTTAAATAATTCAGTTCTGGATCCGTATCCAAGACATGTCTGGATTGATCGAAAATGCATCAAAATCACGTATTTTCACAATTCCAGAACCGGATCTCAGTCATGCATGGATGGATTTTGTTCAGATTTAGCACAATGTGTTGTACATATGCAGGTGCATTTCGGTCATGATCTGCTTTGAATGTATATGTCACTCAAATATGAACGGAACGGGGACGTGTCATTGACAATGACTTGTTTCATTCTTGTATTCATTCACACACATCTTTACTTCAAACACTACAGTGTTCAGCGTTTCTTCTCAGGGACAATGTAAGTCGTTATCTCATTCTTGTATTCATTCACACACATCTTTACTTCAAACACTACAGTGTTCAGCGTTTCTTCTCAGGGACAATGTAAGTCATTATCTCATTCTTGTATTCATTCACACACATCTTTACTTCAAACACTACAGTGTTCAGCGTTTCTTCTCAGGGACAATGTAAGTCGTTATCTCATTCTTGTATTCATTCACACACATCTTTACTTCAAACACTACAGTGTTCAGCGTTTCTTCTCAGGGACAATGTAAGTCATTATCTCATCCTTGTATTCATTCACACACATCTTTACTTCAAACACTACAGTGTTCAGCGTTTCTTCTCAGGGACAATGTAAGTCGTTATCTCATCCTTGTATTCATTCACACACATCTTTACTTCAAACACTACAGTGTTCAGCGTTTCTTCTCAGGGACAATGTAAGTCATTATCTCATCCTTGTATTCATTCACACACATCTTTACTTCAAACACTACAGTGTTCAGCGTTTCTTCTCAGGGACAATGTAAGTCATTATCTCATCCTTGTATTCATTCACACACATCTTTACTTCAAACACTACAGTGTTCAGCGTTTCTTCTCAGGGACAATGTAAGTCGTTATCTCATTCTTGTATTCATTCACACACATCTTTACTTCAAACACTACAGTGTTCAGCGTTTCTTCTCAGGGACAATGTAAGTCGTTATCTCATTCTTGTATTCATTCACACACATCTTTACTTCAAACACTACAGTGTTCAGCGTTTCTTCTCAGGGACAATGTAAGTCATTATCTCATCCTTGTATTCATTCACACACATCTTTACTTCAAACACTACAGTGTTCAGCGTTTCTTCTCAGGGACAATGTAAGTCGTTATCTCATTCTTGTATTCATTCACACACATCTTTACTTCAAACACTACAGTGTTCAGCGTTTCTTCTCAGGGACAATGTAAGTCGTTATCTCATCCTTGTATTCATTCACACACATCTTTACTTCAAACACTACAGTGTTCAGCGTTTCTTCTCAGGGACAATGTAAGTCGTTATCTCATTCTTGTATTCATTCACACACATCTTTACTTCAAACACTACAGTGTTCAGCGTTTCTTCTCAGGGACAATGTAAGTCGTTATCTCATTCTTGTATTCATTCACACACATCTTTACTTCAAACACTACAGTGTTCAGCGTTTCTTCTCAGGGACAATGTAAGTCATTATCTCATTCTTGTATTCATTCACACACATCTTTACTTCAAACACTACAGTGTTCAGCGTTTCTTCTCAGGGACAATGTAAGTCATTATCTCATCCTTGTATTCATTCACACACATCTTTACTTCAAACACTACAGTGTTCAGCGTTTCTTCTCAGGGACAATGTAAGTCGTTATCTCATCCTTGTATTCATTCACACACATCTTTACTTCAAACACTACAGTGTTCAGCGTTTCTTCTCAGGGACAATGTAAGTCGTTATCTCATTCTTGTATTCATTCACACACATCTTTACTTCAAACACTACAGTGTTCAGCGTTTCTTCTCAGGGACAATGTAAGTCATTATCTCATTCTTGTATTCATTCACACACGTATTACTCAAAACCAATGTGAGGCTTATGTAGGGCTAGCTTGGTGTTAGAATCAACTGCTTTTCTGGACAAGAGGTTGCACACCAGATGTGATCGAAGATAGCCACTAGGTGTCCAGGGATGCTGTATTGGACATGTCACTATAGTTTGACACTTGAGTCTTGGGAGGTCACCATGGAGTAATAACGCACACAAAATAAAACATGAGTTTAGTAACTGTTGGGTAAAATCTATCTACAACCTTAATAAAGACTTCATTTGTTTTCAGGTTGGATTGATGCATAATGCTCACTGTGCTGGTGCCACTTACCTCTTCCAACAAGACAAGTTTTATGATATGTCTTATGATACTGGTGATAAAGTCATACAGTGTGGCAGAAAAGTAGATGCTTTCAAGTTGTGGCTCATGTTCAAAGCTAAGGGCAATTTGGGCTTTGAGGAAGAAATCAACATCAAATTTGCAAACTCGAGGTAATTATTTTACCTTCTCTGACATCTGTTGGTTTTTTAGCTCCGCTGTAGACGAAGTCGAGCAAAGCTTATAGTATTACTGATTGCCAGTCGCCGTTGTGAACTTTACATTTTGGACTTCTTAAAAAACCACAAACTGTATAGCTGTGAAACTTTCTAGGAAGGTACCTTGGGTGCTTCTTTCTCAGATTTGTTCATTTCGTGTGGATATGTTCAATTGTCTTATTTTGATAAATATTTTTGTCATTTTTGGTAAAAAATTATATTTTCGAATTCTTGTTAAAGTCCTATTGCTTAGATATTACATGTGGACCTCTCTCAGATTTGTTCATTTCGTGATGATATCTTCAATTCTCTAATTTTGGTGAATGTTTTTGGTAAAAAGTGATATTTTCGACTTCTTGTTAAAAACCACAAGTCTAATTGCTTTGATATTATATATACTACATAGGTACTACAGGTGGACCTCTCTCAGATTTGTTCATTTCGTAAAGATTTTGTTCTTCAATTATCTAATTTTAATGAATAATTTTGATATAAAGTTATATTTTCGAATTTTTGTTGAAAACAGCAAGTCCAATTGCTTTAATACTATACATATTGTTCATTTTCTGATGATATCTACAGTTCTTTAATTGAAATGTGCATTGATAATAGCGGATCTATCTCAGCTGACAGGCTGCTTGTTAAAACTCCCAGCCTAATTGCTTTGATACACCTATATGTATATAGGTGGACTTCTATTAGATATCCTCAATTTGTTATTTTCAGAAATATTTTTGTCATGTTTGGTGATGGTAAAAGTGATATTTTAGACTTCCTAAAAACTACTCGCCAATCGGTTTGATTCAAGTATGCATTTACCTTTGGTGGATCTCTATCTGATTTGTAACCCGGTGTAAACTGATCTCGTCTTTCTAGCATTCCCTCCCCTTTCAGGGGAAATCAGAGTGTATTTTAAAACATTCCTAATGTAAGACAATAACATAACTTTTTTTACTTCCTTTGAGAACCTAATGTCACCAACACACCACAAACAAAAATACAGTTTACAACTCATTGACTGACACCATTTTTAGTCCCTGTTCAGGCGTAGCCTGAAAGGCGACTACTATTTCTTATTTCTGGTTTCCTTTCGACCACCCCCTTTATGTCTCCAACATTTTGTCAGAAATTCTGCAGCAGATATCAATGAAACTTGGCAGACTGATGAACAAGTCTCTGCCGAATATGCACATAATTTCTTTTCCAGATATGAAAATCTGATGTGGGTCTTTTTCAAAATTTTCATCCAAAATTACCTCATCCCTACTGCACCGAGCGAACAACTGAGCATGCTCAGAATAAATAATTAGCTTAGATTGTAATGCTAGGGTTTTTAGTGATGTCATGACCTGGTTATGACCTTGATCTGAATCAGTGACAGATACTATTACCAATCTCAGTAGAAAATGTAGAGGGCTACAGGGCTACATTTTGATGAGAATTATAGTGGTGATACTGAAACAAACCCAGGTCCTGGTAATATACAAAGACCTGAATTAACAAAGAAGTCAAGATGTTATTAAAGGTACATCAAGGTTTACTCAGATTTATGAATGCAGTTTCTTGAGCATGTATGAGACATAGTTTAGTTGCACTTGTGTTCTCTGAGATTTTTGACCCAGGTCAATGAAAGTTCAGTTATCAGATTAAAGGAAATCACTTTATGATGAGTTGTACCCACATAGAGTACATATTAATTCAATTGTTTGCAGATGTTCCATGTATTATTTTAACATGAGTATTTTATAATTAAATAACGGGGACTGTGAAATTTATGTCTTGTTCTATTTTACAATTTACTGGATTCTGATCATTGTGGATGATTCTTTTTTTACAGGCACTTTGCTGAAAAAATCAAAGAAAGTGATGGTTTTAAACTTGTAGTTGAGGTATGTGAAAATTAGAGTTTAGATATAGACCTAGTTTACTTACTCCATTCGGACCATCCTGGAAAGGGCAGGACAGTATTGTAGTAGCATGATTCGGTATACGACAAATGTGATATATGATTTTTATATGTGCTTTTAATAGAATAAATATGGTACCCAGTTGTGAACAATTGTGTTACTTACTGTTATGTCAGTAATGGTATAAAACATTGCTTGAAAACATTTACCGGTAAAAACATGAATTAATAATTATACAATTATACAATACATCAGATCAAACAATGCCATCAGAATATCACTGCTAATGAGATTCTTTTATTTTTGCAGTCAATTCTTTTCTTTCACTTACTTAAGCTGAAGTCATTGCAAAAGACTGGCTATGATGCACTAAATTCCATTTTTATTCAAACCACACTTCTCACATGTATACTCTATTTATAACACTCATAAATTAATTGTTGATCCATTTTTACTGCCAAAACATTGCTAATCTAATCACCCTTGATTGACATTTGTACTCATTTATTGACAGCCTACTTGTACCAACGTGTGTTTCTGGTACATACCTCCTTGTTTACGAAGTATGAATACAAATACTGATGAGTTCAATGCATGGCTGGGAAAGGTAAGATGGTCACTGCTTCAGATTCCATTTCAATGTGTGAAAGTTGGGGTAAAATCATGATTATCTGCAACATGAAACATTTTCACCCTAATCTGTTATCAAAACATATATGAACATAGAGGTGCAGACATCTCCTGATGGCATGTACAACAAAAAGATGTTGGTCATTTATGTGACATTTCACACTTCGTGGTAATACATGAATACATTATATATCACACGTATACATTTAGTTGGATTCATTTCATGAATAAATTCAAGATGCATGAATGGTGCCATACTAATAAATCGTGATGCATTTCTGTAATTCTTGGCCTTGCAGGGAAAGATTTCATATAAACTTGGTATACATTGAACGTAACATTAACGCACCCTATTTTGTTCAAATTCAAAATGACATTTTCTGGCTATTTTGTTGTACCAAATGCTGTTCTAAAACCATCTCTGGCATGCTTTGATTGGTTCAAAACCATCTCTGGCATGTTATGATTGGTCCAAAACCATCTCTGTCAAGCTTTGATTGGTCCAAAACCATCTCTGGCATGCTATGATTGGTCCAAAACCATCTCTGTCAAGCTTTGATTGGTCCAAAACCATCTCTGTCAAGCTTTGATTGGTCCAAAACCATCTCTGGCATGCTTTGATTGGTCCAAAACCATCTCTGGCATGCTTTGATTGGTCCAAAACCATCTCTGGCATGCTTTGATTGGTCCAAAACCATCTCTGGCATGCTATGATTGGTCCAAAACCATCTCTGTCAAGCTTTGATTGGTCCAAAACCATCTCTGTCAAGCTTTGATTGGTCCAAAACCATCTCTGTCAAGCTTTGATTGGTCCAAAACCATCTCTGTCAAGCTTTGATTGGTCCAAAACCATCTCTGGCATGCTTTGATTGGTCCAAAACCATCTCTGGCATGCTTTGATTGGTCCAAAACCATCTCTGGCATGCTTTGATTGGTCCAAAACCATCTCTGGCATACTTTGATTGGTCAATTTTAAACTTCATATATAGTAACATGCATCCTTTTCCTGTTCTGATTAAAATGGCTGACTCTGTTGTTGTCAGGTGTAAATATCAATCAAAATTAAGGCTCTGTGGATGCTAAATTTCAGTCTTCTGTGAATAGATTGTTAAAATGTGAAACATAACCTGAAATTTGCCAGCGCCTTTAATCTGTTACACATTATGATTACATTCATCTCTTGTAAACACATGTATATATCATCATGTCATGTTATGACTTGTTTACTTATTTGTTTGACTGAATTAGTGTTTATCCTAAATAACTTATTTTTAGTCCCTGTTCGGACGCAGTCCGAAAACGGGGACTTATGTTTTGCCCTGTGTGCGTCCGTGCGTCTGTGCGTCCGTGCGTCCGTGATCACCTGTATCTTGAACATGCATGGACCGATTAAGTTCAAACTTCACTCATACATCACACCTTATATGGGACATATGCACATGCATTTTTTTCATGATCCGATTAACGATAGCCGAATAGCGGCCATTTTAAGGCCGAAAATGCATCAAAATCGCACATTTTCACCATTCCGGACCCGGATCTCAGTTATGCATGGACGGATTTTGTTCAAATTTGGTACATACATTAAACATAATAGGACCTTGATGCACGTCATTTTTTTTTTTGGATCGGGTTCGAAATGGCCGACTGGCGGCCATTTTGTTTTAAAGAATTCAGTTCTGGATCCGTATCCGAGACATGTCTGGATTGATCAAGTTCAAACTTCACACACACAAGGTACATCATATCACAAATATGTATGTGCATTTGTTTCATGATCTCATTAACGATAGCCAAATAGCGGCCATTTTAAGGCCGAAAATGCATCAAAATCGCACATTTTCACCATTCCGGACCCGGATCTCAGTTATGCATGGACGGATTTTGTTCAAATTTGGTACATACATTAAACATAATAGGACCTTGATGCACGTCATTTTTTTTTTTGGATCGGGTTCGAAATGGCCGACTGGCGGCCATTTTGTTTTAAAGAATTCAGTTCTGGATCCGTATCTGAGACATGCTTGGATTGATCGAGTTCAAACTTCACACACACAAGGTACATCATGTCACAAATATGTATGTGCATTTGTTTCATGATCTCATTAACGATAGCCAAATGGCGGTCGCTTTAAGGCCGAAAATGCATTGAAATCGCACATTTTCACCATTCCGGACCCGGATCTCAGTTATGCATGGACGGATTTCATTCAAATTTGGTACATACATTAAACATAATAGGACCTTGATGCACGTAATTTTTTTTTCGGATCAAGTTCGAAATAGCCGACTGGCGGCCATTTTGTTTTAAAGAATTCAGTTCTGGATCCGTATCCGAGACATGTCTGGATTGATCAAGTTCAAACTTCACACACACATGGTACATCATGTCACAAATAGATATGTGCATTTGTTTCATGATCTGCTTAACAATAGCGGAATGATGGCCATTTTAAGGCCGAAAATGCATCAAAATCACATATTTTCACAATTCCAGAACCGGATCTCAGTCATGCATGGATGGATTTTGTTCAGATTTAGCACAATGTGTTGTACATATGCAGGTGCATTTCGGTCATGATCTGCTTTGAATGTATATGTCACTCAAATATGAACGGAACGGGGACGTGTCATTGACAATGACTTGTTTTCATTATTTCAAAAACTTAATTATGTATTTGTGTTAATGTATGTAGACTTGATTAAACCATTTATCGAGTAACTTGTTAATTATGTTTCATTAGGTTGCACCAGTGATCAAGGAAAGAATGGTAAAACAAGGAACTCTGATGATAGGTTACCAACCTTTATTCGGCAAACCAAACTTCTTTCGTCACATATTTAGTAACGCAAAGACGACATTCCAAGATGTTGAGTACATCTTAGATGAAATTGATCGCCTTGGTAATGACCTGACACTTTCAGACTTGAGTAAAGTCAAATCGCCAAATGAAGAATAGTACCAGAGATAATATTCAATTATGAAAAGAAATCAACATAAAACAATTCATTATCAGTGATCTGGGAGCATCTTTGGGGGGTGGGGGGGACGGGTCAGTTGATTTTTTGATTGAACTTAAATGTCTGTACTTCTATTTTCTGTGAAATATAACTGAATTACGGTACTACCAGTTTTTTTCTTTTCTGGTTCAGGAAAGAAATCTGTATTTTAAGTAAATTTTATAATAGCTCAAGATGAGAGGAGCAAGTAAACAAGTGTTTATGTTGACAGGAATTATTTTAGAATGAAATTGTGTTGTCTATATCATAACAGTGCCTCATTAGTAGATTTATCAGTTTTATGAATAAGTTAACAATAAATATGGATAATCACACTTGTAATGTTTGTGTGGTTGATTGTACAACCCCTGTAGAATAAGAGTATCTTGTACATACTGCTGGCAATAATAAGACATCAGTTATGTCAAGTGTTGATTTTATTTATAAACAGGATGAATTGTCAGTTTGTTTAATTCATCACTTTGTATTGAAGTGTTGTTGTATTTTATTTACGTAATTTTTCATATCTTTCAATATGGAGCAATGCTAGTGTTGAAAGCTCCTTGAAAATAGATTAATTTCATATCACTGGGAAACTGAAATAAAGCAATAAGTCAATCTCGTTATCAGTGTTCTAAGTGATGAAGTAGCCTTTAGTATGGTTGTCATGGAAATAAATATTGTTGAATGTTCAAAGTTGTTTCATGTTAGTGCTAGTAAGCTTTTATTACATGTGAAAATTTGCTAAATTTGTGTGCGATAATAGTAAAATCAAGAACAGAGAAACAATAGATATAATTAGAATGATTGTTTATATTGATAGTTGGATGTATTCATAGTAGTGCAAAGTGATCGACGCAAATGCTTATTTTCTGCCAGCCATCCACCCATGCTTAACCACATCATGTGCATCGTTGGTGTCCCACCATTTTAGCTTCATTCTTTTTGTCTGTTGGTTTACATAGTTCTGCTCGTTTTTCATAAATGGCGTCTATGAAATATTGTACGAGGAAATTAGCATTAGTATTTAATGCTTTGAAAACTGGGGTAAACTTGGAAAATGGAAAAAGTGACAAGTCTTTTGTTTGAGTACTGTTCAAATTTATGGGGTAATCGGCACCACCGCCATAATCGGCACCACCACCATAATCGCCACCACCACCATAATCGGCACCACCACCATAATCGGCACCACCACCATAATCGCCACCACCACCATAATCGCCGCCGCCACCATAATCGCCGCCGCCACCATAATCGCCGCCGCCACCATAATCGCCGCCGCCACCATAATCGCCGCCGCCACCATAATCGCCGCCGCCACCACCACCATAATCGCCACCACCACCATAATCGCCACCACCACCATAATCGGCAGAAAAGGTAACAGTACGTACTGCCCACTGTGCAGTGTACTGCTCCTGGCCAAAGGACAGAAAAAACATCTTTGATGGCTGGAATTTATATTAATTTATGGAAATTTCCTAACTCTATTATTAATGCAACAAAGATGCATTTACTTGGCAATCGGTTGCCACATGAAGGTTACAACTGATGCAAATTAGATTTTTCACAAGTGTGGAGTATATCTTTCATGGAATATATAGGTTGATATTGTTTAAAACCTATCTTCAATGGAAATAGTTCCTCTCAAAGTCTACTACATGCTATTTTTTTACCTTGCCCGTATCATTGAAGATAGAAGCGAAAAGTATATTAAAGGAAAAATGTCTGTCGTCGTTGTTAATATGGGCAAAATAACTTTACTAATTCTATTCCAAACTTTATCAAACTTGGTCACCTAATTAATCAGTATAAAATCATTCCTAAGTATGAGAGACAGATGTTCTGTGTGAAAATATCATGCAAAAATTGAGAAAATCTGATAAAATATTTTGACTGATCACTGCTAATACACATTCAAAGGTCACTGATCCCAGTGTGAATATGCATTTGTTCAATGAAGTAAATCATTTATCTTGTAATATCAAAGAAAGCTTAGAAAGAACTCCCATGTGCTGAGAGTATTGGAGACTCATTAAAAATAATTCGAAATTACTTGTATTTAAGATATTGATGGAAAAGCTGAAAACTAATTATGCAAATCAGAAAATTAATATGAACAGATTTGAGTGTAAAACTAATGAAGTCTGCGCAATATAACAGACCATCTATATACCAAAAAAAATTATTATGCTAATTAGGGAATTAATATGAACAGATTTTAACCCCAAACTAATCAGGTTTGTACATTCTCCTAGAGCATTTTTGTACTAAGTTTCATTGAAATGGAATAATTTAGATATCAGTGTGATAGCTCGTAATTGGTTAATTATGCAAATTAGATAATATGTACAGATTTTAACCCACAATTAATCAGGTTTGTCTGTTGTCCTACAGCATCCATGTACAAAGTTTCATTGAAATGTGATAATTAGTACTTGAGATATCAGTGTGAAAGTTGAAAATGTATTAGTACTTGATATATCAGTGTGAAAGTTGAAAATGTATTTGTACTTGAGATATCTGTGTGAAAGTTGAAAATGTATTAATTATGCAAATTAGGTGATTAATATGCATAAGTATTTACCGAAAACTAATTTGGTCTCTGCATAGTTTTAGACTTATTGAAATGTGATGATTAATACACGAGATTTCAGTGGAAAAGCTGAAAAATAATTAATTATGCAAATTAGATAATTAATATGAACAATTATTTACCCTGAAACTAGTTAGGTCTCTGCATAGTCTTAGAGGATCTATGTACCAAATTTCATCGAAATTTGATGATTAGTACTTGAGTTATCCGTGGAAATGCTGAAAATTAACTAATTATGCAAATTTGGTGATCATTATGCACACATATTTATCCCAAAACAATCAATCTATGCATAGTCTTTGAGTATCTATGCACTTTTCTCTGAGTCGATTTGCATACAAAGCAGAACTTGCAACATGACAGTTATTCCTCTAGGGCGTTTTTTTTTTACTTTTCAAATAATACAGTAGTTACACAATGAATATATTATTAAAGGCAGTTCATATTTGTCTCAGTGAACCATTAAGTTTTGACAGACACCTGTACAAAATACTTGGGCAAAAGCCGGCTAAGATTTGCTGGTATATTGCATGATTTGTGTATCTATTCAAGTCTAAATGCAGTACTTTTTTTTTCCGAGATGCGGATGTTTGTATACTAAGATTTGAATTACTTTGAATAAACCTGGAAATTATGTCCCTTGAAATATTTAAACAAATTAGGCACCAATGTTTTTGTAAGATATTCACATCAATCAAAAGCATTCGGTAGGCTGCTTTCCCACTGCTGTTTCATTTCAAAACTTTTTTGTATTCAAAATTAATTATGACAATGCATATTCATATTGAAACAAAGCACGATAAAGAAAATCATATTATACAACAATGGACAAAGTCACTGGAGTTTAACTATGTTTCTTGAAGGCACCTACTGTGTGGTTATATATATGGATTAGCTTACCAAGCCTCGGGGGGGGGGTGAGAGATTGTAGTTTGACTCCTGTGATTTGCTGCATAATCAACAGTTGAAAAGTGTAGTTAATATTGCTATCATAGCCCATCACCTATGGTGAACGTTCACTGAATAAAATAGTTTGCAAAATTTCTTGTTGTGTAGATTAATTTGTAATACTCATCAACTTAATTAAATGTTTAAAAAGCAGACAAAGAATTAATACGAGTTTCAAAAAAGTATTTTCACAATACAATTGTGCTAAACAGCCTGTTCATTCAAATTAAAACTAAGAAAGCAATGTTGTTTTATAGTTGTTTTAGTTCTTGCTGTTGTAACAATTGTACCATAACCTATCTTGGGCTTGTGCAACTTTATCGAACAGAATTCTGTAAACTATCCGCTACTGACATACAATCTCACTAATTCACTCAAATGCATGATCTGTGTGGCGATAAATGCGTATTTTTAAGGTTAGGTTAGGATTAGGTCTTGTCCAAATTGGCAAATTAATGGTCTCTAAGACGTAATATATTTTTACTATGTATTAGTATGTTGTAAATTCCCTATGCCTTTATATATGACATATACTGAATATTCAAATCCACATCTCAGAAACTATACAAGTTATATGGTTTATATTTAGTACACGTTCTATGCTGAATGTTATGTATGAGAATGTTTCTCCAAAATAATATGCAAATGTGAAGTCCTATGCTATGATGTGAATTTCGCAATTCTAACATAGTAAGGATCTTTGTTTACTATTGTGAAGTCTTCTGGTAGAGGTAGGTATTCAATACTAGCTGGTTACTAACTAGTTTTCACAAAGATATTTGGATACTTTCTTACCCGGTCATGTGACGTCATTTATTTCGCACACATCTATCATAGATCTGCAAATACTGCTAACTTGAATTGACAGTGTGCATATTGATGACGTAATGTTGACAACGTACTAGATTATGTGATATTATGCATATATCTAATTCACATAGCTTTATCGCATAAACTTATTTACTACTATCACATTGATGTAGAAATGTTGATAAAAAATTAGCTGTTATACATGTCCTCATTAATAATGCACATATTTAATCACCCGGTGATAGAGAAGGGTGCGCTGCTGTTTTGACACCCCAATTTTAAGATTTTCGTTCATTTCAGCAATATTTAGTTAGCTTCAAAGCGCCCCCAACGATGGCATTTTTGGTTCAAGTGAGTGGATGAAAAGATTTGGGTAAAGCATTCGCTGTCGATTTTTGAAAATTACCCAAAGCCCTGCCTAACACTGACGTGTACCATGTTTCAATCTCTTCAATTTATCAAACTTCATACGAAGTCTGTGATTATTTAATAAATTTTATAATTCTACTATTTCCATCATAATTCCTCACACTACCGTGTTTTGCGTTTGTTTATATCAACGCGTTCCTCCATATACGCCAAACCATCCCCATGGCAGTGTACCTGTTCTGACAGATCACAGCCCTCGATTAATTTGACTACAGAGGTACAGGTAACGAGTCCACCACGCACGACATTTCGTATCAAAGGTCAAGCTGACAAATTACAATGCAACACAAGTAATATATCACAACAGTTAGATTGTTTCCTAGTTGTCGCAGGCCATACAGTAAGTAAGTTATTCTCTTCCCTTTGATAATATGATAGCCCGGATCTGAGGTGATCATCGCGTTCGATGTGAGTCCCATGCAACGTAGTATACTACACAGTGTTTATTTACTGGATTGTATTGTGATAGCACATGTGTACAATAGATTATGGTAGCTGTGCGATGGCTGTGTCTATACCAACTTTATGCGTTATGAACCATGTGTTTAGGATTCATTTGTGTATCGTTTTTTTCTTCTCCCAGACACACAACGTAATCATGTTCTGTATTAATCATGTACATACTAAACGGCTTACAAAAAGACAAGTTATATCATTCGATCAGCTATATGCATTTATTGAGTCTACAATGATTTTAAAAATAATACAGCAGTATACTATACACCTATATGTATCACATCCACAGCAGTCTATAGCATACAGTGGCAGTTACGATGTGGTGTGGGTAAATATATGTGAGTTGGGGTTATAGCTTTATTTAAACATTGACAGAAAGTAGGCTTAGTTACTTTGCAGTGCGAGACTCGAACAGACCTTAGTGATATGAGGGTATAAGGGCAAAGCAATAAAATGAACACGTCAAACGATGCAATCAGGTCATCGTACTTTGTAAATAAAGGTGTTTTCGTGCTTTATAGAAACTGTTATAAGTGATCATATATCAAGACCCTATATCAACATTAATCGCGAGAAAACAAACTGGACATTGACAAAAATAAATCAGCGTTTGAGTGTTAGTCAGTAGTATTCTATATGTAATTTAAAATGTCTCAGTGTGTCGGTAAATGAAACTTGACAAAATTAATGTATTTCCTGGGACCGACACTTATTTGAAGAACCCGAAAAAATACGGATTACCGAAATATTGTTTTAATACTATTGTATAAATTGTTGGTTAATTTACATTTCAAAATCACAGTGTCTATTGCAATGTGAAAATATACCGCATTATTGTGCGTTTGTCATTTGGCATAATATCGATTGACGACGTGAACTCCGCCATGGGAGTCGTTAAGTTCCCATTCATTTTACTTACACTAGTTATGCAGTAACTGTTCTGTTTCTTGGTATACTCGGTGCCTTAAATATTCCATTAGCAAGTGGAGCTCCCGTGCAATTAATGTTTTCTAAGCACATCGGCGATTTTTGTAGCTTCGATAGTTCAAGTGAGTTTGTGAAATTCCCCTGTTAACCCCGCACCACAACCACCCAAAAAGGATAATAAATGTGGTTTTAATTAACATTTTATGATTGAATTGTTATACCAATAGTCTGCATCACGAAGAGAAAATCGACACCATGGCAACCAGTGGTAAGTTGCATCACACCAAATATGGCAATACGAACTTTTTTTTCAATTTTCGTGAAATACATCACGAGGGTAGTTAATGCTGAGTTCATATATTTCAGGGAGTATTTATATAACTCCAGTCAGCATAGACGAATTGGATGACGTCAGTACCGCGGAACTATCAGCTGATCAACAGTTTCTGCAAAAGGCCATGCAAATCCTGTTCACTGAGGGCGTGATCAAGGCAGGCGACAGACGCACAAAAGGTTATGTAGCTAAGATTTATTTGGGTTTACAGATATTATTTATTCTGAATATATACAACTTATATGAAAAAATATATGCTTTATTTATATAAATTTCACGAAACTTTTAGTTTAAATAACATATCTTATTGATGTTGTTAGTATAAGCGAGCTACTGCTCCAGGATTTTGAATATGTTATAAAAGTACAGGGAAAAACTGTTTCTAATGGTTATCTTATAAAAACAACTCTTTCTCCGCAGTTGTGGAATATTTGGATCCGCACGTGTTAAAGGAAACATTTGATTTGGAAATCAAAGAAAAGGGCGTTGGTACAGATAAACTGCTACAGTTATTGAAAGATACTCTGAAATACAGTGTACGCTCTGGTAAGTAATTCTTATATGGTGTGGTAAAGTCACATGTACACTCGTAAAATAGGATGTTATTTAGTCAAGTACGACCAATTTGTTCGATTTAATAAGGCTATGTACGTACTAGTGCTAAGGCCACCTGTGATTGGATAAGGTTACGTAAGTTTGTAATAAGTATTCGTTCAGATTGCATTGCATAGAACTTGTCATGTCGCATGGGTTTCTTTATTGTCAGAGGTACAACACACGTAGTTGACAATAACTGCATGCTGAACAGTACACTTAGTCCGGTTAACAACGATAATCATAGACTGCTTCGATCGTGGCAATCCTGACACTTAGATACTCCCTCTGCACATACTAACATACACATTCACGTAGATAATTCTTGAAAAAAAATTTGTGATTTTAATAACATCTTTATCGCATGTCACAATGTAGTTGCATACCATTATATACATTTCACACTACATAGTCAGTGTGCAAGCTAGCAGATGAAATTGACATAAATGGTTTGAAATACATTGCTGTTATTCAAAACTTCGCTTCACGTGTGATTTATGGAGAGGGCAAAGACATTATCTACTTTTAAGTAGTAGTAACCAATTATTCTTGAATCATTACTCTGAATGAAACCGGATGAACACTAAATAAATTACTTACAATTCCCTATATTATTTTGATAATTGTATGTTAATTTCCAGCAAATCCTCGTTTTTTCAATCAACTGTACGCTGGACAGGATGCATATGGTTTAGTGGGACAGTGGATGACAGATACCATCAATGCGAGCATGTACGTACAATTACATATACATGTAATTTGAGACAACTATCCACATGTCTCATGTACACAGACTGCACTATATTATTGTATCGAATCATGCTAACGGACTCAAGTCACTATTACTGAATTAAAGTTAATAAAACACGCGTTACCTTGAAAGTTAGCCACCAAAGGAAAACCGTCTGTTGCGTCGGACATTAAAAATACTCTTTGAACACCATAACATGCGTTATGAATAACAGCACATGAAATTCAATTTTATGATGAATTATATAAAATTGGATGGAAAGAAAAAGATGCATATTTTATTTTACAATATAATAGAGGAGCTATTCAATAATTATCGAAGATACTTACACGTGGAAATAAATTAATTGAACAATTTAAATCAAAATGTTTTTACAAATCAGAGCTTCCCAGCATAGACATGTCGCCAACAAATGTTGTTGTTCAGATCTTAAGCTACAATTTGAAGCAGGCAATCACTATGGAAAAATAGAATTTGTCTGTCATGTGAAAAAGGAAATAGTCGATAAAACGCTTTTTTTCTGTAGTTTGTCCGGTATATGAATTTGCACGATTTTTGAAGATTTTTGAGTAAGGAGAAATGTCAATATTTGTAAAATAATTATAAATATTTCGGCTTTCCCGTCCTCTTCGGGTAGTGGGGTCTATTTCTTCTGCGAAATGGTAAATAAATAAATAAATAAATAAATAAATAAATAAATAAATAAATAAATAAATAAATAAATAAATAAATAAATAAATAAATAAATAAATAAATAAATAAATAAATAAATAAATAAATAAATAAATAAATAACACACAACGTCACAAATTCTATAAAAGTGTATTCACAACGCAGACCCTTAACTACAAAACGTTTTCATGGAATACAAATAATTCTATATGATCTCTGTTATGTCTAGGTAAAACATGAATAAATATAAATAATAAATTACTCTACTTACGATATTTCCTACATTTGAATTTGTCATAACTATCACGTGACATCGTAACGGGTAAAACTATGTCATGCTGGCATTTTATAGCTTCATTCTACAATGATTCACACGTGTTATTGTCTATGTAATATGTTATTACTTTGAAATACAATATGTACACTTATGTTGATTGCACATTCATTTTGTAAACTTGTCTTGAATAGGTCCAATTATGAAATATCACCTGTGTTTAATTTAATGGAGGTTGAAATTTTGAAAATATTGAGTGATATTGTTGGATATGAAAAGAGTGATGGTATTTTTTGTCCGGGTAAGTCCAGCAATAGTTTTGAATAGTACGCATAAATTATCCTTGTGTTCCTAAGAGTTTTATCGTATTATTTGTTTTAACTTTATTGAATCATCATGATTGAATGTTTGTTACGTTGCAGTACATACCAGAAGACAATTTGGAAAGCTATTTCTTTATAATATAAGTTTAATGTTAAACGAATGATTGTATTTCTCTACTTCATAACATACGTCATTTTAATCTTTGCTACATACATCTAAACATTTTGTACCCTAAATACTAAGATTGTACGAATGGCTCTACGTCTCAGTTACGTCATGAAGATATGCATGCTTTGTTTAGGAGGTTCCATAGCCAATATGTACGGCATAAGTATGGCAAGATATCACAAATACGGAGAGGCAATAAAGACTGACGGTCTGAGTGGTTTACCCAGACTTATTCTATTCACTTCCAAGCATGTACGTATCGTATTTATATACATTATTGCACGCGAACGTGGATAGAATAGATTATTTGTTTTCTTGTGTAATTGATATTCAGTTCATTTCAAATCAAACATTTATCTAGCCAGTGTCAGACCGGCTACAAACTTGATTAGCAAGTTGTTGACGAGTTAAGACCTAGACTGGGAAACATCAGAGTAGCGAAGAATTTGTACCTTTCTAATAATCTAATAAAGATTACCTATTTGCACGGCACATCCACAGGAGACGATTTGTACACAGTTTCGGTTACACTGGATATGTAATCGTGCATTGCCTAACATTTCCAGATCATTTCGCATCAGAATCAGAGACTGATTGTTTATCATGTCCGCACTAAAAAAGACGCGACGAAAAAATGCGATGAGAATGCAAATGAAAGGCTATAATGACGAGTGAATGTAGATTGGCGCTGACCACGGCATAATGTGAATATTTATACGCTATATTTGATACATACGCTGTGTTGTGATCATTAAGATGCTTTTCATCTGCAACCATTTTGAGTTAGGTAATCTAATAAGTGGTAGTAATGTTTCTGTACTGCAGGCACATTATTCTATTTCAAAGGGAGCAGCCTTCATGGGATTTGGTACCAAAAATGTATATACTGTAGAAGTAGATGAAAGGTAGGTAACCATGGCTATTTAAGTCATGCGAAAACACTGTATTCCATGATATGCATTCGTCAATTTTAGAATAAGTTCTACGATCACCACAAATATTTTGTTAATCATGATGACTATTTTAATATGGTCCTATATTATTTGACTTATTATAATAATTTAATGGGATGAATCTTCGACACACATCGGGAATTAAAACTTTAGAATGCATCCCGTCAGATTAATCATACATACGTAAATTAATCATTCTAAACAATGCTATACTTATGTTATAATCTTTGTACCGTTATATGGTAGTGATAAGAGATGGACTTCTAGAATCCTGACGGAGTGAATAAATGAACTCGTTTCAGGAAGAAACAAATGCATGTTGCGGGTGCTTGAAAAAGCAAGTCAGGCTGACAACAATTCCCGCTCACATTACTAGTATTGTAGAAACAGTTATTTGCACATTGCAATTGTGAATGGTATTTTGCATAAGGCAAATCATGAGACATATAATGTGCAAACACTGTACTGAGATAGAGTAAAAGGTGGACTATTTGATATCTCAAAGGAGGCTGAAACGTTTCCTAGTTTGGAAGATACAAATTCTAGGCAGGTTAAGACAACGTTCCCTAGGGATCGTGTAGACAAACGCTCTCAAACATTCCTTGCTTAGCAACTGTCATCGAGTGATTTGTACACTCAGAAATTATCCAGCGACATCTGCCCTGACATTACGTAACATGAATTTGAGATAATTGGCTTATTAGGAAATAATTGTCCATATTAAATGTCCAATAATCAACTGTTTTATTATTAGGGGTAGAATGATTCCGGAAGACTTGGAAAAGCAAATTGAATTAGCTAAACAACAGGTTTGTGATATTGCAACTTTTGCAAAGTTATATATTACGTAACAATGGCTAGGAATATGACATCACGTATGACATCATGTTCACCATACTCATATGTACAATGTGACATCGCGTTTGTGGTATCTACCCATATGTACAACATGACATCACGTCTGTGGTATCTACTTATATGTACAATATTACATCACGTATTTGGTATCTACTTATATGTACAATATTACATCACGTATTTGGTATCTACTCATATGTACAATATGACATCACGTATGTGGTATCTACTTATATGTACAATATGACATCATGTATGTGGTATATACTCATATGTACAATATGACATCACGTATTTGGTATCTACTCATATGTACAATATGACATCACGTATGTGGTATCTACTCATATGTATAATATGACATCACGTATGTGGTATCTACTCATATTTATAATACAACATCACGTATGTAGTATCTACTCATATGTATAATATGACATCATGTATGTGGTATCTACTCATATGTACAATATGACATCACGTATGTGGTATCTACTCATATGTATAATATGACATCACGTATGTGGTATCTACTCATATGTATAATACGACATCACATATGTGGTATCTACTCATATGTATAATATAACATCACATATGTGGTATCTACTCATATGTATAATATGACATCACGTATGTGGTATCTACCCATATGTATAATATGACATCACGTATGTGGTATCTATTTATATGTACAATATGACATCATGTATGTGGTATATACTCATATGTACAATATGACATCACGTATTTGGTATCTACTCATATGTACAATATGACATCACGTATGTGGTATCTACTCATATGTACAATTTGACATCACGTATTTGGTATCTACTCATATGTATAATATGACATCACGTATGTGGTATCTACTCATATTTATAATACGACATCACGTATGTGGTATCTACTCATATGTACAATATGACATCACGTATGTGGTATCTACTCATATGTATAATATGACATCACGTATGTGGTATCTACTCATATGTATAATACAACATCACGTATGTAGTATCTACTCATATGTATAATATGACATCACATATGTGGTATCTACTCATATGTATAATATAACATCACATATGTGGTATCTACTCATATGTATAATATGACATCACGTATGTGGTATCTACCCATATGTATAATATGACATCACGTATGTGGTATCTACTCATATGTACAATATGACATCACGTATGTGGTATCTATTTATATGTACAATATGACATCATGTATGTGGTATATACTCATATGTACAATATGACATCACGTATTTGGTATCTACTCATATGTACAATATGACATCACGTATGTGGTATCTACTCATATGTACAATATTACATCACGTATTTGGTATCTACTCATATGTACAATATGACATCACGTATTTGGTATCTACTCATATGTACAATTTGACATCACGTATGTGGTATCTACTCATATGTATAATATGACATCACATATGTGGTATCTACCCATATGTATAATATGACATCACGTATGTGGTATCTACTCATATGTATAATACAACATCACGTATGTGGTATCTACTCATATGTATAATATGACATCACATATGTGGTATCTACTCATATGTATAATATAACATCACATATGTGGTATCTACTCATATGTATAATATGACATCACGTATGTGGTATCTACCCATATGTATAATATGACATCACGTATGTGGTATCTACTCATATGTATACTACAACATCACGTATGTGGTGTCTACTCATATGTACAATATGACATCACGTATGTGGTATCAACTCATATGTACAATATGACATCACGTATGTGGTATCTACTCGTATGTATAATACGACATCACGTATGTGGTATCTACTCATATGTATAATACGACATCATGTATGTGGTATCTACTCATATGTACAATATGACATCACGTATGTACAATGTATTCTACACTCAAACAATATTTCTCTTGTTTTAATATTATTTTAGTGATGTTACATGTTACATGTGGTATCTACTCATATGTAAATATGACATCACATATGTGGTATCTACTCATATGTATAATATGACATCACGTATGTGGTATCTACTCATATGTACAATATGACGTCACGTATGTGGTAACTACTCATATGTATAGTATGACATCACATATGTGGTATCTACTCATATGTATAATATGACATCACGTATGTGGTATTTACTCATATGTACAATATGACGTCACGTATGTGGTATCTACTCATATGTATAGTATGACATCACATATGTGGTATCTACTCATATGTACAATATGACATCATGTATGTGGTATCTACTCATATGTACAATATGACATCACGTATGTGGTATCTACTCATATGTACAATACGACATCACGTATGTGGTATCTACTCATATGTACAATACAACATCACGTGTATGGTATCTACTCATATGTACAATATGACGTCACGTATGTGGTATCTACTCATATGTATAGTATGACATCACATATGTGGTATCTACTCATATGTATAATATGACATCACGTATGTGGTATCTACTCATATGTATAATATGACATCACGTATGTGGTATCTACTCATATGTACAATATGACATCATGTATGTGGTATCTACTCATATGTACAATATGACATCACGTATGTGGTATCTACTCATATGTACAATACGACAACACGTATGTGGTATCTACTCATATGTACAATACAACATCACGTGTATGGTATCTACTCATATGTACAATATGACATCACGTATGTGGTATCTACTCATATGTACAATACGACATCACGTATGTGGTATCTACTCATATGTATAATACGACATCACGTATGTGGTATCTACTCATATGTACAATATGACATCACGTATGTGGTATCATATGTATAATACGACATCACGTATGTGGTATCTACTCATATGTACAATATGACATCACGTATGTGGTATCTACTCATATGTATAATATGACATCACGTATGTGGTATCTACTCATATGTACAATATGACATCACGTATGTGGTATCTACTCATATGTATAATATGACATCACGTATGTGGTATCTACTCATATGTACAATATGACAGCACATATGTGGTATCTACTCATATGTACAATATGACATCACGTATGTGGTATCTACTCATATGTACAATATGACATCACGTATGTGGTATCTACTCATATGTATAATATGACATCACGTATGTGGTATCTACTCATATGTACAATATGACATCACGTATGTGGTATCTACTCATATGTACAATATGACATCGTGTATGTGGTATCTACTCATATGTATACTACAACATCACGTATGTGGTATCTACTCATATGTACAATATGACAGCACGTATGTGGTATCTACTCATATGTACAATATGACATCACGTATGTGGTATCTACTCATATGTACAATATGACATCACGTATGTGGTATCTACTCATATGTACAATATGACATCACGTATGTGGTTTCTACTCATATGTATAATATGACATCACGTATGTGGTATCTACTCATATGTACAATATGACATCACGTATGTGGTATCTACTCATATGTACAATATGACATCGTGTATGTGGTATCTACTCATATGTATACTACAACATCACGTATGTGGTATCTACTCATATGTACAATATGACAGCACGTATGTGGTATCTACTCATATGTACAATATGACATCACGTATGTGGTATCTACTCATATGTACAATATGACATCACGTATGTGGTATCTACTCATATGTACAATATGACATCACGTATGTGGTATCTACTCATATGTACAATATGACATCACGTATGTGGTATCTACTCATATGTACAATATGACATCACGTATGTGGTATCTACTCATATGTACAATATGACATCACGTATGTGGTATCTACTCATATGTACAATATGACATCACGTATGTACAATGTATTCTGCACTCAAACAATATTTCCCTTGTTTTAATATTATTTTAGTGATGTTACACTATATATAAAAATTACACTAAAATAAAAATGGAGGCTCAATAATATTTTAAGACCCAGTTGACTGTGCACTTTTTCATCAAAAACAAGAACTTTTTCGTTTTCAAGTTGTTTGTCCGACCTTTTGAAAATTCGAGACTTACGTGACTTATACATACTTATAATACGTGATTTGAGCAAGGGAGGAGGTTTCAGTGTTAACGAACTGACACAAATGCGCCAAGAGATAGTAACTTTCTGATTACTCACCGCATAACCGCTTTAATATAACAATTGTCACCATCTTATACAATATTTAAAAATGAACGCGCACATCATTTCCATTACCAATATTAATTGAAATATCTTAATATTTCAGGGCCACGTTCCATTGTTTGTCAGTGCTACGTGTGGTACTACAGTTTACGGAGCATATGACCCTGTTGATGCCATCGCTGATCTTTGTGAAAAACATGATATTTGGCTTCATGTTGATGTAAGTACAATTTCTGACGTCATAAGTAACCTGTCCGAATCTGATAGTTTTCTTTTAATACTGGCATATATTTATAGTCAAATTTATAGATATATTGTACATAGGTCAGTAGGCATTACCTACTAGTGACTATATCAATCTAGTTCAAATCAGATTTTATTGCGTTTTCCCTATTTCCTTTTATTTTTTTAATTGTTCATTTTTTGATTTTGTCATATTTTTTTCAAATTTATTTTCTTAATTCTATTTTTCAATTTTCTGATTGCGAAAGCCCAAAGATTTGAACAACTTCCATAGAAGATCTCGTTCGTGAGATCTTGTGAACCAGTCATCTCTTATATACGGAGATGATGGTGGTATGCCATGCGTGATTGTCTTTGATAATTATGTATACACTATATTAATTGCATCTGTTAAACTATGGACATACAGGGGAAATCAACACTATAGGCTATTGTATAATATAATTTTAGGCATGTTGGGGAGCATCTGCCCTGATGTCACAGAAATGGCGCCATCTTCTCCATGGAGTGAATCGCTCTAATTCAGTGGCGTGGTGTCCACATAAAATGATGGGAGTTCCGTTTCAGTGTTCAGCATTCTTAGTGAGAGACCACGTAAGTATGCTTGGTAATCTCGTGTGAGAGACCATGTAAATACGCATGCATATATATATATATATATATTTTTGTTCTATTCTATTCTTTTTTTAATTTTTTTAAATATTTTTCGTGCCAGGCGACAGTTCTCGACACTGAGTGTCACTGTTGTCTCTCCTGCTTTTTTTTCTGTATGTGCAAATTGCAAGTGCTCGTGACGACACATAGTGTATTTTGCCACAGAAGTCATATTCATGTTTGTGACTACATGACAGGGCTGTGTGTTCATCTCTCTGTCAAATGGCAATTTGTAATGCGCTATCATGGTGTCAACCAGGCGTCAACCAGGCCAGGTCGAACACAAGCACCCGCGGACCTTAACCAAGGTTCCCCCAAAGTCGCATTCGTTAGTGAATGATTCCCGGCCTGTGCCACACTCACCTAGGGTAGCGGTCGACCCTTAGATGTTCAGCCTACGGTAGGATTTGAACTTGGGTCTACCGATCATGAGTCTGATGCAGCAACCACTATGCTACCAGTGAACAAAATTTCTTTATCGTTCACTGTCATACCTTTGTTCCTATTATAATACACATTTTATTTTTCAGATTGCATTAATGCACAATGTTCATTGCTCAGGTGCCACATATCTTTTTCAACAAGATAAATTCTACGACTTATCCTACGACACTGGAGACAAAGTTATACAAAGTGCTCGTAAAGTAGATGCATTCAAGTTGTGGCTCATGTTTAAGGCTAAAGGATATATCGGATTTGAGCAAGAGATCAATATCAAATTTGCTAATTCGAGGTAAATTATAATTGCTAAAGCATGTGTACTACAATAATAAATTACTGTTATGCCAACAACTATTTTATATCATTTGACCTGATGTGTGGCATAATGGTGTACGCCCAGCATCCGGGAGATTGTGGATTTGACTACCACGGTTGACTGCACACACAGCAGTTGAAAAGAGTACTGTTCACTTGCTAAGCTTGCATCATTGGTACAGCCAGTGACTTAAAGCTGCCTATTCTTGGTGCGCGCAAAAAATCTAATTGTAGTTGTCGCAAAGTGTAGCAGTTTTTGTGGACGTATTTCCTTCAATGCCTGTATAGTACCCATTTCCAAGTCTGTAAATTGGCCCCGAGCTTGTTGACAGGAAATGACGGTATAAGGGGGGGGGGGGTAATATGTATCTTTAATTTATTCTGGTGAAATAAATCAGTTTGATTTGGGGCGTAACCATATGTTCAATAATTTTCAGACATTTGGCCAAGACTATTGAAGAAAGAGAAGGATTTCAGCTTGTTGTAGAAGTAAGTGTTTGTGCATGTGATGTTTTATATGTGGGTGTTTATATATACACACATATATATATATATGCATAGAATTTCCAACGTAGGTTGGTAGATTAATATTACTCAAACGTGTAGCTATTATTTACATTTTAAAATGGCCACAAATGTAACGTTTGATGGTGTTATTACATTTATTTGTGACTATAGTATATCAATGTTCAAATTTTTACCCAAACAAAAAATAAACTATAGATGATTTGTTTTCTTTTACTTTCACGATGTGGTTTCATGTGGTACTTTTCACCAGAAAAAACGGGTCAAATATTTATATAAATAGAGATTTTCGAGTCGAGCCAATTTATGTGATAAAATGAAATCATATCTAAAAATCGATTCGTTACTATGGTGAAAAAATAATACGTTTTAATAAGTTGGGTACTTAAAATTAACAAGAATTTAGAAAATTCTAAAAACAAAATTATTGTTTGTAAATAATGCTTTAATATTGATTTCTATAGCAATGTCAATTTTTGCATTTTCTCTAACAATTGTACAAATAAGACAAGTTAATAACAAATAAAATGTGTGCTAATTGTTTCGCCCCATTTATTAAATATGATTGCTTTCAGTTTAACGTAACGTGGGGTGTTGTTTTAGAATTCCCGTACGGCAACCCGACTAACATAGACTGCCTTATTCAATCCTACATGAGTACTATGGGTCGCGTGGGACAGCAAAATACGTTCTTTAGAATTACTATAAGAAGTAATCGTAAGGAAATATTGCCTTATTCAATCCTACATGAGTACTATGGGTCGCGTGGGACAGCAAAATACGTTCTTTAGAATTACTATAAGAAGTAATCGTATAGAAATATTGCCTTATTCAATCCTACATGAGTACTATGGGTCGCGTGGGACAGCAAAATACGTTCTTTAGAATTACTATAAGAAGTAATCGTAAGGAAATATTGCCTTATTCAATCCTACATGAGTACTATGGGTCGCGTGGGACAGCAAAATACGTTCTTTAGAATTACTATAAGAAGTAATCGTAAGGAAATATTGCCTTATTCAATCCTACATGAGTACTATGGGTCGCGTGGGACAGCAAAATACGTTCTTTAGAATTACTATAAGAAGTAATCGTAAGGAAATATTGCCTTATTCAATCCTACATGAGTACTATGGGTCGCGTGGGACAGCAAAATACGTTCTTTAGAATTACTATATGAAGTAATCGCAAGGAAATATTGCCTTATTGAATCCTACATGAGTACTATGGGTCGCGTGGGACAGCAAAATACGTTCTTTAGAATTACTATAAGAAGTAATCGTAAGAAAATATTGCAACAGCAACTGCAAAGGCATACAATTGTGGCTCTACATGGTCTCACAAAAGTGAATATCTAGAAACTAAAAAGCATCTCTGAGAGAACACTCAAAATTCGAGTTAGATGACTTCTTGCGACCCAAGGGGTCTAATATGGCGCGTAGCTCGTTCAATAACATTGTATATTGCAATAAACGTTTAGATTTGACAACAAAGATTTGTTATTTAGTGTATGATGTAAATCTTACGTCATTGTATGTCTTTACAGCCTACTTGTACCAATGTTTGTTTCTGGTATATACCTCCATGCCTTAGAAATATGAATAAAGACTCCAATGAATTCAATACATTGCTAGGAAAGGTGAGAAACGTATTTTATTTAATCATTGTGTTTCGTGGACAAGGTATACTGCAACGCATTCTGTGTACGTCTTGCTCACCTTGCTGGTCCAACAGAGTACCTCAATACGAATGCTGGCACTGTTTCCCGCGATGCATCATGGGAAATGATCTACACTGTATACAATCGAACAACGGAGTGTATATTTGCTCACGCACACACACAGTACGAGTTTAATAAATAAAGTACATGCGCTATCAATAAAATGACTGCCCGTTGATGCTGTTACGAACGCGTTCGTTGTCACTAGTCTGAGATACACATAAAGTATATGAAAATATTCCATCTGACTAAATGTGCAGTCACGTGAGTGATTACTACCAAAGTACACAACATATAATAACAGATATAACCGAGCTTCTACGACGGCCCGACTGCCGGTTTCCGGTAGTTTGGTTTGCCCTTCTACCCTCAAACAACGTGCACTTTTATCGACCCCCCAAGTCACATGGACGCCGTACCGTACTTCCACAACAATTGTTTGATGGTATTTTTTTCAACTCTAGGTGGCGCCTATTGTCAAGGAGAGAATGCTGAAAGGAGGTACACTTATGATAGGATACCAACCATTAGATGACAAACCTAATTTCTTTCGTCAAATTTTTAGTAATGCAAAGACGACCTTCCAAGACGTAGAATTCATTGTAGATGAAATAGATCGCCTTGGTGACGACATCACAATATCTGACTTGGGAAAGAATAAATAAAAGACAGAAGATGCCTATGGATGCTTTCAGTATAAAGCCAAAGAGCAGCTATTGTAAAGAGGGTCGGCAAGGAGTATTTTCTTAAGCTGTAATCAATTGTAATTTTTGTAATAATGTAATTTAAGTAAATAAAAACGTGAATTCGTATACATGGACAAGATGTAAATGTAATCCGTAATTTGTATAAAGATATTATTTTTTGTAAGCGTATAAATAAAGCATTTTCCAAATTAAATGTCGTAATTCGTACGTAATTTCCAATTTTGATTCTTAAACACAAATTATCAATTATATTATAAAAATGTGAAACGTAATTAGGAATTTGCTTTATCTCTGAAGTGTTAACAAATATTTTTTACTGTAAATGGAACTTTCTTTTTTATTTCCTGTAAAAACGTAAAATGCATTTTGTATTTCACTGTTTGAATGTTGACAGAATGAGTTGATATGTGATTCGCATTATAACAGCCTTAGTGACATTGTTTGTATTTGTTACGGGGGTTCACAAAAGCGATATTATAATGTTGTTTTATTCATTTATACAAGAAGTGTTTAAAGAATCAGTGTATATGCTTTGAGCGGTCACGATAACTTCTACTTATTTGAACCAATAATTGTTCCTTAATTGTCACAGGTCTTCTTTTCAAATTACTAATGATTCCAATACATTGTATTTTAGAGATTTTTTTATTGAAAACTATAAAAAAAATCAAAAAAACAACAACAACCACATTTTAAATGTTGTCTCGAACTACAAATAAAGCTGCTAAGCAGCGGTATGGCAGGAAATGTTGATGTTTGTATCAACAAATTGTGCAGGCAATCACCTTTAAACAACATTAAATCATAGGGGGCGCTGTACATGGTTACAAAACACTTATAATGAACGGTTTGGATTCAACACGTTTAAAAAACTGTAACGCCGCATGTGTGTGTTGAGAACTTGCCGCGATTGTTATGAAAACGGAATCTGTGATATTCTCTGAATTCACCGGCATAGACTGGAATGAAGTTCAAGTTGAGAGTCAGTGGCAGTTCTAAGTGTTCTAAGTTTGAAACAATTTAAATACAAGTTCAACAGGGTTTGTAAGAAATGTTAATAGTTGTCATGGTAATATGACATTTTGCACTTCTATGTTCACCCTGGCCTTTTTGTCAAGGAGTCTATAAACTTTTCATAATTACCCTTCGCCAATCTTTGCAGTATTCGAGTTGACTTATTTACATACGCCCCAACATTACTCTATAGAAATGAGTATCGATTGTCTAAACATTGGCAAATCATCATCATTGACAAGTTCAATAATTTCATTTTCTTCACTTATATCCGAGTTGAAAGATTTTTTATAACATCGCTGACTGCGGTGACTGGGACTTACAACTTCTGACATCCCACTTTCGTCACTGAATTCTGACGTCACAGACGGTCTGGTAGTCGCCGTGCTCCTCGGACCTTTTCGTGGTTTATGCAAAGGACTGCTTACAGTTGATTCCCTTGATGACGTCACTTGTGATGTCGACGACGCCATTCCTGAGTCAATTTCGTCCAATAATCGTGTTTCCCCGAATATGTCAAAATCGGCATCGTCCAGCCTAGAAAGATTGCCCAATCTGAATTCCACGCACGAGGCAGTGAGGCGAGCATCCGGGTCGTCATCCCAACAATCGACCATTGTATCGACCAAAGAACGCATCCCCTGAAATCAACAATGATTAACTGAGCATTGGCAAATAGTAACACTATGTTAAAAATGACGTCACGTTATGCATATGTAATTATCATGGTCGGGATAACAAGCACAAATATTGGCTCACCTTGTGTTCATTCCATGAGGCCGGCACGTCTGGTCTTCTCTTGTCGCGTATCAACACGCCTTTCATCATTTCAATCGAGGGGTTGCTAGGCACGTGATCACTGTATGGAAGTTTATAGTCTCCCATCGCTGTAAATAAATACACTAAGTAATTAATCTGAATACGTGAAGTATATTATATGCAATTAAAGTTGCATTTACGTGGCGTCCCCCAATTTAGGTTCCCTTGACGTCCTTAGTAACTCACACAACTACGTTAACTGTCAACCCACACTTATCCAATCCGACACCCCGGGCCGACACCGACCCAACCCGACCAGTTCCAACCCAACTCGATCCACAAATAAATGGTAATGCTACTAACAAAATGCAATTACTCACTTGACGAGATGGAACATCGTGACATCATTTCCCATATGATCAATGCAACAGAATACATATCGCAATGTTTAAAAGACTCAATATCAGCCAAATTAATCTTGCAGTCCAGCGCCTCGGGCGACATATATCGAGGTGTTCCCACCTGAAACAAAACACCATGCATTAACTTTTATCGTATGGCAACAACTCAAGGTAATATGATTGATAAACATGATTCGGTCCGAAAAATAACAATCAATAAACTAAAGTATTGGTATTGTTTTATTTTTTTAATCAAATGAAAATAAATGCTATTTTATTTGCTGCAAGGAATATTGCCAATTTACGATACGGTATAACGTGTAGTAACAAACAACAATATTAAATAGTACGTTCCCATATTGAATGTTGCATGGTCTTCGTCGACTACGTGTTTTAAATTATGGAGGACGCGGCACCAGGCATTAAGCTCTCTAAAAACAAAAACAAAACAAAGCAAACGATTTTCACCATGAAGAAAATTCCTACCTGTCCCATATTAGCAAGTTCGTCAATTGAAGTGAGTGGGTCCAATTTCATGGCCAGTCCGAAGTCAGCAATAGCACATGTCCCGTCACATTTCACTAAAACATTGGAACTTTTCATATCCCTGTGTGCGACAGGAATTTTTGGAATATAATCCTGCCCTGTCGAGTACGAATGCAATTGTGCTAAACCTGACATCAGCGTTTTACCCATAGTGCAAAGTTCATTCCAAGAAATGACGTATTTCGTTAGATAATCGCGGAGTGATCCGTGTTCGTGGTAGGCAGTGATTATCCAATGTTGTTGTGGGGTTCCGTTTATATTTTCACGACTTGTGATGTACTCCAAAATGTGGGAATGTCTCAGTGAAACTCTTAAGTCTGTGTAAAATTCTGTTTCTTGAGCCCAACTTTTGTATTGGTCTGGGGAAAAGATCTTGACCGCGACGGGCCTCTGAATACCGTCTTTAACCATACTGCCTTTCCATATCTGTGCAAATTGTCCCCGGGCAAGCAGCCCGTCCAGTTGCACTGATAAATTATCATTCGAGTCTTTCTCAGATTCATGTGGCAGCAGGTCAGACATTAGGACGGATTCATAAATAGCACTTTTAGACCCCGAATTCACAAAGTTAACCACGCTGCGCATGTCTGCACTGGCACTGCCTTTCCGAAAGGCCTGTTTTGCTTCCTCATATTTCTCTTTCTCTTTTCGCTGTTTTCTTTTGTGAGTACAGCACACGATAGTTGCCAGGACACTAAATATGATGATGGGGACTGCAATGGAGAAAGTTATGGCAATGATGTAGTTGTTAGTAAGCCGATTTGTCGGTGGCAACGGAGAGGTCACAGCGGGCTCCAATATACTTTCACCAGAACTCGACACGCCTGTAACACAAAAAATAGCCATTTTGATTAATTTACGTATTAAATATTTTGACTAAATAATAGCCACTCCCAAAAATAAATTACAAACAAAAAGTAAACAGGCAACTGACGACATTAATACAGATACAAATACTTATACATGTAACTTATATGCGGTTTGCTATATAAAATGTAAAATGTAAAACTGGCATTTGTTGCAATGTGCACTTGTTAGAATTGGTTTGCATTATATATATATATATATATATATATATATATATATATATATATATATATATATATATATATATATATATATATATATATATATATATATATATATATATATATATATATATATAATATATATATTATAATATATATTATATATATATATATATATATATATATATATATATATATATATATATATATATATATATATATATATATATATATATATATGATAGTATTCAGGCTTTCTTTGTGGATTTCACTGATTTTAATTAACAGGAGTTTCGAGCACATCGAACTGTTACAATTCCCATGCTACATCACAGTAGGGAGTGAGGTTAAAGGGCTGTGAAAGATCACATGACACGTCACGGAGTTAATTAATGCACCGTGGGACACCATGAGTCATACATGATAAATCCTACCAAGGCTTAACAAGTTAACATTTTAAAACTAATGCGAACATTGTTTAATTCTGACACTGTCATGTGCCCTATGCTGGGATAACGGGACCAGTGACAGAACTTAATTTGTAGACAATATTTTCACCCAAGGGGAACGGTAATTGCTAGATCACTAGTTTACGAGTACTAACAAAACACAGTAGAAATTAAGGGCCGGGCTATTTCATAACTAGGGTAAAAAACAGTGATGATTGCGGGATGAAATGTTCGAACAACTTTATGCAACATCCAACCATTGTAAAGAAATTTGCCTGGTTTTGTGTCCATATTTTAAATTGTTCCAACTATACGAACGATGCATGTTAAAATTGTGTACGTTTATGATGAGTCACATGGCATCAAGGCTAATCTATAATCACGCCAAGATGTAAACCGCGACAATATCAAGTTTCTAAGGACGACACGATTATGTTTCATTACGATGAGTACCTTACCTAATACTAAGTAATAAGTCGGTACTAGGCTTACATACTGTCTCTTGTTTTTGGTGTTTTTTCAATCGAATAAAATACATATGTATTAAAATAATCGGCGAATTGATGTGATATAATAATAGTCCCAGGAATCAAAAGCAGGCAAAATTACTTAATTAATTAAGTTCTCTATCTGTTCTTTCATACAGATTACAATCTCAATTGAAACTGTTGAAAAAGTATTAAACTAATAAACATAGCAGAATGGGTATTTAGAGTGAACATGTTGGAACATTCTGTGAAATCTTAAATGCATTGTAGTGCTGTAGATAATAAAATGGGATTAGTATAATCCTGCAATCAATATTGTATGCACTCTTCAACTCGCTGATATGTTCTTTATTTATCAATTTGTTTTAACATTTCGAAGCATAGTTTTTATCTAAAAACAACCTTGAGGTAATATAAGAAGTTTTTGGGTAACTATAGAAATGGTCAACAATAAGCAACATCACGTGTATAACCCATAAAAAATGATCACTGATATTTACTGATAAGCCACATACCTATTATTGTCACAGTAACTAATGGGGGTGCACTGTTACTGTTGTTATGGCTACTGGCTTCTTCTTCATCTTTGTATTCAGGAAACAACTCTTTAGGAACAATAATTTCTTCATTACAGTTGTCGGCGTTACAAAGACATGTGAGGGCGCCCTGTGACTTAGTGGCTTTGCATTTTTCTCCATACGGTGATATGGCTGGAAAGCAGCCGAGCCACGGGTAAATCTCTGATTCCTTAATGTCATCCACCCACCACGTGGCAACACATAAAAAGCCTTCTTCGCATTCAACGGTCTGCTTACAGTTGCTATGACAGGACATGGTCTTTCTATCACAAACTGGAACTGAGTCATTGCAGACACTGCAGAAGAGACCAGCGTCACATACACCAATCACAACTGTAAATCGTAATAAAAACAAATAATATTACGTCGTACTCTCCACTCATTCCAGCCATCTGAATCCAACAACGATCTAAAATCACACAAGTAAATAAGTAGTAGTTGTCACGGTATTTTTTTTATCAATGGTGTCTCAGGTTTTTATTCAAAAGCGCTGAATTTAATACGTTTTACCGTCATTTATTACCATTGTCAGCATGTGATAACGATTGGATCCAATGGTATGCTAAAACACCGTGACACGACGACGTTAGGGGTGAATCTGTTTTATGTATGGAACATTGTGTGTCAAACAATAGAGAACTTATGGAGGAAAAGATCGTAATGTCAGAACCGGTGACACAACGTAGGCGATGCTCCATGCAAGTAATAGAAGTAAGGAAATTAAGTATAATAGCATTTCCGGTGTTCTAATGCTAGTGAATCTCATCATCCATTAATAAGCACACATCACTGTGGTGTTGCTGGGGTGTATGGTATTTACCCGACATTCAATCCACCGAGTTGGTTGACCTACGCCTGACCTGAAACACAGACATTGTGTGGGAGGTGGACTTTTCTTTTCTTTAGTTTCTTTGTAGTTTTCTGAAGCAAAAATAACCCACGCTAAAGAGAGAAACATAAAAATGCTGCTGCCAGTGTGGGATTTTTTTTTCTAATTTAATTTTCGTAAATTTAATTTTTTTTTTTTTTTTTTTTTTTTTTGTGGAAATCCGTCTACCTAATTCATGAGTATCATATTTACATGTTATCCAAATATTTATGTGGTAAGGTCGAGTGTTCGCTGGCACCTTGAAACCAGCCATGCCGACTGGAGTGCCAAGCCACGTTCGTTCGCATTTTTTCACAATGAGCCAAGTTTATTTTCAGTCACAGCGTGAAAACAATGAACCATAACTAAGTTGGGTTTAATAAGGTCAACTTTACAATGATGAACTTTCTGGTTTAGCAAATCGTTTGGACCATGCATTAGCTTTGAGGCAATTTAAGGCAGTGATTTATTGTTAGCATTTCAGGGTTTCCTCACTCCGTCACGTTTTATGCTGCGTGCATTAGAGTGGGTCACGGATTTATAGCGTAAGTTCAAGGCTTGTGGGAAGATACCAAATACTACTTCACTCTTAGTTTCTACTTCGGTAATATTATTGTCACATGTTCGTCTGTGATGGTCCATCGGAATTAGTGCATTGTAAATAGGTACATTATTAAGAAAGGCTCAGTGCTGAAGTGACAGCATACTAATACACGCGAACACAGGGTCACATATTGACTATATTACCCTTAGTGACTCACTTACAACATGCCAACGCAAACTCGGTATATCGAAGAGAAAAAGAAAATCCGTATACATTACACAAACTGTTTATAAACTCTCGTTTGCCATCACAGAGAAATAGTTATGGTTCTGGAAACATGTTATGGTCTAATTAGTTGCAGTATATATCGTGTAGGGATAAGCTCGGAATAACACAATATAGCCTAAAGTAACCTTGTCTGCAAGGGAACAAGAATGCAATCTCATTGGAACGTAAATGGCTTCACGGTTTGCCAACTCAATAAAATCACAATGCGGGAAACGCTTGACAGAAGAAAGGGACCACTGTCAGACTGAGTTAAACGAGGTTTACAAGTATAAGTATATCCAGTATTTTCTGAACAGCATACCGAATATTATAACATGACAAATTGTGTGCTACAGGCTGCTATAATGATCATTGTATAGGTCTTACGACTTACCAAGTAATACTGCCAAGTTAGTCAACAGGGCGTTGTTGACCATGTTCACGTCCATGTGTGAGTGTGAGATACCAATTAACGTTGTTGTTATTAGACCGCAATATAACACTTGATGTAACACGTACTCGTTAATAACAACGACCCGCCGTCGCGGAAACAGCAACTCTCTGATAGGTTGTAACCCACCGAAACGTTAAAAATGACGTAACTGTGTTAAGTATGTCGATGACTATCGCGAAGTTTCCAATTGAAAACAGTCGGCGGTATCATGGAGCTAATAAAGAAATAGCTCCATGGCGGGATTGGGGTGACCAGGCGTCGCCGCTAAATATCGTCTCGTTTCTTCAAATGTAACCTATGGCACGCTAAAATTTGGGTTAGGACTCAGTTCTTAGTTACACAGGCGTGGGAGTTTGAATGGGTGATATCATTTTTAGCGGGGTCTTCATGTGATGGACGGACATTGCTAGCGCCAGTCTAACGTGTAACACATTCATTTCGTTTTAATATTGCAACTTATTATATAACACAAAGCAACCTGACATATACATAGAACATATAATGTGTTATTATTTGGAAGTCAAGCTCTTGTAATGTAACATGCATACCCCGAATTTCGGCGATGTAACTTGATGGTACGTCCCATTTCCTGTTATTCACTAACGCCAACCACTGGGCCGTATATTTATTGATGTCTTAAAGCATATTGTGTTTCACAAGTACCTGTTCAATTAAATCCTATATGAGCCAATGTCCAGAGTCTTACATGATGACGTCATGCACATTTAATAAATCACAGTAACCCATATTTCACACTTGCTGGCCGCTAAACCAAATCATTGCCAATTGATACAGGACGATGACCCTGCTCAAAGGATTACAACTCAGGGACACTTCAGCTGGAAATTTGAATTTTTTCCTACCAAGGGATTTTCCATCACGTTAATCTGTACTAGTTACTTGAGGTGGAAACTACGAAGATGTTTGCGGAATCGAAACATTAAATGTGTTTAATTTGCAATGTAAAAAAATAATACAGACGTAGTCTGTATAATTCTGTTTAACAACAACCGTAGTTTGGATGTTTTATTTTTCATATGTGGGATGTGGAATGTGTTTTTCCTGGGTAGTTATTTTCAGCATGGTTCTCCACGGAATGCAATGGTGCATTGCATCACTTTTTTACTATGATTTTCATTGAATTTACCCATGATGACGTGCGTGAATGCTCCAAGAAACGACACGAGTCTGAATCTGCATTCTCGTCCTGTCGAGCTTTGCCTTGATGATCTCGCAACTGATGAGAGTTGGACTAGCGCCACTACGAGAAAGTGGTTTCCCATCTATAATGCATTTGTTTTCAAGTAATGCGTTTTTATATAGTATGGGCATTGTCATTTTCGCCAAGGTTCATTTTTAGTTGGCCATCACTGCACATTTTTGGCTTATTTTGTTGTATTTCAAATCCGGGACTGTGAGATTGAGACACCACTACTGCAAATTGCCACGCAAAACTGCTTACTGATTAGCAAAGTTGAATTCCAATCCCACGCACGCCAGCGTAAAAACAACCATGCACACTCATAGCGTACCACTTGTATATGAGGTGGCACTTTGGTACAACGTGGCACACACAGCGTACCACTTGTATATGAGGTGACACTGTGGTGAAATGTGGCACATACAGCGTACCACTTGCATATGAGGTGGTACAATGTGGCACACACAGCGTACCACTTGTATATGAGATAGCAATGTTGTACAACGTGGCACATACAGCGTACCACTTGTATATGAAGTGGCACTGTGGTACAACGTGGCACACACAGCGTACCACTTGTATATGAAGTGGCACTGTGGTACAACGTGGCACACACATTGTACCACTTGTATATGAGGTGGCACTGTGGTACAACATGGCACACACATTGTATCACTTGTATATGAAGTGGCACTGTGGTACAACATGGCACATACAGCGTACCACTTGTATACGAGGTGACACTGTGGTAAAACGTGGCACATACAGCGTACCACTTGTATATGAGATAGCAATGTTGTACAACATGGCACATACAGCGTACCACTTGTATATGAGGTGACACTGTGGTAAAACGTGGCACATACAGCGTACCACTTGTATATGAGATAGCAATGTTGTACAACATGGCACATACAGCGTACCACTTGTATATGAAGTGGCACTGTGGTACAACGTGGCACACACAGCGTACCACTTGTATATGAAGTGGCACTGTGGTACAACGTGGCACACACAGCGTACCACTTGTATATGAGATAGCAATGTTGTACAACGTGGCACACACAGCGTACCACTTGTATATGAGGTAGCACTGTGGTACAACGTGGCACACAGCATACCACTTGTATATGGGGTGACACTATGGTAGAGGGGAGGCAAGGGGGGTAGCTGGTACGGTTTTACGGGAAACAAAAAGGGCTTTTCACAATTTACAAAGAAAAAAAAGACGTTTTTACAGTGTTAACAAATAGAACATTGAATCACAGTCCCTCTATCATGATAGAAGGACTGTGATTGAAAGGTCCGAAGAGCTCTCCGACTCAAATTCTCCACCATTGCTGCGCCGTGTGAAGAGACGCATGCGCACATTACCCTCGTAATGCTCTTCATTCGGTTAGAGGGCCTTTTACGTCTTGACATGGTATAATGTTTAACCCTCGTTCGAGTCTATGTATATATGTTAGGTTTTTAAATCATGTGTAACGTACATGGTTTTGTAAACTCTACCGCATTCACTTCCAGTTTAACAAAATGTCTGAGCCAACTATAGTGAATTTCGTGAAGACATGAATGCTTTTTATTATATAAGACATTCAGAAATGGTTCTAAATTTTAAATGACGGTTGAAACTAGTTCGATTTCTTTAAAGCGGAGGGGTCGTCACCTGCGCACGCGTGGGAATTGGGTCCCAAGCGACGATAACAACACACGCTAAGAACACAAAGGCTCATTCATGGGTAGACGCTTGTTTATAAACAATGACATGCTGTGGCCATCTTACACATGGGCAGGCGACGACTCCCCCGCTTTAAAGATGATACTTGTATAAATTTGTATTTACCCTACCAAATGTGTGTGGGAGTATTTAAATTAGTACATATGTTAGTACATATGGTTTTTCTTTATATCTTCAAAATCCACCACTCCCCAAGGAGCTTTAACTACTTGACTCAGGATAATTTAGAAGTGCTTGGCGGAAAAATGAATAAAAGTCGTCACACTCAATATGTGTGTAATACAATTTGATAATACTCTGTAGGCTGTAACGAATACAGCAGTGTGATCACATTAATGTCAGGAAATCGGATCACTATATTATCACGCTGAACTAAGTAATGGTTCTCTCATAGTAGCTGCTGACATAGAATGTAAAGTAAACGGCATGGTAAATACTACGTCAAATCAAAGTATACACGTACTGCATCCGTGACTCGAGCAGGTGCTCGCGTACTGCACCTAATCGCCTGGCTTCACGTCAATATTCGTCCCCCTCTCAGCCACCGGGCACCCCTATTATTTTGGCGGAAAAATTGCATAATTTGGCACTTTATCCTGAAACTGAAAAATTACCCAATCATAAAAAAGATGTCCCAATAATGTCTTTTCCGGGTGGAACCTAGCCAATCTCTCCATTAAATCACCAGTTTATTTCTTAGTGACCTAGCTGTGGAATCATAGTTCTATGTTGCCGACCGCATTATTTACGTGACTGACTCTGGCCGGCCCATATGTTCGACGTACAACAACAAAATTAAAAAAAGACGTCCAAATGAAATTGTTAGGGCGAAATTCGATTGTAGGTCGCACCAAAGAGCTACGGAACCGCAGCTATTAGTGACCGTGATAATTGTTTTTCAAAACGTAGATTTATTTTTTGGATAGTAAAAATAGTGTACTTACTGGCACAGAACGTTTAATGTTTACGAATTCATTTTCTTAGAGCATGAATATTTTCGCGACTACTACTACAGTAGTCATAGGTCACGCTGATTTCTTGGAATTCTATACGGGCGGTTTTTCATTCACTAATGGGTGATTATTAGAAAAAAAATTTTTTTTTGCCTTCACCTGGTTTTGTGCTCTTTTCATTCCTACAGAATTCTTCCCATGATCTTTTGCATTTTTGTTTGTCTTAATTCTGCCATCATCTGGAGTTTTGAATGACCCACACTATGCGCTAATTGGATTATAGCGCGTTCATAAAAATCTAATATAAACAATTCATGATTTCTGAAATGCTTTACACGCGTTGTATACGTCGCTATGAGTCCCATATCGAACAGGACGCGGCACGACGACTGCCGCCCTTTAATATTGTTTTAAAATAGTCTACAGTTCAAATAGTCAAACGAAAGGTCAACACGCTTATGCCGTAATTTATCACAGATGTCGTAATTTTGCGATAAAAATCAACTTACTATTTGCCTATTTCTGAAGCGCCCTCAGGGGTAGATTTAAAGCAAATGGCCAACATGGCGTCTGATGACAGTTTTGTTCCTGATCTTCTACCAGAGACGAATGGGGGCCAAAACAGAGATCTTTCTCCGTATTTCGGTCGGGTGAGTGAGCTGACCTATCTTGTTGAATATGTATATATTCACGCCGTACACTAAATTTACCGTAAATGACGTCTGTTTGCATGTGTTGGCCGTCATACGGGCCTCATCAAAGACGAGTGCGTGATTTTCACGGCTGATGTTAGCATTTTTTATTCCCTCTCTTTACTTGATATTGTACAGATATAAATAATACAAAAAGTACCACATAGTTTGACTTGTGGTACTCTAAATTTCCGAATAAGTGTTTGATCATTTTTTGATGCAAGCAATGTTTAAATGAATGAATTGGCAATCACGAGCAAGTCGTTCTGATCGCTTTGTTTACTAGTGGCGAGTGTGATTGGCTTGTACAGTGTATATTATGGTGGGCGTTCCCAAATTGCGCCCTAGCTGTACGTTCTCTATTCATTTCAATAAATAATTAGTTATTTTAATCGTGTTTATGTATCGTTTCATGCTCTGCAACAATTATGATTGATCCTGAAATTATGATTTGATGTTCTGTTGAAATAAATCCACTAAAATATTATTCGTTTTAAAACACGAACGATAAAACGATAAGTAAATATTGACATAGGTCAGTACTGCATTGCTATGTTCACACAGCAGCATTCTATCAGAGCCGAACTACTGCTCCTCCCACTGATTTAACAGGAGATTATCTCCAATGCGTTCATACAGGGTCGGGAGCCGAACGAGAGCCAAGATCCGCCAAAGTTCGATTCAGTTTGATCAGAGCCAAACAGAGCAGTGCCCTCGAATAATGAGTATGAAAAAACTGTACTGAAATCGATTTTGGTGTCGTGTTTGTGTTGTTTCTTTACATGGCACGATCTTGATGTCCTGGGAGAAAAAAAAAAGTCGCGAGTCTGAGCATGGAGGTAGAAAAGACAATGCACTAGTGTTATTATTTAGGTACATTTATTTAGTTATTATTTAGGTACAGTTAAAATGTGTTACAACCTATTATTTATTGTCATGCAAAATTACCATTTGTAATTATTCAACTGCTAGTGATATCTAAACTACTAGTACTATGAAGTCCCTCTATCCTCTCTATGTATCATAGAAGGACTGCGGAAGAATCTAAACCTATTAGATCGCTTCTACGATTTTTCTTTGGTGTCTTTAAACAATTTCCATTCACTCGTTCTTTCAAGTTTTTGTTGCATAATGTCGTACGCTATTTTTCAGTTTCCCGTTGAGCTATCAATCTATCGCAGTGGCAGTAATTCTTTGCTTTGCCAAGTGTATATTAGGGCGCGTACATCTTCTTCAAGCCTGAAATTGCGTGAAATTACGAAATATGTTGTCTCCACCATGAAATGATAGGTCACTTGAAGAAGACGATTGAGAGCGTGATTTCGGCTCCAATAGTTGGGCCCTGATGCGTTTACACGATCGGAGCCGTGTCGGGACTCAACCCTATCGGAGTTCAACCCCAAGGGTTTAGTTAGCTGAAATTGGCTCGAGCCGAACCCATTCACATGACCATTTTTGCTTGCTCGAGCCATAGGGCTCCGATAAAATGCTGTCGTGTGAACGTAGCACATATGTCCACTTTTGGTGATAATCCTAATACTTATCAATATTGGGAGTGTTTTGTATTTTATCAAATTTTAGGTGTAGTGATAATTTGTATGTTATGATATTTTATGAGATGCTGCAGTTCTGTGATCATAACAATACTAAACAAACCTGAAATGGTTTGGCCTTAAAACTGGTTGTTTATTGATATGCCAATTATCATTTTTTATCGTTGATGTAAAGTATGCTCTAAAATTATTTCATAAAAATTGTATCAAATGTCTTGAGTATGAAGTATTCATAATATACGCAATTTTCTACCATTTTTGCAATCACATGACAACAGACAAAATAACGAAAACTATAAAAATGTATGACAGTGAAAGCAATAGCTACAGTACTGTAAAGTACTTTTAGCTCGAATTAATTTTTGCTGGAAAAAAAAATTTCACTGATTTTTGATGAGTTGAATGTAAAATATAGGAAAAAAGATATATTTGCTAGATTTTATTTTCACTGAATCATCCTCTCAGTGAAAATAGCGAAAATAAATTCCACGTGAAATAAAGTTTTACAGTAACATGACCATAACATCTGTAGAGACTGTTTTGTGAAAGATTGACAGTAAAACAGGTTAAATATTTCATTTATTAAGTTTTTGAAACACATAATAGATTTAAAAAAAATGCTACATTAATTACCAGCCAATACAATTATGTCACTTGTTGTAAATAGTCATTGCAGAAACTCTGTTGAATCATTGACGCATAGTCCATTGTGTAAACACAGTCTGTGGTTTAAAGTTACATTCCTACAATGTATTTATGTGCAGAACACCTTATTGTGATCACCATGAGAAATGATAAAATCAGTTGGTATGGCAACAAATCTTGAAATATCGGAATACTGAAGCTTATTGTGTCTAATCACCAAATCAAATGTAATTTTCAATGTTTATTTTGATGTTAATTCTAAAGTTGATTTCTGATTACTGTTAGATAAGATTTCTCATGTACTATACAAAATCACAAGCCCTTATAATACTTACAACAGTCTATGAGAGGTTTTCTTCAGTTCATACAAAGTGAGGATACAACTTAAAATTCACTATTTTGATATTTGATTACTGTAAAATCTGTATTAGAAGCTATGGCTTCTATTGTGAAAATGATACAATGCAACAGAGAGGATGCAGCTTCTATTAGAGCATCTACACATATGAGAAATGATGAATTTTTGGTTCTCAATTGTTCAAAAAGAATGGGTGCGACTGCTGTTATGGATGTGGTTTAATAAAGATTTCACGGTATATTCCTTTTTAGATTCACATACTGCAAAATACTTTATTTTAGCTGGAATTAATTTCGCTGAGAAGTCTTTTTTGATGTTTTGTATGGAGTTTATTTTCACTGATTTTTGATGAGTTGAATGTAAAAAAAAAGTATATTCACTGGATATTATTTTCACTGATTTTTGATGAGTTGAATGTAAAATATAGAAAAAAAAGGTATATTCACTGATTCATTTCTTTAGCAAAAATAGTAAAAAATAAATTCTGAGCGAAAATAAAGTATTTTACAGTATTTTCCACTGAGACAAGGAGATATTTTGTAATGTAACATGTTATTAATTCAAATGGATTTCACTTTTCAGTGTAAATAATGAAATTTAAACATAATGAACGGATTCATAGTGTGTTTACAGTAATTATGCATGGTATCTTTTATTGCTCACTCTCATATAGCGCCCTCTAGTGGCTATCTTCTAGTGCTCCTCTTTCAACCACGTAAACTATCACTTCAATGTAATATTCCCTTAGTTTTCTAGGATCAATTGTATACATCCAGAGTAACAAAGGATTTTTGTTTTCTTTCTTAATTTTTCCAATTTAATTTGTTCATGCATGGATTTTAATTGCTGCTAAATGTCAGCTAATAAAGTGTTGGTATTTTGTTGTTATTTTGTATGTCCAAAGTTTGTGATTGACTGAACATGAGACGATGTGTCTACCTTAGTTTGATGATTGAACAGTTTAGTTTTAACATCAGAACTCCATTTCTAATTTGACCTTTTTTGCATGTTGTTTGCTGTGCACTGATCAACATACAGTAACATAAAGTTGTAAATTGTGAATAAAAAGGGACACTTCTGTGATGTCAAACAGGCATTACAATGCATCATTGAATGTAGAGGTGGAGTCACTCATGCCTACTGCCCTCTAGTGACTGGATTTCATGCAGTCCCCCCTCCCCCATCTAGTTGTCAATATACATATATAACTTGTTTATAGATTCCCTTTACTAATTGAAATTTGATCTGTGTAGTGATGTTTACTAATGAAACTTCTGTCTTTTTTCTCTGTCCTACCCCTTTTCTTGTTTGTTTTTTACTTTTTGTCATGGACACAGAGAAAGAGTTCATTAAAGCTGTCCTTTACAAAACAGGTACATGTCTTGTTGCCTATAGTATTTATTATTATACATGTGTCACTATATTTCATACACATGACAGCAAACTATATGTACTCCATTCATTACATGTTGCTATGATATCTGTATATTAGTTTTATGGTCACATTTACTTTGTATCATGTTGGTGTACAGTATTTTGCTTTTCATATTATATATATTATGTGAGTCTCATTGTTATCGATAATTTAAGTTATTTTGTTTACCTATGTTTCTATTATGATAATGTTAGGTATTTCAGTTTTGAAAGCAAGTTAAGCTAGTTTGAGGACAGCACTCTGTTAAGTTATGCTCAGACTTTACTGTACTTAATTTATTGACAATGCTATCAAAAACCTACAAGCAATTAGTTATCAAGTTTATTTGGTTCAACAAAATAATGTTGTCATTCACTGCCAAATACCATTCTCATTATATATTGATATTAAGGTAGTAACATTCTACTTCCTCATGTACTTCACATATTAATTCTTATTTTATTTTTCTGTATAGAATAGAAGTGGTGTCTGAATTTGTATTCATTCTAGCTTCAACCATTGTCACATTGTGAGCTAGTGTAACTAGAATGGCATGGTTAGACATGTTCATGGTTTTGGCAAAAATGTGAACACTTGACATCACAGTGTTATGGTCTATAGACAAAGCATGGTCTTTAAAAAGAAGTTTGGTTCACAGAGAGAGGTTTTGTCCATAGAGGGAGGTTTGATTCACCGACAGGGCATCTAGTAAATAGAGGAAGGCATAGTCCATTTGAGATGCCCTTAGAGGAATGCATTTCCAAAGAAGGAGGCATGGTTCATTGAGGGATGTTTTGTGCATACATGCAGAATGAGGTATGGTCCATAAAGGGAGGTTTGTCTAGTATTGTCCATTTGAGAGAGGTTAGGTCCTTAGAGGAATGCATTGTCCACAGAAGTAGTCATGGTTCATTGAGGGAGGTTTGGTCCATTTGAGGAAGGCATAGTCTATAGAGGGATGTTTGGTCCATTTGAGGAAGGCATAGTCCATAGAGGAATGTTTGGTCCATTTGAGGGAGGCATAGTCCATAGAGGGATGTTTGGTCCATTTGAGGGAGGCATAGTCTATAGAGGGATGTTTGGTCCATTTGATGGAGGTATAGTCCATAGAGGGAGGTTTGGTCCATTTGAGGGAGGCATAGTCCATAGAGGGATGTTTGGTCCATTTGAGGGAGGCATAGTCCATAGAGGGATGTTTGGTCCATTTGAGGGAGGCATAGTCTATAGAGGGATGTTTGGTCCATTTGAGGGAGGCATAGTCCATAGAGGGATGTTTGGTCCATTTGAGGGAGGCATGGTCCATTTGAGGGATGTTTGGTCCATTTGAGGGAGGCATAGTCCATATAGGGATGTTTGGTCCATTTGAGGGAGGCATGGTCCATAGAGGGAGGTTTGGTCCATTTGAGGGAGGCATGGTCCATAGAGGGAGCTTTGGTCCATTTGAGGGAGGCATGGTCCATAGAGGGAGGTTTGGTCCATTTGAGGAAGGCATGGTTCATAGAGGGAGGTTTTGTTCATACATGCAGAATGAGGTATGGACCATAGAGGGAGGTTTGTCTAGTATTGTCCATTTGAGAGAGGTTTGGTCCTTTGATGGAGATTTAGCCCATGGAGTTTTGGTCCATTTGAGGGAGGCATGGTCCATAGAGGGAGGTCTAGTCAATAGAGGGAGTTTTGGTCCATTTGAGGGAGGCATGGTCCTTAGAGGGAGGTTTGGTTGATAGAGGGAGATTTGGTCCATAGATGGAGGTTAGGCCAATAGATGGAATTTTGGTCCATTTGAGGGAGCCATGATCTATAGCAGGAGGTTTGGTCCATAGAGAGATGTTTGATTCTTAAAGAGAGGTTGGGTTCATAGAGGAAGGCATGGTCCTTAGAAGGAAATTTGGTGTGAAGAGGGAAGTTTGGTCTAGAGGAAAGTGTTGATCCGTTGAGGGAGATTTGGTCCATAGAGTGAAGTTTGGTCTATATAGGGAGGTTTTGTTCTTAAATGGAGTCATGGGTTGCAGGTTTCATGGAGGGATCCATGGTCCATAGAGTGCCAAAAGGTCTATGGAGGATTCCATGTACCGGTAGTTTAAATAGATATTAAATATTAATATATTATATATTGTCTACATAGGACAACAAGGTTTCACTAAGTTCTTATGAAATGTACATGTAGATACAAAAATACATGAGTAGTCTTGTAAATGAGAATTTGGTTATCTTGTATATTCCAGGGACATTTGTTGAATAGTATTGAAATTTGTGTATCAGAGCCTGAAAAGAGAACAACGTTATCATCTGTTGGGTTACGAGACACGTATACAGTGTATTTAGTAGAAACAAGGTGAGCTTTACAACGTTATCATCTGTTGGGTTACGAGACACGTATACAGTGTATTTAGTAGAAACAAGGTGAGCTTTACAACGTTATCATCTGTTGGGTTACGAGACACGTATACAGTGTATTTAGTAGAAACAAGGTGAGCTTTACAACGTTATCATCTGTTGGGTTACGAGACACGTATACAGTGTATTTAGTAGAAACAAGGTGAGCTTTACAACGTTATCATCTGTTGGGTTACGAGACACGTATACAGTGTATTTAGTAGAAACAAGGTGAGCTTTACAACGTTATCATCTGTTGGGTTGTAGTGTAATGTCAATCATACCAGCCAACACTGTGTTGATATCTTTTCCACAGTAAATATCAAATCTTCAAAACTGGAGTAGAATATATGAACTGTTGTTTGCCGTGGGTCCCATGTAATAATGCGATAAATTATTCAATTGAATTTGCATGAATTGTGAGGTCAAACATACATTTTCAAAAATACTGGTAAAAATGAATCTGTGTGAGAATTGTCCCATGCTATTCTAGTGTACTTTCACATTTTTAAATAATAAGTATTTTTTTCCAGATTAAAAGATTCCAATAATAAGGATTTTGTTGATAGATCAACATCGCTATGGAGACGATACAGCGAATTTGAATTACTTAAAAATTATTTATTAGTGACTTACCCAGCAATAGTAGTGCCACCGATTCCAGAGAAACGGGTATGTACATATCGTATTTGGAAATGTGAAGTTTGTGAATATGACTTAAAACACACATTTTCACCGATATACGTAGCAACTAGAAATATTTATGTATATACATATATAAATGTAACTCTTAACAAAATATTATGAAGTATGCGTAACTTTGGTGTTGATGTCATACATTCAAATTTATACATTTGCATATGTATTTTATTTATAGGGTGTAATTCACTGGCAACAGTTGACGACAGTTGACAATTTCGATCCTGACTTTATTGAGAGGAGACGAGTTGGACTTGAGAATTTCTTACTCCGAGTTGCTTCTCACGCAGTGCTGTCCCAGGATAAATTTTTCCATGCCTTCCTGCAGCAAGAAGATGGCTGGAAAGAATCTGTGTATGACACAGAATTTCAAGCAAAGGTGAGTACTGCGTAAAACTACCAGTGTGCCAAGTCAATCAAAATGGTGGATACCGGTAATTTGAATAGCCTGCTGCTTCTATTTTCTCAAAGTTGCAGCTCCAAGATATTTTTAGATTTATTTTTATAAAATTTTTTTACAGTATCACAAATTAAATGTGTCTCAAAACTAGAGTAAACAGAAAAGTACAATACATCTCCAAGTACAACTGTAATGTGTTATTCTGTCGTGTTTTCTTCAAAGTTCAAATTGGTATTATCTTCATCAGTCCATGGGATTTCACGTCATATCAATGTAGCACACCCTCTCTCTCTCACTCTCCTTCTGTGCATGAAATAAACATGTATTTTACTCATTCTTTAATGCACTGCAGCATCAGGATTACCCAAAAGATGTTACCATGGTAACACGCTTTTTTTGTCATCGCTTTATGCATGTATAATTGAGCTGTGATAATTAATTCTTTTCTTCGTTTGTCTCTTTTTGATAGCTACATTTTGTTTTCTCTTTATCGATTATGGTACTTTCTGTTTTCATGTTTTTTGCTATACCAACTTTTTTCTATGTCTTTCATTTTGTTTTATATGTTTGCCTTATAATTGCATTTTGATGTCTGTGTGTCTTTATTCCCTTGTCATTATTGATGCATTATTTAAAAGTATGCCTTACTGTACATATCTCTGATACATACATAATTCTATGCACATAAATGTAGATTTCAACACAATACATCCCATAATGTTGTAATGGGCTTGTTGTAGCCATCCATGGATGCTGACCATATTTGGTCCCATGGCTGTTAACATAACAAAACCATATAAATGTTTATTCTTGTGTCTGTTCAAAAACATATTAAAACCATATCTGCTTTAACCTTATTGCTGTTCAAAAACATAATAAAACCATATCTACTTTAACCTTATTGCTGTCCAAAAACATAATATAATCATATCTACTTTAACCTTATTGCTGTCCAAAAACATAACAAAACTATATCCACTTTAACCTTATTGCTGTTCAAAAACATAATAAAACCATATCTACTTTAACCTTATTGCTGTTCAAAAACATAATAAAACCATATCTACTTTAACCTTATTGCTGTTCAAAAACATAATAAAACCATATCTACTTTAACCTTATTGCTGTTCAAAAACATAATAAAACCATATCTACTTTAACCTTAATGCTGTTCAAAAACATAATAAAACCATATCTACTTTAACCTTAATGCTGTTCAAAAGCATAATAAAACCATATCTACTTTAACCTTAATGCTGCTCAAAAACATAATAAAACCATTTCTACTTTAACCTTAATGCTGTTCAAAAACATAATAAAACCATATCTACTTTAACCTTAATGCTGTTCAAAAACATAATAAAACCATATCTACTTTAACCTTATTGCTGTTCAAAAACATAATAAAACCATATCTACTTTAACCTTATTGCTGTTCAAAAACATAATAAAACCATATCTACTTTAACCTTATTGCTGTTCAAAAACATATTAAAACCATATCTACTTAAATAACCTTATTGCTGTCCAAAAACATAAAAAAACCCATATTTACTTTAACCTTATTGCTTTTCAAAAACATATTAAAACCATATCTACTTTAACCTTATTGCTGTTCAAAAACATATTAAAACCATATCTACTTTAACCTTATTGCTGTTCAAAAACATAATAAAACCATATCCACTTTAACCTTAATGCTGTTCAAAAACATAATAAAACCATATCTACTTTAACCTTATTGCTGTTCAAAAACATAATAAAACCATATCTACTTTAACCTTATTGCTGTTCAAAAACATATTAAAACCATATCTACTTTAACCTTATTGCTGTCCAAAAACATAATAAAACCATATCTACTTTAACCTTATTGCTGTCCAAAAACATAATAAAACCATATCTACTTTAACCTTATTGCTGTTCAAAAACATATTAAAACCATATCTACTTTAACCTTATTGCTGTCCAAAAACATAATAAAACCATATCTACTTTAACCTTATTGCTGTCCAAAAACATAATAAAACCATATCTACTTTAACCTTATTGCTGTTCAAAAACATATTAAAGCCATATCTACTTTAACCTTATTGCTGTCCAAAAACATAATAAAACCATATCTACTTTAACCTTATTGCTGTCCAAAAACATAATAAAACCATATCTACTTTAACCTTATTGCTGTTCAAAAACATAATAAAACCATATCTACTTTAACCTTATTGCTGTTCAAAAACATAATAAAACCATATCTACTTTAACCTTATTCAATATTGCTGTTCAAAAACATATTAAAACCATAATTATCTACTTTAACCTTATTGCTGTCCAAAAACATAATAAAACCATATCTACTTTAACCTTATTGCTGTTCAAAAACATAATAAAACCATATCTACTTTCACCTTATTGCTGTTCAAAAACATAATAAAACCATATCTACTTTAACCTTAATGCTGTTCAAAAACATAATAAAACCATATCTACTTTAACCTTAATGCTGTTCAAAAACATAATAAAACCATATCTACTTTAACCTTATTGCTGTTCAAAAAACAAAATATATCAAAACATTTTTACTAAACGCTTTGTTATTTTAAAGCATCATGCTATTTTTCAATTGAAAATTTACTGGACTGGAAGACTGCAACCTCTGATTTTGCCGTCTATGTGAATTGTTTCCTGGGGAATTACCTAGAGCCATGCTTAGGATAACTGTAATTTTACTATAGAGACAAGACATAGAGTGACTGGAGGAGGCTAGCTTGCATTAAGTCACAAAATGCATTTAATTGCACTGTTATTTCTATATTTGTCACATTACTGTCTGGATTTCTGTCACTGTTATATTGGAGGACTTAAATGTTTATATATAATAGCGTTTGTTGTTATAGTTACATACATGTAATCCTTCATTTCATAAGTTATTAAATACAAAGTAATTTTGCGTTTGCTCAAATGATGTCATTTTATTGATCAACTTGGTTACTTTGTATTCAAATAAAGCTAATAGAGGGAAGAGTTACGGTATATTGATACTAGCAATGAACTAACACCATGTTGCATTTCAGTTTTTGTTTTAATCACATACTGTACATTTCTTTTTAAGTTCATTTGAATTTTCATGTCATTCATGTCAAGTTACTATATTTAATTGAACAGCAAGCAGTCTGTCTATCCACCCATCTAGAACTGTATCTCAAACATGCCTCTACTAATTACATTAGGATACATATGCACTTCCATAATCTGATTCATCAATGCTGACAGTCATTTTAATGTAAAAAAGTCATCAAAAAAATCAAGCATTTCTGCCGTTCTGGAATAAGATCTTGGTCATGTATGGATGGATGTTGTTCAAACTTGTTTCATACATTGGGTTCTTTATGCACGTATTATTTTTTTCAGATCAGATTTAAATTTAAATGTGCTAATTTGTTTGTTTGACTATCAGATTCAAGATGGCCAAATGGCAGCCATTTTAATGGTAACAATTCATTTCTGCCATGTATGAATAGATTTTGTTTAAACTTCTTACATACATATACATGTACATTGGAAATTATAGCACCTTGATACATGTCATTTTGTTTTTCTTATCAGATTCAAAATGGCTGACTGACGGACATTTTGTATTAATAAATGCTGTTCTGGTGCCATAATCTGTAACATGCCTTGACCCATAGACCCTCCACTGGAGGGTCTATGCTTGACCAAACTTTATACATACATCATACATTATGTTGCACATATACACATGCATTTATTTGACGATCTAATTTAAGATGACTGAATGGCAACCAATTTAATGTTGATGTCATTTTGTTTCTTACATCAAATTAAAGTGGCTGACTGCAGACATTTTGTATTAACGAAGTTGTTCTAGAACGATATATCGTGTTCCCATGTACAAGTAAGGTCACTCTAATAGCAACTCTGTTTAGGGCACTCTTAAAAAATAACAAGAAAACTGAAGACAACAAGATCGTAGCTGACTGTCACAGTGTAAGGCCTGCTTATTGCAATTGAGAGGGCCACCCACAGAACTCACAGTGGGCTCTTTCACTGCTAGAATTTAAAATTTAGCTACCGCATTATAGCAATTAAAGATAAAGAAAATATAGGTGCAGACTATTTATAAGCAGGCCTTACACTGTAAAGAAAATATAGGTGCAGACTATTTATAAGCAGGCCTTACACTGTAAAGAAAATATAGGTGCAGACTACTTATAAGCAGGCCTTACACTGTAAAGAAAATATAGGTGCAGACTATTTATAAGCAGGCCTTACACTGTAAAGAAAATATAGGTGCTGACTACTTATAAGCAGGCCTTACACTGTAAAGAAAATATAGGTGCAGACTATTTATAAGCAGGCCTTACACTGTAAAGAAAATATAGGTGCAGACTATTTATAAGCAGGCCTTACACTGTAAAGAAAATATAGGTGCAGACTACTTATAAGCAGGCCTTACACTGTAAAGAAAATATAGGTGCAGACTATTTATAAGCAGGCCTTACACTGTAAAGAAAATATAGGTGCAGACTACTTATAAGCAGGCCTTACACTGTAAAGAAAATATAGGTGCAGACTACTTATAAGCAGGCCTTACACTGTAAAGAAAATATAGGTGCAGACTACTTATAAGCAGGCCTTACACTGTAAAGAAAATATAGGTGCAGACTACTTATAAGCAGGCCTTACACTGTAAAGAAAATATAGGTGCAGACTACTTATAAGCAGGCCTTACACTGTAAAGAAAATATAGGTGCAGACTATTTATAAGCAGGCCTTACACTGTAAAGAAAATATAGGTGCAGACTATTTATAAGCAGGCCTTACACTGTAAAGAAAATATAGGTGCAGACTACTTATAAGCAGGCCTTACACTGTAAAGAAAATATAGGTGCAGACTACTTATAAGCAGGCCTTACACTGTAAAGAAAATATAGGTGCAGACTACTTATAAGCAGGCCTTACACTGTAAAGAAAATATAGGTGCAGACTACTTATAAGCAGGCCTTACACTGTAAAGAAAATATAGGTGCAGACTATTTATAAGCAGGCCTTACACTGTAAAGAAAATATAGGTGCAGACTATTTATAAGCAGGCCTTACACTGTAAAGAAAATATAGGTGCAGACTATTTATAAGCAGGCCTTACACTGTAAAGAAAATATAGGTACAGACTATTTATAAGCAGGCCTTACACTGTAAAGAAAATATAGGTGCAGACTATTTATAAGCAGGCCTTACACTGTAAAGAAAATATAGGTACAGACTATTTATAAGCAGGCCTTACACTGTAAAGAAAATATAGGTGCAGACTATTTATAAGCAGGTCTTACACTGTAAAGAAAATATAGGTGCAGACTATTTATAAGCAGGCCTTACACTGTAAAGAAAATATAGGTACAGACTATTTATAAGCAGGCCTTACACTGTAAAGAAAATATAGGTGCAGACTACTTATAAGCAGGCCTTACACTGTAAAGAAAATATAGGTGCAGACTATTTATAAGCAGGCCTTACACTGTAAAGAAAATATAGGTGCAGACTATTTATAAGCAGGCCTTACACTGTAAAGAAAATATAGGTGCAGACTATTTATAAGCAGGCCTTACACTGTAAAGAAAATATAGGTGCAGACTATTTATAAGCAGGCCTTACACTGTAAAGAAAATATAGGTGCAGACTATTTATAAGCAGGCCTTACACTGTAAAGAAAATATAGGTGCAGACTATTTATAAGCAGGTCTTACACTGTAAAGAAAATATAGGTGCAGACTATTTATAAGCAGGCCTTACACTGTAAAGAAAATATAGGTGCAGACTACTTATAAGCAGGCCTTACACTGTAAAGAAAATATAGGTGCAGACTACTTATAAGCAGGCCTTACACTGTGACAATGGTGTAATTAGGAAACCTGCCACTTTTATGACAACCTTCGGGAAATTAGAATGCAATACACGCTGAAACTCATATTCTGACATGCCCTGACGTTCATGTTCAAACTTGATATAATTCACAAACTTGATAACTTGCAGTAATGAAATTGTGATAGTGAATATTGTTATTTGTACTAATAATATATGCATACATGTAAAAAAAGTGGTCTACATGGCAATGAATTTCCACAAAGTGACCGTAACCCTGTGAAATTTTCTACAAAATTCACAAAAATCAGTTCATATGAAATATAAATATTTTAATGTCCTCCAAAAATTACCATAGTAACTCAATCTTTTATATCTTTTAGTTGTTAAGCTAGTTTCTTATGTTTATTTGAATTATGTTGTTTTTGACAGAGTGAATCCAGGTTGAAAAGTTTAAATGCTTCATTTAGACTAAGAAAACCTGACAGGTAAAGTAGACATCATATTTTCTTTATCTTGGAGTGGAAAGTGGGGGTAAGGGGGTTCGAGGTTGGTTATCTTTGCTACCATTGCTGTTACTACATTTAAATGAAACTTTGACATTAAATACTAAGACTGTGAAATACCCAAAAAAGTATTTTCTGCAAAAGTAAAGTATTATACAGTATATGCTATATAGGTGCATAGATTTATTATACAGAGAGACAACACTTTATATGAACTGTTCACAGATGTTTGTTCATATTGTCAGACAAGAATATCATAATATAACAGGGTACAGTCATCTACACTACTTTAATGATAACTTTTTAGCCAGTTTGTTAGTCTACATTCGGATGCAATCCAAAAACTGGGACTTACAGATTGACCACTGTGTGTGTGTCAATGCTGCCATGCATAGCTTGTTTAAAATCTATTGTCAAATGGAGAGGTCGCATGACTTAGGTCAAATATACTAGAGGAAAGCCCTTTTATCTAAATCTTAACAAATTTATTTTCATGATCACTATAATTTCAATATGTAATCTTTTAAATAATTTACTGATTGCTGTTGTTTCGGTATAAATTTAACACTACAAACCAGAGGACACACTGTAGTATTAAATATCTGTTGTTTTCTCTAATTTTCAGACAATTTGATGAAGTGAAAAATTATGCATCTGATTTACATAACAATATATCTAATCTTTTAAGGATCCGGGCTGTAAGTATCAATGTACTGTACTGTATGTGTATGTAGTGGTAATATTCACTACATTCAATTACCCACCATAGACTTAGGCGAGCCTGCCTATTCTCATAGTTCATACCCACCATAGACTCCGGTCAGTCAAAATGACTATTTTGAACTGTAGGCATTAATCAGCGATTCTGCCGGTGACGGAGAGATAGAATCTAGGTCAGGGGAAGCCCCATGACCCCAAGATTCTCTTCCCCTTACGTCACGAACCACTTGACCGAGGCCATATGGCAGCGCCGTAGACGGCTGTACAATCACTCTGGTTCCTTTCTCTCCGCATCGAGGACTTAGACCAACGCTACGGAAAGAGTGAGGTGGTTGGGGGGGGGGGGGGGGCTCGGAGTCTATGGTGGGTATGAACTATGGCAGGCTTGCCTAAGTTTAGCACAAGTGTGCCTTATAACGGGACTGATTTTGTAGGAATCTGGAGACAAGTAACTTGGTTTCTGCGGCGGCGGGGGGGGGGTGGGGGTGGGGTGTCTTCACGAAAAAATTAAATTGTATGTAATCTGATGCACAAACAAAAATTGAGATTTTGATTTTTTGTCTTTTTTTTTATGTCATTTTGTTTATACAATATTAATTTAATTTTTCCAAGTTACAAATTCTGAAAGTATAAGTGCACTGTATTAATGTAATTTTTGTGTGCACCAATGAGACACCAGGGCACAACTAGTTGTAAGTTGTATCAAAGCAAATCTTAGAGGGTGCACTGTTTAACACTTTTGTCATGCAATAATTTGTATCCATTCTGACTTCTTATTCATTATTTAATATATAGATTTCAAATTGACAAGGTTCTAATAGTAAATGTTCAGGAATTTTTTAAATACAATGATTCCCATTTTGGTGATAATGGTGATACAGAATATAAATTCAATGTATCCCCAGGCATCATACTGTTTAGGCATGGATGCCCTAGCAACCTGAATGAATAATTTTCAAATAATTTGTTATGTGTATCTTTTAGAAACTGGCTGAGAGATTGTTTGGAATTCATAAAATTCATGGTAACTATGGTAGAGTATTCAGTGAGTGGAGTGGTATTGAGAAGAAAATGGGAGATGGATTGCAGAGTGCCGGCCACTATATGGATGTGTAAGTACCAATACAAATCACAGATCATACACCCTAGTGTTTTTGGAGCCCAAGGTCACACATCCTAGCGTTTTTGAACCCCAAGGGCATACATCCTGGTGTTTTTGAGCTCCAAGGTCATACAACCTGGCGTTTTTGAACTTCAACATACATCCTGGTGTTTTTAACTCCAAGGTCATACATCCTGTTGTTTTTGAACTCTAAGGTCATACATCTTAGTGTTTTTGAACTCTAAGGTCATACATGGTGTTTTTGAACTCTAAGGTCATACATCCTGTTGTTTTTGACTCCCATGTGCGAAGCACAAAATGTGAGTCTTTGCAGTTAGTGTGTCTGTATGTGTGTGTGTGTGTATGTGTGTTCGACTGTTCCACTGTTCCACTGCTACCTCAAGAACCATACATCGGTTTTTGATGAAACTTGGTGCATAGATGCTCTGGGCCAATGCGCAGATTTGATTAGGTTTTGGTAAAAATCCATGCTCGTTAATTACCTAATTTGCATGATAATTAGCTAATTTTTAGCTGTTCTATGACTGTTCCACTGATATCTAAAGAACCACTCATTGGATTTTGATGAAACTTGGTACATAGATGCTCTGAACATATGCGCAGATTTGATTAGTTTTTGGTAAAAATCCGTGCATATTAATTACCTAATTTGCATGATAATTAGCTATTTTTTAGTGGTTCCATGACTGTTCCACTGATATCTAAACAACCACTCATTGGATTTTGATGAAACTTGGTACATAGATGCTCTGAACTAATGCTAGGTTTTGATTAGTTTTTGGTAATAATCCGTGGATACTAATTACCTAATTTGCATAATGATTAGTCAATTTTCGGTTTTTCCACTGATATCTCAAGTACTAATCATCACATTTCAATGAAACTTGGTACATAGATGTCATATGACACTGCACAGACCTGATAGTTTTTATGGTAATATTTGTGCATATTAATCACCTAATTTGCATAATTAGTTAATTTTCAGCTTTGCCACGGGTATCTCAAGTACTAATCATCGCATTTCAATGAAACTTGGTACATAGATCCTTTAGGACTATGCAGAGACCTGATTAGTTTCAGGGTAAATAATTGTGCATATTAATTACCTAATTTGCATAATTAATTTTCAGCTTTTCTACTGATATCTAAAGTACTAATCATCACATTTCAATGAATCTAGAATTATGCAGAGACCCAATTAGTTTTTGGTATATATTTGTGCATATTAATCACCTAATTTGCATAATTAACCAATTTCCAACGTTCACACTGATATCTCAGGTACTAATCATCACATATCAATGAATGTTTATACATGGATGCTGTAGGACAATAGACAGACCTGGATAATTGTGGGTTAAAATCTGTACATATTAATTGCCCAATTTGCATAATTAACCAATTTTAAGCTTTCACACTGATATCTAAAGTACTAATTTCCATTTTAATGAAACTTAGTACAAAGATGCTCTAGGACAATGTACAAACCTAATTAGTTTGGGGTAAAACTCTGTTCATATTATTTCCCTAATTAGCATAATAATTCATAATTTGTTGGTTCTAATCACATTTCAATTAATCTTGGTACATAGAGTTTTTGTTACATTGCGCAGACCTCATTAGTTTTACAATCAAATCTGTTCATGTTAATTTTCTGATTTGCATAATTAGCTTTCATAATTTTTGTTTTCAAATTATATTTAATGTGTCTCCAATACTCTAAGCACATGGGAGTTCTTTCTCAGCTTTCTTTGATTGAACTCTAAGGTCATACATGGTGTTTTTGAACTCTAAGGTCATACATTCTGGTGTTTTTGAGCTCTAAGGTCATACATGGTGTTTTTGAACTCTAAAGTCATACATCCTAGTGTTTTTGAACTCGAACATGCATCCTGGTGTTCTTGTACTCCAAGGTCATACATCACAGTGTTTCTAGCTCCAAGGTCATACATCCAGGTGTTTTGAGCTCCAAGGTCATACATCCAGGTGTTTTGAGCTCCAAGGTCATACATCCCAGTGCTTTTGAGCTCCAGGGTTATACATTCTGGTGTTTTGGGACTCCAAGGTCATACATCACAGTGTTTCTAGCTCCAAGGTCATACATCACAGTGTTTCTAGCTCCAAGGTCATACATCCCAGTGCTTTTGAGCTCCAGGGTTATACATTCTGGTGTTTTGGGACTCCAAGGTCATACATCATCGTGTCTTTGCAATCCAAGGTCACACATCCTGTGTTTTTGAACTCTAAGGTTATACATCCATACTCGAGTTTATAAAATGGACAAGTTTACTCGTAAACCTGGATTATCAGTGAATCATTGTGTTTCAGGTATGCAGCAAGTATAGATGGACTCCTAGAAGAAGAAGAGTTGTATGCAGATCAGTTGAAAGAATATTTATTTTACTCAGATGCATTAAAGTAAGTCTGCTGATTGTGTTCCCTCCCTCTTGACACAAATTGATCAGCGTGACATTTTTATGTAAAAAAATGGCAGAAAAGTGAAAACATTTTCACTAACATTTTATAAGGACCATTAGTGAATGAGTTCACAGTGTGCAAATACAAATAAGCATTGTTATTGATTTTACAGAACAGTGTGCAGGAAACAAGAAGTATTACAATATAATCTTGAAAAAGCTGAAGAAAATCTAGCTACAAAGGGAAAACAAAAAGAGCTGTTAGCAGTAAGTAATTATAATACAGATTGGACGCTATGGATTGAATTATTTCATTTATTCTTTCTTTTTTCTCTCTATTTATTTTTCCCCTCTCTCTGTCAGTCTAAATATGATGGTATGACAAACACTTATACATATAATAATGTAAATTATTAAAGTTAAAGTTCGCTTTTCCAATAAACTTGTTTTTTAGTGGTAGCATAATGAGTAAAAGGAAAGCTGCTGCATTGTAGATGTTTACAGTAACAATATTGTTTGCTCTTTTAGAGATTTTGCTAAATTTGCTGAATTTATGGTTTTCAGTCTGGTCAGTCCGGGTTCTCCTTCAAAGGATTATTTAAAACAGAAACAACTGAAAGTAAAGATCTAAAAATAAAGCAAATAGAAGAACAGTTAATAGAAGCTGAAGAACAAGTCAAGAAATGCCAGGAAGAAATAACGTAAGTAATATTTATGATCAGTTGAACGAGTCATGTGATTAAATATGGAACTTAAGATGAACCATTCGTGTGTTTCAGATATTCTTCAAGTGTTTTAGCTCCGCTTTCATCGTCATCTGCTGTCAACAAATGCATTTTCAACTACTTCTTGAAAACTACCAGTTCAATTGCTTTGATTGTTGGTACATGTACACATGTATGTAGGTACCGTGGGTGCACCTCTGTCAGATTTTTTCATTTCGTAACGATATCATCAATTCTCTAATTTTTGTGAATATTTTTGTCATTTTTGGTAAAAAATGCTATTTTGAAGACTTCTTACAAATTACCAGTTTAATTGCTTTGATACTTAGAATCAAATTGAGCTGGCAGTTTCCAAGAAGAAGTCTTATGGGTGTGCATTGCTCGACTTGGATACCACACGTCTTGACAGGGGAGCTATTTTTAGCTCCGCTGTCGACTTTGTCGAGCGGAGCTTATCATATGAGTGATTGTCCGTCGTCGTCGTCCGTGTCAATGTTTTACTTTTTCGACTTCTTCTTGAAAACTACAAGCCTGAATGCTTTGATACTTGGTGTATATGTACCTTGGGTAGACCTCTCTTAGGTTTGTTCATTTCATGTTGATATCTTCAATTCTCTAATTTTGGTGAATATTTTTGTCATTTTTGGTAAAAAGTGATATTTTCGACTTCTTGTTAAAAACCGCAAGTGCAAATGCTTTGATATTACATATATAGGTACTACATGTGGACCTCTCTCAGATTTGTTCATTTTGTAATGATATCTTTAACTCTCTAATTTTGGTGAATATTTTTGTCATTTTTGGTAAAAAGTGATATTTTCGACTTCTTGTTAAAAACCGCAAGTCAATTGCTTTGATACTACATATATAGGTACTACATTTGGACCTCTCTCAGATTTGTTCATTTTGTGATGATATCTTCAATTCTCTATTTTTGGTGAATATTTTTGTCATTTTTGGTAAAAAGTGATATTTTCGACTTCTTGTTAAAAGCTGTAAGTCTGATTGCTTTGATACTATTCATATTGTTCATTTTCTAATGTTGTCTTCAGTTCTTTAATTGAAATGTGCATTGCTAACAGCGGAGCTATCTCAGCCGATAGGCTGCTTGTTAATATCCATAACATATCACATAATTTTTTTTTGCTGTTGCAGGTTATTTATAGACAACTCTTTAAAAGACATAGAAAGGTTCAGAAAACAAAAAGTACGAGATTTGAGGGAAATATTTATTAATTATGCTATTTTACAAATCAAAATGGCAAGAAAGGTAAAGATTAACATGTTATGTATTATTATGCATGAATGTACAATGTATGAGTGATATTATAGCTGTCTTTAGCCTTCCAGTTTTTACTGAGTGCTATTATAGCTGTCTTTAGCCTTCCAGTTTTTACTGAGTGCTATTATGGCTGTTTTTCGCCTTCCAGTTTTTACTGAGTGCTATTATAGCTGTCTTTAGCCTTCCAGTTTTTACTGAGTGCTATTATAGCTGTCTTTAGCCTTCCAGTTTTTACTGAGTGCTATTATAGCTGTCTTTAGCCTTCCAGTTTTTATTGAGTGCTATTATAGCTATTTTTAGCCTTCCAGTTTTTACTGAGTGCTATTATAGCTGTCTTTAGCCTTCCAGTTTTTACTGAGTGCTATTATGGCTGTTTTTCGCCTTCCAGTTTTTACTGAGTGCTATTATAGCTGTCTTTAGCCTTCCAGTTTTTACTGAGTGCTATTATAGCTGTCTTTAGCCTTCCAGTTTTTACTGAGTGCTATTATAGCTGTCTTTAGCCTTCCAGTTTTTATTGAGTGCTATTATAGCTATTTTTAGCCTTCCAGTTTTTACTGAGTGCTATTATAGCTGTCTTTAGCCTTCCAGTTTTTACTGAGTGCTATTATGGCTGTTTTTCGCCTTCCAGTTTTTACTGAGTGCTATTATAGCTGTCTTTAGCCTTCCAGTTTTTACTGAGTGCTATTATAGCTGTCTTTAGCCTTCCAGTTTTTACTGAGTGCTATTATAGCTGTCTTTAGCCTTCCAGTTTTTATTGAGTGCTATTATAGCTATTTTTAGCCTTCCAGTTTTTACTGAGTGCTATTATAGCTGTCTTTAGCCTTCCAGTTTTTACTGAGTGCTATTATGGCTGTTTTTCGCCTTCCAGTTTTTACTGAGTGCTATTATAGCTGTCTTTAGCCTTCCAGTTTTTACTGAGTGCTATTATAGTTGTCTTTAGCCTTCCAGTTTTTACTGAGTGCTATTATAGCTGTCTTTAGCCTTCCAGTTTTTATTGAGTGCTATTATAGCTATTTTTAGCCTTCCAGTTTTTACTGAGTGCTATTATAGCTGTTTTTAGCCTTCCAGTTTTTACTGAGTGTTATTATAGCTGTTTTTAGCCTTCCAGTTTTTACTGAGTGCTATTATAGCTGTCTTTAGCCTTCCAGTTTTTACTGAGTGCTATTATAGCTGTCTTTAGCCTTCCAGTTTTTACTGAGAGCTATTTTAGCTGTTTTTAGCCTTCCAGTTTTTACTGAGTGCTATTATAGCTGTCTTTAGCCTTCCAGTTTTTATTGAGTGCTATTATAGCTATTTTTAGCCTTCCAGTTTTTACTGAGTGCTATTATAGCTGTTTTTAGCCTTCCAGTTTTTACTGAGTGTTATTATAGCTGTTTTTAGCCTTCCAATTATACTGAGTGCTATTATAGCTGTCTTTAGCCTTCTAGTTTTTACTGAGTGCTATTATAGCTGTCTTTAGCCTTCCAGTTTTTACTGAGTGCTATTATAGCTGTTTTTAGCCTTCCAGTTTTTTAGTGCCCGTTCGGACGAAGTCCGAAAACGGGGACTTATGTTTTGACCTCCGTGTGTCCGTGCGTGCGCGTGTGCGTGCGTGCGTCTGTGCGTGCGTGCGTCTGTGCGTGCGTGCAGACCTGTATCTTAGAAATGCCTGGACCAATCACAATCAAACTTCACACATACATCATACATGATATCATACATATGCACGTCAATTTGTTTCACGATCTGATTCAAGATGGCCGAATGGCGGCCATTTTTGTACTAAAAATCATCAAAATCAAGCATTTCCCGGCTGTTAACAGATGAATTTTGTTCAAACCTTGTATATACGTTGGACATTATATGACCTTGATGAACATCATTTTGTTTTACGATCTGATTCAAGATGGCCGAATGGCGGCCATTTTTGTGCTAAAAAATTATAAAAATCAAGCATTTCTCGGCTGTTTACAGATGGATTTTGTTCAAACTTGATATATACATTAGACATTATGGGACCTTGATGCAAATAATTTTGTTTTTCAGATAACATTCAAAATGGCCGACTGGCGGCCATTTTGTTTTAATTAATGGGCTTCTAGACCCATATTTCCAACTTGTTTTGACTGATTATGTTCAAATTTTAAATATTCATTATACATCATGTCATAGATAGACAGATATATTGGTTTGACAGTCCTATTCAAAATGGCCGAATGGTTGTCATTTTTGTGCTAAAAAATCATCAAATATCAAGCATTTCTGGCATTTATGGATGGATTTCGTTCAAACTTGGTACATACATTAGACATTACAGGTTCCTGATGCACGTCATTTTATTTTTCAGATCAGACTCAAAATGGCTGTCCGGTGGCCATTTTGATTTAATGAATGGGTTTCCAGACCCATATGTCTGACTTGTTTTGACTGATTATGTTCAAATTTTTAATATTCATTATACATCATGTCACAGATATACGGATATATTGGTTTGACGATCCTTTTCAAAGTGGCCTAATGGTGGCTATTTTTGTGCTAAAAACTTGTTTTATTTTTTAGATCGGATTCTGAATGGCTGACTAGTGGCCATTTTGTTTTAATGAATGGGCTTCTAGAGCCATATCTCTGACATGCTTTGACTGACTATGTTCAAATTTCATATATTCATTATACATATATTCATAATGGATGATTTTGTTTTAATTAATGCTGTTCCAGAGCAATATCTCTCAATACTCATTTGACAATCAGATACAAATGTCAATCATTTAAATGTTAAACAATCATCATATTCCTGACATGTTTATATTTCAGCTATATTACTATAAACAAAACTTTATATCTTAAATTTGATAACTAACAGAGACTGTGCCATGCATGGCTTGTACTGAGTGCTATTATAGCTATTTTTAGCCTTCCAGTTTTTACTGAGTGATATTATAGCTGTCTTTAGCCTTCCAGTTTTTACTGAGTGCTATTATAGCTGTTTTTAGCCTTCCAGTTTATACTGAGTACTATTATAGCCGTTTTTAGCCTTCCAGTTTTTACTGAGTGCTATTATGGCTGTTTTTCGCCTTCCAGTTTTTACTGAGTGCTATTATAGCTGTCTTTAGCCTTCCAGTTTTTACTGAGTGCTATTATAGCTGTCTTTAGCCTTCCAGTTTTTACTGAGTGCTATTATAGCTGTCTTTAGCCTTCCAGTTTTTATTGAGTGCTATTATAGCTATTTTTAGCCTTCCAGTTTTTACTGAGTGCTATTATAGCTGTCTTTAGCCTTCCAGTTTTTACTGAGTGCTACTATGGCTGTTTTTCGCCTTCCAGTTTTTACTGAGTGCTATTATAGCTGTCTTTAGCCTTCCAGTTTTTACTGAGTGCTATTATAGCTGTCTTTAGCCTTCCAGTTTTTACTGAGTGCTATTATAGCTGTCTTTAGCCTTCCAGTTTTTATTGAGTGCTATTATAGCTATTTTTAGCCTTCCAGTTTTTACTGAGTGCTATTATAGCTGTCTTTAGCCTTCCAGTTTTTACTGAGTGCTATTATGGCTGTTTTTCGCCTTCCAGTTTTTACTGAGTGCTATTATAGCTGTCTTTAGCCTTCCAGTTTTTACTGAGTGCTATTATAGCTGTCTTTAGCCTTCCAGTTTTTACTGAGTGCTATTATAGCTGTCTTTAGCCTTCCAGTTTTTATTGAGTGCTATTATAGCTATTTTTAGCCTTCCAGTTTTTACTGAGTGCTATTATAGCTGTCTTTAGCCTTCCAGTTTTTACTGAGTGCTATTATGGCTGTTTTTCGCCTTCCAGTTTTTACTGAGTGCTATTATAGCTGTCTTTAGCCTTCCAGTTTTTACTGAGTGCTATTATAGTTGTCTTTAGCCTTCCAGTTTTTACTGAGTGCTATTATAGCTGTCTTTAGCCTTCCAGTTTTTATTGAGTGCTATTATAGCTATTTTTAGCCTTCCAGTTTTTACTGAGTGCTATTATAGCTGTTTTTAGCCTTCCAGTTTTTACTGAGTGTTATTATAGCTGTTTTTAGCCTTCCAGTTTTTACTGAGTGCTATTATAGCTGTCTTTAGCCTTCCAGTTTTTACTGAGTGCTATTATAGCTGTCTTTAGCCTTCCAGTTTTTACTGAGAGCTATTTTAGCTGTTTTTAGCCTTCCAGTTTTTACTGAGTGCTATTATAGCTGTCTTTAGCCTTCCAGTTTTTATTGAGTGCTATTATAGCTATTTTTAGCCTTCCAGTTTTTACTGAGTGCTATTATAGCTGTTTTTAGCCTTCCAGTTTTTACTGAGTGTTATTATAGCTGTTTTTAGCCTTCCAATTATACTGAGTGCTATTATAGCTGTCTTTAGCCTTCTAGTTTTTACTGAGTGCTATTATAGCTGTCTTTAGCCTTCCAGTTTTTACTGAGTGCTATTATAGCTGTTTTTAGCCTTCCAGTTTTTTAGTGCCCGTTCGGACGAAGTCCGAAAACGGGGACTTATGTTTTGACCTCCGTGTGTCCGTGCGTGCGCATGTGCGTGCGTGCGTCTGTGCGTGCGTGCGTCTGTGCGTGCGTGCAGACCTGTATCTTAGAAATGCCTGGACCAATCACAATCAAACTTCACACATACATCATACATGATATCATACATATGCACGTCAATTTGTTTCACGATCTGATTCAAGATGGCCGAATGGCGGCCATTTTTGTACTAAAAATCATCAAAATCAAGCATTTCCCGGCTGTTAACAGATGAATTTTGTTCAAACCTTGTATATACGTTGGACATTATATGACCTTGATGAACATCATTTTGTTTTACGATCTGATTCAAGATGGCCGAATGGCGGCCATTTTTGTGCTAAAAAATTATAAAAATCAAGCATTTCTCGGCTGTTTACAGATGGATTTTGTTCAAACTTGATATATACATTAGACATTATGGGACCTTGATGCAAATAATTTTGTTTTTCAGATAACATTCAAAATGGCCGACTGGCGGCCATTTTGTTTTAATTAATGGGCTTCTAGACCCATATTTCCAACTTGTTTTGACTGATTATGTTCAAATTTTAAATATTCATTATACATCATGTCATAGATAGACAGATATATTGGTTTGACAGTCCTATTCAAAATGGCCGAATGGTTGTCATTTTTGTGCTAAAAAATCATCAAATATCAAGCATTTCTGGCATTTATGGATGGATTTCGTTCAAACTTGGTACATACATTAGACATTACAGGTTCCTGATGCACGTCATTTTATTTTTCAGATCAGACTCAAAATGGCTGTCCGGTGGCCATTTTGATTTAATGAATGGGTTTCCAGACCCATATGTCTGACTTGTTTTGACTGATTATGTTCAAATTTTTAATATTCATTATACATCATGTCACAGATATACGGATATATTGGTTTGACGATCCTTTTCAAAGTGGCCTAATGGTGGCTATTTTTGTGCTAAAAACTTGTTTTATTTTTTAGATCGGATTCTGAATGGCTGACTAGTGGCCATTTTGTTTTAATGAATGGGCTTCTAGAGCCATATCTCTGACATGCTTTGACTGACTATGTTCAAATTTCATATATTCATTATACATATATTCATAATGGATGATTTTGTTTTAATTAATGCTGTTCCAGAGCAATATCTCTCAATACTCATTTGACAATCAGATACAAATGTCAATCATTTAAATGTTAAACAATCATCATATTCCTGACATGTTTATATTTCAGCTATATTACTATAAACAAAACTTTATATCTTAAATTTGATAACTAACAGGGACTGTGCCATGCATGGCTTGTACTGAGTGCTATTATAGCTATTTTTAGCCTTCCAGTTTTTACTGAGTGATATTATAGCTGTCTTTAGCCTTCCAGTTTTTACTGAGTGCTATTATAGCTGTTTTTAGCCTTCCAGTTTATACTGAGTACTATTATAGCCGTTTTTAGCCTTCCAGTTTATACTCAGTGCTATTGTAGCTGTCTTTAGCCTTCCAGTTTTTACTGAGTGCTATTAAGGCTGTCTTTAGCCTTCCAGTTTTTACTGAGTGCTATTATGGCTGTTTTTCGCCTTCCAGTTTTTACTGAGTGCTATTATAGCTGTCTTTAGCCTTCCAGTTTTTACTGAGTGCTATTATAGCTATTTTTAGCCTTCCAGTTTTTACTGAGTGCTATTATAGCTATTTTTAGCCTTCCAGTTTTTACTGAGTGCTATTATAGCTGTTTTTAGCCTTCCAGTTTTTACTGAGTGCTATTAAAGCTGTCTTTAGCCTTCCAGTTTTTATTGAGTGCTATTATAGCTATTTTTAGCCTTCCAGTTTTTACTGAGTGCTATTATAGCTGTCTTTAGCCTTCCAGTTTTTACTGAGTGCTATTATGGCTGTTTTTCGCCTTCCAGTTTTTACTGAGTGCTATTATAGCTGTCTTTAGCCTTCCAGTTTTTACTGAGTGCTATTATAGCTGTCTTTAGCCTTCCAGTTTTTACTGAGTGCTATTATGGCTGTTTTTCGCCTTCCAGTTTTTACTGAGTGCTATTATAGCTGTCTTTAGCCTTCCAGTTTTTACTGAGTGCTATTATGGCTGTTTTTCGCCTTCCAGTTTTTACTGAGTGCTATTATAGCTGTCTTTAGCCTTCCAGTTTTTACTGAGTGCTATTATAGCTGTCTTTAGCCTTCCAGTTTTTACTGAGTGCTATTATGGCTGTTTTTCGCCTTCCAGTTTTTACTGAGTGCTATTATAGCTGTCTTTAGCCTTCCAGTTTTTACTGAGTGCTATTATAGCTGTCTTTAGCCTTCCAGTTTTTATTGAGTGCTATTATAGCTATTTTTAGCCTTCCAGTTTTTACTGAGTGCTATTATAGCTGTCTTTAGCCTTCCAGTTTTTACTGAGTGCTATTATGGCTGTTTTTCGCCTTCCAGTTTTTACTGAGTGCTATTATAGCTGTCTTTAGCCTTCCAGTTTTTACTGAGTGCTATTATAGCTATTTTTAGCCTTCCAGTTTTTACTGAGTGCTATTATAGCTGTTTTTAGCCTTCCAGTTTTTACTGAGTGCTATTAAAGCTGTCTTTAGCCTTCCAGTTTTTACTGAGTGCTATTATAGCTGTCTTTAGCCTTCCAGTTTTTACTGAGTGCTATTATAGCTGTTTTTAGCCTTCCAGTTTTTACTGAGTGCTATTAAAGCTGTCTTTAGCCTTCCAGTTTTTACTGAGTGCTATTATGGCTGTTTTTCGCCTTCCAGTTTTTACTGAGTGCTATTATAGCTGTCTTTAGCCTTCCAGTTTTTACTGAGTGCTATTATAGCTATTTTTAGCCTTCCAGTTTTTACTGAGTGCTATTATAGCTGTTTTTAGCCTTCCAGTTTTTACTGAGTGCTATTAAAGCTGTCTTTAGCCTTCCAGTTTTTACTGAGTGCTATTATAGCTGTCTTTAGCCTTCCAGTTTTTACTGAGTGCTATTATAGCTGTCTTTAGCCTTCCAGTTTTTATTGAGTGCTATTATAGCTATTTTTAGCCTTCCAGTTTTTACTGAGTGCTATTATAGCTGTCTTTAGCCTTCCAGTTTTTACTGAGTGCTATTATGGCTGTTTTTCGCCTTCCAGTTTTTACTGAGTGCTATTATAGCTGTCTTTAGCCTTCCAGTTTTTACTGAGTGCTATTATGGCTGTTTTTCGCCTTCCAGTTTTTACTGAGTGCTATTATAGCTGTCTTTAGCCTTCCAGTTTTTACTGAGTGCTATTATAGCTGTCTTTAGCCTTCCAGTTTTTACTGAGTGCTATTATAGCTGTCTTTAGCCTTCCAGTTTTTACTGAGTGCTATTATAGCTGTCTTTAGCCTTCCAGTTTTTACTGAGTGCTATTATAGCTGTCTTTAGCCTTCCAGTTTTTATTGAGTGCTATTATAGCTATTTTTAGCCTTCCAGTTTTTACTGAGTGCTATTATAGCTGTCTTTAGCCTTCCAGTTTTTACTGAGTGCTATTATGGCTGTTTTTCGCCTTCCAGTTTTTACTGAGTGCTATTATAGCTGTCTTTAGCCTTCCAGTTTTTACTGAGTGCTATTGTAGCTGTCTTTAGCCTTCCAGTTTTACTGAGTGCTATTTTAGCTGTCTTTAGCCTTCCAGTTTTTACTGAGTGCTATTAAAGCTGTCTTTAGCCTTCCAGTTTTTACTGAGTGCTATTATAGCTGTCTTTAGCCTTCCAGTTTTTACTGAGTGCTATTATAGCTGTCTTTAGCCTTCCAGTTTTTACTGAGTGCTATTATGGCTGTTTTTCGCCTTCCAGTTTTTACTGAGTGCTATTATAGCTGTCTTTAGCCTTCCAGTTTTTACTGAGTGCTATTATGGCTGTTTTTCGCCTTCCAGTTTTTACTGAGTGCTATTATAGCTGTCTTTAGCCTTCCAGTTTTTACTGAGTGCTATTATAGCTGTCTTTAGCCTTCCAGTTTTTACTGAGTGCTATTATGGCTGTTTTTCGCCTTCCAGTTTTTACTGAGTGCTATTATAGCTGTCTTTAGCCTTCCAGTTTTTACTGAGTGCTATTATAGTTGTCTTTAGCCTTCCAGTTTTTACTGAGTGCTATTATAGCTGTCTTTAGCCTTCCAGTTTTTACTGAGTGCTATTATAGCTATTTTTAGCCTTCCAGTTTTTACTGAGTGCTATTATAGCTGTTTTTAGCCTTCCAGTTTTTACTGAGTGCTATTATAGCTGTTTTTAGCCTTCCAGTTTTTTAGTCCCCGTTCGGACGAAGTCCGAAAACGGGGACTTATGTTTTGACCTCCGTGTGTCGGTGCGTGCGTGTGTGCGTGCGTCTGTGCGTGCGTCCAGACCTGTATCTTAGAAATGCCTGGACCAATCACAATCAAACTTCACACATACATCATACATGATATCATACATATGCACGTCAATTTGTTTCACGATCTGATTCAAGATGGCCGAATGGCAGCCATTTTTGTACTAAAAATCATCAAAATCAAGCATTTCCCGGCTGTTAACAGATGAATTTTGTTCAAACCTTGTATATACGTTGGACATTATAGGACCTTGATGAACATCATTTTGTTTTACGATCTGATTCAAGATGGCCGAATGGCGGCCATTTTTGTGCTAAAAAATTATAAAAATCAAGCATTTCTCGGCTGTTTACAGATGGATTTTGTTCAAACTTGATATATACATTAGACATTATGGGACCTTGATGCAAATAATTTTGTTTTTCAGATAACATTCAAAATGGCCGACTGGCGGCCATTTTGTTTTAATTAATGGGCTTCTAGACCCATATTTCCAACTTGTTTTGACTGATTATGTTCAAATTTTAAATATTCATTATACATCATGTCATAGATAGACAGATATATTGGTTTGACAGTCCTATTCAAAATGGCCGAATGGTTGTCATTTTTGTGCTAAAAAATCATCAAATATCAAGCATTTCTGGCATTTATGGATGGATTTCGTTCAAACTTGGTACATACATTAGACATTACGGGTTCCTGATGCACGTCATTTTATTTTTCAGATCAGACTCAAAATGGCTGTCCGGTGGCCATTTTGATTTAATGAATGGGTTTCCAGACCCATATGTCTGACTTGTTTTGACTGATTATGTTCAAATTTTTAATATTCATTATACATCATGTCACAGATATACGGATATATTGGTTTGACGATCCTTTTCAAAGTGGCCTAATGGTGGCTATTTTTGTGCTAAAAACTTGTTTTATTTTTTAGATCGGATTCTGAATGGCTGACTAGTGGCCATTTTGTTTTAATGAATGGGCTTCTAGAGCCATATCTCTGACATGCTTTGACTGACTATGTTCAAATTTCATATATTCATTATACATATATTCATAATGGATGATTTTGTTTTAATTAATGCTGTTCCAGAGCAATATCTCTCAATACTCATTTGACAATCAGATACAAATGTCAATCATTTAAATGTTAAACAATCATCATATTCCTGACATGTTTATATTTCAGCTATATTACTATAAACAAAACTTTATATCTTAAATTTGATAACTAACAGGGACTGTGCCATGCATGGCTTGTACTGAGTGCTATTATAGCTATTTTTAGCCTTCCAGTTTTTACTGAGTGCTATTATAGCTGTTTTTATCCTTCCAGTTTATACTGAGTGCTATTATAGCTGTTTTTAGCCTTCCAGTTTATACTGAGTACTATTATAGCCGTTTTTAGCCTTCCAGTTTATACTCAGTGCTATTGTAGCTGTCTTTAGCCTTCCAGTTTTACTGAGTGCTATTTTAGCTGTCTTTAGCCTTCCAGTTTTTACTGAGTGCTATTTTAGCTGTCTTTAGCCTTCATGTTTTTACTGAATGCTATTTTAGCTGTCTTTAGCCTTCCAGTTTTTACTGAGTGCTATTTTAGCTGTCTTTAGCCTTCCTGCTTTTACTGAGTGCTATTTTAGCTGTCTTTAGCCTTCCAGTTTTTACTGAGTGCTATTTTAGCTGTCTTTAGCCTTCCAGTTTTTACTGAGTGCTATTTTAGCTGTCTTTAGCCTTCATGTTTTTACTGAGTGCTATTTTAGCTGTCTTTAGCCTTTGTGTTTATACTGAGTGCTATTATTAATCTATCTTGTCTTTTTTCACACAGGGGATAGCAGTCTGGAGCAATGCAAAAGAATGTTTTGAAAAAATGTAACCATCTGAATTTTCACGTCTCGAATTTTAATGTTGCAAATCAAATGAATTTAAAAAGATGTCAGTTTGTTTCAAGGATTTCATATGTTTGCAACATGGAAGCTGATTGGTTTGTCATCCAGCAATGATATGTAATCATGTTTCTGATTGGCTGCATGGATCTGATTTTCCATATAAGGTGATTGGTGGGTTTTACCACAAAGACTTGCAGCCTATATCTTGTCTCTGCCTGATTGGTTCATAGGTTCATATACATGAACACATATAGCCTCTGATTGGTGGGTTTTCATAACCAATGAGCATGAGTGATTACTTGACATATCCTTTATGCAGCTAGGTTAGTTTGTTAGTGGTGACATTGGCAGGTCTTTGTGCTGCTACTAAAATGCATATCAAAGGCGTTGGTAACCTGAATATCTTAATTTGAATATCTGAGCATGCTTTGGTTACAGTTACTTATAATATTTGTGTATACTGTAGATCACTTTATTTTGTTACTAGAAATTGTCATGATTTATGTAAGGGTGATGCAAGGATGACATTTTGTGATACTGTCAAATTATTTATTTTAGCTGGAATTAATTTTCGCTGAAAAGACTTTTTAGGTGTTTTGTATTGAATTTATTCTTGCTGATTTTTGACGAGTTGAATGTCAAATTTAGGAACAACAGTGTATTCGCTGGATTTTATTTTCACAAAATCATTCCTTTAGTGAAAATAGCAAAAATTAATTTTAAGCGAAAATATAGTATTTTACAGTAATCGCTGTGACTCGTATATTTAAGAAGTCGCCTATAAAGCCATGGAAATAAATACAGAGGGCAGCTTTCAAATTCTAAAAAAAGTAGAGAACATCCCATTCAATTTTGGGTTATTTACAGTTGTGGTTCCGTATTATGTGCAGTTTATTTCTCTGTTTAGATCATATGTGCTTACATGTATGAGGGCAGTCTTTAGTATTTTTTATCTATTACTTTAAGTGTAAGCAGAAGTTTGTATTTCCTGTTATGTCAAATTGTTTAAAAGTTTTTCTGATTTTCCGGAAAAACTATTTCCAATTTGTTGTTAATGTATTTATTTTAACTTGCATTTATTTGATGTAATTTTTAAGTGTCTGAATTTATTGGTTAGAAGGTTGGGTGTATCTGAGTACTTGGTTTTTGAACTGCATTGTCTACTTTTTAATCTTAATCTTGAACTCATTGTCATTTCTTGACTTTGTCAAATTTTATCACAAGTATATGTGCATAACTGTTAATACACCTTTTTAGCTCCGCTGTCGACTTTGTCGAGCGGAGCTTATCATATGAGTGATTGTCCGTCGTCGTCGTCCGTCGTCCGTGTCAATGTTTTACTTTTTCGACTTCTTCTTGAAAACTACAAGCCTAAATGCTTTGATACTTGGTGTATATGTACCTTGGGTAGACCTCTCTTAGGTTTGTTCATTTCATGTTGATATCTTTAATTCTCTAATTTTGGTGAATATTTTTGTCATTTTTGGTAAAAACTGATATTTTCGACTTCTTGTTAAAAACCGCAAGTGCAATTGCTTTGATATTACATATATAGGTACTACATGTGGACCTCTCTCAGATTTGTTCATTTCGTGATGATATCTTCAATTCTCTAATTTTGGTGAATATTTTTGTCATTTTTGGTAAAAACTGATATTTTCGACTTCTTGTTAAAAACCGCAAGTGCAATTGCTTTGATATTACATATATAGGTACTACATGTGGACCTCTCTCAGATTTGTTCATTTTGTAATGATATCTTTAATTCTCTAATTTTGGTGAATATTTTTGTCATTTTTGGTAAAAACTGATATTTTCGACTTCTTGTTAAAAACCACAAGTGCAATTGCTTTGATATTACATATATAGGTACTACATGTGGACCTCTCTCAGATTTGTTCATTTTGTAATGATATCTTTAATTCTCTAATTTTGGTGAATATTTTTGTCATTTTTGGTAAAAACTGATATTTTCGACTTCTTGTAAAAAAACCGCAAGTGCAAATGCTTTGATATTACATATATAGGTACTACATGTGGACCTCTCTCAGATTTGTTCATTTTGTAATGATATCTTTAATTCTCTATTTTTGGTGAATATTTTTGTCATTTTTTGGTGAAAAGTGATATTTTCGACTTCTTGTTAAAAACCGCAAGTCCAATTGCTTTGATACTACATATATAGGTACTACATGTGGACCTCTCTCAGATTTGTTTATTTCGTGATGATATCTTCAATTCTCTAATTTTGGTGAATATTTTTGTCATTTTTGGTAAAAAGTGATATTTTTGACTTCTTGTTAAAAACCGCAAGTCCGATTGCTTTGATATTACATATATAGGTACTACATGTGGACCTCTCTCAGATTTGTTCATTTTGTGATGATATCTTCAATTCTCTAATTTTGGTGAATATTTTTGTCATTTTTGGTAAAAAGTGATATTTTCGACTTCTTGTTGAAAACTGTAAGTCCGTTTGCTTTGATATTACATATATAGGTACTACATGTGGACCTCTCTTAGATTTGTTCGTTTTGTGATGATGTCTTCAATTCTCTAATTAATTTATTTTGGTGAATATTTTTGTAATTTTTGGTAAAAAGTGATATTTTCGACTTCTTGTTAAAAACTGTAAGTCCGATTGCTTTGATACTATTCATATTGTTCATTTTCTAATGATGTCTTCAGTTCTTTAATTGAAATGTGCATTGCTAACAGCGGAGCTATCTCAGCCGATAGGCTGCTTGTTTATATATTGCGCCCTCTAGTGGCAAAGTACTTCTATAATGTAATGGATAACAGAAAGATCATTCAATAAGTTCATTTTGATCTACAGTCTATCAATGAAAATTATGTTTTTTTTTAGAGATTTATTTATATTCAAGATGATGAATGACCACATAAACAAACACAATGTTTGAATTAAATGACACCACCCATATACATTATGTACCACTGTCACAAAAGGAATATATAGGAAAAGTGTATTATTTTCTTATGTTATCAGACTCAGACCTGTAAATTATAACTGTTAGTTGTTTCAATCCAAACAATACTGAGCTAAGATCACTTTTGTGACCAAATAATGTATACATTGTATTGCCATTGAGATATCAGCAAGATTACTGCAAGGTTATGTTTTGTTCAAACAAAGAGCCATTCATACATTATTATCATAAATGTACACCCTGATACATGATTATCACCATGTGTGTTTATTTATTGCTACAAAGTAGTTTTGACTCCTGTAAGAACATGGATTAAGAAATATGAAAAAAAAAATTTAAATGAAAATTTCAAGAAATAAAACTCCCTGACACATTAAACTGTTAGATGAATATTATTGAAACAATGTGTTTTATAGGTGATGAAGTCGTGTTTACTTCACATTCCAAGACTGTACTTTGTTGCATATCAACAATGACTAAATATGCTAATCCTGTGAATAAGAGAAATGTGCATGAAAGAAGATGACATAGAGGGTGTCTATTTCAACTTTTTCTGCCACAAGACTAGACATTTTGTGGTAGTTTTGAATGCTACTACCTGGTATTTACGTCTGCTGCCAGTGTTCAGATCATAGACTGTATCTTTTACTAGTCATCAATTTCCAGTACTGCCATCTCTGCACTAAGAGATGTTTGATTCTGAACAAGAGTTGCTTTGCCTAGGCAATCAAGATAAATCTTCAATTACAGAAAACAAGGACAGATCAGATCATAGTACTTATGCCAGTACTTCCATGGACCGTTGTAAATACTTCTTGAGTATTTCATATCAATAACATCTTACTAGTCTTTACAACTACATTCACTTGATTTGAAAATTAGTACTACTCATATTTGGTGTGCAATTCATTGTAAATCAATACCGACTTGTGAGAATTTGTGCATTTCAGCTGATTACATTGAATGCATGTTGTTAGTTTTCACAAATGTGTTCATTGAATGCCTTGTCATTTGCTCATGAATAAGTAAGTTCATATATTCTCTAATATTAACCCTTATCCTGCCAGCCCCACATACTTTTACACTGACTTGACAAAACAAAAATTTGTAGTATGTGGTCAATTTACAAGTTTTTTGAAATTTACGATAGTTTACAATCTCCATATAGAGAAATTGACATTAGGGTTGACAATATGAATCAAGACAGTAATCTGCAATAATGATCTGAACAATGAGATACATTATCCAAGTTAAATTAAAATGATATATTATTATTGAGCAAGAACATTTTGGATAATGTACGTTGTATTGGGTATCAGTTTTTACAACTCTTTGTTCAGGTTGGTTAGGTAGGCGTTCATTTCAAATGCTGTCTTTGTTTTTTTATTAAAAATCTTTTTAGAATAAACTGTCCCGGTTAGTGAAATCCTGTCGTAGTCTATTCTCTTTATGCCACCCATGTATCAACATTATATATTAACCAGTCACTGGTAGCATAGTGGTTGTCGCATCTGACCCGTGATCGGTAGACCCAAGTTCAAATCCTACCTTAGTCTGAACATCAAAAGGGTCGACCCCTACCTTGGGTGAGTGTGCCACAGACTCAATGGGAAGGACAATTCCACTGGCCAAGATTTATTCACTAACAAATGCGACTTTGGGGGAACCTTGGTTAAGGTCCACAGGTGCTTGTGTTCAACCGAGCCTGGTTGACGCTAGGATAGCGCATTAAAATTGCCACTTGATAGGGAGATGGTCACATAGCCCTGTCATGTAGTCCCAAACAGGAAATGACTTCTGTGGCAAAACGCATTGTGTCAGCACTAGCACTTGCAATTTGCACATACGAAATAGAAAAAAGTCAGGAGAGGCAACATTGAATGCCCAGAACTGTCGCCTGGCACAGAACATTTAAAAAAAAGAAAAGATATAATATATTATTGAATGAACAGTTGAAGCTGTGAATTTATGATAATTATTGTAACTTCAGAGTTCCACACAAATTCAATAAAGTGATCTTCATTGCTCATTAGAAAAAAAAGTAGTGTTAATTTCAAAAATTTTTGGTCACATGTGCTATATGGTCAACACCTATTGGTCAGCTGGACATGCTCGCAAACTAACTTTCACTTTTATTATTCAGTAATGGTTCTTCAGTATGTATGCATTTGGGATGCATAATTGTAATGCATATAATTTAGTATGAATCTGTTGTGGTTGGCTGATGTAGTCAGCTGATTACTTGAATCTATTGTGGTTGGCTGATGTAGTCAGTTGATTACATAGATCTGTTGTGGTTGGCTGATGTAGTCAGCTGATTACTTAGATCTGTTGTGGTTGGCTGATGTAGTCAGCTGATTACTTGAATCTATTGTGGTTGGCTGATGTAGTCAGCTGATTACATAGATCTGTTGTGGTTGGCTGATGTAGTCAGCTGATTACTTGAATCTATTGTGGTTGGCTGATGTAGTCAGTTGATTACATAGATCTGTTGTGGTTGGCTGATGTAGTCAGCTGATTACATAGATCTGTTGTGGTTGGCTGATGTAGTCAGCTGATTACTTGAATCTATTGTGGTTGGCTGATGTAGTCAGCTGATTATTTGAATCTTGTGGTTGGCTGATGTAGTCAGCTGATTACTTGAATCTATTGTGGTTGGCTGATGTAGTCAGCTGATTACTTGAGTCTATTGTGGTTGGCTGATGTAGTCAGCTGATTACTTGAATCTGTTGTGATTGGCTGATGAGTCGCATTCATGAATTGCACACAGAGATGCAATTCCTGATGGTCACACTGATGCGTTGATAACAGAAATGCAACCCCTGATCATATTATTATTATTATTTTGGTGTAAACAACTCTCGTTTAATTATTTACACCATTACGAGTTGTTAAATTGAGAGAATAAATGTGTCGACAAATATTTGATACTTTTTTAGGTGTAAACAACTCATCTTTGATCAACTTCCACCATAAGATTGCAAGTTGTTAAAATAATGAAATTATTATACTGGTATCATTAGATATTTGATTTAATTGTGAAACTTTCTAACAAAATGTTACTGATGACTTCGAACCCTCAATCAACAATTCCACAGACACCGTATAAATACAACAACATCACAGAAGATGTTCGTCTGTTGCCTGAATTGTTTTCGTAATATAGGGAACGCTATCGTGAAACTTTAACAAAAGATAGGGACAACTAAAGGACCGCGAAGGACCTAACCGAAGGACTTAAACGGGTGTAATGACTATAAACCGCGGATACGAATAATGTTGTTATACATTGCATTTGTTCACAAATTATGCGGTAGCGATTAAATTTACAAAAATACCGCGATAAATATATTACATGATAAATATAGGAGCGAAAGACCACAATTATGTAATAAATACAAGCGAAGGACCATGATTACGTGGCAAATATGAGTGAAGGACCACGATTATATTATAAATATGAGCGAAGAACCACGATTATATTATAAATAAGAGCGAATAACCATGATTACGAAGCAAATATGAGCGAAGGACCACGATTATATTATAAATAGGAGCGAAGGACCATGATTATATTATAAATATGAGCGAAGGACCACGATTATATTATATATAAGAGTGAAGAACCATAATTACGAAGCAAATGTGAGCGAAGGACCATAATTACGTGGCAAATATGAGCGAAGGACCACGGTTATATTATAAATAAGAGCGAAGAACCATGATTACGAAGCAAATATGAGCGAAGGACCACGATTATATTATAAATATGAGCGAAGGACCATGATTATATTATAAATATGCGCGAAGGACCACGATTATATTATAAATAAGAGCGAAGAACCATGATTACGAAGCAAATATGAGCGAAGGACCTTAATTACGTGGCAAATATGAGCGAAGGACAACGAATATTTACTGAATATGCGGTTATTTAGTACTACCACGCTGTGATATCAATTTGAGGAGGCACAAATTTCCTTTTATCGGTCCAGTGGTAATGCTATTGTCGATTCTGTGATATGTGTTGACGAATAAATGAACATAGATTCTCTTCTCGGCTGAGATAGCTCCGCTGTTAGCAATGCACATTTCAATTAAAGAACTGAATATATCATTAGAAAATGAACAATATGTATAATATCAAAGCAATCAGACTTGAAAATATCACCAAAAATGACAAAACTTCATCAAAATTAGTAAATTGAAGATATCAACACGAAATGAACAAATCTAAGAGAGGTCTGCTCAAGGTACATATACATCAAGTATCAAAGCAATACAGTTTTCAAGAAGGAGTTGAATGAAAAAATGAAAAAGTTGACACGGACGACGGACGATGGCGGACAATCACTCATATGATAAGCTCCGTTCGACAAAGTCAACAGCGGAACTAAAAAAGTGAAATTATAATACAACAATTATTAAATTAATCATTTTTTTATGCCAAACTGTCACATGACTCTATTCGAATGACGAGTACATAAAACTAAACGCGTAACAAGATTAATAAATGTACTTGGCTTTCCTTAAAACCACATATAAAAAATAAACATGCTGACTGTTTTTGTTTTCAATGATACAGCCGTAGTTTTTGTTAGCACACTCGTCCATTTACGAGATATTGACTAAAACCCACACTTGCTCGTGGCGTTTCTAATACATATCATCATAAAACACGCTCAGTTAGAGTTACTATTCGTCAGCTTCTTGTATTGTAATATTTCGAGGGGTTGAAACCAGTACAGATACTGCCTCTTTATAAAGTACAACCATCGGGAAACATCCAGCAAAACTGAAAACAGAATCACGTTATTTAAAGCGATGACAAGGAAGATTAATTTGTGAATCATAATCGGCCAAATAATAGACATCACAGTCATGGCAACATGGCGAGTAAAACATTATCTGATTATAAGTCACTATATAAAAACTAAAAATTAAAGATAAACAAAGATCAGTGCTACAAAAAACACAAATACTTACAAAATACTGTGCCTGTATTTTTTTTATTACAGGAACTCGTTCACTCGCCTGTGTGCTGCATTAAAACATTCAGCAAAACAAACATAAGCGGAATAATTAAAGTAGAAACGTTCAATTAAATCTGTGTTTGAATTAATTGTGTACATACATATTGGGCTAAACATGTTATCCAATCCAATACCCTAATAAATATAGTTTGTATAGTTTACCATGTGATAAACTCGCTCACAACTCAGAGATGTCAACCTCCGCTAGATTTCAATATTCAACAGTCAGAGCCACAATTTAGGCCTTATACACATATATAGTGTAGATCTTTGACAGTTAAAATATATTGCAAACAAAAGCAACATGTATGCCAAGTGTTAAAGACACTGGTGATCTTTCCCTGGTATTTATATCGTTAAAATTCATACAAATATAAACTGTGATAGCAAGAAATACAATGTGTAACAATGTGATATCGTATCTACACTTTGTGCCTAATGAAAATGTTAATGAACGAAAATAGTGTTGAATTATAATCACACCCTCAGCGTACTGGGTTGTTGTAACCTTCTCCCTTAGCAGACGTGGAAACTGGTCATGAGCCTGAAATTAACAAACTATAACAAATCAACACTAAGATATACTTCTGCGCATTAAATAACAACAGTTTTGCTACTATCCAGTCATTGTTTGATACTTTATGCAAAAATGCTGTTAATATTAAATTAGAAACAAATAATTACCTTATTTGAGATATACTTCACTCCATACATTACTGTGATGTTGTTTCTTTTACGGTTATAGTTCTGATTGTATTCTTCTAGATACTGTATATGCCTAATTAAATGTGTATTACAATTGGCCGTCCCCGTACATTCCAATACTTCGTCTATGTGTGTGTGTGTGTGGGGGGGGGGTATTACGTCATCAAACTGGAATATAACGTGAAATAATAGGTATATGTGAATATATTATAACAAATAATAATAGATTTTAAAATGTTGTGAATAATGATATATATAAACAAATAACTTCCATTTTACAATTTCTTCCCCACAATCACAGCGCCGTTTTGACAATAAAAACGCAAAATTGTATATGTTTACCCGTTCACACATTAGTTATGATTTCATCAGTCTGAATAAGAAATATGTAGATAGAAATAGTTATTTGAAATCTATGATTCTCGCATTTTATGTTAATCATTTATAGTTATTTATATTCAAGTTAAGTAAGTTACTACGCCAACATTTAGAATCAACCCGCGAATATAAGTTGACTGGAGTTATCAAATACTACGAGTTGGATCAATCGAAGTGAAATTAGAAATTGTAAAGCTCGAAGCTCAGTGAAAGTATTTAATACCTGAAATGTATTCTATCTCGCATTTCTCGCCAACCAGTATTTTTTCTCTGTAAAGAAGATATTCATATTATGTTTCCAGGAAAAACCAAAATGCAGATTTGACCGAGAAACTATCGAAAAATTAATCGGTGTAAGATTATAAATATTGCGAATTTGGGTGTCATTATTTAATTCATTTGAATGCAAAGATATAGCCAAGAATATAACGTAATTAGTACGAGAAGATCAAACGGCGCGGTATAACAGGGCATCTCATGTACATTGTATGTACGCCCTGAGAAGTATTAAAATAACAGCAAAACTAGACGCACACTTGATTGAACATCATATTATGAACGTGTTTTAGGAACTTGATAGCAATTTACAAGTCACAGACACAGAACAACATATACAAAAAAAAATGGATAAGCTGCGAGAAATTGACATCTTCTGGCTTACGATTTCAGTGGGAAATATTAATAAAATATATCTATGTTCAAACTACTCAGAGTAGCTACGTATCACATTAATGTAACATGCTAATTTCACTGAACAACCGACAGAACCGAATTGGACAACCCCACAAACATACATACACATACAAAAAACAACAAATATGTCATTTTGTATACATTAAATAAAATAATGCACTATGAATGCAATAGTCCAAACTAATAATTTTGACATATTGATATTATACCAGTAGCTCACATATTATAATCAAGAATGGGATGCCCTTATATATCACCACTATAAATCACGCACGTGCATTCTACTTGATATGTACATTATTTGATTTTGTCAAAATCACATTTGTATGTTACCTAACTATAAATCCCTGTGTAAGTATTTGCACAATTATTTAACATAATTGGATTGATTGATTATTTAACTAACTACCCTAACCTACCCTAAAGCGAAGAATTTCCTTTAAAAATGCAGCTTTTAATAATAAGTTTATGTATGTGATCTTTTTATGTTTTTTTCCCTTGTGCTATAATATGGTAATAAATTATTGTTCTCGTTAAGAATATCAATTATTAGTCATTTGACACAGTGAACAAGTTTGATCCATTCGAGATCCGTTTATCCTATGATAAATATCCGAATATGCCTGGCTAAATAGCTTAATTAACTTTCATGAGCGATGTGTGTTTAGCATGAAGGAATAGCAGACTGAAATCCAATTTATAAACTTGTTAGTGAACAAACGGTTCAGGATCAGATGGAATCCACTATATCACTTATGTGATGCGATCCCACTATCTACTAAACAACGGTAAGGCATCCCGGCCTGCATGGTTAGAAAAATGTGTCAAAATGTCCAGTCATTGCAATTTTTGGTAAACAAAATAAAAACAAAAACAAGCGACATCATAACTTGGTGAAAATTAAATACAAACCTATAAGAGGTACACGCCACAGTCGGTGTCATTATTTTGATGAGTTATACCCTGCTTGTAAGAATATCAAATATAAATTATCAATAATTGAACAATTTCACAAATAACATTAATTATTTCCAATACAAATCGTGAACAAATACAGTAGCAGTAGGCATTCTTCCGTCTCGGGAGACGATGGGTTTGCGCCCAGTGAGTCTTCGTGGTCTTGTCATGAATTTGTTTTCGCGTATCTGTTGACCGACTTAATTAGTTGATTATTAGCTGAATTGCTGTGTTATGTATGTCATCGTTTAGGCCTATTTGAAGTTTTGGACGGAACTTGGCTCAGTGATTTGGAACTAATTACAAGATAACCGTCGCTATTCTGACTACTATTTCTGACAGTTGGTATCCGTAGTTATTAATGTAGTGAACGATTAATCAAAAGATATGACGTATTCAGTACTTAGTGTGATTGGCCTTATGATTGAAGGTTACGCCCTAGAGTCTTTTTACTGTTTTGTAATTGGTTAGAGTTTTGAAAATGAATAAAGAGAGTTTGAGTTGGTCTTGGCGAGTACACCAGAACAGACGCAGTCCTGGAGAGTCTAAGTCCAGTCCCAGAGAGTCTTGAAACAGTCTTGGGTCAGCCTTGTGATAGTCTTGGGGATTTTTCCCCAGGGCGCTGTGTCTTATAGAGTGCTCGACAGATCGACTAAGACGAGAGTTAAACCGTATTTCGTTGTGTGTGTCTTATTTGACTGTAAAGCTTAAGTGACTTTCCCGATCCCGTACCTCAAGGGGACGAGATATAGAGACGAGACGAGATTTCCCCCTGACACGTGTGGAGAACCCCATAGAGGAGAATTTACCCCTGATAGTCTCTCTAGGGCGCTGGTCTGGGCATGTGTGTATGGAAACCTAGTGCTGCCCAGTCAACAAGGTTCCCCTCTCCTCCGCACCGACGAAGTCCAAGGGAATGCAGAGCACTACGTTTGGAGCCGGCTTGGCTGCAGGAGTTGCCAGAAAAGCGACTAGAAGTCGATCCAATTGCCCGGTCAGGTTCCTCCAAAGTCGCATTCGTTAGTGAATGAATCTTGGCCAGAGGAATTGGCCTTCCCATTGAGTCTGTGGCATACCCACCCAGGGTAGGGGTCGACCCTTTTGATGTTCAGCCTAAGGAAGAATTTGAAGTGGGTCTACCCGATCATGAGTCTGTTTCGACAACCACTATGCTACCAGAGATCGGTGAACAATAACAAAAAGTAGTTTAATTCCAGACGAATAATGAAATACCATACCATGTGTCAAGGGGACATGAACTGGAGTCATTTCATTTGGTTTTCTCTAGGCATTGACATTGTAATTAAACTTGATTATATAATAGATAAATCGTTCTGGGCGTGAGCGGATTTTATTTACGACCCAGTCAGCGCATGAGAGTTTCCATAGGAATGAACTGAAGTCATGGAGACAGCCAATCAGTGATGACACAGAATTCTGTGTCGTCTACATATTAACGTTGCAATTCAGCAGATCATTCTCGGATGCACTGAGAAGGGCAATCTAAATGACTGGAGTCCAGGCTACGTTATAATGGAATTAAAAAAAACACAGGGACTCCTTTTGCGTGATAACATAGCTTGAAATAATTACTAAAATAATTGGTTTGACATTAACCACACCCGAATCTTGGTACTTATATCATATACTCTATATTGTGAATATTAAAGTGTAATGTGAATATTTAACAGCGTAACAGTGAGGTGTAGAATGGCATCTTAGTCCGTTAGTGATTATCTTGTTTATTGGCTGATTATTACCTACAAGCGATAGCATTGAACAAATTACGATCACTAGTTGACCTTTCGGGATACGTATTTTGCGCAATAATAATAATAATAATAATAATAACAACAACAACAATAATAATAATAATAATAAAAATAATAATAATAATAATAATAATAATAATAATAATAATAATAATAATAATAATAATAATAATAATAATAATAATAATAATAATAATAATAATAATAATAATAATAATAATAATTCCAATCTATTACATACCAATTAATGAATAACCTATAAAAGTCCTAAGAAAATATGTATGTATTATGTTTAGTTATGCACACTAATTTCAAATGTTAGAGCTTTTTGAAACTGACGGGTTATATTAACAGTTAGACAGTTAGTCGTATATTTTTATCTCACATTTATCAACATGTACCTGAAAAGAGATCTTATTCAACCTCGTACATTCTGTTGCAATATTGCCTATATAGACGTAGAAACAATAGATATGTGTGTCAACAAACCATCACCACGCGTGGAAAAACACCTGCTATAATTTGCATTCAAAATTACCAAAGTTTTGTATGAACTTCTGAAGATCGAACAATTTCGACTTCTGTGAAATAAATACAATGTTAATTAATAAATTGTATTCATTCCGGTTATGCAAATTATTTTTTACCGGAAACTAGTAAGTTACATATAACAACATTAACTGTAAGAAATCACAGACTACACCACGATGTAACCCTATCGAAAAACATTGTGAAAGACATGATTTAAAAGACGTTACCACACACAAATAACAAACGACGTTACGTAAATGTCCCTCACATGTTTTATATAGCTATCATAGGCCTTGTTGGATACGATTGTGTGTAACAAAAGCGTGCTACTAACACCTATTTCGTTTGCGAAATAAGCCTCACAGCTATATCTGGGTTATACCATACCTCATCATTTAATTCATCCACGTTTTGTAGGGAATGCAGTTAAAAACCGGACTCCTTGAGCGGGGGTATACAAATGTCAGACACGGAGACAGCAATTCGTCTAAGAAACTAATAAACTAATGGTTTATTCAACAGCGAATGCTGGAACATAGTAACGAGTTACAAACTGAAGAAATACATATCGAGAAGCGTGTGTTTCATTCTTATATACCATTAAATCAAACGTCATAGGAAACATAGCCCACAAAAACAGAGTGAAAAAAGGCGGGAAAGCTTGAAGGACAAACTTACGATCAGTGATTGGCCATGTCTATGAAAATACTATGTCGTGATTGGCTCTATAAATACCATGGTAACAAGACTAATTAAACACACGTAATTAACAAGAGGATTTACTTTAAGAATCCGGCTGGCTAATATAAAAGGCTGATATATAAACTATTAGTATCACAGCTGGTACTACATGAAACGGGTGTGGAGTCGCTTGTCCTTGAATTTCATATAACTCGGAGTAAGTTTCTCCGACATTCTCCGCGCCACAAAAGGTGTTTACTGAAAAACTGAAATTCATTTCAAAATCAAAAAAAATAAATTCGTGTCAATAGACCACAGAGTAAGTATTCAAAATAAAGAATCATGGGTTTCTATCTTGAAACCGAAATAATAGTAGTTAAAGTCAATAATAATTGTTAAAAGTCAATGGGGTAGCATTACTCAGTTCCTATATATATTCTGTTCTGCATTCGAACAATATGAAATGTAAAATATATAGTTCAAATGTTATATCAAATTTGAGATACGTAGTCTGGCGGCTACTGCTGCATCCCTCGCTGGACGTTTAATAATTTCCTCATTGTGGGGAGGGACATCTATCGTCGGAGGGGTAGTTTGTTGGACTTCCGCCATCTGATCATCTGTTGATTGCGTTGTGTTTTCTTCGAATTCTTTGGATATAACCTCCAAAGGATATAGCTTATGAATGGGACGATTCGTTGGTCCCCTGGCTGTAGCAACTTCTGCTGAACGAACAAGTTTATCGTTCCCGTATATAAGTTTGGTAACTGTGCCAAGTTGCCAATTGAGTCTCTTTTCAGTGTCACTGTGAATTATTACAACCTCGCCAACTCGTATAGTGTTGTGTTTACTTCCAGACGTTGTGTGTCTTTCACGGAGTGCCGTCAAATATTCTGTTGACCAGCGTGTCCAGAACTGTACATGGAGGCGAGACAAGTGTTTGTAACGGTCGTTAATTTCCTCGTGTTGAGTGTAGGACGGGTCGTAGATTTCTTCATCAGACACTTTTATATACGGTTGTGCTGTGACTTGTCGTCCGTGTAGTAAATGGTTCGGTGTCAGACCAACATTGTCATCCAAGTTTGACGATACATACGTTAATGGGCGGTCATTTAGTACGGTTTCAATTTCCGTTACAACTGTGGAAAGTTCGTCAAAACTAATTAGAGAGCGACCTAACGTCTTTTTAATTGCGTTTTTGGTCAGTCCGATGAGTCTCTCCCAAAATCCGCCAAACCAGGGAGCTCTCTTGGGTATAAATGTCCACTGTACTCGATGTGTGGCCAAGTATTCGCGTATTTCCGGTGTATCGACGAGAGCATGAATCTCCTCGGCAGCGGACAGGTATAGGTAGGTCGATGCGTTGTCTGAAAGCATCCGGCTTGGTAGAGACCGTCTCGCGGCGAATCGGCGAAAAGCATGTAGAAATGTACGGGTCGACAAATCGGGCACCAGCTCGAGATGTATGGCGCGTGTCACCGCACAAGTGAAGAGGCAGACGTAAGCTTTGCCACGTGTCCCATCAGGAGCCTTGGTCAGTAAAAAACCAGTAAAGTCCACGCCGGTGATTGTGAAAGCAGGCAATTTATTCACACGATAGCTTGGCAGTGGAGCTTGTACAGGATTGGCGTATGCTTTCCCTTCAACTCGTCGGCATGTTACACAACCACGAAGAATACTGCGTACAATTTGTCGAATTCGCGGAATCCAGTATTGTTGGCGAGTTTGAGTCACAGTGGATTGGACTCCTCCGTGCAAAATCAATGAATGCGCCTTCAAAACGATTAACTTAGTCAGTTCGTGATTAGAAGGTAGTAATGTCGGAAATTTCGTTACAAATTCAATGGGTGCGTTATGGATCCGACTTCCGCATCGAAGGACGTCTTCTTCGTCTATAAATAGACCGAGTTGTTGTACAATAGGTCCTAGTTTGGTGTGTTTTGTTTTCAATTCATGAATTGTATCTCTGAATTCCTGTTGTTGAACGTTTAAAATCCACACGTGTTCGGCTCGTTTTAACTCATCGGCAGTTATTAATCCAGTGTTAATTGTGTCAGCCTTCTTTACGCGGGAAATGAATCGCATTACGTATGCGGTTACACGTAGTAATTTGTCGATTGAGTTGTACCTGGAAATGTCAATAACTGTGTGTAAACCGATTTCTTGAGATTCGATTTCCTTATTATAGTCATTATCCATAACTATTTCTCGTTGGCGGGAAATGTTAGTTTCGGTTTCAGTGAACGCAGAATCACTCAGTAAGTCACGGTTTTCTCTCTCGAGCACTGCATGTAATATTGTGTATCGAACATTTCACAAGTGGGCCACTCATTAGGAGTGTTCAACCATAATGGCCCACTCCACCATATATTGGAGTTGATCAATTCAGCACATGTAATTCCCCGTGTTAGTAAGTCAGCAGGGTTATCCAATGTCGGCACATATTTGTAGATATGTGAGAATTCGTTGATCTCCTTAACACGATTTCGTACGAATATAGGTAACTTCTTATCACTGTTTAACCAATGAAGTACAATTTGGCTGTCAGACCACAAGTAACAATTGTTAATGTTGAATTTGCCTGACAGTGCTGTGATGACAAACTTAGTAAGTCTGGATGCAATTAAAGCGGCCATTAATTCCAATCTTGGAAGTGTGGTTTCAGTCATGGGGGCGACGCGGGTCTTCGCCGTCACAAAGGCAGTTTCACGCTGGTTTGTTATGTAAACAATCGCTCCATATCCCACAGAGCTCGCGTCGGCAAAGGCGTGAACATCAACTTTAGATTGTGGATCATTTTCTGTGAAATATTGACGTTTCACAGTGATGTTCCGTGTTTCTCTCATATTCTCTGCTATTTTGATCCATTGTATGGTAAGTTCGGTGGTAAGTGGCTCATCCCAGGAGAAACCTAATTTCCATAAAAGCTGTATAAAAAGCCTAGCTTTGATGAGCACAGGTGATAAATATCCTATTGGATCATATAGTGACGATGCGTAGCTCACCACATCTCGTTTTGTGACGAGTTCTGTTAATATTGGTTTAACCGCCTTATTGTATGTCAGCACATCTTCGTCGATTTTCCACCGTATTCCTAGAATAGATACATTCTTAGATGGCTCATGTATGTTATCCTTTTCGGCGAGATCCATAATTTGTTGACTGTTTGAGGACCATGCACGTAATTTAAAACCGCCGGAATCCATTAACTTATTGGCTTCCTTGAAGTACGTGACTGCGCTTTCTTCTGTGTCAGTGCCATCAATAACATCATCAACATAAATATTATTACTCATGTTCAGCGCGGTAGGTATATTGTTATTGTTCTCGAGATGTGTCTTAATTACCGAATTAAGAATAAAAGGCGAGCAAACGGCTCCAAATAGTACAGTCTTGAAGCGATATACTTTGAAATCGGAATTCGGGTCATTAACGTCGGTTAACCATAAAAACTTAGTAAATTTCCTGTCGTCTATATCGAGCCTCACGTTTAAGAAGGCCTTTTCAATGTCACTTGTTAAAGCAATCCGGTTGCCACGAAACCTCAATAAAATGGCCGGCAAGTCGTTAATGAGCGATGGTCCAGCTTGAAGACATTCATTCAAACTGGGGTAGTCTGCACCTTATTTACATGAACAGTCGTAAACAACTCGTATCGGTGTTGTCACGGAATATTTCTTCACACCATGGTGAGGTATATAATGTCCGATTAGCGGGTCATCTTCATCGACCTCTTCGATGAAATCACGACGTTTTTGCTCTGTTAAAATGTCATCGTATTTCTTAATAACATCCGGCGCGAGTCGGCGGATCACAGCACGTGTCCGCTTAACAGTAATATTCAAGTTAGTGGGTAAAGGTTCGTGGTCTTCCTTCCACGGTAACTTTGCGGTATATTTTCCATTTTCGACTTTTAAATGTGTTTTACAGTAAGACTCGAATGTCAACTGCGTTTCGTCGATTTCTGGATTAGTGATTCCAATGGCTTCTAAATCCCATAGGTTATGGATCGGAGGTTCCGTTTCGGTTGGTGTCGCCTCGGCGTGCATCATGTTGACTTTGAAATCGGGGTTGTTTCTATATTGTCCGATTGGTCCAGAGAGCAAATATCCGAATTTCGATGAGACGGCTATAGGTCCAAGTTGACCACGTACGGTGTGATCCCCTACGTAATTCCAGTATTGGTCGGCTCCAATGAGTAAGTCGATATCCATACGACGTGTGGTTGTCATCGGGTGGGCTAACTTTAAACCCTGCAAGTGTTCAGCATTGCGTACTTTTGCAGATATTCGATCCGCGACTCTGGTTGTGATGACAGGAGCAATCATGGCATTGATAGTATACATATTACCATCCAATTCGTGGGCGATAATGTCCGTGTATTCTACTTCTCTTTGTTCAGTAGCATTGTCACCAAGTGTCGCAAGGTTAATATTTTCCTTCTTAGTAACTGTGACAGAAAGTTCACGAGCGAATTTCGCAGAAATGAACGTAGCATTGGCTCCCTCGTCGAACATTACGACAGCATTAATGGGTTGGTCGTTCCTCACAGAAATAGGAACTATGGCAGTTTTCAATAAAACCGGCCCCGCATTCTTAGGTTTAGTTGCTAAAGTGTCCGGATATTGGTCTTGACAACGGTTATTATTGAAATAGTTCTTATTCGGAAGTGGCGACACTTTGGTAAAATTCACAGTAATAACTTCCGTGGTGGCATCCGCGGTTTGTGATTTCTTTGTTTGACTCGGAGCGGGACTCGAAGTTGACGCGGATTCTTCAAAATGAAGACTCGTGTGATGTTTTCTTTTGCAAATTCGACAAGTGTATCGAGATTTGCAGTCAGCTACCCTGTGTTTTCCAAAACAGTTAAAACATTGTCTGTTTTTGCGAATAATGTCCAAGCGTTGACGCGTATCGTTGATGACTCGACATTCAGCGGCGTGATGTGCACCTTTGCAGAATGGGCAAACTTTTCGTGTATGTCGTGTGTTAAGACTTCAAACGTGTCCTTGACTTCAAAAGTGTCCCCATATTTTCTGTTGAAATTGATTGCCGCACAATCTAAGAATACTTGTATTTATATTTTAGTATAAAGTTGTTAATATTTATATTGTGCACAATACCAATCTGTTTTGCGGTTCTTTAGTGATAATGCCCTCACTTTAATCGTTGTTTTAACTTTCAATATCATTTTATCATCCGACACTGGTGCGAAATTCACGTCGCAATTTTTCACTAGCTTAAGGGGGGGGCATGGAGAAGACATTATGGGATATTTCTAGTTCGTAGTATGGCCGTTTTTCAGAGTGTCACTGCATGACTATATTTCATTCACTGACGGTAAGTTGTGTCATTTAATCGTATTATTTGACAATAGGGTTGATTCTAGAAACCGTGTACACTCGTATGTCAGCGATTGTGCTGTATACCGTATTTTCTATGCTCAACTTAAGTACGTGTGATACCGGTAATCGGGGACTGGTGGTAACGGCTCAGAGATCAAACGAATACGAGAGAAGTCGGCCAATTGCCAAGTCGGCCTGCAGGAGAAGTCGGCCAGTCACCAAGTCGGCAGTGTAATCTTTGTCAGTGTTTTTATAATAAAAGAAACGCAATTTGTCTGTAAAAACATCGGCAGTGTTATCACCTTGGACAATAGATGTTAATCGGGTCGGTGTGATGCTTGCTGGCATACATCCTGTGGGGTCATGTACTTGGCATACACAAAATAATAGCGCTCAAATGTTGCTCAATCTTTATTAAATAGAATAACAGACTAAATCAGACGGGTATGAACCGGACTTAGGTTTTACAATACAATGTACATTGGATGTTCATTTATTTAGCTCCATGATTGAACAATGTGCTTTGCGGTACGACGCAGGTTACTGTCAGAGTGGACTGCCGCTAAAGCTCGTCAAAAACACAACACAACTGAATCTTTATTAAACACAAACAAGAAAAACATTTTCAGTCCGATGCATTCACTCTGAAATCCCTTCAGTACTCTGTAAATAGAAAGACATGTTATTCACTAACTGTCAATTAAGTTTAGTTTATTCAAGACACAATCGCGTCTCCTGGGAGACGGATATGGTTAAAATAACAATTAAATACATTGAATTCCTAGTCTGTAATGTAATAGCTGACTTCTCACTTACTCACATTTTTTTAATAGTACGTGACGCACGAAAACACATTTTCCGTAATCAAAGTGTACGAACGCAATCTGTACTGTAAAAACCGACTTCTGACTTACGTCTATACTGTACTGGCCAACATATTTGTAGTCAATATGTACGAGCGTAGTAAGTACCATGTCCAGTAATGATCGACTTTTCGAGAAAAAAAATGTAAATATGTTTGAACGTAGTATGTACGTAATGACCGACTTCTCCGATGTTTCACCGGCCGACTTCCCCACTGGCCGACTTCTCGCACTGGCCGACTTCTCCGTTGTTTTGCTGGCCGACTTCTCCTGCTGGCCGACTTCTCTTGTTACCGATCAAACGCCTGTGATAGACTTTACAATATGACACATCAGCATTAATCCTTACCACAACGAAGAGTTTCCGATTTATTCATTACCATAAATTTCGTATAATAAATAAATCAGTAATAATTATCGAAAATTGTTTTTTGGAAAAGGAGTTTGGAGCTATCCGGCAATCAACTGGCAACATCAAGTCTAGTCGCCAATTTTTGGATCTGGTCAATTTACTTGTCACTTAGCTGTATGACTCATTTGAATCAAAATTACAATGTTTTGTGTTGATCCTTCGTCCACAACTATGTCCACACCTCATCATCTCATTGGTCCTTGTTTGAATAAAGTCAGAAAACGCTGACTTATAAATTTCACTTCCGTGCACTTCTGTGTCCTGTCCGTCAATCTGTCAGCTTACAGCTACCGCTATATCTCAAACTTCATACATGCAATAATACAGTGACTTCATATATTTTGGGATGTATAATCATAATCTAAATTACGATGGCAACCATTTTAATGCCAAAAATTCATTAAAATCAAGTATGTCTGTCGTTTCGGAACCAGATCTATAAAAATAAAACACACATTTTATATAATGGGGATATTCATGCACATCCTTTTGTTTCTTGAATCAGTTTTAATATGACAGTTTGGTGGCTGTTCCAGAGCTACATGTACCCCGGTATATCTCTGACATGCCTCGAGCAATCATATTTCAAGCTTCACATCCACATATGAAAACATGTTGCACATCATGTACACATGCACTTCTACATGTATGTGTACTTAGATTGAAAATAGGCAGAGACTACCTATTTTGTTTGTTTGTTATGGGATATTTATTTTATTTTATGTTGTGCATTTCTCTAATGATTGTTATATCTTTATGATTAAAAAAAAAATTCTGTATATGGCATTTTGCAAGTCAAGAAAAAACGATTTTGCACATGTAATATGAATCATGATAAAATAGTGTTTTTTTATTTTGATGCATTTTGAAAATTGTAATTTATTCCAGCATTTGGTTGCACCAAATTTAACAATAATATTGTGAAGCAATAGATGTTTTTGCGGTCACGCTGCTTTATGTGTGTATGTTTGTCCCACCATTATCTTGAGAACCAATTTTTGCATTTCATTGAAATTTGGTACATAGATGCTCTGGGACAACATAACACCAAATAATTTGATTAAAGTAATGCTCATTAGTTACCTCATTTGCAAAGGTGATCTTCATATCTCAATAAAATCTGATTTTAATTAAACTTGTTGGAATTAATCAAACTACTAACCACAATAAAAAATAAATGCTCTCAGCACACAGAAAATCTTCCTTAGTGTTCTTTGATTTTTAACTATGTAGTTATTAAATAACAGTTCATACAATATTCTAAACTGTCTTGAAATTGCTCTGCTAATTAATACCCATAATAATAGGTCCAGAAAACGGGCTTGGTTTATGTATTTGTAATTCTCTGTATGAATACCGGTATATGTAGTGAAATTTTAAAGTTGAATCATCTATGGCGAGAGAAATAGAAGAACAAAAGCTTGTTGTACAATTAAATGTTTGCTTTATTCATTGATCGATTTAATTCTCAGACAATTCTTTACACACATGTAAAACGGAATAATTTTACAACAGTGAGTTTTTATGGTATTCAGTGCATTGCACTTGCATGGCTTTTCCTCATTGTCTGCCGTTTAGTGGTGCAGTTTCACTTCGGCAGAAGTTGGAAAAACAGACTGTAGCCGGACTCAGAATTTTTTATTGAATTATTAGTCCCCATTCGGATAGTCCGAATACAGGGACTTATAATTCGGTCTCCGTCCGTCTGTCCGTCTGTTCGGAGTCGTAATTCAGAATCCTTTGAACTGATTTTGTTCATTCTTTGCATGTGTCTAGTACTTTATGTGGGACATATGCACATGCAGTGGTTTAGCAATTCGATGAAAAAATGGCCAACTGGCAGCCATCTTGATTTTTTGAAAATGTTGTATTTTGGACATGCTTTGTCAGTTTTCATTCAAATTTGGTACATAGATTATACATGTTGAGACACATGTCCTCTGACCGTCTGTGCATCCGTTCGTCCGTCTCTGCGTCGAGGTCATATTTCAGAATCTTTGGACCGATTCTGTTCATTCTTTGCATGCCTCGTACTTTATTTGGGACATACATGTATGCACATTTAAACATTTAGCGATACGATTCAAAATGAACATGGTTTGGCATATACTTTATACATGTAAAGATACATGTCCATGACAATTTGTTTCAAAATCGGATCAAGGATGGCTGATTGACAGCCATCTGACTTTTTGGCCTTACTACTATATTTCCAAGATTTATGTACCATTTTCATTCGTAATTGGCACATACATCAGACATGTCACTTTGTTTCATAATCTGATCAAAGATGGCCGAATAACGGCTGTTTTTATTTGCGGCCATATTACTATATCTCTGTCACCCATGTAGCATTTTCATTGATATTTAGCATGTCATAAATGGATACATGTACATGTCAATTCAATTTGCAATTTGATCAAATTTGGCTGACTGTTTGAAATGTGATAACTTGGACATGCTTTCACTTGTGATCTATGTTTTTCTTTGCTATGTCTTAAACCGGAGGGGTCATCGCACAACACATTTTCGAATTTGATGTAAATAAACAATCTGTTGTATTCGCCACTTGGGACTGAAGTTTCAAGGACATGCTCGCGACAACCCCTCCACTTTAATATGACGAGCACAAAGAGAACTTTCAAAAATTTAACAAAGACTGTGTCATTTTCAATGACTTGTTGATTAAATAATTTATTATATTATTTTATTCCACAAATGTCCATTCCAGCATCTCTAGTGGGAACACATTTTTTGTTCTTGCCTGGTAATTTTGTTAAAAAGACTAAAGCTAATATTGTGTATTTTCAGAAATGACTCCTTTTGTAGCTTTTTTTGCGAGACCAAATAATCAGTATGTTCGACAGCCTGATGTTAAAGATTCTGATGAAGAAGTAAGTTGTCTGAACAATTTGTCTTTCGTAACTACATGTATAAATTAACTTTTAGTTTAATTGGCACATTCTCAATGAAAATATATACGTGTAGATGTTTTGTTTGATTATTTTGACAGCAAGATTACCAATATCATTGCATATTTTGTTTCTTTAAATTTGTTGACATATACTGTAGTTTCATTATGATTGCTTTTCGCATGATCAATCACTAGTGTGTCCATTATAGTTATTTTTCATGTATGTATGGTGGTCTAAAAACTAACTCTGCGACGCGATTGTGCGACTCTCCGAATGTCGATTATTGCACTCTGCGACAGGATCGCAGTGTCACTCTGCGAAGAGCACGATTCCTATTGGTTAGTGGGTCGAACAACGCGAATTCCAATGGTCGATGTTCACCGCTTGCCTTATAAAAAATTAAGTTTTAAATGGTAAAAATGGTATGGTAAAAAGTGTGTAAACACTATGTACCGGCGACATGCCTCACTGTTCGGTGATCGGCAAGCACATGGAGGACACATTGTGGGACCAAACAAATGACACATGGTTTACGGTGATTAGACACATCACACCGCTGGCTAGAAAAATTAAATAGTGTAACGTGCACGTTGGTTTTGACTGCCTATTTACGGTGTAACGCTATCGCCATCTTGGAGTTGTAAGGCTTAGTCTTGACGACTATGCTCATTAGTATAGGCGGCGGCTTCAAAGCGAGTGGAACGCGAAGTACTTTTCACGCGTTCTGCAACGAATGTTGTACGTCTGCTTTGACTTTGTTGAGTGCATCAAGGAAAATAATTTGCATGCAGTGAAAAAAATCATTCACGATGTGCAACGTTTTGCCATGATAGCAGTTGTTTGCAATCGTCTGCCTTCTTTTAGATCATAAACAGACTCCAAACTTGTGGTCTACGATCGATTAGCTGGTATTTTAACCACCAGAAATGAAATACTTTGTAACAATTGTGAAAAGTAAACAAAAACGGCGTTGGTTTGTGGTATGAATGAAATTATTTTTGTATCATAATTTTCGAAGTCAGTATTACTGAAAATTACCGGTATGGTTTATTTTTTTAAATGAACGCCAAATTTTGGTGGTCCATATTGATCTTAATGTAGCGGGAAGGGAAATTTTCTTTTTTTCTTTCTTGATTTTTGAATAATTGATAAAACGGTTACTTTGTACATGTACCTTGATTCATCATCCCAGCTTTTCGAAATTTCGGAAAGACCAGTGCTCAAATGCTAACACTACTACCGTTTTGTTAATATTTGCATAATGTTTATAACATGTGTATGTATACTACTGGTAATACTCTGTTGTTGACGATTCTGATAGAACTGGTGACAAGCTTCCTGTTGTTTGAGAAATCGTTTTATTTTCTATATTTTATTTTAATAACACCATCTTACTAATGCAATGGAATGAAAAAAAGAAAGCAAAGACGCCAATGACAGACGAGGCAACGAAAAATCTGCAACTCGGGGTCATATTTACTAATTTAGACTTGCCTGCAGCCTGTTGTGATTTCGATGAAAAATTACAGGACTCTCGCGTTCACCCCTCGTTTACGCAATTTATATTTATTTTACAAGAATTTTTCATCAGAATAGCAACAGACTGCAAGCACGTCTAGATCATATTATGACCAACCTCGCGAGTGGTTCGAAAGGGGCGATTAGGCTGAAATATTCGCATCAACGCGAAAGAGTTTCAACTACTTAACCGATGACGACACCGATACTCGAGACCGTTGAGGGCCGCTGATCAGACGAGGAAGTGAGTACAGGAAATCTGTTGCTCGTCAACATCGGCCAAATAAACAAAGTCATTGTTTCCGTTTATGCAGAGAGCGTGCAACCATCTAATTTTCCGTTGACACTGCCGTTTTAGTTTTCTATCTTCAGCAGTAGTTTCAATCCATTCACACAGCTTTACGTTTTTTCTCTCTTAATATTTTTAATAAAATGATATTGATTAACTAGGAACAGTTTGACCCACTACACGCTTTATTTGGGAATTCAAGGTGATGAATATAGTCATAACAAATTATACTTGCTAATGACAAAAAAAAGAACGTAACATCATGTGAAACATACTTCGCGCTCTACTCGCTTTAAAGCTGCCGCCTATGCTAATGAGCCTAGTTGCGTCCGAAGCCTTACAACTTCAAGATGGCGTTAATGTTACCAGCTCCCTGATGTTACACCGTAATAAGGCATCCAACACCAACGTGCATGTGTTTTGTAACCCCTTTCACCCCCTTCGAGAGATGTTATATATGTTAATTAATCATTGTTAAATACTTGCTGATTACAGAACCGTGCGGAATGTCGTCTATAAATACTTGTTTGCCGTAGTTCGCGAGCAGTCAGCGAAATAACCATTTAAAACTGAACATTTCTATAAGGCATGCTGTGCACCCTTACATCTATCGACCATTGAGATTCGCGCTTTACGACCAACCAACCAATGGAAATCGTGCTCTTCGCAGAATGACACTGCGATCATGCCGCAGAGTGCAATAATCGACATTCGGCGAGTCGCACAATCGCGTCGCAGAGTTAGTTTTTAGACCCCCATACGTACCTCTATTTTTTAATATTTTTTTAGTTCCCGTTCGGATGAAGTCCGAAAACGGGGACTTATGTTTTGACCTCTGTGTGTCCGTTCGTGCGCGTGTGCGTGCATGCATCTGTGCGTGCGTGCGTCTGTGCGTGCGTCCGGAGCTGTATCTTAGAAATGCCTGGACCAATCACAATCAAATTTCACACATACATCATACATGATATCATACATATGCATGCCAATTTGTTTCACGATCTGATTCAAGATGGCCGAATGGCGGCCATTTTTGTGCTTAAAAATCATAAAAATCAAGCATTTCTCAGCTGTTTACAGATGGATTTTGTTCAAACTTGATATATACATTAGACATTATGGGACTTTGATGCAAATAATTTTGTTTTTCAGATAACATTCAAAATGGCTGACTGGCGGCCATTTTGTTTTAATGAATGGGCTTCTCGACCCATATTTCCAACTTGTTTTGACTGAACATGTTCAAATTTTAAATCTTCATTATACATCATGTCATAGATAGACAGATATATTGGTTTGACGATTCTATTCTAAATGGCCGAATGGTTGTCATTTTTGTGCTAAAAAAATCATCAAATATCAAGAATTTCTGGCATTTATGGATGGATTTCGTTCAAACTTGGTACATACATTAGACATTACGGGTTCCTGATGCACGTCATTTTATTTTTCAGATCAGACTCAAAATGGCTGTCCGGTGGCCATTTTGTTTTAATGAATGGGTTTCCTGACCCATGTGTCTGACTTGTTTTGACTGATTATGTTCAAATTTTTAATATTCATTATACATCATGTCACAGATATACGGATATATTGGTTTGACGATCCTTTTCAAAGTGGCCTGATGGTGGTTATTTTTGTGCTAAAAAAAATGATTTATTTTTTAGATCGGATTCTGAATGGCTGACTAGTGGCCATTTTGTTTTAATGAATGGGCTTCTAGAGCCATATCTCTGACATGCTTTGACTGACTATGTTCAAATTTCATATATTCATTATACATATATTCATAATGGCTGATTTTGTTTTAATTAATGCTGCTCTAGAGCAATATCTCTCAATACTCATTTGACAATCAAATACAAATGTCAATCATTTAAATGTTAAACAATCATCATAATCATATTCCTGACATGTTTATATTCCAGCTATATTACTATAAACAAAACTTTATATCTTTAATTTGATAACTAACGGGGACTGTGCCATGCATGGCTTGTTTATCTTAAGTGGAATCTTCAAAATAAGTTTCCAACACTTGAAAGTAGGCAAGCGTTTTCTAATTGATTATTTTGGTAAATGAAATTTGTAGTAAAGCCAGTAAAACAAGTTTTGAAGCAGCACAATGTTGCATCGAAATATAGCAAAGCATACTTCTACATTATATGAAATAAATGACAAGGTTATGATAAAGCTGCAAGCTAAAACAAAGCTGACAGGAAAAAAATAAACCTTGGTTGACACTAACATGTATAAAGTGGAAATGCTAATATAAAAAAGAAAGTATATCAGTGGTTCTCTCTATCTGACCCAACCAGCGCAACGTAATAAGGGCAGTTGATTATTAACTGATGCAAAGCATGTAATTTGTTCATTGCTGCAGCAACCACTCCCCTCAAAATTACCGATTTTTTTTATTTTTAAACACATTCATGTACAAATAGGCTGTCACTTGTTTATATTTTTGCCAACCAGCATGCAATTGTCTGATAACAAATGTCGCTCACCATGAAGTTGTCTTATTACCAGAAACACACAAATGTAATTTAATAAACAGAAGTCGTAATGCTATTATTACCTTGCCCATATCATCAAAGATGGAAGGGAAAGATATATTGAGGGGAGAATGTCTGTCGTCGATGTTGTCGTCATCGTTGTTAATAATTGTCAATGTGTGCACAATAACTTCACTAATTCTATTCCAAACTTTATTAAACTCAGTCACCTAATTCGCCAATATAAAATCTTGCCTTAGTTCAAACGACAGGATGACCTGTGTAAAAAAATCGTGCAAAAATTGGGAAAATCTGATAAAATATTTCGACTGTTTCTACTTGACTGATCACTGGTGATACACATTCAAAGGTCACTGATCCCAGTGGGAATATGCATTGTTGTATGTGTTCAATGAAGTAAATCATTTATCTTATGAAAATTTCAATGGTAATGTACCGTAGAAACTCTAAAGTTTTAATTAGTTTTTTTTTTTTGATAGTCGAATTTTTAGACTCACAAAATCACAAAAAATTCTAAAGTGGACGAAATTTTGGAAGAAATATTGGTTGTTTTGGAATAACATGGGAAGCTTTTTGGATTTCTTAAAAAAGTGGAATAAACAACGATAGTATGGACAAATTTGTTTGCAATAACGTGCGGTACATGTTCAGCTAGGGGTCACGACCTACATGACCTAATTTACACAAGAGTGAAAAAAACAAGCACGTAGCGGCGGGTGATCAATGAAATTTGTTAATGTCCTTTTTTACAGTAGTCTTACAGTTATTGATAGAGTGCCACTGTCATTACAGTATCTGCAGTTATTGATAGAGTGTCACTGTCATTACAGTATCTGCAGTTATTGATAGAGTGCCACTGTCATTACAGTATCTGCAGTTATTGATAGAGTGCCACTGTCATTACAGTATCTGCAGTTATTGATAGAGTGCCACTGTCATTACAGTATCTGCAGTTATTGATAGAGTGCCACTGTCATTACAGTATCTGCAGTTATTGATAGAGTGCCACTGTCATTACAGTATCTGCAGTTATTGACAGAGTGCCACTGTCATTACAGTATCTGCAGTTATTGATAGAGTGCCACTGTCATTACAGTATCTGCAGTTATTGATAGAGTGCCACTATCATTACAGTATCTGCAGTTATTGATAGAGTGCCACTGTCATTACAGTATCTTCAGTTATTGATAGAGTGCCACTATCATTACAGTATCTGCAGTTATTGATAGAGTGCCACTGTCATTACAGTATCTGCAGTTATTGATAGAGTGCCACTGTCATTACAGTATCTGCAGTTATTGATAGAGTGCCACTGTCATTACAGTATCTGCAGTTATTGATAGAGTGCCACTGTCATTACAGTATCTGCAGTTATTGATAGAGTGCCACTGTCATTACAGTATCTGCAGTTATTGATAGAGTGCCACTATCATTACAGTATCTGCAGTTATTGATAGAGTGTCACTGTCACTGTCATTACAGTATCTGCAGTTGTTGTGTTAATAAATAAATAAATAAAACTGTTATTGTTGGTATGAATTCATCATGATGTAAATCATTGAAAAAAATGCAACTTTAGTTTATTCAATACAATAAACTTTGATTGTAACGGTATCTCTTTTTGGAGGATGTGGTGGCCCTGAAAAAGGGCCGTTTGATTTGTGCTGCAAAATATATTGCGGATGTCGGTGAACACCTTGAACCACAGTCCCTCCACAAACAGCCTGTTCGTTCTTTGTGAGGCTATTCTCACTGCCATCCAGTGCAATGGTTATGCGGATTAGCGGATGTCCGGGCGGATGTGTTTCACTCTGTCCCAACTGTGCGAGACTGGTATTACCAGACGCTGTTGTTTTGAAAATCACTGTGGTGAAATTGTGATTTTTGGCGGTGTCTACATGAGGGAAAATAAACTGCGAATAGGCCTACGTCGCTTCAAAATATGACCTCAAAAGTGTTCCCATGTCTTCAAAAGTGTCCTTTAATATTTATAATTTAATAATTTGCATTTATGTCACCATTACTTGTTCATGAATATAACAAATTAATATGACCTCAAAAGTGTCCCCATGTCTTCAAAAGTGTCCTCTAATATTTATAATTTAATAGTTTGCATTTATTTCACCATTACTTGTTCATGAATATAACAAATTAATATGACCTCAAAAGTGTCCCTATGTCTTCAAAAGTGTCCTTTAATATTTTTAATTTAATAATTTGCATTTATGTCACCATTACTTGTTCATGAATATAACAAATTAATATGACCTCAAAAGTGTCCCCATGTCTTCAAAAGTGTCCTTTAATATTTTTAATTTAATAATAATTTGCATTTATGTTACCATTACTTGTTAATGAATATAACAAATTAATATGACCTCAAAAGTGTCCCCATGTCTTCAAAAGTGTCTTTTAATATTTTTAATTTTAATAATAATTTGCATTTATGTTACCATTACTTGTTCATGAATATAACAAATTAATATGACCTCAAAAGTGTCCCCATGTCTTCAAAAGTGTCTTTTAATATTCTTAATTTAATAATTTGCATTTATGTTACCATTACTTGTTCATGAATATAACAAATTAATATGACCTCAAAAGTGTCCCCATGTCTTCAAAAGTGTCCCTTAATATATATAATTTAATAGTTTGCATTTATGTCACCATTACCTGTTCATGAATATAACAAATTAATATGACCTCAAAAGTGTCCCCATGTCTTCAAAAGTGTCTTTTAATATTTTTAATTTAATAATTTGCATTTATGTTACCATTACTTGTTCATGAATATAACAAATTAATATGACCTCAAAAGTGTCCCCATGTCTTCAAAAGTGTCCCTTAATATATATAATTTAATCGTTTGCATTTATGTCACCATTACTTGTTCATGAATATAACAAATTAATATGACCTCAAAAGTGTCCCTTTATATTTTTAATTTAATAAATTGCATTTATTTTGCACGCACTAGAAATACATATTTGAACTAATTTTCATCACACTTTCAAATTAGCCTCAGTCACTAAATCTTAACAATCTCTAAACGAAACTTCAATATGTTATAAATACTAAATTATAAGCAATATTAATTGTGTTTGTTAAAACTATTTTGTAGGTTACATTGTACGACCTGTATATATCATTTATTTATAACCTAATATTTATATAATAAACTATATATCTCTTCGGTGTTTAGTGTTTGCTAGCATTGCTGTCATTTCACTATGGTGACTTACTACATCGTTACATGGGATACACACCGAGCATAACCCCCTATCTTACTGCATTTACGCTCTGGGACACTTTTGAAGTCAAGGACACTTTTGAAGTCTTAACAGTCGTGGCTCTTGTTGTGATTTCGATGTTTGGCCCGTTGAGACGTGAGTGTGAAAAGCGGCTGTGATCTCTGGTGGATTCGGCGCATTCACTATAGATAGTTCTTCCAGTGAACATCCGGCTTGAAGAACGTTTATCTCTCGTAGTATAGCTTTACGCAAATCGGGTAAATTCCACGCAACATCCCCACGATCCCGAGCTATTTGTTGGCGGATGTTTGCAGGCAACTTATCCCTTATCATCGGTACGAGTAGTTCCCCATATGTGGATTCATTCTTACCCAATGATTGAAGGCCTCGAACATTACTCTCAATAGAATCGTAGAAATGTCTCAAACTAATGATATCGTTGCACGGTTGTCGCAACTGCCACAATGCGGTCATATGGGCGTCGATCAATAAATGTTTTTGTCCATATCTAGCGACCAGTAAGTCCACGGCATGTTTATAGTTGGCCTCGGTGAGGGCTAAACCCGATATAGTATGACTTGCCTTGCCAGTTAACAAACTTCGTAGATATGTGAACTTTTGAATATTGTCGAGACTGGTGTCTTCGTGAATGGACGATTTAAACAAATCAAAGAAACTCACCCATTCTAGCGTGTTACCATCAAATGTTTGTAGTTGTAACTTCGGCAAAGCAATCGTATTCTTAGATCTCCCACGGGGTGTATGATCGATACCAGATGCTCCATTGTTGCTACCGGTGTTGGGACGATGGTTTTCTATGAAAGTGGTGATCCGATGATTTCTTTCGTAGATCTCGGACTGGTAATCGCATGACGCTTCACTCACTGTATCGTAGTTTGCCTCATCGGTGAGGTTGAGTATCTTCTCTTCAGTTGCGTTGTGTGCGTGATACTTATCAGAGAGCTGCTTGTTGAGTGCCACGAGTAAGTTGTATGCTGTTGTTTTGTCAGCTTCTTCGGAGTATTTGTCGATGACTTCCTCAGCTCGGGTGAAAAGTTTCGTCATGTGCGCTCGTTGACCACGGCGAGTCAACTTCAGCCTGGTGATGCTTTTTTCAGCTTGTGTGTCTGGCATTTTCTCGGTGATATCCTGGTCTCGGCAACCAGAAATGTGGGGGAATGCAGCGGGGGTATACAAATGTCAGACACGGAGACAGCAATTCGTCTAAGAAACTAATAAACTAATGGTTTATTCAACAGCGAATGCTGGAACGTAGTAACGAGCTACAAACTGAAGAAATACATATCGAGAAGCGTGTGTTTCATTCTTATATACCCTTAAATCGAACGTCATAGGAAACATAGCCCACAAAAACAGAGTGAAAAAAGGCGGGAAAGCTTGAAGGACAAACTTACGATCAGTGATTGGCCATGTCTATGAAAATACTATGTTGTGATTGGCTCTATAAATACCATGGTAACAAGACTAATTAAACACACGTAATTAACAAGAGGATTTACTTTAAGAATCCGGCTGGCTAATATAAAAGGCTGATATATAAACTATTAGTATCACAGCTGGTACTACATGAAACGGGTGTGGAGTCGCTTGTCCTTGAATTTCATATAACTCGGAGTAACTTTCTCCGACACGTTTCCAGTTGTCGGCCGACATACAGGAAGTGTCTGAAATCTATATGTACATGCAATTAATACTATAATAATTTTGGAATGTATCCTTTATCATATCAATAACATACCATTTAAATACTACAGAATTGCTTCGCACTATTACTTCCTATGACTCGAACTTGTACAAATGCTAGGAGGAACGTCGTCCTCGGTGATGACACATTTATTACATATAAGTGTAATACAAACATACATACTGCAACCCACCGAATGTTTTACAATGTCCAGAACCTACATTCTTATTGACACCATCTTCAATGATGATGACATTTTCAGTGAAAATAATATGATTGAAAATAATGTTACAGACACCACGCAATTAATTCATTCAATCAGTTACGTTTTATTGAAATCAGTGTCCCAGTGTCACGTAATATCAACGTATTTTGATAACATAAAGCTCTCATTACCTAATATTTATTGGCAACATACACTTTTAAAAATTATATTTCTTTTTGTCGCTTTCCCTTTTTTCCAGTGGTTTTCGGCCATTTCATAGAAAATCGTTTCTGTTACGATTCATTCCCATATCCTGTAAATTTGCATTCACAATTTTCTGCATGTACATATAAAAATGCATATTGTCTACTGTTCTATACAACAAGACAATTGTTAACATTTGCATGATATGGTCAATAAACACAGTTAAAATAAATGCAACGCCCTTCGCGCATGCACATTTGTGGACATTTTCACCAATAACTGGTTATTTATAATATAATCATGGTCCTTCGCCCATATTTGCCACGTAATCATGGTCTTTCACTCATATTTATAATATAATTGTAGCCCTTGGATCATATTTATCACGTAGTCATTGTCCTTCACTCATATCTGCCACGTAATTATGGTCCTTCGCTCATTTATATAATATAAACGTGGTCCTGAGCTCATAATTATAATACAATCATGGTCCTTTGCTCATATTCATTAAATAATCGTGGTCCTTCGCTCATATTATCAACCAATCTGATTAAAATCCGATGCAGGTATGAGGCTCCAATTTTTTATTATTATTATTTTTTTTTAATTTTCTTTTCTTTATATTATATATTTATTTGTATTTTGAATATGTCGATTTTTTGTTTTTTCTTCAATCAGTTCTTAGAAGATCGTGTCCCAGTCGCCTCTAACTACTAGTTATATAAATTTATACTATAATCGTTGTCCTTCGCTCATATTTGTATGATGAATTTGTTTACGCGTATCTGTTGACCGACTTATTTAGCTGATTACTAGCGAATGGCTGTGTTATGTCTGTCATCGTTTAGGCTCATGAGAGGTCCTGGACGGAACTTGTTTCAGTGATTTGGAACTAATTACGATATAACCGTCGCTATTCGGACTACTATTTCTGAAAGTTGGTATTCGCAGTTAGTAATATAGTGAAAGATTAATCAAAAGATATGACGTGTTCAGTACTTAGTGTGATTGGTTGAATGTGTGAAGGTTACGCCTTAGAGTCTTTTAACTGCCTTGTAATTGGTTATGGTTTTTAAAGTGAATAAAGTTGTTTTATTTGGTCTTGGCGAGTACACCATGACAGACGCAGTCTAGAGGCAGTCTTGGGTCAACCTTGCGATAGTCTTGGGGACTTTTTCCCAGGACGCTGTGTCTTATATAGTGCTTGACTGACCAACTAAAGATGTGAGTTGAAACTTATTTTGTTGTGTGCGTCTATTTGACTGTAAAGCTTAAGTGACTTACCCGATCCCGTATCTCAAGGGGACGCGATAGAGAGACAAGACGAGATTTCCCCCTGACACGTGTGGAGAACCCAGAGGAGAAGAATTCCCCCGTGATACGTGCCACGTAATTATGAACCTTCGCTCTTATTTATAATATAATCGTGGTTCTTCGCTAATATTTATTAAATAATCGTGGTCTTTCGCTCATATTTATTAAATAATCGTGGTCCTTCGCTCATATTTATAATATAAACGTGGTCCTTCGCTCATATTTATAATATAATCATGGTCCTTCGCTCATATTTATAATATAAACATGGTCCTTCGCTCATATTTGCCACGTAATCATTGTCCTTCGCTCATATTTATATTATAAACGTGGTCCTTCGCTCATATTTATAATATAATCGTGGTCATTCGCTCATATTTATAATATAATCATGGTCCTTCGCTCATATTTATAATATAAACATGGTCCTTCGCTCATATTTGCCACGTAATCATTGTCCTTCGCTCATATTTATAATATAAACGTGGTCCTTCGCTCATATTTATAATATAATCATGGTCCTTCGCTCATATTTATAATATAAACATGGTCCTTCGCTCATATTTATAATATAAACATGGTCCTTCGCTCATATTTATAATATAAACATGGTCCTTCGCTCATATTTCTAATATAATCAAGGTCCTTCGCTCATATTTATAATATAAACATGGTCCTTCGCTCATATTTATAATATAAACATGGTCCTTCGCTCATATTTATAATATAATCGTGGTCCTTCGCTCATATTTATAATATAATCATGGTCCTTCGCTCATATTTATAATATAATCCTGTTCCTTCGCTCATATTTATAATATAAACATGGTCATTCACTCATATTTATAATATAATCGTGGTCCTTCGCTCATATTTATAATATAATCATGGTCCTTCCCTCATATTTGCCACGTTATCATGGTCCTTCGCTCATATTTATAATATAAACATGGTCCTTCACTCATATTTATAATATAATCGTGGACCTTCGCTCATATTTATAATATAATCATGGTCCTTCGCTCATATTTATAATATAAACATGGTCCTTCGCTCATATTTATATTTATAATATAATCATGGTCCTACGCTCATATTTATATTTATAATATAATCATGGTCCTTCGCTCTTATTTAAAATATAATCGTCATCTTTCGCTTATATTTATAATATAATCATGGTCCTTCGCTCTTATTTATAATATAATCGTCATCTTTCGCTTATATTTATAATATAATCATGGTCCTTCGCTCTTATTTATAATATAATCATGGTCCTTCGCTCATATTTGCCACATAATTATGGTTATTCGCTCATATTTATCATATAAACATGGTCCTTCGCTCATATTTATAATATAAACGTGGTCCTTCGCTCATATTTGCCACGTAATCATGGTCTTTCGCTCATATTTATAATATAAACATGGTCCTTCGCTCATATTTAAAATATAATCATGGTCATTTGCTCATATTTGCTTTGTAATCATGGTCATTCGCTCATATTTATAATATAAACATGGTCCTTCACTCATGTTTATAATATAATCGTGGTCCTTCACTCATATTTATAATATAATCATGGTCCTTCGCTCATATTTATAATATAATCGTGGTCCTTCGCTCATATTTGCTTCGTAATCATGGTTCTTCGCTCTTATTTATAATATAATCGTGGTCCTTCGCTCATATTTTTAATATAATCATGGTCCTTCGCTCATATTTGCCATGTAATTATGGTCCTTCACTCATATTTGCTTCGTAATCAAGGTTCTTCGCTCATATTTATAATATAATCATGGTCCTTCGCTCATATTTATAATATAAACATGGTCCTTCGCTCATATTTGTAATATAAATGTGGTCCTTCGCTTATATTTATAATATAAACATGGTCCTTCATTCATATTTATAATATAAATATGGTCCTTCGCTCATATTTATAATATAAACATGGTCCTTCATTCATATTTATAATATAAACATAGTCCTTCATTCATATTTATAATATAAACATGGTCCTTCGCTCATATTTATAATACAATCATGGTCATTTGCTCATATTTGCCACGTAATCATTGTCCTTCGCTCATATTTATAATATAAACATGGTCCTTCGCTCATATTTATAATATAAACATGGTCCTTCATTCATATTTATAATATAAACATGGTCCTTCATTCATATTTATGATATATATCCTGGTCCTTCGCTCATATTTATAATATAAACATGGTCCTTCATTCATATTTATAATATTAACATGGTCCTTCATTCATATTTATAATATAAACATGGTCCTTCGCTCATATTTATAATATAAACATGGTCCTTCATTCATATTTATAATATAAACATGGTCCTTCGCTCATATTTATAATATAAACATGGTCCTTCATTCATATTTATAATATAAACATGGTCCTTCGCTCATATTTATAATATAAACATGGTCCTTCGCTCATATTTATAATATAAACATGGTCCTTCATTCATATTTATAATATAAACATGGTCCTTCGCTCATATTTATAATATAAACATGGTCCTTCATTCATATTTATAATATAAACATGGTCCTTCGCTCATATTTATAATATAAACATGGTCCTTCATTCATATTTATAATATAAACATGGTCCTTCGCTCATATTTATAATATAATCATGGTCCTTCATTCATATTTATAATATAAACATGATCCTTCGCTCATATTTATAATACAATCATGGTCATTTGCTCATATTTGCCACGTAATCATTGTCCTTCGCTCATATTTATAATATAATCATGGTCCTTCGCTCATATTTATAATATAAACATGGTCCTTCATTCATATTTATAATATAAACATGGTCCTTCGCTCATATTTATATATAAACATGGTCCTTCATTCATATTTATAATATAAACATGGTCCTTCGCTCATATTTATAATATAATCAAGGTCCTTCGCTCATATTTATAATATAAACATGGTCCTTCGCTCATATTTATAATATAAACATGGTCCTTCGCTCATATTTATAATATAATCATGGTCCTTCGCTCTTATTTATAATATAAACATGGTCCTTCGCTCAAATTTATAATATAAACATGGTCCTTCATTCATATTTATAATATAAACATGGTCCTTCGCTCATATTTATAATATAAACATGGTCCTTCATTCATCTTTATAATATAAACATGGTCCTTCGCTCATATTTATAATATAATCATGGTCCTTCATTCATATTTATAATATAAACATGGTCCTTCGCTCATATTTATAATACAATCATGGTCATTTGCTCATATTTGCCATGTAATCATTGTCCTTCGCTCATATTTATAATATAATCATGGTCCTTCGCTCATATTTATAATATAATCATGGTCCTTCATTCATATTTATAATATAAACATGGTCCTTCGCTCATATTTATAATATAAACATGGTCCTTCGCTCATATTTATAATATAATCATGGTCCTTCATTCATATTTATAATATAATCGTGGTCCTTCGCTCATATTTATAATATAATTGTGGTCCTTCGCTCATATTTATAATATAATCGTGGTCCTAAGCTCATATTTATAATATAATTATGGTCCTTCGCTCACATTTATAATATAATCCTGGTCCTTCTCTCATATTTATAATATAAACATGGTTCTTCGCTCATATTTATAATATAATCCTGGTCCTTCACTCATATTTATAATATAAACATGGTCCTTCGCTCATATTTATAATATAATCATGGTCCTTCGCTCACATTTATAATATAAACGTGGTCCTTCGCTCATATTTATAATATAAACATGGTCCTTCGCTCATATTTATAATACAAACGTGGTCTTTCGCTCATATTTATAATATAAACATGATCCTTCGCTCATATTTATAATATAATCATGATCCTTCGCTCATATTTATAATATAAACATGGTCCTTCGCTCATATTTATAATATAATCATGGTCCTTCGCTCATATTTATAATATAATCATGGTCCTTCACTCATATTTATAATATAAACATGGTCCTTCGCTCATATTTATAATATAATCATGGTCCTTTGCTCATATTTATAATATAATCATTGTCCTTCGCTCATATTTATAATATAAACGTGGTCCTTCGCTCATATTTATAATATAATCATGGTCCTTCACTCATATTTATAATATAAACATGGTACTTCGCTCATATTTATAATATAAACATGGTCCTTCGCTCATATTTATAATATAAACATGGTCCTTCACTCATATTTATAATTTAAACATGGTCCTTCGCTCATATTTATAATATAAACATGGTCCTTCACTCATATTTATAATATAATCAAGGTCCTTCGCTCATATTTATAATATAAACATGGTCCTTCGCTCATATTTATAATATAAACATGGTCCTTCGCTCATATTTATAATATAATCATGGTCCTTCGCTCTTATTTATAATATAAACATGGTCCTTCGCTCATATTTATAATATAATCATGGTCCTTCGCTCATATTTATAATATAATCATGGTCCTTCGCTCATATTTATAATATAATCGTGCTCCTTCGGTCATATTTGCCACGTAAGCATGGTGCTTCACTCATACTTATATTATAATCGTGGTCCTTCGCTCATATTTGTAACATTATCATGTCCTTCGCTCATATTTATAATATAATCATGGTCCTTCGCTCTTATTTATTATATAAACATGGTCCTTCGCTCATATTTATAATATAAACATGGTCCTTCATTCATATTTATAATATAAACATGGTCCTTCATTCATATTTATAATATAAACATGGTCCTTTATTCATATTTATAATATAAACATGGTCCTTCGCTCATATTTATAATATAAACATGGTCCTTCATTTATATTTATAATATAAACATGGTCCTTCATTCATATTTATAATATAAACATGGTCCTTCGCTCATATTTATAATATAAACATGGTCCTTCATTCATATTTATAATATAAACATGGTCCTTCATTCATATTTATGATATATAACCTGGTCCTTCGCTCATATTTATAATATAAACATGGTCCTTCATTCATATTTATAATATAAACATGGTCCTTCATTCATATTTATAATATAAACATGGTCCTTCGCTCATATTTATAATATAAACATGGTCCTTCATTCATATTTATAATATAAACATGGTCCTTCGCTCATATTTATAATATAAACATGGTCCTTCATTCATATTTATAATATAAACATGGTCCTTCGCTCATATTTATAATATAAACATGGTCCTTCATTCATATTTATAATATAAACATGGTCCTTCGCTCATATTTATAATATAATCATGGTCCTTCATTCATATTTATAATATAAACATGATCCTTCGCTCATATTTATAATACAATCATGGTCATTTGCTCATATTTGCCACGTAATCATTGTCCTTCATTCATATTTATAATATAAACATGGTCCTTCGCTCATATTTATATATAAACATGGTCCTTCGCTCATATTTATAATATAATCATGGTCCTTCGCTCATATTTATAATATAAACGTGGTCCTTCGCTCATATTTATAATATAATCATGGTCCTTCATTCATATTTATAATGTAAACATGGTCCTTCGCTCATATTTACAATATAAACATGGTCCTTCGCTCATATTTATAATATAAACGTGGTCCTTCGCTCATATTTATAATATAAACATGGTCCTTCGCTCATATTTATAATATAAACATGGTCCTTTGCTCATATTTCTAATATAATCAAGGTCCTTCGCTCATATTTATAATATAAACATGGTCCTTCGCTCATATTTATAATATAAACATGGTCCTTCGCTCATATTTATAATATAAACATGGTCCTTCAATCATATTTATAATATAAACATGGTCCTTCATTCATATTTATGATATATAACCTGGTCCTTCGCTCATATTTATAATATAAACATGGTCCTTCATTCATATTTATAATATAAACATGGTCCTTCATTCATATTTATAATATAAACATGGTCCTTCGCTCATATTTATATATAAACATGGTCCTTCATTCATATTTATAATATAAACATGGTCCTTCGCTCATATTTATAATATAATCATGGTCCTTCGCTCATATTTATCATATAAACGTGGTCCTTCGCTCATATTTATAATATAATCATGGTCCTTCATTCATATTTATAATATAAACATGGTCCTTCGCTCATATTTATAATATAAACATGGTCCTTCGCTCATATTTATAATATAAACATGGTCCTTCGCTCATATTTATAATATAAACATGGTCCTTCATTCATATTTATAATATAAACATGGTCCTTCGCTCATATTTATAATATAATCATGGTTCTTCATTCATATTTATAATATAAACATGATCCTTCGCTCATATTTATAATACAATCATGGTCATTTGCTCATATTTGCCACGTAATCATTGTCCTTCATTCATATTTATAATATAAACATGGTCCTTCGCTCATATTTATATATAAACATGGTCCTTCGCTCATATTTATAATATAATCATGGTCCTTCGCTCATATTTATAATATAAACGTGGTCCTTCGCTCATATTTATAATATAATCATGGTCCTTCATTCATATTTATAATATAAACATTGTCCTTCGCTCATATTTATAATATAAACATGGTCCTTCGCTCATATTTATAATATAAACGTGGTCCTTCGCTCATATTTATAATATAAACATGGTCCTTCGCTCATATTTATAATATAAACATGGTCCTTCGCTCATATTTCTAATATAATCAAGGTCCTTCGCTCATATTTATAATATAAACATGGTCCTTCGCTCATATTTATAATATAAACATGGTCCTTCGCTCATATTTATAATATAAACATGGTCCTTCAATCATATTTATAATATAAACATGGTCCTTCATTCATATTTATGATATATAACCTGGTCCTTCGCTCATATTTATAATATAAACATGGTCCTTCATTCATATTTATAATATAAACATGGTCCTTCATTCATATTTATAATATAAACATGGTCCTTCGCTCATATTTATATATAAACATGGTCCTTCATTCATATTTATAATATAAACATGGTCCTTCGCTCATATTTATAATATAATCATGGTCCTTCGCTCATATTTATCATATAAACGTGGTCCTTCGCTCATATTTATAATATAATCATGGTCCTTCATTCATATTTATAATATAAACATGGTCCTTCGCTCATATTTATAATATAAACATGGTCCTTCGCTCATATTTATAATATAAACATGGTCCTTCGCTCATATTTATAATATAAACATGGTCCTTCATTCATATTTATAATATAAACATGGTCCTTCGCTCATATTTATAATATAATCATGGTCCTTCATTCATATTTATAATATAAACATGATCCTTCGCTCATATTTATAATACAATCATGGTCATTTGCTCATATTTGCCACGTAATCATTGTCCTTTATTCATATTTATAATATAAACATGGTCCTTCGCTCATATTTATATATAAACATGGTCCTTCGCTCATATTTATAATATAATCATGGTCCTTCGCTCATATTTATAATATAAACGTGGTCCTTCGCTCATATTTATAATATAATCATGGTCCTTCATTCATATTTATAATATAAACATGGTCCTTCGCTCATATTTATAATATAAACATGGTCCTTCGCTCATATTTATAATATAAACGTGGTCCTTCGCTCATATTTATAATATAAACATGGTCCTTCGCTCATATTTATAATATAAACATGGTCCTTCGCTCATATTTCTAATATAATCAAGGTCCTTCGCTCATATTTATAATATAAACATGGTCCTTCGCTCATATTTATAATATAAACATGGTCCTTCGCTCATATTTATAATATAAACATGGTCCTTCAATCATATTTATAATATAAACATGGTCCTTCATTCATATTTATGATATATAACCTGGTCCTTCGCTCATATTTATAATATAAACATGGTCCTTCATTCATATTTATAATATAAACATGGTCCTTCGCTCATATTTATAATATAAACATGGTCCTTCATTCATATTTATAATATAAACATGGTCCTTCGCTCATATTTATAATATAATCATGGTCCTTCATTCATATTTATAATATAAACATGGTCCTTCGCTCATATTTATAATACAATCATGGTCATTTGCTCATATTTGCCACGTAATCATTGTCCTTCGCTCATATTTATAATATAATCATGGTCCTTCGCTCATATTTATAATATAAACATGGTCCTTCATTCATATTTATAATATAAACATGGTCCTTCGCTCATATTTATATATAAACATGGTCCTTCATTCATATTTATAATAAAAACATGGTCCTTCGCTCATATTTATAATATAATCATGGTCCTTCGCTCATATTTATAATATAAACGTGGTCCTTCGCTCATATTTATAATATAATCATGGTCCTTCATTCATATTTATAATATAAACATGGTCCTTCGCTCATATTTATTATATAAACATGGTCCTTCGCTCATATTTATAATATAAACGTGGTCCTTCGCTCATATTTATAATGTAAACATGGTCCTTCGCTCATATTTCTAATATAAACATGGTCCTTCGCTCATATTTCTAATATAATCAAGGTCCTTCGCTCATATTTATAATATAAACATGGTCCTTCGCTCATATTTATAATATAATTATGGTCTTCGCTCATATTTATAATATAATCGTGGTCCTTCGCTCATATTTGCTTCGTAATCATGGTACTTCGCTCTTATTTATAATATAATCGTGGTCCTTCGCTCATATTTTTAATATAATCATGGTCCTTCGCTCATATTTGCCATGTAATTATGGTCCTTCACTCATATTTGCTTCGTAATCAAGGTTCTTCGCTCATATTTATAATATAATCATGGTCCTTCGCTCATATTTATAATATAAACATGGTCCTTCGCTCATATTTATAATATAAATGTGGTCCTTCGCTTATATTTATAATATAAACATGGTCCTTCATTCATATTTATAATATAAATATGGTCCTTCGCTCATATTTATAATATAAACATGGTCCTTCATTCATATTTATAATATAAACATAGTCCTTCATTCATATTTATAATATAAACATGGTCCTTCGCTCATATTTATAATACAATCATGGTCATTTGCTCATATTTGCCACGTAATCATTGTCCTTCGCTCATATTTATAATATAAACATGGTCCTTCGCTCATATTTATAATATAAACATGGTCCTTCATTCATATTTATAATATAAACATGGTACTTCATTCATATTTATGATATATATCCTGGTCCTTCGCTCATATTTATAATATAAACATGGTCCTTCATTCATATTTATAATATTAACATGGTCCTTCATTCATATTTATAATATAAACATGGTCCTTCGCTCATATTTATAATATAAACATGGTCCTTCATTCATATTTATAATATAAACATGGTCCTTCGCTCATATTTATAATATAAACATGATCCTTCATTCATATTTATAATATAAACATGGTCCTTCGCTCATATTTATAATATAAACATGGTACTTCATTCATCTTTATAATATAAACATGGTCCTTCGCTCATATTTATAATATAATCATGGTCCTTCATTCATATTTATAATATAAACATGGTCCTTCGCTCATATTTATTTCACAATCATGGTCATTTGCTCATATTTGCCACGTAATCATTGTCCTTCGCTCATATTTATAATATAATCATGGTCCTTCGCTCATATTTATAATATAAACATGGTCCTTCATTCATATTTATAATATAAACATGGTCCTTCGCTCATATTTATATATAAACATGGTCCTTCATTCATATTTATAATATAAACATGGTCCTTCGCTCATATTTATAATATAATCATGGTCCTTCGCTCATATTTATCATATAAACGTGGTCCTTCGCTCATATTTATAATATAATCATGGTCCTTCATTCATATTTATAATATAAACATGGTCCTTCGCTCATATTTATAATATAAACATGGTCCTTCGCTCATATTTATAATATAAACATGGTCCTTCGCTCATATTTATAATATAATCATGGTCCTTCGCTCTTATTTATAATATAAACATGGTCCTTCGCTCATATTTATAATATAATCATGGTCCTTCGCTCATATTTATAATATAATCATGGTCCTTCGCTCATATTTATAATATAATCGTGCTCCTTCGGTCATATTTGCCACGTAAGCATGGTGCTTCACTCATACTTATATTATAATCGTGGTCCTTCGCTCATATTTGTAACATTATCATGTCCTTCGCTCATATTTATAATATAATCATGGTCCTTCGCTCATATTTATTATATAAACATGGTCCTTCGCTCATATTTATAATATAAATGTGGTCCTTCGCTCATATTTATAATATAAACATGGTCCTTCATTCATATTTATAATATAAACATGGTCCTTCATTCATATTTATAATATAAACATGGTCCTTTATTCATATTTATAATATAAACATGGTCCTTCGCTCATATTTATAATATAAACATGGTCCTTCATTCATATTTATAATATAAACATGGTCCTTCGCTCATATTTATAATATAAACATGGTCCTTCATTCATATTTATAATATAAACATGGTCCTTCATTCATATTTATGATATATAACCTGGTCCTTCGCTCATATTTATAATATAAACATGGTCCTTCATTCATATTTATAATATAAACATGGTCCTTCATTCATATTTATAATATAAACATGGTCCTTCGCTCATATTTATAATATAAACATGGTCCTTCATTCATATTTATAATATAAACATGGTCCTTCGCTCATATTTATAATATAAACATGGTCCTTCATTCATATGTATAATATAAACATGGTCCTTCGCTCATATTTATAATATAATCATGGTCCTTCATTCATATTTATAATATAAACATGGTCCTTCACTCACATTTATAATATAATCCTGGTCCTTCTCTCATATTTATAATATAAACATGGTCCTTCGCTCATATTTATAATATAATCCTGGTCCTTCACTCATATTTATAATATAAACATGGTCCTTCGCTCATATTTATAATATAATCATGGTCCTTCGCTCACATTTATAATATAAACGTGGTCCTTCGCTCATATTTATAATATAAACATGGTCCTTCGCTCATATTTATAATACAAACGTGGTCTTTCGCTCATATTTATAATATAAACATGATCCTTCGCTCATATTTATAATATAATCATGATCCTTCGCTCATATTTATAATATAAACATGGTCCTTCGCTCATATTTATAATATAATCATGGTCCTTCGCTCATATTTATAATATAATCATGGTCCTTCACTCATATTTATAATATAAACATGGTCCTTCGCTCATATTTATAATATAATCATGGTCCTTTGCTCATATTTATAATATAATCATTGTCCTTCGCTCATATTTATAATATAAACGTGGTCCTTCGCTCATATTTATAATATAATCATGGTCCTTCACTCATATTTATAATATAAACATGGTACTTCGCTCATATTTATAATATAAACATGGTCCTTCGCTCATATTTATAATATAAACATGGTCCTTCTCTCATATTTATAATATAAACATGGTCCTTCGCTCATATTTATAATATAATCATGGTCCTTCGCTCATATGTATAATATAAACGTGGTCCTTCGCTCATATTTATAATATAATCATGGTCTTTCACTCATATTTATAATATAAACATGGTCCTTCATTCATATTTATAATATAAACATGGTCCTTCGCTCATATTTATATATAAACATGGTCCTTCATTCATATTTATAATATAAACATGGTCCTTCGCTCATATTTATAATATAATCATGGTCCTTCGCTCATATTTATCATATAAACGTGGTCCTTCGCTCATATTTATAATATAATCATGGTCCTTCATTCATATTTATAATATAAACATGGTCCTTCGCTCATATTTATAATATAAACATGGTCCTTCGCTCATATTTATAATATAAACGTGGTCCTTCGCTCATATTTATAATATAATCATGGTCCTTCGCTCATATTTATAATATAAACATGGTCCTTCGCTCATATTTCTGATATAATCAAGGTCCTTCGCTCATATTTATATTATAAACATGGTCCTTCGCTCATATTTATAATATAAACATGGTCCTTCGCTCATATTTATAATATAATCATGGTCCTTCGCTCTTATTTATAATTTAATCATGGTCCTTCGCTCATATTTATAATATAATCATGGTCCTTCATTCATATTTATAATATAAACATGGTCCTTCGCTCATATTTATATATAAACATGGTCCTTCATTCATATTTATAATATAAACATGGTCATTCGCTCATATTTATAATATAATCATGGTCCTTCGCTCATATTTATAATATAAACATGGTCCTTCGCTCATATTTATAATATAATCATGGTCCTTCATTCATATTTATAATATAATCGTGGTCCTTCGCTCATATTTATAATATAATTGTGGTCCTTCGCTCATATTTATAATATAATCGTGGTCCTAAGCTCATATTTATAATATAATTATGGTCCTTCGCTCACATTTATAATATAATCCTGTTCCTTCTCTCATATTTATAATATAAACATGGTCCTTCGCTCATATTTATAATATAATCCTGGTCCTTCACTCATATTTATAATATAAACATGGTCCTTCGCTCATATTTATAATATAATCATGGTCCTTCGCTCACATTTATAATATAAACGTGGTCCTTCGCTCATATTTATAATATAAACATGGTCCTTCGCTCATATTTATAATACAAACGTGGTCTTTCGCTCATATTTATAATATAAACATGATCCTTCGCTCATATTTATAATATAATCATGATCCTTCGCTCATATTTATAATATAAACATGGTCCTTCGCTCATATTTATAATATAATCATGGTCCTTCGCTCATATTTATAATATAATCATGGTCCTTCACTCATATTTATAATATAAACATGGTCCTTCGCTCATATTTATAATATAATCATGGTCCTTTGCTCATATTTATAATATAATCATTGTCCTTCGCTCATATTTATATTATAAACATGGTCCTTCATTCATATTTATAATATAAACATGGTCCTTTATTCATATTTATAATATAAACATGGTCCTTCGCTCATATTTATAATATAAACATGGTCCTTCATTCATATTTATAATATAAACATGGTCCTTCGCTCATATTTATAATATAAACATGGTCCTTCATTCATATTTATAATATAAACATGGTCCTTCATTCATATTTATGATATATAACCTGGTCCTTCGCTCATATTTATAATATAAACATGGTCCTTCATTCATATTTATAATATAAACATGGTCCTTCATTCATATTTATAATATAAACATGGTCCTTCGCTCATATTTATTATATAAACATGGTCCTTCGCTCATATTTATAATATAAACGTGGTCCTTCGCTCATATTTATAATATAATCATGGTCCTTCGCTCATATTTATAATATAAACATGGTCCTTCGCTCATATTTCTGATATAATCAAGGTCCTTCGCTCATATTTATATTATAAACATGGTCCTTCGCTCATATTTATAATATAAACATGGTCCTTCGCTCATATTTATAATATAATCATGGTCCTTCGCTCTTATTTATAATTTAATCATGGTCCTTCGCTCATATTTATAATATAATCATGGTCCTTCATTCATATTTATAATATAAACATGGTCCTTCGCTCATATTTATATATAAACATGGTCCTTCATTCATATTTATAATATAAACATGGTCATTCGCTCATATTTATAATATAATCATGGTCCTTCGCTCATATTTATAATATAAACATGGTCCTTCGCTCATATTTATAATATAATCATGGTCCTTCATTCATATTTATAATATAATCGTGGTCCTTCGCTCATATTTATAATATAATTGTGGTCCTTCGCTCATATTTATAATATAATCGTGGTCCTAAGCTCATATTTATAATATAATTATGGTCCTTCGCTCACATTTATAATATAATCCTGTTCCTTCTCTCATATTTATAATATAAACATGGTCCTTCGCTCATATTTATAATATAATCCTGGTCCTTCACTCATATTTATAATATAAACATGGTCCTTCGCTCATATTTATAATATAATCATGGTCCTTCGCTCACATTTATAATATAAACGTGGTCCTTCGCTCATATTTATAATATAAACATGGTCCTTCGCTCATATTTATAATACAAACGTGGTCTTTTGCTCATATTTATAATATAAACATGATCCTTCGCTCATATTTATAATATAATCATGATCCTTCGCTCATATTTATAATATAAACATGGTCCTTCGCTCATATTTATAATATAATCATGGTCCTTCGCTCATATTTATAATATAATCATGGTCCTTCACTCATATTTATAATATAAACATGGTCCTTCGCTCATATTTATAATATAATCATGGTCCTTTGCTCATATTTATAATATAATCATTGTCCTTCGCTCATATTTATATTATAAACATGGTCCTTCATTCATATTTATAATATAAACATGGTCCTTTATTCATATTTATAATATAAACATGGTCCTTCGCTCATATTTATAATATAAACATGGTCCTTCATTCATATTTATAATATAAACATGGTCCTTCGCTCATATTTATAATATAAACATGGTCCTTCATTCATATTTATAATATAAACATGGTCCTTCATTCATATTTATGATATATAACCTGGTCCTTCGCTCATATTTATAATATAAACATGGTCCTTCATTCATATTTATAATATAAACATGGTCCTTCATTCATATTTATAATATAAACATGGTCCTTCGCTCATATTTATTATATAAACATGGTCCTTCGCTCATATTTATAATATAAATGTGGTCCTTCGCTCATATTTATAATATAAACATGGTCCTTCATTCATATTTATAATATAAACATGGTCCTTCATTCATATTTATAATATAAACATGGTCCTTTATTCATATTTATAATATAAACATGGTCCTTCGCTCATATTTATAATATAAACATGGTCCTTCATTCATATTTATAATATAAACATGGTCCTTCGCTCATATTTATAATATAAACATGGTCCTTCATTCATATTTATAATATAAATGTGGTCCTTCGCTCATATTTATAATATAAACATGGTCCTTCATTCATATTTATAATATAAACATGGTCCTTCATTCATATTTATAATATAAACATGGTCCTTTATTCATATTTATAATATAAACATGGTCCTTCGCTCATATTTATAATATAAACATGGTCCTTCATTCATATTTATAATATAAACATGGTCCTTCGCTCATATTTATAATATAAACATGGTCCTTCATTCATATTTATAATATAAACATGGCCCTTCATTCATATTTATGATATATAACCTGGTCCTTCGCTCATATTTATAATATAAACATGGTCCTTCATTCATATTTATAATATAAACATGGTCCTTCATTCATATTTATAATATAAACATGGTCCTTCGCTCATATTTATAATATAAACATGGTCCTTCATTCATATTTATAATATAAACATGGTCCTTCGCTCATATTTATAATATAAACATGGTCCTTCATTCATATTTATAATATAAACATGGTCCTTCGCTCATATTTATAATATAATCATGGTCCTTCATTCATATTTATAATATAAACATGGTTCTTCGCTCATATTTATAATATAATCATGGTCCTTCGCTCATATGTATAATATAAACGTGGTCCTTCGCTCATATTTATAATATAATCATGGTCTTTCACTCATATTTATAATATAAACATGGTCCTTTGCTCATATTTATAATATAATCATGGTCCTTCGCTCATATTTATAATATAAACGTGGTCTTTCGCTCATATTTATAATATAAACATGGTCCTTCGCTCATATTTATAATATAATCATGGTCTTTCATTCATATTTATAATATAAACGTGGTCCTTCGCTCATATTTGCCACGTAATCATGGTCCTTCGCTCATATTTATAATATAAACGTGGTCCTTCGCTCATATTTATAATATAAACATGGTCCTTCGCTCATATTTATAATATAAACATGGTCCTTCGCTCATATTTCTAATATAATCAAGATCCTTCGCTCATATTTATAATATAAACATGGTCCTTCGCTCATATTTATAATATAAACATGGACCTTCGCTCATATTTATAATATAAACATGGTCCTTCATTCATATTTATAATATAAACATGGTCCTTCATTCATATTTATAATATAAACATGGTCTTTCGCTCATATTTATCATATAAACATGGTCCTTCATTCATATTTATAATATAAACATGGTCCTTCGCTCATATTTATAATATAAACATGGTCCTTCATTCATATTTATAATATAAACATGGTCCTTCGCTCATATTTATAATATAAACATGGTCCTTCATTCATATTTATAATATAAACATGGTCCTTCGCTCATATTTATAATATAATCATGGTCCTTCATTCATATTTATAATATAAACATGGTCCTTCGCTCATATTTATAATACAATCATGGTCATTTGCTCATATTTGCCACGTAATCATTGTCCTTCGCTCATATTTATAATATAATCATGGTCCTTCGCTCATATTTATAATATAAACATGGTCCTTCCTTCATATTTATAATATAAACATGGTCCTTCGCTCATATTTATATATAAACATGGTCCTTCATTCATATTTATAATATAAACATGGTCCTTCGCTCATATTTATAATATAATCATGGTCCTTCGCTCATATATATAATATAAACGTGGTCCTTCGCTCATATTTATAATATAATCATGGTCCTTCATTCATATTTATAATATAAACATGGTCCTTCGCTCATATTTATAATATAAACATGGTCCTTCGCTCATATTTATAATATAAACATGGTCCTTCGCTCATATTTATAATATAAACATGGTCCTTCGCTCATATTTATAATATAAACATGGTCCTTCGCTCATATTTATAATATAAACATGGTCCTTCGCTCATATTTCTAATATAATCAAGGTCCTTCGCTCATATTTATAATATAAACATGGTCCTTCGCTCATATTTATAATATAAACATGGTCCTTCGCTCATATTTATAATATAATCATGGTCCTTCGCTCTTATTTATAATATAAACATGGTCCTTCGCTCAAATTTATAATATAAACATGGTCCTTCACTCATATTTATAATATAAACATGGTCCTTCGCTCATATTTATAATATAAACGTGGTCCTTCGCTCATATTTATAATATAAACATGGTCCTTCGCTCATATTTATAATATAATCATGGTCCTTCGCTCATATTTATAATATAATCGTGCTCCTTCGGTCATATTTGCCACGTAATCATGGTCCTTCACTCATACTTATTATAATCGTGGTCCTTCGCTCATATTTGTAACATTATCATGTCCTTCGCTCATATTTATAATATAATCATGGTCCTTCGCTCATATTTATAATATAAACATGGTCCTTCATTCATATTTATAATATAAACATGGTCCTTCGCTCATATTTATAATATAAACATGGTCCTTCATTCATATTTATAATATAAACATGGTCCTTCATTCATATTTATAATACAAACATGGTCCTTCGCTCATATTTATAATATAAACATGGTCCTTCATTCATATTTATAATATAAACATGGTCCTTCATTCATATTTATAATATAAACATGGTCCTTCGCTCATATTTATAATATAAACATGGTCCTTCATTCATATTTATAATATAAACATGGTCCTTCATTCATATTTATGATATATAACCTGGTCCTTCGCTCATATTTATAATATAAACATGGTCCTTCATTCATATTTATAATATAAACATGATCCTTCATTCATATTTATAATATAAACATGGTCCTTCATTCATATTTATAATATAAACATGGTCCTTCATTCATATTTATAATATAAACATGGTCCTTCGCTCATATTTATATTATAAACATGGTCCTTCATTCATATTTATAATATATACATGGTCCTTCATTCATATTTATGATATATAACCTGGTCCTTCGCTCATATTTATAATATAAACATGGTCCTTCATTCATATTTATAATATAAACATGGTCCTTCATTCATATTTATAATATAAACATGGTCTTTCGCTCATATTTATAATATAAACATGGTCCTTCATTCATATTTATAATATAAACATGGTCCTTCGCTCATATTTATAATATAAACATGGTCCTTCGCTCATATTTATAATATAAACATGGTCCTTCGCTCATATTTATAATATAAACATGGTCCTTCGCTCATATTTATATTATAAACATGGTCCTTCATTCATATTTATAATATAAACATGGTCCTTCATTCATATTTATGATATATAACCTGGTCCTTCGCTCATATTTATAATATAAACATGGTCCTTCATTCATATTTATAATATAAACATGGTCCTTCATTCATATTTATAATATAAACATGGTCTTTCGCTCATATTTATCATATAAACATGGTCCTTCATTCATATTTATAATATAAACATGGTCCTTCGCTCATATTTATAATATAAACATGGTCCTTCATTCATATTTATAATATAAACATGGTCCTTCGCTCATATTTATAATATAAACATGGTCCTTCATTCATATTTATAATATAAACATGGTCCTTCGCTCATATTTATAATATAATCATGGTCCTTCATTCATATTTATAATATAAACATGGTCCTTCGCTCATATTTATAATACAATCATGGTCATTTGCTCATATTTGCCACGTAATCATTGTCCTTCGCTCATATTTATAATATAATCATGGTCCTTCGCTCATATTTATAATATAAACATGGTCCTTCCTTCATATTTATAATATAAACATGGTCCTTCGCTCATATTTATATATAAACATGGTCCTTCATTCATATTTATAATATAAACATGGTCCTTCGCTCATATTTATAATATAATCATGGTCCTTCGCTCATATATATAATATAAACGTGGTCCTTCGCTCATATTTATAATATAATCATGGTCCTTCATTCATATTTATAATATAAACATGGTCCTTCGCTCATATTTATAATATAAACATGGTCCTTCGCTCATATTTATAATATAAACATGGTCCTTCGCTCATATTTATAATATAAACATGGTCCTTCGCTCATATTTATAATATAAACATGGTCCTTCGCTCATATTTCTAATATAATCAAGGTCCTTCGCTCATATTTATAATATAAACATGGTCCTTCGCTCATATTTATAATATAAACATGGTCCTTCGCTCATATTTATAATATAATCATGGTCCTTCGCTCTTATTTATAATATAAACATGGTCCTTCGCTCAAATTTATAATATAAACATGGTCCTTCACTCATATTTATAATATAAACATGGTCCTTCGCTCATATTTATAATATAAACGTGGTCCTTCGCTCATATTTATAATATAAACATGGTCCTTCGCTCATATTTATAATATAATCATGGTCCTTCGCTCATATTTATAATATAATCGTGCTCCTTCGGTCATATTTGCCACGTAATCATGGTCCTTCACTCATACTTATTATAATCGTGGTCCTTCGCTCATATTTGTAACATTATCATGTCCTTCGCTCATATTTATAATATAATCATGGTCCTTCGCTCATATTTATAATATAAACATGGTCCTTCATTCATATTTATAATATAAACATGGTCCTTCGCTCATATTTATAATATAAACATGGTCCTTCATTCATATTTATAATATAAACATGGTCCTTCATTCATATTTATAATACAAACATGGTCCTTCGCTCATATTTATAATATAAACATGGTCCTTCATTCATATTTATAATATAAACATGGTCCTTCATTCATATTTATAATATAAACATGGTCCTTCGCTCATATTTATAATATAAACATGGTCCTTCATTCATATTTATAATATAAACATGGTCCTTCATTCATATTTATGATATATAACCTGGTCCTTCGCTCATATTTATAATATAAACATGGTCCTTCATTCATATTTATAATATAAACATGATCCTTCATTCATATTTATAATATAAACATGGTCCTTCGCTCATATTTATAATATAAACATGGTCCTTCATTCATATTTATAATATAAACATGGTCCTTCGCTCATATTGATAATATAAACATGGTCCTTCATTCATATTTATAATATAAACATGGTCCTTCGCTCATATTTATAATATAATCATGGTCCTTCATTCATATTTATAATATAAACATGGTCCTTCGCTCATATTTATAATATAATCATGGTCCTTCGCTCATATGTATAATATAAACGTGGTCCTTCGCTCATATTTATAATATAATCATGGTCTTTCACTCATATTTATAATATAAACATGGTCCTTCGCTCATATTTATAATATAATCATGGTCCTTCGCTCATATTTATAATATAAACGTGGTCTTTCGCTCATATTTATAATATAAACATGGTCCTTCGCTCATATTTATGATATAATCATGGTCTTTCATTCATATTTATAATATAAACGTGGTCCTTCGCTCATATTTGCCACGTAATCATGGTCCTTCGCTCATATTTATAATATAAACATGGTCCTTCGCTCATATTTATAATATAAACATGGTCCTTCACTCATATTTATAATACAATCATGGTCCTTCGCTCATATTTATAATATAAACATGGTCCTTCACTCATATTTATTATACAATCATGGTCCTTCGCTCATATTTATAATATAAACGTGGTCCTTCGCTCATATTTATAATATAATCATTGTCCTTCGCTCATATTTGCCACGTAATTATGATCCTTCGCTCTTATTTATAGTATAATCGTTGTCCTTCAATCATATTTGCCACGTAATCATGGTCCTTCGCTCATATTTATAATATAAACATGGTCCTTCGCTCATATTTATAATATAATCATGGTCCTTCGCTCATATTTGCCACGTGATCATGGTCCTTCGCTCATATTTATCACATAATTGTGGTCCTTCGCCCCTATATTGATCATGTACTATATTTATCCCGGTATTTATGTAAATTTAATCGCTACCGCATAATTTGTGAACAAATGCAACGTATAACAACGTTATTTGTATCAGCAGTTTATAGTCATTCCACCCGTTTAAGTCCTTCGGTCCTTCAGTTAGGTCCTTCGCGGTCCCACAGTCCCTTTACCATGTTTATCATGATAGAGGGACTGTGGCGGTCCTTCGTTTTAGTGAGTACCATCAAATGTTCAATGTAGGACAACAAACTTAATTCTTTTAGTTCCCCCACCCCCACTGAAACTTAATTGATAAATACTGATCATGGCGTCAGTCTACATTCACCACTAAAAAATACAAATTGATAATCAGACAGTGGTATGACATAGCAGATGGTTGTCGGGTGGGTTTAAAAAGGCGAATGTACGCATGCGCAAACTACTTTTCTAGGTTCTGCGCATGCTCTAGTTCCATATCCGGAAATTGACCTCATTTGACGCACATATTTATACTCGGACCAAACTATTTTCCTGTGTTTTTTTTTTTCATTTTCTCTTATTTTTGTCCATGATTGGATAGAAGAAAAACTACAAATACAAATACTCCAAGATTGTTTTGACTTCATTATTAATTGTAGGATGGAAACTTTTTGAGGTCAAAACCCTCCCACCCCCAAACTAAAGCAAATAAGTTTTTTTTATCCGACATCGATCTTTTGACGTCGTCCCTTACCTTGACTTGGGTCTTCTGTTTATCTCTTGTCACGACTTGGAAACCAGTTTAAGACGTAAGTTATTTTATTATTTATTCATTCAGTTTTCACGGTGAAGTTTCGTGAGGTGTATTATTTTTTCGCGATGTTCTGTGTTTACTTGTTATGGTTTGAGGGATTATCCCGATGGCACGCTTGTGTACGCGCCGCGACGTTGGTCGTTGAGTGGTGTTCACTTTGCTAACTACTACAATGTTTCGATGAGTAGAACGGGAAAGCCAAAACGATTGCTGGTTTCCGATTGGTTCGGTTCCGGTGAGTGTGTATCTAGTAGGATTCGAACCCTTGGCGTTCGTGGGCTTTCATTTCCCATGTTTCCTACCACTTCCTCGTTTTATTGTGATTTTGTGATGTCTTCTTCACCCGTCACGCCATGATCCACTGTTTCAACCACACCGCCATTTCGACCACTGACTATATGATCGTTCTGTTCAACTGTTAAGCTAGAATTTATTACCGTTATTATCATTATATTGTCACGTGATTTGTTCCACCTTATGTGCGATGTTAAAACATAAAGATACTTAAAAGTATCTTTATTGTAATTTATATAGACCAATTCGATAAAGATACTATATTATGATCGATGAACTGAACCACTATGTTATTTGTATAAATCTGACCTGTACATTTTACAGGAATTATTATTATGAATATGTTGTATTAACATATATTTTTATCATCTCTTAGTTCATATTTTTCTTTCAAGAATCAATAACGTACATTATATTTCATATCGTTTATTTCCAGGAGTTCTATTTCGTCCCCGGGAGTATATCGGGAACACTTTATTCATATTAATTATTCGTTATTGATTCGTTATTTATTTTCGCTTTGAGTCACAGTATTGTTGTATTCCTTTGAAATTACATGTATCCCTATGGTAACACAACCTTGACTGTTTCACGCCATTTAACTATTCAAGGTTATTGGTACTAACCTAAGAGTGAACACACTTCGAAAATACTAGTAAATACAGCCGGAGTTTATTTACATGGTGTGAATTCTTGGCTGTCTATATAAACTGTGATTCGATGTAATGCTTTAGTTGTTTCTACATGACGCTCTATGACGCATGTCATATTCCCGAATAAAAGCATTCTTTGCTGTAGAATACTGTCTCGTAACCACGTAGTATATACACTACCAGACTCGTTATAATACGAATCCTGTCTTCTATTGTGATATCCAACCACACTATATGCTAAACATTTCACGTTTTTACAAGAAATAAAATGAAAGTTCCATTTACAGTAAAAAATAGATTTTTATTTTCGTAATAATGTAATTTAAATAAATAAAAACGTAAATTCGTAGCCATTGGTAAGATGTAAAATGCAATCAGAAATTTTATTCGTCCGTAATTTGTAATTAGGAATTTGCTTTATCTGTAAAGTGTAAAATGGAACTTCCTTTCAATTTCCTGTAAAAACGTAAAATGCTTTTTTTCATTCCTGTAACCTGTACCAGCTATCCCCCTAAATAGACAAGTTGTGATACTGTCGCATACGACTTTTTTACCACTTCCGTGTCACTGAGAATGTTCTAGAACCGTACTGTGTCTGGGTGGAATATTCTATATTTTTTAGGAAATGGTTGAATAGGTAATAGAACACTGTAGGAGGCAATAGAAGGTAATGGAACATTCTAGAAATTTGTAGTAAGTTCCAGACTCATTATGTATGCTGATGTAATGGTCTATTTATAGATAGTGGGGGTATATATAGGCGAGTTGTTCAGCACTGAGTTCAGATCGGAGATCTCGTTGAATTGTATTGGAGTTTAAGTATTTAGTTATTGGAGTAGTGGAGTTTTACCGCGTTATTGTACTTGATGTTTGCGGAGTATAATAATACCAGTACCAGTTAAAACCTCATCTGTTGGCTCCGTGTTCGTATTTTATCATCGCCGCCAGAGAAGTCTTTCTGTTGTCATTTTGGTATTTGAACCATCACACCTGTACTATACCAATTACGGTAATATTGCGTTGCGTGTGACAGATACGTTTTTCTAATTCCTATAAATCAGGGAAAAATAGAACTCCTGGAAATTAACGATATGAAATATAATGTACGTTATTGATTCTTGAAAGAAAAATATGAACTAAGAGATGATAAAAAGAGTTAATACAACATATTCATAATAACAATTCCTGTAAATAGTACAGGTCAGATTTATGCAAATAACATTGTGGTTCAGCTCATCGATCATATGATAGTATCTTTATCCGTTTCTTTGCTTGAATTGCGGCCTTGCGTTGAGGACGTCTCTTGATGAGTGGAGAACTGTCAGCATTGAGTTGCGTTATGTCATCTATTAAGTCTATCGGATTAATAGGCGAGGATGTTGGGAAGGTTCCGTTCGACTGGAATTTCCCTGGGCGATGATGTTGTGTTTTTATTGCTGGTTTCGCTTCACTCGTTTCCAGTGTGTAGAGTTAGGTGATGGGCGATTCGTTATGCCGAGTTTTGTCTTCATCTCAGCGGCTCTTACGATCGCATTCGCACCGGGCAGTAGACGTATGTATAATTGTTACCATGTGATAGTTTACGCGATTGTTGACGTCACTATGTACGTCACATTGATAATAGAGATGCAACCCCTGATGATCACATTGATGCGTTGATAACAGAAATGCAACCCCTGATGATCACACTGATGCGTTGATAACAGAGATGCAACCCCTGATGATCACACTGATGCGTTGATAACAGAAATGCAACCCCTGATGATCACACTGATGCGTTGATAACAAGGATGCAACCCCTGATGATCACATTGATGCGTTGATAACAGAGATGAAACCACTGATAAACACATTTATGCGTTGATAACAGAAATGCAACCCCTGATGATCACATTGATGCATTGATAACAGAGATATAACCCCTGATGAACACATTTGTGCGTTGATAATAGAGATATAACCCCTGATGAACACATTTATGCGTTGATAACAGAGATGAAACCCCTCATGATCACACTGATGCGTTGATAACAGAGATATAACCCCTGATGAACACATTTATGCGTTGATAATAGAGATGAGACCTCTGATGATCACATTTATGCGTTGATAACAGAGATGCAACCCCTGATGATCACACTGATGCGTTGATAACAGAGATGAAACTCCTGATAAACACATTTATGCGTTGATAACAGAGATATAACCCCTGATGATCACACTGATGCGTTGATAATAGAGATGAAACCCCTGATAAACACATTTATGCGTTGATAACAGAGATATAACCCCTGATGATCACATTTATGCGTTCATAACAGAGATGAAACTACTGATAAACACATTGATGCGTTGATAATAGAGATGAAACCTCTGATGATCACATTTATGCGTTGATAACAGAGATGCAACCCCTGATGATCACACTGATGCGTTGATAACAGAGATGAAACCCCTGATAAACACATTTATGCGTTGATAACAGAGATGCAACCCCTGATGATCACACTGATGCGTTGATAATTGAGATGAAACCCCTGATAAACACATTTATGCGTTGATAACAGAGATATAACCCCTGATGATCACATTGATGCGTTGATAACAGAGATGAAACCACTGATAAACACATTGATGCGTTGATAACAGAAATGCAACCCCTGATAAACACATTTATGCGTTGATAACAGAGATGCAACCCCTGATGATCACATTGATGCGTTGATAACAGAAATGCAACCCCTGATGATCACATTGATGCGTTGATAACAGAAATGCAACCCCTGATAAACACATTTATGCGTTGATAACAAAAATGCAACACCTGATGATCACATTGATGCGTTGATAATAGAGATGAAACCCCTGATGATCACACTGATGCGTTGATAAGAGATATAACCCCTGATGAACACATTTATGCGTTGATAATAGAGATATAACCCCTGATGAACACATTTATGCGTTGATAATAGAGATATAACCCCTGATGATCACATTTATGCGTTGATAACAGAGATGAAACCACTGATAAACACATTGACGCGTTGATAACAGAAATGCAACCCCTGATAAACACATTTATGCGTTGATAATAGAGATGCAACCCCTGATGATCACACTGATGCGTTGATAATAGAGATGAAACCCCTGATGATCACACTGATGCGTTGATAATAGAGATGCAACCCATGATGATCACACTGATGCGTTGATAACAGAGACGAAACCTCTGATGATCACATTTATGCGTTGATAATAGAGATGCAACCCCTGATGATCACACTGATGCGTTGATAATAGAGATGAAACCCCTGATGAACACATTTATGCGTTGATAATAGAGATGAAACCCCTGATGATCACATTTATGCGTTGATAACAGAGATGCAACCCCTGATGATCACACTGATGCGTTGATAATAGAGATGAAACCCCTGATGATCACACTGATGCGTTGATAATAGAGATGCAACCCCTGATGATCACACTGATGCGTTGATAACAGAGACGAAACCTCTGATGATCACATTTATGCGTTGATAATAGAGATGCAACCCCTGATGATCACACTGATGCGTTGATAATAGAGATGAAACCCCTGATGAACACATTTATGCGTTGATAATAGAGATGAAACCCCCGATGATCACATTTATGCGTTGATAACAGAGATGCAACCCCTGATGATCACACTGATGCGTTGATAATAGAGATGAAACCCCTGATAAACACATTTATGCGTTGATAACAGAGATGCAACCCCTGATGATCACACTGATGCGTTGATAATAGAGATGAAACCCCTGATGAACACATTTATGCGTTGATAACAGAGATGCAACCCCTGATGATCACACTGATGCGTTGATAATAGAGATGAAACCCCTGATAAACACATTAATGCGTTGATAACAGAGATGCAACCCCTGATAAACACATTGATGCGTTGATAACAGAAATGCAGCCCCTGATGAACACATTTATGCGTTGATAATAGAGATGTAACCCCTGATGATCACATTTATGCGTTGATAATAGACTGAGATATAACCCCTGATAAACACATTTATACGTTGATAACAGAGATGCAACCCCTGATGATCACACTGATGCGTTGATAACAGAGATATAACCCCTGATGAACACATTTATGTGTTGATAATAGAGATATAACCCCTGATGAACACATTTATGCGTTGATAATAGAGATATAACCCCTGATGATCACATTTATGCGTTGATAACAGAGATGAAACCACTGATAAACACATTGACGCGTTGATAACAGAAATGCAACCCCTGATAAACACATTTATGCGTTGATAATAGAGATGCAACCCCTGATGATCACACTGATGCGTTGATAATAGAGATGAAACCCCTGATGAACACATTTATGCGTTGATAACAGAGATGCAACCCCTGATGATCACACTGATGCGTTGATAATAGAGATGAAACCCCTGATAAACACATTTATGCGTTGATAACAGAGATGAAACCCCTGATGATCACATTTATGCGTTGATAACAGAGATGCAACCCCTGATGATCACACTGATGCGTTGATAATAGAGATGAAACTCCTGATGATCACACTGATGCGTTTATAATAGAGATGCAACCCCTGATGATCACACTGATGCGTTGATAACAGAGACGAAACCTCTGATGATCACATTTATGCGTTGATAATAGAGATGCAACCCCTGATGATCACACTGATGCGTTGATAATAGAGATGAAACCCCTGATGAACACATTTATGCGTTGATAATAGAGATGAAACCCCTGATGATCACATTTATGCGTTGATAACAGAGATGCAACCCCTGATGATCACACTGATGCGTTGATAATAGAGATGAAACCCCTGATAAACACATTTATGCGTTGATAACAGAGATGCAACCCCTGATGATCACACTGATGCGTTGATAATAGAGAAGAAACCCCTGATGAACACATTTATGCGTTGATAACAGAGATGCAACCCCTGATGATCACACTGATGCGTTGATAATAGAGATGAAACCCCTGATAAACACATTAATGCGTTGATAACAGAGATGCAACCCCTGATAAACACATTGATGCGTTGATAACAGAAATGCAGCCCCTGATGAACACATTTATGCGTTGATAATAGAGATGTAACCCTTGATGATCACATTCATGCGTTGATAATAGACTGAGATATAACCCCTGATAAACACATTTATACGTTGATAACAGAGATGCAACCCCTGATGATCACACTGATGCGTTGATAACAGAGATATAACCCCTGATGAACACATTTATGCGTTGATAATAGAGATATAACCCCTGATGAACACATTTATGCGTTGATAATAGAGATATAACCCCTGATGATCACATTTATGCGTTGATAACAGAGATGAAACCACTGATAAACACATTGACGCGTTGATAACAGAAATGCAACCCCTGATAAACACATTTATGCGTTGATAATAGAGATGCAACCCCTGATGATCACACTGATGCGTTGATAATAGAGATGAAACCCCTGATAAACACATTTATGCGTTGATAACAGAGATGCAACCCCTGATGATCACACTGATGCGTTGATAATAGAGATGAAACCCCTGATAAACACATTTATGCGTTGATAACAGAGATGAAACCCCTGATGAACACATTTATGTGTTGATAACAGAAATGCAACCCCTGATGAACACATTGATGCGTTGATAACAGAAATGCAACCCCTGATAAACACATTGATGCGTTGATAACAGAAATGCAGCCCCTGATGAACACATTTATGCGTTGATAATAGAGATGAGACCTCTGATGATCACATTTATGCGTTGATAACAGAGATGCAACCCCTGATAATTACACTGATGCGTTGATAACAGAGATGAAACTCCCGATAAACACATTTATGCGTTGATAACAGAGATATAACCCCTGATGATCACATTTATGCGTTGATAACAGAGATGAAACTACTGATAAACACATTGATGCATTGATAATAGAGATGAAACCTCCGATGATCACATTTATGCGTTGATAACATAGATGCAACCCCTAATGATCACACTGATGCGTTGATAACAGAGACGAAACCCCTGATAAACACATTGATGCGTTGATAACAGAGATGCAACCCCTGATGATCACACTGATGCGTTGATAATAGAGATGAAACCCCTGATAAACACATTTATGCGTTGATAACAGAGATATAACCCCTGATGAACACATTGATGCGTTGATAACAAAGATGAAACCCCTGATGATCACATAGATGTGTTGATAACAGAAATGAAACCCCTGATAAACACATTGATGCGTTGATAACTGAAATGCAACCCCTGATGAACACATTTATGCGTTGATAACATAAATGCAACCCCTGATGATCACATTGATGCGTTGATAACAGAAATGCAACCCCTGATGAACACATTTATGCGTTGATAACATAAATGCAACCCCTGATGATCACATTGATGCGGTGATAACAGAGATATAACCCCTGATGATCACATTGATGCGTTGATAATAGAGATGAAACCCCTGATGATCACACTGATGCGTTGATAACAGAGATGAAACCCCTGATGATCACACTGATGCGTTGATAATAGAGATATAACCCCTGATGATCACACTGATGCGTTGATAACAGAGATGAAACCCCTGATAAACACATTTATGCGTTGATAACAGAGATATAACCCCTGATGATCACATTTATGCGTTGATAACAGAGATGAAACCACTGATAAACACATTGATGCGTTGATAACAGAGATGAAACCCCTGATAAACACATTTATGCGTTGATAACAGAGATATAACCCCTGATGATCACATTGATGCGTTGATAACAGAAATGCAACCCCTGATAAACACATTTATGCGTTGATAACAGAAATGCAACCCCTGATAAACACATTGATGCGTTGATAACAGAAATGCAACCCCTGATGAACACATTGATGCGTTGATAACAGAAATGCAACCCCTGGTGATCACATTTATGCGTTGATAACAGAGATGAAACCCCTGATGATCACACTGATGCGTTGATAACAGAGATATAACCCCTGATAAACACATTGATGCGTTGATAACAGAAATGCAACCCCTGATAAACACATTGATGCGTTGATAACAGAGATGAAACCCCTGATGATCACATTGATGCGTTGATAACAGAAATGCAACCCCTGATGAACACATAGATGCGTTGATAACAGAAATGCAACCCCTGATAAACACATTGATGCGTTGATAACAGAGATGCAATCCCTGATGATCACATTGATGCGTTGATAACAGAAATGCAACCTCTGATGAACACATTTATGCGTTGATAACAGAAATGCAACCCCTGATGAACACATTTATGCGTTGATAATAGAGATGAAACCCCTGATGATCACATTTATGCGTTGATAACAGAGATATAACCCCTGATGATCACATTTATGCGTTGATAATAGAGATATAACCCCTGATAAACACATTTATGCGTTGATAACAAAAATGCAACCCCTGATGAACACATTTATGCGTTGATAATAGAGATGAAACCCCTGATGATCACATTTATGCGTTGATAACAGAGATATAACCCCTGATGATCACATTTATGCGTTGATAACAGAGATATAACCCCTGATGATCACATTTATGCGTTGATAACAGAGATATAACCCTTGATGATCACATTTATGCGTTGATAATATAGATGAAACCCCTGATGATCACATTTATGCGTTGATAACAGAGATATAATCCCTGATGATCACATTTATGCGTTGATAACAGAGATGCAACCCCTGATGATCACATTTATGCGTTGATAACAGAGATGAAACCCCTGATAAACACATTTATGCGTTGATAACAGAAATGCAACCCCTTATGATCACATTTATGCGTTGATAACAGAGATGAAACCTCTGATAAACACATTTATGCGTTGATAACAGAAATGCAACCCCTGATGATCACATTGATGCGGTGATAACAGAGATATAACCCCTGATATCACATTGATGCGTTGATAATAGAGATATAACCCCTGATGATCACATTGATGCGTTGATAACAGAAATGCAACCCCTGATGATCACATTGATGCGGTGATAACAGAGATATAACCCCTGATATCACATTGATGCGTTGATAATAGAGATATAACCCCCGATAAACACATTTATGCGTTGATAACAGAAATGCAACCCCTTATGATCACATTTATGCGTTGATAACAGAGATGAAACCTCTGATAAACACATTTATGCGTTGATAACAGAAATGCAACCCCTGATGATCACATTGATGCGGTGATAACAGAGATATAACCCCTGATATCACATTGATGCGTTGATAATAGAGATATAACCCCTGATGATCACATTGATGCGTTGATAACAGAAATGCAACCCCTGATGATCACATTGATGCGGTGATAACAGAGATATAACCCCTGATATCACATTGATGCGTTGATAATAGAGATATAACCCCCGATAAACACATTTATGCGTTGATAACAGAAATGCAATCCCTGATGATCACATTTATGCGTTGATAATATAGATGCAACCCCTGATGATCACATTTATGCGTTGATAACAGAGATGAAACCCCTGATGATCACATTTATGCGTTGATAATAGAGATATAACCCCTGATAAACACATTTATGCGTTGATAACAGAAATGCAGCCCCTGATGAACACATTTATGCGTTGATAATAGAGATGTAAACCCTGATGATCACATTTATGCGTTGATAATAGAGATATAACCCTGATAAACACATTTATGCTTTGATAACAGAGATGCAACCCCTGATGATCACACTGATGCGTTGATAATAGAGATGAAACCCCCGATAAACACATTTATGCGTTGATAACAGAAATGCAACCTCTGATGATCACATTGATGCGGTGATAACAGAGATATAACCCCTGATGATCACATTGATGCATTGATAATAGAGATATAACCCATGATGATCACATTGATGCGTTGATAACAGAAATGCAACCCCTGATAAACACATTTATGCGTTGATAACAGAAATGCAACCCCTGATGATCACATTGATGCGGTGATAACAGAGATATAACCCCTGATATCACATTGATGCGTTGATAATGGAGATATAACCCCTGATGATCACATTGATGCGTTGATAACAGAAATGCAACCCCCGATAAACACATTTATGCGTTGATAACAGAAATGCAATCCCCGATGATCACATTGATGCGGTGATAACAGAGATATAACCCCTGATGATCACATTGATGCGTTGATAATAGAGATGAAACCCCTGATGATCACACTGATGCGTTGATAATAGAGATGCAACCCCTGATAAACACATTGATGTGTTGATAACAGAAATGCAGCCCCTGATGAAAACATTTATGCGTTGATAATAGAGATGTAACCCCTGATGAACACATTTATGCGTTGATAATAGAGATGTAACCCCTGATAATCACATTTATGCGTTGATAATAGAGATATAACCCCTGATAAACACATTTATGCGTTGATAACAGAGATGCTACCCCTGATGTTCACACTGATGCGTTGATAATAGAGATGAAACCCTTGATAAACACATTTATGCGTTGATAACAGAAATGCAACCCCTGATGATCACATTGATGCGGTGATAACAGAGATATAACCCCTGATGATCACATTGATGCGTTGATAACAGAAATGCAACCCCTGATAAACACATGTATGCGTTGATGACAGAAATTCAACCCCTGATGATCATATTGATGCGTTGATAATAGAGATATAACCTCTGATGAACACATTTATGCGTTGATAATAGAGATGAAACCCCTGATGATCACACTGATGCGTTGATAACAGAGATGCAACCCCTGATGATCACATTGATGCGGTGATAACAGAGATATAACCCCTGATGTCACATTGATGCGTTGATAATAGAGATATAACCCCCGATAAACACATTTATGCGTTGATAACAGAAATGCAATCCCTGATGATCACATTTATGCGTTGATAATATAGATGAAACCCCTGATGGTCACATTTATGCGTTGATAACAGAGATGAAACCCCTGATGATCACATTTATGCGTTGATAATAGAGATGAAACCCCTGATGAACACATTTATGCGTTGATAATAGAGATGCAACCCCTGATGATCACACTGATGCGTTGATAATAGAGATGAAACCCCTGATGAACACATAAATGCGTTGATAATAGAGATGAAACCCCTGATAAACACATTTATGCGTTGATAACAGAGATATAACCCCTGATGAACACATTGATGCGTTGATAACAGAGATGAAACCCCTGATAAACACATTTATGCGTTGATAACAGAAATGCAACCCCTGATAAACACATTTATGCGTTGATAACAGAGATATAACCCCTGATGATCACATTGATGCGTTGATAATAGAGACGAAACCCTTGATAAACACATTTATGCGTTGATAACAGAAATGCAACCCCTGATGATCACATTGATGCGGTGATAACAGAGATATAACCCCTGATGATCACATTGATGCATTGATAATAGAGATATAACCCCTGATGATCACATTGATGCGTTGATAACAGAAATGCAACCCCTGATAAACACATTTATGCGTTGATGACAGAAATTCAACCCCTGATGATCACATTTATGCGTTGATAACAGAGACGAAACCACTGATAAACACATTGATACGTTGATAACAGAGATGAAACCCCTGATAAACACATTTATGCGTTGATAACAGAGATATAACCCCTGATGATCACATTGATGCGTTGATAACAGAAATGCAACCCCTGATAAACACATTTATGCGTTGATAACAGAAATGCAACCCCTCATAAACACATTGATGCGTTGATAATAGAGATGCAACCCCTGATGATCACACTGATGCGTTGATAACAGAGATATAACCCCTGATAAACACATTGATGCGTTGATAACAGAAATGCAACCCCTGATAAACACATTGATGCGTTGATAACAGAGATGAAACCCCTGATGATCACATTGATGCGTTGATAACAGAAATGCAACCCCTGATGAACACATAGATGCGTTGATAACAGAAATGCAACCCCTGATAAACACATTGATGCGTTGATAACAGAGATGCAATCCCTGATGATCACATTGATGCGTTGATAACAGAAATGCAACCTCTGATGAACACATTTATGCGTTGATAACAGAAATGCAACCCCTGATGAACACATTTATGCGTTGATAATAAAGATGAAACTCCTGATGATCACATTTATGCGTTGATAACAGAGATATAACCCCTGATGATCACATTTATGCGTTGATAATAGAGATATAACCCCTGATAAACACATTTATGCGTTGATAACAAAAATGCAACCCCTGATGAACACATTTATGCGTTGATAATAGAGATGAAACCCCAGATGATCACATTTATGCGTTGATAACAGAGATATAACCCCTGATGATCACATTTAGGCGTTGATAACAGAGATATAACCCCTGATGATCACATTTATGCGTTGATAACAGAGATATAACCCCTGATGATCACATTTATGCGTTGATAATATAGATGAAACCCCTGATGATCACATTTATGCGTTGATAACAGAGATATAATCCCTGATGATCACATTTATGCGTTGATAACAGAGATGCAACCCCTGATGATCACATTTATGCGTTGATAACAGAGATGAAACCCCTTATGATCACATTTATGCGTTGATAACAGAGATGAAACCTCTGATAAACACATTTATGCGTTGATAACAGAAATGCAACCCCTGATGATCACATTGATGCGGTGATAACAGAGATATAACCCCTGATATCACATTGATGCGTTGATAATAGAGATATAACCCCTGATGATCACATTGATGCGTTGATAACAGAAATGCAACCCCTGATGATCACATTGATGCGGTGATAACAGAGATATAACCCCTGATATCACATTGATGCGTTGATAATAGAGATATAACCCCCGATAAACACATTTATGCGTTGATAACAGAAATGCAATCCCTGATGATCACATTTATGCGTTGATAATATAGATGCAACCCCTGATGATCACATTTATGCGTTGATAACAGAGATGAAACCCCTGATGATCACATTTATGCGTTGATAATAGAGATATAACCCCTGATAAACACATTTATGCGTTGATAACAGAAATGCAGCCCCTGATGAACACATTTATGCGTTGATAATAGAGATGTAAACCCTGATGATCACATTTATGCGTTGATAATAGAGATATAACCCTGTTAAACACATTTATGCGTTGATAACAGAGATGCAACCCCTGATGATCACACTGATGCGTTGATAATAGAGATGAAACCCCCGATAAACACATTTATGCGTTGATAACAGAAATGCAACCTCTGATGATCACATTGATGCGGTGATAACAGAGATATAACCCCTGATGATCACATTGATGCATTGATAATAGAGATATAACCCATGATGATCACATTGATGCGTTGATAACAGAAATGCAACCCCTGATAAACACATAGATGCGTTGATAACAGAAATGCAACCCCTGATAAACACATTGATGCGTTGATAACAGAGATGCAATCCCCGATGATCACATTGATGCGTTGATAACAGAAATGCAACCTCTGATGAACACATTTATGCGTTGATAACAGAAATGCAACCCCTGATGAACACATTTATGCGTTGATAATAGAGATGAAACCCCTGATGATCACATTTATGCGTTGATAACAGAGATATAACCCCTGATGATCACATTTATGCGTTGATAATAGAGATATAACCCCTGATAAACACATTTATGCGTTGATAACAAAAATGCAACCCCTGATGAACACATTTATGCGTTGATAATAGAGATGAAACCCCTGATGATCACATTTATGCGTTGATAACAGAGATATAACCCCTGATGATCACATTTATGCGTTGATAATAGAGATATAACCCCTGATAAACACATTTATGCGTTGATAACAAAAATGCAACCCCTGATGAACACATTTATGCGTTGATAATAGAGATGAAACCCCTGATGATCACATTTATGCGTTGATAACAGAGATATAACCCCTGATGATCACATTGATGCGTTGATAACAGAGATGCAATCCCTGATGATCACATTGATGCGTTGATAACAGAAATGCAACCTCTGATGAACACATTTATGCGTTGATAACAGAAATGCAACCCCTGATGAACACATTTATGCGTTGATAATAGAGATATAACCCCTGATGATCACATTTATGCGTTGATAATAGAGATATAACCCCTGATAAACACATTTATGCGTTGATAACAAAAATGCAACCCCTGATGAACACATTTATGCGTTGATAATAGAGATGAAACCCCTGATGATCACATTTATGCGTTGATAACAGAGATATAACCCCTGATGATCACATTTATGCGTTGATAACAGAGATATAACCCCTGATGTTCACATTTATGCGTTGATAACAGAGATATAATCCCTGATGATCACATTTATGCGTTGATAACAGAGATGCAACCCCTGATGATCACATTTATGCGTTGATAACAGAGATGAAACCCCTGATAAACACATTTATGCGTTGATAACAGAAATGCAACCCATTATGATCACATTTATGCGTTGATAACAGAGATGAAACCTCTGATAAACACATTTATGCGTTGATAACAGAAATGCAACCCCTGATGATCACATTGATGCGGTGATAACAGAGATATAACCCCTGATATCACATTGATGCGTTGATAATAGAGATATAACCCCTGATGATCACATTGATGCGTTGATAACAGAAATGCAACCCCTGATGATCACATTGATGCGGTGATAACAGAGATATAACCCCTGATATCACATTGATGCGTTGATAATAGAGATATAACCCCCGATAAACACATTTATGCGTTGATAACAGAAATGCAATCCCTGATGATCACATTTATGCGTTGATAATATAGATGCAACCCCTGATGATCACATTTATGCGTTGATAACAGAGATGAAACCCCTGATGATCACATTTATGCGTTGATAATAGAGATATAACCCCTGATAAACACATTTATGCGTTGATAACAGAAATGCAGCCCCTGATGAACACATTTATGCGTTGATAATAGAGATGTAAACCCTGATGATCACATTTATGCGTTGATAATAGAGATATAACCCTGTTAAACACATTTATGCGTTGATAACAGAGATGCAACCCCTGATGATCACACTGATGCGTTGATAATAGAGATGAAACCCCCGATAAACACATTTATGTGTTGATAACAGAAATGCAACCTCTGATGATCACATTGATGCGGTGATAACAGAGATATAACCCCTGATGATCACATTGATGCATTGATAATAGAGATATAACCCATGATGATCACATTGATGCGTTGATAACAGAAATGCAACCCCTGATAAACACATTTATGCGTTGATAACAGAAATGCAACCCCTGATGATCACATTGATGCGGTGATAACAGAGATATAACCCCTGATATCACATTGATGCGTTGATAATAGAGATATAACCCCTGATGATCACATTGATGCGTTGATAACAGAAATGCAACCCCCGATAAACACATTTATGCGTTGATAACAGAAATGCAATCCCCGATGATCACATTGATGCGGTGATAACAGAGATATAACCCCTGATGATCACATTGATGCGTTGATAATAGAGATGAAACCCCTGATGATCACACTGATGCGTTGATAATAGAGATGCAACCCCTGATAAACACATTGATGCGTTGATAACAGAAATGCAGCCCCTGATGAACACATTTATGCGTTGATAATAGAGATGTAACCCCTGATAATCACATTTATGCGTTGATAATAGAGATATAACCCCTGATAAACACATTTATGCGTTGATAACAGAGATGCTACCCCTGATGTTCACACTGATGCGTTGATAATAGAGATGAAACCCTTGATAAACACATTTATGCGTTGATAACAGAAATGCAGCCCCTGATGAACACATTTATGCGTTGATAATAGAGATGTAACCCCTGATAATCACATTTATGCGTTGATAATAGAGATATAACCCCTGATAAACACATTTATGCGTTGATAACAAAAATGCAACCCCTGATGAACACATTTATGCGTTGATAATAGAGATGAAACCCCTGATGATCACATTTATGCGTTGATAACAGAGATATAACCCCTGATGATCACATTTATGCGTTGATAATAGAGATATAACCCCTGATAAACACATTTATGCGTTGATAACAAAAATGCAACCCCTGATGAACACATTTATGCGTTGATAATAGAGATGAAACCCCTGATGATCACATTTATGCGTTGATAACAGAGATATAACCCCTGATGATCACATTTATGCGTTGATAATAGAGATATAACCCCTGATAAACACATTTATGCGTTGATAACAAAAATGCAACCCCTGATGAACACATTTATGCGTTGATAATAGAGATGAAACCCCTGATGATCACATTTATGCGTTGATAACAGAGATATAACCCCTGATGATCACATTGATGCGTTGATAACAGAGATGCAATCCCTGATGATCACATTGATGCGTTGATAACAGAAATGCAACCTCTGATGAACACATTTATGCGTTGATAACAGAAATGCAACCCCTGATGAACACATTTATGCGTTGATAATAGAGATATAACCCCTGATGATCACATTTATGCGTTGATAATAGAGATATAACCCCTAATAAACACATTTATGCGTTGATAACAAAAATGCAACCCCTGATGAACACATTTATGCGTTGATAATAGAGATGAAACCCCTGATGATCACATTTATGCGTTGATAACAGAGATATAACCCCTGATGATCACATTTATGCGTTGATAACAGAGATATAACCCCTGATGTTCACATTTATGCGTTGATAACAGAGATATAATCCCTGATGATCACATTTATGCGTTGATAACAGAGATGCAACCCCTGATGATCACATTTATGCGTTGATAACAGAGATGAAACCCCTGATAAACACATTTATGCGTTGATAACAGAAATGCAACCCATTATGATCACATTTATGCGTTGATAACAGAGATGAAACCTCTGATAAACACATTTATGCGTTGATAACAGAAATGCAACCCCTGATGATCACATTGATGCGGTGATAACAGAGATATAACCCCTGATATCACATTGATGCGTTGATAATAGAGATATAACCCCTGATGATCACATTGATGCGTTGATAACAGAAATGCAACCCCTGATGATCACATTGATGCGGTGATAACAGAGATATAACCCCTGATATCACATTGATGCGTTGATAATAGAGATATAACCCCCGATAAACACATTTATGCGTTGATAACAGAAATGCAATCCCTGATGATCACATTTATGCGTTGATAATATAGATGCAACCCCTGATGATCACATTTATGCGTTGATAACAGAGATGAAACCCCTGATGATCACATTTATGCGTTGATAATAGAGATATAACCCCTGATAAACACATTTATGCGTTGATAACAGAAATGCAGCCCCTGATGAACACATTTATGCGTTGATAATAGAGATGTAAACCCTGATGATCACATTTATGCGTTGATAATAGAGATATAACCCTGTTAAACACATTTATGCGTTGATAACAGAGATGCAACCCCTGATGATCACACTGATGCGTTGATAATAGAGATGAAACCCCCGATAAACACATTTATGTATTGATAACAGAAATGCAACCTCTGATGATCACATTGATGCGGTGATAACAGAGATATAACCCCTGATGATCACATTGATGCATTGATAATAGAGATATAACCCATGATGATCACATTGATGCGTTGATAACAGAAATGCAACCCCTGATAAACACATTTATGCGTTGATAACAGAAATGCAACCCCTGATGATCACATTGATGCGGTGATAACAGAGATATAACCCCTGATATCACATTGATGCGTTGATAATAGAGATATAACCCCTGATGATCACATTGATGCGTTGATAACAGAAATGCAACCCCCGATAAACACATTTATGCGTTGATAACAGAAATGCAATCCCCGATGATCACATTGATGCGGTGATAACAGAGATATAACCCCTGATGATCACATTGATGCGTTGATAATAGAGATGAAACCCCTGATGATCACACTGATGCGTTGATAATAGAGATGCAACCCCTGATAAACACATTGATGCGTTGATAACAGAAATGCAGCCCCTGATGAACACATTTATGCGTTGATAATAGAGATGTAACCCCTGATAATCACATTTATGCGTTGATAATAGAGATATAACCCCTGATAAACACATTTATGCGTTGATAACAGAGATGCTACCCCTGATGTTCACACTGATGCGTTGATAATAGAGATGAAACCCTTGATAAACACATTTATGCGTTGATAACAGAAATGCAACCCCTGATGATCACATTGATGCGGTGATAACAGAGATATAACCCCTGATGATCACATTGATGCGTTGATAACAGAAATGCAACCCCTGATAAACACATTTATGCATTGATAACAGAAATTCAACCCCTGATGATCATATTGATGCGTTGATAATAGAGCTGCAACCCCTGATAAACACATTTATGCGTTGATAACAGAGATGCAACTCCTGATGTTCACACTGATGCGTTGATAATAGAGATGAAACCCTTGATAAGCACATTTATGCGTTGATAACAGAAATGCAACCCCTGATGATCACATTGATGCGGTGATAACAGAGATATAACCCCTGATGATCACATTGATGCATTGATAATAGAGATATAACCCCTGATGATCACATTGATGCGTTGATAACAGAAATGCAACCCCTGATAAACACATTTATGCGTTGATGACAGAAATTCAACCCCTGATGATCATATTGATGCGTTGATAATAGAGATATAACCTCTGATGAACACATTTATGCCTTGATAATAGAGATGAAACCCCTGATGATCACACTGATGCGTTGATAACAGAGATGCAACCCCTGATGATCACATTGATGCGGTGATAACAGAGATATAACCCCTGATGTCACATTGATGCGTTGATAATAGAGATATAACCCCCGATAAACACATTTATGCGTTGATAACAAAAATGCAATCCCTGATGATCACATTTATGCGTTGATAATATAGATGAAACCCCTGATGGTCACATTTATGCGTTGATAACAGAGATGAAACCCCTGATAATCACATTTATGCGTTGATAATAGAGATGAAACCCCTGATGAACACATTTATGCGTTGATAATAGAGATGCAACCCCTGATGATCACACTGATGCGTTGATAATAGAGATGAAACCCCTGATGAACACATAAATGCGTTGATAACAGAGATATAACCCCTGATGAACACATTGATGCGTTGATAACAGAGATGAAACCCCTGATAAACACATTTATGCGTTGATAACAGAAATGCAACCCCTGATAAACACATTTATGCGTTGATAACAGAGATATAACCCCTGATGATCACATTGATGCGTTGATAACAGAGATATAACCCCTGATGATCACATGTATGCGTTGGTAACAGAGATGAAACCCCTGATAAACACATTTATGCGTTGATAACAGAGAAATAACCCCTGATAAACACATTGATGCGTTGATAACAGAAATGCAACCCCTGATAAACACATTGATGCGTTGATAACAGAAATGCAACCTCTGATGATCACATTGATGCGTTGATAACAGAAATGCAACCCCTGGTGATCACATTTATGCGTTGATAACAGAGATGCAACCCCTAATGATCACATTTATGCGTTGATAACAGAGATATAACCCCTGATGAACACATTTATGCGTTGATAATAGAGATATAACCCCTGATGATCACATTTATGCGTTGATAACAGAGAGGAAACCCCTGATAAACACATTGATGCGTTGATAATAGAGATGAAACCCCTGATGAACACATTTATGCGTTGATAACAGTGATATAACCCCTGATGATCACATGTATGCGTTGATAACAGAGATGAAACCCCTCATAAACACATTTATGCGTTGATAACAGAGATATAACCCCTGATGAACACATTTATGCGTTGATAACAGAGATATAACCCCTGATGATCACATTTATGCGTTGATAACAGAAATGCAACCCCTGATGATCACATGTATGCGTTGATAACAGAGATGAAACCCCTCATAAACACATTTATGCGTTGATAACAGAGATATAACCCCTGATGATCACACTGATGCGTTGATAATAGAGATGTAGCTACTCGACTTTTGTTACATTGCTACTCATTTATATTTACTCCATTGTGTGAACCTATTTACTTAAAACTTTATATGACATTGTAATATAAGATGTCACGTGAGATGTCACTTATGTAAACAATAAAAAAGTGCATTAGAAGCGACACATTTAACACTGCGAATAGTTTCTGACATATTTAATATTTCTTAGTCAGTGGTTAGATACATTAAAATTGAATAAATATATCAAAATATATCAAAATATACTAAATTTCTTTCATATTTTTAATTAAGTTAAGACAAATATCATTCTTATCGTGGGTATATATGTAGTAATGTCTTAGTTTCACGGGTCACAAATCATCTATAAAACAAACATGTTTATACATGGGTTCCAATAATAAACTAAACAAATATTAAAATCCATTTTGACTAAATACGTATTATCACTAACAATAGAACAATTGAAACGATCTTTTAACAGGTACTATTTCTGATATTATAAATTATTATGAACACTGATGTTGTCATATTGTTTGAATATTAACACCCCTCATACATTAAATTAAAACACGCGTAAAAGGGGTGTTATTTAGTTAGCACGCTGACGCAACGAACTACCGACTGAATTACTACTATTGATGTGTAGCAATAGTAGAGGTAATATATTTGCGACGATGTTTCGTGACATTTCCATTCTATAGTAAAACACGGTTAGGAGAAAGCCACACACCAAAAGATCAAGTTGAGTTCATCGCCTGCTACGTGAATTCACCTCTGTGATTGGATAATCAGTTGATGCGTTGGTGAGATCCCATGCCCAGTTGATAAGTTACCTTTTCCGTCGATTGTTTTTTGCATATGGCCCGCGATCGATCTTTTATTCGATGAGATAGTTGTTCGGTATTACTTAAATTTTCAGAGACGACCCATATAGGAGCACATGCATTCGTCATGAACAAAAACGGAACAGGAAACATTGAAGTCACCTTTGGAATTGACATACATTTACCTCCCGTGGTATGGGCGGAGCTTAGTTTTTTAATTCGACTGATTACTAGTATTCAAGTACAGCAAATGTCAAACGTTCTTTGTACACATATAGTCAGCATGCGCGTTTATTGTTTATATGTATAGTTAACTGATCTAAACTGTGTAAATTTAACAAGTTATTTCTGGTGGCGATGAAACTTGTGAGGGTATATTCGCAGTTCTTTCTAGAGTGAAGTGGTCTACGCTGCTATAATCAATAAATATATTCACAAACATGAATACGTTGCATGGAGTAAATATGGCGCATTTCCGGATATATTTTGTTCTTCTGTAATTTTAAACCTTTGTTCCGAGCACTGGCGGATTAAGAAATTTGATAGTAGGTGGCTAGGTTTGTCAACTGATTTTCAATTTTTTACAATCATTAAACATAAATGCCAATAATTCATCTTTTATTTTGCGGTTCTGCTTACATTGACCTGTAATTATAAAATTTAAGATATTTAATTTTGTTTAATAATATAGATAGGACACTAACATGTCAGCGACACGAATCCAGAAGCTGATGCTTGAATATGACGATTATGATTATTTTTTAACAATAAAATGATTGACATATTTTACCGCTAGTCAGCCATTTTGAATCCGATCTGCAAAATATAATGACAATTGATTCTTTGGCCACATTGTTAGTATAAATTGTATGTTAATTTATTGTGAACAAGACATCAAACATGACACATATTTTATTTGCTTTACATGGTTTTGATATTGCGTTTTAATCTTATAAATAATGTTTCTCTCAGTTTAAATTACACATTAGCAATCCTGTATTGTGTTCATTTTCTCTTGTGTATGTAGTGTTCAATTTGACTCAATTTGAATCAATTGTGCAACTCGTATTTCCAATGGACTGTCACATATCTCTATTCTGTCACATATCTACCAAAATACTGCCGTGTTATTTTATTTCTTTTACTGAATATTTAGTATGGCTGAATCGAGTTTGGGTTGTATTTGTAGACCAATAAGAAGTACATGTCAATTGCTGTTTTAACAGTCCAATAAAAATGCGCGAAATGTTCCGATGTTTTTACGATTTTTATATTCATACAATATAATATTTGTCACTGAAAAAATGCACAAAATACAACAATCCTTTGCATATTCACGTTTGAGACAAACCATTATATCTTAGTTCATCATTAATGCCATTGTCCATTAGTTCCTCGTTTTCATGGATAAATTTGTTCACATGTGTACCCAAGTTTTGAATTCTGGCAAAGAATGACATGCGATATACAACGCACCAGAAATATTATCACGCTATACGTGTATGGTATTACAAAAGTCACAGGACTTTGAATAATAATAGAACATATGATTTTCGAAACCCGTCATTTAAGGTATATCAAGCATTGGAACCAATCAATCTGATTAGTCGAGAATTCCAATGACTTTGTAATTAAATAGTGTTCCAAACGAGTGTGGTGTCGAATCGCGGAGAGAAATACGGGGAAGTACTACTTACTTTGAACACTGATATTAGATCAAAACGTTGTCCAGTGTCGCCAGACATTTAAACTCGACCTGGTTGTAACACTATGCCCGGATTTACAGACATTTAATAATATTGATGAGAATTTTCAACTGGATACATTGATTTACAAGGTATTGTAAAATATCAAGGGAATATGCACTAGCACCAACCATGTACTACTAACACCAACCATGTACTACTAACACCAACCATGTACTACTAACAGCAACCATGTACTACTAACAGCAACCATGTACTACTAACACCAACCATGTACTACTAACACCAACCATGTACTACTAGCACCAACTATGTACTACTCACACCAACTATGTACTACTAACACCAACCATGTACTACTAGCACCAACCATGTACTACTAACACCAACCATGTACTACTAGCACCAACCATGTACTACTAACACCAACCATGTACTACTAGCACTAACCATGTACTACTAACACCAACCATGTACTACTAGCACCAACCATGTACTACTAACACCAACCATGTACTACTAACACCAACCATGTACTACTAAAACCAACCATGCACTACTAACACCAACCATGTACTACTAGCACAAACATGTACTACTAACACCAACCATGTACTACTAGCACTAACCATGTACTACTAACACCAACCATGTACTACTAACACCAACCATGTACTACTAACACCAACCATGTACTACTAACACCAACCATGTACTACTAACACCAACCATGTACTACTAGCACCAACCATGTACTACTAACACCAACCATGTACTACTAACACCAACCATGTACTACTAGCACCAACCATGTACTACTAACACCAACCATGTATTACTAGCACTAACCATGTACTACTAGCACCAACCATGTACTACTAGCACCAACCATGTACTACTAACACCAACCATGTACTACTAACACCAACCATGTACTACTAGCACCAACTATGTACTACTAACACCAACCATGTACTACTAACACCAACCATGTACTACTAACACCAACCATGTACTACTAACACCAACCATGTACTACTAACACCAACCATGTACTACTGGCACCAACTATGTACTACTCACACCAACTATGTACTACTAACAGCAACCATGTACTACTAACAGCAAGTACGTCTAATCACAGTCCCTCTGTGTGGTCTAATACATGTCCAAAGTCTAATAAAGAAACAATTTAACACTATCTATTATCTCTAATGACTCACCGCTGTATCAAATGCTTGTTCCGTTTTGCCTTACCCCCTTTTTAATCCGCTTTTAATTCTTCGTCCCCAAATCCCACGCTAACAACATTAACGATTTTGCATTTATTTCAGTAGATTCAGTAGAATACGTTAACCTGCGTCGTATGGATAGCTTGACGAGTACGCTTATCAGTTGGCGATGCTATGAACGCTTCTTCGACAGACAACACAATTGTGAGTTCATCAAATGTACCAGTTGCACATACAACTTGTTTTTTAGAAGTACCATAACATCATCTGTTGTAAAAAAAAGTTTAATAATTTCAAGGAGACCAGTGTCTCTTATGACAAAAAAATATTCTAAACATTGATAAGAACTTCATGAAAAACGTGTCTTTAAATAAATAAATCATCTGCAGTCTGTTACTAGACCAACATATACTGAAATCTACTTTGATGGTGGTTTATCAAATGTCTTTATCATACTGATGCCGCTTGCCCGAAACTTTAGTGTTAAAAATAATGCCACTACTTTTGAATCTTTGAGACGAAATGCGTTCTTAGCCATCCCCAGTTTGGACGAACATACACACTGAAAGATGAAAGCACTTTGCAGTATTTTAATGAATTATTAATCTACATTTGTTCCTTTTGGCTATGGGTGTTTTGTTGGTCATGCAATAAAGACGAGCAATGCATCAATAACACAAACTGAACTAATTTCTAAGCCTGCCCGAATCTGTCAATCAGTTTCTTGCCAACGGTTTTACGCAAAAAAAATGTAATGTACTATTTGTGACAGTCCACGACATGAAACTGCGTTATCGTTGACCATCCAAATAAACTGTGCTGTACGTGGTTAATTGTAGAAGTACGGCAAACGTTTTGTTATTGCTCATCTCAACTTAGTTTTCAAAGCCAAATGTTCACAGCCCATCACAGACACATGCCCTAGAAGAGTGTTCGCCCACCCTTGAGAGATTTAACAGCGTATCTGTCATTGAAATCATCACAATAATTATTGAGTCACTTTTGATGTATTCAGGTTGGTCCACTATGTCTCCTGGCTATATTGTTAGAGATGACTGTCGGATATATGCAAGGTCAAGACAAGCTGTACAGAATAAATGACACTCTCTCCTCGCTTGGTGCTGCATTTCTCATGACAATAACAAACTACCTTTTGAAGTGAGTATTCAACACATGCAAAATCGCATTTGATGGTTGCTTTAATAAATTGATTTTTCAGACCAGAATTCTTATTATATAAATATATGCACCTTTACAGATTTCTGACATTAACGACGGAATTTGGAATATATCAATGGGTGTATGAACACTTGGCAATTTTACATTTGCCTGTGAACTTACTCTGGACATGGTTGTTTGCTTTTGTGTGCATTGATTTGGGATACTATTGGTGTCATAGACTATTTCACGGTATGAATATATTTAAACAATTAGAATTTAATATATGTAATTGATCAAATAGTAAAACACAGCCGCAACAGTGATTTTCTTTATTGCAATAGAGATTTTTTTCGGGTATTTGAAACGGGCGTGTATTTTAGTGCAGCAGGAAGAGGGATTTACTGTAGTTCAACAGAAACATTAATTTCAGTAAACTTGAATAGATTGTTTATGTAGTTAATATCTGCGAGTACATGCTAACTGCCGTTTTACTTCATATTTCATTTGTCCCTACAGAAGTTAATATATTATGGGCAACTCACCAAGTGCATCATAGTTCAGAAGATATGAATTTCAGTGTATCACTTCGACAAGGTGTTTTGCATATACAATTGGCATGGGTAGGTCGTAACAATTCAATATAATAATAAGAAATATTTTACTTTGATCGAATAAGTAAACTTTGCTAACTACGAGCTAAAATTTTAGTGATATACTATTGTAATGTAATTAAATATGTGTAAGTACATCACTACTAATTACATGACAACATTATTATGCAAGTTGTCCTCAGATCCTCAGATACACTATTATCGCATTTGATTATGTTTTGTGCGTACTACACATGTAGAAGATTCCAATATGGCTGTCACTGTGAAGTCGAGACTGATTTAATCATTCGAAGACAATATATGTTTCTCGTGTTGCCTACAAACACATGTATATGTATTAAGACAAATGTAATGAAGTACGATTATTAGTTGACTTTAGGATAGTATATTTGCATCACTAAGGCCATAATGCAATGGTTAGTGACTACTTGCTTGCGGGTCTAATTATTAACTGCTTGCTTCCAAATGTAAACTTTTTTTTATTGTAGATATTCTACATCCCATTCGCCCTCTTCATTCCACCGACAGTTGCATTAGTAACTATTCAATTTACCAATCTGTACCAATGCTGGATACATACAGAGGTGGGTTCAGTATTTCGTATGGCACTATAAATTAAATTAAATTATAAATAAATTTAAATATTATTTGTAGAATACACTTATTTTAAGAAACAATTATTTATTTGTAAGTATATAGTTTCGTAGTAAAATATCTAATATTTATAATGTTGTAATTTTCTTAATATATTTTTTGGCTTTACTGCCACAAACTTGTTTCTGTGCAACAAAAGAAATGTCTATAGTATCATAAAAAATCCTTATTCCTGTTGCAACAAAAAGAATTCCTATTGTACTATCAGATGGAAATTCTTCTCCTCTGGGGTACTCCACACATGTCAGGGGGAAATCTCGTCTGGCCTCTATATCTCGTCTGCTTGAGGTGCGGGATCGGGAAAGTCACTTAAACTCAAATAGACGCACACAACGGAATACGTCTTTAGTCTTTAGTCGGTCAGTCGAGTACTCTATAAGACACAGCGCCCTGGGGAAAAGTCCCCGAGACTATCGCAAGGCTGACCCAAGACTGCCTCTAGACTGCCCCAAGACTGTCTCTAGACTGCCCCAAGACTGCGTCTTTCGTGGTGTACTCGCCAATTACAAAGCAGTTAAAAGACTCTAAGGCGTGGCCTTCACACATACAGCCAATCACACTAAGTACTGGACACGTCATATCTTTTGATTAATCGTCCGCTATATTACTAACTGCGAATACCAACTGTCAGAAATAGTAGTCCGGATAGCGTCGGTTATATCGTAATTAGTTCCAAATCACTGAGTCGAGTTCCGTCCAAGACCTCGCATGAGCCTAAACGATGACAGACATAACACAGCCATTCACTCGTAATCAACTAAATAAGTCGATCAACAGATACGCGCAAACAAATTCATGACAGTACTACCAAAAGTTATTACTGAATAATTTCATGTCCAATTTATAAGTTAAATCATAATTCTCATCATTGAGAAATACATTCTTAATGGATATATCATTCAGAATCGTAATCACGCCAATGCTATACAAGCATTGAGGTATATATTGTGAATGTGAAATTTATATGAAAGTTATGTAAGTTTTTTTGTTTCTAAACACAGGTAATACGGACACTTGGACCTTTAGAATTTATCATATGTACTCCAAGTCATCACAGAGTTCATCATGGTAAGTTACTTGACACCATCATTATTGTGAACACATACATATTGTAATTCACGTCGTTAATATTATTCATAAACCAATATATTGTTGCAAATACAAACTTTTTAAAAAGCACTGATCCAGCTATTATGTGATTAGTACTCTCAAATATACTTTTTTGGGGTTTTCTTTCAAATGTCAAATGCATACTGTTTGCCACTGTTATGACATACTGTGTTTGCATATTATATGCATTGTAACAATATTTAGGGTTGTCATTACCAGTGAATTTACTGTCATTATAAAACACGCATATGAGATAAGTTACATCAGCAGTTTGACTCCTGTGTGTGATCCAGCTATTTTGGGAACGAATATAGGCTTTAATGAGGATTCGAGAGCGTTGAAACTGTTTGTGTGTGTTTCAATTTGGGGAGGGGGTCAAGGGTTGAAATTGTGACTGTTTCTTGTTGCAGACTCAGCAGGCTAAAATTTGTCTAAAATTTGTATATGCCACTTTTAATACAAACAACCCACAGTTGTATTTTATAAATACATTATGGAAAATCCCGCACAGACTATACAAGCTTTGTGTAATAGTTGTACTTTCTTTTGAGGATTAATATGTTGACGTAATGGCAATTGTATGCTGACCTACCCATTGAATGGATTGATATAAAAGTTCTGAACACGATTGTCTAGTAGATGCTCCTGATATTTCTTTATTATCTAACCATCTCTGATGGTTGTAAAGTGCGTAACCCATTAGATCCTTTCATAGGAACAGTTGTTTTATCAAAACAACAGTGATTTCCCGAGTTCCAAATCCATGTTAAGTTATAGATTACAGCTTCAGCAGCTGAAGACTCTTCCATGTTTATTATACAGTTTATCCCACACCCGTCCATTAAGTGGAATGTTCTTAGGTCATAATTTATCACGTGTCACTGAAACGCACATACTTTCTATTAATTGTAATAACACACTCCATCACACATTTGCAATAAATAAGGTATTTTAATTTAGCAAGCAGTATCATAAAATAACGATTATATGTTTATGATGAAAAAACGTTCATTGTGCTGTATTATATTATTCAACTAGGGGAACCATCTTCTCAAGATAAATTTAGATATTTGTTTATTTTTCTGTTGAAATCCATGATAAAACATGTTTTATTCTCATTAATCAGATTAATTTCTTTATAAATAACTGCTGAGTCATGGAACTAAAACACTATTTGTGTAACAGCTGTACCAAAATGATAATGACAGATATTGCCATTCTATTCACATACTGTTAAATATTAAATACGTCAGAAACAATTTACAATGTTTTTTTTTTGTTTTTAATAATATTTTAATAATATGAAATACTATACTTTGAACATTTTGCATGTATTTTCTATAAGCCATTAAATCCAGGTTTTGTTTTTTACACCTTGCACTGTATATGTAATATCTGTCTGCCAATAATGTAAAATTTAAGAGAATGGAAACATCTTCATCTGCAAGGATAACTTGTTTGGGATTAGGTGTATTTACCAATCCCATTTTCCTTCCCCACAGCATGTAAAAAACATCCCAGAATTCCCTAATAAAAATACAATCGTAAAATAGATGTAACAAAGTTTCATCCTGTTCTCCGCAAAAGCACTTTGAAGATTCAACAAGACATGGTTTGAATTTCGCCAATAATACATTTGTTGGCAGTATATTGTGTAAAATCTTAAACTAAAAAGTTCTCAATTTTGTGTCAATTGTTGTTATAAATGGTAGTGAATATAATGCTAACCAGCAATCTATTTGTGCATTCAATGTCAAGGTGAAATACAGTTCAGATCTTGGTGGTGTAAAATAAAATTCTACAAACCTTTTCGTAATATTTCTAGTGTTACAATCATTTAAATGAACATTTATATAACCTATTTGCACCTGTATAATTTCTTCAGTTATTTCAAAATTTTGTAATTTCTTTCTGTTTACATTAGTTTTCCATTCTTGTGGAATGACATTGATAATGCCAAACCAACATAACATTGAATTCTGTGGGATTCCATTCTGTAATAAGTCCTTCCATGTCCTTAATTCTGAAGGAGTTTTAAAAAGTTGTCCCACATATATTATTTCCCATTTCTACAAATTCTTTGAAAAATATTGATTTTCCTGCAAATAGGATTTTTTCATTATTCCATATTATCTGCTGTAATTCATTTGTTCTTGTTCAATTGACATTTTTTTTAAATTTTAGTCCATTCATTTAGCATTGATTCAAGGCTTCTCGACACCCTTATATTAATTTTTTCAAGGTTGAAATTACATCTCAAATAAAAGTGAATGCCTCCAACTTTTTCAAGCTGCTTGTTGAAAATTGTTTTCCAAGGATGACCTATATTTTTATCACACATCCTCCTTAACCAATTAATACGCTGAGCTGTATAAATGGCGTTAACATCTGGCATTGAAATTCCCCCTTTTTCAGTTCTACCAATTATTGTTTGTCCAGCTATTTTTTCTGGACCCTTCCATATAAATTTATAAATCATTTTGTTTATTTCTTTAATTTTATTAGCAGGGAGGTTTACCAAATTCATTACATATTGTATTCTAGATATGGCCAATGTTTTGATGATCTGTACCTTCCCCATAAGTGTTAAATCCCTGGATTTCCAAAATTGCAATATTTTCTTATTTTTTCTAGTGGTTCAGCCAGATTTAGTTCTCTTGCTTTTTTTTTATCATAGGATACAAAAATTCCAAAATTTTTTATTGGATCAGTTGGCCACTTTAATTTGAGTGGTCTTTCTTTGCACTCTTTATTTTTTCCTATACACAGGGCTTCACCTTTACTCATATTTATCGATAGACCTGAAATTTCTTTGAATTTTTCTTGTAATTCAAACATGTTTTGTGCTGATTCAATATCCCTGAAAAAACATGTCAAGTCATCAGCAAAAGATGCATTTTTTATCTCATCTTCCTCCCACCCAAATTCCATTAATGTTTTGTTGTGTTCTCAATTTCACCAGAAATATTTCCAATGCCAATATGAAAAGTATTGGTGAGATACAATCACCCTGTCTGACACCACGATGAAGTTGGAAGTAGCCTGTAGATATTCCCTTATTCATAACACAGCTGAAAATATTGTTATAAATAATTTTCACCCATTTAATAAATCCCTGGCCAAAATTAAAAGCTCTCAATGCCTTTAACAGGTACTGCCACTCAATACAGTCAAAGGCTTTTTCCAAGTCTACCGTTACCAACAGACCAGGCAATTCCATCTCCTATGTGTAGTCCATTACTCCTTCAATACACTTTATAACATCATCAATAAAGCGATTTTTGACAAATGCACTCTGTGTAACATGTATCAAATTGGGCAGAACTTCTTTTACTCTGTTTGCTAAACATTTTGTAACAATCTTGTAGTCAACGTTTAGGAGCGTCACTGGTCTCCAGTTACGTATATATCTTTTATCTTTCCCTCTTTTTTCAAGTAAGGAGATTACACCCTGTCGCTGAGACTGAGAGAATTTCCCCTTTTCAAAAGAAGTATTAAATGAGTCTAGCATATATATTTTCAATAGATCCCAAAACTGTTTATAAAATTCACTTGTTAGGCCATCATTTCCTGGTGTTTTGTTTGGGGGCATTGATTTTAAAGCATCAAGAGCTTCCTTTTCAGTTATTAGTCCTTCACATTATTCAGCCTGATGATTTTCAAGTTTTGGAACATAAGGATTATTTAAGATTAATTCTTCATTATCAACAAACCCTGTATTTTTATTTAGGCCACACCGACTTAATTTTATGGATGCCATCCGCGCGCGCATTAGTTTTCGCCTGTTCTCAAAAAAAAAAAAAAATCTCCGACGACGAGTGTCCACAGATCGGTTTTCTGCCCGGAACTTGCCGACTCATATTGTCGCAAAGCGCTGGCTTGTCGTAAAACTCGTTTTGAACTACCTCAAAACGTGCAAATTTTGTCGTAAATGATCTTCTGCACATGCGTCTTGCGTTGCCGAGAATTTCAACATGGCAACCACGCCACCAAAACACGTGCTTAGACTATCTTAAATGTCACTTTAAAAGCTGTAGTTTGAATGTCAAAGAAGGTAATTTCCAGGTTGCTGTTAACAAACATATTGTTCATTTTTAATTCAATTTTTTGTTTCAATACAACACAGTAAGTTTTTCTTTATTATTGAGTTGATGTGTATGCCTTTGGCAAAGCTAACATCTGTCTTATTCTCTTGCCATTTCAAAATCAAAGGTGATGATACCTGTGACAGTAATACAGTACGAGATGTGTACATCGACATGTGCTTCCTACAAATAAAGACTTCTTGTTTTTTTTATACACTGTGTTCTGTGGTTCAATTCGTAATACCAGCATCGTAGTCCAATGGTTTTAGCAGCATTTTTTTGGCAGGATTTTTTTTTCGCCCTCTTGCATTAGTTTTGGGGTCTCCAGAGGATGTCATCCATAAAATTAAATGTAGCCTTAGTTTAGATGTGTACAAACCTTTATAAAACTCTTATTTCTTTTCTGATATTTTTTTGGCCAGTTATCTCTGTGCCATCTTCTAACCGAGCTTATTACGTGCAGAGAACATGAAACCCGTCCACGCGATACGCGCCACACAGCATGGCCAGAATGCGGCAAAGGCCTTAATAAGCTCGGTTATTAAGCATCCTTTTTTGGGGATGCCCGGTGGCCGAGGGGAAGACGTGTAGTGGCGTGAAGCTAGGCGATTAGGTGCCGTACGCGAGCGCCGGTTCGAGTCACGCACGCAGTACGTATTTACTATAATTAGACATAGTCTTTACCTTGCCGTTTATTCGGTGTTATTTGCTTACCAGGTTGTGATCTCCTCCCCATATAATTTTAGTATCTGAATCTGTTACATATTCCGTTAGATGTGTTACTATTTGTTTTATAAGGTTACATGACTACCTTTCTCGTTAGGGCCGTATGCATTCACCAAGATAAAGTTTTTCTGTTATATGTTTACATCTATAATCATAAAACGTCACAAGGGATCCTTACAAATGTTGTTGTGTGATAATCTATATTTTTAAATATGATTAACACGCCTTTACTATTACTAGTTCCATGTGCAAAGATCAATTGTCCCTTGAGTTGGGTTTCCAAGTATATTGCTGTTGATTCTAAACTATGTGTCTCTTGTAGCATTATAACTTTCGATTTACTTTCAGAAATCCATTTGAACACCCTTTTTCTTTTTTTGTAATAACCGAGGCCACGAACATTTAAGCTCACAATTTTAACTTTTGGAACCATATACAATAAATGTGTTTAAGTTTGTATCTTAATCCCATTTTCATTAAGAACTTTCCCCATTTAAAAGTTTTAAATACACAAAGAACGAACAATAACAACAACAACTCTTGCCTAAGCCCATGTTTGCCTACAACTATGTGCCTAACACAAACAATATTGTCATTACTCCCCTTCTCACACATTCAGTAAATGTTTTCTATTTAAACATCTGCTCACTGTTTTAAAAGTTCTCTCACTGTTCCCTTTTAATTCTCTTTGTATCTCTGTCCATTAATGTAGGCTGTGCCATTACTGAATCTTACTTTCTCACCTGTTTCATAGGCTTTCTTCATCACTGGACGCATCGTTTTCTTTTTCTTGAAATCTGCTTCACATAGATCTTCTTTAACATATTTGCCACTGCCTCTTAAATTTTCTCTTGTTTATCAATATCTGTCTTCTTACGGGTCTGCGTATAATTTTTACAATGATATATCTTGGTGGACGGTTTTCGGCGCGTAGTCCTATTCTGTGTGCATTTTCTACTACTCCAGGCTCAACGTCAAATTTGTCGCCTATAAGATGTTGTATTATTTTCATCGGGTCTTCTCCTTCTTCCTCCTGAATGCCACCGAATCTCAGATTGTAACTATGTGAATACCTCTGCTGTCTTATAGTTTCACCTTTTAATTCCTTTATCTCCATCTTGGCCGCTTCTAGTTCAGCGCTGACCCTTTCGATTTCAATTTCTGTCGGTAATCTAGGTTGTTTACGGTCTCCGCCATATCTGTTATCTTCTGTTCGGCGACTGTTTGACGCTTTTCTACTTCATTTAGTTTCATCTGAATCTTTTGGAACCTTTTCGTAGTGTTTATCTATTTTCTTCATTAGTTCTTTCAATAGAGAATAAACCAATTTCAGGGAAACTTCTTCTCCTTCCAGTGACGCACTTTTTTCTTTACGCGGCAGGCTACCCGAGAAACCACCCAGTGACGAATTGGTACCATGTTTTGTCCCGTCTTCTTTATTGCCTTTATTTGCCGACTTCTTTTTGTCACTTTTAGGTTCCATGACGTCATCCGGTTCTCTAACTACTTATATTTCTGTATATCCCTTGTTTGTTGAAGTTTCGAGCACTAGCCTTGCCTACTGATCTGCATAACCTTTGACCTCCAACAATTTACAATGTTCCGTGTAGTCGTGTTTAGATAACAATTTTTTTACAGTGACCTTTCATTTCACACTTCAAGTTACAGAGATGAATAAAATAAAATGCATGGTTTAACAATAAGTAGGGCAATTCTGTTGTATTTTAACACATATTCACCAAATATTAAAATGCATGGTTTAACAATAAGTAGGGCAATTCTGTTGTATTTTAACACATATTCACCAAATATTAAAATGCATGGTTTAACAATAAGTAGGGCAATTCTGTTGTATTTTAACACATATTCACCAAATATTAAAATGCATGGTTTAACAACAAGTAGGGCAATTCTGTTGTATTTTAACACATATTTTAACACATATTCACCAAATATTAAAATGCATGGTTTAACAATAAGTAGGGCAATTCTGTTGTATTTTAACACATATTTTAACACATATTTTAACACATATTTTAACACATATTCACCAAATATTAAAATAACTTTATCAGCTGAGGACGACATTTAATAATTGCAGAGTGCGATTGATTCCCAACAGTTTAAGAGAGCATCTCTTTCCTTATTAATTGCCCGGATAGAAGCTGATTAACATTACAATGAGAAGCACGCACACTATATTGCACCAACGCTTGTGAGATTCCTTTTCTTTGAAGCCAACATGTTTAATGTTTGATTGGAGCGTATCGTTTGGTGGGAGTTCCCGATGATGTTTGACTAAACGTTAATACCAATGAACAATGGCTTTGTTGAACAATGCACAAATTTGATAAGAATTTCCATTCTTCCTTTATTTTTTTATGCTATTTTTCACTTTCAATTTTAGGAAGAAATCCTTATTGCATTGACAAGAATTATGGAGGAACACTGATTATTTGGGACAAGATATTTGGTAATGTAACATTTACAAGCATAGGAATGAATGAATGAAATGTATTTCACCAGAAACAGTGTATACATTGAGTAGTAAATTATAAATAAATAAATACTAGAATAATAATAGTAGTAATTACAATGATAGTAATATAGTATATACTGTTGTTACTGGTAGGGTCACAGAAATAGTTTATTCAAACTAGTCTAGTCTGTGACCAATGATCCAAGAAATATAATAAAGTAGTGATAAGCTAAGATTCACAAGGCATACTTAAAGCATGTAATGAGTACTATAATAGCAATAACAAATTTGGAGTCTGGAAAGTTTTAGTTTTAGTGTTGATTTAATGTGAGATTGATCTTGGGAGTAAAGTATTTGTTATATATATACTTGTAGGGAAATTATGGGGTAGTGTGTCTAGATATTTGTTACTACTATGGGCATATTGCTTCTTCTTTAAGTCAAAAACGAACAGACAGATGTGTAATATATAGAGCTTATGAATATTTAGAATACCAAGACATTTGAAGAGAGGGTTAGTATGAGAACAAAAGTCAGAAAATGAGATGAGGCGGACAATTTTCGTTTGTAAAAGCGTAATTGGATTTAATAGCGTTGAATAAGTATTCCTCCAAATCTCTATACAGTAAATTATGTGTGGTAATATCATCGAGTTATATAGCAAGAGAAGTATATATTTAGGAACATAGTGGCGAATTTGAGAAATGATGCCAACTTTGGGGGCAATTATTTTCCTGACTTTGTCAATGTGGGATTTCCAGTTGATATGACGATCAATTGACATTCCCAAGTATTTAGTTGATAGAATCCCCTCAATTGGAGATCCCTGGATAAACAGACTTCCCTCGGTGTTAACAACTCGTTGATAGAATCCCCTCAATTGGAGACCCCTGGATAAACAGACTGCTCTCGGTGTTAACAACTCGTTGTGCTGTTTTAATAATCATATAATTTGTTTTCTGTACATTTATTGTGAGTTTGTTAGCACTGCACCATTCGCAGACTCCTTGAAAGTCATTGCTGATATCGGAAAGATTGATGTGGCTGTCTTTGATGAATTTAAATAGATTTGCATCATCTGCGATGATGTAAAATAGTTTTGTAAATATTTTATTACTAGTATATCAGTTATATGCTATATTCATTTATTAACAACTTTACAAATTGAGACAATAAAATACACTATAATCTGGTTTGCTCTAAAAGTTATGTCTTAATTGCTATAAGAGTTATGATTTAAAAAATATAACATATAGTTATAGAGAATATAACATATAGTTCCCATATCATCAAAATCGAGACGTTCTATGATGACCTAGTAATGACCCCTGTTGTATTTTGTATGTGATTGTTTACGTTCACACATCGGTGTAAATCATTTGATGTTGATGTGCTATTATGTGTTCAGTGATCATTACCTGTTTACTCTCATCGATACAGCTGTATTAGTTAAATGTCTTTCCCCTGCGTATGAATTCTATATGGAGTCATATACATGAACATATAATGTATTAATTTATATTCATGGTACTTTACAGGTACATTTGCAGAAGAGAAAGAGCAACCAGTGTATGGTATAACGACGCTAGTCAACTCTTGGAATCCTATATATATACAGGTAATTCGCAGATAACAGAATGTGACTTAAACGTACATAATTGAATGGTAACTGTTTGTGTTATTCAATGTTTTTGCATTACTAAATATTTGTTAGATTGTGGTTAATTAGAAAATGTGTGATGGTCATTGAATATCACGTGTGTGTGTATAATATGTAAACACTAGAGTTTCCAAATTACTTAAAAGAAACATATTATAATATCAATAAAAAATGTTTTTCGAAATCAAATTTAAAATGATATCAGGTTACCCAGTATGACCAGCACGGTATAGGTAGTATGTATGAGTACAGATGAGTTCTATAATTATTTCTATTTTTCGGTTAAGTTTGTTCACTTCAGACTGATGTACACTAAGTTTTGCAATCTCTCTGGATGGTATGATAAATTATCCGTTATATGGAAGGGACCCGGATGGTATCCGGGTAAACGACGATGCGGTATATGGGAGGACTATCGAGAGGTGGGTGTTTAGACAATGCTCAGCTCAGCTTACAAATTGGTATACTGAGATTACCAATAACAGGTCACGTGCATCATATAAAATATATCAAAAATAATAAAATGTACATTAAATATGCAAATAGGAAATCCAGCATACCACTTCGAATAGTAGAAATTTAAAATAGCTTATTTCTCAGTTGTTTATATTAGGTTTTATATCAACAAAACAACGCGCTACAAAGTTATTTTCTAATATAAATCCGATGTAGGCATAGGTTCAAATTTATTTATTTATTTATTTTCAAAAATGCACTTATTTTTACTGTCCTAGTTTGTATTTATTTATTTATATAAGACTATGCTTTATTGGCCGTTAATACGTGTTTTTTTATTAGGCGTCCGAGGTGAAATATAAAATAACAATAAGTAAAAACGACATTAAGTAAATTCAAGAAAATAATCACAACTAAACAGACGCGACAATACAAAAATTATGGAAATTATTAAAAATGAAACATATACCTACATCGGATTTTAATCAGACTGTGTTATGGAATTGTTTATGTTATTCTTATCTAGTTCAATCTCGCCTAAAATTTATTAACTTAATAAATTATTATTTTTTTTATAATTGTAGATATCATATCCAGTGTACAAATATAATATGAGACATTCGTTATTGGCTGATATCTATGCTGTTGTACATTATATGCTCATTTATTTGGCTGTAGAAACCATTTATAGTGAAAATGTGAGTGGTACAATCATGCTGTACTTAATTGATTCCGAGATAACGGAATGACCGTGTGGTGCTAATCATCACTTTACACGCACAACAAATTTATTTAAAAATATACTTCTACTGGGAGCACCCCGGGGTGCTAGCTGCTCCGATACATCAACTTTTTTGTTCAAAAATTAACTTTGAGAGTACCCATTGGACGACAGCAGCCCTGACATATCACCTTTTTCGTTCAAAAAACAAAACGCTACACAATTGTTTTTACTGGTCCAACAGTTGTCATACTATATTATACTAAGTTACAAATTAATACATTACAAAAACTTTATATTTATATAGTTTACCATTCATATTCCAGGGTTTATCACACCGTGAGGTAATGTGTGTATTATGCTATATCGTTCTCTCCGTTATCAGTATTGGCGCAATATTTGAGAAAAGGTCAGTGCTGAAATGATTATATACTATATCATGTATCATATGTCATGACATGTCATGCCATGCCACATCGTGTCGTGTTGTATCGTGACATATAAGCAGACTTGGTTACAACTCGAATGAAGTCACACTGTGGCTATATGCACTTCAGATCTTTCATAGAGGACTACTTTGAAGTTCAGGATTACGCAGTCTGCTAAATTTGGTGCCACTGTGAGCTAAACCGAGTTACCGAACGCTACGATTCACGTTTGGAGCTCGTGACAATTTCACTAGATTAACATAATGCATCCCGTGCTTAATTTGTCAAAACATTTGACTCTGCAGTTTTACTAAATGTGTTCAGTAGCTATTGCTTATTTCATGACTGCCAAAATTTCCGAATAATGTAGTGTGGCTAGTTCAAAAATCAATATGACACCAACTTATTGAGGAGTTGATATACAAATTCGCATAACTTTTTTGTTAAAAACAACCAGTTCTAAAGTGGTTCCCAGTCAAAAAATATATCTCTGTTCTGCTCTCTGATTGGTGGGACTGTGTGGCAATCCAATCACTTATAAGTAGCTTCTCGTTGACTCGTATTTTGCTCTACGAGTGACTGTAATAAGGTAAAAATAATCAAATAATGACGTTGAAAGAAAGCAAAATGTTCAAATAAAGCTATTTCCAGACATTGGCAATGATACTGTGGAAGGTAGTAGGAACCACTGTGATTGTGCTTTATTGAGTATACGATTTTGAAAATTGCAAATTGTGCAAGATAAGTGTTGACTTTGTGAACGACCATAATAGCAAGGTGACTCTGCATTTACTGCACAAATTTACTAAATGTTCGTGCGCGTCGCACAATCTTTTCGCAATCTGTCAAACAACTTGTCAAGTCAAAACATCTACGCGCCAAAGTGAAAAGGTTGACGCGCGAAAAATAAAAGTCAACCCGCCAACCGTCTCCACTCTGAACCACGCCCACAGAATAAATAAGTTTATCTGCGTTGCTTCTCAAGACATTTGACCGTCAAATGCCAGAAATATGGCTAATACCGTTACTGTCGTCAGTGAATATTGAAGAGACGGTCAAAAACATCAGAAGAGGTAAAAAATATGATTATATTGTGTGGCAGTGATCCGATCACTTGTCATTTTTCTTCTTTTCGTGAAATAGCAGAAAGGTTTCGTTTCACCGACAAGGGGATCCGCAAGCAAAGGCAGCAGAGGATATTACCACAACTCGAAGATGGCGAGTTGATCGAAACATTGACAAGATTTCTTTATCGGCTTTGTTTCTTCCAATTGATGACAGTACCAGTGACGTACTTCTCGTGACAAGAACTAGAGTGATGGGAGACTGGGTATACATTTTTTAAGTTGGCGCATAGGGAGCCCAGGTTACGAACCAGTTGAGCAAGGCTAACCGAGTCGTGACCTCGATGTGGTTCGTAACCAGTTTTGTGATTGGTTGTTGCCAAATGCTTACAGGCCACGCCTCCAAACTTTGCCGTGCGTTCGGGCAAACCGTTAGGAATTCGTAAATGGAGTCAATTTGTGTAGTTTTCTTGATTTATTCTGCAGATATCGGTAAAATGTAGGCAAGGTTTTGGCGAAATTTGAAGGAGCAACTAATATTCTTCAACCTGGTATTTTTTTTAGATTTTATTTTTCGGAACGAGTCACCTCCGTCAGTTCCCATTTTGTATGACTTCTCGTCAGTGGGCGTGGTTTAAAGAAAATACGGTTGGTAGGTTAACTTTTTATTTTTCGCTCGTTAACCTTTTCACTTTGGCGCGTAGATGTTTTGACTTGACAAGTTGTTTGACAGCTAGCAAAAAGATTGTGTGAATCGCACCGTCGGTGGCGTCTTTTTTATGACGTTTTGAACACTTAGTCAATTTGAGCAGTAGCATTTCTGCAAGTTGAATGCATTAAAATAATGTTGATGACATCACGTATATGCGCACCTTGTATTAAAAAATGCTGCAATTATTCGATTTATGATTCACCTATTCATTTAATCTTGATTCTCTTTTTTTTTGAGTTAGCTATACGCTATGTGTGTTTTATTCTAACATTCATGTATTGTAATATGCTTACATCATTAATAATACTCCATATTTGGTGATCTTGATGCCCTACATTATAATATATCACTTGATATACTAATCGTCTACAAATATGGGTCTAGTCAAATTATCTCATACTTGTCTAAATACAATGCTCAATAAAACTTGTCAGTAACTTCAGAAAGTACCGAGTACATTAAATCTTTGACTATTATAATAGAAGTACAAACCATCCATTCACCACACCTGTAACTTGTTTATGACTCGTACATTGATTAGTTTAATCATATAATCTTCGAAGACGATACAGGCATTTTATTCATGTATTTTGTCAACTGAACATATATATTTCAATAAAGTTGTTACCATAATACGGTAGTCCGACTGCATATCACGCACGCAGTGATACGTCTACGTATTTAATAATGCATTATTACAGAACGTATTTAGAAAACTGAGTAAAAAAGGTTAAAAAATTGCATAATCATCCAATATGGTAGCAGTCTCTGTTATGCTACCAAATAGTTATTATTTATTAGATGTACCCATGATTTATATGATGCACCCATGATTTATATGATGCATCTATGATTTTATTTATCCAGCTCGTACGCTCCATCGTTAGAATGTTTCCGGTGTATATTATATCTATCTTGCGATGCTTTGAAGTCAACATCGGTCCCTGTATTAGGAATTGGACAGATGTTAACCAACCCATGGATTATACGTGTTATATTTACTATATCTTCTATCATATGGGGTTTACAAGGAATTAAGGAATTATGTCGGCGGAAAACCAAGAATTAAAGTGGACTGATATTATTAACGTTTCATATATGGCATTTTTACGTGCATATTATTCTCTTTGTTTTACACTTTTATACCATTGGAATTATAAACATTATAAAACAGGGATAAACATGAATTCATCACGATAGTGTATGCTGCAAATAAAATGCTTCTCATTCTTAACAGTGATCGTGTGGTCATTTTTTATTTTATGTGATATCATGACAATCACGTAATTTGAATTGATAACGTTTTCATGATTTTATTGTAAACTTATTGTGACATATAATAATCATTTGGTCAACGTGTTGTTTTATCTGGGAATTTCCACTTGGTATATATGAAACCTCAGAACTACAATTATGTCTTCACTCTGTATATACGGCTGCCCTGTGTAGTACAGGGAAAGTCGAACAATACAAAACAAATGATCTACAACGATTGACAAATCAATCCACAAGAACAAAGTACAAAACACTACATAGTCACATCAATAAAAGAAAGATTCAATGGTATAAAGGAAGTGACGTCAGGTGTTTTGCACATCCTGCTCCACATGTGACACTCGCTATATTTCGTTTTGAATCATAATAAAGTGAAATATTCATTAGTTTAGTGAAATATCTCGCACGTGACGGTAATTTGATCTGAATGGTGAACCAATCAAGTCGGTTGTTTTACTATAAAAACGCACTTCACTTCAGCCTTTGAATGAAAAGACGTTGTCTAAATATTTACTTCAATCGAGATCGGTCTAATCGCCTTACAGGTTGAAAATAACAATTATCATACAACTGTTGTGACAACATCCCCCGGGGTGGGGGTGGGGGGTCATTTCTAGAAACTAATCAGTTTGTCAGGCACACAAAGAGACTATAAATTTTGTTTTAAAATGGCAATGGGTTATTTTTTGACATTTTTAGGAATCAAGGCGATCGTACTTTTATAATGTGTTATATGTGCCGATGATAGACCCATTTACCATGATTTTGAATTAGAATATATTAATAATTACACAGTGTAAGGCCTGCTTATTGCAAGTGAGAGGGACACCCACAGAACACATACCGAGTTCTTTCACTGCTAGAATGGCGTAGACAAGACAATAGTACTGGAAATGAAATACACATACACCAAAATATCAAGTTAAAGCTCCTGGCTTTAATACCTAACATAATTACAAGAAATAAAGCATAGAAAAATACAATGAATAAAGTCACTAAAATAGGGGATTGCTTAGGGAAGCGTGCATTGGTGATAACTCACAGTTCTAGGATGTATTAATGGACGACAGTCAATGGCTTCTGCAGCACAACAACGAAGAAATACAGGAGTCTTGCTTGCAGAGGAACGCTGTTATTCTGGAAGGCAGCGCTGAAAGCAGGAGTTCGCAAAGCAGTCTCACAGAATGATGATTGAAGCCTGTATCACTTGTTGTACAATAGTAGCAGCAACACACAGGATACTAAGTTGAAATGATGGACCCCAACTGTCCTCAGTCTGTCCAATATATAGGCATAAATGGCCCAGATTCAGTGACATCACCTGGGATTCCACATGAGCCAATCAGAATGTGATCTTGCTAGCAGCCTTGTCACGTAGGCAACTCAGTAGATCGTAAACATCCTTTGTTATTCAAATAACAGCACACCTGGTAGATTCAATTTCTCTCTCCAAAGTTGTAAACACTCTTTGTTATTAGATCACAAGCACACCTGGTAAATTCCAACTGTCCTTTCAGAGTTGAAAACACGTATGACCTATCAATTACCTTTATGACAGTTATCTCACCACAATGCACACCGTTTATTCCCAAACTTCTATTTTCAGGGTTTGAGGTAATATGACAAAAACATAGAATAAAGAATGCTGACAAATAATGAGTTTTTTTGTGTAAATTTAAGTGAATTTAAAATTGAAAAATTGAAAGCTGATAACAACTTGTTGACGCAATTCGTACTGCTACATCGATATAGGGCGCTTTATGGGCGTTCTATATGGCAGCATATGTTTTAATAAATTCCTGAGATCCTTGCGATTTTGTTGTTGTGTATTACTACCAATGTATTTGAAAACCATTTCTGGGAATTATTTGAAAATTTAACATTTTTTTTATTTTATTTTAAGAGTACACATATGTAAACCCCAAAACACATATTGTGTCTGTTGAAGGAAATTTTCTTTTTATGACGTAACAGCTTGCGATAGAACAACGCTCACGTTTATGACTTTTGAGAAAATATATAGTATTAGATTTTTCTTTATCCCACTAAATATTATTATTAATATTGATTTGTATTTTCAATATTTACTTTTCTCCATGTTTTTCAAAGAACCTAGCAAACAATATTTACATATTTACAACCGAATCAAAACAGTAATTTCTTTCATGAGTTTGTCGCAAATATCCGTTCTAAAAAATTCGAATTTTTTTATAATTATTATTAACGAAAGAATAGTCAAATGGTTTGATACCAATAATATTCAGTGATAATCAGGCAGGCTTCCGGGCAAATCACAGCACTGAGGATAATATTGTTATCCTGTCAACGCTAATTGAGAAATATAGAGCCACTAGAAAGAGATTAAACGTTTGTTTTGTCAACTATAAAAAAGCGTTTGACTATGTTGATCGAGCTAGTTTATTTGTAAAGCTTGTTGGAGTAGGCTTTAGTTGTAAAATAGTCAATCTTTTGCAGAGTATGTACAGTGTGGTTAAATATTGTGTAAAATTACCGCATGGTTACACAAAAACATTTACATCTGAGATTGGAGTACAACAAGGGGGCATATTAAGCCCAATTTTATTTGCATTTTTTCTAAACTATTTAGAAAGGGCTTTGAATAAAGCACCATTTAATGGGGTTGAATTGGATGATTATCCACTCACATGTCTTATGTATACCGGCGACAACGTTATTGTATGTGATAGTGCTTCGGGTTTACAGTTGTTGCTTGCCAGATTCCAATTTTATTGTTATACGTGGAAAATGTTTGTAAACACTACTAAAACTGAAATTATTATCTTCAATAAAGATATTGTCGACTGTGATGACTATAACTTGGATTTTAAACTATTTGGAAATCAAATTGATATTGTTGTAAATTATACATATCTAGGTATTGTCTTTGCCGAAAATGGTTCATTTAAGTTGGCATGTGCAATTTCGGCCATGGACAGGAAAGGAATTGGTAACGACATTTCTTCAAAATTACTTCAACAAATATTTGACTCGGAAATTCAACCAATTTTAAACTATGGAGTGGCAGTTATAGGGAATCGGTATTGTAAACCAATTGAAGATGTTCAGTTAAAGTGGTGTAAATATATATTAGGTGTGGGGCAAAATACAACCAACAGTGCAGTTATGGGTGAACTCGTACGATATCCACCTAGTATTGGCAGAAATATAATCCGTATTAAATTTTGGAAACGTATTCTGAAAATGTCATCTAATCGACTCGTTTACAAAGCCTATAGAGAGTCTGAAAAATTGGCACTGACAGGAAAACCATCTTTTGCTTTAGCTATTAAGAAATAATTAATTAAACACAATATGCATACTATTAGAATAGGTGTATCTCCCAAATTACCGATGAAACAACGTTGTTAATTAGAAAGAAAGATAGAGATTGTTATTCCAAAAGTTGTAAAGATGCTTTATTTGACGATGTTCGTAGACCCCCAAACAGTAGAACTAAGTTACGAACGTTTTGCCAATTTAAAACAAATATTTTTTATGAGAATTATTTGAATATCGTCCATACAATCAATAGCACAAAACGCAATAGACACTTATCACGTAAGAAACACATTGTGATATGCAAACATATAAAAAAATACAATGCAAAACTGGCTAAAAATAAACGGATGGCTGATCAAGCTCAGTTGGTCTCAATTTCTTTCGGAATTTTTCGCAATAAACAATCTCAACCACATCCTTTCAAAATGAAATCAACATGGAACCCACCAGACTCACATAACAATAACCTCGAAAATTACATTGAGGCAATCAAAGTTGAGATATCTAAAATTACTCCAAATAAACCCAAACAACTGACTATATATATGCAAGCCTACTAAACTAAACAACGAGCAATACTATACTAAAATTAGTTACAACGATATCATAGTTACTAATTTGGCCCATAAGCTTATTACAAAAATGTACAATCTGGAATTAATCGATTACGACACGTATAAATCCAAGACCCATTTAACAACAAAGTTAGAACGACACGGTCGTATTTACTGCCTAAAGTACACAAAACACCACCAGAGGGCAGTATATTCGTCGGTAGACCAATAATCACTTGGTGGTTGCTCTGTTCCGACAGAGAAAATATCACCACGTTTTAATTCCAATCGTTAAAAGGCAACATACATACATCAAAGATACTACTGATTTTATTAACAAAATCGAAAAAGTACAAGTATCTAAAAATAACGTCCTAGTAACCATGGATGTCGTATCGATGTATACCAATACTGTTCACGAAGAAGCGATCCGAGCAATCGAATTACAATCACAATGATAGTCCTTTGAAACCACTACCTTTGGAATATATGATTAAACTCCTTGAAATCATTCTGAAAAGAAACACATTCGAGTTTAATAATGAATATTACACCCAAACATGTGGAGTTAGCATGGGATCACCATCTTCACCTGAGATTGCTGACATTACATTCCACCTACTGGAAAATCAAATTTTACTACTTGGTGCTTGATATATTAAAACTTGGTATCATTTTCGAGGTTACGTCTTTATGGTATTGTCATGAATTTGTTTTTGCGTATCTGTTAACTGACTTAATTAGTTGATTATTAGCTGAATTGCTGTGTTATGTCTGTCATCGTTTAGGCCTATTTGAAGTTTTGGGCGGAACTTGGCTCAGTGATTTGGAACTAATTACGAGATAACCGTCGCTATTCTATCGATTCTGACAGTTGGTATTCATAGTTATTAATGTAGTGAACGATTAATCAAAAGATATGACGTATTCAGTACTTAGTGTGATTGGCTTTATGATTGAAGGTTACGCCCTAGAGTCTTTTTACTGCATTGTAATTGGTTAGAGTTTTGAAAATGAATAAAGAGAGATTTGAGTTGGTCTTGGGAAACACAGCACGATAGACGCAGTCCTGGGCAGTCGAATCCGGTCCTGGAGAGCTTTGGGGCGAGCCTTGACGCACTCTAAAAGAGTCTTGGGTCAGCCTTGCGATAGTCTTGGGGATTTTTTCCCTAAGGCGCTGTGTCTTATACAGTGCTCGACTGATCGACTAAGACGAGAGCTGAAACGTATTTCGTTGTGTGTGTCTTATTTGACTGTAAAGCATAAGTGACTTTCCCGATCCCGTACCTCAAGGGGACGCGATAGAGAGACGAGACGCTATTCCCCCTTGACACGTGTGGAGAACCCCGAGAGAAGAGAATTTTTCCCCGTGATACGTGAGTGGAGATCCCGGGCAGGTGTTTAACACACATTGACATCCTGTGAAGAAAAGTGAAATGGCGAAGGTGTGTCTTTCTTGCGAACCGAACTAACAGCTACATGGCAGAGACGACTCAGAAACCACCTTTGACGACTAACACCGTTAACAGTATGGCATCGATGAACGACGCTGAAGAGATGAAGACTTCGAAGCCCCTTCGGAAGGACCAGTATAGTATAGGACTGTATAATTAAGAATTGAGCGACATTAAAGACAAGAAGATGACAAAGAACGACCCGGAATAACGCGACAAGAGAAGAGAAGCTTATAGACTTTGATTAGAACTTTAGCTATCTGTGTATTGCTTAGAGAACTGCTTGCTGGACACTGTAACTGACACTGGGTAACTCAAGACGTTGGACTCTTTTTCACAATCCTAACACTATTGCTCAGTAATGTAATGTATTGCTGTTTTTTCTATTGTTTTTACCGTTTTTTTTGTGATGTTGATTTGTATGTATGTAAGCGCCCAGATCTTTGTTTTGAACTGATATTTAGTGACGTGCGAGGTCATTTATAACGATTTAAGCGCGCCTCAGTGGACAATTATTTGCAACACAGTGTTTTGAGTTTTGTGAAGTTTTATGGTGTTTTAATGAGTTTATGAGTAAGGATTATGATGGGAGGAATGATGCCCCCACGTGTTTTTTTTTAGAGTTTTGAGATTTGTCGATGTACAGAGATACCGACGTTTTAAGAGTTGTTTTTGTTTACGTGTTGTTTTCCGGACTACTTCTGACGCTTTTTGAGTTGATAGCACCTTTGTAACGTTTTTTAATGTCTTTTTGAGATGAGAGTTTGGTGCGCCTATATGCGTATTGTTTGATAACGCAAGCTTTTTTTCATGATTGACAGGATTATATGTAACTTAGTAGTTTCTATCGTTTTAGTCTTTTTCCCGTCTTTATTGCCAGAGAAGTAATGTATTATGAAAGCGAATTTGTCTTTGCATTCCGTTTCCACGCCTGTATGACTTTTTTTTAGATTAACGACTTGTGAGTTCAATTGAAGTTTATAAGCGTAGATGACAGAAGTTTGATTAATAGCTTTTTATTCATTGTTTATTAGTTACCGCTTTGCAATGCTTTAACCGAGAGACGCATCCCTGGTAATCACGTGATCATGCTGTCGACTGCAGCGATTGGCTGATCGCTTGGTTACACCGCCACGCCTTAGTTTTTTTTGACCTTTTGATATAGAATTTGTAACCTTAGTAACAGAGAAGGGTTACCCTCGGCGGACTGTTTGAGAAAAGTGAGTCGATTGGTAGCCTTTCCCTTGTTTTTGATTTATAACCGTTGATATTTGTGACTTTATAATCATTGTACTTAATTAGTGTGTTTTACTCTTTTGATTTATACCTTTTCTTAGTATTGTATTTAACCTGTATGACGATGAGTAGACGACGGTATCTTTGATTTGTGAACGTGCAATGCCAGGAGGCACAATCTCAGTTTGGGTGAAGGGATGTGTCATTAATTTGTTTTTGCGTATCTGTTAACCGACTTAATTAGTTGATTATTAGCTGAATTGCTGTGTTATGTCTGTCATCGTTTAGGCCTATTTGAAGTTTTGGGCGGAACTTGGCTCAGTGATTTGGAACTAATTACGAGATAACCGTCGCTATTCTATCGATTCTGACAGTTGGTATTCATAGTTATTAATGTAGTGAACGATTAATCAAAAGATATGACGTATTCAGTACTTAGTGTGATTGGCTTTATGATTGAAGGTTACGCCCTAGAGTCTTTTTACTGTATTGTAATTGGTTAGAGTTTTGAAAATGAATAAAGAGAGTTTTGAGTTGGTCTTCGGGAACACAGCACGATAGACGCAGTCCTGGGCAGTCGAGTCCGGTCCTTGAGAGCCTTGGGGCGAGCCTTGACGCACTCTAAAAGAGTCTTGGGTCAGCCTTGCGATAGTCTTGGGGATTTTTTCCCTAGGGCGCTGTGTCTTATAGAGTGCTCGATTGACCGACTAAGACGAGAGCTGAAACGTATTTCGTTGTGTGTGTCTTATTTGACTGTAAAGCATAAGTGACTTTCCCGATCCCGTACCTCAAGGGGACGCGATAGAGAGACGAGACGCTATTCCCCCTTGACACGTGTGGAGAACCCCGAGAGAAGAGAATTTCCCCCTGATAGTATTCAAATGCACCGTACCTGAATTACACGCATTTTTCAGGAAGCTAATATGCTTCATAACAAATACCGGCTCACATTTGAATACTCCATGACACAAGTCATGTCAACACTACCATAATCTGAATATATTTGACGTTAAAACGTAATTCGTTTCACCCTACATCAGTATTCAAAGGATTTATTAAAGGCGAAACCATTCGGTATGCTCGAACATGTAATAATCTAAACGATTTCTTACATAAACGTAATCTATTTATTGAAAAATTGCGTGATAATGATATCTAAAGATACTCTTCAATTAATGAACATGACAATCGTATCTCACATTTACGTGAATCAATGCCTAATAATGAAGGGCAAACGATATTCACAACTACATTCAATCCTTATATACAAGGATCTAAGCTCAAAAGAGCTCTATTAAAAAACGGCACTTAATTCGGAATGATCAGTTACTCAGTAATATTTTTCCAAATTCTTCACTATTGCATTTCGCAGAAATACTAACTTGAAAGATAAACTTACAAGTTCTACTCTACGTACTGACAAACTCGTGAAAAACGACACACCAAACGACGAGGAATTAATTTCCATTTTAACTAATTTGTATAATGAAAGTAATAACGTCGAACATTCTGAAAGCTAAATAAATCGAACGGTTTGGTCAAGTACTATTCCGACTGATCAAGGGTTCAACAAGGAACCCGAAACAGCACCATCACACTAGTGAATAATCCAATTACGGATAAATGTGAGTGCTGTATCGACACAGGCTTTCTTCGTATTCTGTTTCGTATTCCAATATTGTTTTCGAGTTTACTTCTATCGGGATCACACCTGAAATATCTTAACACGGAACAAGTCACCTGAAAATGACACTTGTCAGATGTGATTATAGTTGGCAATGAATTATAAAGTTTGAATGTATATGTATAAAATCGGGTAGGAAGATTAAGTTGAAAATCAAAGGTATGTTACTCAAAGTTAACTGCTAGGACATCTCTATTAAATTTGGAAACATTTACATCAATTTTAACAAAAATTCACAATCAATTGAATATGGAAATTCAATTGTGTCAATATTAAATAGGAAATACATGAACTATTAGTTCACAAGATATTAACACCAAATTAATTAAATATTCAAATTAGCTCATTAATTAAGTTGAAAGTCAATATTGCATGGCATATATCTTATATTGACAAATCAAGTCTACCAAGTTTGGTCTGATTTGGACTATTAGTTCACAAGATATTAACAAGAATTCAAATTAATAATTAAATATGCAAATGAGCTCATTAATTGATTCCTTGAAAAAAAATCAATGTGCATCTGTACCAGTGGCCACGATCTCTTTGTACCAAGTATCAGTAAAATCGGTTCATCTCCGAGAAATGACGATGGACACACAGTATTTTGACATTCAAAATGACCGCCAGGCAGCCATATTTGATCAAAGTTTCAGATTTTTTTCACATGCATATAGTGTAATATTTTTCATAGAAACTTTTCCCCCACAAAATCTGCCTGGCCCCCTAGGATATCAAATGGGCCGCCCCTAAACTGTCACGTGATAATAAGACAGTCTACCACACAGCCACTTTTCCCAGTAAGAATATTACCACTGACACGCTCCTTGAAATATCTGCCATTTGTAATGAAAAAGCTAGTATGCTTGTACAAGTCAAGCAAACGTTTACCAAAGTGTCTCTGGAGTAGTGAAGAGGAACACGCTATGCCACGGTAACTTAGAGGGTTCGTTGTCGGGATATCACCTTTGCTAAAGACTCCCTAGGTACGTGAATTGTGTAATTGTTTACTCTCTGGCAGCGGTCAGGATACGACGGACCGACGTCTTCTGTAAGTACGTTGTGTTCTTTAAACCGTTTACTATATGTATATTTACATTAGTTTTGGAGCTGGCATTTGTATTATGCGTTTATGCATAATTTCACAGTCGCTAGTTACCTTAAACTAGAAAGTATCATATGTACTAAAACAGTAAATGGCATCGTTGATTAATACCCCGTTGTATTGTATAGGTAAAGCGACTGTGCGTTACGAACTCTTGACCTACATCACGTCCACATATAAACCACCAACGATATATACGCTCGTGATAACAGCCTGGACTGTGACGATAATAACAAGTCGGCCATTTAAAATAGATTGAGCTGGATTGGACCGACATTGGAATGCCGGTGTACATAATAGTACAAAAATAAACAGGTTTAACAGGAGGTCATTTAAGTTATATACACCAATTAGAAATAAAAGGAACAACTTGACACATCTATGTAGCGGCTGTAATCACCAATGACAACAATTTATAATGCATGATTTCCAAAGTCTATGACATGACTGATAATAGCTGCACTAAACCAATGCCAATAGCTAATGCACTGACCCTGCGCTAATTAAAGGATGGTAGTCGTCGCGCCACGCATGCGCGAGATAGATGGGTCTTATATAAACAATGATAGCGATGTTGTGCAGATCAACGAGTACAAACAAACAAACAAACAAGTATCAAGTTTTAATGAGGAATTTAGGAGAGCGTATTGAATTGTGGGAAAATCAATATTTATCAACACAAATGTCGCACATGCGCAGCGCGACGACCACCGCCTTTTAATATCTGACATCATACCCTCGGCTAACGTCCGTGTTAATTTTATTCTTTTACAAGCTTATCATGTGATTTCCCTTTAAAACATAAATTTTTAAAGTAAGTCATTTCCACTCAATAATTGCGGCAGTTAAAATACATGGAATATTTATGTTAAATATATAAAGCTAATAAACTAAACACTGATTGAAATGATTGTTACGACATCAACATTTTTCACGAACTAAAATTATGTAAATGGAGTGTGTATGTACTCGTAATTACTCCGTGTGCCGAATTCCCTTAATTTCTTGCTGATAGCGATGTCCATTTGTATTGGGAAAATTCAGAGGTAGAATACGTAATACCAACGCATACTCCATTTTCTGTGGAAATTTATATCTGAGTGCATGTATAAATGTACATCGCATGATAAACAAGGCATGTCAGAGATATGTCACTGGGACAGCATTCGTTAAACAAAATCAGTCACCGGATGCTCAAATTAAATCTGATCTAACAAAACAAAACAAAACAATTAAATGCACCAAGATCTAATTAAGTTTAATGTATGTTTCAAGTTCAACAGTATCTATCAATACATGGCTGAAATCGATTCCAGAATAACATGAATATTTGATTTGGATATTTCTTTCAGAATTAATTAATGTCATACTGCCATTTTAAACGTGATCACGACAGAATGCACGTGTATATGTATTCACGTGTAAAGTATATGTCCCAAGTTGGTCTAGGCTGGTCCGAGATATAGGTGCAGACGCGTGGACGCACACGGGAACGCACGAGTTTAAATTACAAATCCCCCTTTTCATATGTCATCATAGATGAATTGCTCCTCTAAATTTAAATGAACTTTTCTACTGGTGATTATATATGGTGAATATATCCGGGGGGCAATACATAGAACTTGCCTAATGGGGACGTGCCCCTGAAAAGGGTCTCGTTTTTGGATTTTAGGTATAAGTATCGGTCTTATTCCTGGTCAAGATAGCTATAAATATCGGTAACACTTTTCCGATTTAGTATAAATAACCTGAACATTGTGTTAAAAATATGCTCATATGTAAGTGACAGAGGTGTTTCCATGGTCAAAATACATATTTTAATAAATCAATATACTATGCAACTGTTGGCTGACATGTGCTTCTATTGGAGATGCTCTTTTAATAGAGCAAATACGGTAACTGTTTTATTTGGAATAAACAGTGATGACAGAAATTGTACTTTGGTATAAATATGGGTATAGATTTTGCCACTATCGATGTATAAAAATGGTCACACTTTTGAGCACTTACTTTTCTTCACAGCTATGTATCAACTGCCCCGGGAATAAATGGTGCATTTATTATCATTTCTTGTCATCCGAGGGCAAAGTCCGATCTGAACACAAATATCAGTTGATTGATAAACATGACAGCTATGAACGATTCAGGACTATTTAAGGTAGACGCCTTAACTGGGACACGTCGTCTGTTTTACCTTATTTCACCAAACGAGTCATCATTTGCAACTATTAATGAAGTCCCAGATTACATAAATGAGGTGAGTATCAATGTTTTTTTTTTGCAGGGGGGGGGGGGGTTATACACCAGCCAATGGTTTACTCCCTTTAGAAAAGTTTCATGTTGGCGGGGGAGGGGGTCCGGCTATTGGTTAACTTACCTGTTATAAGTACAAATGTTGTGAAAAAAAAAATACAAAAGAATGTACAAAACATTAAAGTAAAATTTCATTGATCAAAATCAAAGGGGTAAATCGAATTTTAACCATGTTTCGGGTATAGATTAGGCATAGTACAATAGCTTCCTATTACAATTGAGATAGAAAACATGTTTTAAGTACAGGTTCTATAATCACTGTTGTAAGTACATATTACATAAAATTTATATTCTATATTTATTCCAGTCAAGTCCATTTTTTATGGTAGCCGTATTTCTGGAAATTATAATTGGTCATCTCCATGGTAATCACAAAATTTACCGCGTAAATGATACGATTAGTTCTATGGGAGCCGGTATGTTTATGATGTTACTCGCTGGATTAACAAGGTAAAGTGAATTTTAATTTTGATAAATCATTGTCTTAGAACTAATTGGGTCCACAGTACTAGAATTGTAAAAATAAACGTAACAACTAGCGGCCCTGTAATATGTATATTGCTCTGCGATGACATAGACGACACACGTTATTGTTTGGACAAATGATTTATAGTAGATACATTGTGCTAGAATGTATGTTGACAAATGTTAATCATAACGGTATACTTTATAGAATTCGTAGCTACACTAATTATTAACATTTTAGAGCTCTTTTGTAAAAGGAAAAAACATAAACCAACGATCAGTTGTCAACTTTTATTGTTATGACTACATTTGCATATTTGTTTGCTACATTCAGATATTGTCAATTATTTACTTGTTACGAACATCATAGCATTGGTCAAAGACCATTTCAAAATAATCATTGCAGCAATTTATTCATCTATCGATATGCAAATAGGTGTAGATCTAATATTGTTTTAAGAGTGACATTCAAATGAGAACTAAGCTGGCTCGGATTGAATGTAATCACGTACACGTACAAGAAGTGACACAATACAAATAAAAACTTAGACATTTACAAAAAGGCTATAAAGGTTATGTTTCTCGTATTTTAATCTACATTTATTAACAATACAGACTGTGATATATCTTGTAATGTCTTTTCTATAGGATGTTTGTCCACGCTGCGGAGTTTGTTGTATACATCTGGATTTACAATAATTATCGTGTCGTTGATATTCCTTGGAATTCACCATGGGGATGGTTACTATGTTTTCTCGGTGTCGATTTAGGATATTATTGGTTCCACAGATTAGCACACGGTATTTACTTCATTCAGTGTCACTTGCTGTCACACTTGCTTCATATTTGTTTTCCATTTAAATGTACACCTACACATATGGTTAATACTTTGTTTATGGTGTTAGAATTTACGTTAATGATTGATTATGGTACGTGAGCTTTTCATTCACACTACAACATTTATGAAAGCTTTATAACCACTGTGAATGACAATGTTTTCCTGTGGCATCTATTCATCACAGAAGTAAATTTCATGTGGGCCGCACATCAAGTTCATCACAGTTCAGAAGACTATAATTTGGGCACAGCTTTAAGACAGAGTATTCTACAGAGATACACATCGTGGGTAAGTGTCATTAACTACTCTACGTGCTCAATACACATTGCAGGATTTAACAAGTACCCCGGTGTCATTATATTTATTTGTTTCGGAAAACTTAAATTATTTACAAAATATCAAAACAAGGTGAACGTGCATTTTCAATACAAAATTTTGGGTTTTGTTAAATCAACATTTGATGATTGTCTGATTCAGATTTAGCAAATAAAATTATAAGTATTATTTATAAAGAATGGTACTTATAGGATAGTCCAATGTATGTAAATGTGAGAATTACTGTAACATTTCAGATTTTTGTAGTTATCAACTAGCTACGGACGCCATTCTGACATTTTAGAAGCAGCAATGTTCACACATGTCGCGCGCGCACATACACAAACAAAATCAGTACACTACACTGGGGTCACTCAGAGCTAAATAAAACGCAATATAACAACATGTTTCAGGTTAAATGAACAATTCAATGAAACTCACATGTATGTGCGATACACAACGAATTATTAAATTAGCATTTTTTTAAGATATATCATAACGTCTGCGCAAACGCAGAAGGATAATATGACCTCTTAGAAGTCAATACACAAATATATGAACTACCAATTGCGCAAATCTGATTGGCTAATAGGCTTGCGAGGTATATACCTTGGCCTGGGTCATTATTTTTATAATATAAGCCGTTGTCAGCGGAGAAGTTATAGGTTCAGACACGGTAACCGTGGTTCAGATTAATAAAGTAATAATTTTATAAAACAATAATTAAGATAATAGCAATTAATTAATCATTGTTTTTTAGATTTTCTACGTACCAATGGCACTGTTTGTATCGCCATCAACTGCTTTTGTACATATACAGTTTAATACATTGTATCAATTTTGGATACACACAGAGGTGAGTTTACTTCATTCGTAAATAGTACGCCAGTTGTTACAGTCTACCTGCGTTTTCTCTGAATGTATTTTATTGGGAATACGATTGGGAATTATTTCATTAATTTTTTTTACTAACAGTTGATTACATCTCTTGGTCCTCTTGGGTATATTCTTAACACACCAAGTCACCACAGAGTACACCATGGTTAGTAGATGTCTTAAATTTACATACATTTTCGATTTCATGACAAGTTTCATAATGAAGTACACTTTTTATGGTCAAGTTACATCAGCATTTGAAATATTATATCATATATATTCCTCATCATGTTTATTTCATAATGTTTATCTATGTATTCGTGCCCGTGTATAAAACAAATTCAGTTCGTACAATTAAAAAGTTGTATAAAATAGAATTTGACTGAATCATATAGTATATAATATATATAATCATCTTAGGAAGAAACCCTTATTGTATTGATAAGAATTATGCAGGAACGTTGATTATATGGGACAGAATATTTGGTAAGTGCATAGTTGTATCAACATGATGGTCTTTCATACGTATTTGTTTCTGTTATATTTGTTTAATTTTCCGATGATTTTGAAATAGAAATTTATTTAGTTGTTATTCAGCACTATTCTGGTGTGACCATTAAAAAAAACTTTTTCAAAATTAATATATATGAGGATGGGTTCTTGTTTATTAGGTACATTTGAACCAGAGAAAGTCCGCATTGTGTATGGATTAGTACATCCGATAGCTTCTTGGGATCCTATTTATATACAGGTAAATATTATTTACATGATTATTTTTACAAATTCATAATGATATTTATACAATAATGTAAATACCTGCTCAACGTAGCCGTTCATTGATCAATTAATATACCTAATGTTGTCAAGCTCTTGTACTTAAAGATTAACACTTTTCATTTCATGTTTTAATCTTTATATGTTCAGTGTAACTTTATAACATACAACTTGTAATTCTGCTGATTCGTCTTTTCATATGCAAATTTGAAAAGAACAATCAACTCAAAATTAGAGGCGTGTTTCAAAAGAATATTCATAGCGAAAATAATACCAGTACACCAGTACGTTGTCGCATCGACTGGTTAAGTCTTTTCGTTTATACCTGTAATAATAATATAATGCCTATGTAATAATTACATTTTCGATTTGAAACTTCATTCTGTAGAAGATAGTTTTCTGAAATATAGCTTTTATGAGACGTTATGTGAGGTAAATATTGTGGATATTTCTATTTGCAAAGCAAGCCATTCACAATTGTGTAAACATACAATTCTAGTTTTAATTTTGAACTCGAAGACATGCACTTTGATTTGTAGTTCACTGAAAAAAACATTAATTTATATAAACAAATGTTTCATACTTACATATTTTGATTTTATATTTCAGTTTTGTCATTTGATGCATATGTGGAATATGTTCTGCACTTTACCAGGATTGGGAAATAAACTGTCAGTTGTTTTCAAAGGACCCGGATGGGAGCCTGGGAAACCAAGATGTGGTCTCATTGAAGATTTGCCAAAGGTAATGAATTTGTGAATGAATTTGTAAATGAATTTGTGAATGAATGAATGAATGAATGAATGAATAAATGAATGGAAATAATAGACCCATCCGTAGATTAATCAACAAAAGTCGTATACGGGGAATTTCAGCTTCATACAAAAAAAAAAGAAATCGGCCAGCAAGGGAGCACAATTTGCACTCATACTATGTCCTCCAAGCTACACAAATATGTCATCAATAAAAAAAATGTTAGTATACTAAATGTCACTAAATTTAGTGCAGTGTTTTGCATCAGTAACTAATAACTATATATTCGTGAACCGTTTTATATTACAATGCTTGATGGACAATGATTAAATTTATTATATGATATAGTACACAGGGTGGACAAATCAAACGTTTTAATTGAAGTCACATTTGAAAGTGATTTTGATTTTAATTTTCCCTAAGGTTTATTGGAAACCTTATCCATATTTGTTTCATACCGCTTATAAAAATGTGACATAACATTATTTTTAAAAGACTCATATTACATAAAATTAATATTTCAGACTTCTTGATTGAAGCTTCAAATGACAAATCTAGCTGTGTGTGTTTTTATGGAGTTTGGGTATCCAATACAAGCTGGGCAATTCATCCATTTCTTCTTTGATTAGATTGTATATATCATGAAAGAATGAAATTTCCAGTAAGCCCAAGTTTTTTAATAAGCATCAACAATAATGTGACTTACAAAGAACACTATATTGTTAGAAACTTACAAGTTACGTACATGTATACATAATCTTTAACGTTGTACGTCACTGATTGCAAGCAAATAGTGAAACTCGTGTGTCAAGACCTACAAATTGAATTGCTTATTATAAGTAAAATTGGTAGAGCTTTGGCCATGATATCGCTCATGTCTTGTACTGATTTGGCAATGAGTCCAATCACATTAACTTCACTACACCCAGGAATAGACCAGATATGTTGATATTGCAGCCGTTAGGGATAACAGTAGTTAGTTGTCTAATTTTCCTTGATTCAACAGAAAGGTGAACTAAGTGTGAAGTGTGTTCGTGTGCAGGTACTTCTTTTCAACAATGCGAACACAAACACAGAGCACATAATTATTTCTTTGGTAAAAAACGTTTTTATAATCCTATACGTTTGTAATTCCACGTGAATGACCATTCATTGAATTCAGCGTATGTTTCATCAAAATAAATAAGTTTTCACAGAGAACATTTATTATTAATGAATTGAGGAGCACACTCACTTCTACTATGTCCAATGTAGCTGGTTGGGACATGCATTTATGAATATAGTGCATTTTTGCAATACTGATATATGATGGCGTAAGTGATTTGTTTCAATTATATTTGTATCCCAACTGGCTGCACCTGGATCTATTTACACAAACTTAGTTTATATGTGTATACTGTTGTTATACAATATTCCTAATAAAATATATACTATACATAATACAAAAGTTTTTTTTTTTGCAGGTGAAGTATCCAGAGCCTAGATATGACAGTAGACATTCCTCGTGGGCTGATGGTTATCTTATACTGCATTTTGCATTATTGTATTTGTTATTAGCCGATCTTTCAAACGGACGAGAAGTAAGTTTTTTATGAACTTTTATGTAACTATTCAAAATAGCTAGACATTACGAATAACGGGGTACTATACTGTGTACTTCGTAATATAGGCGAATTCCGACTAGTCTAGTATATGGATTAGAAATGATATATTGTATATTTGGCCAATTATTAACATATATTTATTATATATTGTCCCATCCATTAATTTATGGAATTTCAAATTAATTGTTAACATAAATGAACCCCAAACATAGCCTTGACTATCGTTTTCTTTCTTTCTAGATATTATTACAAAGTGTTTTATTCTGTACTTTGGGATATATGATACTATCACTTACGAGTTTTGGTGCTATATGTGACAAAAAGTAAGAAACAAGCTGTATATTACATATGTAGTAGTCAACATGTATATTTTGTCCATATATTGTACTATCAGAAGACACGTCCCTGCGCATCCATTAGATAAGACTATTGCTATATATGTCAGCTGCCAGTATAGTCAATATTGTACTCATATACAGTAATCACAAGTAAACATACAGACACATATTAAATGATCCTTCATGCAAACTTATTAAATATCAAACTCATACATGCATATTTATAATACACCGTTCATGAGAATGGCACCGTTTACAACGCTGATATTGTTTTCATATGTGATCACCAGTAAATACAATTAATGTTTTTTTAGACGACTGACTACACAGCCAAAAAGTATTGCATATGTGGATGGTATTGCTCACACCATATATGTAATTATTGCGTTACAGTGGCGCTTCGATTTTAGAAGGCGCAAACTATTGCATCACTTTTTCGTTCTGTTCATTTTCTGTTTAGGCCCTATGCAGCTTTACTGGAATTCATTCGCTGTGCGTTATATTTATTGTGTGACGCTACGTTGACAACGCCCGTAACGCCTTTATTAGGAATTGGACAGATATCAACCAAAGCACAGATTTTCAATGGAATATTCACTGTGTCCGCTATCGTATGGTGTATACAAGGAATCAGAGAATATGTCAGTGAAAAAGCAAAAATACAATAAATTTATTAACGTTATTTACGTTAATGACACCCAAATTGGCAACCAGATTAATTAAGAGCCATACGAAAAAAACTCAATATTTCTTGTTCTGTTGTACCTACACATGACATACATACATGAACAAATATTGTAGATACACCATTTATAATCCTTTAACTTTCACAAAACATTAGTTTGGATATGAATCGCTTTCAACTGAACAATGCACAAATTATTCACGTTTTCAACATTTATCAAATTATTTTGTTTGGACAAATACACTATATTATGTTATGTTATATACACGTTTTGAATGTATTGCAAATATGAACAATTGAATAGTATTTTATTAATAATATATTTGCGTTATGTCATAATAATTTATAAATTGACATTGTTACCTTAATAGATTTGTTATTTGAAAATGTAGCAAAATATAGTGAAAATAACTCAAGAAAAATATAGTTTTGTGATTTTTGTGCTTCTGAATTGACACGAATAGTTTGACTGTCGTGATAATAAACAGAATCTGATAACACGTTGTGACAGCTTTAGGGGAATTCAATGAGTTTTGTCAATAGTACTGTGCAGCTTATATTCTGTGAAATCTTGTAAATGTTTCTGTTAGTCATACTACCCCTACGAGTAGATTAACGGGAAATAGCGGCTCCAAAAGGTGCCGCTATTTCCCGTTAATCTACGAGGAGGGGTAGTATAACGAAGTTATACTGCGAATTTGACGAGTTTTGCACGGCTTATTTTAAATCCTGTGGTCATGGCGGATGTTTACAGCGCTATTGTGTAAGTCGCAATTCTAAACCAGGTGTAGTCAACCGCAATTATCATGTGATAAATTATCAGATGTGTTGAAAAGCTCTAGCCAATCGGCATTTACTCAGCAGAGTTTGTTTTGTTTACCAATAGAATCCACCAACTTTATTGTATTACCATAACCAACACTGATTGGACCACGTATAATTCATAAAAAACATTCGATCACGTGAATTTGGTGCTCATTTGTGAGAACAGTGTGATGTGATAGGTATTTTTGATGTTTGAAAACCTTTCACTTAGGTAACCGGGATTCGATTGTTCTCCACGCTGGACTCACAAAAAAGCACGCACAAGCTCCATTCATGTCCAACCGATTCTCTCTTTGTCCCCGGTTTCCACCCGAGACAGCATTAAATCACTTTTTATTACTTGTCACTCCTTAACCAATTACAATCAGTATAAGAGACTCCAATGCCTTGCCTTCAAACAAACAACCAATCACATGAAAGTTTTACACATCATAATCAATTGATTAATCGTCAAGCTATTAAGAAAACCACTTATCATATTGTCAACGCCAACTAATATTTATGGGTTTAATAGTCTTGCAATAACATTCCACAAAGATACCACATGAGTTTAGAATCGCAAACAACATTGGTTTAGGATTACGATTCCCGTACTTTGTAATCTTTAAAAAGTTGCAAACTCATGAGATGTCTTGGCTGATTTCGACTAGTTCGCCATCTGGCCTCATCATTAACCTTTATCAGTATATGTAATGGCAACCACTATCGAGCTGACTGACCTCGTCATTTAACCCCTATCAGTAGATGCCATGGCAACCACCATTAAGCTGAAATATAAATCATGACAGTAACACGTTGTTGGGTGAACTCCGGAGATCCGTCAGAATCATGTCCGCTCAAGAATTCGCTGCTCTGGAAATTGACTGTGGATTTGGAAAACTGGTTGTCTCAAATTGACGTGGACGACGCCGAGGACTTTAAACTGAGCGATATTCAGAAAGAATTGCATTTTTGCCTCCAGTTGACAGCAAACAAGTCGCCGAATACCAGCAGTCACGCATACCCAAGACAACTCGCAGCGCTACAAAATGGGGCGTCAAAACATGGAATGAGTGGAAAGAGCAAAGCAGATGGCAGGACTCCAGAAGACGTACCTACACTTTATGCAATTTTTTTTAATTATGCTAATTTAATGTTTAGAAATGTTTCAAAATGGAACTCGCATTCTGCAACACTGTTCCGTTCTCTTCAAATTCAGGACATTCATAAACTATGTAAATTCCACTCTTGTCTATATATTTTCGATTTAAATAAAAATCGTTTCGCACGCTGTCCTGATATCTACATCAACACTCCTTCTCATAATTATCCCACTAAAATAAATAGAAGTGGCAGCCTCTCTATACCAAAAACAAAACTTTCTATAACCCAGCATAACATAAAGTTTGTATTAATTAAGCATAAGAATTCACTAGAACCAGAACTACAAAATGCCAATATTAGTAGATATTTTTTTAAGAATTGTCTGAAAGCTGAACTTATATCTGAATATTCAGATTAATTATACGACTATTGGCTGACAACTCACAACAACAGACTGACTGATTGACTTAGGTCAAATATATTAGCAAACCCACCAACTTTTCAAATGCTTTTCATATCATTTTAGGCTATTTAAAACATGTTACGGTCAGCTCATATGACACTCTGCGGAACTTTCACTTGCATTGTATTCACCTTTCCTACTACATAACTTCACGGATAGAGATGACAACATAGTTCAAATATACACGCAATCTTCTTTACATTCATTTTGTGCCGACCGCAAAAACTAGTTGTACATTGAAAATATGTGCAAATTTTAAAACATTCTATAAACTTATCATACCAAAATAATCAGCACGAATTTTTACAATAAATGTGTGACATCACAAGAAAAATACAAACAATGCTTTATGTTTTTTAAAGTTTGTGACGAAAGCAAAAAAACCCAACTGGTTTGCTCAGGTAGTCTCCCATGCAATTACTAACCTGTACAAGTGATATTGACTTGTGTGACAGGTCGATCACCTGACCACTCAGATATTAGGGTCATTTGAATTTTATTCGAGTTGGCGGCCATGTAATGTTTGGAAATGTTTCAAAATTGCATTCGTTTGCACTTGTGTCTATGGTAGTTTCATTCGGGATTGGTACCTGTGATATCATATCAACAGATCCCATAGTTAAAAGATCGAAAATGTGAATAAATATTTCGTAAATTGCTGTTAAACTACCGTATTGTTACTTCAAGTATGTAGAGGTCAAAGGTCAATACTTGTGCAAGTGATATCGACTTTAAAACATCCAAAAACATGAAATAGCTTCCAATTCGGTTTAATTTCGAATAACTGCAGCTGTGTGGTTAGGTGACCGGCAAATTTTTAAAGTAAAGCAAAATCGGACCAGGTAGTACTTGCATGCGAGACTACCTGATTAAACCATCTGTTGAATTTTGTTTTTGTTTCATCACATACATGGAAAAGATTCAGGCAACGTTCCTACATTATTTCTTACTGTGATGTCAATCATTTATATTGGAAAATCGTCTAATTTTTGTAACTTCATTATTTAACGAAACGTTTTCCAATTATTTTTAACTTTTAAGAACAAGTTGCTTTCGGGACGCAGTGGGTTTGAAGCTGTTAACACACCGTGCAAAGTTGTTCAAAGTAATTGCAAAGTTATGCAAAATTAATTCAAAGTCGGTAGATGTGTTTGTATATATGATTTAAGTTGTTGGCATATAGAAACGCGCAGTTGTGAAGTCGACAAATTTAATAAAAGTACGTTGAAAACAGCCTATAGATGTTTACATGAACCGATTGTAAAATGTGAGAAAACAGCGTGAAAAGATGAAAAAAAGCAAAGGAAATGTTGGCGGAGCTGCTTGTATATTTAACGTAGGTCATTGTCATGACAACCCCGCAATTAAATGTCGAAAACATTAGGTAAATATATCGAAAAGACCTCATATATAAGCAGATTATCACAACAGCCAAACGAAAAATCGTCAACAAACTGCATTCAAAGTTGTGAAAAGCGATTGCAAAGTTACTAGTAGTAGATTCATTCGGGATTGTTACCTGTGATATCATATTAACAAGATCCCGAAGTTAAAAGATCGAAAATGTGAATAAATATTTCGTAATTTGCTGTTAAACTACCGTAGGGTTACTTCAAGTTTGTAGAGGTCATAAGTCAATACTTGTGCAAGCGATATCTATTTTAAAACATCCAAAAACATGAAATAGCCTCTAATTCGGCATAATTTCAAATAGCCCATGCAGCTGTGTGGTAAGGTGACCGGCAAATGTTTGACGTAAAGCAAAATCGGGCCGGGTTAGTACTTGCATGGGAGACTACTTGAGTTAAGCTTCATTTGAATTTTGTTTTTGTTTCATCACATACATGGAAAATATTTAGACAACGTTTCTGCATTCTTGCTTACTGTGATGTCAATCATTTTTGTGGAAAATCGTGGAACTTCTTTATTTATTTTATTTTCAGTATTTTGGTTCTACTTTGCAGTACATTGCCACTACATTGCCGTACTTTGCTATCTTTTGCTGTACTTTGCCACTATTTCGCCGTACTTTGGCACTACTTTGTTACTACTTTGCCATACTTTGCCATAATTTACCGTATTTGCCACTACTTTACAGTACTTTGCCGTACTTGGCCACTACTTTGCCGTACTTTGCCACTATTTTGCAGTACTTTGCCACTACTTTGCAGTACTTTGCAACTATTTTTCACTACTTTGCCACTACTTTGCCATACTTTGCCACTACTTTGCCGTACGTTGCCAATACTTTGCCCTACTTTGCCACTACTTTGCCGTACTTAGCAGTACTTTGCCATTACTTGGCAGTACTTTGCCACTACTTTGCAGTACTTTGCCACTACTTTGGGGTACTTTGCCACTACTTTTCTACTGCTTTGCAGTACTTTGACACTAGTTTGCCGTACTTTGCCATTATTTTGCAGTACTTTGCCACTAGTTTGCCGTGCTCTGCCACTACTTTGGCGTACTTTGCCACTACTTTTCAGTACTTTGCCGTACTTTGCAGTACTTTGCCACTACTTTGCAGTAATTTGCAACTACTTTGCCGTACTTTGCCACTACTTTGCAGTACTTTGCTACTACTTTGCCGTACATCGCAGTACTTTGCCGTACTTTGCAGTACTTTGCCACTAATTTGCCGTACTTTGCCACAACTTTGCGTACTTTGTCACTACTTTGCCGTACTTTGTCACTACTTTGCCGTGCTTTGCCACTCCTTTGCCATACTTTGCCTCTACTTTGCCGTACTTTGCCACTACTTTTCAGTACTTTGCACTACTTTGCAGTACTTTGCCACCACTTTTCAGTATTTTGCCACCATTTGCAGTAATTTGCCACTAATTTGCAGTACTTTGCCACTATTTTGCAGGACTTCGCCACTACTTTGCCGTACTTTGCCACTGCTTTGGCGTATTTTGCCACTACTTTTCAGTACTTTGCCATTTTTTGCCGTACTTTGCAGTACTTTGACACAACTTTGCCGTACTTTTTCACTATTTGCCGTACTTTGCCACTACTTTTTAGTACTTTGCCACTACTTTGCAGTACTTTACATTACTTTGCCACTACTTTGCCGTACTTTGCCACTACTTTGCCGTACTTTGCAGTACATTGCCACTACTTTGCCCTACTTTGTCACTACTTTGCCGTACTTTGCCAATACTTTGCAGTACTTTTCCACTACTTTGCCGTATTTTGCAACTATTTTTCAGTACTTTGCCACTACTTTGCCATACTTTGCCACTACTTTGCCGTACGTTGCCAATACTTTGCCCTACTTTGCCACTACTTTGCCGAACTTAGCAGTACTTTGCCATTACTTGGCAGTACTTTGCCACTACTTTGGGGTACTTTGCCACTACTTTGCAGTACTTTTCCAATGCTTTGCAGTACTTTGACACTAGTTTGCCGTACTTTGCCATTATTTTGCAGTACTTTACCACTACTTTGCCGTGCTCTGCCACTACTTTGGCGTACTTTGCCACTACTTTTCAGTACTTTGCCGTACTTTGCAGTACTTTGCCACTACTTTGCTGTAATTTGCAACTACTTTGCCGTAATTTGCCACTACTTTGCAGTACTTTGCTACTACTTTGCAGTACTTTGCAGTACTTTGCAGTACTTTGCCGTACTTTGCAGTACTTTGCCACTATTTTGCCGTACTTTGCCATAACTTTGCCTACTTTGCAACTACTTTGCCGTACTTTGTCACTACTTTGCCGTGCTTTGCCACTCCTTTGCCATATTTTGCCTCTACTTTGCCGTACTTTGCCACTACTTTTCAGTACTTTGCCACTACTTTGCAGTACTTTGCCACCACTTTTCAGTATTTTGCCACCATTTGCAGTAATTTGCCACTAATTTGCAGTACTTTGCCACTATTTTGCAGTACTTCGCCACTACTTTGCCGTACTTTGCCACTGCTTTGGCGTACTTTGCCACTACTTTTCAGTACTTTGCCATTTTTTTGCCGTACTATGCAGTACTTTGGCACAACTTTGCAGTACTTTGTCACTATTTGCCGTACTTTGCCACTATTTTTCAGTACTTTGCCACTACTTTGCAGTACTTTACATTACTTTGCCACTACTTTGCCGTACTTTGCCACTACTTTGCCGTACTTTGCAGTACTTTGCCACTACTTTGCCCTACTTTGTCACTACTTTGCCGTACTTTGCCAATACTTTGCAGTACTTTTCCACTACTTTACCGTATTTTGCAACTATTTTTCAGTACTTTGCCACTACTTTGCCATACTTTGCCACTACTTTGCCGTACGTTGCCAATACTTTGCCCTACTTTGCCACTACTTTGCCGTACTTAGCAGTACTTTGCCATTACTTGGCAGTACTTTGCCACTACTTTGGGGTACTTTGCCACTACTTTGCAGTACTTTTCCACTGCTTTGCAGTACTTTGACACTAGTTTGCCTTACTTTGCCATTATTTGCAGTACTTTGCCACTATTTTGCCGTGCTCTGCTACTACTTTGGCGTACTTTGCCACTGCTTTTCAGTACTTTGCCGTACTTTGCAGTACTTTGCCACTACTTTGCTGTAATTTGCAACTACTTTGCCGTAATTTGCCACTACTTTGCAGTACTTTGCTACTACTTTGCCGTACTTTGCAGTACTTTGCCGTACTTTGCAGTACTTTGCCACTACTTTGCCGTGCTTTGCCACTCCTTTGCCATACTTTGCCTCTACTTTGCCGTACTTTGCCACTACTTTTCAGTACTTTGCCACCACTTTTCAGTATTTTGCCACCATTTGCACTAATTTGCCACTAATTTGCAGTACTTTGCCACTATTTTGCAGTACTTCGCCACTACTTTGCCGTACTTTGCCACTGCTTTGGCGTACTTTGCCACTACTTTTCAGTACTTTGCCATTTTTTTGCCGTACTTTGCAGTACTTTGGCACAACATTGCAGTACTTTGTCACTATTTGCCGTACTTTGCCACTACTTTTCAGTACTTTGCCACTACTTTGCAGTACTTTACATTACTTTGCCACTACTTTGCCGTACTTTGCCACTACTTTGCCGTACTTTGCAGTACTTTGCCACTACTTTGCCCTACTTTGTCACTACTTTGCCGTACTTTGCCAATACTTTGCAGTACTTTTCCACTACATTGCCGTATTTTGCAACTATTTTTCAGTACTTTGCCACTACTTTGCCATACTTTGCCACTACTTTGCCTTACGTTGCCAATACTTTACCCTACTTTGCCACTACTTTGCCGTACTTAGCAGTACTTTGCCATTACTTGGCAGTACTTTGCCACTACTTTGCACTACTTTGCCACTACTTTGGGGTACTTTGCCACTACTTTGCAGTACTTTTCCACTACTTTGCCGTACTTTGCCACTACTTTGCCGTACTTTGCAGTACTTTGCCACAACTTTGCCCTACTTTGTCACTACTTTGCCGTACTTTGCCAATACGTTGCAGTACTTTTCCACTACTTTGCCGTATTTTGCAACTATTTTTCAGTACTTTGCCACTACTTTGCCATACTTTGCCACTACTTTGCCGTACGTTGCCAATACTTTGCCCTACTTTGCCACTACTTTGCCGTACTTAGCAGTACTTTGCCATTACTTGGCAGTACTTTGCCACTACTTTGGGGTACTTTGCCACTACTTTGCAGTACTTTTCCACTGCTTTGCAGTACTTTGACACTAGTTTGCCGTACTTTGCCATTATTTTGCAGTACTTTACCACTACTTTGCCGTGCTCTGCCACTACTTTGGCGTACTTTGCCACTACTTTTCAGTACTTTGCCGTACTTTGCAGTACTTTGCCACTACTTTGCTGTAATTTGCAACTACTTTGCCGTAATTTGCCTCTACTTTGCAGTACTTTGCCGTACTTTGCAGTACTTTGCCACTACTTTGCCGAACTTTGCCACAACTTTGCGTACTTTGCCACTACTTTGCCGTACTTTGTCACTACTTTGCCGTGCTTTGCCACTCCTTTGCCATACTTTGCCTCTACTTTGCCGTACTTTGCCACTACTTTTCAGTACTTTGCCACTACTTTGCAGTACTTTACATTACTTTGCCACTACTTTGACGTACTTTGCCACTACTTTGCCATACTTTGCCACTACTTTGCCGCACGTTGCCAATACTTTGCCCTACTTTGCCACTACTTTGCCGTACTCAGCAGTACTTTGCCATTACTTGGCAGTACTTTGCCACTACTTTGGGGTACTTTGCCACTACTTTGCAGTACTTTTCCACTGCTTTGCAGTACTTTGACACTAGTTTGCCGTACTTTGCCATTATTTTGCAGTACTTTACCACTACTTTGCCGAACTTTGCCACAACTTTGCCGTACTTTGCCACAACTTTGCGTACTTTGTCACTACTTTGCCGTACTTTGTCACTACTTTGCCGTGCTTTGCCACTCCTTTGCCATATTTTGCCTCTACTTTGCCGTACTTTGCCACTACTTTTCAGTACTTTGCCACTACTTTGCAGTACTTTGCCACCACTTTTCAGTATTTTGCCACCATTTGCAGTAATTTGCCACTAATTTGCAGTACTTTGCCACTATTTTGCAGTACTTCGCCACTACTTTGCCGTACTTTGCCACTGCTTTGGCGTACTTTGCCACTACTTTTCAGTACTTTGCCATTTTTTTGCCGTACTATGCAGTACTTTGGCACAACTTTGCAGTACTTTGTCACTATTTGCCGTACTTTGCCACTATTTTTCAGTACTTTGCCACTACTTTGCAGTACTTTACATTACTTTGCCACTACTTTGCCGTACTTTGCCACTACTTTGCCGTACTTTGCAGTACTTTGCCACTACTTTGCCCTACTTTGTCACTACTTTGCCGTACTTTGCCAATACTTTGCAGTACTTTTCCACTACTTTACCGCATTTTGCAACTATTTTTCAGTACTTTGCCACTACTTTGCCATACTTTGCCACTACTTTGCCGTACGTTGCCAATACTTTGCCCTACTTTGCCACTACTTTGCCGTACTTAGCAGTACTTTGCCATTACTTGGCAGTACTTTGCCACTACTTTGGGGTACTTTGCCACTACTTTGCAGTACTTTTCCACTGCTTTGCAGTACTTTGACACTAGTTTGCCTTACTTTGCCATTATTTGCAGTACTTTGCCACTATTTTGCCGTGCTCTGCTACTACTTTGGCGTACTTTGCCACTGCTTTTCAGTACTTTGCCGTACTTTGCAGTACTTTGCCACTACTTTGCTGTAATTTGCAACTACTTTGCCGTAATTTGCCACTACTTTGCAGTACTTTGCTACTACTTTGCCGTACTTTGCAGTACTTTGCCGTACTTTGCAGTACTTTGCCACTACTTTGCCGTGCTTTGCCACTCCTTTGCCATACTTTGCCTCTACTTTGCCGTACTTTGCCACTACTTTTCAGTACTTTGCCACCACTTTTCAGTATTTTGCCACCATTTGCACTAATTTGCCACTAATTTGCAGTACTTTGCCACTATTTTGCAGTACTTCGCCACTACTTTGCCGTACTTTGCCACTGCTTTGGCGTACTTTGCCACTACTTTTCAGTACTTTGCCATTTTTTTGCCGTACTTTGCAGTACTTTGGCACAACATTGCAGTACTTTGTCACTATTTGCCGTACTTTGCCACTACTTTTCAGTACTTTGCCACTACTTTGCAGTACTTTACATTACTTTGCCACTACTTTGCCGTACTTTGCCACTACTTTGCCGTACTTTGCAGTACTTTGCCACTACTTTGCCCTACTTTGTCACTACTTTGCCGTACTTTGCCAATACTTTGCAGTACTTTTCCACTACATTGCCGTATTTTGCAACTATTTTTCAGTACTTTGCCACTACTTTGCCATACTTTGCCACTACTTTGCCTTACGTTGCCAATACTTTACCCTACTTTGCCACTACTTTGCCGTACTTAGCAGTACTTTGCCATTACTTGGCAGTACTTTGCCATTACTTGGCAGTACTTTGCCACTACTTTGGGGTACTTTGCCACTACTTTGCAGTACTTTTCCACTGCTTTGCAGTACTTTGACACTAGTTTGCCGTACTTTGCCATTATTTTGCAGTACTTTACCACTACTTTGCCGTGCTCTGCCACTACCTTGGCGTACTTTGCCACTACTTTTCAGTACTTTGCCGTACTTTGCAATACTTTGCCACTACTTTGCTGTAATTTGCAACTACTTTGCCGTAATTTGCCACTACTTTGCAGTACTTTGCTACTACTTTGCCGTACTTTGCCGTACTTTGCCGTACTTTGCAGTACTTTGCCACTACTTTGCCGTACTTTGCCACTACTTTGCAGTACTTTTCCACTACTTTGCCGTACTTTGCCACTACTTTGCCGTACTTTGCCGTACTTTGCCGTACTTTGCAGTACTTTGCCACTACTTTGCCGTACTTTGCCACTACTTTGCAGTGCTTTTCCACTACTTTGCCGTATTTTGCAACTATTTTTCAGTACTTTGCCACTACTTTGCCATACTTTGCCACTACTTTGCCGTACGTTGCCAATACTTTGCCCTACTTTGCCACTACTTTGCCGTACTTAGCAGTACTTTGCCATTACTTGGCAGTACTTTGCCACTACTTTGGGGTACTTTGCCACTACTTTGCAGTACTTTTCCACTGCTTTGCAGTACTTTGACACTAGTTTGCCGTACTTTGCCATTATTTTGCAGTACTTTACCACTACTTTGCCGTGCTCTGCCACTACTTTGGCGTACTTTGCCACTACTTTTCAGTACTTTGCCGTACTTTGCAGTACTTTGCCACTACTTTGCTGTAATTTGCAACTACTTTGCCGTAATTTGCCTCTACTTTGCAGTACTTTGCCGTACTTTGCAGTACTTTGCCACTACTTTGCCGAACTTTGCCACAACTTTGCGTACTTTGCCACTACTTTGCCGTACTTTGTCACTACTTTGCCGTGCTTTGCCACTCCTTTGCCATACTTTGCCTCTACTTTGCCGTACTTTGCCACTACTTTTCAGTACTTTGCCACTACTTTGCAGTACTTTACATTACTTTGCCACTACTTTGACGTACTTTGCCACTACTTTGCCATACTTTGCCACTACTTTGCCGCACGTTGCCAATACTTTGCCCTACTTTGCCACTACTTTGCCGTACTCAGCAGTACTTTGCCATTACTTGGCAGTACTTTGCCACTACTTTGGGGTACTTTGCCACTACTTTGCAGTACTTTTCCACTGCTTTGCAGTACTTTGACACTAGTTTGCCGTACTTTGCCATTATTTTGCAGTACTTTACCACTACTTTGCCGTGCTCTGCCACTACCTTGGCGTACTTTGCCACTACTTTTCAGTACTTTGCCGTACTTTGCAATACTTTGCCACTACTTTGCTGTAATTTGCAACTACTTTGCCGTAATTTGCCACTACTTTGCAGTACTTTGCTACTACTTTGCCGTACTTTGCCGTACTTTGCCGTACTTTGCAGTACTTTGCCACTACTTTGCCGTACTTTGCCACTACTTTGCAGTACTTTTCCACTACTTTGCCGTACTTTGCCACTACTTTGCCGTACTTTGCAGTACTTTGCCACTACTTTGCCCTACTTTGTCACTACTTTGCCGTACTTTGCCAATACTTTGCAGTGCTTTTCCCCTACTTTGCCGTATTTTGCAACTATTTTTCAGTACTTTGCCACTACTTTGCCATACTTTGCCACTACTTTGCCGTACGTTGCCAATACTTTGCCCTACTTTGCCACTACTTTGCCGTACTTAGCAGTACTTTGCCATTACTTGGCAGTACTTTGCCACTACTTTGGGGTACTTTGCCACTACTTTGCAGTACTTTTCCACTGCTTTGCAGTACTTTGACACTAGTTTGCCGTACTTTGCCATTATTTTGCAGTACTTTACCACTACTTTGCCGTGCTCTGCCACTACTTTGGCGTACTTTGCCACTACTTTTCAGTACTTTGCCGTACTTTGCAGTACTTTGCCACTACTTTGCTGTAATTTGCAACTACTTTGCCGTAATTTGCCTCTACTTTGCAGTACTTTGCCATACTTTGCAGTACTTTGCCACTACTTTGCCGAACTTTGCCACAACTTTGCGTACTTTGCCACTACTTTGCCGTACTTTGTCACTACTTTGCCGTGCTTTGCCACTCCTTTGCCATACTTTGCCTCTACTTTGCCGTACTTTGCCACTACTTTTCAGTACTTTGCCACTACTTTGCAGTACTTTACATTACTTTGCCACTACTTTGACGTACTTTGCCACTACTTTGCCATACTTTGCCACTACTTTGCCGCACGTTGCCAATACTTTGCCCTACTTTGCCACTACTTTGCCGTACTCAGCAGTACTTTGCCATTACTTGGCAGTACTTTGCCACTACTTTGGGGTACTTTGCCACTACTTTGCAGTACTTTTCCACTTCTTTGCAGTACTTTGACACTAGTTTGCCGTACTTTGCCATTATTTTGCAGTACTTTACCACTACTTTGCCGTGCTCTGCCACTACCTTGGCGTACTTTGCCACTACTTTTCAGTACTTTGCCGTACTTTGCAATACTTTGCCACTACTTTGCTGTAATTTGCAACTACTTTGCCGTAATTTGCCACTACTTTGCAGTACTTTGCTACTACTTTGCCGTACTTTGCCGTACTTTGCCGTACTTTGCCGTACTTTGCAGTACTTTGCCACTACTTTGCCGTACTTTGCCACTACTTTGCAGTACTTTTCCACTACTTTGCCGTACTTTGCCACTACTTTGCCGTACTTTGCAGTACTTTGCCACTACTTTGCCCTACTTTGTCACTACTTTGCCGTACTTTGCCAATACTTTGCAGTGCTTTTCCACTACTTTGCCGTATTTTGCAACTATTTTTCAGTACTTTGCCACTACTTTGCCATACTTTGCCACTACTTTGCCGTACGTTGCCAATACTTTGCCCTACTTTGCCACTACTTTGCCGTACTTAGCAGTACTTTGCCATTACTTGGCAGTACTTTGCCACTACTTTGGGGTACTTTGCCACTACTTTGCAGTACTTTTCCACTGCTTTGCAGTACTTTGACACTAGTTTGCCGTACTTTGCCATTATTTTGCAGTACTTTACCACTACTTTGCCGTGCTCTGCCACTACTTTGGCGCACTTTGCCACTACTTTTCAGTACTTTGCCGTTCTTTGCAGTACTTTGCCACTACTTTGCTGTAATTTGCAACTACTTTGCCGTAATTTGCCTCTACTTTGCAGTACTTTGCTATAACTTTGCCGTACTTTGCAGTACTTTGCCGTACTTTGCCACTACTTTGCCGAACTTTGCCACAATTTTGCGTACTTTGCCACTACTTTGCCTTACTTTGTCACTCCTTTGCCGTACTTTGCCACTACTTTGTAGTACTTTGCCACCACTTTTCAGTATTTTGCCACCATTTGCTGTAATTTGCCACTAATTTGCAGTACTTTGCCACTATTTGGCAGTACTTCGCCACTACTTTGCCGTGCTTTGCCACTGCTTTGGCGTACTTTGCCACTACTTTTCAGTACTTTGCCATTTTTTGCCGTACTTTGCAGTACTTTGGCACAACTTTGCAGTAATTTGTCACTATTTGCCGTACTTTGCCACTACTTTTCAGTACTTTGCCACTACTTTGCAGTACTTTACATTACTTTGCCACTACTTTGCCGTACTTTGCCACTGCTTTGCCGTACTTTGCAGTACTTTGCCACTACTTTGCCCTACTTTGTCACTACTTTGCCGTACTTTGCCAATACTTTGCAGTGCTTTTCCACTACTTTGCCGTATTTTGCAACTATTTTTCTGTACTTTGCCACTACTTTGCCATACTTTGCCACTACTTTGCCGTACGTTGACAATACTTTGCCCTACTTTGCCACTACTTTGCCGTACTTAGCAGTACTTTGCCATTACTTGGGTGTACTTTGCCACTACTTTGGGGTGCTTTGCCACTACTTTGCAGTACTTTTCCACTGCTTTGCAGTACTTTGACACTAGTTTGCCGTACTTTGCCATTATTTTGCAGTACTTTACCACTACTTTGCCGTGCTCTGCCACTACTTTGGCGCACTTTGCCACTACTTTTCAGTACTTTGCCGTTCTTTGCAGTACTTTGCCACTACTTTGCTGTAATTTGCAACTACTTTGCCGTAATTTGCCTCTACTTTGCAGTACTTTGCTATAACTTTGCCGTACTTTGCAGTACTTTGCCGTACTTTGCCACTACTTTGCCGAACTTTGCCACAATTTTGCGTACTTTGCCACTACTTTGCCGTACTTTGTCACTACTTTGCCGTACTTTGCCACTACTTTGTAGTACTTTGCCACCACTTTTCAGTATTTTGCCACCATTTGCAGTAATTTGCCACTAATTTGCAGTACTTTGCCACTATTTGGCAGTACTTCGCCTCTACTTTGCCGTACTTTGCCACTGCTTTGGCGTACTTTGCCACTACTTTTCAGTACTTTGCCATTTTTTTGCCGTACTTTGCAGTACTTTGGCACAACTTTGCAGTAATTTGTCACTATTTGCCGTACTTTGCCACTACTTTTCAGTACTTTGCCACTACTTTGCAGTACTTTACATTAGTTTGCCACTACTTTGCCGTATTTTGCCACTACTTTGCCGTACTTTGCAGTACTTTGCCACTACTTTGCCCTACTTTGTCACTACTTTGCCGTACTTTGCCAATACTTTGCAGTACTTTTCCACTACTTTGCCGTATTTTGCAACTATTTTTCAGTACTTTGCCACTACTTTGCCATACTTTGCCACAACTTTGCCTTACGTTGCAAATACTTTGCCCTACTTTGCCACTACTTTGCCGTACTTAGCAGTACTTTGCCATTACTTGGCAGTACTTTGACACTACTTTGCAGTACTTTGCCACTACTTTGTGGTACTTTGCCACTACTTTGCCGTGCTCTGCCACTACTTTGGCCTACTTTGCCACTACTTTTCAGTACTTTGCCACTACTTTGCAGTACTTTACATTACTTTGACACTAGTTTGCCGTACTTTGCCATTATTTTGCAGTACTTTGCCACTACTTTGCCATGCTCTGCCACTACTTTGCCGTGCTCTGCCACTACTTTGGCCTACTTTGCCACTACTTTTCAGTACTTTGCCACTACTTTGCAGTATTTTACATTACTTTGCCACTACTTTGACGTACTTTGCCACTACTTTGCCCTACTTTGCCACTACTTTGCCGTACTTAGCAGTACTTTGCCATTACTTGGCAGTACTTTGCCACTACTTTGGGGTACTTTGCCACTACTTTGCAGTACTTTTCCACTGCTTTGCAGTACTTTGACACTAGTTTGCCGTACTTTGCCATTATTTTGCAGTACTTTACCACTACTTTGCCGTGCTCTGCCACTACTTTGGCGTACTTTGCCACTACTTTTCAGTACTTTGCCGTACTTTGCAATACTTTGCCACTACTTTGCTGTAATTTGCAACTACTTTCCCGTACTTTGCCGTACTTTGCCGTACTTTGACGTACTTTGCAGTACTTTGCCACTACTTTGCCGTACTTTGCCACTACTTTGCCGTACTTTGTCACTACTTTGCCGTGCTTTGCCACTCCTTTGCCATACTTTGCCTCTACTTTGCCGTACTTTGCCACTACTTTTCAGTACTTTGCCACTACTTTGCAGTACTTTGCCACCACTTTTCAGTATTTTGCCACCATTTGCAGTAATTTGCCACTAATTTGAAGTACTTTGCCACTATTTTGCAGTACTTCGCCACTACTTTGCCGTACTTTGCCACTGCTTTGGCGTACTTTGCCACTACTTTTCAGTACTTTGCCATTTTTTTGCCGTACTTTGCAGTACTTTGGCACAACTTTGCAGTACTTTGTCACTATTTGCCGTACTTTGCCACTACTTTTCAGTACTTTGCCACTACTTTGCAGTACTTTACATTACTTTGCCACTACTTTGCCATACTTTGCCACTACTTTGCCGTACTTTGCAGTACTTTGCCACTACTTTGCCCTACTTTGTCACTACTTTGCCGTACTTTGCCAATACTTTGCAGTGCTTTTCCACTACTTTGCCGTATTTTGCAACTATTTTTATGTACTTTGCCACTACTTTGCCATACTTTGCCACTACTTTGCCGTACGTTGCCAATACTTTGCCCTACTTTGCCACTACTTTGCCGTACTTAGCAGTACTTTGCCATTACTTGGCAGTACTTTGCCACTACTTTGGGGTACTTTGCCACTACTTTGCAGTACTTTTCCACTGCTTTGCAGTACTTTGACACTAGTTTGCCGTACTTTGCCATTATTTTGCAGTACTTTACCACTACTTTGCCGTGCTCTGCCACTACTTTGGCGCACTTTGCCACTACTTTTCAGTACTTTGCCGTTCTTTGCAGTACTTTGCCACTACTTTGCTGTAATTTGCAACTACTTTGCCGTAATTTGCCTCTACTTTGCAGTACTTTGCTATAACTTTGCCGTACTTTGCAGTACTTTGCCGTACTTTGCCACTACTTTGCCGAACTTTGCCACAATTTTGCGTACTTTGCCACTACTTTGCCGTACTTTGTCACTACTTTGCCGTACTTTGCCACTACTTTGTAGTACTTTGCCACCACTTTTCAGTATTTTGCCACCATTTGCAGTAATTTGCCACTAATTTGCAGTACTTTGCCACTATTTGGCAGTACTTCGCCACTACTTTGCCGTACTTTGCCACTGCTTTGGCGTACTTTGCCACTACTTTTCAGTACTTTGCCATTTTTTTGCCGTACTTTGCAGTACTTTGGCACAACTTTGCAGTAATTTGTCACTATTTGCCGTACTTTGCCACTACTTTTCAGTACTTTGCCACTACTTTGCAGTACTTTACATTACTTTGCCACTACTTTGCCGTATTTTGCCACTACTTTGCCGTACTTTGCAGTACTTTGCCACTACTTTGCCCTACTTTGTCACTACTTTGCCGTACTTTGCCAATACTTTGCAGTACTTTTCCACTACTTTGCCGTATTTTGCAACTATTTTTCAGTACTTTGCCACTACTTTGCCATACTTTGCCACAACTTTGCCTTACGTTGCAAATACTTTGCCCTACTTTGCCACTACTTTGCCGTACTTAGCAGTACTTTGCCATTACTTGGCAGTACTTTGACACTACTTTGCAGTACTTTGCCACTACTTTGTGGTACTTTGCCACTACTTTGCCGTGCTCTGCCACTACTTTGGCCTACTTTGCCACTACTTTTCAGTACTTTGCCACTACTTTGCAGTACTTTACATTACTTTGACACTAGTTTGCCGTACTTTGCCATTATTTTGCAGTACTTTGCCACTACTTTGCCATGCTCTGCCACTACTTTGCCGTGCTCTGCCACTACTTTGGCCTACTTTGCCACTACTTTTCAGTACTTTGCCACTACATTGCAGTACTTTACATTACTTTGCCACTACTTTGACGTACTTTGCCACTACTTTGCCCTACTTTGCCACTACTTTGCCGTACTTAGCAGTACTTTGCCATTACTTGGCAGTACTTTGCCACTACTTTGGGGTACTTTGCCACTACTTTGCAGTACTTTTCCACTGCTTTGCAGTACTTTGACACTAGTTTGCCGTACTTTGCCATTATTTTGCAGTACTTTACCACTACTTTGCCGTGCTCTGCCACTACTTTGGCGTACTTTGCCACTACTTTTCAGTACTTTGCCGTACTTTGCAATACTTTGCCACTACTTTGCTGTAATTTGCAACTACTTTCCCGTACTTTGCCGTACTTTGCCGTACTTTGACGTACTTTGCAGTACTTTGCCACTACTTTGCCGTACTTTGCCACTACTTTGCCGTACTTTGTCACTACTTTGCCGTGCTTTGCCACTCCTTTGCCATACTTTGCCTCTACTTTGCCGTACTTTGCCACTACTTTTCAGTACTTTGCCACTACTTTGCAGTACTTTGCCACCACTTTTCAGTATTTTGCCACCATTTGCAGTAATTTGCCACTAATTTGAAGTACTTTGCCACTATTTTGCAGTACTTCGCCACTACTTTGCCGTACTTTGCCACTGCTTTGGCGTACTTTGCCACTACTTTTCAGTACTTTGCCATTTTTTTGCCGTACTTTGCAGTACTTTGGCACAACTTTGCAGTACTTTGTCACTATTTGCCGTACTTTGCCACTACTTTTCAGTACTTTGCCACTACTTTGCAGTACTTTACATTACTTTGCCACTACTTTGCCGTACTTTGCCACTACTTTGCCGTACTTTGCAGTACTTTGCCACTACTTTGCCCTACTTTGACGCTAGTTTGCCGTACTTTGCCATTATTTTGCAGTACTTTGCCACTACTTTGCCGTGCTCTGCCACTACTTTGGCCTACTTTGCCACTACTTTTCAGTACTTTGTCACTACTTTGCCGTACTTTGTCACTACTTTGCCGTACTTTGCCAATACTTTGCAGTGCTTTTCCACTACTTTGCCGTATTTTGCAACTATTTTTCTGTACTTTGCCACTACTTTGCCATACTTTGCCACTACTTTGCCGTACGTTGCCAATACTTTGCCCTACTTTGCCACTACTTTGCCGTACTTAGCAGTACTTTGCCATTACTTGGCAGTACTTTGCCACTACTTTGGGGTACTTTGCCACTACTTTGCAGTACTTTTCCACTGCTTTGCAGTACTTTGACACTAGTTTGCCGTACTTTGCCATTATTTTGCAGTACTTTACCACTACTTTGCCGTGCTCTGCCACTACTTTGGCGCACTTTGCCACTACTTTTCAGTACTTTGCCGTTCTTTGCAGTACTTTGCCACTACTTTGCTGTAATTTGCAACTACTTTGCCGTAATTTGCCTCTACTTTGCAGTACTTTGCTATAACTTTGCCGTACTTTGCAGTACTTTGCCGTACTTTGCCACTACTTTGCCGAACTTTGCCACAATTTTGCGTACTTTGCCACTACTTTGCCGTACTTTGTCACTACTTTGCCGTACTTTGTCACTACTTTGCCGTACTTTGCCACTACTTTGTAGTACTTTGCCACCACTTTTCAGTATTTTGCCACCATTTGCAGTAATTTGCCACTAATTTGCAGTACTTTGCCACTATTTGGCAGTACTTCGCCACTACTTTGCCGTACTTTGCCACTGCTTTGGCGTACTTTGCCACTACTTTTCAGTACTTTGCCATTTTTTTGCCGTACTTTGCAGTACTTTGGCACAACTTTGCAGTAATTTGTCACTATTTGCCGTACTTTGCCACTACTTTTCAGTACTTTGCCACTACTTTGCAGTACTTTACATTACTTTGCCACTACTTTGCCGTATTTTGCCACTACTTTGCCGTACTTTGCAGTAATTTGCCACTACTTTGCCCTACTTTGTCACTACTTTGCCGTACTTTGCCAACACTTTGCAGTACTTTTCCACTACTTTGCCGTATTTTGCAACTATTTTTCAGTACTTTGCCACTACTTTGCCATACTTTGCCACAACTTTGCCTTACGTTGCAAATACTTTGCCCTACTTTGCCACTACTTTGCCGTACTTAGCAGTACTTTGCCATTACTTGGCAGTACTTTGACACTACTTTGGCCTACTTTGCCACTACTTTGTGGTACTTTGCCACTACTTTGCAGTACTTTACATTACTTTGACACTAGTTTGCCGTACTTTGCCATTATTTTGCAGTACTTTGCCACTACTTGGCCATGCTCTGCCACTACTTTGCCGTGCTCTGCCACTACTTTGGCCTACTTTGCCACTACTTTTCAGTACTTTGCCACTACTTTGCAGTACTTTACATTACTTTGCCACTACTTTGACGTACTTTGCCACTACTTTGCCATACTTTGCCACTACTTTGCCGTACGTTGCCAATACTTTGCCCTACTTTGCCACTACTTTGCCGTACTTAGCAGTACTTTGCCATTACTTGGCAGTACTTTGCCACTACTTTGGGGTACTTTGCCACTACTTTGCAGTACTTTTCCACTGCTTTGCAGTACTTTGACACTAGTTTGCCGTACTTTGCCATTATTTTGCAGTACTTTACCACTACTTTGCCGTGCTCTGCCACTACTTTGGCGTACTTTGCCACTACTTTTCAGTACTTTGCCGTACTTTGCAATACTTTGCCACTACTTTGCTGTAATTTGCAACTACTTTCCCGTACTTTGCCGTACTTTGCCGTACTTTGACGTACTTTGCAGTACTTTGCCACTACTTTGCCGTACTTTGCCACTACTTTGCCGTACTTTGTCACTACTTTGCCGTGCTTTGCCACTCCTTTGCCATACTTTGCCTCTACTTTGCCGTACTTTGCCACTACTTTTCAGTACTTTGCCACTACTTTGCAGTACTTTGCCACCACTTTTCAGTATTTTGCCACCATTTGCAGTAATTTGCCACTAATTTGAAGTACTTTGCCACTATTTTGCAGTACTTCGCCACTACTTTGCCGTACTTTGCCACTGCTTTGGCGTACTTTGCCACTACTTTTCAGTACTTTGCCATTTTTTTGCCGTACTTTGCAGTACTTTGGCACAACTTTGCAGTACTTTGTCACTATTTGCCGTACTTTGCCACTACTTTTCAGTACTTTGCCACTACTTTGCAGTACTTTACATTACTTTGCCACTACTTTGCCGTACTTTGCCACTACTTTGCCGTACTTTGCAGTACTTTGCCACTACTTTGCCCTACTTTGACACTAGTTTGCCGTACTTTGCCATTATTTTGCAGTACTTTGCCACTACTTTGCCGTGCTCTGCCACTACTTTGGCCTACTTTGCCACTACTTTTCAGTACGTTGTCACTACTTTGCCGTACTTTGCAAGTACTTTGCAGTACTTTGCCACTACTTTGGGGTACTTTGCCACTACTTTGCAGTACTTTTCCACTACTTTGCCGTAATTTGCCACTACTTTGCCGTACTTTGCAGTACTTTGCCACTACTTTGCCCTACTTTGTCACTACTTTGCCGTACTTTGCCAATACTTTGCAGTACTTTTCCACTACTTTGCCGTATTTTGCAACTATTTTTCAGTACTTTGCCACTAATTTGCGCACTTTGCCACTACTTTGCCGTACTTTGTCACTACTTTGCCGTACTTTGCCACTACTTTGCCGTACTTTGCCACTAGTTCTCAGTACTTTGACACTACTTTGACGTACTTTGTCACTACTTTTCAGTTTTTGGCCACTACTTTGCCGTATTTTGCCACTACTTTGCCGTATTTTGCCACTAGTTCTCAGTACTTTGACACTACTTTGTAGTATTTTGTCACTACTTTTCAGTACTTTGCCACTACTTTGCCGTACTTTGCCACAACTTTGCAGTACTTTGCCACTGCTTTCCAGTACTTTGCCACTACTTTGCCATTCTATGCCACTACTTTGCAGTACTTTGCCACTACTTTGCAGTAATCTGCCACTACTTTGCCACTACTTTGCCGTATTTTGCCACTAGTTCTCAGTACTTTGACACTACTTTGTCGTATTTTGTCACTACTTTTCAGTACTTTGCCACTACTTTGCCGTACTTTGCCACAACTTTGCAGTACTTTGCCACTGCTTTTCAGTACTTTGCCACTACTTTGCCATTCTATGCCACTACTTTGCCGTACTTTGCCACTACTTTACAGTACTTTGCCACTAATTTGCGCACTTTGCCACTACTTTGCCGTACTTTGTCACTTCTTTGCCGTACTTTGCCACTACTTTGCCGTACTTTGCCACTACTTTGCCGTACTTTGCCACTACTTTGCCGTACTTTTCCACTACTTTGCTTCTACTTTGCCGTACTTTGCCACTACTTTTCAGTACTTTGCCACCATTTCCAGTACCTTGTCACTATTTGCCGTACTTTGCCACTACTTTTCAGTACTTTGCCACTACTTTGCAGTACTTTACATTACTTTGCCACTACTTTGCCGTACTTTGCAGTACTTTGCCACTACTTTGCCCTACTTTGACACTAGTTTGCCGTACTTTGCCATTATTTTGCAGTACTTTGCCACTACTTTGCCGTGCTCTGCCACTACTTTGCCGTACTTTGCCACTACATTGCCGTACTTTGCCACTACTTTGCCGTACTTTTCCACTACTTTGCTTCTACTTTGCCGTACTTTGCCACTACTTTTCAGTACTTTGCCACCATTTCCAGTACCTTGTCACTACTTTGCAGTACTTGGCCACTACTTTGCCTTACTTTGTCACTACTTTGCCGTACTTTGCCACTACTTTGCCGTACTTTGCCACTACTTTGCCGTACTTTGACACTACTTTGTAGTACTTTGTCATTACTTTTCAGTACTTTGCCACAACTTTGCAGTACTTTGCAACTGCTTTTCAGTACTTTGCCACTACTTTGCCACTACTTTGCAATACTTTGCCACTACTTTGCCACTACTTTGCCGTATTTTGCCACTACTTTGCCATACTTTGCCACTACTTTGCAATACTTTGCCACTACTTTGCAGTACTTTTCCATTACTTTGCAGTATTTTGCCACAAATTTGCAGTATTTTGCCACTAGTTTGCCGTACTTTCCATAATTTTGCAATACTTTGCCACTACTTTGCCGTACTTTGCTACTACTTTGCCACTACTTTGCCTCTACTTTGCCGTACTTTGACACTACTTTGCAGTACTTTGCTACTACTTTGCCGTACCATGCAGTACTTTGCCACTACTTTGCCCTACTTTGCAACAACTTTGCAGTACTTTGCCACTCCGTTGCAGAACTTTGCCACTACTTAGCCATACTTGCCAGTACATTGCTGTACTTTACAGTACTTTGTCACGACATTGCCGTACTTTGCAGTACTTTGTCACTTCGTTGCAATACTTTGTCACTACTTTGCAGTACTTTGCCACTTCGTTGCCATACTTTGTCACTACTTTGCCGTACTTTGCCACGACTTTGCAGTATTTTTCCACTACTTTGCCGTGCTTTGCCACTACTTTGCCGTACTTTGCCACTACTTTGCCGTACTTTGTCACTACTTTGCCGTGCTTTGCCACTCCTTTGCCATACTTTGCCTCTACTTTGCCGTACTTTGCCACTACTTTTCAGTACTTTGCCACTACTTTGCAGTACTTTGCCACCACTTTTCAGTATTTTGCCACCATTTGCAGTAATTTGCCACTAATTTGAAGTACTTTGCCACTATTTTGCAGTACTTCGCCACTACTTTGCCGTACTTTGCCACTGCTTTGGCGTACTTTGCAACTACTTTTCAGTACTTTGCCATTTTTTTGCCGTACTTTGCAGTACTTTCGCACAACTTTGCAGTACTTTGTCACTATTTGCCGTACTTTGCCACTACTTTTCAGTACTTTGCCACTACTTTGCAGTACTTTACATTACTTTGCCACTACTTTGCCGTACTTTGCCACTACTTTGCCGTACTTTGCAGTACTTTGCCACTACTTTGCCCTACTTTGACACTAGTTTGCCGTACTTTGCCATTATTTTGCAGTACTTTGCCACTACTTTGCCGTGCTCTGCCACTACTTTGGCCTACTTTGCCACTACTTTTCAGTACTTTGTCACTACTTTGCCGTACTTTGCCAGTACTTTGCAGTACTTTGCCACTACTTTGGGGTACTTTGCCACTACTTTGCAGTACTTTTCCACTACTTTGCCGTACTTTGCCACTACTTTGCCGTACTTTGCAGTACTTTGCCACTACTTTGCCCTACTTTGTCACTACTTTGCCGTACTTTGCCAATACTTTGCAGTACTTTTCCACTACTTTGCCGTATTTTGCAACTATTTGTCAGTACTTTGCCACTAATTTGCGCACTTTGCCACTACTTTGCCGTACTTTGTCACTACTTTGCCGTACTTTGCCACTACTTTGCCGTACTTTGCCACTAGTTCTCAGTACTTTGACACTACTTTGACGTACTTTGTCACTACTTTTCAGTTTTTGGTCACTACTTTGCCGTATTTTGCCACTACTTTGCCGTATTTTGCCACTAGTTCTCAGTACTTTGACACTACTTTGTAGTATTTTGTCACTACTTTTCAGTACTTTGCCACTACTTTGCCGTACTTTGCCACAACTTTGCAGTACTTTGCCACTGCTTTCCAGTACTTTGCCACTACTTTGCCATTATATGCCACTACTTTGCAGTACTTTGCCACTACTTTGCAGTAATCTGCCACTACTTTGCCACTACTTTGCCGTATTTTGCCACTAGTTCTCAGTACTTTGACACTACTTTGTCGTATTTTGTCACTACTTTTCAGTACTTTGCCACTACTTTGCCGTACTTTGCCACAACTTTGCAGTACTTTGCCACTGCTTTTCAGTACTTTGCCACTACTTTGCCATTCTATGCCACTACTTTGCCGTACTTTGCCACTACTTTACAGTACTTTGCCACTAATTTGCGCACTTTGCCACTACTTTGCCGTACTTTGTCACTTCTTTGCCGTACTTTGCCACTACTTTGCCGTACTTTGCCACTACTTTGCCGTACTTTGCCACTACTTTGCCGTACTTTTCCACTACTTTGCTTCTACTTTGCCGTACTTTGCCACTACTTTTCAGTACTTTGCCACCATTTCCAGTACCTTGTCACTATTTGCCGTACTTTGCCACTACTTTTCAGTACTTTGCCACTACTTTGCAGTACTTTACATTACTTTGCCACTACTTTGCCGTACTTTGCCACTACTTTGCCGTACTTTCCAGTACTTTGCCACTACTTTGCCCTACTTTGACACTAGTTTGCCGTACTTTGCCATTATTTTGCAGTACTTTGCCACTACTTTGCCGTGCTCTGCCACTACTTTGCCGTACTTTGCCACTACATTGCCGTACTTTGCCACTACTTTGCCGTACTTTTCCACTACTTTGCTTCTACTTTGCCGTACTTTGCCACTACTTTTCAGTACTTTGCCACCATTTCCAGTACCTTGTCACTACTTTGCAGTACTTGGCCACTACTTTGCCTTACTTTGTCACTACTTTGCCGTACTTTGCCACTACTTTGCCGTACTTTGCCACTACTTTGCCGTACTTTGACACTACTTTGTAGTACTTTGTCATTACTTTTCAGTACTTTGCCACAACTTTGCAGTACTTTGCAACTGCTTTTCAGTACTTTGCCACTACTTTGCCACTACTTTGCAATACTTTGCCACTACTTTGCCACTACTTTGCCGTATTTTGCCACTACTTTGCCATACTTTGCCACTACTTTGCAATACTTTGCCACTACTTTGCAGTACTTTTCCATTACTTTGCAGTATTTTGCCACAAATTTGCAGTATTTTGCCACTAGTTTGCCGTACTTTCCATAATTTTGCAATACTTTGCCACTACTTTGCCGTACTTTGCCACTACTTTGCCTCTACTTTGCCGTACTTTGACACTGCTTTGCAGTACTTTGCTACTACTTTGCCGTACCATGCAGTACTTTGCCACTACTTTGCCCTACTTTGCAACAACTTTGCAGTACTTTGCCACTCCGTTGCAGAACTTTGCCACTACTTAGCCATACTTGCCAGTACATTGCTGTACTTTACAGTACTTTGTCACGACATTGCCATACTTTGCAGTACTTTGTCACTTCGTTGCAATACTTTGTCACTACTTTGCAGTACTTTGCCACTTCGTTGCCATACTTTGTCACTACTTTGCCGTACTTTGCCACGACTTTGCAGTATTTTTCCACTACTTTGCCGTGCTTTGCCACTACTTTGCCGTACTTTGCCACTACTTTGCCGTACTTTGCCACTACTTTACAGTACTTTGCCACTAATTTGCGCACTTTGCCACTACTTTGCCGTACTTTGTCACTTCTTTGCCGTACTTTGCCACTACTTTGCCGTACTTTGCCACTACTTTGCCACTACTTTGCCGTACTTTGCCACTACTTTGCTTCTACTTTGCCGTACTTTGCCACTACTTTTCAGTACTTTGCCACCATTTCCAGTACCTTGTCACTACTTTGCAGTACTTGGCCACTATTTTGCCTTACTTTGTCCCTACTTTGCCGTACTTTGCCACTACTTTGCCGTACTTTGCCACTACTTTGACGTACTTTGACACTACTTTGTAGTACTTTGTCATTACTTTTCAGTACTTTGCCACTACTTTGCCGTACTTTGCCACAACTTTGCAGTACTTTGCCACTGCTTTTCAGTACTTTGCCACTACTTTGCCACTACTTTGCAGTACTTTGCCACTAATTTGCGCACTTTGCCACTACTTTGCCGTACTTTGTCACTTCTTTGCCGTACTTTGCCACTACTTTGCCGTACTTTGCCACTACTTTGCCGTACTTTGCCACTACTTTGCCGTACTTTGCCACTACTTTGCCGTACTTTGCCACTACTTTGCCGTACTTTTCCACTACTTTGCTTCTACTTTGCCGTACTTTGCCACTACTTTTCAGTACTTTGCCACCATTTCCAGTACCTTGTCACTACTTTGCAGTACTTGGCCACTACTTTGCCTTACTTTGTCACTACTTTGCCGTACTTTGCCACTACTTTGCCGTACTTTGCCACTACTTTGCCGTACATTGACACTACTTTGTAGTACTTTGTCATTACTTTTCAGTACTTTGCCACAACTTTGCAGTACTTTGCCACTGCTTTTCAGTACTTTGCCACTACTTTGCAGTACTTTGCCACTACTTTGCAGTACTCTGCCACTACTTTGCCACTACTTTGCCGTATTTTGCCACTACTTTGCCATACTTTGCCACTACTTTGCAATACTTTGCCACTACTTTGCAGTACTTTTCCATTACTTTGCAGTATTTTGCCACAAATTTGCAGTATTTTGCCACTAGTTTGCCGTACTTTCCATAATTTTGCAATACTTTGCCACTACTTTGCCGTACTTTGCCACTACTTTGCCACTACTTTGCCTCTACTTTGCCGTACTTTGACACTACTTTGCAGTACTTTGCTACTACTTTGCCGTACCATGCAGTACTTTGCCACTACTTTGCCCTACTTTGCAACAACTTTGCAGTACTTTGCCACTCCGTTGCAGAACTTTGCCACTACTTAGCCATACTTGCCAGTACATTGCTGTACTTTACAGTACTTTGTCACGACATTGCCATACTTTGCAGTACTTTGTCACTTCGTTGCAATACTTTGTCACTACTTTGCAGTACTTTGCCACTTCGTTGCCATACTTTGTCACTACTTTGCCGTACTTTGCCACGACTTTGCAGTATTTTTCCACTACTTTGCCGTGCTTTGCCACTACTTTGCCGTACTTTGCCACTACTTTGCCGTACTTTGCCACTACTTTACAGTACTTTGCCACTAATTTGCGCACTTTGCCACTACTTTGCCGTACTTTGTCACTTCTTTGCCGTACTTTGCCACTACTTTGCCGTACTTTGCCACTACTTTGCCACTACTTTGCCGTACTTTGCCACTACTTTGCTTCTACTTTGCCGTACTTTGCCACTACTTTTCAGTACTTTGCCACCATTTCCAGTACCTTGTCACTACTTTGCAGTACTTGGCCACTATTTTGCCTTACTTTGTCCCTACTTTGCCGTACTTTGCCACTACTTTGCCGTACTTTGCCACTACTTTGACGTACTTTGACACTACTTTGTAGTACTTTGTCATTACTTTTCAGTACTTTGCCACTACTTTGCCGTACTTTGCCACAACTTTGCAGTACTTTGCCACTGCTTTTCAGTACTTTGCCACTACTTTGCCACTACTATGCAGTACTTTGCCACTAATTTGCGCACTTTGCCACTACTTTGCCGTACTTTGTCACTTCTTTGCCGTACTTTGCCACTACTTTGCCGTACTTTGCCACTACTTTGCCGTACTTTGCCACTACTTTGCCGTACTTTGCCACTACTTTGCCGTACTTTGCCACTACTTTGCCGTATTTTGCCACTACTTTGCCATACTTTGCCACTACTTTGCAATACTTTGCCACTACTTTGCAGTACTTTTCCATTACTTTGCAGTATTTTGCCACAAATTTGCAGTATTTTGCCACTAGTTTGCCGTACTTTCCATAATTTTGCAATACTTTGCCACTACTTTGCCGTACTTTGCTACTACTTTGCCACTACTTTGCCTCTACTTTGCCGTACTTTGACACTACTTTGCAGTACTTTGCTACTACTTTGCCGTACCATGCAGTACTTTGCCACTACTTTGCCCTACTTTGCAACAACTTTGCAGTACTTTGCCACTCCGTTGCAGAACTTTGCCACTACTTAGCCATACTTGCCAGTACATTGCTGTACTTTACAGTACTTTGTCACGACATTGCCGTACTTTGCAGTACTTTGTCACTTCGTTGCAATACTTTGTCACTACTTTGCAGTACTTTGCCACTTCGTTGCCATACTTTGTCACTACTTTGCCGTACTTTGCCACGACTTTGCAGTATTTTTCCACTACTTTGCCGTGCTTTGCCACTACTTTGCCGTACTTTGCCACTACTTTGCCGTACTTTGTCACTACTTTGCCGTGCTTTGCCACTCCTTTGCCATACTTTGCCTCTACTTTGCCGTACTTTGCCACTACTTTTCAGTACTTTGCCACTACTTTGCAGTACTTTGCCACCACTTTTCAGTATTTTGCCACCATTTGCAGTAATTTGCCACTAATTTGAAGTACTTTGCCACTATTTTGCAGTACTTCGCCACTACTTTGCCGTACTTTGCCACTGCTTTGGCGTACTTTGCCACTACTTTTCAGTACTTTGCCATTTTTTTGCCGTACTTTGCAGTACTTTCGCACAACTTTGCAGTACTTTGTCACTATTTGCCGTACTTTGCCACTACTTTTCAGTACTTTGCCACTACTTTGCAGTACTTTACATTACTTTGCCACTACTTTGCCGTACTTTGCCACTACTTTGCCGTACTTTGCAGTACTTTGCCACTACTTTGCCCTACTTTGACACTAGTTTGCCGTACTTTGCCATTATTTTGCAGTACTTTGCCACTACTTTGCCGTGCTCTGCCACTACTTTGGCCTACTTTGCCACTACTTTTCAGTACTTTGTCACTACTTTGCCGTACTTTGCCAGTACTTTGCAGTACTTTGCCACTACTTTGGGGTACTTTGCCACTACTTTGCAGTACTTTTCCACTACTTTGCCGTACTTTGCCACTACTTTGCCGTACTTTGCAGTACTTTGCCACTACTTTGCCCTACTTTGTCACTACTTTGCCGTACTTTGCCAATACTTTGCAGTACTTTTCCACTACTTTGCCGTATTTTGCAACTATTTGTCAGTACTTTGCCACTAATTTGCGCACTTTGCCACTACTTTGCCGTACTTTGTCACTACTTTGCCGTACTTTGCCACTACTTTGCCGTACTTTGCCACTAGTTCTCAGTACTTTGACACTACTTTGACGTACTTTGTCACTACTTTTCAGTTTTTGGCCACTACTTTGCCGTATTTTGCCACTACTTTGCCGTATTTTGCCACTAGTTCTCAGTACTTTGACACTACTTTGTAGTATTTTGTCACTACTTTTCAGTACTTTGCCACTACTTTGCCGTACTTTGCCACAACTTTGCAGTACTTTGCCACTGCTTTCCAGTACTTTGCCACTACTTTGCCATTCTATGCCACTACTTTGCAGTACTTTGCCACTACTTTGCAGTAATCTGCCACTACTTTGCCACTACTTTGCCGTATTTTGCCACTAGTTCTCAGTACTTTGACACTACTTTGTCGTATTTTGTCACTACTTTTCAGTACTTTGCCACTACTTTGCCGTACTTTGCCACAACTTTGCAGTACTTTGCCACTGCTTTTCAGTACTTTGCCACTACTTTGCCATTCTATGCCACTACTTTGCCGTACTTTGCCACTACTTTACAGTACTTTGCCACTAATTTGCGCACTTTGCCACTACTTTGCCGTACTTTGTCACTTCTTTGCCGTACTTTGCCACTACTTTGCCGTACTTTGCCACTACTTTGCCGTACTTTGCCACTACTTTGCCGTACTTTTCCACTACTTTGCTTCTACTTTGCCGTACTTTGCCACTACTTTTCAGTACTTTGCCACCATTTCCAGTACCTTGTCACTATTTGCCGTACTTTGCCACTACTTTTCAGTACTTTGCCACTACTTTGCAGTACTTTACATTACTTTGCCACTACTTTGCCGTACTTTGCCACTACTTTGCCGTACTTTCCAGTACTTTGCCACTACTTTGCCCTACTTTGACACTAGTTTGCCGTACTTTGCCATTATTTTGCAGTACTTTGCCACTACTTTGCCGTGCTCTGCCACTACTTTGCCGTACTTTGCCACTACATTGCCGTACTTTGCCACTACTTTGCCGTACTTTTCCACTACTTTGCTTCTACTTTGCCGTACTTTGCCACTACTTTTCATACTTTGCCACCATTTCCAGTACCTTGTCACTACTTTGCAGTACTTGGCCACTACTTTGCCTTACTTTGTCACTACTTTGCCGTACTTTGCCACTACTTTGCCGTACTTTGCCACTACTTTGCCGTACTTTGACACTACTTTGTAGTACTTTGTCATTACTTTTCAGTACTTTGCCACAACTTTGCAGTACTTTGCAACTGCTTTTCAGTACTTTGCCACTACTTTGCCACTACTTTGCAATACTTTGCCACTACTTTGCCACTACTTTGCCGTATTTTGCCACTACTTTGCCATACTTTGCCACTACTTTGCAATACTTTGCCACTACTTTGCAGTACTTTTCCATTACTTTGCAGTATTTTGCCACAAATTTGCAGTATTTTGCCACTAGTTTGCCGTACTTTCCATAATTTTGCAATACTTTGCCACTACTTTGCCGTACTTTGCCACTACTTTGCCTCTACTTTGCCGTACTTTGACACTACTTTGCAGTACTTTGCTACTACTTTGCCGTACCATGCAGTACTTTGCCACTTCTTTGCCCTACTTTGCAACAACTTTGCAGTACTTTGCCACTCCGTTGCAGAACTTTGCCACTACTTAGCCATACTTGCCAGTACATTGCTGTACTTTACAGTACTTTGTCACGACATTGCCATACTTTGCAGTACTTTGTCACTTCGTTGCAATACTTTGTCACTACTTTGCAGTACTTTGCCACTTCGTTGCCATACTTTGTCACTACTTTGCCGTACTTTGCCACGACTTTGCAGTATTTTTCCACTACTTTGCCGTGCTTTGCCACTACTTTGCCGTACTTTGCCACTACTTTGCCGTACTTTGCCACTACTTTACAGTACTTTGCCACTAATTTGCGCACTTTGCCACTACTTTGCCGTACTTTGTCACTTCTTTGCCGTACTTTGCCACTACTTTGCCGTACTTTGCCACTACTTTGCCACTACTTTGCCGTACTTTGCCACTACTTTGCTTCTACTTTGCCGTACTTTGCCACTACTTTTCAGTACTTTGCCACCATTTCCAGTACTTTGTCACTACTTTGCAGTACTTGGCCACTATTTTGCCTTACTTTGTCCCTACTTTGCCGTACTTTGCCACTACTTTGCCGTACTTTGCCACTACTTTGACGTACTTTGACACTACTTTGTAGTACTTTGTCATTACTTTTCAGTACTTTGCCACTACTTTGCCGTACTTTGCCACAACTTTGCAGTACTTTGCCACTGCTTTTCAGTACTTTGCCACTACTTTGCCACTACTTTGCAGTACTTTGCCACTAATTTGCGCACTTTGCCACTACTTTGCCGTACTTTGTCACTTCTTTGCCGTACTTTGCCACTACTTTGCCGTACTTTGCCACTACTTTGCCGTACTTTGCCACTACTTTGCCGTACTTTGCCACTACTTTGCCGTACTTTGCCACTACTTTGCCGTACTTTTCCACTACTTTGCTTCTACTTTGCCGTACTTTGCCACTACTTTTCAGTACTTTGCCACCATTTCCAGTACCTTGTCACTACTTTGCAGTACTTGGCCACTACTTTGCCTTACTTTGTCACTACTTTGCCGTACTTTGCCACTACTTTGCCGTACTTTGCCACTACTTTGCCGTACATTGACACTACTTTGTAGTACTTTGTCATTACTTTTCAGTACTTTGCCACAACTTTGCAGTACTTTGCCACTGCTTTTCAGTACTTTGCCACTACTTTGCAGTACTTTGCCACTACTTTGCAGTACTCTGCCACTACTTTGCCACTACTTTGCCGTATTTTGCCACTACTTTGCCATACTTTGCCACTACTTTGCAATACTTTGCCACTACTTTGCAGTACTTTTCCATTACTTTGCAGTATTTTGCCACAAATTTGCAGTATTTTGCCACTAGTTTGCCGTACTTTCCATAATTTTGCAATACTTTGCCACTACTTTGCCGTACTTTGCCACTACTTTGCCACTACTTTGCCTCTACTTTGCCGTACTTTGACACTACTTTGCAGTACTTTGCTACTACTTTGCCGTACCATGCAGTACTTTGCCACTACTTTGCCCTACTTTGCAACAACTTTGCAGTACTTTGCCACTCCGTTGCAGAACTTTGCCACTACTTAGCCATACTTGCCAGTACATTGCTGTACTTTACAGTACTTTGTCACGACATTGCCATACTTTGCAGTACTTTGTCACTTCGTTGCAATACTTTGTCACTACTTTGCAGTACTTTGCCACTTCGTTGCCATACTTTGTCACTACTTTGCCGTACTTTGCCACGACTTTGCAGTATTTTTCCACTACTTTGCCGTGCTTTGCCACTACTTTGCCGTACTTTGCCACTACTTTGCCGTACTTTGCCACTACTTTACAGTACTTTGCCACTAATTTGCGCACTTTGCCACTACTTTGCCGTACTTTGTCACTTCTTTGCCGTACTTTGCCACTACTTTGCCGTACTTTGCCACTACTTTGCCACTACTTTGCCGTACTTTGCCACTACTTTGCTTCTACTTTGCCGTACTTTGCCACTACTTTTCAGTACTTTGCCATCATTTCCAGTACCTTGTCACTACTTTGCAGTACTTGGCCACTATTTTGCCTTACTTTGTCCCTACTTTGCCGTACTTTGCCACTACTTTGCCGTACTTTGCCACTACTTTGACGTACTTTGACACTACTTTGTAGTACTTTGTCATTACTTTTCAGTACTTTGCCACTACTTTGCCGTACTTTGCCACAACTTTGCAGTACTTTGCCACTGCTTTTCAGTACTTTGCCACTACTTTGCCACTACTATGCAGTACTTTGCCACTAATTTGCGCACTTTGCCACTACTTTGCCGTACTTTGTCACTTCTTTGCCGTACTTTGCCACTACTTTGCCGTACTTTGCCACTACTTTGCCGTACTTTGCCACTACTTTGCCGTACTTTGCCACTACTTTGCCGTACTTTGCCACTACTTTGCCGTACTTTTCCACTACTTTGCTTCTACTTTGCCGTACTTTGCCACTACTTTTCAGTACTTTGCCACCATTTCCAGTACCTTGTCACTACTTTGCAGTACTTGGCCACTACTTTGCCTTACTTTGTCACTACTTTGCCGTACTTTGCCACTACTTTGCCGTACTTTGCCACTACTTTGCCGTACATTGACACTACTTTGTAGTACTTTGTCATTACTTTTCAGTACTTTGCCACAACTTTGCAGTACTTTGCCACTGCTTTTCAGTACTTTGCCACTACTTTGCAGTACTTTGCCACTACTTTGCAGTACTCTGCCACTACTTTGCCACTACTTTGCCGTATTTTGCCACTACTTTGCCATACTTTGCCACTACTTTGCAATACTTTGCCACTACTTTGCAGTACTTTTCCATTACTTTGCAGTATTTTGCCACAAATTTGCAGTTTTTTGCCACTAGTTTGCCGTACTTTCCATTTTTTTGCAATACTTTGCCACTACTTTGCCGTACTTTGCCTCTACTTTGCCACTACTTTGCCTCTAGTTTGCCGTACTTTGACACTACTTTGCAGTACTTTGCTACTACTTTGCCGTACCATGCAGTACTTTGCCACTACTTTGCCCTACTTTGCAACAACTTTGCAGTACTTTTCCACTACTTTGCCGTGCTTTGCCACTACTTTGCCGTACTTTGCCACTACTTTGCCGTACTTTGCCACTACTTTACAGTACTTTGCCACTAATTTGCGCACTTTGCCACTACTTTGCCGTACTTTGTCACTTCTTTGCCGTACTTTGCCACTACTTTGCCGTACTTTGCCACTAGTTTGCCGTACTTTGCCACTACTTTGCCGTAATTTGCCACTACTTTGCTTCTACTTTGCCGTACTTTGCCACTACTTTTCAGTACTTTGCCACCATTTCCAGTACCTTGTCACTACTTTGCAGTACTTGGCCACTACTTTGCCTTATTTTGTCACTACTTTGCCGTACTTTGCCACTACTTTGCCGTACTTTGCCACTACTTTGCCGTACTTTGACACGACTTTGTAATACTTTGTCATTACTTTTCAGTACTTTGCCACTACTTTGCCGTACTTTGCCACAACTTTGCAGTACTTTGCCACTGCTTTTCAGTACTTTGCCACTACTTTGCCACCACTTTGCAGTACTTTGCCACTACTTTGCAGTACTCTGCCACTACTTTGCCACTACTTTGCCGTATTTTGCCACTACTTTGCCATACTTTGCCACTACTTTGCCATACTTTGCCACTACTTTGCAATACTTTGCCACTACTTTGCAGTACTTTTCCATTACTTTGCAGTATTTTGCCACAACTTTGCAGTATTTTGCCACTAGTTTGCCGTACTTTCCATTATTTTCCAATACTTTGCCACTACTTTGCCGTACTTTCCATTATTTTCCAATACTTTGCCACTACTTTGCCGTACTTTGCCACTACTTTGACCTACTTTGTCACTACTTTTCAGTTTTTGGCCACTACTTTGCCGTATTTTGCCACTACTTTGCCGTATTTTGCCACTAGTTCTCAGTACTTTGACAATACTTTGTCGTATTTTGTCACTACTTTTCAGTACTTTGCCACTACTTTGCCGTACTTTGCCACAACTTTGCAGTACTTTGCCACTACTTTGCCATTCTATGCCACTACTTTGCAGTACTTTGCCACTACTTCGCAGTACTCTGCCACTACTCTGCCACTACTTTGCCACTACTTTGCCACTACTTTGCAGTACTTTGCCACAACTTTGCAGTACTTTGCCACTAGTTTGCCGTACTTTCCATTATTTTGCAATACTTTGCCACTACTTTGCCGTACTTTGCCACTACTTTGCAGTACTTTGCCTCTACTTTGCCGTACTTTGACACTACTTTGCAGTACTTTGCTACTACTTTGCCGTACCATGCAGTACTTTGCCACTACTTTGCCCTACTTTGCAACAACTTTGCAGTACTTTGCCACTCCGTTGCAGAACTTTGCCACTACTTAGCCATACTTGCCAGTACATTGCTGTACTTTACAGTACTTTGTCACGACTTTGCCGTACTTTGCAGTACTTTGTCACTTCGTTGCAATACTTTGTCACTACTTTGCAGTACTTTGCCACTTCGTTGCCATACTTTGTCACTACTTTGCCGTACTTTGCCACTAATTTGCAGTATTTTTCCACTACTTTGCCGGGCTTTGCCACTACTTTGCCGTACTTTGCCACTACTTTGCCACTACTTTACAGTACTTTGCCTCTAATTTGCGCACTTTGCCACTACTTTGCCTTACTTTGTCACTTCTTTGCCGTACTTTGCCACTACTTTGCCATACTTTACCACTACTTTGCCGTACTTTGCCACTACTTTGCCGTACTTTTCCACTACTTTGCTTCTACTTTGCCGTACTTTGCCACTACTTTTCACTACTTAGCCACTACTTTGCAGTACTTTGCCACTACTTTTCAGTACTTTGCCACCATTTCCAGTACCTTGTCACTACTTTTTAGTACTTGGCCACTACTTTGCCATACTTTGTCACTACTTTGCCGTACTTTGCCACTACTTTGCCGTACTTTGCCACTACTTTGCCGTACATTGCCACTACTTTGCCGTACTTTGACACTACTTTGTAGTACTTTGTCACTACTTTGCAGTCTTTTCCCACTACTTTGCCGTGCTTTGCCACTACTTTGCCGTACTTTGCCTCTACTTTGCCGTACTTTGCCACTATTTTACAGTACTTTGCCACTAATTTGCGCATTTTGCCACTACTTTGCCGTACTTTGTCACTTCTTTGCCGTACTTTGCCACTACTTTGCCGTACTTTGCCACTACTTTGCCGAACTTTGCCTCTACTTTGCCGTACATTTCCACTACTTTGCTTCTACTTTGCCGTACTTTGCCACTAATTTTTACTACTTAGCCACTACTTTGCAGTACTTTGCCACTACTTTTCAATACTTTGCCACCATTTCCAGTACCTTGTCACTACTTTGCAGTACTTTGCCACTAATTTGCGCACTTTGCCACTACTTTGCCGTACTTTGTCACTACTTTGCCGTACTTTGCCACTACTTTTCCGTACTTTGCCACTAGTTCTCAGTACTTTGTCACTTCTTTGCCGTACTTTGCCACTACTTTGCCGTACTTTGCCACTACTTTGCCGAACTTTGCCTCTACTTTGCCGTACATTTCCACTACTTTGCTTCTACTTTGCCGTACTTTGCCACTAATTTTTACTACTTAGCCACTACTTTTCAGTACTTTGCCACTACTTGTCAATACTTTGCCACCATTTCCAGTACCTTGTCTCTACTTTGCAGTACTTTGCCACTAATTTGCGCACTTTGCCACTACTTTGCCGTACTTTGTCACTACTTTGCCGTACTTTGCCACTACTTTTCCGTACTTTGCCACTAGTTCTCAGTACTTTGTCACTTCTTTGCCGTACTTTGCCACTACTTTGCCGTACTTTGCCACTACTTTGCCGAACTTTGCCTCTACTTTGCCGTACATTTCCACTACTTTGCTTCTACTTTGCCGTACTTTGCCACTAATTTTTACTACTTAGCCACTACTTTGCAGTACTTTGCCACTACTTTTCAATACTTTGCCACCATTTCCAGTACCTTGTCACTACTTTGCAGTACTTTGCCACTAATTTGCGCACTTTGCCACTACTTTGCCGTACTTTGTCACTACTTTGCCGTACTTTGCCACTACTTTGCCGTATTTTGCCACTAGTTCTCAGTACTTTGACAATACTTTGTCTTATTTTGTCACTACTTTTCAGTACTTTGCCACTACTTTGCCGTACTTTGCCACAACTTTACAGTACTTTGCCATTCTATGCCACTACTTTGCAGTACTTTGCCACTACTTCGCAGTACTCTGCCACTACTCTGCCGTACTTTGACACTACTTTGCAGTACTTTGCTACTACTTTGCCGTACCATGCAGTACTTTACCACTACTTTGCCCTACTTTTCAACAACTTTGCAGTACTTTGCCACTCCGTTGCAGAACTTTGCCACTACTTAGCCATACTTGCCAGTACATTGCTGTACTTTGCAGTACTTTGCAGTACTTTGTCACTTCGTTGCAATACTTTGTCACTACTTTGCAGTACTTTGCCACTTCGTTGCAATACTTTGTCACTACTTTGCCGTACTTTGACACTACTTTGCAGTATTTTTCCACTACTTTGCCGTGCTTTGCCACTACTTTGCCGTACTTTGCCACTACTTTGCCGTACTTTGCCACTACTTTGCCGTACTTTGCCACTACTTTACCGTACTTTTCCACTACTTTGCTTCTACTTTGCCGTACTTTGCCACTACTTTTCAGTACTTTGCCACGATTTCCAGTACCTTGACACTAATTTGCAGTACTTGGCCACTACTTTGCCTTACTTTGTCACTACTTTGCCGTACTTTGCCACTACTTTGCCGTACTTTGCCACTACTTTGCCAGTACTTTGCCACTACTTTGCCACTAATTTGCAGTACTTTGCCACTACTTTGCAGTACTTTGCCACTACTTTGCAGTACTTTGCCACTACTTTGCCGTATTTTGGCCACTAGTTCTCAGTACTTTGACACTACTTTGTAGTACTTTGTCACTACTTTTCAGTACTTTGCCACTTCTTTGCCGTACTTTGCCACAACTTTGCAGTACTTTGCCACTGCTTTTCAGTACTTTGCCACTACTTTGCCATACATTGCCACTACTTTGCAGTACTTTGCCACAACTTTGCAGTACTTTGCCACTAGTTTGCCGTACTTTCCATTATTTTGCAATACTTTGCCACTACTTTGCCGTACTTTGCCACTACTTTGCAGTACTTTGCCTCTACTTTGCCGTACTTTGACACTACTTTGCAGTACTTTGCTACTACTTTGCCGTACCATGCAGTACTTTGCCACTACTTTGCCCTACTTTGCAACAACTTTGCAGTACTTTGCCACTCCGTTGCAGAACTTTGCCACTACTTAGCCATACTTGCCAGTACATTGCTGTACTTTACAGTACTTTGTCACGACTTTGCCGTACTTTGCAGTACTTTGTCACTTCGTTGCAATACTTTGTCACTACTTTGCAGTACTTTGCCACTTCGTTGCCATACTTTGTCACTACTTTGCCGTACTTTGCCACTAATTTGCAGTATTTTTCCACTACTTTGCCGTGCTTTGCCACTACTTTGCCGTACTTTGCCACTACTTTGCCGTACTTTGCCACTACTTTACAGTACTTTGCCTCTAATTTGCGCACTTTGCCACTACTTTGCCTTACTTTGTCACTTCTTTGCCGTACTTTGCCGTACTTTACCACTACTTTGCCGTACTTTGCCACTACTTTGCCGTACTTTTCCACTACTTTGCTTATACTTTGCCGTACTTTGCCACTACTTTTCACTACTTAGCCACTACTTTGCAGTACTTTGCCACTACTTTTCAGTACTTTGCCACCATTTCCAGTACCTTGTCACTACTTTTTAGTACTTGGCCACTACTTTGCCATACTTTGTCACTACTTTGCCGTACTTTGCCACTACTTTGCCGTACTTTGCCACTACTTTGCCGTACATTGCCACTACTTTGCCGTACTTTGACACTACTTTGTAGTACTTTGTCACTACTTTGCAGTCTTTTCCCACTACTTTGCCGTGCTTTGCCACTACTTTGCCGTACTTTGCCTCTACTTTGCCGTACTTTGCCACTATTTTACAGTACTTTGCCACTAATTTGCGCATTTTGCCACTACTTTGCCGTACTTTGTCACTTCTTTGCCGTACTTTGCCACTACCTTGCCGTACTTTGCCACTACTTTGCCGAACTTTGCCTCTACTTTGCCGTACATTTCCACTACTTTGCTTCTACTTTGCCGTACTTTGCCACTAATTTTTACTACTTAGCCACTACTTTGCAGTACTTTGGCACTACTTTTCAATACTTTGCCACCATTTCCAGTACCTTGTCACTACTTTGCAGTACTTTGCCACTAATTTGCGCACTTTGCCACTACTTTGCCGTACTTTGTCACTACTTTGCCGTACTTTGCCACTACTTTTCCGTACTTTGCCACTAGTTCTCAGTACTTTGACACTACTTTGACGTACTTTGTCACTACTTTTCAGTTTTTGGCCACTACTTTGCCGTATTGTGCCACTACTTTGCCGTATTTTGCCACTAGTTCTCAGTACTTTGACAATACTTTGTCTTATTTTGTCACTACTTTTCAGTACTTTGCCACTACTTTGCCGTACTTTGCCACAACTTTGCAGTGCTTTGCCATTCTATGCCACTACTTTGCAGTACTTTGCCACTACTTCGCAGTACTCTGCCACTACTCTGCCGTACTTTGACACTACTTTGCAGTACTTTGCTACTACTTTGCCGTACCATGCAGTACTTTACCACTACTTTGCCCTACTTTGCAACAAATTTGCAGTACTTTGCCACTCCGTTGCAGAACTTTGCCACTACTTAGCCATACTTGCCAGTACATTGCTGTACTTTGCAGTACTTTGCAGTACTTTGTCACTTCGTTGCAATACTTTGTCACTACTTTGCAGTACTTTGCCACTTCGTTGCAATACTTTGTCACTACTTTGCCGTACTTTGACACTACTTTGCAGTATTTTTCCACTACTTTGCCGTGCTTTGCCACTACTTTGCCGTACTTTGCCACTACTTTGCCGTACTTTGCCACTACTTTGCCGTACCTTGCCACTACTTTACCGTACTTTACCACTACTTTGCTTCTACTTTGCCATACTTTGCCACTACTTTTCAGTACTTTGCCACGATTTCCAGTACCTTGACACTAATTTGCAGTACTTGGCCACTACTTTGCCTTACTTTGTCACTACTTTGCCGTACTTTGCCACTACTTTGCCGTACTTTGCCACTACTTTGCCACTACTTTGCCACTACTTTGCAGTACTTTGCCACTACTTTGCAGTACTTTGCCACTACTTTGCAGTACTTTGCCACTACTTTGCCGTAATTTGGCCACTAGTTCTCAGTACTTTGACACTACTTTGTAGTACTTTGTCACTACTTTTCAGTACTTTGCCACTTCTTTGCCGTACTTTGCCACAACTTTGCAGTACTTTGCCACTGCTTTTCAGTACTTTGCCACTACTTTGCCATACATTGCCACTACTTTGCAGAACTTTGCAACTACTTTGCACTACTTTGCCACTACTTTTCAGTACTTTGCCAATAGTTTGCAGTACTTTGCAACTAGTTTGCCATACTTTGTAATTTTTTTGCAGTACTTTGCCACTGCTTTGCCATAGTTTGCCAATACTTTCCCGTACCTTGCAGTACTTTTCCATTACTTTGCAGTATTTTACCTCAACTTTGCAGTACTTTGCCACTACTTTGCCGTAATTTGCCACTATTTTGTCGTACTTTGCGACTACTTTGCCCTACTTTGGAACAACTTTGCAGTACTTTGCCAATCCGTTGCAGTACTTTGCCACTACTTAGCCATACTTGCCAGAACATTGCCGTACTTTGCAGTACTTGGCCACTACTTTGCCGTACTTTGCCACTACTTTGCCGTACTTTGACACTACTTTACAGTACTTTGCCACTAATTTGCGCACTTTGCCACTACTTTGCCGTACTTTGTCACTACTTTGCCGTACTTTGCCACTACTTTGCCGTATTTTGCCACTAGTTCTCAGTACTTTGACACTACTTTGTCGTATTTTTTCACTACTTTTCAGTACTTTGCCACTACTTTGCCGTACTTTGCCACAACTTTGCAGTACTTTGCCACTGCTTTTCAGTACTTTGCCACTACTTTGCCACTCTATGCCACTACTCTGCCACTACTTTGCCACTACTTTGCCACTACTTTGCAGTACTTTTTCATTAATTTGCAGTACTTTGCCACTAGTTTGCCGTACTTTCCATTATTTTGCAATACTTTGCCACTACTTTGCCGTACTTTGCCACTACTTTGCAATACTTTGCCACTACTTTGCCATACTTTGCCACTACTTTGCAATACTTTGTCACTACTTTGCCGTACTTTGACACTACTTTGCAGTATTTTTTCACTACTTTGCCGTGCTTTGCCACTACTTTGCCGTACGTTGCCACTACTTTGCCGTACTTTGCGACTACTTTACAGTACTTTGCCACTAATTTGCGCACTTTGCCACTACTTTGCCGTACTTTGTCACTTCTTTGCCGTACTTTGCCACTACTTTGCCGTACTTTGCCACTACTTTGCCGTTTTTTGCCACTACTTTGCCGTACTTTTCCACTACTTTGCTTCTACTTTGCCGAACTTTGCCACTACTTTGCCACCATTTCCAGTACCTTGTCACTACTTTGCAGTACTTGGCCACTACTTTGCCTTACTTTGTCACTACTTTGCCGTACTTTGCCACTACTTTGCCGTACTTTGCCACTACTTTGCCGTACTTTGACACTACTTTGTAGTACTTTGTCATTACTTTTCAGTACTTTGCCACTACTTTGCAGTACTTTTCCACAAATTTGCATTACTTTGCCACTGCTTTTCAGTACTTTGCCACTACTTTGCCATACTTTGCCACTACTTTGCAGTACTTTGCCACTACTTTGCAGTACTTTGCCACTAGTTCTCAGTACTTTGACACTACTTTGTAGTACTTTGCCACTACTTTGCCGTACTTTGCCACAACTTTGCAGTACTTTGCCACTACTTTGCCATACTTTGCCACTACTTTGCAGTACTTTGCCACTACTTTACAGTACTTTGACACTACTTTGCCACTACTTTGCCGTATTTTGCCACTAGTTGTCAGTACTTTGACACTACTTCGTAGTACTTTGTCACTACTTTTCAGTACTTTGCCACTTCTTTGCCGTACTTTGCCACAACTTTGCAGTACTTTGCCACTGCTTTTCAGTACTTTGCCACTACTTTGCCATACTTTGCCACTACTTTGCAGTACTTTGCCACTACTTTGCAGTACTTTGCCACTACTTTACAGTACTTTGCCACCATTTTGCCACTACTTTGCCACTAGTTTGCAGTACTCTGCAACTAGTTTGCCGTACTTTGTAATTTTTTTGCAGTACTTTGCCACTGCTTTGCCATAGTTTGCCAATACTTTCCCGTACTTTGCCGTACCTTGCAGTACCTTTCCATTACTTTGCAGTATTTTACCTCAACTTTGCAGTACTTTGCCATTAGTTTGCCGTACTTTACATTATTTTGCAATACTTTGCCACTACTTTGCCATAATTTGCCACTATTTTGTAGTACTTTGCGACTGCTTTGCCGTATGTTGACACTACTTTGCAGTACTTTGCCACTACTTTGCCCTACTTTGCAACAACTTTGCAGTACTTTGCCACTCAGTTGCAGTACTTTGCCACTACTTCGCCATACTTGCCAGTACATTGCCGTACTTTGCAGTACTTGGCCACTATTTTGCTGCACTTTGCCACTACTTTGCCGTACTTTGACACTACTTTACAGTAATTTGCCACTAATTTGCGCACTTTGCCACTACTTTGCCGTAATTTGCCACTATTTTGTAGTACTTTGCGACTACTTTGCCGTATGTTGACACTACTTTGCAGTACTTTGCACTACTTTGCCACTACTTTGCCCTACTTTGCAACAACTTTGCAGTACTTTGCCACTCCGTTACAGTACTTTGCCACTACTTAGCCATACTTGCCAGTACATTCCCGTACTTTGCAGTACTTGGCCACTACTTTGCAGTACTTGGCCACTACTTTGCAGTACTTTGTCACTACTTTGCCGTACTTTGCCACTACTTTGCCACTACTTTGCCGTACTTTGACACTACTTTACAGTATTTTGCCACTAATTTGCGCACTTTGCCACTACTTTGCCGTAATTTGCCACTATTTTGTAGTACTTTGCGACTACTTTGCCGTATGTTGACACTACTTTGCAGTACTTTGCGGTACTTTGCCACTACTTTGCCCTACTTTGCAGTACTTTGCCACTCCGTTGCAGTACTTTGCCACTACTTAGCCATACTTGCCAGTACAATGCCGTACTTTGCAGTACTTGGCCACTACTTTGCCGTACTTTGCCACTACTTTGCCATACTTTGCACTACTTTGCAGTACTTTGCCACTACTTTGCCACTACTTTGCCGTATTTTGGCCACTAGTTCTCAGTACTTTGACACTACTTTGTAGTACTTTGTCACTACTTTTCAGTACTTTGCCGTACTTTGCCACAACTTTGCAGTACTTTGCCACTGCTTTTCAGTACTTTGCCACTACTTTGCCATACTTTGCCACTACTTTGCAGTACTTTGCCACTAGTTGTCAGTACTTTGACACTACTTTGTAGTACTTTGTCACTACTTTTCAGTACTTTGCCACTTCTTTGCCGTACTTTGCCACAACTTTGCAGTACTTTGCCACTGCTTTTCAGTACTTTGCCACTACTTTGCCATACTTTGCCACTACTTTGTAGAACTTTGCCACTACTTTGCAGTACTTTGCCACTACATTGCCACTACTTTTCAGTACTTTGCAACTAGTTTGCCGTACTTTGTAATTTGTTTGCAGTACTTTGCCACTGCTTTGCCATAGTTTGCCAATACTTTCCCGTACATTGCCGTACCTTGCAGTACTTTTCCATTACTTTGCAGTATTTTACCTCAACTTTGCAGTACTTTGCCACTACTTTGCCGTAATTTGCCACTATTTTGTCGTACTTTGCGACTACTTTGCCCTACTTTGGAACAACTTTGCAGTACTTTGCCAATCCGTTGCAGTACTTTGCCACTACTTAGCCATACTTGCCAGAACATTGCCGTACTTTGCAGTACTTTACCACTACTTTGCCGTGCTCTGCCACTACTTTGGCGCACTTTGCCACTACTTTTCAGTACTTTGCCGTTCTTTGCAGTACTTTGCCACTACTTTGCTGTAATTTGCAACTACTTTGCCGTAATTTGCCTCTACTTTGCAGTACTTTGCTATAACTTTGCCGTACTTTGCAGTACTTTGCCGTACTTTGCCACTACTTTGCCGAACTTTGCCACAATTTTGCGTACTTTGCCACTACTTTGCCGTACTTTGTCACTACTTTGCCGTACTTTGCCACTACTTTGTAGTACTTTGCCATCACTTTTCAGTATTTTGCCACCATTTGCAGTAATTTGCCACTAATTTGCAGTACTTTGCCACTATTTGGCAGTACTTCGCAACTACTTTGCCGTACTTTGCCACTGCTTTGGCGTACTTTGCCACTACTTTTCAGTACTTTGCCATTTTTTTGCCGTACTTTGCAGTACTTTGGCACAACTTTGCAGTAATTTGTCACTATTTGCCGTACTTTGCCACTACTTTTCAGTACTTTGCTACTACTTTGCAGTACTTTACATTACTTTGCCACTACTTTGCCGTACTTTGCCACTACTTTGCCGTACTTTGCAGTACTTTGCCACTACTTTGCCCTACTTTGTCACTACTTTGCCGTACTTTGCCAATACTTTGCAGTGCTTTTCCACTACTTTGCCGTATTTTGCAACTATTTTTCAGTACTTTGCCACTACTTTGCCATACTTTGCCACTACTTTGCCGTACGTTGCCAATACTTTGCCCTACTTTGCCACTACTTTGCCGTACTTAGCAGTACTTTGCCATTACTTGGCAGTACTTTGCCACTACTTTGGGGTACTTTGCCACTACTTTGCAGTACTTTTCCACTGCTTTGCAGTACTTTGACACTAGTTTGCCGTACTTTGCCATTATTTTGCAGTACTTTACCACTACTTTGCCGTGCTCTGCCACTACTTTGGCGCACTTTGCCACTACTTTTCAGTACTTTGCCGTTCTGTGCAGTACTTTGCCACTACTTTGCTGTAATTTGCAACTACTTTGCCGTAATTTGCCTCTACTTTGCAGTACTTTGCTAAAACTTTGCCGTACTTTGCAGTACTTTGCCGTACTTTGCCACTACTTTGCCGAACTTTGCCACAATTTTGCGTACTTTGCCACTACTTTGCCGTACTTTGTCACTACTTTGCCGTACTTTGCCACTACTTTGTAGTACTTTGCCACCACTTTTCAGTATTTTGCCACCATTTGCAGTAATTTGCCACTAATTTGCAGTACTTTGCCACTATTTGGCAGTACTTCGCCACTACTTTGCCGTACTTTGCCACTGCTTTGGCGTACTTTGCCACTACTTTTCAGTACTTTGCCATTTTTTTGCCGTACTTTGCAGTACTTTGGCACAACTTTGCTGTAATTTGTCACTATTTGCCGTACTTTGCCACTACTTTTCAGTACTTTGCCACTACTTTGCTGTACTTTACATTACTTTGCCACTACTTTGCCGTATTTTGCCACTACTTTGCCGTACTTTGCAGTACTTTGCCACTACTTTGCCCTACTTTGTCACTACTCAATCTGATTAAAATCTGATGTAGTGTACGGGTTTTAATTATTTTGCCTATAAACTTATTTTAATTTTATTTTTTATTACTTTTGTTATTAATGCCCTTTTATTTTATTATTTTACTTTGATTTTGATTTTGTGATTTTTTTAATTCCGCCCTACCTACATCTGACCCGATGCCTATGTAACGAGATTTCAACGAGACCCACTATCGACGATTTTAGTCAACGAATCACAGACCTCCTTCTATAGCGCACATGATGATGTCACCGGGCGGAGTCGGGTGGCAAACACACTCAAATAAAATGGCGGATTATACCGACGTTAGCGACCGAGAATAACACGGTTTTTCGGTAAGTTTATTTAAGTCATTGTCAAATGCAACGAAAGTGATTTTTATGTTAATATTGTGGCTCGAATGGTTCGACTTTAGATCGTTATTTTGCATAGTTATTCTGGGAGTGACGATTTTGTTTCCACCGTTTCGACCGAACACGAGTGTTTTTTTCCAGTCGCCTGCCCTGGAGACGGGTGATGTTTTGTTGACGATCGGGCCAACATCGTCTACGGTATTGAAGCCGTAGCTGTAAATATTCATCAAATTGTATCAACATTTTGTACATTATACAATAACTCTTTATTAAGTTAATTGAGCTGATTTGGACTGGAATAAAATATTTTTTATTGGAACACATCGCAATTGATCAGGAAATATTTTTTTGCTCCAATTTTTTGCGTCGATGCCGTGGGGCGGTGACCGTTATACAATTTAAAATCAGTTTGCATTGTTTACTATAGCTGTTTACAGTGTTCTAATTATTATGATTTACTTATTTTTTTGCTTCCATTCGAGATAATTATGCTCAGTGATGTAAAATTGAAGCGATGATTGACGGAACGAACCTTGGCTGGCGAAGATGTATCTGGAAGTGCACACATTTGTTGGAAGTGAAAAAAATATTCAATGTAATGACAACAATTGTAAAATGCTGTGGAATTTCTTTTGCAAATAAAAATATACTAGCAATTTTCTACTAATGGTTCATCCAAGTGGGCACAATATAATGTACAGAAAGATTGCCCGTAGAGTGTCGCTACACTGAAAAGTAAGCAACCGACAGCCTGTATAAAAGGGGGACTGTGATTGGCTGTTACTTACGCGAGATTTGAACGGGACTTGCATAGGCGTCGGATCAGATGTAGGTAGGGCGGAATTAAAAAAAAATCAAAATCAAAGTAAAATAATAAAATAAAAGGGCATTAATAACAAAAGTAATAAAAAAAAATTAAAATAAGTTTATAGCCAAAATAATTAAAGCCCGTACACTACATCAGATTTTAATCAGATTGGTCACTACTTTGCCGTACTTTGCCAATACATTGCAGTACTTTTCCACTACTTTGCCGTATTTTGCAACTATTTTTCAGTACTTTGCCACTACTTTGCCATACTTTGCCACAACTTTGCCTTTCGTTGCAAATACTTTGCCCTACTTTGCCACTACTTTGCCGTACTTAGCAGTACTTTGCCATTACTTGGCAGTACTTTGACACTACTTTGCAGTACTTTGCCACTACTTTGTGGTACTTTGCCACTACTTTGCCGTGCTCTGCCACTACTTTGGCCTACTTTGCCACTACTTTTCAGTACTTTGCCACTATTTTGCAGTACTTTACATTACTTTGACACTAGTTTGCCGTACTTTGCCATTATTTTGCAGTACTTTGCCACTACTTTGCCATGCTCTGCCACTACTTTGCCGTGCTCTGCCACTACTTTGGCCTACTTTGCCACTACTTTTCAGTACTTTGCCACTACTTTGCAGTACTTTACATTACTTTGCCACTACTTTGACGTACTTTGCCACTACTTTGCCATACTTTGCCACTACTTTGCCGTACGTTGCCAATACTTTGCCCTACTTTGCCACTACTTTGCCGTACTTAGCAGTACTTTGCCATTACTTTGCCGTACTTTGCCACTACTTTGCCGTACTTTGCAGTACTTTGCCACTACTTTGCCCTACTTTGACACTAGTTTGCCGTACTTTGCCATTATTTTGCAGTACTTTGCCACTACTTTGCCGTGCTCTGCCACTACTTTGCCGTACTTTGCCACTACATTGCCGTACTTTGCCACTACTTTGCCGTACTTTTCCACTACTTTGCTTCTACTTTGCCGTACTTTGCCACTACTTTTCAGTACTTTGCCACCATTTCCAGTACCTTGTCACTACTTTGCAGTACTTGGCCACTACTTTGCCTTACTTTGTCACTACTTTGCCGTACTTTGCCACTACTTTGCCGTACTTTGCCACTACTTTGCCGTACTTTGACACTACTTTGTAGTACTTTGTCATTACTTTTCAGTACTTTGCCACAACTTTGCAGTACTTTACAACTGCTTTTCAGTACTTTGCCACTACTTTGCCACTACTTTGCAATACTTTGCCACTACTTTGCCACTACTTTGCCGTATTTTGCCACTACTTTGCCATACTTTGCCACTACTTTGCAATACTTTGCCACTACTTTGCAGTACTTTTCCATTACTTTGCAGTATTTTGCCACAAATTTGCAGTATTTTGCCACTAGTTTGCCGTACTTTCCATTATTTTGCAATACTTTGCCACTACTTTGCCGTACTTTGCCACTACTTTGCCACTACTTTGCCTCTACTTTGCCGTACTTTGACACTACTTTGCAGTACTTTGCTACTACTTTGCCGTACCATGCAGTACTTTGCCACTACTTTGCCGTACTTTGCCACTACTTTGCCGTACTTTGTCACTACTTTGCCGTGCTTTGCCACTCCTTTGCCATACTTTGCCTCTACTTTGCCGTACTTTGCCACTACTTTTCAGTACTTTGCCACTACTTTGCAGTACTTTGCCACCACTTTTCAGTATTTTGCCACCATTTGCAGTAATTTGCCACTAATTTGAAGTACTTTGCCACTATTTTGCAGTACTTCGCCACTACTTTGCCGTACTTTGCCACTGCTTTGGCGTACTTTGCCACTACTTTTCAGTACTTTGCCATTTTTTTGCCGTACTTTGCAGTACTTTGGCACAACTTTGCAGTACTTTGTCACTATTTGCCGTACTTTGCCACTACTTTTCAGTACTTTGCCACTACTTTGCAGTAATTTACATTATTTTGCCACTACTTTGCCGTACTTTGCCACTACTTTGCCGTACTTTGCAGTACTTTGCCACTACTTTGCCCTACTTTGACACTAGTTTGCCGTACTTTGCCATTATTTTGCAGTACTTTGCCACTACTTTGCCGTGCTCTGCCACTACTTTGGCCTACATTGCCACTACTTTTCAGTACTTTGTCACTACTTTGCCGTACTTTGCCAGTACTTTGCAGTACTTTGCCACTACTTTGGGGTACTTTGCCACTACTTTGCAGTACTTTTCCACTACTTTGCCGTACTTTGCCACTACTTTGCCGTACTTTGCAGTACTTTGCCACTACTTTGCCCTACTTTGTCACTACTTTGCCGTACTTTGCCAATACTTTGCAGTACTTTTCCACTACTTTGCCGTATTTTGCAACTATTTTTCAGTACTTTGCCACTAATTTGCGCACTTTGCCACTACTTTGCCGTACTTTGTCACTACTTTGCCGTACTTTGCCACTACTTTGCCGTACTTTGCCACTAGTTCTCAGTACTTTGACACTACTTTGACGTACTTTGTCACTACTTTTCAGTTTTTGGCCACTACTTTGCCGTATTTTGCCACTACTTTGCCGTATTTTGCCACTAGTTCTCAGTACTTTGACACTACTTTGTAGTATTTTGTCACTACTTTTCAGTACTTTGCCACTACTTTGCCGTACTTTGCCACAACTTTGCAGTACTTTGCCACTGCTTTCCAGTACTTTGCCACGACTTTGCCATTCTATGCCACTACTTTGCAGTACTTTGCCACTACTTTGCAGTAATCTGCCACTACTTTGCCACTACTTTGCCGTATTTTGCCACTAGTTCTCAGTACTTTGACACTACTTTGTCGTATTTTGTCACTACTTTTCAGTACTTTGCCACTACTTTGCCGTACTTTGCCACAACTTTGCAGTACTTTGCCACTGCTTTTCAGTACTTTGCCACTACTTTGCCATTCTATGCCACTACTTTGCCGTACTTTGCCACTACTTTACAGTACTTTGCCACTAATTTGCGCACTTTGCCACTACTTTGCCGTACTTTGTCACTTCTTTGCCGTACTTTGCCACTACTTTGCCGTACTTTGCCACTACTTTGCCGTACTTTGCCACTACTTTGCCGTACTTTTCCACTACTTTGCTTCTACTTTGCCGTACTTTGTCACTACTTTTCAGTACTTTGCCACCATTTCCAGTACCTTGTCACTATTTGCCGTACTTTGCCACTACTTTTCAGTACTTTGCCACTACTTTGCAGTACTTTACATTACTTTGCCACTACTTTGCCGTACTTTGCCACTACTTTGCCGTACTTTGCAGTACTTTGCCACTACTTTGCCCTACTTTGACACTAGTTTGCCGTACTTTGCCATTATTTTGCAGTACTTTGCCACTACTTTGCCGTGCTCTGCCACTACTTTGCCGTACTTTGCCACTACATTGCCGTACTTTGCCACTACTTTGCCGTACTTTTTCACTACTTTGCTTCTACTTTGCCGTACTTTGCCACTACTTTTCAGTACTTTGCCACCATTTCCAGTACCTTGTCACTACTTTGCAGTACTTGGCCACTACTTTGCCTTACTTTGTCACTACTTTGCCGTACTTTGTCACTACTTTGCCGTACTTTGCCACTACTTTGCCGTACTTTGACACTACTTTGTAGTACTTTGTCATTACTTTTCAGTACTTTGCCACAACTTTGCAGTACTTTGCAACTGCTTTTCAGTACTTTGCAATACTTTGCCACTACTTTGCCACTGCTTTGCCGTATTTTGCCACTACTTTGCCATACTTTGCCACTACTTTGCAATACTTTGCCACTACTTTGCAGTACTTTTCCATTACTTTGCAGTATTTTGCCACAAATTTGCAGTATTTTGCCACTAGTTTGCCGTACTTTCCATAATTTTGCAATACTTTGCCACTACTTTGCCGTACCATGCTGTACTTTGCCACTACTTTGCCCTACTTTGCAACAACTTTGCAGTACTTTGCCACTCCGTTGCAGAACTTTGCCACTACTTAGCCATACTTGCCAGTACATTGCTGTACTTTACAGTACTTTGTCACGACATTGCCGTACTTTGCAGTACTTTGTCACTTCGTTGCAATACTTTGTCACTACTTTGCAGTACTTTGCCACTTCGTTGCCATACTTTGTCACTACTTTGCCGTCTTTGCCACGACTTTGCAGTATTTTTCCACTACTTTGCCGTGCTTTGCCACTACTTTGCCGTACTTTGCCACTACTTTGCCGTACTTTGCCACTACTTTACAGTACTTTGCCACTAATTTGCGCACTTTGCCACTACTTTGCCGTACTTTGTCACTTCTTTGCCGTACTTTGCCACTACTTTGCCGTACTTTGCCACTACTTTGCCACTACTTTGCCACTACTTTGCCGTACTTTGCCACTACTTTGCTTCTACTTTGCCGTACTTTGCCACTACTTTTCAGTACTTTGCCACCATTTCCAGTACCGTGTCACTACTTTGCAGTACTTCGCCACTACTTTGCCTTACTTTGTCACTACTTTGCCGTACTTTGCCACTACTTTGCCGTACTTTGCCACTACTTTGACGTACTTTGACACTACTTTGTAGTACTTTGTCATTACTTTTCAGTACTTTGCCACTACTTTGCCGTACTTTGCCACAACTTTGCAGTACTTTGCCACTGCTTTTCAGTACTTTGCCACTACTTTGCCACTACTTTGCAGTACTTTGCCACTAATTTGCGCACTTTGCCACTACTTTGCCGTACTTTGTCACTTCTTTGCCGTACTTTGCCACTACTTTGCCGTACTTTGCCACTACTTTGCCGTACTTTGCCACTACTTTGCCGTACTTTGCCACTACTTTGCCGTACTTTGCCACTACTTTGCCGTACTTTTCCACTACTTTGCTTCTACTTTGCCGTACTTTGCCACTACTTTTCAGTACTTTGCCATCATTTCCAGTACCTTGTCACTACTTTAAAGTACTTGGCCACTACTTTGCCTTACTTTGTCACTACTTTGCCGTACTTTGCCACTACTTTGCCGTACTTTGCCACTACTTTGCCGTACATTGACACTACTTTGTAGTACTTTGTCATTACTTTTCAGTACTTTGCCACAACTTTGCAGTACTTTGCCTCTGCTTTTCAGTACTTTGCCACTACTTTGCAGTACTTTGCCACTACTTTGCAGTACTCTGCCACTACTTTGCCACTACTTTGCCGTATTTTGCCACTACTTTGCCATACTTTGCCACTACTTTGCAATACTTTGCCACTACTTTGCAGTACTTTTCCATTACTTTGCAGTATTTTGCCACAAATTTGCAGTTTTTTGCCACTAGTTTGCCGTACTTTCCATTATTTTGCAATACTTTGCCACTACTTTGCCGTACTTTGCCACTACTTTGCCACTACTTTGCCTCTACTTTGCCGTACTTTGACACTACTTTGCAGTACTTTGCTACTACTTTGCCGTACCATGCAGTACTTTGCCACTACTTTGCCGTACTTTGCCACTACTTTACAGTACTTTGCCACTAATTTGCGCTCTTTGCCACTACTTTGCCGTACTTTGTCACTTCTTTGCCGTACTTTGCCACTACTTTGCCGTACTTTGCCACTAGTTTGCCGTACTTTGCCACTACTTTGCCGTAATTTGCCACTACTTTGCTTCTACTTTGCCGTACTTTGCCACTACTTTTCAGTACTTTGCCACCATTTCCAGTACCTTGTCACTACTTTGCAGTACTTGGCCACTACTTTGCCTTACTTTGTCACTACTTTGCCGTACTTTGCCACTACTTTGCCGTACTTTGCCACTACTTTGCCGTACTTTGACACGACTTTGTAGTACTTTGTCATTACTTTTCAGTACTTTGCCACTACTTTGCCGTACTTTGCCACAACTTTGCAGTACTTTGCCACTGCTTTTCAGTACTTTGCCACTACTTTGCCACTACTTTGCCGTACTTTGCCACTACTTTGCCGTACATTGACACTACTTTGTAGTACTTTGTCATTACTTTTCAGTACTTTGCCACAACTTTGCAGTACTTTGCCACTGCTTTTCAGTACTTTGCCACTACTTTGCAGTACTTTGCCACTACTTTGCAGTACTCTGCCACTACTTTGCCACTACTTTGCCGTATTTTGCCACTACTTTGCCATACTTTGCCACTACTTTGCAATACTTTGCCACTACTTTGCAGTACTTTTCCATTACTTTGCAGTATTTTGCCACAAATTTGCAGTTTTTTGCCACTAGTTTGCCGTACTTTCCATTATTTTGCAATACTTTGCCACTACTTTGCCGTACTTTGCCACTACTTTGCCACTACTTTGCCTCTACTTTGCCGTACTTTGACACTACTTTGCAGTACTTTGCTACTACTTTGCCGTACCATGCAGTACTTTGCCACTACTTTGCCCTACTTTGCAACAACTTTGCAGTACTTTGCCACTCCGTTGCAGAACTTTGCCACTACTTAGCCATACTTGCCAGTACATTGCTGTACTTTACAGTACTTTGTCACGACTTTGCCGTACTTTGCAGTACTTTGTCACTTCGTTGCAATACTTTGTCACTACTTTGCAGTACTTTGCCACTTCGTTGCCATACTTTGTCACTACTTTGCCGTACTTTGCCACTACTTTGCAGTATTTTTCCACTACTTTGCCGTGCTTTGCCACTACTTTGCCGTACTTTGCCACTACTTTGCCGTACTTTGCCACTACTTTACAGTACTTTGCCACTAATTTGCGCACTTTGCCACTACTTTGCCGTACTTTGTCACTTCTTTGCCGTACTTTGCCACTACTTTGCAGTATTTTTCCACTACTTTGCCGTGCTTTGCCACTACTTTGCCGTAATTTGCCACTACTTTGCCGTACTTTGTCACTTCTTTGCCGTACTTTGCCACTACTTTGCCGTACTTTGCCACTAGTTTGCCGTACTTTGCCACTACTTTGCCGTAATTTGCCACTACTTTGCTTCTACTTTGCCGTACTTTGCCACTACTTTTCAGTACTTTGCCACCATTTCCAGTACCTTGTCACTACTTTGCAGTACTTGGCCACTACTTTGCCATACTTTGTCACTACTTTGCCGTACTTTGCCACTACTTTGCCGTACTTTGCCACTACTTTGCCGTACTTTGACACGACTTTGTAGTACTTTGTCATTACTTTTCAGTACTTTGCCACTACTTTGCCGTACTTTGCCACAACTTTGCAGTACTTTGCCACTGCTTTTCAGTACTTTGCCACTACTTTGCCACCACTTTGCAGTACTTTGCCACTACTTTGCAGTACTCTGCCACTACTTTGCCACTACTTTGCCGTATTTTGCCACTACTTTGCCATACTTTGCCACTACTTTGCCATACTTTGCCACTACTTTGCAATACTTTGCCACTACTTTGCAGTACTTTTCCATTACTTTGCAGTATTTTGCCACAACTTTGCAGTATTTTGCCACTAGTTTGCCGTACTTTCCATTATTTTCCAATACTTTGCCACTACTTTGCCGTACTTTCCATTATTTTCCAATACTTTGCCACTACTTTGCCGTACTTTGCCACTACTTTGACCTACTTTGTCACTACTTTTCAGTTTTTGGCCACTACTTTGCCGTATTTTGCCACTACTTTGCCGTATTTTGCCACTAGTTCTCAGTACTTTGACAATACTTTGTCGTATTTTGTCACTACTTTTCAGTACTTTGCCACTACTTTGCCGTACTTTGCCACAACTTTGCAGTACTTTGCCACTACTTTGCCATTCTATGCCACTACTTTGCAGTACTTTGCCACTACTTCGCAGTACTCTGCCACTACTCTGCCACTACTTTGCCACTACTTTGCAGTACTTTGCCACAACTTTGCAGTACTTTGCCACTAGTTTGCCGTACTTTCCATTATTTTGCAATACTTTGCCACTACTTTGCCGTACTTTGCCACTACTTTGCAGTACTTTACCTCTACTTTGCCGTACTTTGACACTACTTTGCAGTACTTTGCTACTACTTTGCCGTACCATGCAGTACTTTGCCATTACTTTGCCCTACTTTGCAACAACTTTGCAGTACTTTGCCACTCCGTTGCAGAACTTTGCCACTACTTAGCCATACTTGCCAGTACATTGCTGTACTTTACAGTACTTTGTCACGACTTTGCCGTACTTTGCAGTACTTTGTCACTTCGTTGCAATACTTTGTCACTACTTTGCAGTACTTTGCCACTTCGTTGCCATACTTTGTCACTACTTTGCCGTACTTTGCCACTAATTTGCAGTATTTTTCCACTATTTTGCCGGGCTTTGCCACTACTTTGCCGTACTTTGCCACTACTTTGCCGTACTTTGCCACTACTTTACAGTACTTTGCCTCTAATTTGCGCACTTTGCCACTACTTTGCCTTACTTTGTCACTTCTTTGCCGTACTTTGCCACTACTTTGCCGTACTTTACCACTACTTTGCCGTACTTTGCCACTACTTTGCCGTACTTTTCCACTACTTTGCTTCTACTTTGCCGTACTTTGCCACTACTTTTCACTACTTAGCCACTACTTTGCAGTACTTTGCCACTACTTTTCAGTACTTTGCCACCATTTCCAGTACCTTGTCACTACTTTTTAGTACTTGGCCACTACTTTGCCATACTTTGTCACTACTTTGCCGTACTTTGCCACTACTTTGCCGTACTTTGCCACTACTTTGCCGTACATTGCCACTACTTTGCCGTACTTTGACACTACTTTGTAGTACTTTGTCACTACTTTGCAGTCTTTTCCCACTACTTTGCCGTGCTTTGCCACTACTTTGCCGTACTTTGCCTCTACTTTGCCGTACTTTGCCACTATTTTACAGTACTTTGCCACTAATTTGCGCATTTTGCCACTACTTTGCCGTACTTTGTCACTTCTTTGCCGTACTTTGCCACTACTTTGCCGTACTTTGCCTCTACTTTGCCGTACATTTCCACTACTTTGCTTCTACTTTGCCGTACTTTGCCACTAATTTTTACTACTTAGCCACTACTTTGCAGTACTTTGCCACTACTTTTCAATACTTTGCCACCATTTCCAGTACCTTGTCACTACTTTGCAGTACTTTGCCACTAATTTGCGCACTTTGCCACTACTTTGCCGTACTTTGTCACTACTTTGCCGTACTTTGCCACTACTTTTCCGTACTTTGCCACTAGTTCTCAGTACTTTGACACTACTTTGACGTACTTTGTCACTACTTTTCAGTTTTTGGCCACTACTTTGCCGTATTGTGCCACTACTTTGCCGTATTTTGCCACTAGTTCTCAGTACTTTGACAATACTTTGTCTTATTTTGTCACTACTTTTCAGTACTTTGCCACTACTTTGCCGTACTTTGCCACAACTTTGCAGTACTTTGCCATTCTATGCCACTACTTTGCAGTACTTTGCCACTACTTCGCAGTACTCTGCCACTACTCTGCCGTACTTTGACACTACTTTGCAGTACTTTGCTACTACTTTGCCGTACCATGCAGTACTTTACCACTACTTTGCCCTACTTTGCAACAACTTTGCAGTACTTTGCCACTCCGTTGCAGAACTTTGCCACTACTTAGCCATACTTGCCAGTACATTGCTGTACTTTGCAGTACTTTGCAGTACTTTGTCACTTCGTTGCAATACTTTGTCACTACTTTGCAGTACTTTGCCACTTCGTTGCAATACTTTGTCACTACTTTGCCGTACTTTGACACTACTTTGCAGTATTTTTCCACTACTTTGCCGTGCTTTGCCACTACTTTGCCGTACTTTGCCACTACTTTGCCGTACTTTGCCACTACTTTGCCGTACTTTGCCACTACTTTACCGTACTTTTCCACTACTTTGCTTCTACTTTGCCGTACTTTGCCACTACTTTTCAGTACTTTGCCACCATTTCCAGTACCTTGTCACTACTTTTTAGTACTTGGCCACTACTTTGCCATACTTTGTCACTACTTTGCCGTACTTTGCCACTACTTTGCCGTACTTTGCCACTACTTTGCCGTACATTGCCACTACTTTGCCGTACTTTGACACTACTTTGTAGTACTTTGTCACTACTTTGCAGTCTTTTCCCACTACTTTGCCGTGCTTTGCCACTACTTTGCCGTACTTTGCCTCTACTTTGCCGTACTTTGCCACTATTTTACAGTACTTTGCCACTAATTTGCGCATTTTGCCACTACTTTGCCGTACTTTGTCACTTCTTTGCCGTACTTTGCCACTACTTTGCCGTACTTTGCCTCTACTTTGCCGTACATTTCCACTACTTTGCTTCTACTTTGCCGTACTTTGCCACTAATTTTTACTACTTAGCCACTACTTTGCAGTACTTTGCCACTACTTTTCAATACTTTGCCACCATTTCCAGTACCTTGTCACTACTTTGCAGTACTTTGCCACTAATTTGCGCACTTTGCCACTACTTTGCCGTACTTTGTCACTACTTTGCCGTACTTTGCCACTACTTTTCCGTACTTTGCCACTAGTTCTCAGTACTTTGACACTACTTTGACGTACTTTGTCACTACTTTTCAGTTTTTGGCCACTACTTTGCCGTATTGTGCCACTACTTTGCCGTATTTTGCCACTAGTTCTCAGTACTTTGACAATACTTTGTCTTATTTTGTCACTACTTTTCAGTACTTTGCCACTACTTTGCCGTACTTTGCCACAACTTTGCAGTACTTTGCCATTCTATGCCACTACTTTGCAGTACTTTGCCACTACTTCGCAGTACTCTGCCACTACTCTGCCGTACTTTGACACTACTTTGCAGTACTTTGCTACTACTTTGCCGTACCATGCAGTACTTTACCACTACTTTGCCCTACTTTGCAACAACTTTGCAGTACTTTGCCACTCCGTTGCAGAACTTTGCCACTACTTAGCCATACTTGCCAGTACATTGCTGTACTTTGCAGTACTTTGCAGTACTTTGTCACTTCGTTGCAATACTTTGTCACTACTTTGCAGTACTTTGCCACTTCGTTGCAATACTTTGTCACTACTTTGCCGTACTTTGACACTACTTTGCAGTATTTTTCCACTACTTTGCCGTGCTTTGCCACTACTTTGCCGTACTTTGCCACTACTTTGCCGTACTTTGCCACTACTTTGCCGTACTTTGCCACTACTTTACCGTACTTTTCCACTACTTTGCTTCTACTTTGCCGTACTTTGCCACTACTTTTCAGTACTTTGCCACGATTTCCAGTACCTTGACACTAATTTGCAGTACTTGGCCACTACTTTGCCTTACTTTGTCACTACTTTGCCGTACTTTGCCACTACTTTGCCGTACTTTGCCACTACTTTGCCACTACTTTGCCACTACTTTGCCACTACTTTGCAGTACTTTGCCACTACTTTGCAGTACTTTGCCACTACTTTGCCGTATTTTGGCCACTAGTTCTCAGTACTTTGACACTACTTTGTAGTACTTTGTCACTACTTTTCAGTACTTTGCCACTTCTTTGCCGTACTTTGCCACAACTTTGCAGTACTTTGCCACTGCTTTTCAGTACTTTGCCACTACTTTGCCATACATTGCCACTACTTTGCAGAACTTTGCAACTACTTTGCACTACTTTGCCACTACTTTTCAGTACTTTGCCAATAGTTTGCAGTACTTTGCAACTAGTTTGCCATACTTCTGTAATTTTTTTGCAGTACTTTGCCACTGCTTTGCCATAGTTTGCCAATACTTTCCCGTACTTTGCCGTACCTTGCAGTACTTTTCCATTACTTTGCAGTATTTTACCTCAACTTTGCAGTACTTTGCCACTACTTTGCCGTAATTTGCCACTATTTTGTCGTACTTTGCGACTACTTTGCCCTACTTTGGAACAACTTTGCAGTACTTTGCCAATCCGTTGCAGTACTTTGCCACTACTTAGCCATACTTGCCAGAACATTGCCGTACTTTGCAGTACTTGGCCACTACTTTGCCGTACTTTGCCACTACTTTGCCGTACTTTGACACTACTTTACAGTACTTTGCCACTAATTTGCGCACTTTGCCACTACTTTGCCGTACTTTGTCACTACTTTGCCGTACTTTACCACTACTTTGCCGTATTTTGCCACTAGTTCTCAGTACTTTGACACTACTTTGTCGTATTTTTTCACTACTTTTCAGTACTTTGCCACTACTTTGCCGTACTTTGCCACAACTTTGCAGTACTTTGCCACTGCTTTTCAGTACTTTGCCACTACTTTGCCACTCTATGCCACTACTCTGCCACTACTTTGCCACTACTTTGCCACTACTTTGCAGTACTTTTCCATTAATTTGCAGTACTTTGCCACTAGTTTGCCGTACTTTCCATTATTTTGCAATACTTTGCCACTACTTTGCCGTACTTTGCCACTACTTTGCAATACTTTGCCACTACTTTGCCATACTTTGCCACTACTTTGCAATACTTTGTCACTACTTTGCCGTACTTTGACACTACTTTGCAGTATTTTTCCACTACTTTGCCGTGCTTTGCCACTACTTTGCCGTACGTTGCCACTACTTTGCCGTACTTTGCGACTACTTTACAGTACTTTGCCACTAATTTGCGCACTTTGCCACTACTTTGCCGTACTTTGTCACTTCTTTGCCGTACTTTGCCACTAATTTGCCGTACTTTGCCACTACTTTGCCGTACTTTTCCACTACTTTGCTTCTACTTTGCCGTACTTTGCCACTACTTTGCCACCATTTCCAGTACCTTGTCACTACTTTGCAGTACTTGGCCACTACTTTGCCTTACTTTGTCACTACTTTGCCGTACTTTGCCACTACTTTGCCGTACTTTGCCACTACTTTGCCGTACTTTGACACTACTTTGTAGTACTTTGTCATTACTTTTCAGTACTTTGCCACTACTTTGCAGTACTTTTCCACAACTTTGCATTACTTTGCCACTGCTTTTCAGTACTTTGCCACTACTTTGCCATACTTTGCCACTACTTTGCAGTACTTTGCCACTACTTTGCAGTACTTTGCCACTAGTTCTCAGTACTTTGACACTACTTTGTAGTACTTTGCCACTACTTTGCCGTACTTTGTCACTTCTTTGCCGTACTTTGCCACTAATTTGCCGTACTTTGCCACTACTTTGCCGTACTTTTCCACTACTTTGCTTCTACTTTGCCGTACTTTGCCACTACTTTGCCACCATTTCCAGTACCTTGTCACTACTTTGCAGTACTTGGCCACTACTTTGCCTTACTTTGTCACTACTTTGCCGTACTTTGCCACTACTTTGCCGTACTTTGCCACTACTTTGCCGTACTTTGACACTACTTTGTAGTACTTTGTCATTACTTTTCAGTACTTTGCCACTACTTTGCAGTACTTTTCCACAACTTTGCATTACTTTGCCACTGCTTTTCAGTACTTTGCCACTACTTTGCCATACTTTGCCACTACTTTGCAGTACTTTGCCACTACTTTGCAGTACTTTGCCACTAGTTCTCAGTACTTTGACACTACTTTGTAGTACTTTGCCACTACTTTGCCGTACTTTGCCACAACTTTGCAGTACTTTGCCACTACTTTGCCATACTTTGCCACTACTTTGCAGTACTTTGCCACTACTTTGCAGTACTTTGACACTACTTTGCCACTACTTTGCCGTATTTTGCCACTAGTTGTCAGTACTTTGACACTACTTCGTAGTACTTTGTCACTACTTTTCAGTACTTTGCCACTTCTTTGCCGTACTTTGCCACAACTTTGCAGTACTTTGCCACTGCTTTTCAGTACTTTGCCACTACTTTGCCATACTTTGCCACTACTTTGCAGTACTTTGCCACTACTTTGCAGTACTTTGCCACTACTTTACAGTACTTTGCCACCATTTTGCCACTACTTTGCCACTAGTTTGCAGTACTCTGCAACTAGTTTGCCGTACTTTGTAATTTTTTTGCAGTACTTTGCCACTGCTTTGCCATAGTTTGCCAATACTTTCCCGTACTTTGCCGTACCTTGCAGTACTTTTCCATTACTTTGCAGTATTTTACCTCAACTTTGCAGTACTTTGCCATTAGTTTGCCGTACTTTACATTATTTTGCAATACTTTGCCACTACTTTGCCATAATTTGCCACTATTTTGTAGTACTTTGCGACTACTTTGCCGTATGTTGACACTACTTTGCAGTACTTTGCCACTACTTTGCCCTACTTTGCAACAACTTTGCAGTACTTTGCCACTCAGTTGCAGTACTTTGCCACTACTTAGCCATACTTGCCAGTACATTGCCGTACTTTGCAGTACTTGGCCACTACTTTGCTGTACTTTGCCACTACTTTGCCGTACTTTGACACTACTTTACAGTAATTTGCCACTAATTTGCGCACTTTGCCACTACTTTGCCGTAATTTGCCACTATTTTGTAGTACTTTGCGACTACTTTGCCGTATGTTGACACTACTTTGCAGTACTTTGCACTACTTTGCCACTACTTTGCCCTACTTTGCAACAACTTTGCAGTACTTTGCCACTCCGTTGCAGTACTTTGCCACTACTTAGCCATACTTGCCAGTACATTCCCGTACTTTGCAGTACTTGGCCACTACTTTGAAGTACTTGGCCACTACTTTGCAGTACTTTGTCACTACTTTGCCGTACTTTGCCACTACTTTGCCACTACTTTGCCGTACTTTGACACTACTTTGTTGTACTTTGTCATTACTTTTCAGTACTTTGTCATTACTTTTCAGTACTTTGCCACTACTTTGCAGTACTTTTCCACAACTTTGCATTACTTTGCCACTGCTTTTCAGTACTTTGCCACTACTTTGCCATACTTTGCCACTACTTTGCAGTACTTTGTCACTACTTTGCCGTACTTTGCCACTACTTTGCCACTACTTTGCCGTACTTTGACACTACTTTGTTGTACTTTGTCATTACTTTTCAGTACTTTGTCATTACTTTTCAGTACTTTGCCACTACTTTGCAGTACTTTTCCACAACTTTGCATTACTTTGCCACTGCTTTTCAGTACTTTGCCTCTACTTTGCCGGGCTTTGCCACTACTTTGCCGTACTTTGCCACTACTTTGCCGTACTTTGCCACTACTTTACAGTACTTTGCCTCTAATTTGCGCACTTTGCCACTACTTTGCCTTACTTTGTCACTTCTTTGCCGTACTTTGCCACTACTTTGCCGTACTTTACCACTACTTTGCCGTACTTTGCCACTACTTTGCCGTACTTTTCCACTACTTTGCTTCTACTTTGCCGTACTTTGCCACTACTTTTCACTACTTAGCCACTACTTTGCAGTACTTTGCCACTACTTTTCAGTACTTTGCCATCATTTCCAGTACCTTGTCACTACTTTTTAGTACTTGGCCACTACTTTGCCATACTTTGTCACTACTTTGCCGTACTTTGCCACTACTTTGCCGTACTTTGCCACTACTTTGCCGTACATTGCCACTACTTTGCCGTACTTTGACACTACTTTGTAGTACTTTGTCACTACTTTGCAGTCTTTTACCACTACTTTGCCGTGCTTTGCCACTACTTTGCCGTACTTTGCCTCTACTTTGCCGTACTTTGCCACTATTTTACAGTACTTTGCCACTAATTTGCGCATTTTGCCACTACTTTGCCGTACTTTGTCACTTCTTTGCCGTACTTTGCCACTACTTTGCCGTACTTTGCCTCTACTTTGCCGTACATTTCCACTACTTTGCTTCTACTTTGCCGTACTTTGCCACTAATTTTTACTACTTAGCCACTACTTTGCAGTACTTTGCCACTACTTTTCAATACTTTGCCACCATTTCCAGTACCTTGTCACTACTTTGCAGTACTTTGCCACTAATTTGCGCACTTTGCCACTACTTTGCCGTACTTTGTCACTACTTTGCCGTACTTTGCCACTACTTTTCCGTACTTTGCCACTAGTTCTCAGTACTTTGACACTACTTTGACGTACTTTGTCACTACTTTTCAGTTTTTGGCCACTACTTTGCCGTATTGTGCCACTACTTTGCCGTATTTTGCCACTAGTTCTCAGTACTTTGACAATACTTTGTCTTATTTTGTCACTACTTTTCAGTACTTTGCCACTACTTTGCCGTACTTTGCCACAACTTTGCAGTACTTTGCCATTCTATGCCACTACTTTGCAGTACTTTGCCACTACTTCGCAGTACTCTGCCACTACTCTGCCGTACTTTGACACTACTTTGCAGTACTTTGCTACTACTTTGCCGTACCATGCAGTACTTTACCACTACTTTGCCCTACTTTGCAACAACTTTGCAGTACTTTGCCACTCCGTTGCAGAACTTTGCCACTACTTAGCCATACTTGACAGTACATTGCTGTACTTTGCAGTACTTTGCAGTACTTTGTCACTTCGTTGCAATACTTTGTCACTACTTTGCAGTACTTTGCCACTTCGTTGCAATACTTTGTCACTACTTTGCCGTACTTTGACACTACTTTGCAGTATTTTTCCACTACTTTGCCGTGCTTTGCCACTACTTTGCCGTACTTTGCCACTACTTTGCCGTACTTTGCCACTACTTTGCCGTACTTTGCCACTACTTTACCGTACTTTTCCACTACTTTGCTTCTACTTTGCCGTACTTTGCCACTACTTTTCAGTACTTTGCCACGATTTCCAGTACCTTGACACTAATTTGCAGTACTTGGCCACTACTTTGCCTTACTTTGTCACTACTTTGCCGTACTTTGCCACTACTTTGCCGTACTTTGCCACTACTTTGCCACTACTTTGCCACTACTTTGCCACTACTTTGCAGTACTTTGCCACTACTTTGCAGTACTTTGCCACTACTTTGCAGTACTTTGCCACTACTTTGCCGTATTTTGGCCACTAGTTCTCAGTACTTTGACACTACTTTGTAGTACTTTGTCACTACTTTTCAGTACTTTGCCACTTCTTTGCCGTACTTTGCCACAACTTTGCAGTACTTTGCCACTGCTTTTCAGTACTTTGCCACTACTTTGCCATACATTGCCACTACTTTGCAGAACTTTGCAACTACTTTGCACTACTTTGCCACTACTTTTCAGTACTTTGCCAATAGTTTGCAGTACTTTGCAACTAGTTTGCCATACTTTGTAATTTTTTTGCAGTACTTTGCCACTGCTTTGCCATAGTTTGCCAATACTTTCCCGTACTTTGCCGTACCTTGCAGTACTTTTCCATTACTTTGCAGTATTTTACCTCAACTTTGCAGTACTTTGCCACTACTTTGCCGTAATTTGCCACTATTTTGTCGTACTTTGCGACTACTTTGCCCTACTTTGGAACAACTTTGCAGTACTTTGCCAATCCGTTGCAGTACTTTGCCACTACTTAGCCATACTTGCCAGAACATTGCCGTACTTTGCAGTACTTGGCCACTACTTTGCCGTACTTTGCCACTACTTTGCCGTACTTTGACACTACTTTACAGTACTTTGCCACTAATTTGCGCACTTTGCCACTACTTTGCCGTACTTTGTCACTACTTTGCCGTACTTTACCACTACTTTGCCGTATTTTGCCACTAGTTCTCAGTACTTTGACACTACTTTGTCGTATTTTTTCACTACTTTTCAGTACTTTGCCACTACTTTGCCGTACTTTGCCACAACTTTGCAGTACTTTGCCACTGCTTTTCAGTACTTTGCCACTACTTTGCCACTCTATGCCACTACTCTGCCACTACTTTGCCACTACTTTGCCACTACTTTGCAGTACTTTTCCATTAATTTGCAGTACTTTGCCACTAGTTTGCCGTACTTTCCATTATTTTGCAATACTTTGCCACTACTTTGCCGTACTTTGCCACTACTTTGCAATACTTTGCCACTACTTTGCCATACTTTGCCACTACTTTGCAATACTTTGTCACTACTTTGCCGTACTTTGACACTACTTTGCAGTATTTTTCCACTACTTTGCCGTGCTTTGCCACTACTTTGCCGTACGTTGCCACTACTTTGCCGTACTTTGCCACTACTTTGCCGTTTTTTGCCACTACTTTGCCGTACTTTTCCACTACTTTGCTTCTACTTTGCCGTACTTTGCCACTACTTTGCCACCATTTCCAGTACCTTGTCACTACTTTGCAGTACTTGGCCACTACTTTGCCTTACTTTGTCACTACTTTGCCGTACTTTGCCACTACTTTGCCGTACTTTGCCACTACTTTGCCGTACTTTGACACTACTTTGTAGTACTTTGTCATTACTTTTCAGTACTTTGCCACTACTTTGCAGTACTTTTCCACAACTTTGCATTACTTTGCCACTGCTTTTCAGTACTTTGCCACTACTTTGCCATACTTTGCCACTACTTTGCAGTACTTTGCCACTACTTTGCAGTACTTTGCCACTAGTTCTCAGTACTTTGACACTACTTTGTAGTACTTTGCCACTACTTTGCCGTACTTTGCCACAACTTTGCAGTACTTTGCCATACTTTGCCACTACTTTGCAGTACTTTGCCACTACTTTGCAGTACTTTGACACTACTTTGCCACTACTTTGCCGTATTTTGCCACTAGTTTTCAGTACTTTGACACTACTTCGTAGTACTTTGTCACTACTTTTCAGTACTTTGCCACTTCTTTGCCGTACTTTGCCACAACTTTGCAGTACTTTGCCACTGCTTTTCAGTACTTTGCCACTACTTTGCCATACTTTGCCACTACTTTGCAGTACTTTGCCACTACTTTGCAGTACTTTGCCACTACTTTACAGTACTTTGCCACCATTTTGCCACTACTTTGCCACTAGATTGCAGTACTCTGCAACTAGTTTGCCGTACTTTGTAATTTTTTTGCAGTACTTTGCCACTGCTTTGCCATAGTTTGCCAATACTTTCCCGTACTTTGCCGTACCTTGCAGTACTTTTCCATTACTTTGCAGTATTTTACCTCAACTTTGCAGTACTTTGCCATTAGTTTGCCGTACTTTACATTATTTTGCAATACTTTGCCACTACTTTGCCATAATTTGCCACTATTTTGTAGTACTTTGCGACTACTTTGCCGTATGTTGACACTACTTTGCAGTACTTTGCCACTACTTTGCCCTACTTTGCAACAACTTTGCAGTACTTTGCCACTCAGTTGCAGTACTTTGCCACTACTTAGCCATACTTGCCAGTACATTGCCGTACTTTGCAGTACTTGGCCACTACTTTGCTGTACTTTGCCACTACTTTGCCGTACTTTGACACTACTTTACAGTAATTTGCCACTAATTTGCGCACTTTGCCACTACTTTGCCGTAATTTGCCACTATTTTGTAGTACTTTGCGACTACTTAGCCGTATGTTGACACTACTTTGCAGTACTTTGCACTACTTTGCCACTACTTTGCCCTACTTTGCAACAACTTTGCAGTACTTTGCCACTCCGTTGCAGTACTTTGCCACTACTTAGCCATACTTGCCAGTACATTCCCGTACTTTGCAGTACTTGGCCACTACTTTGAAGTACTTGGCCACTACTTTGCAGTACTTTGTCACTACTTTGCCGTACTTTGCCACTACTTTGCCACTACTTTGCCGTACTTTGACACTACTTTGTTGTACTTTGTCATTACTTTTCAGTACTTTGTCATTACTTTTCAGTACTTTGCCACTACTTTGCAGTACTTTTCCACAACTTTGCATTACTTTGCCACTGCTTTTCAGTACTTTGCCACTACTTTGCCATACTTTGCCACTACTTTGCAGTACTTTGTCACTACTTTGCCGTACTTTGCCACTACTTTGCCACTACTTTGCCGTACTTTGACACTACTTTGTTGTACTTTGTCATTACTTTTCAGTACTTTGTCATTACTTTTCAGTACTTTGCCACTACTTTGCAGTACTTTTCCACAACTTTGCATTACTTTGCCACTGCTTTTCAGTACTTTGCCACTACTTTGCCATACTTTGCCACTACTTTGCAGTACTTTGCCACTACTTTGCCACTACTTTGCCGTATTTTGCCACTAGTTCTCAGTACTTTGACACTACTTTGTAGTACTTTGCCACTACTTTGCCGTACTTTGCCACAACTTTGCAGTACTTTGCCACTGCTTTTCAGTACTTTGCCACTACTTTGCCACTACTTTGCCGTATTTTGCCACTAGTTGTCAGTACTTTGACACTACTTTGTAGTACTTTGTCACTACTTTGCCACTTCTTTGCCGTACTTTGCCACAACTTTGCATTACTTTGCCACTGCTTTTCAGTACTTTGCCACTACTTTGCCATACTTTGCCACTACTTTGCAGTACTTTGCCACTACTTTGCAGTACTTTGCCACCATTTTGCCACTACTTTGCCACTACTTTTCAGTACTTTGGCAATAGTTTGCAGTACTCTGCAACTAGTTTGCCGTACTTTGTAATTTTTTTGCAGTACTTTGCCACAGTTTGCCAATACTTTCCCGTACTTTGCCGTACCTTGCAGTACTTTTCCATTACTTTGCAGTATTTTACCTCAACTTTGCAGTACTTTGCCATTAGTTTGCCGTACTTTCCATTATTTTGCAATACTTTGCCACTACTTTGCCGTAATTTGCCACTATTTTGTAGTACTTTGCGACTACTTTGCCGTATGTTGACACTACTTTGCAGTACTTTGCAGTACTTTGCCATACTTTGCCAATACTTTGCAGAACTTTTCCACTACTTTGCAGTACTTTTCCACTACTTTACCGTACATTGCCACTACTTTGCCGTACGTTTCCACTACTTTACAGTACGTTGCCACTACTTTTCAGTAATTTGCCACTATTTTGAAGTACTTTGCCACTACTTTGCACTACATCGCCACTACTTTGTCGTGCTTTGCCACTACTTTGGCGTACTTTGCCACTACATTTCACTACTTTGCCATTACTTTGCCATACTTTGCAGTACTTTGGCGTACTTTGCCACTACTTTTCAGTACATTGCCATTACTTTGCCATACTTTGCCACTACTTTGCCGTACTTTGCAGTACTTTGCCACTACTTTGCAGTAATTTGCCACTACTTTGCCGTACTTTTCCACTACTTTGCAGTACTTTGCCACTTCTTTTCAGTACTTTGCCACCATTTGCAGTATCTAGCCACTACTTTGCAGTACTTGGCCACTACTTTGACGTACTTTGCCGTATTTTGCCACTAGTTTTCAGTACTTTGACACTACTTTGTACTACTTTGCCACTACTTTTCATTACTTTGCCACTACTTTGCCGTACTTTGCCACAACTTTGCAGTACTTTGCCACTGCTTTTCAGTACTTTGCCACTACTTTGCCATTACTTTGCCTTTACTTTGCAGTATTTTGCCACTAATTTGCGGTACTTTGCCACTACTTTGCAGTACTTTGCCACTACTTTTCAGTACTTTGCCACCATTTGCAGTATCTTGCAACTACTTTCCAGTACTATGCCACTACTTTGCAGTACTTTGCCACTACTTTGTCGTACTTTGCCACAACTTTGCTGTACTTTGCCACTGCTTTGCAGTACTTTGCCACTACTTTGCCGTACTTTGCCAATACTTTGCAGTACTTTTCCACTACTTTGCAGTACATTTCCACTACTTTGCAGTATCTTGCCACTAATTTGCAGTACTTGGCCACTACTTTGCCATACTTTGCCACTACTTTGTCGAATATTGCCACTAGTTTTCAGTACTTTGCCACTGCTTTTCAGTACTTTGCCACTACTTTGCCATACTTTGCCACTACTTTGCCGTACTTTGCAGTACTTTGCCACTACTTTGCCACTACTTTGCATTACTTTGCCACTACTTTGCGGTACTTTGCCTTTACTTTGCAGTACTTTGCCACTACTTTGCCGTACTTTGCCACTACTTTGCAGTACTTTTCCACTACTTTGCAGTACTTTGTCACTGCTTTTCAGTAATTTACCTCTACTTTTCCACTACTTTGCCGTACTTTGCAGTACTTTGCCACTACTTTGCAGTATTTTGCCACTACTTTGCGGTACTTTGCCACTACTTTGCAGTACTTTGCAACTACTTTTCAGTACTTTGCCACCATTTGCAGTATCTTGCCACTACTTTGCAGTACTTTGCCACTACTTTGCAGTACTTTGCCACTGCTTTGCCGTACTTTGCCACAACTATGCAGTACTTTGCCACTGCTTTGTAGTATTTTACCACTACTTTGCGGTACTTTGCCACTACTTTGCAGTACTTTGCCACTAGTTTGCAGTACTTTGCCACGAGTTTGCCGTACTTTGCAATTTTTGCAGTACTTTGAAACGACTTTGCCGTACTTTGCCAAACTTTGCAGTACTATGCCACTACTTTGCAGTATTTTTCAGTACTTTGCCATTACTTTACAGTACTTTGCCACTACTTTGCCTTACTTTGCCACAACTTTGCCGTACGTTGCCAATACTTTGGCATACTTTGCCACTACTTTGCAGTACTTTGCAGTACTTTGTCACTATTTTGCGGTACTTTGCCACTACTTTGCAGTACTTTGACACTACTTTGCAGCACTTTGACACTAGTTTGCCGTAATTTGCCATTATTTTGCAGTACTTTGCCACTACTTTAACATGCTCTGCCACTACTTTGCCGTACTTTGCCACTACTTTGCAGTACTTTGCTACCACTTTGCCGTACTTTGCAGTACTTTGCCACTACTTTGCCGTACTTTGCCACAACTTTCCACTACTTTGCCTCTACTTTGCTGTGCTTTGCCACTAATTTTCAGTCATTTGCCACTACTTTGCAGTACTTTGCCACTACTTTTCAGTACTTTGCCACCATTCGCAGTATCTTGCCACTAATTTGCAGTACTTGGCCACTACTTTGCGGTACTTTGCCACTACTTTGTCGTATTTTGCCACTAGTTTTCAGTACTTTGACACTACTTTGTAGTACTTTGCCACTACTTTTCAGGTCTTTGCCACTACTTTGCCGTACTTTGCCACAACTTTGCAGTACTTTGCCACTGCTTTTCAGAGCTTTGCCACTACTTTGCCATACTTTGCCAGTACTTTGCCACTACTTTGCCGTACTTTGCAGTACTTTGCCACTGCTTTGCCGTACTTTGCAGTACTTTGCCAGTACTTTGCGGTACTTTGCCACTACTTTGCAGTACTTTGCCACTACTTTGCTGTACTTTGCCACTACTTTGCCGTACTTTTTCCACTACTTTGCCTCTACTTTGCCGTACTTTGCCACTACTTTTCAGTACATTGCCACCATTCGCTGTATCTTGCCACTAATTTGCTGTTATTGGCCACTACTTTGCCGTACTTTGCCACTACTTTGTCGTATTTTGCCACTAGTTTTCAGTACTTTGACACTACTTTGTAGTACTTTGCCACTACTTTTCAGTACTTTGCCACTACTTTGCCGTACTTTGCCACAACTTTGCAGTACATTGCCACTGCTTTTCAGAACTTTGCCACTACTTTGCCATACTTTGCCACTGCTTTGCCGTACTTTGCCGTACTTTGCCACTTCTTTTCACTACTTTGCCACCATTTGCAGTATCTTGCTACTATTTTGCCGTACTTTGCAGTACTTGGCCACTATTTTGCCGTACTTTGCAGTACTTTGTCACTATTTTGCGGTACTTTGCCACTACTTTGCAGTACTTTGACACTACTTTGCAGCACTTTGACACTAGTTTGCCGTAATTTGCCATTATTTTGCAGTACTTTGCCACTACTTTAACATGATCTGCCACTACTTTGCCGTACTTTGCCACTACTTTGCAGTACTTTGATACCACTTTGCCGTACTTTGCAGTACTTTGCCACTACTTTGCCGTACTTTGCCACAACTTTGCAGTACTTTGCCACTGCTTTGCAGTACTTTGCCACTACTTTGCCGTACTTTGCCAATACTTTGCAGTACATTTCCACTACTTTGCAGTGCTTTTCCGCTACTTTGCCGTACTTTGCCACTACTTTGCCGTACTTTTCCACTACTTTACAGTACGTTGCCACTACTTTTCAGTAATTTGTCACTCTTTTGAAGTACTTTGCCACTACTTTGCAGTACTTCGCCACTACTTTGTCGTGCTTTGCCACTATTTTGGCGTGCTTTGCCACTACATTTCACTACTTTGTCATTACTTTGCCATACTTTGCAGTACTTTGGAGTACTTTGCCACTGCTTTTCAGTACTTTGCCATTACTTTGCCATACTTTGCCACTACTTTGCCGTACTTTGTAGTACTTTGCCACAACTTTGCAGTACTTTGCCACTGTTTTTCAGTACTTTGCCTCTACTTTGCCATACTTTGCCACTACTTTGCCGTACTTTGCCACTACTTTGCCACTACTTTGCCACTACTTTGCAGTATTTTGCCACTACTATGACAGAACCCCACACCCTCCCCGTGGCTTTCGTTGCGTATGGAAGTTATTTTCACGAGTGATGCGGTGTATCCTGCGGCCGTACTTTCACGAGTGAAGCGAGTGAAAGTACAGCAGAATACACCGCATCTCGAGTGAAAATAACTTCCATACGCAACGAAAGCCACGGGGAGGGTGTGGGGTTCTGTTATTATTACATATGTTCCATACTTTATTATTTCATATTGAAGAAAGAACGTGCAACAAACCGGGATGGAATTTAGGTCGGGGAACCCCATTGCCCATTAATATGTTCCAATATACATGTAAGTGTTACGCCCTAGCAGCGCGTGTCAGTGTAGAACGCGCCCGGAGAACGCGTGTCACTGTTTGTTTGAAATTAAAATAATCAGGCGTCTAATCTGAGTCACTGTCCGAATAAATAACTCGTTGACGTTTATTTGGGACCACGGCAGAACCAGAACTTGAACTGGACGACTATGATACACAGTTTATGTTGAAGTTAAAAGTTCCGCCACAGAATTGTGCATTGGCAAACATGCCGTGCAACTGCGGTACTCCACAAACGGGATGACTTTCGTCGACAGCGGTTGTCGCTTAGCTGCACGCTACAACTTCGTGTGTGATGTTGCTTGCTGGTCGTGGATTGACTGAGTCTTGATTACCTGTTAATATGTTGCTCTTTTGGCGTTGGTAATTTTTATTTGGAATTGAGTAACGCCGCAACGTCGCCAGCAGAAACCTGGTATCTCGATGCTGATGGTTACGGCTGCATAGTAATCGCTGATTTTACTGCTGGTAGATCTTCTGAGAGCCCTTCAAGGTTTATAAAACTCAGTTTCCAGGTGGTCAACATACATTAAGTTCTCCCAATCATAGTATTCCATGTGATGTACACCTGACATGCCAAAAATGTTGTTGAACGATTTGAACTGGATAAAAATAGCAGACGAAAATGGTTTACAAAATAAAAATAGTTCGGTAGCCAATGAAAATACCATATTCATTTGCATTTCGACCGTGAAAATACCGAAAACATTATTGCATGGGTGATATGCAAATTAGTTTGGGCCAAAATAAGTGACTGCCTAAAAGTACCATTACTGTTGTTCAAATTTCATTTCACTCGGCAAGTATATTCATGTACCCCAAGGGGAAAATATCGTACTTCTAAATATTGTTTATTCCGAAAAACTGCACTCCTGAAGGGACTACTTTGTTTGCTCTCAGACCTCATTTGCATATGGGTTGTGGAAATACCAATTTTGATTTCAGGGACGAATCAAAATAAACTGCAGTACATATGTAATAATTTGCGGTACTTTGCCACTACTTTGCAGTATTTTGCCACTACTTTTCAGTACTTTGCCACCATTTGCAGTATCTTGCCACTACTTTGCAGTATCTTGCCACTACTTTGCAGTACTTTGCCACTACTTTGCAGTACTTTGCCACTACTTTGTCGTACTTTGTCACAACTTTGCAGTACTTTGCCACTGCTTTGCAGTACTTTGCCACTACTTTGCCGTACTTTGCCACTAGTTTTCAGTACTTTGACACTACTTTGTAGTACTTTGCCACAACCTTTCAGTACTTTGCCACTACTTTGCCGTACTTTGCCACAACTTTGCAGTACTTTGTCACTGCTTTACAGTACTTTGCCTCAACTTTGCCACTACTTTGCCGTACTTTGCAGTACTTTGCCACTACTTTGCAGTATTTTGTCACTACTTTGCGGTACTTTGCCACTACTTTGCAGTACTTTGCAACTACTTTTCAGTACTTTGCCACCATTTGCAGTATCTTGCCACTACTTTGCAGTACTTTGCCACTACTTTGCAGTACTTTGCCACTGCTTTGCCGTACTTTGCCACAACTTTGCAGTAATTTGCCACTGCTTTGCAGTATTTTGCCACTACTTTGCGGTACTTTGCCACTACTTTGCAGTACTTTGCCACTAGTTTGCAGAACTTTGCCACGAGTTTGCCGTACTTTGCCATTTTTGCAGTACTTTGAAACGACTTTGCCGTACTTTGCCAAACTTTGCAGTACTCTGCCACTACTTTGCAGTATTTTTCAGTACTTTGCCATTACTTTGCAGTACTTTGCCACTACTTTGCCTTACTTTGCCACAACTTTGCCGTATGTTGCCAATACTTTGGCATACTTTGCCACTACTTTGCAGTACTTTGCAGTACTTTGTCACTATTTTGCGGTACTTTGCCACTACTTTGCAGTACTTTGACACTACTTTGCAGCACTTTGACACTAGTTTGCCGTAATTTGCCATTATTTTGCAGTACTTTGCCACTACTTTAACATGCTCTGCCACTACTTTGCCATACTTTGCCACTACTTTGCAGTACTTTGCTACCACTTTGCCGTACTTTGCAGTACTTTGCCACTACTTTGCCGTACTTTGCCACAACTTTCCACTACTTTGCCTCTACTTTGCCGTGCTTTGCCACTAATTTTCAGTCATTTGCCACTATTTTGCAGTACTTTGCCACTACTTTTCAGTACTTTGCCACCATTCGCAGTATCTTGCCACTAATTTGCAGTACTTGGCCACTACTTTGCGGTACTTGGCCACTACTTTGTCGTATTTTGCCACTAGTTTTCAGTACTTTGACACTACTTTGTACTACTTTGCCACTACTTTTCAGTACTTTGCCACTACTTTGCCGTACTTTGCCACAACTTTGCAGTACTTTGCCACTGCTTTTCAGAGCTTTGCCACTACTTTGCCATACTTTGCCACTACTTTGCCACTACTTTGCCGTACTTTGCAGTACTTTGCCACTACTTTGCCGTACTTTGCAGTACTTTGCCACTACTTTGCGGTACTTTGCCACTACTTTGCAGTACTTTGCCACTACTTTGCCGTACTTTGCCACTACTTTGCCGTACTTTTTCCACTACTTTGCCTCTACTTTGTCACTACTTTGTCACTACTTTCCAGTACATTTCCACCATTCGCTGTATCTTGCCACTAATTTGCTGTACTTGGCCACTACTTTGCCGTACTTTGCCACTACTTTGTCGTATTTTGCCACTAGTTTTCAGTACTTTGACACTACTTTGTAGTACTTTGCCACTACTTTTCAGTACTTTGCCACTACTTTGCCGTACTTTGCCACAACTTTGCAGTACATTGCCACTGCTTTTCAGAACTTTGCCACTACTTTGCCATACTTTGCCACTGCTTTGCCGTACTTTGCCGTACTTTGCCACTACTTTTCAGTACTTTTCCACCATTTGCAGTACCTTGCTACTATTTTGCCGTACTTTGCAGTACTTGGCCACTATTTTGCCGTACTTTGCAGTACTTTGTCACTACTTTACCCTACTTTGTCACTACTTTGCCGTACTTTGCCATTACTTTGCCATACTTTGCCACTACTTTGCCGTACTTTGCAGTATTTGCCACTACTTTGCGGTACTTTGCCAATACTTTGCAGTACTATGCCACTACTTTTCAGTACTTTGCCACCATTTGCAGTATCTTGCCGTATTTTGCCACTAGTTTTCAGTACTTTGACACTACTTTGTAGTACTTTGCCACAATTTTGCAGTACTTTGCCACTGCTTTTCAGTACTTTGCCTCTACTTTGCCATACTTTGCCGTACTTTGCCACTACTTTGCCACTACTTTGCAGTATTTTGCCACTACTTTGCGGTACTTTGCCACTACTTTGCAGTATTTTGCCTCTACTTTTCAGTACTTTGCCACAATTTGCAGTATCTTGCCACTAATTTGCAGTACTTTGCCACTACTTTGCAGTACTTTGCCACTACTTTGCCGTACTTTGCCACAACTTTGCATTACTTTGCCACTGCTTTGCAGTACTTTGCCACTACTTTGCCGTACTTTGCCAATACTTTGCAGTACTTTTCCACTACTTTGCAGTACATTTCCACTACTTTGCCGTACTTTGCCACTACTTTGCCATACTTTTCCACTACTTTGCCTCTACTTTGAGGTAGTTTGCCACTACTTTTCAGTCCTTTGCCACTACTTTGCAGTAACTTTGCCACTACTTTTCAGTACTTTGCCAAAATTTGCCGTACTTTGCACTACTTTGTCGTATTTTGCCACCAGTTTTCAGTACTTTGACACTACTTTGTAGTATTTTGCCACTACGTTTCAGTACTTTGCCACTACTTTGCCCTACTTTGCCACAACTTTGCAGTACTTTGCCACTACTTTTCAGTACTTTGCCACTACTTTGCCATACTTTGCCACTATTTTGCCGTAATTTGCAGTACTTTGCCGTACTTTGCAGTACTTTGCCACTACGTCGCCACTACTTTGCAGTACTTTGCCACTACTTTGCGGTACTTTGCCACTACTTTCAGTACTTTGCCACTACTTTGCCGTACTTTGCCACTACTTTGCCGTACTTTTCCCACTACTTTGCCTCTACTTTGCCGTACTTTGCCACTAATTTTCAGTCATTTGCCACTACTTTGCAGTACTTTGCCACTACTTTTCAGTACTTTGCCACCATTCGCAGTATCTTGCCACTAATTTGCAGTACTTGGCCACTACTTTGCGGTACTTTGCCACTACTTTGTCGTATTTTGCCACTAGTTGTCAGTACTTTGACACTACTTTGTAGTACTTTGCCACTACTTTTCAGTACTTTGCCACTACTTTGCCGTACTTTGCCACAACTTTGCAGTACGTTGCCACTGCTTTTCAGAGCTTTGCCACTACTTTGCCATACTTTGCCACTACTTTGCCACTACTTTGCCGTACTTTGCAGTACTTTGCCACTACTTTGCCGTACTTTGCAGTACTTTGCCACTACTTTGCGGTACTTTGCCACTACTTTGCAGTGCTTTGCCTCTACTTTGCCGTACTTTGCCACTACTTTTCAGTACATTGCCACCATTCGCTGTATCTTGCCACTAATTTGCTGTACTTGGCCACTACTTTGCAGTACTTTGCCACTACTTTGTCGTGTTTTGCCACTAGTTTTCAGTACTTTGACACTACTTTGTAGTACTTTGCCACTACTTTTCAGTACTTTGCCACTACTTTGCCGTACTTTGCCACAACTTTGCAGTACATTGCCACTGCTTTTCAGAACTTTGCCACTACTTTGCCATACTTTGCCACTACTTTGCCGTACTTCGCCACTACTTTTCAGTACTTTGCCACCATTTGCAGTACCTTGCTACTATTTTGCCGTACTTTGCAGTAATTGGCCACTATTTTGCCGTACTTTGCAGTACTTTGTCACTACTTTACCCTACTTTGTCACTACTTTGCCGTACTTTGCCATTACTTTGCCATACTTTGCCACTACTTTGCCGTACTTTGCAGTACTTTGCCACTACTTTGCCGTACTTTGCCACTACATTGCAGTACTTTGCCACTACTTTTCAGTACTTTGCCACCATTTGCATTATCTTGACGTATTTTGCCACTAGTTTTCAGTACTTTGACACTACTTTGTAGTACTTTGCCACAACTTTGCAGTACTTTGCCACTGCTTTTCAGTACTTTGCCTCTACTTTGCCATACTTTGCCGTACTTTGCCACTACTTTGCCACTACTTTGCCACTACTTTGCAGTATTTTGCCACTACTTTGCGGTACTTTGCCACTAATTTGCAGTATTTTGCCACTACTTTTCAGTACTTTGCCACCATTTGCAGTATCTTGCCACTACTTTGCAGTACTTTGCCACTACTTTGCAGTACTTTGCCACTACTTTGCCGTACTTTGCCACAACTTTGCAGTACTTTGCCACTGCTTTGCAGTACTTTGCCACTACTTTGCCGTACTTTGCCAATACTTTGCAGTACTTTTCCACTACTTTGCAGTACATTTCCACTACTTTGCCGTACTTTGCCACTACTTTGCCATACTTTTCCACTACTTTGCCTCTACTTTGCCGTAGTTTGCCACTACTTTTCAGTCCTTTGCCACTACTTTGCAGTACTTTGCCACTACTTTTCAGTACTTTGCCAAAATTTGCCGTACTTTGCCACTACTTTGTCGTATTTTGCCACTAGTTTTCAGTACTTTGACACTACTTTGTAGTACTTTGCCACTACTTTTCAGTACTTTGCCACTACTTTGCCCTACTTTGCCACAACTTTGCAGTACTTTGCCACTGCTTTTCAGTACTTTGCCACTACTTTGCCATACTTTGCCACTATTTTGCCGTAATTTGCAGTACTTTGCCGTACTTTGCAGTACTTTGCCACTACGTCGCCATTACTTTGCAGTACTTTGCCACTACTTTGCTGTACTTTGCCACTACTTTTCAGTACTTTGCCACTACTTTGCACTACTTTGCCACAACTTTGCCGTACTTTGCCACTGCTTTTCAGTACTTTGCCACTACTTTGCCATACTTTGCCACTATTTTGCCGTAATTTGCAGTACTTTGCCGTACTTTGCAGTACTTTGCCACTACGTCGCCACTACTTTGCAGCACTTTGCCACTACTTTTCAGTCATTTGCCACTACTTTGCAGTACTTTGCCACTACTTTTCAGTACTTTGCCACCATTCGCAGTATCTTGCCACTAATTTGCAGTACTTGGCCACTACTTTGCGGTACTTTGCCATTACTTTGTCGTATTTTGCCACTAGTTTTCAGTACTTTGACACTACTTTGTAGTACTTTACCACTACTTTTCAGTACTTTGCCACTACTTTGCCGTACTTTGCCACAACTTTGCAATACTTTGCCACTGCTTTTCAGTGCTTTGCCACTACTTTGCTATAATTTGCCACTACTTTGCCGTACTTTGCAGTACTTTGCCACTACTTTGCCGTATTTTGCAGTACTTTGCCACTACTTTGCAGTACTTTGCCACTACTTTGCCGTACTTTGCCACTACTTTGCCGTACTTTTTCCACTACTTTGCCTCTACTTTGCCGTACTTTGCCGCTACTTTTCAGTACATTGCCACCATTCGCTTCATCTTGCCACTAATTTGCTGTACTTTGCCACTACTTTTCAGTACTTTGCCACTACTTTGCCGTACTTTGCCACAACTTTGCAGTACTTTGCCACTGCTTTTCAGTACTTTGTCACTACTTTGCCATACTTTGCCACTACTTTGCCGTACTTTGCAAATACTTTGCAGTATTTTTCCACTACTTTGCCGTGCTTTGCCACAACTTTGCCGTACATTGCCACTACTTTGCGGTACTTTGCCACTATTTTGCCGTACTTTGCAGTACTTTGCCACTACTTTGCCGTACTTTGCAGTACTTTGCCACTACTTTGCCACAACTTTGCAGTACTTTGGCACTACTTTGCCGTACTTTGCCACAACTTTGCAGTACTTTGCCACTGCTTTTCAGTACTTTGTCACTACTTTGCCATACTTTGCCACTACTTTGCCGTACTTTGCAAATACTTTGCAGTATTTTTCCACTACTTTGCCGTGCTTTGCCACAACTTTGCCGTACATTGCCACTACTTTGCGGTACTTTGCCACTATTTTGCCGTACTTTGCAGTACTTTGCCACTACTTTGCCGTACTTTGCAGTACTTTGCCACTACTTTGCCACAACTTTGCAGTATTTTGCCAATATTTTGCGGTACTTTGCCACTAGTTTGCAGTACTTTGCCACGAGTTTGCCGTACTTTGCCATTTTTGCAGTACTTTGCCGTACTTTGCAGTACTTTGCCACTACTTTGCCGTACTTTGCAGTACTTTGCCACTACTTTGCCGTACTTTGCCACTACTTTGCAGTATTTTGCCACTACTTTGCGGTACTTTGCCACTACTTTGCAGGACTTTGAAACGACTTTGCCGTACTTTGCCAAACTTTGCAGTACTTTGCCACTAGTTTGCAGTACTTTGCCACAAGTTTGCCGTACTTTGCCATTTTTGCAGTACTTTGCCGTACTTTGCAGTACTTTGCCACTAGTTTGCAGTACTTTGCAGTACTTTGCAGTACTTTGCCACTACTTTGCAGTACTTTGCCACTGCTTTGCCGTACTTTGCCACAACTTTGCAGTACTTTGCCACTGCTTTGCAGTACTTTGCCACTACTTTGCGGTACTTTGCCACTACTTTGCAGTACTTTGCCACTAGTTTGCAGTACTTTGCCACCATTTGCAGTATCTTGCCACTACTTTGCAGTACTTTGCCACTACTTTGCAGTACTTTGCCACTGCTTTGCCATACTTTGTCACAACTTTGCAGTACTTTGCCACTGCTTTGCAATACTTTGCCACTACTTTGCGGTACTTTGCCACTACTTTGCAGTACTTTGCCACTAGTTTGCAGTACTTTGCCACGAGTTTGCCGTACTTTGCCATTTTTGCAGTACTTTGAAACGACTTTGCCGTACATTGCCAAACTTTGCAGTACTTTGCCACTAGTTTGCAGTACTTTGCCACGAGTTTGCAGCACTTTGACACTAGTTTGCCGTAATTTGCCATTATTTTGCGGTACTTTGCCACTACTTTGCAGTACTTTGACACTACTTTGCAGCACTTTGACACTAGTTTGCCGTAATTTGCCATTATTTTGCAGTACTTTGCCACTACTTTAACATGATCTGCCACTACTTTGCCGTACTTTGCCACTACTTTGCAGTACTTTGATACCACTTTGCCGTACTTTGCAGTACTTTGCCACTACTTTGCCGTACTTTGCCACAACTTTGCAGTACTTTGCCACTGCTTTGCAGTACTTTGCCACTACTTTGCCGTACTTTGCCAATACTTTGCAGTACATTTCCACTACTTTGCAGTGCTTTTCCGCTACTTTGCCGTACTTTGCCACTACTTTGCCGTACTTTTCCACTACTTTACAGTACGTTGCCACTACTTTTCAGTAATTTGTCACTCTTTTGAAGTACTTTGCCACTACTTTGCAGTACTTCGCCACTACTTTGTCGTGCTTTGCCACTATTTTGGCGTGCTTTGCCACTACATTTCACTACTTTGTCATTACTTTGCCATACTTTGCAGTACTTTGGAGTACTTTGCCACTGCTTTTCAGTACTTTGCCATTACTTTGCCATACTTTGCCACTACTTTGCCGTACTTTGTAGTACTTTGCCACAACTTTGCAGTACTTTGCCACTGTTTTTCAGTACTTTGCCTCTACTTTGCCATACTTTGCCACTACTTTGCCGTACTTTGCCACTACTTTGCCACTACTTTGCCACTACTTTGCAGTATTTTGCCACTACTATGACAGAACCCCACACCCTCCCCGTGGCTTTCGTTGCGTATGGAAGTTATTTTCACGAGTGATGCGGTGTATCCTGCGGCCGTACTTTCACGAGTGAAGCGAGTGAAAGTACAGCAGAATACACCGCATCTCGAGTGAAAATAACTTCCATACGCAACGAAAGCCACGGGGAGGGTGTGGGGTTCTGTTATTATTACATATGTTCCATACTTTATTATTTCATATTGAAGAAAGAACGTGCAACAAACCGGGATGGAATTTAGGTCGGGGAACCCCATTGCCCATTAATATGTTCCAATATACATGTAAGTGTTACGCCCTAGCAGCGCGTGTCAGTGTAGAACGCGCCCGGAGAACGCGTGTCACTGTTTGTTTGAAATTAAAATAATCAGGCGTCTAATCTGAGTCACTGTCCGAATAAATAACTCGTTGACGTTTATTTGGGACCACGGCAGAACCAGAACTTGAACTGGACGACTATGATACACAGTTTATGTTGAAGTTAAAAGTTCCGCCACAGAATTGTGCATTGGCAAACATGCCGTGCAACTGCGGTACTCCACAAACGGGATGACTTTCGTCGACAGCGGTTGTCGCTTAGCTGCACGCTACAACTTCGTGTGTGATGTTGCTTGCTGGTCGTGGATTGACTGAGTCTTGATTACCTGTTAATATGTTGCTCTTTTGGCGTTGGTAATTTTTATTTGGAATTGAGTAACGCCGCAACGTCGCCAGCAGAAACCTGGTATCTCGATGCTGATGGTTACGGCTGCATAGTAATCGCTGATTTTACTGCTGGTAGATCTTCTGAGAGCCCTTCAAGGTTTATAAAACTCAGTTTCCAGGTGGTCAACATACATTAAGTTCTCCCAATCATAGTATTCCATGTGATGTACACCTGACATGCCAAAAATGTTGTTGAACGATTTGAACTGGATAAAAATAGCAGACGAAAATGGTTTACAAAATAAAAATAGTTCGGTAGCCAATGAAAATACCATATTCATTTGCATTTCGACCGTGAAAATACCGAAAACATTATTGCATGGGTGATATGCAAATTAGTTTGGGCCAAAATAAGTGACTGCCTAAAAGTACCATTACTGTTGTTCAAATTTCATTTCACTCGGCAAGTATATTCATGTACCCCAAGGGGAAAATATCGTACTTCTAAATATTGTTTATTCCGAAAAACTGCACTCCTGAAGGGACTACTTTGTTTGCTCTCAGACCTCATTTGCATATGGGTTGTGGAAATACCAATTTTGATTTCAGGGACGAATCAAAATAAACTGCAGTACATATGTAATAATTTGCGGTACTTTGCCACTACTTTGCAGTATTTTGCCACTACTTTTCAGTACTTTGCCACCATTTGCAGTATCTTGCCACTACTTTGCAGTATCTTGCCACTACTTTGCAGTACTTTGCCACTACTTTGCAGTACTTTGCCACTACTTTGTCGTACTTTGTCACAACTTTGCAGTACTTTGCCACTGCTTTGCAGTACTTTGCCACTACTTTGCCGTACTTTGCCACTAGTTTTCAGTACTTTGACACTACTTTGTAGTACTTTGCCACAACCTTTCAGTACTTTGCCACTACTTTGCCGTACTTTGCCACAACTTTGCAGTACTTTGTCACTGCTTTACAGTACTTTGCCTCAACTTTGCCACTACTTTGCCGTACTTTGCAGTACTTTGCCACTACTTTGCAGTATTTTGTCACTACTTTGCGGTACTTTGCCACTACTTTGCAGTACTTTGCAACTACTTTTCAGTACTTTGCCACCATTTGCAGTATCTTGCCACTACTTTGCAGTACTTTGCCACTACTTTGCAGTACTTTGCCACTGCTTTGCCGTACTTTGCCACAACTTTGCAGTAATTTGCCACTGCTTTGCAGTATTTTGCCACTACTTTGCGGTACTTTGCCACTACTTTGCAGTACTTTGCCACTAGTTTGCAGAACTTTGCCACGAGTTTGCCGTACTTTGCCATTTTTGCAGTACTTTGAAACGACTTTGCCGTACTTTGCCAAACTTTGCAGTACTCTGCCACTACTTTGCAGTATTTTTCAGTACTTTGCCATTACTTTGCAGTACTTTGCCACTACTTTGCCTTACTTTGCCACAACTTTGCCGTATGTTGCCAATACTTTGGCATACTTTGCCACTACTTTGCAGTACTTTGCAGTACTTTGTCACTATTTTGCGGTACTTTGCCACTACTTTGCAGTACTTTGACACTACTTTGCAGCACTTTGACACTAGTTTGCCGTAATTTGCCATTATTTTGCAGTACTTTGCCACTACTTTAACATGCTCTGCCACTACTTTGCCATACTTTGCCACTACTTTGCAGTACTTTGCTACCACTTTGCCGTACTTTGCAGTACTTTGCCACTACTTTGCCGTACTTTGCCACAACTTTCCACTACTTTGCCTCTACTTTGCCGTGCTTTGCCACTAATTTTCAGTCATTTGCCACTATTTTGCAGTACTTTGCCACTACTTTTCAGTACTTTGCCACCATTCGCAGTATCTTGCCACTAATTTGCAGTACTTGGCCACTACTTTGCGGTACTTGGCCACTACTTTGTCGTATTTTGCCACTAGTTTTCAGTACTTTGACACTACTTTGTACTACTTTGCCACTACTTTTCAGTACTTTGCCACTACTTTGCCGTACTTTGCCACAACTTTGCAGTACTTTGCCACTGCTTTTCAGAGCTTTGCCACTACTTTGCCATACTTTGCCACTACTTTGCCACTACTTTGCCGTACTTTGCAGTACTTTGCCACTACTTTGCCGTACTTTGCAGTACTTTGCCACTACTTTGCGGTACTTTGCCACTACTTTGCAGTACTTTGCCACTACTTTGCCGTACTTTGCCACTACTTTGCCGTACTTTTTCCACTACTTTGCCTCTACTTTGTCACTACTTTGTCACTACTTTCCAGTACATTTCCACCATTCGCTGTATCTTGCCACTAATTTGCTGTACTTGGCCACTACTTTGCCGTACTTTGCCACTACTTTGTCGTATTTTGCCACTAGTTTTCAGTACTTTGACACTACTTTGTAGTACTTTGCCACTACTTTTCAGTACTTTGCCACTACTTTGCCGTACTTTGCCACAACTTTGCAGTACATTGCCACTGCTTTTCAGAACTTTGCCACTACTTTGCCATACTTTGCCACTGCTTTGCCGTACTTTGCCGTACTTTGCCACTACTTTTCAGTACTTTTCCACCATTTGCAGTACCTTGCTACTATTTTGCCGTACTTTGCAGTACTTGGCCACTATTTTGCCGTACTTTGCAGTACTTTGTCACTACTTTACCCTACTTTGTCACTACTTTGCCGTACTTTGCCATTACTTTGCCATACTTTGCCACTACTTTGCCGTACTTTGCAGTATTTGCCACTACTTTGCGGTACTTTGCCAATACTTTGCAGTACTATGCCACTACTTTTCAGTACTTTGCCACCATTTGCAGTATCTTGCCGTATTTTGCCACTAGTTTTCAGTACTTTGACACTACTTTGTAGTACTTTGCCACAATTTTGCAGTACTTTGCCACTGCTTTTCAGTACTTTGCCTCTACTTTGCCATACTTTGCCGTACTTTGCCACTACTTTGCCACTACTTTGCAGTATTTTGCCACTACTTTGCGGTACTTTGCCACTACTTTGCAGTATTTTGCCTCTACTTTTCAGTACTTTGCCACAATTTGCAGTATCTTGCCACTAATTTGCAGTACTTTGCCACTACTTTGCAGTACTTTGCCACTACTTTGCCGTACTTTGCCACAACTTTGCATTACTTTGCCACTGCTTTGCAGTACTTTGCCACTACTTTGCCGTACTTTGCCAATACTTTGCAGTACTTTTCCACTACTTTGCAGTACATTTCCACTACTTTGCCGTACTTTGCCACTACTTTGCCATACTTTTCCACTACTTTGCCTCTACTTTGAGGTAGTTTGCCACTACTTTTCAGTCCTTTGCCACTACTTTGCAGTAACTTTGCCACTACTTTTCAGTACTTTGCCAAAATTTGCCGTACTTTGCACTACTTTGTCGTATTTTGCCACCAGTTTTCAGTACTTTGACACTACTTTGTAGTATTTTGCCACTACGTTTCAGTACTTTGCCACTACTTTGCCCTACTTTGCCACAACTTTGCAGTACTTTGCCACTACTTTTCAGTACTTTGCCACTACTTTGCCATACTTTGCCACTATTTTGCCGTAATTTGCAGTACTTTGCCGTACTTTGCAGTACTTTGCCACTACGTCGCCACTACTTTGCAGTACTTTGCCACTACTTTGCGGTACTTTGCCACTACTTTCAGTACTTTGCCACTACTTTGCCGTACTTTGCCACTACTTTGCCGTACTTTTCCCACTACTTTGCCTCTACTTTGCCGTACTTTGCCACTAATTTTCAGTCATTTGCCACTACTTTGCAGTACTTTGCCACTACTTTTCAGTACTTTGCCACCATTCGCAGTATCTTGCCACTAATTTGCAGTACTTGGCCACTACTTTGCGGTACTTTGCCACTACTTTGTCGTATTTTGCCACTAGTTGTCAGTACTTTGACACTACTTTGTAGTACTTTGCCACTACTTTTCAGTACTTTGCCACTACTTTGCCGTACTTTGCCACAACTTTGCAGTACGTTGCCACTGCTTTTCAGAGCTTTGCCACTACTTTGCCATACTTTGCCACTACTTTGCCACTACTTTGCCGTACTTTGCAGTACTTTGCCACTACTTTGCCGTACTTTGCAGTACTTTGCCACTACTTTGCGGTACTTTGCCACTACTTTGCAGTGCTTTGCCTCTACTTTGCCGTACTTTGCCACTACTTTTCAGTACATTGCCACCATTCGCTGTATCTTGCCACTAATTTGCTGTACTTGGCCACTACTTTGCAGTACTTTGCCACTACTTTGTCGTGTTTTGCCACTAGTTTTCAGTACTTTGACACTACTTTGTAGTACTTTGCCACTACTTTTCAGTACTTTGCCACTACTTTGCCGTACTTTGCCACAACTTTGCAGTACATTGCCACTGCTTTTCAGAACTTTGCCACTACTTTGCCATACTTTGCCACTACTTTGCCGTACTTCGCCACTACTTTTCAGTACTTTGCCACCATTTGCAGTACCTTGCTACTATTTTGCCGTACTTTGCAGTAATTGGCCACTATTTTGCCGTACTTTGCAGTACTTTGTCACTACTTTACCCTACTTTGTCACTACTTTGCCGTACTTTGCCATTACTTTGCCATACTTTGCCACTACTTTGCCGTACTTTGCAGTACTTTGCCACTACTTTGCCGTACTTTGCCACTACATTGCAGTACTTTGCCACTACTTTTCAGTACTTTGCCACCATTTGCATTATCTTGACGTATTTTGCCACTAGTTTTCAGTACTTTGACACTACTTTGTAGTACTTTGCCACAACTTTGCAGTACTTTGCCACTGCTTTTCAGTACTTTGCCTCTACTTTGCCATACTTTGCCGTACTTTGCCACTACTTTGCCACTACTTTGCCACTACTTTGCAGTATTTTGCCACTACTTTGCGGTACTTTGCCACTAATTTGCAGTATTTTGCCACTACTTTTCAGTACTTTGCCACCATTTGCAGTATCTTGCCACTACTTTGCAGTACTTTGCCACTACTTTGCAGTACTTTGCCACTACTTTGCCGTACTTTGCCACAACTTTGCAGTACTTTGCCACTGCTTTGCAGTACTTTGCCACTACTTTGCCGTACTTTGCCAATACTTTGCAGTACTTTTCCACTACTTTGCAGTACATTTCCACTACTTTGCCGTACTTTGCCACTACTTTGCCATACTTTTCCACTACTTTGCCTCTACTTTGCCGTAGTTTGCCACTACTTTTCAGTCCTTTGCCACTACTTTGCAGTACTTTGCCACTACTTTTCAGTACTTTGCCAAAATTTGCCGTACTTTGCCACTACTTTGTCGTATTTTGCCACTAGTTTTCAGTACTTTGACACTACTTTGTAGTACTTTGCCACTACTTTTCAGTACTTTGCCACTACTTTGCCCTACTTTGCCACAACTTTGCAGTACTTTGCCACTGCTTTTCAGTACTTTGCCACTACTTTGCCATACTTTGCCACTATTTTGCCGTAATTTGCAGTACTTTGCCGTACTTTGCAGTACTTTGCCACTACGTCGCCACTACTTTGCAGTACTTTGCCACTACTTTGCTGTACTTTGCCACTACTTTTCAGTACTTTGCCACTACTTTGCACTACTTTGCCACAACTTTGCCGTACTTTGCCACTGCTTTTCAGTACTTTGCCACTACTTTGCCATACTTTGCCACTATTTTGCCGTAATTTGCAGTACTTTGCCGTACTTTGCAGTACTTTGCCACTACGTCGCCACTACTTTGCAGCACTTTGCCACTACTTTTCAGTCATTTGCCACTACTTTGCAGTACTTTGCCACTACTTTTCAGTACTTTGCCACCATTCGCAGTATCTTGCCACTAATTTGCAGTACTTGGCCACTACTTTGCGGTACTTTGCCATTACTTTGTCGTATTTTGCCACTAGTTTTCAGTACTTTGACACTACTTTGTAGTACTTTACCACTACTTTTCAGTACTTTGCCACTACTTTGCCGTACTTTGCCACAACTTTGCAATACTTTGCCACTGCTTTTCAGTGCTTTGCCACTACTTTGCTATAATTTGCCACTACTTTGCCGTACTTTGCAGTACTTTGCCACTACTTTGCCGTATTTTGCAGTACTTTGCCACTACTTTGCAGTACTTTGCCACTACTTTGCCGTACTTTGCCACTACTTTGCCGTACTTTTTCCACTACTTTGCCTCTACTTTGCCGTACTTTGCCGCTACTTTTCAGTACATTGCCACCATTCGCTTCATCTTGCCACTAATTTGCTGTACTTTGCCACTACTTTTCAGTACTTTGCCACTACTTTGCCGTACTTTGCCACAACTTTGCAGTACTTTGCCACTGCTTTTCAGTACTTTGTCACTACTTTGCCATACTTTGCCACTACTTTGCCGTACTTTGCAAATACTTTGCAGTATTTTTCCACTACTTTGCCGTGCTTTGCCACAACTTTGCCGTACATTGCCACTACTTTGCGGTACTTTGCCACTATTTTGCCGTACTTTGCAGTACTTTGCCACTACTTTGCCGTACTTTGCAGTACTTTGCCACTACTTTGCCACAACTTTGCAGTACTTTGGCACTACTTTGCCGTACTTTGCCACAACTTTGCAGTACTTTGCCACTGCTTTTCAGTACTTTGTCACTACTTTGCCATACTTTGCCACTACTTTGCCGTACTTTGCAAATACTTTGCAGTATTTTTCCACTACTTTGCCGTGCTTTGCCACAACTTTGCCGTACATTGCCACTACTTTGCGGTACTTTGCCACTATTTTGCCGTACTTTGCAGTACTTTGCCACTACTTTGCCGTACTTTGCAGTACTTTGCCACTACTTTGCCACAACTTTGCAGTATTTTGCCAATATTTTGCGGTACTTTGCCACTAGTTTGCAGTACTTTGCCACGAGTTTGCCGTACTTTGCCATTTTTGCAGTACTTTGCCGTACTTTGCAGTACTTTGCCACTACTTTGCCGTACTTTGCAGTACTTTGCCACTACTTTGCCGTACTTTGCCACTACTTTGCAGTATTTTGCCACTACTTTGCGGTACTTTGCCACTACTTTGCAGGACTTTGAAACGACTTTGCCGTACTTTGCCAAACTTTGCAGTACTTTGCCACTAGTTTGCAGTACTTTGCCACAAGTTTGCCGTACTTTGCCATTTTTGCAGTACTTTGCCGTACTTTGCAGTACTTTGCCACTAGTTTGCAGTACTTTGCAGTACTTTGCAGTACTTTGCCACTACTTTGCAGTACTTTGCCACTGCTTTGCCGTACTTTGCCACAACTTTGCAGTACTTTGCCACTGCTTTGCAGTACTTTGCCACTACTTTGCGGTACTTTGCCACTACTTTGCAGTACTTTGCCACTAGTTTGCAGTACTTTGCCACCATTTGCAGTATCTTGCCACTACTTTGCAGTACTTTGCCACTACTTTGCAGTACTTTGCCACTGCTTTGCCATACTTTGTCACAACTTTGCAGTACTTTGCCACTGCTTTGCAATACTTTGCCACTACTTTGCGGTACTTTGCCACTACTTTGCAGTACTTTGCCACTAGTTTGCAGTACTTTGCCACGAGTTTGCCGTACTTTGCCATTTTTGCAGTACTTTGAAACGACTTTGCCGTACATTGCCAAACTTTGCAGTACTTTGCCACTAGTTTGCAGTACTTTGCCACGAGTTTGCCGTACTTTGCCATTTTTGCAGTACTTTGCCGTACTTTGCAGTTCTTTGCCACTACTTTGCCGTACTTTGCAGTACTTTGCCACTACTTTGCCGTACTTTGCCACTACTTTGCAGTATTTTGCCACTACTTTGCGGTACTTTGCCACTACTTTGCAGTACTTTGAAACGACTTTGCCGTACTTTGCCAAACTTTGCAGTACTTTGCCACTAGTTTGCAGTACTTTGCCACAAGTTTGCCGTACTTTGCCATTTTTGCAGTACTTTGCCGTACTTTGCAGTACTTTGCCACTAGTTTGCAGTACTTTGCAGTACTTTGCAGTACTTTGCAGTACTTTGCAGTACTTTGCCACTACTTTGCAGTACTTTGCCACTGCTTTGCCGTACTTTGCCACAACTTTGCAGTACTTTGCCACTGCTTTGCAGTACTTTGCCACTACTTTGCGGTACTTTGCCACTACTTTGCAGTACTTTGCCACTAGTTTGCAGTACTTTGCCACCATTTGCAGTATCTTGCCACTACTTTGCAGTACTTTGCCACTACTTTGCAGTACTTTGCCACTGCTTTGCCATACTTTGTCACAACTTTGCAGTACTTTGCCACTGCTTTGCAATACTTTGCCACTACTTTGCGGTACTTTGCCACTACTTTGCAGTACTTTGCCACTAGTTTGCAGTACTTTGCCACGAGTTTGCCGTACTTTGCCATTTTTGCAGTACTTTGAAACGACTTTGCCGTACATTGCCAAACTTTGCAGTACTTTGCCACTAGTTTGCAGTACTTTGCCACAAGTTTGCCGTAATTTGCCATTTTTGCAGTACTTTGCCGTACTTTGCAGTACTTTGCCACTACTTTGCCGTACTTTGCAGTACTTTGCACTACTTTGCCGTACTTTGCAGTACTTTGCCTCTACTTTGCAGTACTTTGCCACTATTTTGCCGTACTTTGCAGTACTTTGCCACTACTTTGCCGTACTTTGCAGTACTTTGCCACTACTTTGCCACAACTTTGCAGTACTTTGGCACTACTTTGCCGTACTTTGCCACAACTTTGCAGTACTTTGCCACTGCTTTTCAGTACTTTGTCACTACTTTGCCATACTTTGCCACTACTTTGCCGTACTTTGCAAATACTTTGCAGTATTTTTCCACTACTTTGCCGTGCTTTGCCACAACTTTGCCGTACATTGCCACTACTTTGCGGTACTTTGCCACTATTTTGCCGTACTTTGCAGTACTTTGCCACTACTTTGCCGTACTTTGCAGTACTTTGCCACTACTTTGCCACAACTTTGCAGTATTTTGCCAATATTTTGCGGTACTTTGCCACTAGTTTGCAGTACTTTGCCACGAGTTTGCCGTACTTTGCCATTTTTGCAGTACTTTGCCGTACTTTGCAGTACTTTGCCACTACTTTGCCGTACTTTGCAGTACTTTGCCACTACTTTGCCGTACTTTGCCACTACTTTGCAGTATTTTGCCACTACTTTGCGGTACTTTGCCACTACTTTGCAGGACTTTGAAACGACTTTGCCGTACTTTGCCAAACTTTGCAGTACTTTGCCACTAGTTTGCAGTACTTTGCCACAAGTTTGCCGTACTTTGCCATTTTTGCAGTACTTTGCCGTACTTTGCAGTACTTTGCCACTAGTTTGCAGTACTTTGCAGTACTTTGCAGTACTTTGCCACTACTTTGCAGTACTTTGCCACTGCTTTGCCGTACTTTGCCACAACTTTGCAGTACTTTGCCACTGCTTTGCAGTACTTTGCCACTACTTTGCGGTACTTTGCCACTACTTTGCAGTACTTTGCCACTAGTTTGCAGTACTTTGCCACCATTTGCAGTATCTTGCCACTACTTTGCAGTACTTTGCCACTACTTTGCAGTACTTTGCCACTGCTTTGCCATACTTTGTCACAACTTTGCAGTACTTTGCCACTGCTTTGCAATACTTTGCCACTACTTTGCGGTACTTTGCCACTACTTTGCAGTACTTTGCCACTAGTTTGCAGTACTTTGCCACGAGTTTGCCGTACTTTGCCATTTTTGCAGTACTTTGAAACGACTTTGCCGTACATTGCCAAACTTTGCAGTACTTTGCCACTAGTTTGCAGTACTTTGCCACGAGTTTGCCGTACTTTGCCATTTTTGCAGTACTTTGCCGTACTTTGCAGTTCTTTGCCACTACTTTGCCGTACTTTGCAGTACTTTGCCACTACTTTGCCGTACTTTGCCACTACTTTGCAGTATTTTGCCACTACTTTGCGGTACTTTGCCACTACTTTGCAGTACTTTGAAACGACTTTGCCGTACTTTGCCAAACTTTGCAGTACTTTGCCACTAGTTTGCAGTACTTTGCCACAAGTTTGCCGTACTTTGCCATTTTTGCAGTACTTTGCCGTACTTTGCAGTACTTTGCCACTAGTTTGCAGTACTTTGCAGTACTTTGCAGTACTTTGCAGTACTTTGCAGTACTTTGCCACTACTTTGCAGTACTTTGCCACTGCTTTGCCGTACTTTGCCACAACTTTGCAGTACTTTGCCACTGCTTTGCAGTACTTTGCCACTACTTTGCGGTACTTTGCCACTACTTTGCAGTACTTTGCCACTAGTTTGCAGTACTTTGCCACCATTTGCAGTATCTTGCCACTACTTTGCAGTACTTTGCCACTACTTTGCAGTACTTTGCCACTGCTTTGCCATACTTTGTCACAACTTTGCAGTACTTTGCCACTGCTTTGCAATACTTTGCCACTACTTTGCGGTACTTTGCCACTACTTTGCAGTACTTTGCCACTAGTTTGCAGTACTTTGCCACGAGTTTGCCGTACTTTGCCATTTTTGCAGTACTTTGAAACGACTTTGCCGTACATTGCCAAACTTTGCAGTACTTTGCCACTAGTTTGCAGTACTTTGCCACAAGTTTGCCGTAATTTGCCATTTTTGCAGTACTTTGCCGTACTTTGCAGTACTTTGCCACTACTTTGCCGTACTTTGCAGTACTTTGCACTACTTTGCCGTACTTTGCAGTACTTTGCCTCTACTTTGCAGTACTTTGCCACTACTTTGCGGTACTTTGCCACTACTTTTCAGTACTTTGCCACTACTTTGCCGTACTTTGCCACAACTTTGCAATACTTTGCCACTGCTTTTCAGTGCTTTGCCACTACTTTGCCATAATTTGCCACTACTTTGCCGTACTTTGCAGTACTTTGCCACTACTTTGCCGTACTTTGCAGTACTTTGCCACTACTTTGCAGTACTTTGCCACTACTTTGCCGTACTTTGCCACTACTTTGCCGTACTTTTTCCACTACTTTGCCTCTACTTTGCAGTATTTTGCCACTACTTTGCGGTACTTTGCCACTACTTTGCAGTACTTTGCAACTACTTTTCAGTACTTTGCCACCATTTACAGTATATTGCCACTACTTTGCAGTACTTTGCCACTACTTTGCAGTACTTTGCCACTGCTTTGCCATACTTTGTCACAACTTTGCAGTACTTTGCCACTGCTTTGCAATACTTTGCCACTACTTTGCGGTACTTTGCCACTACTTTGCAGTACTTTGCCACTAGTTTGCAGTACTTTGCCACGAGTTTGCCGTACTTTGCCATTTTTGCAGTACTTTGAAACGACTTTGACGTACATTGCCAAACTTTGCAGTACTTTGCCACTAGTTTGCAGTACTTTGCCACAAGTTTGCCGTACTTTGCCATTTTTGCAGTACTTTGCCGTACTTTGCAGTACTTTGCCACTACTTTGCCCTACTTTGCAGTACTTTGCACTACTTTGCCGTACTTTGCAGTACTTTGCCTCTACTTTGCAGTATTTTGCCACTACTTTGCGGTACTTTGCCACTACTTTTCAGTACTTTGCCACTACTTTGCCGTACTTAGCCACAACTTTGCAATACTTTGCCACTGCTTTTCAGTGCTTTGCCACTACTTTGCCACAATTTGCCACTACTTTGCCGTACTTTGCAGTACTTTGCCACTACTTTGCCGTACTTTGCAGTACTTTGCCACTACTTTGCAGTACTTTGCCACTACTTTGCCGTACTTTGCCACTACTTTGCCGTACTTTTTCCACTACTTTGCCTCTACTTTGCAGTATTTTGCCACTACTTTGCGGTACTTTGCCACTACTTTGCAGTACTTTGCAACTACTTTTCAGTACTTTGCCACCATTTACAGTATCTTGCCACTACTTTGCAGTACTTTGCCACTACTTTGCAGTACTTTGCCACTGCTTTGCCGTACTTTGCCACAACTTTGCCGTACTTTGCCACTGCTTTGCAGTACTTTGCCACTACTTTGCGGAACTTTGCCACTACTTTGCAGTACATTGCCACTAGTTTGCAGTACTTTGCCACGAGTTTGCCGTACTTTGCCATTTTTGCAGTACTTTGAAACGACTTTGCAGTACTTTGCCAAACTTTGCAGTACTTTGCCACTACTTTGCAGTATTTTTCAGTACTTTGCCATTACTTGGCAATACTTTGCCACTACTTTGCCGTGCTTTGCCACAACTTTGCCGTACGTTGCCAATACTTTGGCATACTTTGCCACTACTTTGCAGTACTTTGCAGTACTTTGTCACGACTTTGTCCTACTTTGCCACAACTTTGCAGTACTTTGCCACTGCTTTTCAGTACTTTGCCACTACTTTGCCATACTTTGCCACTACTTTGCCGTACTTTGCCACTAGTTTGCAGTACTTTGCCACAAGTTTGCCGTACTTTGCCATTTTTGCAGTACTTTGCCGTACTTTGCAGTACTTTGCCACTACTTTGCCGTACTTTGCAGTACTTTGCACTACTTTGCCGTACTTTGCAGTACTTTGCCTCTACTTTGCACTATTTTGCCACTACTTTGCGGTACTTTGCCACTACTTTTCAGTACTTTGCCACTACTTTGCCGTACTTAGCCACTACTTTGCAATACTTTGCCACTGCTTTTCAGTGCTTTGCCACTACTTTGCCACAATTTGCCACTACTTTGCCGTACTTTGCAGTACTTTGCCACTACTTTGCCGTACTTTGCAGTACTTTGCCACTACTTTGCAGTACTTTGCCACTACTTTGCCGTACTTTGCCACTACTTTGCCGTACTTTTTCCACTACTTTGCCTCTACTTTGCAGTATTTTGCCACTACTTTGCGGTACTTTGCCACTACTTTGCAGTACTTTGCAACTACTTTTCAGTACTTTGCCACCATTTACAGTATCTTGCCACTACTTTGCAGTACTTTGCCACTACTTTGCAGTACTTTGCCACTGCTTTGCCGTACTTTGCCACAACTTTGCCGTACTTTGCCACTGCTTTGCAGTACTTTGCCACTACTTTGCGGAACTTTGCCACTACTTTGCAGTACTTTGCCACTAGTTTGCAGTACTTTGCCACGAGTTTGCCGTACTTTGCCATTTTTGCAGTACTTTGAAACGACTTTGCAGTACTTTGCCAAACTTTGCAGTACTTTGCCACTACTTTGCAGTATTTTTCAGTACTTTGCCATTACTTGGCAATACTTTGCCACTACTTTGCCGTGCTTTGCCACAACTTTGCCGTACGTTGCCAATACTTTGGCATACTTTGCCACTACTTTGCAGTACTTTGCAGTACTTTGTCACGACTTTGTCCTACTTTGCCACAACTTTGCAGTACTTTGCCACTGCTTTTCAGTACTTTGCCACTACTTTGCCATACTTTGCCACTACTTTGCCGTACTTTGCAGTACTTTGCAGTACTTTGCAGTACTTTGCCACTACTTCGCCACTACTTTGCAGTACTTTGCCACTACTTTGCCGTACTTTGCCACTACTTTGCAGTACTTTGCCACTACTTTGCCGTACTTTGCCACTACTTTGCCGTACTTTGCCACTACTTTGCCGTACTTTTTCCACTATTTTGCCTCCACTTTGCTGTACTTTGCCACTAATTTTCAGTCATTTGCCACTACTTTGCAGTACTTTGCCACTACTTTTCAGTACTTTGCCACCATTCGCAGTATCTTGCCACTAATTTGCAGTACTTGGCCTCTACTTTGCAGTATTTTTCCACTACTTTGCCGTGCTTTGCCACAACTTTGCCGTACATTGCCGCTACTTTGCGGTACTTTGCCACTATTTTGCCGTACTTTGCAGTACTTTGCCACTACTTTGCCGTACTTTGCAGTACTTTGCCACTACTTTGCCACAACTTTGCAGTACTTTGCCACTATTTTGCGGTACTTTGCCACTAGTTTGCAGTACTTTGCCACGAGTTTGCCGTACTTTGCCATTTTTGCAGTACTTTGCCGTACTTTGCAGTACTTTGCCACTACTTTGCCGTACTTTGCAGTACTTTGCCACTACTTTGCCGTACTTTGCCGTACTTTGCCACTACTTTGCAGTATTTTGCCACTACTTTGCGGTACTTTGCCACTACTTTGCAGTACTTTGAAACGACTTTGCCGTACTTTGCCAAACTTTGCAGTACTTTGCCACTACTTTGCCGTACTTTGCAGTACTTTGCAGTACTTTGCAGTACTTTGCCACTACTTTGCCACTGCTTTGCCGTACTTTGCCACAACTTTGCAGTACTTTGCCACTGCTTTGCAGTACTTTGCCACTACTTTGCGGTACTTTGCCACTACTTTGCCACTAGTTTGCAGTACTTTGCCACCATTTGCAGTATCTTGCCTCTACTTTGCAGTACTTTGCCACTACTTTGCAGTACTTTGCCACTGCTTTGCCATACTTTGTCACAACTTTGCAGTACTTTGCCACTGCTTTGCAATACTTTGCCACTACTTTGCGGTACTTTGCCACTACTTTGCAGTACTTTGCCACTAGTTTGCAGTACTTTGCCACAAGTTTGCCGTACTTTGCCATTTTTGCAGTACTTTGCCGTACTTTGCAGTACTTTGCCACTACTTTGCCGTACTTTGCAGTACTTTGCACTACTTTGCCGTACTTTGCAGTACTTTGCCTCTACTTTGCTGTATTTTGCCACTACTTTGCGGTACTTTGCCACTACTTTTCAGTACTTTGCCACTACTTTGCCGTACTTTGCCACAACTTTGCAATACTTTGCCACTGCTTTTCAGTGCTTTGCCACTACTTTGCCATAATTTGCCACTACTTTGCCGTACTTTGCAGTACTTTGCCACTACTTTGCCGTACTTTGCAGTACTTTGCCACTACTTTGCAGTACTTTGCCACTACTTTGCAGTACTTTGCCACTACTTTGCCGTACTTTTTCCACTACTTTGCCTCTACTTTGCAGTATTTTGTCACTACTTTGCGGTACTTTGCCACTACTTTGCAGTACTTTGCCACTGCTTTGCAGTACTTTGCCACGAGTTTGCCGTACTTTGCCATTTTTGCAGTACTTTGAAACGACTTTGCAGTACTTTGCCAAACTTTGCAGTACTTTGCCACTACTTTGCAGTATTTTGTCACTACTTTGCGGTACTTTGCCACTACTTTGCAGTACTTTGCAACTACTTTTCAGTACTTTGCCACCATTTGCAGTATCTTGCCACTACTTTGCAGTACTTTGCCACTACTTTGCAGTACTTTGCCACTGCTTTGCAGTACTTTGCCACGAGTTTGCCGTACTTTGCCATTTTTGCAGTACTTTGAAACGACTTTGCAGTACTTTGCCAAACTTTGCCATACTTTGCCACTACTTTGCCGTACTTTGCAGTACTTTGCAGTACTTTGCCACTACTTCGCCACTACTTTGCAGTACTTTGCCACTACTTTGCCGTACTTTGCCACTACTTTGCAGTACTTTGCCACTACTTTGCCGTACTTTGCCACTACTTTGCCGTACTTTGCCACTACTTTGCCGTACTTTTTCCACTATTTTGCCTCCACTTTGCTGTACTTTGCCACTAATTTTCAGTCATTTGCCACTACTTTGCAGTACTTTGCCACTACTTTTCAGTACTTTGCCACCATTCGCAGTATCTTGCCACTAATTTGCAGTACTTGGCCTCTACTTTGCAGTATTTTTCCACTACTTTGCCGTGCTTTGCCACAACTTTGCCGTACATTGCCGCTACTTTGCGGTACTTTGCCACTATTTTGCCGTACTTTGCAGTACTTTGCCACTACTTTGCCGTACTTTGCAGTACTTTGCCACTACTTTGCCACAACTTTGCAGTACTTTGCCACTATTTTGCGGTACTTTGCCACTAGTTTGCAGTACTTTGCCACGAGTTTGCCGTACTTTGCCATTTTTGCAGTACTTTGCCGTACTTTGCAGTACTTTGCCACTACTTTGCCGTACTTTGCAGTACTTTGCCACTACTTTGCCGTACTTTGCCGTACTTTGCCACTACTTTGCAGTATTTTGCCACTACTTTGCGGTACTTTGCCACTACTTTGCAGTACTTTGAAACGACTTTGCCGTACTTTGCCAAACTTTGCAGTACTTTGCCACTACTTTGCCGTACTTTGCAGTACTTTGCAGTACTTTGCAGTACTTTGCCACTACTTTGCCACTGCTTTGCCGTACTTTGCCACAACTTTGCAGTACTTTGCCACTGCTTTGCAGTACTTTGCCACTACTTTGCGGTACTTTGCCACTACTTTGCCACTAGTTTGCAGTACTTTGCCACCATTTGCAGTATCTTGCCTCTACTTTGCAGTACTTTGCCACTACTTTGCAGTACTTTGCCACTGCTTTGCCATACTTTGTCACAACTTTGCAGTACTTTGCCACTGCTTTGCAATACTTTGCCACTACTTTGCGGTACTTTGCCACTACTTTGCAGTACTTTGCCACTAGTTTGCAGTACTTTGCCACAAGTTTGCCGTACTTTGCCATTTTTGCAGTACTTTGCCGTACTTTGCAGTACTTTGCCACTACTTTGCCGTACTTTGCAGTACTTTGCACTACTTTGCCGTACTTTGCAGTACTTTGCCTCTACTTTGCAGTATTTTGCCACTACTTTGCGGTACTTTGCCACTACTTTTCAGTACTTTGCCACTACTTTGCCGTACTTTGCCACAACTTTGCAATACTTTGCCACTGCTTTTCAGTGCTTTGCCACTACTTTGCCATAATTTGCCACTACTTTGCCGTACTTTGCAGTACTTTGCCACTACTTTGCCGTACTTTGCAGTACTTTGCCACTACTTTGCAGTACTTTGCCACTACTTTGCAGTACTTTGCCACTACTTTGCCGTACTTTTTCCACTACTTTGCCTCTACTTTGCAGTATTTTGTCACTACTTTGCGGTACTTTGCCACTACTTTGCAGTACTTTGCAACTACTTTTCAGTACTTTGCCACCATTTGCAGTATCTTGCCACTACTTTGCAGTACTTTGCCACTACTTTGCAGTACTTTGCCACTGCTTTGCAGTACTTTGCCACGAGTTTGCCGTACTTTGCCATTTTTGCAGTACTTTGAAACGACTTTGCAGTACTTTGCCAAACTTTGCAGTACTTTGCCACTACTTTGCAGTATTTTTCAGTACTTTGCCATTACTTGGCAATACTTTGCCACTACTTTGCCGTACTTTGCCACAACTTTGCCGTACATTGCCAATACTTTGGCATACTTTGCCACTACTTTGCAGTACTTTGCAGTACTTTGTCACGACTTTGCCCTACTTTGCCACAACTTTGCAGTACTTTGCCACTGCTTTTCAGTACTTTGCCACTACTTTGCCATACTTTGCCACTACTTTGCCGTACTTTGCAGTACTTTGCCGTACTTTGAAGTACTTTGCCACTACTTCGCCACTACTTTGCAGTACTTTGCCACTACTTTGCCGTACTTTGCCACTACTTTGCAGTACTTTGCCACTACTTTGACGTACTTTGCCACTACTTTGCCGTACTTTGCCACTACTTTGCCGTACTTTTTCCACTATTTTGCCGCTACTTTGCTGTACTTTGCCACTAATTTTCAGTCATTTGCCACTACTTTGCAGTACTTTGCCACTACTTTTTAGTACTTTGCCACCATTCGCAGTATCTTGCCACTAATTTGCAGTACTTGGCCTCTACTTTGCAGTATTTTGCCACTACTTTGCGGTACTTTGCCTCTACTTTGAAGTACTTTGCAACTACTTTTCAGTACTTTGCCACCATTTGCAGTATCTTGCCGTACTTTGCCACTGCTTTTCAGTACTTTGCCACTACTTTGCCATACTTTGCCACTACTTTGTCTTACTTTGCCACTACTTTGCCACTTCTTTGCCACTACTTTGCAGTATTTTGCCACTAATTTGCGGTACTTTGCCACTACTTTGCAGTACATTGCCACTACTTTTCAGTACTTTGCCACCATTTGCTGTATCTTGCCACTACTTTCCAGTACTATGCCACTACTTTGCAGTACTTTGCCACTACTTTGTCGTACTTTGCCACAACTTTGCTGTACTTTGCCACTGCTTTGCAGTACTTTGCCACTACTTTGCCGTACTTTGCCAATACTTTGCAGTACTTTTCCATTACTTTGCAGTACATTTCCACTGCTTTGCCGTACTTTGCCACCATTCGCAGTATCTTGCCACTAATTTGCAGTACTTGGCCACTACTTTGCGGTACTTTGCCACTACTTTGTCGTATTTTGCCACTAGTTTTCAGTACTTTGACACTACTTTGTAGTACTTTGCCACTACTTTTCAGTACTTTGCCACTACTTTGCCGTACTTTGCCACAACTTTGCAATACTTTGCCACTGCTTTTCAGTGCTTTGCCACTACTTTGCCATAATTTGCCACTACTTTGCCGTACTTTGCAGTACTTTGCCACTACTTTGCCATATTTTGCAGTACTTTGCCACTACTTTGCAGTACTTTGCCACTACTTTGCCGTACTTTGCCACAACTTTGCAGTACTTTGCCACTGCTTTTCAGAACTTTGCCACTACTTTGCCATACTTTGCCGCTACTTTGCCGTACTTTGCCGTACTTTGCCACTACTTTTCAGTACTTTGCCACCATTTGCAGTACATTGCTACTATTTTGCCGTACTTTGCAGTACTTGGCCACTATTTTGCCGTACTTTGCAGTACTTTGTCACTACTTTACCCTACTTTGTCACTATTTTGCGGTACTTTGCCACTACTTTGCAGTACTTTTCCACTACTTTGCCGTGCTTTGCCACAACTTTGCCGTACATTGCCACTACTTTGCGGTATTTTGCCACTACTTTGCCGTACTTTGCAATACTTTGCCACTACTATGCCGTACTTTGCAGTACTTTGCCACTACTTTGCCACAACTTTGCAGTACTTTGCCACTACTTTGCGGTACTTTGCCACTACTTTGCAGTACTTTGCCACTACTTTGCCGTACTTTGCCACTACTTTGCCGTACTTTTTCCACTGCTTTGCCTCTACTTTGCAGTACTGTGCCACTACTTTGCCGTACTTTGCCACAACTTTGCAGTACTTTGCCACTACTTTGCAGTACTTTGCCACTAGTTTGCAGTACTTTGCCACGAGTTTGCCGTACTTTGCCATTTTTGCCGTACTTTGCCGTACTTTGCAGTACTTTGCCACTACTTTGCCGTACTTTGCAGTACTTTGCCACTACTTTGCCGTACTTTGCCACTACTTTGCAGTATTTTGCCACTACTTTGCGGTACTTTGCCACTACTTTGCAGTACTTTGAAACGACTTTGCCGTACTTTGCCAAACTTTGCAGTACTTTGCCACTAGTTTGCAGTACTTTGCCACAAGTTTGCCGTACTTTGCCATTTTTGCAGTACTTTGCCGTACTTTGCAGTACTTTGCAGCACTTTGCAGTACTTTGCCACTACTTTGCAGTACTTTGCCACTGCTTTGCCGTACTTTGCCACAACTTTGCAGTACTTTGCCACTGCTTTGCAGTACTTTGCCACTACTTTGCGGTACTTTGCCACTACTTTGCAGTACTTTGCCACTAGTTTGCAGTACTTTGCCACCATTTGCAGTATCTTGCCACTACTTTGCAGTACTTTGCCACTACTTTGCAGTACTTTGCCACTGCTTTGCCGTACTTTGTCACAACTTTGCAGTACTTTGCCACTGCTTTGCAATACTTTGCCACTACTTTGCGGTACTTTGCCACTACTTTGCAGTACTTTGCCACTAGTTTGCAGTACTTTGCCACAAGTTTGCCGTACTTTGCCATTTTTGCAGTACTTTGAAACGACTTTGCCGTACATTGCCAAACTTTGCAGTACTTTGCCACTAGTTTGCAGTACTTTGCCACAAGTTTGCCGTACTTTGCCATTTTTGCAGTACTTTGCCGTACTTTGCAGTACTTTGCCACTACTTTGCCGTACTTTGCAGTACTTTGCACTACTTTGCCGTACTTTGCAGTACTTTGCCTCTACTTTGCAGTATTTTGCCACTATTTTGCGGTACTTTGCCACTACTTTGCAGTACTTTGCCACTACTTTTCAGTACTTTGCCACTACTTTGCCGTACTTTGCCATAACTTTGCAATACTTTGCCACTGCTTTTCAGTGCTTTGCCACTACTTTGCCATAATTTGCCACTACTTTGCCGTACTTTGCAGTACTTTGCCACTACTTTGCAGTACTTTGCCACTACTTTGCCGTACTTTGCCACTACTTTGCCGTACTTTTTCCACTACTTTGCCTCTACTTTGCAGTATTTTGCCACTACTTTGCGGTACTTTCCCACTACTTTGCAGTACTTTGCAACTACTTTTCAGTACTTTGCCACCATTTACAGTATCTTGCCACTACTTTGCAGTACTTTGCCACTACTTTGCAGTACTTTGCCACAACTTTGCCGTACGTTGCCAATACTTTGGCATACTTTGCCACTACTTTGCAAAACTTTGCAGTACTTTGTCACTACTTTGCCCTACTTTGCCACAACTTTGCAGTACTTTGCCACTGCTTTTCAGTACTTTGCCACTACTTTGCCATATTTTGCCACTACTTTGCCGTACTTTGCAGTACTTTGCAGTACTTTGCCGTACTTTGCAGTACTTTGCCACTACTTCGCCTTTACTTTGCAGTACTTTGCCAATACTTTGCCGTACTTTGCCACTACTTTGCAGTACTTTGCCACTACTTTGCCGTACTTTGCCACTACTTTGCCGTACTTTGCCACTACTTTGCCGTACTTTTTCCACTATTTTGCCTCTATTTTGCTGTACTTTGCCACTAATTTTCAGTCATTTGCCACTACTTTGCAGTACTTTGCCACTACTCTTCAGTACTTTGCCACCATTCGCAGTATCTTGCCACTAATTTGCAGTACTTGGCCTCTACTTTGCAGTATTTTGCCACTACTTTGCCGTACTTTGCCACTACTTTGCAGTACTTTGCAACTACTTTTCAGTACTTTGCCACCATTTGCAGTATCTTGCCACTACATTGCAGTACTTTGCCACTACTTTGCAGTACTTTGCCACTGCTTTGCCGTACTTTGCCACAACTTTGCAGTACTTTGCCACTGCTTTGCAGTACTTTGCCACTACTTTGCGGTACTTTGCCACTACTTTGCAGTAATTTGCCACTAGTTTGCAGTACTTTGCCACGAGTTTGCCGTACTTTGCCATTTTTGCAGTACTTTGAAACGACTTTGCCGTACTTTGCCAAACTTTGCAGTACTTTGCCATTACTTTGCAGTATTTTTCAGTACTTTGCCATTACTTGGCAATACTTTGCCACTACTTTGCCGTACTTTGCCACAGCTTTGCTGTACGTTGCCAATACTTTGGCATACTTTGCCACTACTTTGCAGTACTTTGCAGTACTTTGTCACTACTTTGCCCTACTTTGCCACAACTTTGCAGTACTTTGCCACTGCTTTTCAGTACTTTGCCACTACTTTGCCATACTTTGCCACTACTTTGCCGTACTTTGCAGTACTTTGCCGTACTTTGCAGTACTTTGCCACTATTTCGCCACTACTTTGCAGTACTTTGCTACTACTTTGCCGTACTTTGCCACTACTTTGCAGTACTTTGCAACTTCTTTGCCGTACTTTGCCACTACTTTGCCGTACTTTGCCACTACTTTGCCGGACTTTTTCCACTATTTTGCCTCTACTTTGCTGTACTTTGCCACTAATTTTCAGTCATTTTCTACTACTTTGCAGTACTTTGCCACTACTTTTCAGTACTTTGCCACCATTCGCAGTATCTTGCCACTAATTTGCAGTACTTGGCCACTACTTTGCGGTACTTTGTCACTACTTTGTAGTACTTTGCCACTACTTGTCAGTACTTTACCACTACTTTTCCGTACTTTGCCACAAATTTGCAGTACTTTGCCACTGCTTTTCAGTCAGTGCTTTGCCACTACTTTGCCATACTTTGCCACTACTTTGCCACTACTTTGCCGTGCTTTGCAGTACTTTGCCACTACTTTGCCGTACTTTGCAGTACTTTGCCACTACTTTGCGGTACTTTGCCACTACTTTGCAGTACTTTGCCACTACTTTGCCGTACTTTGCCACTACTTTGCCGTACTTTTTCCACTACTTTGCCTCTACTTTGCCGTACTTTGCCACTACTTTGCAGTACATTGCCACCATTCGCTGTATCTTGCCACTAATTTGCTGTACTTGGCCACTACTTTGCCGTACTTTGCCATTACTTTGTCGTATTTTGCCACTAGTTTTCAGTACTTTGACACTACTTTGTAGTACTTTGCCACTACTTTTCAGTACTTTGCCACTACTTTGCCGTACTTTGCCACAACTTTGCAGTACATTGCCACTGCTTTTCAGAACTTTGCCACTACTTTGCCATACTTTGCCACTACTTTGAAGTACTTTGCCGTACTTTGCCACTACTTTTCAGTACTTTGCCACCATTTGCAGTACCTTGCTACTACTTTGCCGTACTTTGCAGTATTTGGCCACTATTTTGCCGTACTTTGCAGTACTTTGTCACTACTTTACCCTACTTTGCCACTACTTTGCAGTACTTTGCAGTACTTTGTCACTACTTTGCCCTACTTTGCCACAACTTTGCAGTACTTTGCCACTGCTTTTCAGTACTTTGCCACTACTTTGCCATACTTTGCCACTACTTTGTCGTACTTTGCAGTACTTTGCCGTACTTTGCAGTACTTTGCCACTATTTCGCCACTACTTTGCAGTACTTTGCCACTACTTTGCCGTACTTTGCCACTACTTTGCAGTACTTTGCAACTTCTTTGCCGTACTTTGCCACTACTTTGCCGTACTTTGCCACTACTTTGCCGGACTTTTTCCACTATTTTGCCTCTACTTTGCTGTACTTTGCCACTAATTTTCAGTCATTTTCTACTACTTTGCAGTACTTTGCCACTACTTTTCAGTACTTTGCCACCATTCGCAGTATCTTGCCACTAATTTGCAGTACTTGGCCACTACTTTGCGGTACTTTGCCACTACTTTGTAGTACTTTGCCACTACTTGTCAGTACTTTACCACTACTTTGCCGTACTTTGCCACAAATTTGCAGTACTTTGCCACTGCTTTTCAGTCAGTGCTTTGCCACTACTTTGCCATACTTTGCCACTACTTTGCCTCTACTTTGCCGTACTTTGCAGTACTTTGCCACTACTTTGCCGTACTTTGCAGTACTTTGCCACTACTTTGCGGTACTTTGCCACTACTTTGCAGTACTTTGCCACTACTTTGCCGTACTTTGCCACTACTTTGCCGTACTTTTTCCACTACTTTGCCTCTACTTTGCCGTACTTTGCCACTACTTTGCAGTACATTGCCACCATTCGCTGTATCTTGCCACTAATTTGCTGTACTTGGCCACTACTTTGCCGTACTTTGCCATTACTTTGTCGTATTTTGCCACTAGTTTTCAGTACTTTGACACTACTTTGTAGTACTTTGCCACTACTTTTCAGTACTTTGCCACTACTTTGCCGTACTTTGCCACTACTTTGAAGTACTTTGCCGTACTTTGCCACTACTTTTCAGTACTTTGCCACCATTTGCAGTACCTTGCTACTACTTTGCCGTACTTTGCAGTATTTGGCCACTATTTTGCCGTACTTTGCAGTACTTTGTCACTACTTTACCCTACTTTGTCACTACTTTGCCGAACTTTGCCATTACTTTGCCATACTTTGCCACTACTTTGCCGTACTTTGCAGTACTTTGCCACTACTTTGCGGTACTTTGCCACTACTTTGCAGTACTTTGCCACTACTTTGCAGTACTTTGCCACCATTTGCAGGATCTTGCCGTATTTTGCCACTAGTTTTCAGTACTTTGACACTACTTTGTAGTACTTTGCCACAACTTTGCAGTACTTTGCCACTGCTTTTCAGTACTTTGCCTCTACTTTGCCACTACTTTGCCACTACTTTGCCACTACTTTGCAGTATTTTGCCACTACTTTGCGGTACTTTGCCACTACTTTGCAGTATTTTGCCACTACTTTTCAGTACTTTGCCACCATTTGCAGTATCTTGCCACTACTTTGCAGTACTTTGCCACTACTTTGCAGTACTTTGCCACTACTTTGCCGTACTTTGCCAATACTTTGCAGTACTTTTCCACTACTTTGCAGTACATTTCCACAACTTTGCCGTACTTTGCCACTACTTTACCATACTTTTCCACTACTTTGCCTCTACTTTGCCGTAGTTTGCCACTACTTTTCAGTCCTTTGCCACTACTTTCCAGTACTTTGCCACTACTTTTCAGTACTTTGCCACCATTTGCAGTATCTTGCCACTACTTTGCAGTACTTTGCCACTACTTTGCAGTACTTTGCCACTGCTTTTCAGTACTTTGCCACTACTTTGCCATACTTTGCCACTACTTTGCCGTACTTTGCAGTACTTTCCCGTACTTTGCAGTACTTTGCCACTACTTCGCCACTACTTTGCAGTACTTTGCCACTACTTTTCAGTACTTTGCCACTACTTTGCCGTACTTTGCCATAACTTTGCAATACTTTGCCACTGCTTTTCAGTGCTTTGCCACTACTTTGCCATAATTTGCCACTACTTTGCCGTACTTTGCAGTACTTTGCCACTACTTTGCCGTACTTTGCAGTACTTTGCCACTACTTTGCCACTATTTTGCAGTACTTTGCCACTACTTTGCGGTACTTTGCCACTACTTTGCAGTACTTTGCCACTACTTTGCCGTACTTTGCCACTACTTTACCGTACTTTTTTCACTACTTTGCCTCTACTTTGCCGTACTTTGCCACTACTTTTCAGTCATTTGCCACTACTTTGCAGTACTTTGCCACTACTTTTCAGTACTTTGCCACCATTCGCAGTATCTTGCCACTAATTTGCAGTACTTGGCCACTACTTTGCGGTACTTTGCCACTACTTTGTCGTATTTTGCCACTAGTTTTCAGTACTTTGAAACTACTTTGTAGTACTTTGCCACTACTTTTCAGTACTATGCCACTACTTTGCCACAACTTTGCAATACTTTGCCACTGCTTTTCAGTGCTTTGCAACTACTTTACCATACTTTGCTACTACTTTGCCGTACTTTGCAGTACTTTGCCACTATTTCGCCACTACTTTGCAGTACTTTGCCACTACTTTGCCGTACTTTGCCACTACTTTGCAGTACTTTGCCACTTCTTTGCCGTACTTTGCCACTACTTTGCCGTACTTTGCCACTACTTTGCCGGACTTTTTCCACTATTTTGCCTCTACTTTGCTGTACTTTGCCACTAATTTTCAGTCATTTGCTACTACTTTGCAGTACTTTGCCACTACTTTTCAGTACTTTGCCACCATTCGCAGTATCTTGCCACTAATTTGCAGTACTTGGCCACTACTTTGCGGTACTTTGCCACTACTTTGTAGTACTTTGCCACTACTTTTCAGTACTTTACCACTACTTTGCCGTACTTTGCCACAAATTTGCAGTACTTTGCCACTGCTTTTCAGTCAGTGCTTTGCCACTACTTTGCCACTACTTTGCCGTACTTTGCAGTACTTTGCCACTACTTTGCCGTACTTTGCAGTACTTTGCCACTACTTTGCGGTACTTTGCCACTACTTTGCAGTACTTTGCCACTACTTTGCCGTACTTTGCCACTACTTTGCCATACTTTTTCCAATACTTTGCCTCTACTTTGCCGTACTTTGCCACTACTTTGCAGTACATTGCCACCATTCGCTGTATCTTGCCACTAATTTGCTGTACTTGGCCACTACTTTGCCGTACTTTGCCATTACTTTGTCGTATTTTGCCACTAGTTTTCAGTACTTTGACACTACTTTGTAGTACTTTGCCACTACTTTTCAGTACTTTGCCACTACTTTGCCGTACTTTGCCACAACTTTGCAGTACATTGCCACTGCTTTTCAGAACTTTGCCGCTACTTTGCCATACTTTGCCACTACTTTGAAGTACTTTGCCGTACTTTGCCACTACTTTTCAGTACTTTGCCACCATTTGCAGTACCTTGCTACTACTTTGCCGTACTTTGCAGTATTTGGCCACTATTTTGCCGTACTTTGCAGTACTTTGTCACTACTTTACCCTACTTTGTCACTATTTTGCCGTACTTTGCCATTACTTTGTCATACTTTGCCACTACTTTGCCGTACTTTGCAGTACTTTGCCACTACTTTGCGGTACTTTGCCACTACTTTGCAGTACTTTGCCACTACTTTTCACTACTTTGCCACCATTTGCAGGATCTTGCCGTATTTTGCCACTATGTTTCAGTACTTTGACACTACTTTGTAGTACTTTGCCACAACTTTGCAGTACTTTGCCACTGCTTTTCAGTACTTTGCCTCTACTTTGCCACTACTTTGCCACTACTTTGCAGTATTTTGCCACTACTTTGCGGTACTTTGCCACTACTTTGCAGTATTTTGCCACTACTTTTCAGTACTTTGCCACCATTTGCATGATCTTGCCACTACTTTGCAGTACTTTGCCACTACTTTGCAGTACTTTGCCACTACTTTGCCGTACTTTGCCAATACTTTGCAGTACTTTTCCACTACTTTGCAGTACATTTCCACTACTTTGCCGTACTTTGCCACTACTTTGCCATACTTTTCCACTACTTTGCCTCTACTTTGCCGTAGTTTGCCACTACTTTTCAGTCCTTTGCCACTACTTTCCAGTACTTTGCCACTACTTTTCAGTACTTTGCCACCATTTGCAGTATCTTGCCACTACTTTGCAGTACTTTGCCACTACTTTGCAGTACTTTGCCACTGCTTTTCAGTACTTTGCCACTACTTTGCCATACTTTGCCACTACTTTGCCGTACTTTGCAGTACTTTCCCGTACTTTGCAGTACTTTGCCACTACTTCGCCACTACTTTGCAGTACTTTGCCACTACTTTGCGGTACTTTGCCACTACTTTGCAGTACTTTGCCACTACTTTGCCGTACTTTGCCACTACTTTACCGTACTTTTTTCACTACTTTGCCTCTACTTTGCCGTACTTTGCCACTACTTTTCAGTCATTTGCCACTACTTTGCCGTACTTTGCCACTACTTTTCAGTACTTTGCCACCATTCGCAATATCTTGCCACTAATTTGCAGTACTTGGCCACTACTTTGCGGTACTTTGCCACTACTTTGTCGTATTTTGCAACTAGTTTTCAGTACTTTGAAACTACTTTGTAGTACTTTGCCACTACTTTTCAGTACTATGCCACTACTTTGCCACAACTTTGCAATACTTTGCCACTGCTTTTCAGTGCTTTGCAACTACTTTACCATACTTTGCCACTACTTTGCCGTACTTTGCTGTACTTTGCCACTACTTTGCCGTACTTTGCAGTACTTTGCCACTGCTTTGCGGTACTTTGCCACAACTTTGCAGTACTTTGCCACTACTTTGCCGTACATTGCCACTACTTTGCAGTACTTTTTCCACTCCTTTGCCTCTACTTTGCCGTACTTTGCTGCTACTTTTCAGTACATTGCCACCATTCGCTGTATCTTGCCACTAATTTGCTGTACTTTGCCACTACTTTTCAGTACTTTGCCACTACTTTGCCGTACTTTGCACAACTTTGCAGTACTTTGCCACTGCTTTTCAGAACTTTGCCACTACTTTGCCATACTTTGCCACTACTTTGCCGTACTTTGCCGTACTTTGCCACTACTTTTCAGTACTTTGCCACCATTTGCAGTACCTTGCTACTACTTTGCCGTGCTTTGCAGTATTTGGCCACTATTTTGCCGTACTTTGCAGTACTTTGTCACTACTTTACCCTACTTTGTCACTATTTTGCCGTACTTTGCCATTACTTTGTCATACTTTGCCACTACTTTGCCGTACTTTGCAGTACTTTGCCACTACTTTGCGGTACTTTGCCACTACTTTGCAGTACTTTGCCACTACTTTTCACTACTTTGCCACCATTTGCAAGATCTTGCCGTATTTTGCCACTATGTTTCAGTACTTTGACACTACTTTGTAGTACTTTGCCACAACTTTGCAGTACTTTGCCACTGCTTTTCAGTACTTTGCCTCTACTTTGCCACTACTTTGCCACTACTTTGCAGTATTTTGCCACTACTTTGCGGTACTTTGCCACTACTTTGCAGTATTTTGCCACTACTTTTCAGTACTTTGCCACCATTTGCATGATCTTGCCACTACTTTGCAGTACTTTGCCACTACTTTGCAGTACTTTGCCACTACTTTGCCGTACTTTGCCAATACTTTGCAGTACTTTTCCACTACTTTGCAGTACATTTCCACTACTTTGCCGTACTTTGCCACTACTTTGCCATACTTTTCCACTACTTTGCCTCTACTTTGCCGTAGTTTGCCACTACTTTTCAGTCCTTTGCCACTACTTTCCAGTACTTTGCCACTACTTTTCAGTACTTTGCCACCATTTGCAGTATCTTGCCACTACTTTGCAGTACTTTGCCACTACTTTGCAGTACTTTGCCACTGCTTTTCAGTACTTTGCCACTACTTTGCCATACTTTGCCACTACTTTGCCGTACTTTGCAGTACTTTCCCGTACTTTGCAGTACTTTGCCACTACTTCGCCACTACTTTGCAATACTTTGCCACTACTTTGCGGTACTTTGCCACTACTTTGCAGTACTTTGCCACTACTTTGCCGTACTTTGCCACTACTTTACCGTACTTTTTTCACTACTTTGCCTCTACTTTGCCGTACTTTGCCACTACTTTTCAGTCATTTGCCACTACTTTGCCGTACTTTGCCACTACTTTTCAGTACTTTGCCACCATTCGCAATATCTTGCCACTAATTTGCAGTACTTGGCCACTACTTTGCGGTACTTTGCCACTACTTTGTCGTATTTTGCAACTAGTTTTCAGTACTTTGAAACTACTTTGTAGTACTTTGCCACTACTTTTCAGTACTATGCCACTACTTTGCCACAACTTTGCAATACTTTGCCACTGCTTTTCAGTGCTTTGCAACTACTTTACCATACTTTGCCACTACTTTGCCGTACTTTGCTGTACTTTGCCACTACTTTGCCGTACTTTGCAGTACTTTGCCACTGCTTTGCGGTACTTTGCCACAACTTTGCAGTACTTTGCCACTACTTTGCCGTACATTGCCACTACTTTGCAGTACTTTTTCCACTCCTTTGCCTCTACTTTGCCGTACTTTGCTGCTACTTTTCAGTACATTGCCACCATTCGCTGTATCTTGCCACTAATTTGCTGTACTTTGCCACTACTTTTCAGTACTTTGCCACTACTTTGCCGTACTTTGCACAACTTTGCAGTACTTTGCCACTGCTTTTCAGAACTTTGCCACTACTTTGCCATACTTTGCCACTACTTTGCCGTACTTTGCCGTACTTTGCCACTACTTTTCAGTACTTTGCCACCATTTGCAGTATCTTGCTACTATTTTGCCGTACTTTGCAGTACTTGGCCACTATTTTGCCGTACTTTGCAGTACTTTGTCACTACTTTGCCCTACTTTGTCACTACTTTGCCATACTTTGCAGTATTTTTCCACTCTATTGCCGTGCTTTGCCACAACTTTAACGTACATTGCCACTACTTTGCGGTACTTTGCCACAACTTTGCCGTACTTTGCAGTACTTTGCCACTACTTTGCCGTACTTTGCAGTGCTTTGCCGTACTTTGCAGTACTTTGCCACTACTTCGCCACTAATTTGCAGTACTTTGCCACTACTTTGCAGTACTTTGCCACTACTTTGCCGTACTTTGCCAATACTTTGCAGTACTTTTCCACTACTTTGCAGTACATTTCCACTACTTTGCCGTACTTTGCCACTACTTTGCCATACTTTTCCACTACTTTGCCTCTACTTTGCCGTAGTTTGCCACTACTTTTCAGTCCTTTGCCACTACTTTCCAGTACTTTGCCACTACTTTTCAGTACTTTGCCACCATTTGCAGTATCTTGCCACTACTTTGCAGTACTTTGCCACTACTTTGCAGTACTTTGCCACTGCTTTTCAGTACTTTGCCACTACTTTGCCATACTTTGCCACTACTTTGCCGTACTTTGCAGTACTTTCCCGTACTTTGCAGTACTTTGCCACTACTTCGCCACTACTTTGCAATACTTTGCCACTACTTTGCGGTACTTTGCCACTACTTTGCAGTACTTTGCCACTACTTTGCCGTACTTTGCCACTACTTTACCGTACTTTTTTCACTACTTTGCCTCTACTTTGCCGTACTTTGCCACTACTTTTCAGTCATTTGCCACTACTTTGCCGTACTTTGCCACTACTTTTCAGTACTTTGCCACCATTCGCAATATCTTGCCACTAATTTGCAGTACTTGGCCACTACTTTGCGGTACTTTGCCACTACTTTGTCGTATTTTGCAACTAGTTTTCAGTACTTTGAAACTACTTTGTAGTACTTTGCCACTACTTTTCAGTACTATGCCACTACTTTGCCACAACTTTGCAATACTTTGCCACTGCTTTTCAGTGCTTTGCAACTACTTTACCATACTTTGCCACTACTTTGCCGTACTTTGCTGTACTTTGCCACTACTTTGCCGTACTTTGCAGTACTTTGCCACTGCTTTGCGGTACTTTGCCACAACTTTGCAGTACTTTGCCACTACTTTGCCGTACATTGCCACTACTTTGCAGTACTTTTTCCACTCCTTTGCCTCTACTTTGCCGTACTTTGCTGCTACTTTTCAGTACATTGCCACCATTCGCTGTATCTTGCCACTAATTTGCTGTACTTTGCCACTACTTTTCAGTACTTTGCCACTACTTTGCCGTACTTTGCACAACTTTGCAGTACTTTGCCACTGCTTTTCAGAACTTTGCCACTACTTTGCCATACTTTGCCACTACTTTGCCGTACTTTGCCGTACTTTGCCACTACTTTTCAGTACTTTGCCACCATTTGCAGTATCTTGCTACTATTTTGCCGTACTTTGCAGTACTTGGCCACTATTTTGCCGTACTTTGCAGTACTTTGTCACTACTTTGCCCTACTTTGTCACTACTTTGCCATACTTTGCAGTATTTTTCCACTCTATTGCCGTGCTTTGCCACAACTTTAACGTACAGTGCCACTACTTTGCGGTACTTTGCCACAACTTTGCCGTACTTTGCAGTACTTTGCCACTACTTTGCCGTACTTTGCAGTGCTTTGCCGTACTTTGCAGTACTTTGCCACTACTTCGCCACTAATTTGCAGTACTTTGCCACTACTTTGCGGTACTTTGCCACTACTTTGCAGTACTTTGCCACTACTTTGCCGTACTTTGCTACTACTTTACCGTACTTTTTCCACTACTTTGCCTCTACTTTGCCGTACTTTGCCACTACTTTTCAGTCATTTGCCACTACTTTGCAGTACTTTGCCACCATTCGCAGTATCTTGCCACTAATTTGCAGTACTTGGCCACTACTTTGCGGTACTTTGCCACTACTTTGTCGTATTTTGCCACTAGTTTTCAGTACTTTGACACTAATTTGTAGTACTTTGCCACTACTTTTCAGTACTATGCCACTACTTTGCCACAACTTTGCAATACTTTGCCACTGCTTTTCAGTGCTTTGCAACTACTTTACCATACTTTGCCACTACTTTGCCGTACTTTGCAGTACTTTGCCACTAATTTGCCGTACTTTGCAGTACTTTGCCACTGCTTTGCCGTACTTTGCCACTACTTTGCCGTACTTTGCTACGAGTTTGCCGTACTTTGCCATTTTTGCAGTACTTTGCCACGACTTTGCCGTACTTCGCCGAACTTTGCAGTACTTTGCCACTACTTTGCAGTATTTTGCAGTACTTTGCCATTACTTGGCAGGACTTTGCCACTACTTTGCGGTACTTTGCCACTACTTTGCAGTACTTTGCCACTACTGTTCAGTACTTTGCCACCATTTGCAGTATCTTGCCACTACTTTGCAGTATTTGGCCACTACTTCGACGTGCTTTGCCGTATTTTGCCACTAGTTTTCAGTACTTTGCCACTACTTTGCCGTACTTTGCCAATACTTTGCAGTACTTTTCCACTACTTTGCAGTATATTTCCACTACTTTGCCGTACTTTGCCACTACTTTGCCATACTTTTCCACTACTTTGCCTCTACTTTGCCGTAGTTTGCCACTACTTTTCAGTCCTTTGCCACTACTTTCCAGTACTTTGCCACTACTTTTCAGTACTTTGCCACCATTTGCAGTATCTTGCAACTACTTTGCAGTACTTTGCCACTACTTTGCAGTACTTTGCCACTGCTTTTCAGTACTTTGCCACTACTTTGCCATACTTTGCCACTACTTTGCCGAACTTTGCAGTACTTTGCCTCTACTTTGCCGTACTTTGCCACTACTTTTCAGTCATTTGCCACTACTTTGCAGTACTTTGCCACTACTTTTCAGTACTTTGCCACCATTCGCAGTATCTTGCCACTAATTTGCAGTACTTTGCCACTACTTTGCAGTACTTTGCCACTACTTTGCCGTACTTTGCCACTACTTTACCGTACTTTTTCCACTACTTTGCCTCTACTTTGCCGTACTTTGCCACTACTTTTCAGTCATTTGCCACTACTTTGCAGTACTTTGCCACCATTCGCAGTATCTTGCCACTAATTTGCAGTACTTGGCCACTACTTTGCGGTACTTTGCCACTACTTTGTCGTATTTTGCCACTAGTTTTCAGTACTTTGAAACTACTTTGTAGTACTTTGCCACTACTTTTCAGTACTATGCCACTACTTTGCCACAACTTTGCAATACTTTGCCACTGCTTTTCAGTGCTTTGCAACTACTTTACCATACTTTGCCACTACTTTGCCGTACTTTGCTGTACTTTGCCACTACTTTGCCGTTCTTTGCAGTACTTTGCCACTGCTTTGCGGTACTTTGCCAAAACTTTGCAGTACTTTGCCACTACTTTGCCGTACATTGCCACTACTTTGCAGTACTTTTTCCACTCTTTTGCCTCTACTTTGCCGTACTTTGCCGCTACTTTTCAGTACATTGCCACCATTCGCTGTATCTTGCCACTAATTTGCTGTACTTTGCCACTACTTTTCAGTACTTTGCCACTACTTTGCCGTACTTTGCACAACTTTGCAGTACTTTGCCACTGCTTTTCAGAACTTTGCCACTACTTTGCCATACTTTGCCACTACTTTGCCGTACTTTGCCGTACTTTGCCACTACTTTTCAGTACTTTGCCACCATTTGCAGTACCTTGCTACTATTTTGCCGTACTTTGCAGTACTTGGCCACTATTTTGCCGTACTTTGCAGTACTTTGTCACTACTTTGCCCTACTTTGTCACTACTTTGCCATACTTTGCAGTGTTTTTCCACTCTATTGCCGTGCTTTGCCACAACTTTAACGTACATTGCCACTACTTTGCGGTACTTTGCCACAACTTTGCAGTACTTTGCCACTACTTTGCAGTACTTTGCCACTAGTTTGCAGTACTTTGCTACGAGTTTGCCGTACTTCGCCGAACTTTGCAGTACTTTGCCACTACTTTGCAGTATTTTGCAGTACTTTGCCATTACTTGGCAGGACTTTGCCACTACTTTGCGGTACTTTGCCACTACTTTGCAGTACTTTGCCACTACTGTTCAGTACTTTGCCACCATTTGCAGTATCTTACCACTACTTTGCAGTATTTGGGCACTACTTCGACGTGCTTTGCCGTATTTTGCCACTAGTTTTCAGTACTTTGCCACTACTTTGCCGTACTTTGCCAATACTTTGCAGTACTTTTCCACTACTTTGCAGTACATTTCCACTACTTTGCCGTACTTTGCCACTACTTTGCCATACTTTTCCACTACTTTGCCTCTACTTTGCCGTAGTTTGCCACTACTTTTCAGTCCTTTGCCACTACTTTCCAGTACTTTGCCACTACTTTTCAGTACTTTGCCACCATTTGCAGTATCTTGCCACTACTTTGCAGTACTTTGCCACTACTTTGCAGTACATTGCCACCATTCGCTGTATCTTGCCACTAATTTGCTGTACTTGGCCACTACTTTGCCCTACTTTGCCACTACTTTGTCGTATTTTGCTACTAGTTTTCAGTACTTTGACACTACTTTGTAGTACTTTGCCACTACTTTTCAGTACTTTGCCACTACTTTGCCGTACTTTGCCACAATTTTGCAGTACTTTGCCACTTCTTTTCAGTACTTTGCCACTACTTTGCCTTACTTTGCCACTACTTTGCCGTACTTTGCCGTACTTTGCCACTACTTTTCAGTACTTTGCCACCATTTGCAGTACCTTGCTACTATTTTGCCGTACTTTGCAGTACTTGGCCACTATTTTGCCGTACTTTGCAGTACTTTGTCACTACTTTGCCCTACTTTGTCACTACTTTGCCATACTTTGCAGTGTTTTTCCACTCTATTGCCGTGCTTTGCCACAACTTTAACGTACATTGCCACTACTTTGCGGTACTTTGCCACAACTTTGCAGTACTTTGCCACTACTTTGCAGTACTTTGCCACTAGTTTGCAGTACTTTGCTACGAGTTTGCCGTACTTTGCCATTTTTGCAGTACTTTGCCACGACTTTGCCGTACTTCGCCGAACTTTGCAGTACTTTGCCACTACTTTGCAGTATTTTGCAGTACTTTGCCATTACTTGGCAGGACTTTGCCACTACTTTGCGGTACTTTGCCACTACTTTGCAGTACTTTGCCACTACTGTTCAGTACTTTGCCACCATTTGCAGTATCTTGCCACTACTTTGCAGTATTTGGGCACTACTTCGACGTGCTTTGCCGTATTTTGCCACTAGTTTTCAGTACTTTGCCACTACTTTGCCGTACTTTGCCAATACTTTGCAGTACTTTTCCACTACTTTGCAGTACATTTCCACTACTTTGCCGTACTTTGCCACTACTTTGCCATACTTTTCCACTACTTTGCCTCTACTTTGCCGTAGTTTGCCACTACTTTTCAGTCCTTTGCCACTACTTTCCAGTACTTTGCCACTACTTTTCAGTACTTTGCCACCATTTGCAGTATCTTGCCACTACTTTGCAGTACTTTGCCACTACTTTGCAGTACATTGCCACCATTCGCTGTATCTTGCCACTAATTTGCTGTACTTGGCCACTACTTTGCCCTACTTTGCCACTACTTTGTCGTATTTTGCTACTAGTTTTCAGTACTTTGACACTACTTTGTAGTACTTTGCCACTACTTTTCAGTACTTTGCCACTACTTTGCCGTACTTTGCCACAATTTTGCAGTACTTTGCCACTTCTTTTCAGTACTTTGCCACTACTTTGCCTTACTTTGCCACTACTTTGCCGTACTTTGCCGTACTTTGCCACTACTTTTCAGTACTTTGCCACCATTTGCAGTACCTTGCTACTATTTTGCCGTACTTTGCAGTACTTGGCCACTATTTTGCCATACTTTGCAGTACTTTGTCACTACTTTGCCCTACTTTGTCACTACTTTGCCGTACTTTGCAAATACTTTGCAGTATTTTTCCACTACTTTGCCGTGCTTTGCCACAACTTTGCCGTACATTGCCACTATTTTGCGGTACTTTGCCACTACTTTGCCGTACTTTGCAGTACTTTGCCACTACTTTGCCGTACTTTGCCACAACTTTGCAGTACTTTGCCACTACTTTGCAGTACTTTGCCACTAGTTTGCAGTACTTTGCCACGAGTTTGCCGTACTTTGCTATATTTGCAGTACTTTGCCACGACTTTGCCGTACTTTGCCGAACTTTGCAGTACTTTGCCACTACTTTGCAGTATTTTGCAGTACTTTGCAATTACTTGGGAGTACTTTGCCACTATTTTGCGGTACTTTGCCACTACTTTGCAGTACTTTGCCACTATTTTTCAGTACTTTGCCACCATTTGCAGTATCTTGCCACTACTTTGCAGTACTTGGCCACTACTTTGACGTACTTTGCCGTATTTTGCCACTAGTTTTCAGTACTTTGACACTACTTTGCAGTACTTTGCCACTACTTTTCAGTACTTTGCCACTACTTTGCCGTGCTTTGCCACAACTTTGCAGTACTTTGCCACTGCTTTTCAGTACTTTGCCTCTACTTTGCCACTACTTTGCCGTACTTTGCAGTACTTTGCCACTACTTCGCAGTATTTTGCCACTACTTTGCGGTATTTTGCCACTACTTTGCAGTACTTTGCCACTACTTTTCAGTACTTTGCCACCATTTGCAGTATCTTGCCACTACTTTGCCACTACTTTGCAGTACTTTGCCACTGCTTTGCCGTACTTTGCCACAACTTTGCAGTACTTTGCCACTGCTTTGCAGTACTTTGCTTCTGCTTTGCACTACTTTGCCACTACTTTGCGGTATTTTGCCACTACTTTGCGGTACTTTGCCACTACTTTGCAGTACTTTGCCACTACGTTTCAGTACTTTGCCGCCATTTGCAGTATCTTGCCACTACTTTGCAGTACTTTGCCACTACTTTGCAGTACTTTGCCACTGCTTTGCCGTACTTTGCCACAACTTTGCAGTACTTTGCCACTGCTGTGCTGTACTTTGCCACAACTTTGCACTACTTTGCCACTACTTTTCGGTACTTTGCCACTACTTTGCAGTACTTTGCCGCTACTTTTCAGTACTTTGCCACCATTTGCAGTATCTTGCCACTACTTTGCAGTACTTGGCCACTACTTTGACGTACTTTGCCGTATTTTGCCACTAGTTTTCAGTACTTTGACACTACTTTGTAGTACTTTGCCACAACTTTGCAGTACTTTGCCACTGCTTTTCAGTACTTTGCCTCTACTTTGCCATACTTTGCCACTACTTTGCCGTACTTTGCCACTTCTTTGCCACTGCTTTGCCACTACTTTGCAGTATTTTGCCACTACTTTGCGGTACTTTGCCACTACTTTGCAGTATTTTGCCACTACTTTTCAGTACTTTGCACCATTTGCAGTATCTTGCCACTAATTTGCATTACTTTGCCACTGCTTTGCAGTACTTTGCCACTACTTTGCCGTACTTTGCCAATACTTTACAGTACTTTTCCACTACTTTGCAGTACATTTCCACTACTTTGCCGTACTTTGCCACTACCTTGCCATACTTTTCCACTACCTTGCCTCTACTTTGCCGTACTTTGCCACTACTTTGCAGTACTTTGCCACTACTTTGCCATACTTTGCCACTACTTTTCAGTCCTTTGCCACTACTTTGCAGTACTTTGCCACTACTTTTCAGTACTTTGCCACCATTCGCAGTATTTTGCCACTAATTTGCAGGACTTAGCCACTACTTTGCCGTACTTTGCCACTACTTTGTCGTATTTTGCCACTAGTTTTCAGTACTTTGACACTACTTTGTAGTACTTTGCCACTACTTTTCAGTACTTTGCCACTACTTTACCGTACTTTGCCACAACGTTGCAGTACTTTGCCACTACTTTTCAGTACTTTGCCATTACTTTGCCATACATTCCCACTACTTTGCCGTACTTTGCCACTACTTTTCAGTACTTTGCCACCATTTGCAGGATCTTGCCACTACTTTGCAGTACTTTGCCACTACTTTGCCACAACTTTGCAGTACTTTGCCACTGCTTTGCAGTACTTTGCCACTACTTTGCCGTACTTTGCCAATACTTTGCAGTACTTTTCCACTACTTTGCAGTACATTTCCACTACTTTGCCATACTTTGCCACTACTTTGCCATACTTTTCCACTACATTCCCACTACTTTGCCGTACTTTGCCACTACTTTTCAGTACTTTGCCACCATTTGCAGGATCTTGCCACTACTTTGCAGTACTTTGCCACTACTTTGCCACAACTTTGCAGTACTTTGCCACTGCTTTGCAGTACTTTGCCACTACTTTGCCGTACTTTGCCAAAACTTTGCAGTACTTTTCCACTACTTTGCAGTACATTTCCACTACTTTGCCATACTTTGCCACTACTTTGCCATACTTTTCCACTACTTTGCCTCTACTTTGCCGTACTTTGCCCCTACTTTTCAGTCCTTTGCCACTACTTTGCAGTACTTTGCCACTACTTTGCCGTACTTTGCCACTACTTTGTCGTATTTTGCCACTAGTTTTCAGTACTTTGACACTACTTTGTTGTACTTTGCCACTACTTTTCCGTACTTTGCCACTACTTTACCCTACTTTGTCACAACTTTGCAGTACTTTGCCACTGCTTTTCAGTACTTTGCCACTACTTTGCCATACTTTGCCATACTTTGCCACTACTTTGCCGTACTTTGCAGTACTTTGCCGTACTTTGCAGTACTTTGCCTCTACTTTGCCACTACTTTGCGGTACTTTGCCACTACTTTGCAGTACTTTGCCACTACTTTGCCGTACTTTGCCAATACTTTGCCGTACTTTTTCCACTACTTTGCCTCTACTTTGCCGTACTTTGCCACTACTTTTCAGTCCTTTGCCACTACTTTGCAGTACTTTGCCACTACTTTTCAGTACTTTGCCACCATTCGCAGTATCTTGCCACTAATTTGCAGTACTTGGCCACTACTTTGCCGTACTTTGCCACTACTTTGTCGTATTTTGCCACTAGTATTCAGTACTTTGACACTACTTTGTAGTACTTTGCCACTACTTTTCAGTACTTTGCCACTACTTTGCCACACCTTTGCCACAACTTTGCAGTACTTTGCCACTGCTTTTCAGTACTTTGCCTCTACTTTGCCATACTTTGCCTCTACTTTGCCATACTTTGCAATACTTTGCCACTACTTTGCCACTACTTTGCAGTACTTTGCTACTACTTTGCGGTACTTTGCCACTACTTTGCAGTACTTTGCCACTACTTTGCCGTACTTTGCCACTACTTTGCCGTACTTTTTCCACTACTTTGCCTCTACTTTGCCGTACTTTGCCACTACTTTTCAGTCCTTTGCCACTACTTTGCAGTACTTTGCCACTACTTTTCAGTCCTTTGCCACTACTTTGCAGTACTTTGCCACTACTTTGCGGTACTTTGCCACTACTTTGCAGTACTTTGCCACTACTTTGCCGTACTTTGCCACTACTTTGCCGTACTTTTTCCACTACTTTGCCTCTACTTTGCCGCCCTTTGCCACTACTTTTCAGTCCTTTGCCACTACTTTGCCGTACTTTGCCACTACTTTGCAGTACTTTGCCGTACTTTGCCACTACTTTTCAGTACTTTGCCAACATTTGCAGTACCTTGCTACTATTTTGCCGTACTTTGCAGTACTTGGCCACTATTTTGCCGTACATTGCAGTACTTTGTCACTACTTTGCCCTACTTTGTCACTACTTTGCCGTACTTTGCAAATACTTTGCAGTATTTTTCCACTACTTTGCCGTGCTTTGCCGCAACTTTGCCGTACATTGCCACTACTTTGCCGTACTTTGTCTTTCAGTTAAAAGGTCGTTTATATTGTGCATTTGTGGACTATGAGAAGGCCTTCGATAGGGTACATCATTGCTCATTGTTTTACAAATTATCGAAGACCGGTCTCAAAGGCAAATTATTTAATTCCTTATATTCAATGTACCAGCATGTAAAGGCAGCAGTGAAAACTCCCTGGGGGTAACTAACTACTTTAATATTAGTATGGGTTTGCAACAGGGCTCTGTGATTTCACCTCTTTTATTTTGTTTCTACATTAATGATCTTCATGGGGCTTTTCAACGAGGTCATGAAACTGTAGTTTACCTGTGTGCTTTGAAATTGTGTTACCTATTGTATGCAGATGACCTGGCTCTGTTTAGTAGTACACCTATTCGTTTACAACGATTATTGAATAATTTGGCAGACTATTGTTCAAAGTGGAGACTTACAGTGAACCTTAAGAAAACTAAAATTATTGTTTTTCGGAAAGGGGGTCGTTTAAAAAACAGTGAAAAATGGTTTTGGAAGGGTAAAAGCATTGAAACTGTTTCAAAATATAATTATTTGGGGGTTATACTTTCCAGTTCTGGAAAGTGGTACCAGGCACAAAAATATGTTTCTCAACAGGCTAGTAAAGCACTTTTTTGTTTGGAAAAAAAGTTACAGAATCTGGGTGGTGTGCCGCCTGATGTTGCTTTTCGTATATTTGATTGTAAAATCCTCCCAATTCTCCTCTACGGTAGTGCTATTTGGGGCATACATTCTGATATTAATGATGTGGAGAGAGTACACAATAAATTTTGCACATTTTTACTAAGTGTTAGTTTGGTTGCCACTAATTCCGCTGTTAGGGGAGAATTGGGTCGGCATTATCTTAGAGTGTATGTAAATGTTGAAATTATTCGTTTTTGGTAAAAATTAATACGTGATGTTTCTCCACATATTTTAAAAGAATCGTATAAATTTCAACTTAATATGGCAGGAGCAGGTACTATCTGCTGGGCTTTGACAGTTAAAAATCTTCTCTATAAATATGGTTTTGGACATATTTGGATTGACCAATATGTAAGTAATTCTATTGCATTCCTGGAACTATTTAAACAGAGGTGCTTTGATATTTCCAGATAAGATTGGAGCTCTGAAATTAATAGAAGTCTCAAACTAGTAACTTATTGTAAGGTGAAACATGAATTAACATGTGAGAAATATCTTACAAATATTGGTCAGTCTTATGCAATATACAGAAATGCTTTATGTAGATTAAGGATCTCGTCCCATGTACTACAAATTGAAAAGGTTGTGTCCTTTTAGCTGTAATGTAATTGAGGACGAATACCACTTTACATTAGTTTGTCCCAAATATAACTCCCTAAGGTTGAAGTTTATTGCACAGTATTACTACTCCCCACCTACAGAGATAAAGTTTATTTCATTATTTCAGAATCAAACCCCATATATACAATTAAACCTTGGTAAATTTATATTTTATAGTTTTCAAGTACGTCAGCTTATGCTTGAAGAGAACACTTAATTATGCAAATGTTATGTATTATGATTTTATATTTGTTTTTCTTTACTTGTTTCTGCGACCATTCCAATCTAATTTATTATGTATTTATTTGTATCTGTACATAAGGCCAATGGCCACAGTACGAAATAAAGATATATATATATATATATATATATATATATATATATATATATATATATATATATATATATATATATATATATATATATGTTATTTTACTATTATTAACTTTATTTCCAACAAACCTATTTTTCAGGACTTTTTTTTTTAAATTCTTCAATATGTATTTACTGTTCGATGTGTTTTAAGGAATCTCTTGTTCGACATTTTTGTCTCTGTTGCTGTTTGTCGCCCTCTTTCGTCGGTACGCAGTAAATTGTGGATCCGAGACTCACAAGGTCGAGACTAACCTGGTCCGTGACGTCACGAATGAGTTTGAAACTTACACAAAGATGGCGGCTAAGTCGGTATAAACCCTGTTTACACAATTACTAGCAGCGAAATTGGTGCAAAAGCCGCAAGGTCGGTTCGATTCAGGTCTGGATAACTGCCATATAGGTGATTTGTCAGTGTGTGTTTAGTTTCAGACGTAGTGAAGGTTTTAAATTGATTTGATGCAACGTGGAATAACCGGAGACCATGTGAGTTGACGTTTGGTTCCTGAAAAAGTATACATTGATTATTATTCGGTCAACTGAAACTCATTCCCTGCAACTAAACGTGTGTTTTGGTGAAAATTTGAAGCAGTATTATTTTCGAGTGCACCAGTAATATATATATATATATATATATATATTTATATATATACGTATATTTGTATACATCGTTGTTGAAAACTGAAATCAAACTAGGCTATAAATAAAACAAAATTGGCAAATGTTCGTGAACTTCACTTCAACCCGGCGAGAAATATAACTATTCAGTATTATAAATGCCACTGGTATCGCCGTTATTTCTGCGACGACTAAATTAAATATAAAGTATTAAAACGTGTTATCAACGTCGACAGCAGTTTATTCATCGGATCGCCATGTCGAGTTTCCTGGATGAAGTTACCATTGTTGTGCTGCAGCAGGATTTCCACAAACGTCATCAGATTGGTCAAGAACTTTTGGAATATCTGCAAAATCCTGCCAATTCGCTGGAATGTGAAAACGTCGGCCAGCTAATTGATGGACTTGCGCATTGGGTTAGTGCTAGTAATTATAAGGTGAGTTTTCAGTCAACACAAACATTTGCAACATGCGTCGGTAAAACGTGTTTTGTCATGTATTCATGCATCAGCTCTCATTGGAACTAACATGTGACCGCTATAATTTGATTCAGTTATGTTTCAAACAGTTGCTTTGGCAAATATACCAGTTTTACTTACAATCTTTTACCTATATCTGTCCTGGTATATTTATTTTAAGCACTGCAATATACTAGTATCTTATTAGTGTATTTGCCCCACCACTCCCTGGTGGACCTTGTACATGAAACCCTCCCCCAATAAAATATATAAATACATATTGCTGGGTTGTGTGTGTAATGGTAAATGCAGTGCATATTGTGGATGTACTTACGCTTGTTATTTATTATCTAAAACATTATGTATGTCATCTGATAACATACTGTCAAATGACTAATTTTCACTGGGGTTAAATTTTGTTGATTTACCATTTATCGCATATTCATATTCACAGTTTTATCATTTGGATAATGGTTTTAGGCTAAATTTTACATATTCACTGGGTTTTAATTTAGCGCATTTTTGGGTCAGCGGAATAAGAATGAACCCCTTTACAGTATTGCATATTGGAAACCACTCTCTGTTCTGGACATATGGTAGAATAATTGTTTGGTTTTTATGATTGTACATGTAGTGATGTAACTGTGGCATGCAGCTTTGGAAGGCAGTTTGTCTGCTTCTACTAGCTATGTTTTTATTGAGTCTCAATAGATTTTGTTTAGCCACATCTATCAATTCGTTTGACCATATACATGATACAGCAAAAAAAAAATGGGTTTGACAAATGTTTGGTCCTCAGTTATTTTTGATTGACAAATACAACAAGCTTGACTGGAATTTGTACTCACTAAGTAATCTGGTCATTTTACTCAATATCTGACATAAATGACAACTTATTAACTTAATTACTTATTCAAATTAATCGGTTTTATTAAAATACAACTATTTAGCTCTAGGATCCAGGTCAAAGGTTGAGCGGCTGTGTAAGTCAAGTGCCTTGATTTATGCCCAAATTCAATGCCTTTCCTGAACTTATTAAAAAATTTGGCACCAAATCGTGGATTGAACTTGTTCAGTGCAGTTTTTATTTTGATATAGAAATATTAATTAATGTGACATGATGTTGCATTTTCTGGTTGTTTTTGTTTAGTTTATAGAAACAGCTATAAAATAGAAGTGAAAGTGAATGCTATGATGTACATCAAAAACATATGACCATTCTGACTGAAACTGAAAACAAAAGCTGTCACTGAAGTTTCAGTGTATAGCAATAATTTAAATTATTTTATTAGGTAGAATTTTTCCTCCCAACATGATCTAAAATATAAATCCATATCATGGCAGGAGGTACCTCTACAAATATGTGATTTAAAATGTCATTGTCAGTCACTGATATTATGTTACAAACTATTTCTGTCTCAACTATTTTTTAATATTGAATGTCACCAATTTAGTCAATACTGTGAGAGAATTGACACGAGTATGTGACATTTCATGAAATGAAAGCAATCCATAAACTAAGTAGAACTTTCAACCTTCATTTGACTTCTCTGTTATTTACTTTTCAGTTCAAAATAATATTTGGTTAATGCCTGTTAGTTTATATTTTTAAGTCTGGTTTACGTCATGTAAATAGTTCTTACTGTCCTGCTTTGATGAAATGTGGGTTAGATCGGTGTGCTTTTTGGTTTTATTTTGTCTTCCAACAATATATATTTCCACAGGTTCAGTTGTCAAATAATTAGCTTTTGTTCAAAATGGCAACTAGCGTCCTCTGGCATTCCTATTTATTTTGCCATATTTAGGGAGTATAACAGTAAATTTAACAGAAAAACCCTTTTTCTGATATGATTGAACAAAACAAAACATTGTGAAAAAATAGCTGTAAATTGGTGATGTTCGATGAGCGTCTGAATCACTGGTCTCTATGATTGAGTTTATGAATGAATGAATGAAATTCATGAAAATAAAAATGTAACAAGATTAATGAAAATAATAATTATGTATATACATGTACAATGATTAATAATCATAATACTATCAATTGTTGGTCTGATGAGGGCTTCAGAAATGGTTCTCAAGAACTAATGAAGTCTAAATCTACGTACATTTTCAATAATAAATAAACAAGACAAATATGTTCAGTAAAAATTTAGAATTTGTTTAATATTATACAAGTGATAACATTTAATGATTATTAAACTAATATTTATTATAGTTTTTGTTTTACTTTTGATGTAAAACTTAACATTCAGTCTGCAGTCTTTTGGAAACACTCCAATCAATGAATTGTGCGAGACCTGGGTAAAACATGTGACACATCTGTGACTATTTTGTTACTGATTTTACACTATCACATTGTCTGCATCCGTCAACCAGCCAAACATACATTTGTTACATTATGATGCCTTTCCATTCGACCTTTTGTTCATGCAAGTGTCATTAATATCATTTATAAACGTCAATAAATTTGCATCAAATTATGGCAATCCCACTCTTTTTTTTTAACTGTAAAATCTCTACTAGAAGCCATGTCTCTTATAGAAGCTGCACCCAGTATTTTTTTTACAATTGAGACGCAAAAATTCACCATTTCTCATATGTGTTGATGGTCTAATAGAAGTCTCATCCCCTCTGTTGCATTGTATCATTTTAATAGAACCTGCGGCTTTTAATACAGATTTTACAGTAGTTGTTTATTCCATGAAGTCTATAAATGCCCTTTCTCATAGATTTCAAAATATATAAATGGAAAATGTAACAAGATTATGTAATTTGGCTATGTAATGAGGCTATTTTTATCAAATTTTGCTTTGAAAATAGGTACTTTCTCAACTTTGAAGTTCAAGCCCTGTCCATGCACATACTATGTATATTTATCATCTATACGTTTTGTTTCCCCTGTTCATTAATGTAAAAAATCCTGGTGAGACCACAGACAACACTATTTTTAATAATTTTAATATCTGTCTCATCACAGCTGCTGGTCCTGTTATCTAAAATCTATTGCGCCTGCCTATTGTGTTCTTAACAATAGAAATCCCACATCTAAATGGTAAAACCATGTCATGGGTAAGCTCTTGAGTGACAGATGCAGAATTCATTGTTTCTCACAATGTTTTTATTATCTGCACCCTCTGGTATTGTTAGGGATGAAATCATGAGAGTTCTATATGCATCTACAAATAAATTATAATTCCTGTGCCATCCATACACATTGAGACAATTCTGATACTAATTTCACAACAGTCAAGTTGATATTGATAGTCCTTCCATCTTTGCAGACAGGATTCATACACACCATGCACAAGTTTTATTGCATACAATGCAGAAATAAATTATGTTAATTTCTATAAATCTTATTAATGAGATAGTCATACCCATCACTAGCATAGTGTTGTTTCATCTGGCTCTTGATCGGTAAACCAGAGTTCAAATCCTACTTCGGCCACAGACTCGACAGGAAGGCTAAATTCATTGGCTGAGATTCATTCACTAACTAGCGACTCTGGGGAAACCGTGACAACAGTGACTGTTAGCTGACACAAAAATTTTTTTTTTTAAATGAAAAAAAAGAGATACATAATGCAGTAATTACATGTTTATAATATTCCAAGGATATTGGTTATTGTCATGCAAATTTGTATATACTAATTAGTTCATAACAAAGAATGAAAAATAAAGATATGATGTAGTCATTATTTTGTTGTAATAAAAAAAAAGCTTTGTTAAATGAAGTTGTGATATCTTAGTATTAGTAACTTTGAAAGTTTATTTTAGTTTGTCACTACATTGCTGTTAAATATGTTGCCATGAAAACACAGGTAGTAAATTGGCATGATTTTATGCATTGTGATGATGATGACATTTTAGCAATGGTTACACCTACCAGCATACATGTATTTAGAATTTCTATCTAGGGATCAATAATCTTGCCAGGAACTGACATCCATCCACATGTCACCAATTCACATGCTTTCCTGTGCACTGTAATATACAGTGACAGTACACCATACGTCATATCGTGTGTGACAGTTTCCTGGTATTTCAGAGATTGTACATTAAAGTCTATTGTGAATAAGCTTAGCTAGTTTTTATATATATATGAATACATAGATTGTGTTGTCTGGAAAAGAGGATGTATCACTGATTACCCTTTCTCTGAGTTTTCATATAACCTATTGTGATGTCAATTTCCTAATGCTATTTGCTCTAATACATGACTTTCTAGTGTGATTCTCAGTTCATTAGAAAAGTTCAGTAATGTAGGCTAGTAGCTGTACAAATAAGTGTTATACATGTATTTGTATATGTAAATTTTGGTTTAATCAAAATTTGAAATTAAGTGTAGAAAATAATGTTAGGAATTGAGTTAACACCAAGAACATGCCAAACGTTGGGGACAAAAGAAGAAAATACAGCCATAAGGTCCAAAAAAACAGACATATTTCCAGTCTGTGTCAGTTTTTTTGTAGAATATTAGAAATTCCATGAAAAATCCATGAAATAATAACTATTATATCTACCAGTAATAAAATAAAAGCGATGGCCTTGTAAAGACAATAAAGATTTCACTTTATCTGGGTCTCATCTGGTTGGCATGGCAACTATCAAGTTCAAGGCCTCCAAACTCCTAACTATCCCATTGTGAGTACCAGACAATTAGAAAAAAAAGTGCTGTGAAAAAAAAACTCTCTCAGGTGTAATTGGATGCAGTCTACCAGTCACTGATCTGTTACCCCCCTCCCCCTTTCAAAATACTTTCAATTTCACATACTGAATCCTTGTAAACAATGTAACATTTTTCTTTTGAAAGATGGAGAAGGAATTTTTTTCTTCTTTCTTTTCTTTCAATTTTTATGTTTGGGGTCACATTCGGCAAAGCGCCCACCCCATTCAAAATGCAACTAATTTAAAACTTGGTCTTGCGTAACGAATCTTAGTACTTAATCGTTTTCATATGATACAGCGTGAATATCGATCGCTGTGAACATGTTGTGAATGCGTAGACCACGGTAACCGTGCGTAAACTACCCTCCGACAATGACTTGTTAATACAAGTAAAATGTGGTAAATATTTCATGCCATATTCAGTTTACCTCTCAAAAATGGCTAGTTACTAATTTTTTGGAAAAACCATGTCGTTTATTTGCTGAAATCAATTCCAACAGATCGTACTTCGACATCGATAATTCACTTCCGCATTGCGTTACTGGAAAGTCTTCAGGAATTTCCGAAGATTTGCGTCGGTACAACCAGTGTTCTCCCCAGGATGTAAACAGCGTGGCGGTCCGCCACAGTGCTCCGATTTGCCGCCACACCAGTCTGACACTGCCACAGTGATTAGCAAGACCGCCACAGTTTCATTGGGGATCTCGTCGTGCTGGTCGGCCCGATCGGCACTCAAAATTAGCGACCACCACAGAAACGCTTCCGACCAGGACTATTGCCATATTATTATACTTACGTACCGACCGACACGCATCCTGCCAGTCGTGGATAATAATTTGTAAACAATAGACATAGTCCCATGATTGAACAATACAAGTCAATTTTGTAAAATTAGCACCTCTTTGTTTGTGATGATAGACACAGTCTTTAGATTGAAAGCTAAAATTCTTTCAAAATCAATTCCTCCCGATGTAACATGAGCAAAGCGGAGTTCATGATCAGTTTACGCTATTCAAGAAAAAACAACGTGTTTATTGCGTGATTGGGTAAAATACATTTGAACTGTTATCATCGTGAATCATGTAAAAACTCTTCTTTCAAGACTTCTTTAACTTTTAAAAATTTCTAATCACCTCTTTTGAAAACCATCATGCAGTTTTCATCTGAAATTCATACCAACACATCGTGCTACGACATCGCTTTACTTCCGCAATGTAATTTTTATGATCACGATCATTCGGAAAACTTCGGGTTCTACATGGTAATCCATGCGGCATTCTGATTCGTTAATGGTGTTTTTGACCCATCGGGTCAAAGACACATGCCGGTCAACTAATGCGTCATAACTGTAATGGCGGTTCTGTGTTTTTCACCGAAGTGATCAAAAATAACTTCTCCCGATAAATCTAGTTCAAATAGTATTTAATTTTTGCATGGCATCATGGCCGAGTAAGAGGAATTATTGGTATAACCGGTGTATAAACTGGATATAAACTGGAATGGCCCAATCCGCCAAATAATTACATGGTCGATTTTTTGAAGAAGAATTTTGTAGTAAATAAGATCATGAAAGTCATGAACATAATCCTGGCTCAAACGTTTCAAATTAGTTTCATTTAACCTTTTACAATTTATTTTAGTCTGCAGCATTTGCATTTCGAGAATGTTAAATTTTTAAATTCAAACTCTTCTAAATTGTGAAACGTAATATTTTGACTCCAAAAAAAAAATATATTTTTGCACTGTGACGGAGCTCATTAATATTACAAAAGTGCCCAAAATAAAAGTGTTTATAACACTGTGTGAAGCAAATAAATATCTGCCACTTTGTTTTTTAAATATATGTTGTTTATTGTGTGGGTGTAAATGTGCTTTGGTCAATTTCTATTATTATGTAAATGATATGCAAATTAGGCCGCCACAGTGGTTTAAATTCCTGAGGAGAACACTGGTACAACACAGCATTCTGATTGGTTAATAACCAACTTGACCCATTAGGTCAAAGGACGCTGCTGCAGGTCAAGTCTGCAAATGCATCATGGCGGAAAGTGATTTTCATCAAGAGTTTGCGTACGATCCAACACCTTCGTTTGTGGAGATAATATGAGAATTTTGACTTCGACTGTGTTCCAACAGACTCTAATGTTTTTAATTTCGTAAATTCTGGTGGTACGTAATTAATATTGTAATAAAATGTGCATATTTTTTGTGATCATTTCTGTTTCTTCATTGTGAAAATCAACGATGACGCAACTAATTTCATAATTTGATTTTCCCTCAAAGACGTAATCTGTAACATGATGAATCAAAATTTTCATTTGCACTCTTTTTCGAGGGGATGCTCGGGTAAGTGCCCATCCCTAAAAAATTGTGATTTTCTGAGTTGAGGCCCCTGGGCGCTAACGCGGTCGAGTACGGTATATAGAATTTTTGTATACACTGCGTTTTTATCAATATAGCGTTATATATATTTTATTATCACATTTTAATTAATTCGCAGACTTTAAAATGTATATTAGAAACACCACAAAAGAGAGTATGGGTTTACAGATATAAAAACCAAGCTGAGTTGAGTAAATTGTACAAGGATGCCAACCCTTTATGAAATTAAGTTTGAGGCCACTACATTGTAATTATCAAATTATGAATTCTGCATATATATATATGTATATGTAAGAGTGCTTAAATAAATGATTGGCCATTATTTTGATCAGTTCCATTAAACTTAGTTGGTTTGCCCATTAGGTGACGAGATACAACCTCAATACATATATTTTATAGTAACATCTGCTATAATTTGTAGTCTACTGCAAACACGTACCATTTTCATAAATTGCATACATGTACCCGTCTCCTGGTAAAACTAATCATTGTCCTAAAGAGCATGAATACCACACAGGATATATACCCCCTGGTACATGTGATATTTTACAGTTATTATTTGGTCATCGTTGTCCTAAATAACTATTTAAAGTAACTAGACTTTTCAAGTAATTGCTATTCATTGATAGCATGGAAGAATATTTCAACACACTCATAAAACAAGAATGTCTGAACTAGCATAAAATGGAATCACTAAAATATAACACAAATTTATTTATTTATATGTTTTACATAAGCTGCTCACTAAATCAAAAAAAGAATTCTTGTCGTAAATGGTAAGCAAAAATATCTGACTTATTAATGTAAATATAATAAATATTAAAATAGTCACTTTTACCCACCCCCATTTAGTTCAAGGTATGTGCCCTTATCTGTTTCAAAGGGGGATGTTGCCAACCATTTATGATATGGATTCCTTATCTGATTACATATACATGTATGGCAAAATTCTGCTGACTTGCTATTCTGCCCCCCCCCCCCCCCCCCATACATACATGTATAGGCTGTGTGTGATTGAAGGAATACCATACATGAGCAATTCTACGAGTAAACGTTTGTTTCTCACTTGACTTACTGTACCATACTTGTTCTCAACAAACTATTTTAAGTATATCTGTAATAAAAGTACACAAAAGGATTAAACAATTAGAAGTTTACCAATCTGTCTGTAATCTTTTGTTCAAACTGATTTGACTAACATTTTGATTGATTTTTTTAAGACAAAATCTTAATCTGAATCCTAACAAAATTTAAATAAAGCAACATTACTCTCTCTACATGTACTGGTTTCATTCTGTACTTGTGGATTTGTTGATTCACCATTTTCAGATTGAAACATCCTGCTTTGAGTATGAAGTTTTGATATCATTCAATCACAGCTTGCAATGCAAACTAGTAATTAAAGGCTTTTCAGAAATTGCATTGTTCCCCTAAAAATGCCATGTATGGTAACCATGGTGATGTAGTTCACCATAAAAGGGAAAATTCAAACATTCAAATGAGTGCTTATGTACATTAGGAACAATTGCTGATAAGGATTTTTCTGGAACAGAAAATTGTATTGTTTTCAATGCTGGTTGTATAATTAATAATGCTGGTTATTGAACTTTTATTTAACCAGTTCCCTGTTTTCATCACAAACTCACAAAATAGTCCTGTCCTGTTTATAGTCTATACTTTCCTTCAGAAGATTAGACAAAAATAGCCTAATTTTTGAGTAAAAACTGAAAATTTACTCAAATTTTGTCTGTTGGCTCCAAAATTAGGGTTCATTTCTAGAAATATATGTTCAACTTGTCCCTCACCTTCTTTAATATTTTCATTTGCACACAGTACCATCTCAGTGTTATCAGGTAAATGCCCAGTAACAGTTGGTAATTTGCATAATAATAATAATAATGTAGAGTGTGTGATCATTTTGTAACAATAGAACTAATGAACATATTCAGTAACCGCTATTTTTTCTTGGTAGTTCACAGCATGCTATTTCAGTTGACCAAGCATGGTAAAAACCTCCATGTTTAACATTTACTGCTATTTACTGTGGTAATCAATGTGCATTGGAATTGTCACTGGAGTAAATTATCAACAACATAACATTTCATTGATGCACCTTGGTTTACCTTACATTGTATTTATGCAAACATTGAAATTTGTTGATTATTGAATTCGATATTTTCAGAATATTTGTATCGAAATTTTACTCTTATTTATATAGTACAATGTAATTATGAACTGGTTTGTTTATGTTTATTAATTCTTGTATGTATTTATTTATTTATTCTATTTGTCTTTGGCAACATGACTTTATTACCTTGCACTTTAAATAGTAATGTTGATTTTTTAAAGGTCACAGTTGTAGCTGGTGCAGTGAATTGAAAATGAAAATAACAGTAATCACTAGTCCCTGCCCTTTTAATTTTGTGTAAATAAACAGTTGAATTTTATCAACAAATATAGGCTGTGTGTTGTATGGGTTCCATATGGAATGTCAGACTTGCATCTGTTAGTATTTCTATTTTATCTTACTCATACAAGGGGGATTCTTTGTCCACTAGTCTGCTTGTGCTTTTATTAACAATGTTGGACCTTACCCAAACTCCTGTAGCCCAGCTGTGTTGAGGAAAAATACTGGAAATTTTAAATACAAACATATGGACACTCTTTCATTTCATTATACTGTAAAATACTGTATAATAATTTTAGCTGGAATTAATTTTCGCTGAAAAGACTTTTTGAGTGTTTTGTATGGAATTTATTTTCACTAATTTTTTACAATTTGAATGTCAAATATAGGAAAACAGTTATACATGTAATCACTGGATTTTATTTTCACTAAATCAGCCCTTCAGCGAAAATAGCAAAAATAAAATCAAAGTGAAAATTAAATATTTTACAGTAATTTATTTTTGAAACAAAAACAGTTGTTGACATGCTAAGGGAATACACTGGTTTCAGAATAATACACTGGTTTCAGAATTCCAGTGCTTGAATATGGTATTCAAAGGGAATAAGTCAAAGTTACTGTGAAATACTTTATTTTAGCTGGAATTAATTTTTGCTAAAATGATTGTTGGGTATTTTGTATAGAGTTTAATTTCACTGATTTTTGATGAGTTGAATGTAAAACATAGAAAATAAGCTAAATCCTGCCTTCAGCGAAAATAGCAAAAATAAATTGCAAGGGAAAATTAAGTATTTTACAGTAATAGGTCAAATGTAAAATAGCTGTACTCACTACACTTGTACACTGTTGGTACAATGGACACTGTCAAATTCAATTTGGTTGTAGCATATTGTTGTGATCAGTTTTATTCATCAGCTGACACCAGATGTTTTATCTTCAGTCTTGATGGGATGTCAAATGAATTCACGGAAATTGCCCAAATATTTTCATACATTGTTTACTTGAAATTGACAGCTGCAGTGCGCGTTGTATAAAGTCTTTTCATTGATGCTATTGGTTTCCGGCCCCAGGTTGGGTGCTTCCCCTGGACTTGTGATGGACTATATCACCAATTCTCAGAGGAACAGAAAGTCAGTTGAAGACAAAGGAATTTTGCGTTATTGCCAGGGAAAACAGAGATGTTAATCTAAAAAAACTAATGTCTGTTCTTGTTTGTGATTTGTCTTGGTTGGTTGGTTGGGAAGGGGGGGGGGCTCTGTCTCTGAGAATGCTCACTGGTGTTCAGCAACAATATTCAAGAATTACAATTCATAAATTTATTTGAACTTGATAAATTCTCAAGCTTGATTTGTCATCAACAATTATGCAGTTCAACTCCTATAAAGAGTTCTATACTTTTGTAAATCATATTTTAACAAACAAAAAAACTTAATACTGTAAAATACTTTAGCTAGATTTAATTTTAGCTGAAAAGACTTTTTTGGTGTTTTGTATGGAATTTAGTTGAATGTAAAATACAGGAAACATTTTATTTTCACTACATATCGTTCCTTCAGCGAAAATGAGTTGCAAGTGGAAATAAAGTATTTTACAGTAGTATGAAAATTCTGAATTCAAAGTTTGTTTTGTTGAAATGAAAAGTAAATACATTATGCTCTATGCTTTGCATGCAACCAGTGACACATTAAGTCAGTTGTACATTACAATGCCACATTGGTTGGGTTGTGTGATGAAAACCATGCCTATACCAACATAACTTGTGTGTTATGTGAACATTGCTGAGTGGTATTATTACCATTAGCATGTTTCCATGCAGCATACCTAAGGTTTGTAGCTGGGGACAAACGTTTATTGTCATCCATATTGGGACATCATTTTTTAGCTCCGCTGTCGACTTTGTCGAGCGGAGCTTATCATATGAGTGATTGTCCGTCGTCCGTGTCAATGTTTTACATTTTCGACTTCTTCTTGAAAACTACAAAACTGAATGCTTTGATACTTGGTGTATATGTACCTTGGGTAGACCTCTCTCAGATTTGTTCATTTCATGATCATATCTTCAATTCTCTAATTTTGGTGAATATTTTTGTCATTTTTGGTAAAAAGTGATATTTTCAACTTCTTGTTAGAAACCGCAAGTCCAATTGCTTTGATATTACATATATAGGTACTACATGTGGACCACTCTCGAATTTGTTCATTTCATAATGATATCTTTTAATTTTCTAATTTTGGTGAATATTTTTGTCATTTTTGGTAAAAAGTGATATTTTCGACTTCTTGTTAAAAACGAGAAGTCCAATTACTTTGATATTACATATATAGGTACTACATGTGGACCTCTCTCAGATTTGTTCATTTTGTAATGATATCTTTAATTTTCTAAATTTGGTGAATATTTTTGTCATTTTTGGTAAAAAGTGATATTTTCTTCTTGTTAAAAGCCACAATCATTTATGGTCAAAAATGATATTTGTTTAGGGACTCAGAGTAATCATGGCATATTTAATTCTAATGTCGTTCAATACAATGGCAAATTCTACCAGTAATTGGTCATCCTGTACCACATGCTGTCTAGTTATTAGGCAGTACACAAACCTACAGAGGACATTTCACATAAATCTGCAATATTCAATGTAAGAATCGTTTAAACAATCAAATTATTATTCGTATTTGTACATTAAGAAAGCCTAGTCATTTCCATCTGCAAAATTTACTTGTAACTATGAGTGTGTTTTCACATGCCAATAGCTTTTGAGAATCGTTGACTCCAGACTCACCATAAGGTCGTTATTAGTTCCCGTTCGGACTAAGTTCGAAAACAGGGACTTATAATTCGATCTCCGTCCGTGCGTCTGTTTGGAGTCATATCTCAGAATCCCTTGGACCGATTCCGTTCATTCATTGCATGTGCCTAGTACTTTATGTGGGACAAATGCACATGCAGTGGTTTAACGATTCAATTCAAAATGGCCGACTGGCAGCCTTCTTGTTTTTTGAAAATGTTGTATTTTGGACATGCTTTGTCAGTTTTCATTCAAACTTGGTACATAGATTATACATGTTAGGATACATGTCCATGACGATTTATTTCACAATTAGATCAAAGATGGCCGACTGGCAGCCATCTTGTTTTTTGAAAATGTTGTATTTTGGACATGCTTCGTCACTTTTCATTCAAATTTAGTACATAGATCATACATGTTAGGATACATGTCCCCTACCGTCTGTGAGTTCCTGAGTCTGTCCGTCCGCCGTTCGTGTGTCCGTGCGTCAGTCTGTCCAGATTCATATTTCAGAATCTTGTGGACCGATTCCGTTCATTCTTTGCATGTGCCTAGTACTTTATGTGGGACATATGCACATGCAGTGGTTCAGCGATTTGATTCAAATGGCCGACTGGCAGCCATCTTGTTTTTTGAAAATGTTGCATTTTGGACATGCTTTGTCAGTTGTCATTCAAACTTGGTACATATATTATACATGTTAGGATACATGTCCATGACGATTTATTTCGCAATTGGATCAAAGATGGTCGACTGGCAGGCATATTGTTTTTTATTTTTTATGCGGTATCTTGGACGTGCTCTGTCAGTTTTCATTCAAATTTGGCACATACATGTACTTTATACATGTTAGGATGCATGTCCATGACATTTTGTTCAAAATCTGGTCAAGGATGGCCGATTGACAGCCATCTGAAATTTTGGCCTTACGACTATTTCCACAATTTATGTACCATTTTCATTCGTATTTGGCACATACATATCAGTGTGTTTCATAATCAGATCAAAGTTGGCCGAATAACAGCTGTTTTTATTTTTGGCCATATTACTACTACACAGAACACGTGTTTTGATGTAAATAAACAATCTTTTGTATACGCCACTTGGAACTCAAGTTTCAAGGACACGCTCGCAACAACCCCTTCGCTTTAATATGACGAGCACAAAGAGAACTTTCAAAAATTTAACGGGGACTGTGTCATTTTCAATGACTTGTCTTCTCAAGTACCACTGCTAGATTCAAAATATGTTCTGACTCCACACTGCCCATTATTATTAAAATTTATGTCATAACATGGGTCTGACTAGAACTCTCCTATTATTGCACACATCCTTGCCTTGTTCTCAGGCAATAATTGGCAGTGCTTCGCCTTTTTTTTAACATAAATAATGTTTCTTATATCACTGTAAGTCATGTGACCAATTGTTCTTGTCTTGTACACATACTCTTTACCTTTACATCTATGTAGTTTGTAAATCACTAGTTTTATTCATACATGTACATGTATGCACACAATAATCTAGTTGTAATTACATATACTTCCATGCAATATAAGCTGAGGGCTTTGAAATATACCGGTAACACCAAAGTCATCTTTTTTAACCTTTCTCTCAAATAAGTATACATTGTATTTTTCAAAACAATTGTGATCAATTATAGTTGCTTCAAACTGAACAAAGAAATTAGAAAAATGTAGCACTACAATTTTGATGGGAGAATAATATGGCATTCATACATGTATGCTGTAAGATATTTTACAAGACACTTCTGTATGAGGTTTATTTTCACTGATCTTTTTTATGAGTTGAATATAATATATAATAAAATATTTTTCCTAGATTTTATTTTTGCTGATAAGATATTTTACTGTATAAAGAAATCATCAAGAAAGATAAAATTGAGTGAGTTGATGATGTGTGAGTGTGGGTGTGGGTTTGATTATGGTAGTTCCAATAATTAAGGGATGCAGGTCCATTTATTGTCATGGTTTTGGTAAAGCTCCAGCTTAATTGTTAGAATAACTTACCATTTACCATTGTCATACAAAATAGTGTTATAAATCCTACACTATGTACAATGTACCCCTATCATGAATGGTTTATTTCACACCACCGTGTCAACTAACAAAATGTGTTACCTGTATTCTATAGTGATATTAATTATACCTTTCACTATGAATGTCAACAATGGCCAGAGTGATACAGAGTTGACCCCCATGAATAGAACCAAAATGAGGTCGTGTCCAAAATCAGTGATTGTTTAGTAGGTAATGGTCCAACTGTTTCTCACAAAGATTGAAGTGTAGGTCAGTGAGACAAAAATTATGGGACAATCTCAAAATAAGAAGTTTTTATAATACCGGTATATACAAATGCACATAACGACGGAGATTTGCAGTTGAGTGTAACTGTAATCACCACGCTAGTTTGACACAAAATGCATCATGCCATGGAAGAACCCCAATACCTTGCCTGGAATGAAATATTTTTTTTTTTTGATCAACATCAAATGTTCTTACCGATTTGATATGCCTCAAGGTGTCTTTAGATATTTATTAATCACTTCTATCAGATTTGAGAATCAAATGTAGGTCAGTAACGAACAATGATAATACCAGATTGTCTAATTTTACCCAGATTTTTGATAGAATTTTTTGATAAACATTTTTTTTAATGATATTTGAGCCGTGTACAATTTGTTGTCGCTGAAATTATCCTAATATTATTTTTAAAACATGACCGACAAGTCTGGAAGTATATTTTTTTCAAGGTAAACTTTTTGTTTACATCAACTCGCAAACTTTCAAATGAGGTAGTGGTGGTTGTCAGGAAATTTTCTTTTTTTTATGAAGTCATTCCGTTTTCCCTCCATTAAGTGCAAAGCATGATTATGTCTATATATGGCCAAATATTTCTCTCTCTGGGTCTCATTCGAGTTACGTGGTCATTCCCAGTGTTTCTTGAACCACTGAGACCATGTGTTTAAATTGGTTTTCCTGCCTTTATTACAAGATCACTGTTCCTTTCTGGGTTGTGAATATTCATTGTTGCGCTTTCTCCGTAAAGTCTTGACCGATTTACAGTGTATCTCTACAATCCCATGCATGATGTGGTAGAAACAAGAAGCTATTTCAGCAGTTTACCCGTAATACCCGGTATTATGATAAGGCTTTCCTTTGTTGTCTTCTTTAACCAATAGGGGCGCTTGTTATTGGCCAAGATAACAATGAAATGTATGTGATATGGCTTCATAAAATGATATGACTATAATTGTGGATTTTTTTAATTTTGTGTAATAATTATTTTGTTAAGTGTTCATGAAAGCTGCTATATTGCCATTCACATTGATGATGTTATCCTTAGATATCCTAAGCCCTTGTTATGAAGCGCGGGGGGGGGGGGGGGGAGATTTATTGAAATACAAGCTATTTGACAACTGCACATGTCTTTGTTGTTGCAGTTATTGTTGTATTCTGTGTAAAGTCACTGTACATGTATTAAATGAACTTAGTTAACATTTAACATATTGGACAAAAAAAAGATTTTATTTTGATGATCGAGGTACTTAGATATCTAGATTACTGGATTATTTCTGGTATTCAGCTAATATAAGTCAGTATGTAAAGATAACACAGCCTTGCATTCCTTTGCTGTATAGTCATCTATATGTGTTATCAGGATGCTTTGAGTCAGATTTTTAAATTGTTTCTTTCCCCTTGACCTCACTGTTCTGTTTTGGTACTATACCATAGTGATTGTTGCTAGGGTTTGGTAATTCAGTGTTCTAGCAATGGTTGGAGAAACAATCTTTAGTTCATCTCTGGTTAAAGTATGGTGATCATACCAGTTGCTCATGCAATGGTTTAAAGTGTCCTACATGTAACTTTTGCCACTGCATTTTATGGCAATTAATTACTAGCAAAATATGTCTTGTACTTGTGAATGAAATATCTAACTATTTTGAAGGTCACTGAAGTAGTCTGGTGAAGCATCCACATGTATGGTGTGTGCTCTCAGTTTTAGTTGGTACATGTTAGAATTTAGTACAACACAGCTTAAAATAATAACATGTAACTGTCACATGACAGCACACATGTACATCTATGGCAGTGAGTTATACATGTATTGGCTCATGCAGTCCAAGATTGTACCAAAACATGAAGCTTTGTCTACCTGGATGTAGTATGTATGTCAATGAGGTGTCGTAAATTCCTAACTCTGTTTGAACAGAGTCAGCAAATATCAATTGATTTCAGTATAAGAACAATTTGAGAACAGCAGCAATGTTATATTCTACTCGTTCACTGTCAGAACCATTTGGTACAATAAAATCTTAGTGTCAATTGGTGGAAGGACACTGTTAGCGATATAGGCAGTGTGTAGATTGAATTATAGCTCACAGTACATGCCTGTTGACTTCATTACTAAATGTCATCATAGAGTAATTTACTGCTATGACTGTACAATATGAATACTAAATACATGTACAACTACCTATAAATTACAAATCTAACTACTATTGTCCAGTCATATAGTCTTGGGTACCTGCTTCATGGTTTAATAGCTATCATAGGTTATGAAGTGATTACTCTAGTTATCCTGGTTAGGTGTCAATGTACATATTGGTTAACTTGTATAATGACTGTAGTCTTGTTATTAGGGGTTATCTGTTGCAATCCTTCATCAAGGTTATCTAGTATGATGTGGTCATCTCAGATTATCAGTCATTGTTATCCACGATTACAGTTTTTTTTACAGGTTGTGTGTTGTGGTCATCTTATGCTATCAATAGTTAACCTAGGTTACCTGTGATTATTAGTATTAACCTCTCTTGCATGTAGTTAATAGTAGCTTGTATGTTGTTGTCAGCTTCAATTTAACAATTTGTATTTAATCAGTGGTTATCAACCAACGTTACCTTGAATGGTCAACCAGTTTTTAGGATACACGTGGTTATTGTCTAGTTTTTCTAAGCTACCAAGTGTTGTCCTATAAATTTGAAATAAAGAAACCTATTGGCTACATGTATAAAGGAAAAAACTGCATCTCAGACTAATCATTGAAAAATGCCTTGAATATTGATTTTGATAGTCAATCTCTGATCGTTGAACATTTCACATGTGATTATATGGCTTAATGACACCCAAAGATGATGAAAATACAGGTCATGTTTGGCGATTCACAACAAACTCCTGGTGAATAATGTAACTGTTGCATTATATTACAGAACATATATTACTTGTCAACAATTTTGCTGGCAATTCAACTTTAATTGCTTTTTGTGTTTATTTTGGATTTTCGGTGACGATTTTTCCCAGGTTATCATTGGTCAACCTAGGTTATCAGTAGTTAGCCTAGATTATCAGTGATCATTAGTTATACATGTAAGTGGTCAACCCAGGTTACCCATGGTTTGAAAAGCAGCTACATGTACATAATGTTATGTAGTTGGCCTACATGTTGGTTTCTAGTTGACCTTAACCTTGCATGTACGGTACTGTAATTGTGACTACCTTTTACTTTCGGAAAGGATTGTAACGCTGAATTTTGACTTGCACTAGAGTGAATTTAACACAATACATATGCTGTGTACACCCCTGTATGTCTGAATGGATACAACAAACACCATTCCAGAATGTACATTCCAATCATTTACTGTATACTGAATGAAAGTAATATACCGTGTGAATGGATGGAGTATTCGTTGTGACCTGCATGACTTTAATACTGTCATCCATGTCAGCTCAATCCAGTAACCCTCTCACCTTGCTTCAGTTATTCCCATAGCAGTGTAAATACCTATCTTACCCATAGACCCTAGACTCTAACCAATCACCTTGCTTCAGTTAAGCCCATAGCAGTGTAAATACCTATCCTACCCATATACCCTAGACTCTAACCAATCACCTTGCTTCAATTATTCCCACAGCAGTGTAAATACCTATCCTACCCATAGACCCTAGACTCTAACCAATCACCTTGCTTCAATTATTCCCACAGCAGTGTAAATACCTATCCTACCCATATACCCTAGACTCTAACCAATCACCTTGCTTCAATTATTCCCATATCAGTATAAATACCTATCTTACCCATAGACCCTAGACTCTAACCAATCACCTTGCTTCAATTATTCCCACAGCAGTGTAAATACCTATCCTACCCATAGACCCTAGACTCTAACCAATCACCTTGCTTCAATTATTCCCACAGCAGTATAAATACCTATCCTACCCATAGACCCTAGACTCTAACCAATCACCTTGCTTCAGTTAAGCCCACAGCAGTGTAAATACCTATCCTACCCATAGACCCTAGACTCTAACCAATCACCTTGCTTCAGTTAAGCCCATAGCAGTGTAAATACCTATCTTACCCATATACCCTAGACTCTAACCAATCACCTTGCTTCAATTATTCCCACAGCAGTGTAAATACCTATCTTACCCATAGACCCTAGACTCTAACCAATCACCTTGCTTCAGTTAAGCCCATAGCAGTGTAAATACCTATCTTACCCATATACCCTAGACTCTAACCAATCACTTTGCTTCAATTATTCCCACAGCAGTGTAAATACCTATCTTACCCATATACCCGAGACTCGAACCAATCACCTTGCTTCAATTATTCCCACAGCAGTGTAAATACCTATCCTACCCATAGACCCTAGACTCTAACCAATCACCTTGCTTCAATTATTCCCACAGCAGTGTAAATACCTATCCTACCCATAGACCCTGGACTCTAACCAATCACCTTGCTTCAATTATTCCCACAGCAGTGTAAATACCTATCCTACCCATAGACCCTAGACTCTAACCAATCACCTTGCTTCAATTATTCCCACAGCAGTGTAAATACCTATCCTACCCATAGACCCTAGACTCTAACCAATCACTTTGCTTCAATTATTCCCACAGCAGTGTAAATACCTATCCTACCCATAGACCCTGGACTCTAACCAATCACCTTGCTTCAATTATTCCCACAGCAGTGTAAATACCTATCCTACCCATAGACCCTAGACTCTAACCAATCACCTTGCTTCAATTATTCCCACAGCAGTGTAAATACCTATCCTACCCATAGACCCTAGACTCTAACCAATCACCTTGCTTCAATTATTCCCACAGCAGTGTAAATACCTATCTTACCCATAGACCCTAGACTCTAACCAATCACTTTGCTTCAATTATTCCCACAGCAGTGTAAATACCTATCTTACCCATAGACCCTGGACTCTAACCAATCACCTTGCTTCAGTTAAGCCCATAGCAGTGTAAATACCTATCCTACCCATAGACCCTAGACTCTAACCAATCACCTTGCTTCAATTATTCCCATATCAGTATAAATACCTATCCTACCCATAGACCCTAGACTCTAACCAATCACCTTGCTTCAATTATTCCCACAGCAGTGTAAATACCTATCTTACCCATAGACCCTAGACTCTAACCAATCACTTTGCTTCAATTATTCCCACAGCAGTGTAAATACCTATCCTACCCATAGACCCTAGACTCTAACCAATCACTTTGCTTCAATTATTCCCACAGCAGTGTAAATACCTATCCTACCCATAGACCCTAGACTCTAACCAATCACCTTGCTTCAAATATTCCCACAGCAGTGTAAATACCTATCCTACCCATAGACCCTAGACTCTAACCAATCACCTTGCTTCAATTATTCCCACAGCAGTGTAAATACCTATCCTACCCATAGACCCTAGACTCTAACCAATCACTTTGCTTCAATTATTCCCACAGCAGTGTAAATACCTATCCTACCCATAGACCCTAGACTCTAACCAATCACCTTGCTTCAATTATTCCCACAGCAGTGTAAATACCTATCTTACCCATAGACCCTAGACTCTAACCAATCACCTTGCTTCAATTATTCCCATATCAGTATAAATACCTATCCTACCCATAGACCCTAGACTCTAACCAATCACCTTGCTTCAGTTATTCCCACAGCAGTGTAAATACCTATCTTACCCATAGACCCTAGACTCTAACCAATCACCTTGCTTCAATTATTCCCATATCAGTATAAATACCTATCCTACCCATAGACCCTAGACTCTAACCAATCACCTTGCTTCAATTATTCCCACAGCAGTGTAAATACCTATCCTACCCATAGACCCTAGTCTCTAACCAATCACCTTGCTTCAATTATTCCCATATCAGTATAAATACCTATCTTACCCATAGACCCTAGACTCTAACCAATCACTTTGCTTCAATTATTCCCATATCAGTGTAAATACCTATCTTACCCATATACCCTAGACTCTAACCAATCACCTTGGTTCAATTAATCCCATAGCAGTGTAAATACCTATCTTACCCATAGACCCTAGACTCTAACCAATCACCTTGCTTCAATTATTCCCATATCAGTATAAATACCTATCTTACCCATAGACCCTAGACTCTTCTCTGGGTCAGTAGCCTACATACTGAACAGTCTTCGGAGACATGAATCCTATATTGAATCTCCTGTTCTGTTTTGAACAAAATATTAGTGTTTTATGTATTTGTTTACACTGATATAAATTGTGCTAAAACATAAAATTACTTGCAATATAGGTACTATTATGTGCAATGCTTATATGTAACTGTATATGTCAAGAATGTTGGTTACTGTAAATGCATTAATCATTTGCTGAGTTTAAAATGTAAACATGTAAAATAATCATAAAACTCATTGTATCCTGGACTAATTTGTGAAATTAAAACACAGTGCATATTTTCAAAATAGTGAAAATATATATTTTTACAGTATGTGGTGAAAACACCTTTACCATCATAGATTAACTGACTTGTGTTACAAGTGTATCTGAACACTTTCAATCACTAACTGTAAATTTACACAATACATGTATGTAATTAAACATTAAGATGCAAAATGATTAAAATATGCTATTCTATAATGATATAAATGTAACTAATATCTTCACTAGTTATTTAATTCATTATTTGTAATGTTAACAAATATAATTAATTGATTGATATAACTAATGATGGATTTCCATATTTTCACTAAAAATCTAATACTAATGGACATTTCTGTTGTGCACGAACACAAGTTGATCTCTGTTCTCCTATTGCCGCAAATGTCACTGCATATTGATATTAATAAATATGCTGGTATTACAGTATAACAATAGTGTATTGTGCGTGTCATAACAAACTGTATTGTTATTGCATGTATGCACACATATCATATCTTCAATATTCTCCCTCAGCTGTGAGCAGTGTACCATGTGTAGTACATGTATATTCCTCACTAGCGCCACCAAACTGTTCGATACAAGTTTCATAGCAATATATATTACATTGAATTACATAGTTTACATGAAATTTGAAAACAAGCTGCATGGCCTCCATTGCCCTTTAAAGGGGCTTGGTCGGCACGCAGCGAGTGTTTTAATTTCATGTAAACAATGTATTTTACACGCATTGTGTACATCGCTATGAGTCCCATATCGAACAGAACACAGCGCGGCGACCATCGCCCTTTAAGGCTGAGCTAAAAGCCTGTGCCATGTCTTCAAACATATTTCAGAATTACATAAGGAGTTCATTGCTTTATAGGTTATATTTAGAAATAACCATTAATATCCCATGTAAATTATTCAGCTTCATTTTTAATTATGTCTAATTATGTCCGAGTGTGACTAAGCGATTTGATGCTGCACTTTTGCGCCATTTGAATCGCACATGCTATACACATGTACATGTTTACTTTGATTTATAGGTAACATAGTATTAACCTGTGTATTCAATGATCTTTCCATACTAAATGCTTTCTCTACATTTACATCAAAAATCTAAGTCTATGAACCAAACCCCTTTGTATACATGCCTCTGGCTAGGTTTTCAGTTTACCAGGTTTTAGTATACATACATCTATGCTGCTGTGCTGTATAAATAGGCAATAATGCAGTTGTTGTTGAACTATACATGTTTATCAGTCATTTACAATGAGACTGAATAGTAATGATGTTGTTGGCTCAATCCACTGTAGTTCACAGTCATGACATGTTTAGTGAAAATGTTATTTCAATAGGGTGCATTTCATGGTCCCAGACTACTGTGGCTTAGGCTATTCATACAGATACTCAATAAATGTCCATGAAAGTTGTTTTCATTCTGGTAACCCTTACTGCCGTCTTTGTAATCTTTGCATCAAAAATGCCTGCGACATGATTTCACCATTCATTCATCCATGATTAAAACATTTATTAAAATATTTTAAGTCTTATTGTGCGTAATTCCTATTTCCAGCAATTTTCTTACAACCAACTGTTTTTTGCTTATTGTAGTGTGAAGGCATTACAATGAATACCAAAAATTCCCTGCCATAAATTGTGTTTTATTTTTTCACTTCCACCACTAAAACTTTCTTTTCTCAATTACAGTTGGTTGCAGTACAAACTTTCTATGCTATATTGTATAAGCCTACCTCACAACTTTAATAATCCCTTTGTCATACTTTAAATATAAAAGGCATTTATAAATGAAAACATTATTTGAACTAACATATTCTCTGTCCTTTGGTATTTCGATATCACAGTACTAGTTTGTGCCTAAGTATATACTAGTATAGTAATCCGGTGGTTGTCAGTAATGGAATTCAGCATTCTGTGTGTGTATGAAGACAGTTTATATACCCATTTCTATGGTAAAATGCAACAAAATCGATAGATAGTAAAAGGTCAAGAACGGTCAGTCTAAAGCTGGGAACAGCTTGCCTTGAATTTACCACACCCACTCTATTGTATGGGTAATGTTGTTTTCCTCATGGCTGCAATCAAGAGACTAAAGCAACTATTATCAGCACATAATGGTTTACTCGTGGCTGTTAAAGTACATTGACATGGATGAATTTATTTCGCAGTTTTATTGCTATCTCGTCTGGAAGGTACACTGAGCTGGTATTTGCAGTAGGGTCAAAGGTCGTACAAAATTCAATAAACACTCCCAAGCTTTGTTGTGTAGTATTAATTTTGTGAAAATTATTTTATTTTGATTTCACATTTGTTTAGAATGTTTGTTTGTTCGCTCACTTGGTTTAATAAATAATAATAATAAATATGTTATGGTATATGACTTGCAGGTTGATGTAAAACAGTGAAATCACATCTCCCTCGGTATCATCATTGCAAGATTACAGATTCATTGAAAATCAATTTTAATAATTATTTTATTTATTTCTTAAATCCAATAACACTATTTGCATTTATTGATGGTTGTACAGTGTCCCTTTGAACTGTCAGCTATCTTTAGAACATTCATCAATTTCATACAAGTTATTGATTCACATTCTCCAGTACATTTTGTAGGTCATTTTAAGGTCTATAGTTTTACATGTATTACATCAATTGATTGGCTGTGATCCAATTACGATAGTGGAGTGGTCATGTGATGTCAACTATGTCAAAGTGTTTCAAGTATCAGATTACATAAAACTTTATTTGTCCTCTAGATTTTACTGATTGTGTGAGTGCACTACTAAAGTTTTCTTGGTATCGGCATTTGCAGAATCTTAGTACACATGTACAACCTCTTCTATTGTTGTAACTTAGTCCTCCCCCTTCAATTTCTGCCATTACCTGTACCCCACAAACCATTGCAATGATCTCCTGTCTCAATTAAAATTGGAATTTGAATTTAGTGGTTCAGGTAGAGTTGAAGGGCAGGTGAATGTTTGTTTTTTTCACTCAAGACATGTAGTGTAGAAATAATTGTGTAATTCTATCGTGTGGTGCATGGTTGGTTTACTAAGGAGGTAATTCTATCGTGTGGTGCATGGTTGGTTTACTAAGGAGGTAATTCTATCGTGTGGTGCATGGTTGGTTTACTAAGGAGGTAATTCTATCGTGTGGTGCATGGTTGGTTTACTAAGGAGGTAATTCTATCGTGTGGTGCATGGTTGGTTTACTAAGGAGGTAATTCTATCGTGTGGTGCATGGTTGGTTTACTAAGGAGGTAATTCTATCGTGTGGTGCATGGTTGGTTTACTAAGGAGGTAATTCTATCGTGTGGTGCATGGTTGGTTTACTAAGGAGGTAATTCTATCGTGTGGTGCATGGTTGGTTTACTAAGGAGGTAATTCTATCGTGTGGTGCATGGTTGGTTTACTAAGGAGGTAATTCTATCGTGTGGTGCATGGTTGGTTTACTAAGGAGGTAATTCTATCGTGTGGTGCATGGTTGGTTTACTAAGGAGGTAATTCTATCGTGTGGTGCATGGTTGGTTTACTAAGGAGGTAATTCTATCGTGTGGTGCATGGTTGGTTTACTAAGGAGGTAATTCTATCGTGTGGTGCATGGTTGGTTTACTAAGGAGGTAATTCTATCGTGTGGTGCATGGTTGGTTTACTAAGGAGGTAATTCTATCGTGTGGTGCATGGTTGGTTTACTAAGGAGGTAATTCTATCGTGTGGTGCATGGTTGGTTTACTAAGGAGGTAATTCTATCGTGTGGTGCATGGTTGGTTTACTAAGGAGGTAATTCTATCGTGTGGTGCATGGTTGGTTTACTAAGGAGGTAATTCTATCGTGTGGTGCATGGTTGGTTTACTAAGGAGGTAATTCTATCGTGTGGTGCATGGTTGGTTTACTAAGGAGGTAATTCTATCGTGTGGTGCATGGTTGGTTTACTAAGGAGGTAATTCTATCGTGTGGTGCATGGTTGGTTTACTAAGGAGGTAATTCTATCGTGTGGTGCATGGTTGGTTTACTAAGGAGGTAATTCTATCGTGTGGTGCATGGTTGGTTTACTAAGGAGGTAATTCTATCGTGTGGTGCATGGTTGGTTTACTAAGGAGGTAATTCTATCGTGTGGTGCATGGTTGGTTTACTAAGGAGGTAATTCTATCGTGTGGTGCATGGTTGGTTTACTAAGGAGGTAATTCTATCGTGTGGTGCATGGTTGGTTTACTAAGGAGGTAATTCTATCGTGTGGTGCATGGTTGGTTTACTAAGGAGGTAATTCTGACTAAAAAGCTTGTTTGTTGTAAATGAAGCAGAACACCACTTCTCATTCTGCATTTACACATGCAAGGAAAGTAAAAACAACTCATAAAACACAAAATACAGGCCTTGTACTACTTCCCTGGTAGACTTACTGCATTTGGAATGAAAACTATTTGTTGCAGTAAAACACTACTACGATAACATAACAAACATGATATTTTAAAAAAGTGCAAGTGCATTTATATGTTTTTCAACCTCGGAGAAAAACACAAAACACCCATCATGCTGCCTGTAAGCTCTATTTTGGATGTGAAAGTCTTCCAAATGTTCATTCTCCTGTCTACTGGGTGCAACTACTTACAAAATGTACAGTACAGTCTGAGTGTCAACTTAACATTCAGCTAACTTAATTAAAACTAGCTTAAGGCCCAGTCACGCCGCCCAAACTTTGTTGGAACGTTCCTTCAACAACAGCGAGAAATTTAGACAACGCTCATCACTATGCACAAAATGGGAAAACAATCGAAAACACGGGCGTTGAATATCGAAAATGAATTGTGTTTTTCTGATTAATAATTTTACTTTCATATTTTATATTTTTACAGGTATCCTTGCTTGGTTTAGAATGTCTCGGTGCTTTAGCAGAACGCATGAAAGATGGTTTTAAAGTCCATATCTCTGCAGGTAAGTGACCTCTGGTGACCTCCCTGGGGTTGAAATTAAAAGTATCTTGTCCATTGGACATGGTGGTGATTAAAAAAGTCTGCTTCAATTGATGATGTACCTGTGTCTAGCAAGATATATTAAGACGTATTGTTTATTATTGGCTCATCATCATTTCAAGTCTAAACTATAAAAACAATCAGCAACTAGGGGGTCAACTCCATTTGGTAAGTTAGTAAAAACTTGATATCTGTTCACATACGTGTACATGTGCAATTTGTATGTTTACCTGTCCTAGTTAAAATCTGCCTGTCTGGGACAGATGGACAGGCCTTAATTTTAACCCTGCCTCACAACACTATAGTGACCTGGTTGTCTCATTGTCAGTGATTTATGTGCAACTTAACCTTTGAAGTTATTTCATTGTATGTAACATTCCTGTTCAGTTCCCATACAGTCACATAAATGGGGGGGGGGGGAGGCATGCTTTATTTCTAACCCACCCAATGGGTAAATTGTCTTATGGGTGATCCTCCATCTGACCTGTGTCAGGTGATGATATTTCTTGATAACCACAATTTTGGTAAAATGTTGATGCTGCTGTGGTATGCTTAACATGCCTAAGTGTAGAGATAGCATTCCTTCTTGTCGTAGGAGTGTATCACTGGCTTATGTCATATCATCCAAGTACATACAATATAATCCTCCAATATTACTACTAATTATGGTAACTATTCAAAAAGTATTTCTCTTGTACATGTCCCAGACATTTAATTACTGACCCTAGCATTTGTCCATTACCATGGTACTCTTGTATTTTATTGGAACAAAGTAAACACTTATATTTTGTCAGGGAGACCTGTACTGGTATAATAATTCGTAGTTGACAATTGAATCTGCAATCTGCCTACTAACCCTTATGCAGATACCAATAGTAGGGCTTTCTGTTAACCCTTTGCCTCACGCGGGTGGTGGGGCTTTCTGTTAACCCTTTGCCTCATGCGGGTGGTGGGGCTTTCTGTTAACCCTTTGCCTCACGCAGGTGGTGGGGTTTTCTGTTAACCCTTTCCTTTCCCATTGAACCTATGCCTGATGCCATTGTCAAGATTTCTCATTAACCCTTTGCCAGACACCAATGAAATGGTCTCCTGTTAAATTTTGCCAGACAGCAATGGTGGGACGTAACCCTTTACCCTTTCCCTGTAGCCAATGAAAGGGCTTCTCACTAACAACGCCAACGACTTCCCATTTACTTTTGCTTAGATGCCAATAGCAAAGCATTCTGCTAACCCTTTGCCATGTCAATAGCTTCTCATCAAAATGCATGGCTACAATAATTTATGTCGTTTCAACCAAAAGCTTAAGGGGCCACCCACAGAAAAGTAAATTGAACATCTAGAAGACATATTGATTAGTCTTTATTTTAGTAGCATATTTGATTCATTAATGTGGCAAATATTGTGGTTTTTCATTGACTAATGTTATATCCACCCCATAAGTGGATAGAGAATTTGGTAATGAGCTTAGCAGACAATAGTTTTGCTAAGACTAATTATCCTCAGTGACTGGCCACTTTATGATTTACTGAAGACTTACTGACCATACAATGTACAATTCTCTTGTACAATGCTTATTGCAATCAAAACATTTAGAGTGCTGGTAATCCTGCTATTGTCTGACAGAAACATGTGTTTGACCTTCCAATGTCTATAGTGGTCAGTCCATGAGATCTGTTCTGAACTGACCTCTTGATGTCAATGCATTCATTACAATTTGCATAATCATGCTAATTCACGATATTCCTCAGCTGTATTACCATCTGTGTTTACAAATTCTTGTCAACATGCTGCTTTGCATAACAATTGTCATCTGTAAACATTGGCTTGTCACACCTGTATTCCATGGAGGTAGAAAAGAGAAGGTGTGATGACGCTATTGTTTCCGCTGGTTTCATGATGCTTTGGATTTGTTTACTCACATACACAATGTAATTAGTTTGCAAACACGCTGTACAATGTCACAGTTAATCGGCTTACGTGTTTCGGCTGTATTCGGAAGCTTCACGAAGATTCTCAACGCACTGCGCATGCCCAAACAGATAACAATAATACAGAATGCAGTGAAAGACGTACGCTGAGTGTACTCAACGCCCGAAATCTATTACAACAAAATGCGCGATTTTAAACATCTGCACAGTTCTGCACACCAATGAAAAATGACGAGTCAAAACATCTTGTTATAATCTTATCATGTATATTTAAATTTCACTGCGGAAATTTGCGGGATTTTTTTAATCAATGTCCAAAGTTGGACGACTATTGCGATGTAAAATATCAGAAAAGAAGTAATCACACATCTTGGTGGCGTCCGTATGCAGAATTTCCGGTACCTACAAGTGTGAAATGACCTTTGTGATCTGATAAAGGTCATTGCGCATGCACAATTCTTTTATTTATGGTTTGCGCATTCAATTTTATAGACGATGTTTAAACGGAATTTATTTTTTTCAGTTCTACTCTCGTTTTCTTGTGTAAATAAGCGGCTATCATCATGTAGATAAAACGACTTCTAAACAAAAACAATAAGTGGCTTAACCAGAGCGAAGACAAAGGATGTTTATAAGATTAACATGGGCTTAAATAGCGTCCTCACTCCTTCTCTTTTCTACCTCCATGTGTATTCTAATGTGCAAGGAACACAGCTGTAACATTGGGGGCGCTGTCACTATACATTGGCAATTGTCAATATAGGCTCATCCCCACACGTTTTGTAGTGTGCAAAAAACATGAACATTGAGGGCCCCATAGTTAGACATGATAATTGTTAATAGGGCTTATCTCACCTGGGGCTTGTTTGTATTGTCTCATCATGATTGTTGTTACTAAAAATGCTGGTCAGGCAACAGGCATCCTCTGAATGGAATGGATTGCAAATTTGCAGAAGTCAATAAGTTGGCAATTTTTTGTTGTGCCTGGCAACAGTTCTGGACATTGAATTTCACTGTTGTCTCCTGACTTTTTTAGCTCCGCTGTCGACTTTGTCGAGCGGAGCTTATCATATGAGTGATTGTCCGTCGTCGTCGTCGTCCGTGTCAATGTTTTACTTTTTCGACTTCTTGAAAACTACAAGCCTGAATGCTTTGATACTTGGTGTATATGTACCTTGGGTAGACCTCTCTTAGGTTTGTTCATTTCATGTTGATATCTTCAATTCTCTAATTTTGGTGAATATTTTTGTTATTTTTGGTAAAAAGTGATATTTTCGACTTCTTGTTAAAAACCGCAAGTGCAATTGCTTTGATATTACATATATAGGTACTACATGTGGACCTCTCTCAGATTTGTTCATTTTGTAATGATATCTTTAATTCTCTAATTTTGGTGAATATTTTTGTCATTTTTGGTAAAAAGTGATATTTTCGACTTCTTGTTAAAAACCGCAAGTGCAAATTGCTTTGATATTACATATATAGGTACTACATGTGGACCTCTCTCAGAATTGTTCATTTTGTGATGATATCTTTAATTCTCTAATTTTGGTGAATATTTTTATCATTTTTGGTAAAAAGTGATATTTTTGACTTCTTGTTAAAAACCGCAAGTCCAATTGCTTTGATACTACATATATAGGTACTACATGTGGACCTATTTCAGATTTGTTCATTTTGTGATGATATCTTCAATTCTCTAATTTTGGTGAATACTTTTGTAATTTTTGGTAAAAAGTGATATTTTCGACTTCTTGTTAAAAACCACAAGTCCGATTGCTTTGATATTACATATATAGGTACTACATGTGGACCTCTCTCAGATTTGTTCATTTTGTGATGATGTCTTCAATTCTCTAATTTTCGTGAATATTTTTGTAATTTTTGGTAAAAAGTGATATTTTCGACTTCTTGTTAAAAACCAATAGTTCAATTGCTTTGATATTACATATTTAGATACTACATGTAGACCTTTCTCAGATTTGTTCATTTCGTAATGATATCTTGGATTCTATAATTTTGGTGAATATTTTGGTCATTTTTGGTAGAAAGTGATATTTTCGACTTCTTGTTAAAAACTGTAAGTCCGATTGCTTTGATACTATACATATTGTTCATTTTCTGATGATGTCTTCAGTTCTTTAATTGAAATGTGCATTTCTAACAGCGGAGCTATCTCAGCCGATAGGCTGCTTGTTTTTGTATGTGCTAGTGCTGACACATAGTGCATTTTTGCCACAGAAGCCATATTCATGTTTGGACTACAATGTGCATGACAGGGCTGTGCAGCCATCTCTCTATCAAATGGCAATTTTAATGCGCTATCCTGGCATCAACCAGGCTCGGTCGAACACAAGCACCTGTGGACCTTAACCAAGGTTCTCCCAAAGTAGCATTCGTTAGTAAATGAATCCCAGCCAGTGGAATTGGCCTTCCCATTGAGTCTGTGGCACACTCACCCAGGGGTAGGGGTCGACCTTTTTTGTTGTTCAGCCTGAGGTAGGATTTGAACCTGGGTCTACCAATCATGATTTTGCTGTAACAACCACAATGCTACCAGTGACCGGTTAGTTAACAAATTTTTATCACACAACAACATGCAAACATATTTGGGATAACATACTTGCACTTGTAGTTTCTGCAAATTTCAAGTAATTTCCTGCTCATATTTTTAATCATTTTGTAAAATTCTATGAAATTGTGAGGAAAACAGTTATAATTATGATGACCATAAAAATGTTATTTTATTACAAAACTAATTATTGAATGTAGCCTTTTATTTTAATTCGTGACACTCCAAATGACAGTTTAAAATGTTTCTACATTTGTATTTAGTTCACTTTCTAACTTGTTCTGCATAACATGGCACAATATCATTATCATGAGAACTATAAAATAAACATGTTGCATACATTGATATATGTTAAAATTTTATTAAATTATGTTCGCCATTGTGTGTCATGTGCTTGTCTATTGATCACAGCCGCAGGTCACAACACATCGTAAATAATTTTCAGTTTGTATTTTTATCATAGCTTCAATTTCAATAATCATGTCTAACTAATCATGACAATGCAAATAAAAACATGGCTGACTGGAGGCCATTTTAAGTTGTGAAAAAGCACCAGAATCGACTGTTTCTATTCATTTCTCGACCAAATCTCTGGCATGCAGGAATGGATTTTGTACATAGTACATACATAAAAACTTTCCTGTCTATGCCAAAATAGGGACATATTTGTACATTGTACATTATTGTGAAATATATGTCCTTGGGCACACATTCATTTCATGACAGTATGTGCATATCATTTTTTCTGTATATTTGGTTACCTTATTATGATATCATTAATAATCATCAATACATGTGTCTTCTATCTGATATTAAAAACATATTGTGTTATTGTTCATTTCAGTACTACCAGCCGTGCAAGACCGCTTAGGGGATAGCAAAGATGCCGTTCGTGACCAAGCACAGGCACTTATACAGAAATTGATGCATCCAGTGTCAACACCACAGGTAAAAACACAAATGTATTTTTTACACATGTATGGAAAAAAAAAATCATTACTGTGTTTTTAATTCCAGTGTCGAGACTCAAATAATGGTTGGTTAAATGACACACTTAGTTACTTACTTAGGGGTGATCTCATATTCAAACACCTGGGTCAAACTTGGGTTAACCCGGCCTGCCCTATTCAGACCTACTAGACCTACAATATGCAAATTAGTAGTAGGTTTGAACCTAACCTCCGGATTACAAGTCAATAGAATGGTTATTGTTATTCAATTTATCTGGAATTAATTACAGACGTGATGGTTTGTTATATTTTGTCATTAAATGTGAATCAAGTGATACCATAAAGCCTCTCTATTGTGATATATATGGTAAATTAATGTTTGAAACAGAACAGGGAAAAAAATTTTAATGAGCAGCTTCTTAGGATAAATCACTTAAATATGTTATATATATATTTGGCATAGTCAGTAAAATATGTTTATCCATGGAGCGAACTGGTACATTTTGTCCGCAACAAGTACGGTCAGTTTTGTGTCCATGTCAGTTCATAAATTCATAGAACACATTTTTTGGTTAAGATTGTGAAGTCTGTGAGACTGCGAGTTATCAAAATATGATGAAAGTGATACAAAGGCATCTGAAAACCACAGTTCCTCTATCACTGTGTCAAAACTAAAGTCGGGGCTAATGCTACAACTCCGGCGCTACGACCACCGTAACATTGTCAGCTGACGGCATTGCGGGGAAATTACGGGTATTTACCGCTGCCGATATCTTACTTTTCTGTGACAAAATAAAAGATTATTTTAGAAAATACATCGAAGCACAGTGCCTTGAGGGACTGTGGGCGAAGTAGGCAGCAAGGTGTTGTTTTAAACACCGCAGAAAATCATGCACTCAACGCAGCCATCTTGGTTACCTCAATCAGAATTTCCCCTTGTCACCCAGCATGCATCGATTGCGATATCGCAACATGCACTGTGTCGCCTTGAGTACAAGGCACTCTATGAATAAGGTATTTTCAGAGGTCAGGGTTCATTTTTTATAAATAATCAGCGCGAGTCCATTTAATTTAATTTTCTGTTTTCTGAAAAACTGCAAATAATTGATGTGCAGTAAATCGAAATAAATTTTCATGGCGTACGCTGCATTTGTTTTTCCAGATTTTGCGATGCCGCACTCCTGAAAGAACTGTTTGAAAATTGAACGCGCAACAGTAGTAAAGGCTTGAACTCAGTAGCGTAAGTCTCAAGTGAAACTTTGTATCAACAAATGTTCGTCTTTTGATACTTATTGGCTGTCAGAGACACATATCAATTGTCCAGCCCAATGAAAAGTCTGATTCACGTCCTCTGCTCAATTTGCAACTCGAGCATAACAGTTTATCAAAACAAAACAATTTATTCAGCACGCTGTTTTTTTAGGCAAGGCACACGGTGAAATGACTACTGTGCACCAATAAATCAACACATTTTAGAGACAACTATCTACTCTTCAAAAAGCAATGTAAACTCTGTCAATCCTAAAAAAATAAACAACAGCTTGAATGAGGTGTGAATGAGATCGGTTCGAACCGCAGTTTTTATGGAAATTGTGCGGTCGTCCTGAACCGCACTGTCTATTGTTTAAACATCCAAACCGCAAAACTGGGTTTTGTTCGGGCGGTTTAGGGCGGCTTGGGTTTTCGTAGGTTTGACCCGCATGTTTGAATATGAGATCACCCATTAGACTTTGTATGTCACATGGTCTATACATTATTGTAGCATCTACAATGGAAACCGTCATAACTGTGTGATGTCACTAAACACATCACAACCATTAGATACATGTTGATAACATGTTTACCTTTACTGTCATACAGTCATTGAAGATGTAGCTGTTTATGTACATGTAGGTAATTATCTATCAATGGTGACATCAAAGTTAATCTGCATCAACTTTTCCTATTACTGACTTCTTTAAAGTCACCTGCTTGCTTTCTGTGATATATGTAATTTTGTCGAATGTCTGTCAGATTTTGGGATGGTACCTTCAATTCTTGAATGAATATTTTTATCAGTTTGGATGAAAAATTATATTTTTGACTTCTTCTTGAAAAAAACACTGAACATTTGGTTGACCTCTATTAGATTTGTAACCAGATCGCGGTTGCAATCGCCATTTTTTTTTTAATAAGGACGTGTATATTACTAAACTGAGAAAGATGAATAACTGCTGTACTGTACTCTTCTTTTCCTATAGTATGTTTTTGAACGTGTCATGCGAGCATTTGGTCATAAGAATTATAGGGTACGAGAGGAGGTTTTATTATGTCTAATGCAAACTATTAACACGTAAGTACATTTATGTATTCAAACTACTTTTATAATCTAATGTGCCTTTTATTTACCTGAAAATTGGGATACCATTGGGTAAACCAGCAATCATAGTTCTGATTTGAAGATTTACTGTTATATTAAGGAAGCAGTAAGGTAATTGTGATTAGAGCATTCTCTGCTGGTTACTAAGCATGTAATTATACAAAATATACATTTTCAGAAAACTTTGTATTAATGTTTGCTCAGGAAATTAAGTTATGGAAGTTTTGAAAACCGTTCTTCCTATGTTAATGATTTTTTAGTTATCTTACAAAAAAATAATATTTTACAGTAGTACAGTACAGTATTTTTGTATTCCTTTTTATATATATATATAGTATAACTAGATTATATTCATGACTAACTGACTAACTTGCTTTTCTTCTTTCTTTTATTATTGTTCTTGTAATTGTTTTTTTATTTTATTTTTTGTTTGACAAAAATTTGTTGTTGTCAAACATATGCCTTCTTTTAGATCATACTACGACTGCTATTCTGTGAAAAAGTCACCCAGAAAATGACAAAAGTGAGCTATTCTAACGAGAGATAGTCATTTATTCAAGACTCTTTGTTATGTGAAACATTTAACAGTATGTAAATTGAATGTATGGTGAAAGTTTACTTTTGAAAAATAAACTTCACTGAAATTACATACCAAATGCATCGTGCACAGTACATTTTGACCTAAGATCAATAAAAATGTAAAGTTACATAATCAGATATTTAAATTTGTTTTACGTCTGTAAGGCCAGGCATCTCTCTTTACAAGTTAGCTGCTGACCACCACACAAATCCGACCATAGCCTTCAAAGAGAATAGTACAATGTGGCTGTATTTGTTGCCCACCATAGCCTTCAAAGAGAATAGTACAATGTGGCTGTAATTGTTGCCCACCATAGCTTTCAAAGAGAATAGTACAATGTGGCTGTATTTGTTGCCCACCATAGCCTTCAAAGAGAATAGTACAATGTGGCTGTATTTGTTGCCCACCATAGCTTTCAAAGAGAATAGTACAATGTGGCTGTATTTGTTGCCCACCATAGCTTTCAAAGAGAATAGTACAATGTGGCTGTATTTGTTGCCCACCATAGCCTTCAAAGAGAATAGTACAATGTGGCTGTATTTGTTGCCCACCATATCTAACTGATTGCAAAATGATCTAGATTATGATATAAACAAAACACTTAATTAATAGAAGGTACAATGTTAATATGCATAACCTTTTCTATTCTATAAATTATAACTTGTAAAATTGTTACATTATGTAAATCTCGAAAAAGTGTGTTGCACTGCAAAAAAATCAATACCTAATTTCATCCCCCGCCCTACTGTGGGGACTAAGTAGTTTCAATTAATAGGTTCTGATAAAGTGTTCTACAACTTTATTGATAAAATGTAAGGTGTCATTAGTTCACACAAGAACTATTGTTTTCACTTCCTAAAGGAAACTGTATTTCAAAATAGAATTGATTTATTAATAGAAACATGAGTCATAATATCATGGTGACATATGGTATACAAAATATTATTGTCTGGGTCATTGTGCGGCAACCTGTGTCTAGTCACTTCTATATTTCCAGTAATTATTTTTATTTGACAGAAAATAAATATTACCCCTTCTGTGACCATTAAGTTTTTATGAAATTAATTTAAATTTATGGAGCGATGATTTCGTCATCATTGACTTCCTGTGATAACTAATTTCCAATTTATTTATTTAATTTTTTTGCTATAATGAAATGCAAGCTGAAAATATGTTTCTGCCATAATCATACTTATTATGGTAATATGCATCCGGTATTCACTGGTTGGCATGACAACATCCTTATACGCGTGTATAAATTTTTTTGTTCTTCTTTCTGTTGCCAGCTTTGGTGCTACATCTTTGTCCTTGAATAAAATAGTTCCGTCAATTTGTAAACTTCTTGGTGATCCAAATAGCCAGGTAAGTATGAACCTTGTTTCATTGTAACAGTGATGTATGTTGCTTTTATTAAAACCACAAATCACATGTCCTTATTTTTGATAATTTGATTGAAATAAAAGTAGATTATGTTTGTACATTTTTGTTCCATGTTATGTATTGTAGTACGTACAATTTCACTGTAATAGCAATGCATGTTGGGATATGTTAGCAATATATTAAAGTTTGGTTTTTGTTTTGTTTAATTCTGTTACTTTCTGTCAAAGCTGAATACTGTAAAATAATTATATTTTAGCTGGAATTAATTTTCGCTGAATAATTTTTTTGTGTGTTTTATATGGAGCTTATTTTCACTGGTTTTTAATGAGTTGAATGTAAAACATGGGGAAAAAAGGTATATTCGCTGGATTTTATTTTTACTGAATCATTCCTACAGCGAAAATAAATTCCAAGCGAAAATAAAGTATTTTACAGTATATGTTGAGATCCACTGTGAAGAAGACTTTGGGTTTACTTTATGTGTATAAATGAAGGTGTCAAGTGTTCAAGTACATGTACTGTGTACCCTCTTAGCTAATATGGGATGTCACAGAGATTTTATTATGCTTGGAAAATCATAGATTGATATATGTTACCATAGTTATTGAAATTTTTAATTGGTAAGATCACATTTGATAAACAAAATATAAAAAGTGTAAAAACAAAGTCAATCAGCTAAAATCTCTTCTGTATTTTATTCAAAGTAGGTGATTGTTTGAACCGGCTACTGACTGATTTTGTTTTGAATAACTCTCTCCCCAGCAAGTAGCCAAGCTGACCCAACTTGATTTTTTAGCGTTTCATCTGCCCTGTTCATAAAGGGCACACTTCAAACATTTCATAATACTTCTTGTATACTTTCTAGGTTCGAGACACAGCAATTAATACGCTAGTGGAAATCTACAGACATGTCGGTGAAAAAGTGAGAATTGATTTAGGAAAAAAAGGGATTCCTTCCTCAAGGTTAGTGGTTTGAAATAGTTACTCAGTTAGCCATAATGTTAAAGGAGAACATATTAAAATGAGAAAGTATTGCACTCAGTGAAAATGTAAAATGCTGCTATTTGCATTCCATTAAACTTATATTTATTTATTTGCCATTTTATAATAAATAAAAACAAGAATTTTTCATTACCGGATCTGGCTTCTATTCCAATTCTACTCAGCTAGTTGTCAAATTTATTTTGTGGTGCAGTTACCGACATGTATTCATGCATTCTTTGATAATCACATGTGTACATGTTTTGGTATAAATAGCGCCACCTTTTGTCAGAAAACTTACATTGTGAACAGTGCCCTCTATATGGATCTTAGTAGAAGTTTAATGCAACCCACACACTGGAGTTCGTATCATATTGTTTGCATCTATCTTCCCACTAGGTTGTCCATAATCTATGCGAAATTTGACGACGTGAAGAAATCTGGGAGAATGATAGCTCAAGACACCGGTAAGAACACAAACACTAATTATGATTGCTCCACCGTGTGTGTCTTCAGTCAATGCTATGCAAAACTGGAAACTAATTGTTTTAATATTTTTATCACCCATTTGTTACTGTAAATGCATCAAATCCCATTTACTTCCCCTTTGTGGTGAATATTTAAAGAACCAAGTTAGTTTTCTGACAGATTATATTTTAGCGTAGGTCACCATGTAATCTAACCTTATACATTGCCAAACAATAACACATTCTTTCTACCATAACAATAGGCATATAAGCTGAATAGAATGGTCTTTAGTCGTATTCTCTTGTTTCCTTACTCTGGATAATAATAGTTCCAGATTTGTATTCTGTGTGTAGTTCAATGTTTTGTGTTTCTACTATCTATTTTTACTAGTTGGGTGTCAGCGCTAGCAACACCAAGTGTTAGACTCTGATGTGTATCAAGCTAAATAACATCTGCTGTTTGAATTGTTTTGCTAATATAACTAACAGAAATATTATTAGCTGGGCAGCCAGTCATATACAGAGATTTTGTGTGGAATTTCAGCTATTTGGGTGTATGCGTTTTTTTTATGTTCATATATTTGTTAGTCACACGGCAGATAATCAGGTGAAATTGAGTTATAAATGACTCTGTTGACACTATTCTTGCTTATATTCATACAAATTTAGAGTTTTTCATTTCGGAGTTAGTTTTCTAGTGATTTATGTCTGTATTGTTATTTTTTTGCGAGATATTCGCAATTTATTTTCTTTTTTTTATTGTTATACAGAATAACTTCTAATATTTTATTATTTTTATTATTATCAGCAGAAATAAAATAACAATTGCCATGCTCTAGATTTAGAATTTTTTTTACGATTGTCTTTTTATGCTTAGCTGTGAATATTTGCTGGTTGAAATGACATAGTCAAAGGTCATAGGTCATGAACTATTTAAGTAAATCTTTGTTGCTTATCATAGCATGCTTTGATTGTTGGAAAGAAATGTAAGTTACTTAAAACTTTTTGGAAACAATTGTAGATTAAATCCAGTAGACAATATGTTGCCAGTCATTTTGGTAAATGTCTGACAGCCTTTTTGATGGCTTGAGTTAATATTCCCCCTGATAATATAAACACCATTATATTGTTATTAAAGGGGTTTAATGTCTTTCAGCATTTCTTGATCCTTGCACTCTCGTTTTATTTGAAATTGTTGGCTTTGTTGTGGAGTGGAATACATTACCGTACATTGCATTCAATAGTCAATGTTTACATAAACATTTTTTTTCTGCCCGCAAAATTATACCTGAATAATTCTGACACTTTGAGTGACTTTTGTAAAAACTATGCATTATTTTTATGAATATAAATATTTCAAGATCTAGACCAAATGTTGTTGTTTTTTGTTTTAGGGAACTTTAAAAATGAAAGACTAAACTTCCCATGACACTGGTTGGTTGGGAAACTATTGAATTCATTATTGGATTACTTTTAGATCAGTTATGTAAATTATGGAATTATTTTTAACAACTTTAGAAATTCATTAGACTACCAAATAGTTTTCATCTTAACCATTCCCACAAGCTGTGCACTCTAAAGTATGCTATGTTATCATTTGTGACTCATAAATTATTTTATTATATATTATTGTTTGTATAAACTTAAATTTGATTCTATTGAAGATTATTATATATTTCTAACTTTTAGTTTAACACATCTGCACTAAAATAACATGGCATTCTACTTTTGTTATGGTTAAAATGGTTATAATAAGATCTTGTAGATTTTAGAGTAATTTAACTTTTTATTAAAGACATTGTCTTTTTGTATATGTTGATAATAGGTATATCAATTACAGTAATGCTATCAACCTTAAACATTGTATCTATATCAGGGATGTAAAAAAATAACATACTGTGTTCACTGAGTTTAAATTTCACTGTCATACACTAAATTGAAATCAAATGAATAGGCTAATTTAAACATAATATTTTGTTTCTTTCACAAACCGTGAATTAAATGAAAAACTTGTGTAATAATTAAAACTTTAAATTTAAGCCCATTGAATATTTCTCCATTTACAGTGATGGATTATATTACAATTTTGTTATCTGAATCTTTTGTACTTTAATTTGTATCTATTGTACAAGGCTGTAAATGTCTTCTTGATAACCAAAGTAATATTTTAGATTAGGCAATTTAATTTGTGACAATTTGTTATCAATTGACCCTTCTCAAGGCTTACATGGAGGAACTTTGTATTGTGCCATTGTCTGGTGAAATAATTTCTTACATTTTAAAAATATTTACAATGTCCTGGCACAACGACAAATATGCTAGTTATTATTTCCTGTGATATGCAGTTATGTGATTAATAATTCAGCGACAGCTTAGAATACAACTGAAAACATGGCCAAGAATCATAACAATTTTGTAAAAATAAAACTTTATCCTAAAAAAAAAGATTTCTTGTCAGCATGTGTACCACCCAAAAAGTGTGGGCTGTCTATTTTACTTTATTTTTGAAAAACAATGAGACCAGTAACATTTTTTTAATTTTATTTTGAATTCAAATTTAATTGAAAGATATCCCACTGTCAGCAATTGCTTGATTTGAGAAAACAACACAATCATTTCCTACGTCTTGGCTGTTGTATTTAGTGTGGAAATATACAGTTTTGCTTATGTAAAACAATACTAAAGTTCAGAACAGACACTTAATCAGGCTCCATAGATTAAGTTAGGACCAGATCTATTTAAAGATTTATGATAAATACACCTACTTCCATAGTGCATCAGAGTATTAATTATATGTTTGCTATGGTGTGCATTTATTGGGTTTTTTAGTAAAATATCAATTTGTTTAAATTTTAGCTTACACCATCATTTCTGTGTCACAGTAACCTTTTATATGTTGTATTGTTACATGTAGGTAGCAATATATTAATAAATAACCCTGACTGTTGTCAGTTTGATCTTGGCTTGTGATAATATGCAATGGTTTCTGTTCAGAAAAGTTGACATGCCTGTGACATTAGTCATCATAACATTTAAATTTTAAAAAAAATGTTGTTTAAGTATTTCTAGCAATAATTATAATTTATTTTGTCAATTCAAATGGTATTCCTTCCAGCAGATATGTTTGTGTGTTTATTGCTCAATTTCTGCTCATACATCAAAATGGTGGATACATGTATAATTATAATTATATTTGCAGTGTTTTGTTTTATTTTATTAGTACTGCTATGTAGTGAGAAAAAAAATGAAATTTGATTCCAATTTTCTTCTATTGGTCGATGAGTATATGTACCGGTAGTATTTTTGTGTAATACTAGATATGAACATCATGTTCCGTTATACCATAAATTAATTTTGAAATTCTATCAAAACATATTCAGTTTGGTTTGTTTAAAATTCTGAACCAGCAATTTTTTTTCAACCTCTTGTTGCGCCTATTGTATCTGACTTATCACATTCTTCTCTGTTACTTTGACCCAGTGATCAATTAGATTGAAGTAATTATCAACAAACAAACAAACTGTTTTTTAATTTGTTGGTGCTTTATTTGGTAGGGTTTAGGAGCCAATCAGGTAGCATCTTACTTGGACACAATTTCTTATTTATTCCAGGATTTCTTTTGAATTTATTGTTCACGCTTTCCAATGTGTTAGATTTTGAATATTCTCTTTAACAAAACTACGTATGTGTATCACTGAGCTTAAATTACACACTTGGAGGAAGATTGTACTTGATAATTTTCTGATCAACATATATGATGTAAGTGAAGAAATGCCAAAAGTGGTTGTTTCCATGGTAACAACCATCACTGTCTTTCACCCATTGCATTATAGAGAAGTGTCCCTACTGTTCTATAATTTTAGGAATGAACACAGTAGAGAAATTAACATTCTCAAAGACCGAGCTATGTCACGATCCCCCAAACATTGCCACAATCAATCTCAAACAAGAATAGGCAATGAATTTTTGTTTTTCCCCCACGTTAATCAACTTTCACCCGCGCTAACCAACTTTCCCCCATGCTAACCAACTTTCACCCGCGCTAACCAACTTTCACCCGCGCTAACCAACTTTCACCCACGCTAACCAACTTTCACCCGCGCTAACCAACTTTCACCCGCGCTAACCAACTTTCCCCCACGCTAACCAACTTTCACCAGCGCTAACCAACTTTCACCCGCGCTAACCAACTTTCACCCGCGCTAATGAAAAATCTTGTCTTCTACTGACTTCCTGTTCTGCTCATCTTTGAGAATACATTGTTATGCAGATTAACCCCTACTGGGTTGAGAATATATTGTTATGCAGATTAATCCCTACTGAGTTGAGAATACATTGTTATGCAGATTAACCCCTACTAGGTTGAGAATACATTGTTATGCAGATTAACCCCTACTGGGTTGAGAATACATTGTTATGCAGATTAACCCCTACTGAGTTGAGAATACATTCTTATGCAGATTAACCCCTACTGGGTTGAGAATACATTGTTATGCAGATTAACCCCTACTGAGTTGAGAATACATTGTTATGCAGATTAACCCCTACTGAGTTGAGAATACATTGTTATGCAGATTAACCCCTACTGGGTTGAGAATACATTGTTATGCAGATTAACCCCTACTGAGTTGAGAATACATTGTTATGCAGATTAACCCCTACTGAGTTGAGAATACATTGTTATGCAGATTAACCCCTACTGGGTTGAGAATACATTGTTATGCAGATTAACCCCTACTGGGTTGAGAATACATTGTTATGCATATTAACCCCTACTGGGTTGAGAATACATTGTTATGCAGATTAACCCTTACTGGGTTGAGAATACATTGTTATGCAGATTAACCCCTACTGGGAGTGGTTTGCTCTGGAGAGAGCACTGCTGCATTTTTTCCATAAAATTCTACATTTGGTCATGGGTCGATGAGGTGACTGTTTAAAACTCAATGCTTGTAGTTTTGATTGAAAAATTAGGATTGCTATGGCAACTAGTTTTGCCGTCACAAACGTAATTCTATTGGTCAATGGATATTATAGTTGATGTATACTCTCTGTGATAATAAAAGTATTATCTCTTGTTTTGTTACATCATAATTTATCCATTATCTTGTAGCTCCATTAACAATTTTTGTTGTCTGTTGATTACGGTTGAAAGCCGGTTTAAAATGTTTTACGATAACAAATTCTTTGTTTATATTTGAGACATTTGTTGTGTACTACAGTGTATGTCACTGTGTTTGGAGATATTTTCCTATGACTGGATGTCATCTTTGCTGTAATCACTAAGTCAATTAATCCTTTGACTGTTGTTATTTTTTTATGCCACAGTTGTGTGACGCAAGAATTTGCACATCTCTATGTATTTTCTAAATTGTGGACCAAATTGTTTTAATTTGCTACAATAAAAAAATTCTAGTTTCTTTTGTGATAAGTGACTTTAAGTATTCAACTTTTAATGCAAGAATTAACTGAGTCTGCATGGTTTTATACTAGACTATAGTTAGATAATGTAACTTGAAAACCAGTGATTTGACACTTGTACTCACAAGCATACTATACTCTACCAACAGTTATTTTGCATAAATTAAAACAGAAAATACAGATTTAGAACTTCTTTTGGTTTTCCAAGGGCATTCAGTTTTGAAAGCAAAATTCATAAAAATGCTGACTGATTAAAATTGTGAAGAAAGTAATAAACGTTATAAAGGCATTCAGGTGGGAAATCGAGGTGATTACCACCATGACCTCAGTTAATTCGGTGACCTAAGAAAATGTTTGTGGGTGCCTTTGTTAGTGACCTTCTAATGGTAGTGTGAAACCTATAAAATATTTCCTTTCTTAAACATATTAAATTGCTGCATTCATTTTTTTTTTACGATTTAAATTTTATATGTTTGCAATGAGATGAATGCAAGTTATTTAAGACTTCTGTTGCATTTTAAGGTGACAAGTAATCTGAGTAACATGTAATGTGAGATGCATTCAACACTCACTATATGGCTCACCTATTCTTTCTCCTACAGTTACTTTTCACTTCGTCAACAACTAACTGGAGTTGGTAAACATTGTATATTTATTAGATTACCAGCAAGTTGACCTACCCTGGAAATTGATTCATACCCAGTAACATGTATTTGCTGGTTGTCCTGTGAGAACACTTGAATGTGTAACTTATCAGATTTTGAGATGGGAGCTTATGAGTCGAGTACCTAACATTTAAAAATTGTAGAAAGGTTTCCGTAGCTTTTAAAATCAATTCATAAACATCATCTTAGTGCTTATACTGTAACTGAATCACATTAGTAACTACTTGCTGTGAATATTTTAGTCCAAACGAATTGGTTCTCATTAAGAACTCAAAACATGTAAAACTTTGTTATTTTGGTATAAATAACACTTTGAGATAATACCAGCATGATATCCCCTGAAAATAAAATTTATTGCACATAAAACACATATTTGAGAGTCTTATGGTTACATGTCTTCCTTATTTGGAAAATGTGCATCACTTTTTACGTCACATATGATTACTTTTTGTTTACATCAGATGCATTATAAGCTTGTGAGGGAAATAGAATCTTGCCACTGAAAGCAAACATTGGTGTAACACAAAACTTTTTCATTGTCAATTCGGGATGTTTTCTCAGTAAATAATGTATAATAACATTGTTATCATAAGAGTACTGTAAACTACGCACTGTGGCAGTTGAGGAATGCTTCAACCTCCATTGAGTTTCTGTCAATATGATTGCTATACCGCCTTTATGCATACTTTGTGGTATTCTAGTTATAACCACATATTACATTAGTGGATACCTGACCCCAGAGTTCTAATAGAATTAGGAAATCTAGTGACTCCATAGCTTGGTGGATTAATAATTATAATATTTATATCTGGAAGAATACGTTTTAATGTAAGAAAAATGTTGTTGACATTATGTCTATTGTGGGATGCTTTGAATTTCAAACACTGGGAAATTTATCCTGGCAACAGTTTCCATAGTGATGCATGCTATTCTGATAGATGATTTCCTGGCAACACATTCTGTTATTCTGGAATACAAGTCTCATTTTGTAATGGCTGTATCATTAGGGTACTTCGTAGCAATTATATACACCAATAATTCCAGCTTTGTGCGCTAACATAAAGTACACTATATCATCTTTCTGTATTGCAACCATAATACACTAAACAAATCACAGCACAATTTCAAAGTTGATGCAAGATGGGCCTGATTGGCTACCCAACCCTGGCAAACAGACCAATCAGAGAGCAGCTTTGTTTGTTGATAGATTTTTTCAACATATGAAATTCTGTCTTGTATATACTCATCGACTCAACTGGGATTTAGTAAAAATGGATGTCAATGCACATGCACACTTGTGTATTGCCCTGATTAAGATTTCAACTGTAATCTACCTGCCCACAATTTAGTCAAACATGTTGCATATTTTTATGTATTTTCTGTAATTTCTTCATTATTTTGTACTAAATCGACATAATTTCGCATTGCTCCAATGTACTATACACTTTCAATGTCGTTATTATTACTGACAATAATTTATTTTCAAATCTTGGAGGAAATGAACGCAATTCTCTTTAAAGTACATGTAACTATGCCAATGTATTTGTGAATTACGATAAATGTTGACTTGTGATTTCAAAGATGTTACTAACATTTATGAATAAGTTCATACAGTTCATAACAGGTGGTTTTGTGGTGTTCTTCCTGTGAGTCTTCTCTGCATTCACTACTAGATAATACAGCCTCCATGCTTTACGAAACACTATCAAGTCAAAAGTCTTCCCAGGAATTCTTCTGCCCTCTATCAGACTCGTTGTCAGTTAGTTTTAGAACCCTGACAATGAATAGGAATTTTCAAGATTCCCAATTAGATGAACTCATGCCAAGGTCACAAGACACCACCAAATACATTTCCGTTCAATTTTTAAATTTATTTTTGCAAGCAATCACTTCCTCCTTTTTCAAACTAAACCATACCCAGGGTGTCTATTTTTACCTGCTGTTTATTCTGTTATTTCTGTTTCTAGTTGTGTTCACGTTACACGAAGTACAGGCTAAGATTTAAGCTGATTTAGGCTTATCTAGCATATTTGCATTTTGGCTAGACCCAATTGCGTCCATGCACAGGGAGGGCCAGTCGTTAGCACGGGCTAAGGGGTGCCATTAGTCGGTGACCTTTGGTAAGCCGCTATTTACGAACGAAAAATGGATGACATGCGTGAGGTTCTATTTCTGCTGCTGGCATGTTTCGTTCTAATTTTGAAGCGACGTGCACAGGAATGCGAGAGAAGACGGACCCAACTTATTTGGATGCACAGAAACAGTATACAATGGGCGTAACAGAATACAGAGTTTTATTAATGCATGTCGCAGACAGCGAACCAAATTTCTTTTGTCTACGATTGGAGCTGCTGTACGCTCTACTACTACAGTGACCCGATCAGTGTGGAAGCGAGCGCGGAGTAATGACTGGTGGAATAGTGTCGTTATACGAACATGGGACAATTTTCACACCCAAAGGTCGCCGCAGAGGGCGCTTAGCCCTGGTCTAAGGGTTCGTGCATACTTCGTTAGCCCGTGCTAAGGTCTAGACCGCGTCTTAAATTCGGATCAGATTTAACCCGTACTTAGCATTCCTTAGCCCGTGCTAAGCGTTCACGCACGTTTTCTTAGCACGGGCTAAGGAATTTGACCTCTTAGCCCGTGCTAAGGAGCTGTGCGTGAACGCAACTTCTATTTTCTACTTTGCACCACTATTCCAATACTTTCCACTTTAGTTTTTCACTTTGCACCACTATTCCAATACTTTCCACTTTAGTTTTCCACTTTACACCACTATTCTGTTACTTTCCACTCTAGTTTTTAACTTTACACCACTATTCCACCACTTTCCACTCTTAGACTAGTTTTTCATTTCACACCACTATTCTGTTACTTTCCACTCTAGTTTTTAACTTTACACCACTATTCTGTTACTTTCCACTCTAGTTTTTCACTTTACATCACTATTCTGTTACTTTCCACTCTAGTTTTTAACTTTACACCACTATTCTGTTACTTTCCACTCTAGTTTTTAACTTTACACCACTATTCCACAACTTTCCATTTTAGTTTTTCACTTTACATCACTATTCTGTTACTTTCCACTCTAGTTTTTCACTTTACTTCACTATTCTGTTACTTTCCACTCTAGTTTTTCACTTTACACCACTATTCTGTTACTTTCCACTCTAGTTTTTAACTTTACACCACTATTCCACGACTTTCCACTCTAGTTTTTAACTTTACACCACTATTCCACGACTTTCCACTCTAGTTTTTAACTTTACACCACTATTCTGTTACTTTCCACTCTAGTTTTTAACTTTACACCACTATTCTGTTACTTTCCACTCTAGTTTTTAACTTTACACCACTATTCCACCACTTTCCACTCTTAGACTAGTTTTTCATTTCACACCACTATTCTGTTACTTTCCACTCTAGTTTTTAACTTTACACCACTATTCTGTTACTTTCCACTCTAGTTTTTCACTTTACATCACTATTCTGTTACTTTCCACTCTAGTTTTTAACTTTACACCACTATTCTGTTACTTTCCACTCTAGTTTTTAACTTTACACCACTATTCCACAACTTTCCATTTTAGTTTTTCACTTTACATCACTATTCTGTTACTTTCCACTCTAGTTTTTCACTTTACTTCACTATTCTGTTACTTTCCACTCTAGTTTTTCACTTTACACCACTATTCTGTTACTTTCCACTCTAGTTTTTAACTTTACACCACTATTCCACGACTTTCCACTCTAGTTTTTAACTTTACACCACTATTCCACGACTTTCCACTCTAGTTTTTAACTTTACACCACTATTCTGTTACTTTCCACTCTAGTTTTTAACTTTACACCACTATTCTGTTACTTTCCACTCTAGTTTTTAACTTTACACCACTATTCCACAACTTTCCATTTTAGTTTTTCACTTTACATCACTATTCTGTTACTTTCCACTCTAGTTTTTCATTTTACTTCACTATTCTGTTACTTTCCACTCTAGTTTTTCACTTTACTTCACTATTCTGTTACTTTCCACTCTAGTTTTTAACTTTACACCACTATTCTGTTACTTTCCACTCTAGTTTTTAACTTTACACCACTATTCTGTTACTTTCCACTCTAGTTTTTAACTTTACACCACTATTCCACTACTTTCCACTCTAGTTTTTAACTTTACATCACTATTCTGTTACTTTCCACTATAGTTTTTCACTTTACACCACTATTCTGTTACTTTCCACTCTAGTTTTTCACTTTACATCACTATTCTGTTACTTTCCACTCTAGTTTTTAACTTTACATCACTATTCTGTTACTTTCCACTCTAGTTTTTAACTTTTCATCACTATTCTGTTACTTTCCTCTCTAGTTTTTCACTTTGTATCACTTTTCCACACTATTAGGAAATGACTGAAGACTAATAAATGTTAGAAAACAAAAAAACAGTCAGGAATTTAGTTAGTTACAATTGCTAACTATGCTATAGTTAGCTATGTTCCTACTGTCATACTGGATTTAAAAATTAAATTTATTCATCATTTGTTTTCAGTTTTGAACTCCTCCATTTTTTATGTACTATGTGTTGTGATATGAACCCCCCCCCCCCCTCCCCCATAAACCGTCATTGGTGTATGATAATCCCAGATGATGTCTTTACAAGAGAGGTCACAACGTTGTGTTCATATATAGTAGCCTGTATTACATTGTTTGCTAGAATTTAAACTTTGTCTATAAAAACATGATTCACCATGATTATGTTAACACTTTGAACTAAATAACTAAATTGAAAGTCTTTATTGTTGATAAATTTTATTTACTTGGTGACAAGAATTCTAATGAATTTGAAGAGAATGGTCAAATATATGACCACACAAGATACATATGCAGCAACACCTTTCTAAAAACTGAAGAAAATAATTCATTTGGTGTTTGGTAACATGCACGCACACAAAAACGCATCAATGCATGCACATTCATTTAAATAAAATGTTGCTATGGTTTTATTCAGGCAGTACTTCCTTGCTTACAGAAACACTTTGAGAAATGCACAGAAACTTTGTTATAAACAAATTATCCTGAAACATTATTGATTTATCTTTTTACACTATTCTATTATGTTCCAACTATTTTAATCATAAATACCTCATGATCACTGCCAACAAAACTATGTTTGTAATCATTTGTCTTCTGATGTCTAACTAAGAGAAAATATGGTGGGATTAGAGATGACTAATTACAGTAACATGAGCTACTTAAGTTTATCCAGTTGTCATGTGACAACACAACAGCTGTTCATCGTACTGATTAATAATTTTATATCAAACAAGTCTCTAATCTATAATATACAAACTCAGACCAGATTTACCTAATTCATTTTAAAAACCAATTGTGTCTTACAAGTAGAAGTCTATGTTTACTAAAATCTGGTTGATAATTAAGGTAGAGATGCAGTTTACCTGACAGGTATTTTAATTACGGTAGTTAATTAGGAAAACCAAGATGACCTCCCTTGTCCACAAAACTATATATTTTCGGAAAGCTTATTGTATGAATTTTAAAGTTTTGTTAGTATTTTATTTTTATGGACACTGTAGTTTGAAATATGCACAAAAATGTGCTTTTTTGGTCAAAAGTGATTTTAAAAAATTAGCTTCTAAACCATGCTTCTGTTTCCTGTCAAAATTGGTTTATGGGTACATCTGTTTACTATGAAGAAAACGCCGTCTTGAAAACTGTCTACCAGTTGTCAATTTTGTAGGGCAGCAGCTCAAATTTCACTACTTCAAGTTTATGCATAAATTAACACCCAGGCTAGTTGTCTGTACGATTGCTGTAACACTATTCAACTAAAAACAATGCCCCGACGGCGTTTTGAAGATAAACACATTCTCAATCATTTGTGAAAATTTCAAAACAAAAGGTCAAAGCGTCTAGAAGCTAATTTTTTTTAAAGTTCTGGAATGTGCACTAAAAAGAAGCTGAGATAATTGCTAATTTGCATAACAATTCACTCAGTAAGAAGTTTGCTAATGCTCATAATTAAAATGGCTGTTACAGTATCAAATTTAAATGTATTATCGTAAAAAGTTAAATACAGTGCATAATATGGAGATCTCTTCATTTCTTTTTTTCACCATGTTTTTTTTTTATTATTTATGTACAGCCTTGCTAAATCTTGCTAAGCATTCAAAAGAGATAATGTTTTCACCTGTTATCTATATTTTAAAATCGTTTTTTGAGTATGTTCCACTATTCACAATTCTACAAAATTTCAACAGACTATAGCCAAGACTGTTGGGATGATAAAAAGCAAAAAAAAAAAAATTTCACTCCCAAGTGCCCACGAACCTGCATCTCGACCTTAACTTGCTTTGTTTATTGCTAGAAAGGTGAAATGGCTGTCAAATTCATTCACAATGCTACATGACAAAGCAGCAGTCACTATTGAATTTAAATCACTAAAAATAAATAGTGGATAAATGAACAATAGTTGTTTTCTTCTGGCTGAAATCAGTGTCAAAGTCCATACTATGAGTAATCATAAAGACACTTTGGCAATGTAATTGTTATAGTCAGCATTATTCGCCAAACGATGGAAACTTTTGACAGAACCACTTGACATTTTGACTGGTTAATGACATCCATTAGATTAATGTTGGCTCATGATTAAACCAAGTTCATTTTTACACAAATTCCAGAGCTAACCAACAAAAATAATAACTGTATTTACTGTGTAGCATCGTAATCAAGACTGTATAATGAGGTAATGCTGGTAGTGATGTTTCTCATTAAAGACTAAAGCAGTGCTGAACCTTTGGCTAAGGACAAAATTAGACATACTCCAATTTGTTGGTCTAGGATAACATAATTCTGCAACTAGTGGGTCAAAAATTATGATCGTTTTTTTTGTTAGAACTAAAATTATGCTATAATGAAAATGCTGATCAAAAACAAGCAATACTGAATTGTGCACAATTTTTTTTGTACTTTTGTGTTTATTAAAGTTGCATTGGTTTACTATTCGTAACACACCTGCAAACATCTCACATTTCATGTTTACACCGAGTGTCTGTGCAACATCAACAGTCTGTGTCCATGTTGAGATGTAAAACATGTTTGGTCTGTTGATTAGTCAAACCAGAACTAAAATACCAAGTACCACTGAAAAACATGGTTATACGGTTTCACACAGGTATGTTCAATGGGCCATGAGGTTGATAAGGTCAGTTGACCTCCACTGCTGTAATGCCTGTTGCCAACGTACTTAATGATCTCACTGTTTAAAATGAATTCTTCAGTTATTACAGGTTTTGAATTGTTACATATTGATCAAATTTGTGATTAAATTGACAATACTGCCCTCTTGTGTTTGTTGCCTGGAAACTTTTGTTTAATTTTATTGCAACCTGTAATGCTTTATGGCTTTTAGTCATCAAATTAATTGTCACTGCTGTTAGAACTACCGGTACTGAGTTTTTGTTTTCAATATTTGAAGGATGGTCACAAGGTCACGAAAATCTTAAAATGTTGTAATTCAAATTAAAGTACCTAGCAATGAGGTACTATCAAGACATTTTGTCAACTCTTCATTCACTCACCCATTCCTTCCATTCTGCTACACACATTTAACAACCTAGCAGTACACAAATCCACTTTACTGAGGTCACGACCCAAATTCACTTCACTTTATTTACCAGGTAAGAGAAATTCCATTTATCCTGCCAAATAAGGTGAATAGGTCAGTTTCAGTATTTATTCTAGGGTAAAATTGTAAACAAAGTAAAATAGACAATATTGGTACAATGAAGGGATGTATTCCCATATTCTCTGCACACATACACACATACATAGAATTGCATTTTAATTAAGTTTAATAAAATAAAAGTTGAATATCCCGTGACTTAACATAGAAATGTTTGCAAAGCTTAGGTTTAGTAAAGAGGGGAAGGTATGGTACAATTATTAGCTCCGCTGTTGACTTTGTCGAGCGGAGCTTATCATATGAGTGATTGTTCGTCGTTCGTGTCAATGTTTTACTTTTTCGACTTCTTCTTGAAAACTACAAGTCTGAATGTTTTGATACTTGATGTATATGTACCTTGGGTAGACCTCTCTCAGATTTGTTCATTTTGTAATGATATCTTCAATTCTCTAATTTTGGTGAATATTTTTGTCATTTTTGGTAAAAAGTGGTATTTTCGACTTCTTGTTAAAAACCGCAAGTCTGATTGCTTTGATATTACATATATAGGTACTACATGTGGACCTCTTTCAGATTTGTTCATTTCGTGATGATATCTTTAATTTTCTAATTTTGATGAATATTTTTATCATTTTTGGTAAAAAGTGATATTTTCGACTTGTTAAAAACTGCAAGTCTGATTGCTTTGATATTACATATATAGGTATTACATGTGTACATCTCTCAGATTTGTTCATTTTGTGAGGATATCTTTAATTCTCTTATTTTGGTGAATATTTTTGTAATTTTGTTCATTTCATGAGGATGTCTTCAATTCTCTAATTTTAATGAATATTTTTGTAATTTTTGGTGAAAAGTGACATTTTCGAATTCTTGTTAAAAACCACAATCATTTGTGGTGAAAAATGATATTTTTGTTGAAAACAGCAAGTCCCATTGCATTGATACTATACATATTGTTCATTTTCTAATGATATCTTCAGTTCTTTAATTGTAATGTGCATTGCTAACAGCGGAGCTATCTCAGCCGACAGGCTGCTTGTATTAATATTATTAATATACTTTCTCCCTTAACTAAACCTAAGCTACACAAACTTGACTAAGTAAGGGTCGTCACAATGTAGGTCTTGTCGCCACAAGTCGGTGTAAATTTATATTGAAGTTAACGGTTTTGTGTTTCTGAAGTTGCCAACAATATCTCTTCCAAGATTTGTATCAGAGTTGTGATTCTATTCTACAAAATATGTGATGCATGCTCATCAGACTTGGAAACATGGTGGATATACCATACTCGACCGCGTTAGCGCCCAGGGGCCTCAACTCAGAAAATCACGATTTTTTAGGGGTGGGCACTTACCCGAGCACCCCCCTCGAAAAAGAGTGCAAATGAAAAATTTTATTCATCAAGTGACAGATTTAGTCTTTGAGGGAAATCAAATTACGAAATTAGTTGAGTCGTCATTAATTTTCACAATGAAGGAACAGAAATGATCACAATATTAATTACGTACCACCAGAATTTACGAAATTAAAAACATTTGAGTCTGTTGGAACACAGTCGAAGTAAAAATTGTCATATTATCTCCACTGACGAAGGTGTTGGATCGTACGCAAACTCTCGATGAAAATCACTTTCCGCCATGATGCATTTGCAGATTTCACCTGCAGCGGCGTCCTTTGATCTAATGGGTGAAGTTGGTTATTAACCAATCACAATGCTGTGTTGTACTGACGCAACTCTTCGGAAATTCCCGAAGACTTTCCGGTAACGCAATGCGGAAGTGAATTATCGATGTCGAAGTACGATCTGTTGGAATTGATTTCAGCGAATAAACGACATAGTTTTTCCAAAAAACTAGTAACTAGCCATTTTTTGAGAGGTAAACTGAATATAGCATGAAATATTTACCGCATTTTACTTGTATTAACAGGTCATTGTCGAAGCGTAGGTTACGCACGGTGACCGTGTTCTACGCATTCACAACATGTTTACAGCGATCGATATCCACGCTGTATCATATAAAAACGATTACCAAGATTCGTTACGCAAGACCAAGTTTTAAATTAGTTGCATTTTGAAGGGGTGGGCGCTTTGCCGAATGTGACCCCAAATATAAAAATTGCGCAACAATAGGGGATGGGCGCTTGCCCGGGCATGGGCGCTAACGCGGTCGAGTACGGTATTACTCAAGTTCAAGTTATTTCCCTCACCGTGGTTACCTACAAATGTCACACAATCATTTCTCAGCCTTTGCTTTCATAGGTGTTAAAGACTGTACAATTTCACTACAGTGATAGGTCTTTCACAGGCCTCTTGTAACCGCAATATTGAACTCTCAGTCACTGTAATTGTATCAGTGATTTCTCTAATGCTGCAGCACAAATTAAACATAATTAATGGCTTAAAATATACTTGCTGTGTTTACTATCACTTTTATTTCACTGACAGCTGGATGCCTGGATTTAAAACACAGTGAAGTAAATCGTAATATGTATTGTTGCCCTCACAAACCAATGGATTTCAAACCTATTAAATATTCAACACCAAATCTGGTGAAATTTAACCAATTGGCTATTTATCCTACCGCAGCACTCAGCCAAATTGTGACAATGAGACAACAGACAAACTTCATACCTCTTACATCTGTTTATGTATTTCAGTGATTTTATTGCTTTTTAATGTGTTTTTTTTTAATTAAGTTTTGAACAAAATAATTTTATTGATGCTACTTTCCTGTTCCTATTCTATTATTACATAATATTCTATTTTTAGTCTGGATATTATTAGCTATTCATTAATTATATAACAATGCATTCATAGAACACAGTGTTCCTAATAATTTAATATTTTTAATTATAATATTTTTTTATCTAATAGTTTTTGGAAAATAATATTTGTTGTAAAGTTGTCATTCAAAAATCACGACTGATGTTGGTTGTTAATATTATGACATATTAGAGAATTAAATTTAATTAGATTTTGCCTGATTATTTAGAAATTAGATACGTATTTGTTGGTACATTGTATATGCATAGATGTCACCCTCCTCCCCCATCTTCCTTGCACATTGGTATGTGCCTATTATAGTCAGTCTCATTGTCTGATTGTTGGATGATTCCATTTCTAAAAGAGGAGTTTGCTGTGCTGTTCATTGTTGTCCCTCTTTCTGTGCGAAGTATAGGTTTGAGTAAAGTTGCCTCCACCCTCCCCCGTAGCCTGGCTGTATTGTTGGAATAAAATCCCTGACAAGTTAAAAACCATGAAATGATTACTAAACAATGTGAAATATTTTACATGTGTGTCACAGTAAACATTGTACTAGTGTTAACGCTGATGGCACTGCATCAAAATGAGTATAATCCATGCATCTGGTTTTTACATGACGTAGTCTCTATATTATGTAGACATAGTGTAACATTATCAACTCAGGATTCATCTCTCTGTATACACAGTCTAGGAACGGTCTCGTCCCAATTATTGTCATCCTAATTTGCATATGAATGGTACAGGGACTGTCTGATTGTGAGCCTTCATTTGCATATGTGTAGGAAGAATTTTGATACCTGTAAATAGGAAAACGTCGTCGTCCATCTCTGTGGGTTACAGCACGGGTGTGTGGCTGGCTACTTAGCCGAATATTTAGTGTTAATCCTTGAATCAGTACGTCAACAGTCTGAATTTGAGTGAACAGACGTTGTAAATTTGTATCTCTATCTTAAATTCTGCCTGACATGGTATTTGTCACTCGGACATCATGAGTAGACCGAGTGGAAGTCGTATTCCCATCCTCAGATACAGTGGTGAGTATCCCACCTTGAAATGAATATCATTTGTAATTTTTTTACTCCCCAACCATGCTGTAATGAGAGACTTCCAGTATGTGTAAACTGACACTGTCATTGCATTTGTACATATCCTCTAGATTGTCCATCACTTTTATTTTCAATGTATATGTCCTATTTATCCATTAATTCTGGGCGTTTAATCTTACGTATGTAAATCTTCATTTTTGACCTCTATGCTATTTATAAGCAATGAATATTTAATACTTGTAGTACGTCGGCATTTTCCATCCAATTCACACCATAACAAGGCATGAATCAGTCGTGTATGTACGAATCTTTGCCGCTAAATGCCTTAAGAATTATACTACATATCCTTGTGACGATGTCTTCATCATAGTCACCACAGTCACTGACTGACTACTCTCATCTCATGTGTCAATGTAAAACATGAAGCAATATTTCCTCGTCTTAAGTCCAGTCAATTGCTATTTACACGAGGGAGTTATATTTTCAGTTGCAGGTGTGAGCATTTATGAATATTTATTAAGATTTTTACCTGAGATAACAAAAAGAACAGTCATCTTGCAGATTGCATGTTATTAATTTAAATTATATATTATTTTTTTGAACAACCATGATATTTATCGTAAAATACATGTTGAATTTAAATTGGATCAAGATCTATAAAGTAATATGATTCCAAAACACAATTTCCTTTTTGTTATAAATTAATTAATAATTGTAATAATTGTGTTTTATTAATTTTTAAACCAGAAAAATTACCTTTGTTTTGAATGCTTTACTGCACAATACTGTTTACAATTTATTTTGGGTAAAAATATAATCTAGTGAAAATGCTTTTTATGATGGTTTAAGAAATAAATGAAATGAGCTGTACTTTTCAGCTAAAATTCAAGATAAAATAAATGAATTCACAATATTTTGAATGAAAATAGCATACTGTATTAGTTTACATGAATTGCATGGTCAAAATTGGTAATATTTAAATGCTATTGGAGATGCACTATAATTAGAGAACATAGAATTTTGGAGTTTTACATATTGATTATTTTTGCTGATTTATTTACACTAAGAAAAAAATAGAAAAATAAATAAGTGAAAATAATGCATGTAATGTTCAACAATTTTTTAGAGAGTGACTATTGCAATCTAGTCCACTTATATATTTCCAAGGTTACACAATAATTCATTTTTTGAATTTCCCAATTTTTTTTCAAATACATTGATAATGATAAAGTGGATGATTGAACATCCCCAGTGATGCATGTATGAGTAATCCTACCTTGAACCCAGAGTTGTTCTTTTTCACTTTCCATTTTAATGTTATAATAATAATGCACAAATTGGTGGGTGACCTGTATTAAATTTAATTTGTTCCACGGTCTCAAAGATTTTGAAGGGGTTACATATACCCCTGTATTTTAAATGTTGAAAACGATTTCTGTAATTATACATGAATATTAAACATGCTTTGAAGATATTCAATTGCTCTGTTACATTGTTACCCATTGTCATTTGTACCATCAGCTTACTGCCAATTACTGCTACCCCTATTCAGTTCATTATTACAAATATTGGTTTGATTTTCTGTAAGAAACCTAATACATAGGTATCTAGTTTACATGATGCACACGTGTCAGTTGTGGGTGGTGTCTGTGAGATCTGTGCATATTGTATATGCTGGTTTGAGGCAATTGTTTCAGCATTTTTCAGGCCAAAAAAGGTCATCATGCTTATTAGGGTTTTTTTTGCAATTTTTGTTTGCTGTTAAGTTTATGTCACATAGGGAAAAACTGAGAAGAGTTTGTTTTTCAGTTTCAGAGGAAGTTTTGTCGATCCAAAATAATTGTATGTAATCGAAAGCATTATTCAAAGCAGAGGGGTTGTCACTTGCGTACATGTACATGCTCATCTCCTCTATATTAGAACGTTTATCTTGTGTGTTTTATAATCTTAATACAAAAAAAAATCCAAATTACATCATCGTGTCATTTTTCAATTTTCCCAAGTCAAGAATCAAAACCTTTTATTTTTTTGACCTTAAAAATTTCATTGAATTCATTGATTTCTTTTTTCTGCTCAGTTTATTTTCCCTCCTAGATGCATGTCGCTTCATTAAAATGAAGTTTTCTATCGTCTTGTCTCCATTAGCGATATGGTCATTCTTCTCTCTTATCACTGACTCTGGGTCTACTCTATTAAAATGACATTGATTGGTGTTTCAAATATTTTACTCATGATATACAGGATAAGATAATAAACATAAAATTTGTTATATCACATGATATTTCATCAGTTTTCATTCCAGTAATTGACAGTGTAGTACAGGGGTTTCACAAATGCATTTAATAGCAGGCCATCATCCTGTAACAGGCCAAACAAAAATAAAAAGGCTTTCGGCAGTGTGACCGGCGTAGGCGGTCAGGGGGGATGACCAGAAAGTAGATGGCCAATTTGGGCGTATAGCAGGCCTTATGGTCAGCAGCCGGCTCTTAAACCCCTGGTAATAACATGCTCTATGCATGTGTTATTGATTGAATATCTGTCAAATAGTTAAGTTGTTCTTAATGTTCTTGACACAAATTTGTTCCTATTGGTTCCTTTACAGTCACATGACCAGTGTTGTATATGCTGCTGGTAATGTAACTAAATACAGGGTATATTTAGAATTTTTAAACAAATATGAAACCAAGCCTCAGAGTAAAATGTACTTGTAGAATTCTGAATTTGCAGACTGCATTTGGTGGTGCCATTTATTTGATCTGTCTGTCTGTCTGTCTGTCTGTCTGTCTGTCTGTCTGTCTGTCTGTCTGTCTGTCTGTCTGTCTGTCTGTCTGTCTGTCTGTCTGTCTGTCTGTTCTTTCAGTGTCATGTCTTTGATATGAGTAAAGTTAGTTGTATTTATGACACACAGTGACCTGCTGATTCCTATTTCAATAGATGTACACTAAGTGGTTGTTTTAGGCCCACTGTAATTATAATACCTTGTTTTTGGTTTGAAATATGTTTGAATACACAATATGTGAATAATCTAACAGTACTTCCCTAGCTGGGGTTTTGATTGACGATTGAATTTGAATCCCAAACCTAATTATATATTTAGAAGGCAGGGCAAACTGTTTATACTGCCTAGTTATAGAACCTCCCTCATACATGTATGTGGTGAACATGCTAGCCACTGTACCATAGACCAGGTGTGATTATCAATGTGATTGTAATACACTAACCATGGCATGAACAGTCTTGTAACCTTGTATTATGAACATTGTGTGAGATAGATATCTACCAGGTGTGATTATCAATGTGATTGTAATACACTAACCATGGCATGAACAGTCTTGTAACCTTGTATTATGAACATTGTGTGAGGTACATATCTAGGTTTGCTCTATCAAGATTACCACTCTGATGACTCAGGACATTGTTATACTGTTGAAAGGAAGCTTTTAGGAGATATTGGGGACATGTTGACCCTTTGATCTTCTCATATTATCTTTTGGTTCTATGCCTGTGGTGATTGGTTCAGGAATTTTGACTAAATGCCAACAATAGTTGTGAGGTCATTGTAGCCCCAATGAAGACAACAATGCAACAGAGATGATTATTCTTGTCTAGGGATGAACCAATATAAAACATGGGTGTTGTATTGGAAGAAAAGTTGGTAATGTGAGTTAATTACAAAAATACTACAACTTACGTAAGACAGCAGGAGTATGAACCATTGTATATAGAGCCATGCACTCTTCATACTTTAAGGTATTCTCATAATAACCTCACACTTTTTCCCAACCTTATCACTCGGCCAGATTAGGTGCATTTTTTGCTTGTTCACTGTTTGAAAAAGTAATTGCAAAATTCCTAATCCTACTCTATGTAATACTGCATAATTACACAACTATATAACTCAATTTAGAGCAATTTAGATAAACAAGCAGCTTTCTTTGATAACGAGTTTTATATTTTACACACTGCACTGGTGTGCACAATTTGTAAATTAGAACATTTTTTAGTTTTGTGGTATATTGAGAACATTGTTTAAAGAAGCATGTTTCTTATATTCCCACATGACTGCACAAGTCCACCTATTTTGTCTCCTTGGCAACACCCTGTTGTTTAGTGTCTTACTATCTTTATAAAATGATTTTTTCTGTTGTTAATGCATGTTTTCTTGAGCTTAAATACAAAACTACTTGACAGCTTTTCGTAGATAGGAGTAGAGAATCAGTGTTCTGATTAGGTTGGCATCTCTCTACTCGCTGTGATTTGATCATTGTAATTTTCTAAGTGGGTTAAGTAGGTAATAGTCATGCCACCAGGGTTCCCTATTACTGTAATCAAGTCATTCTTACTGGTATTACCACTTCTAGACAACGCAGACCAGAAGGAATTCCATGATATTGGTATCTTGTGATTCTCACTCTTCATTCAGATGATGTCGAAACTCGACCAGTGTGCCTTCCAATGCACTACAGATGCATACAGATTTGCTGGGACACAACTAGTTTTGCTCATTCACTAAAGAATGATTGACACAACAGAAAATCGTATATTGGTATAGTGATCTTAAAAAAACATCTTACTATTGTAATTTTGGAAAATTAAATTCACTTTATATACCGGTAAACAAAAAGTGTAAATACAAAGAAAATCAGAAACCACAACATCTTTGTGCCTCCAGTCACCTTTACAGTTACATTTTTTTTTTAACAAATATCCAAAAGTACAGTTTTTTGCGAATTTTAGTTTTTTTTTTCACTGTGATGGTTGCCGGGTGGTAAAAATGCCCGGATGTCCGTCCCTGATAATATCTGAAAATCTAAGTGTAAGTCTTAATAAATTTTTACAAATGAACTCAACAAATTTCATATCTTGCTGATTTCCAAGACAATATTTTTAGCTCCGCTGTCGACTTTGTCGAGCGGAGCTTATCATATGAGTGATTGTACGTCGTCGTCCGTGTCAATGTTTTACTTTTTCGACTTCTTCTTGAAAACTACAAGCCTGAATGCTTTGATACTTGGTGTATATGTACCTTGGGTAGACCTCTCTCAGATTTGTTCATTTCGTGATGATATCTTCAATTCTCTAATTTTGGTGAATATTTTTGTCATTTTTAGTAAAAAGTGATATTTTCGACTTCTTGTTGAAAACCGCAAGTGCAATTGCTTTGATATTACATATATAGGTACTACATGTGGACCTCTCTCAGATTTGTTCATTTTGTAATGATATCTTCAATTCTCTAATTTTGGTGAATATTTTTGTCATTTTTGGTAAAAACTGATATTTTCGACTTCTTGTTAAAAACCGCAAGTGCAATTGCTTTGATACTACATATATAGGTACTACATGTGGACCTCTCTCAGATTTGTTCATTTTGTAATGATATCTTTAATTCTCTAATTTTGGTGAATATTTTTGTCATTTTTGGTAAAAACTGATATTTTCGACTTCTTGTTAAAAACCGCAAGTGCAATTGCTTTGATATTACATATATAGGTACTACATGTGGACCTCTCTCAGATTTGTTTATTTCGTGATGATATCTTCAATTCTCTAATTTTGGTGAATATTTTTGTCATTTTTGGTAAAAAGTGATATTTTTGACTTCTTGTTAAAAACCGCTAGTCCGATTGCTTTGATATTACATATATAGGTACTACATGTGGACCTCTTTCAGATTTGTTCATTTTGTGATGATATCTTCAATTCTCTAATTTTGGTGAATATTTTTGTCATTTTTGGTAAAAAGTGATATTTTCGACTTCTTGTTGAAAACTGTATGTCCGATTGCTTTGATATTACATATATAGGTACTACATGTGGACCTCTCTCAGATTTGTTCGTTTTGTGATGATATCTTCAATTCTCTAATTAATTTATTTTGGTGAATATTTTTGTAATTTTTGGTAAAAAGTGATATTTTCGACTTCTTGTTAAAAATTGTAAGTCCGATTGCTTTGATACTATTCATATTGTTCATTTTCTAATGATGTCTTCAGTTCTTTAATTGAAATGTGCATTGCTAACAGCGGAGCTATCTCAGCCGATAGGCTGCTTGTTAGTTGAATGCAACTGTGAAACTAACATTTGCATCACGTTAAATTTATATTCCCAAATTTAAATTACACAAATTTTTGTGTAAATTGTGAATAATAAATTACTGATTTTTGTTTGAAAATGACCTCCTTGTTGGTACCATCCATAATATTCACCAGTCACACAATGTAGTTGAATGCAACTGTGAAACTAACACTTGTATCACATTTGAATTTCTTTACCACAATTTGGATGAAATTTGTAATTTTAATTTTTATGTCAATTATAAATAACAGGATAACTGATTTTTTTTAGTCCCCGTTCGGACGAAGTCCGAAAACGGGGACTTATAATTCGGTCTCCGTCCGTCCGTGCGTCTGTGTGTCCGTGCGTCCATCCGGAGTCATATCTCAGAGTCCCTTGGACCGATTCCGTTCATTCTTTGCATGTGCCTAGTACTTTATGTGGGACATATGCACATGCAGTGGTTTAGCGATTCGATTCAAAATGGCCGACTGGCAGCCATCTTGTTTTTTGAAAATGTTGTATTTTGGACATGCTTTGTCAGTTTTCATTCAAACTTGGTACATAGATTATACATGTTAGGATACATGTCCATGATGATTTATTTCACAATTGGATCAAAGATGGCCGACTGGCAGCCATCTTGTTTTTTGAAAATGTCGTATTTTGGACATGCTTTGTCAGTTTTCATTCAAATTTAGTACATAGATCATACATGTTAGGATACATGTCCCGACCGTCCGTGAGTTCCTGAGTCTGTCCGTCCGACCGTCCGTGTGTCCGTCTGTCCGTGCGTCAGTCTATCCAACGTCATATTTCAGAATCCTGTGGACCAATTCCTTTCATTCTTTGCATGTGCCTAGTACCTTATGTGGGACATATGCACATGCAGTGGTTTAGTGATTCGATTCAAAATGGCCAACTGGCAGCCATCTTGTTTTTTGAAAATGTTGTATTTTGGACATGCTTTGTCAGTTTTCATTCAAATTTGGCACATACATGTACTTTATACATGTTAGGATGCATATCCATGACAATTTGTTTCAAAATCTGGTCAAGGATGGCCGATTGACAGCCATCTGACTTTTCCACAATTTATGTACCATTTTCATTCGTATTTGGCACATACATCATACATATCAGTGTGTTTCATAATCAGATCAAAGATGGCTGAATAACGGCTGTTTTTATTTTGGCCATATTACTATGACACGAAACACGTGTTTTGATGTAAATAAACAATCTGTTGTATACGCCACTTGGAACTCAAGTTTCAAGGACACGCTCGCGACAACCCCTCCGCTTTAATATGACGAGCACAAAGAGAACTTAACGGGGACTGTGTCATTTTCAATGACTTGTTTTAAAAAAAACATCCTTTTTAGAGCAAAATTACATTGATATTGATTAAGACCTACCTGTTGCTACCATCCCATAATATTTAACAGTCATTATCTCAATATTTTCCCACATCCATGTTTTACTGAATTCTAATTTTAAATTAAGGCACACTATATGATTACTATATTTTTTTTTATAAACACCTGTGACCTTAGAGACCTGATAAATTCTAAGCATTGTATGCTGCAGCTAATAAATATGCGTGCAGAATACAGAGTTAAACCAAGTAGGAGTTGATATAAACACCTGTGTGGTGGCCTCTTATGCTGTTATCATTGCTATCAGTAAAGTAATTGATGTCATTGCAGTGGCTGAAGGCAAATGAGATTGAACTTTTTTAATTTTAATCTGTTTTTTTACACTTCATTCGTCCTTTTTGCCATTTTGTTTCTGTTTATATTTTTTTTTGGGGGGGTGCTTATTTGAGTCGGTGACAATGTATCAAATGATGGAGTTGTAGTATTTTATAACTCCGTCAAATACATTCTCAAATGTACCAGTTTGGGTAAGAACTTCAGAATATGTTGTGGACTGTTTCATTTTAAGAGTCTTTTTCCCGCCAAATCATAGCACATTTTCATTTCTGTTTATTCAGAGTTTTTTGATCAAAATTTATCAGAAAATACAAAAAAAAACTACTGTTTAAAGGAATTATTCAGAGACACTGTGGTACATGTATGTTTCAATACGCAAATCATTGCATGTCATCTGTCATCTTTTCATGAATGGAGAGAAGTCATGGTTGATTTGAGAACATCCAGGCAAAGATTATGCTGTCTTTATTCATGAGATAACCAATACCCAGTACAATACTACTATATCATTACTTTGTGTTGCATAGAACACTAGACTGCTATTTTGTCAACAATTGGGTTCAATTGCGATATATTAAAAACATTACACTGATTGGACATCAAGTAGTAATTCCTTTAAATTGACAAAATTGTGCATACGTTTTATTATTTTTGGAGCAAATTCATCAAGTTTGAATATTTTTGTTTTCTGTTTCATCTTGATAAAACTATTGTTGATTTGTAAGATAAAAACGTTGCTATGGCAGCGAACATAGCAGTGTTTTAATGATTCTGTCCTAATATCAAAAAGCAGAAGCTGATTTGACGTACATAAGTTATACTGCTAGTCAGCTTGAATTTCAATAATCAAGATTCCTGAAAATAAGCCATCAAATCTAGAGGCTATGATTTCATGGTTTTAACATGTACACACATAGACAGACTGCAATACTCATGAAATTTAAATCAGTTTGAAATTTCTAATTCCCTCTGAGGCAGCTGTCTGATCAGATGAACTAATCTTATCTCTCATCCTTGTCAAATACTTTTTACTTTCAAAAAAACATACACATCCACATTTTTTTTATCTAAAATTGTATTTTAATATCAAAATTGTGACTCATTTGTCCTGCTTCCATAACTTCTCATTTCTCTATAAATTATTGTAACTAGGCAATTGAATGTGATTATTCAAAGGCATTTTCATCTTTTTGTTAATTTTGCAAATAAATTCTATGTGAATTAAATATTTATTATTAATTATTTATTTATTTATTTATTTATTTATTAAGCCTTATTTTATGAGGGAAACCCAGTAAGCCTCAGCATAGCCGCTTAGCTGCTCCAGGTCTCATTTAGTACAAAAACTGGGTAATATATTAACAGCCATAAATTTACTCTGACAAAAAATACAAGAATCAGTTCCAATAATCCTTGAAGTCAGCATGTTTAAAACTACTTAATGAGCTGCATGTACTTGCTTGTATACTTGACTCAATACAGTGTTCAATGCTGACAACGACTCCAATTATTTGCATGGATATGTGCTCAAGACATCCTACATGTTTCTAAATGTATGACTTTTGCAATGATTTGCATACATGTATCGTGTATTTTCAGTTCATAAAATAGGTTTTAAGTGGCATCCGAAATATACTGAAGTCTGTTCACGTTGTCATTGATTAGCCAACAAACACTTGATAATTCAGCAGTACATCGAGCAAAGAACGTTCTCATTTATTGGTTTTTGAATATCGTGCATGTAGTAAGACATGCATGTTATAATTTCAATAGATCACTACCCATTTCAGCATATTTTGTATCTTGAGATGATATCATTTAGTAAGTGAAATATCTTTGGGTAAGATTTTAATAGATAAAAGAATCCCTTATAGATGATGAGAAAAAAGCAATTTACACTTCATGTGTATTATCACTTTCACAGACCATGGATTAAAAAAACAAAATAAAAAATAATGGTCTCAGTCTCTTTGGAATTTCCCAAACAGTTATTCCAAATCAACGTGTGGAGACTATTTCGACTCCATTCACATTCTGACAGAAGCATAGAATTTTTTATTTTAAGGAAGAGTCTGTTATTGAAGTAAATTAAATTTGTTTTTATCGTCTTTTTAGCTCCGCTGTCGACTTTGTCAAGCGGAGCTTATCATATGAGTGATTGTCCGTCGTCGTCGTCCGTCTCCGTCGTCGTCGTCGTCCGTGTCGATGTTTTACTTTTTCGACTTCTTCTTGAAAACTACAAGCCTGAATGCTTTGATACTTGGTGTATATGTACCTTAGGTAGACCTCTCTCAGATTTGTTCATTTCGTGATGATATCTTCAATTCTCTAATTTTGGTGAATATTTTTGTCATTTTTAGTAAAAAGGGATATTTTCGACTTCTTGTTGAAAACCGCAAGTGCAATTGCTTTGATATTACATATATAGGTACTACATGTGGACCTCTCTCAGATTTGTTCATTTTGTAATGATATCTTTAATTCTCTAATTTTGGTGAATATTTTTGTCATTTTTGGTAAAAAGTGATATTTTCGACTTCTTGTTGAAAACCGCAAGTCCAATTGCTTTGATATTACATATATAAGTACTACATGTCGACCTCTCTCAGATTTGTTCATTTTGTAATGATATCTTCAATTCTCTAATTTTGGTGAATATTTTTGTAATTTTTGGTAAAAAGTGATATTTTCGACTTCTTGTTGAAAACCGCAAGTCCAATTGCTTTGATATTACATATATAGGTACTACATGTGGACCTCTCTCAGATTTGTTCATTTTGTAATGATATCTTTAATTCTCTAATTTTGGTGAATATTTTTGTCATTTTTGGTAAAAAGTGATATTTTCGACTTCTTGTTGAAAACCGCAAGTCCAATTGCTTTGATATTACATATATAAGTACCACATGTCGACCTCTCTCAGATTTGTTCATTTTGTAATGATATCTTCAATTCTCTAATTTTGGTGAATATTTTTGTAATTTTTGTTAAAAAGTGATATTTTCGACTTCTTGTTGAAAACCGCAAGTCCAATTGCTTTGATATTACATATATAGGTACTACATGTGGACCTCTCTCAGATTTGTTCATTTTGTAATGATATCTTTAATTCTCTAATTTTGGTGAATATTTTTGTAATTTTTGGTAAAAAGTGATATTTTTGGCTTGTTGAAAACCGCAAGTCCAATTGCTTTGATATTACATATATAGGTACTACATGTGGACCTCTCTCAGATTTGTTCATTTCATAATGATATCTTTAATTCTCTAATTTTGATGAATATTTTTGTAATTTTTGGTAAAAAGTGATATTTTCGACTTCTTGTTGAAAACCGCAAGTCCAATTGCTTTGATATTACATATATAGGTACTACATGTGGACCTCTCTCAGATTTGTTCATTTTGTAATGATATCTTTAATTCTCTAATTTTGGTGAATATTTTTGTAATTTTTGGTAAAAAGTGATATTTTTGACTTGTTGAAAACCGCAAGTCCAATTGCTTTGATATTACATATATAGGTACTACATGTGGACCTCTCTCAGATTTGTTCATTTCATAATGATATATTTAATTCTCTAATTTTGATGAATATTTTTGTAATTTTTGGTAAAAAGTGATATTTTCGACTTCTTGTTGAAAACCGCAAGTCCAATTGCTTTGATATATTATACATATAGGTACTACATGTGGACCTCTCTCAGATTTGTTCATTTTCTAATGATATCTTCAGTTCTTTAATTGCCATGTGCATTGCTAACAGCGGAGCTATCTCAGCCGACAGGCTGCTTGTTTATGTTCAAATTGAAAGTCTCTGAATTCCTGTAAACAAACAGTGTGTACTGCCCTGTATTTTCCTGAATATAAGTATTTTAGTAGCTTGTAACCAAATAAAATTTGATGACAACAAGTAGCCTTAATTTTATCAAAGGTCTGTAAATAAGTTTAAACTTGTTTGTTTTTTTATCCAGTTTTTGAAAGAGACATAGTTATCATAGCATGCACTTGATTCTCTCCAATGATGGTGAATTTTAATTCCTTTTTTCATCAGCTTTGTGAGATTGACTGTATAGTTTATGGTTATGGGATACTATTTTAATTCTATAAATTTGCATGTAGTGGCATATCCACAGTAACCAATATGGTTTGTACAGTTCATCATTCTCATTAATTTCCACTGCTGACTTTGTTTTAAATTTACCCCAAGCAAATATTTTATTTTTTCTCCCTTTTAAATCTGCATCAAAACATGTAATCAGTTTCACAGTTCAAGAGAAACACTATTATAATGATAATCCACATTATCTCTGTCATATGATTGATAATGGCCAATCATAACCGACAATCTCTGTCATGTGATTGGTAATGGCAAATCATAATTACGAAACTTGTGGGATTTTAATTAATAATGTCTGCTTCTTATTTATTTCTTCATCTACCTAACAGCTAGCTAATCATTAATATCATTGATGGTCTTTTTTCTGGTTTTAAAAAATTTGTAATCAATCTCTACAGATGTGTATAAATGTTATTACATTTCTGAATTCAGATTGTAGATAAGATTAAAGATGTTAACCCCAAAATGCCCTGGTTGTTATTCAATCTAACCATCAAGACTGGATCCGTAAAAAGTCAGGGACATTATAAATTATATAATACCATGTAATAATAAGCTGTGACTATCTCTGTAAACTTTAACGATAATGCTGTATTTAGATTTTTAATTCTTGTAATTCTAAACCAGAAGTTCTTTGTAGTTTCAAATGTGTATATAGGTAGCTGGAAGGGGTTAGTATTAAATTGATATTATTTTTCATTATTTTCATTTTCTGCCATGTTATTTAGACTCAGTATTGAATGGAAATTTCAAAAAAAAGACACAACTCTTGGCTCTTTAAATGAATTATGAAAATGAAAGCTTTCACAATATGTAATATAATTTTGTAGAACGTGACAAATCTTGTTAGTCACTTAGTCACACCCTGCGGCTCTAGATGGCCACTATATTTCAGTAGGCAGTGATTGAAAATTTCAACCACGTCTCTTTCGGCCATTATTTTAAGGTTCTGATAACTATTAACATATAACATATTAAACATGAAATATTTGTTTTCACTTACTAATAACTCTTACATTAGTGAGAGTATGTCTTTAATGTAAGATGCTAGTACATAGGTCAGAATTGCTAGATTCCAGATCCATGTGATTTTGATGTACAATAATAATTTCTACAACTTGCACAGAAATTCATCATTTGGTAATGATGCTACAAATGTTTCACTATTTTCAGTGTCATGTCTGGTAACCGTGTCTTTAAGAAACACTAAATCAAACAGTCTCGTTAACTTGATATTTTGATTGGAGTCAAAATTAATTGCGTGATATTTCATAATTAGATACTAGGATCTTGTTTGAGTACAGCTCAAGTAAATTTGATCTGCACTATAATAGAAAGGGTAAATCATCGGGAGCAATTTAAGTGTGGTTTATACATGTACACAGACAATATTTGAATTCACTGTCAATTACGTCAATGAATTCTTTTGTGTTATCAACACTTTTTATTATATTCATTTTTTTTTTGCATCAAAGGAAATTCTGTCTGATATGTAGATTTATTTGTAACTTCAATGCAAATTAAACTTTGTAGTTGGCTGCCAGAAATCACATGATACAATAACTCTAACATGATTGGCTGAATGTGAATTTAGACATGATAGAATGTTTTTCTCTTTTCTGAGTTCCCCGTAAACTATTCCTTCATTATACAAATATCTGGGGGCTACTGCAGACTAGAAAGAAAAGCTTTTCCATTAAATCGAGTCGGTCTAAGTAATGCCTCCGAGACAGCTGTATATTATTACTGATTAGTACAAGCTAAATGTCAAATTAGTTGTGCATCTACGATGTTAAGGTAGAGATGCAGTTTATTTGGCTTGCTTTTTAATTGAGTAATTAGACAATGAAGATGGTATTATATATCCAACATGTTGTATATTTTCTGAAAGCTTATTATACAAACTTTGTAAAACTTGTCTTTATTTTAAATATCCAGAATGCGTTTTTGATTTTGGGTCAAAAATATGCTTTTTTGGACAAAAGTGGTTTAAAAAAAATTAGCTTAAAAACTTCAAGTCCATTTGTGGGTAAAATTACATCACTGGATACCTTGGTATACTACTAATTCAAATGCGTCCACTCATCTCTCTAACGACTTTCAAAGTCGCACAGCATGACCTCAAAGTTCACTCTTTTCTATTTTTGCATAATTTATATATCCATGTTAATTGCGGACTTGTTATTTTTGTTCCACTCGCCGTAATAAACTGTCCGGACGCATTTTGAAGGGGGAACACCTTGTCAATAATGTGTGAAAATTTCGAGGCAAATGGCCAAAGCGTCTATCAGCTATTTTAATTTAAAACCCAAGAATTCACCAAAAATAGAAGACGAGAAAAAGGCTAATTTGCATATTTGTGCGTTAAACCGGGATTTACTGCTTTGTCATACTTTGTCATACTTTCTAGACTATTGAAATTGAAAGTTGACGTATAGACATAGACATTTTATGTAAAATCGTTGGACCAGAACAACTGCTCTTGAATATATAAATCAGAAACACGTCATTCATACCAGTGTTTTGATGGGGTCGGTAAAAACACGTGGCAATGCCCAGTAAATATAACGTCATCTCATGAATTATTAAACAGGGGGCGGTCCTAGGAAGGTGACCTTTTATCACGATCAAAACATGGCTTCTCTTCGATGTATTTTCAATAAAAAATCTACGAGTATTTCAGAGCCTATGGTTTACCGTGAAGAGTACAAAGTGGGATATTAAATTATTTATCCTTGATGATTTTTATGTAGTATTGAGAACCAACTCCAGGAAGCGAACGCACAATAATGAATAATCGCGTAATCCTAGAATCGAAACGCGAGGCACAGAAGTTTTGTTCATCGTTTCCAATCCCATTTTTCCCACTGCAACATATTTGTTAAAAGAAATATTTGAATTATGTTCGTTTTTTAAGGAGGCATTTTTTTATTTTTCCGATTTTGGCAACGCCTTATTCAGGGATTTTCTAAGACAGTCGCAGACAATCAGCGCACGGATGTACGTACAAAACATGCTGTTGTACTACCGGCGACGGTCGCCTGCAAGAAGAGAGCTCCAGCTCCTAACGTAAAAGTTTTAAAATTTCGACCGGTTTTAAATAGTTAGTGTTGGAAATCTGACATGTTTTAAGAGTGCAAAATTAAGGTGCATTTTCGAGCGGTCGAATTTTTCTGAATAGAAATCGGCAAATGAAAAAAACAGGAGTGCTAAACAGTGTGCTTCGGTAGTTTAAAAAAATGGAATGTCCGTCAAATTTACGTAAACTTCCCCATTTTTCACGGAAAAAGCAAAGGTCGTGGCCGTGTTGCAGGCTAAAAAACTCAAAAATCAAAACAAAATCATCAATCAGTAAGTATTATGACAAGGAAAGCAAAACATCAGACGCGGAGAAGCGGTCAGCGCGTCGAAAGAGTTGTTACCGTAATGTATCAAGTTACCTCTCCCTGTGATTTATTTTTCATTGAAATTATTTGGTTGTTTTCAATTAATTTTAGCGTACCTTTGCAATTTATTTTAGCATTGTCAGTTGTTTGCTTCATTGAATTAAACGGAGTTCGTCCGGTTGCAAACAAAGCTGTCTCGCACCACCGAGCAAAACTTGCGAATGATCGAAGTACAGGTACCCATTGGACAACTTGAAAGATACACAAAAGTTTGTATCTCCCCGACCCAGTGCAATATATCCGGTTAGAATCAAAGCTCACGTGTCCCTTATTTGAGGGACCAGATTCTGCCGTAAATTCGGGATGGGATTTAGAAAAAAAATAAAATGGGACTTTTAAGGTGTATTTTGGCGTCATTTCAATCATTCCTAATGCCTAAAATAGAGTCTAAGTTTTACCGTAGTCATTGACGCCTATTCAAGAGTATGATGTTTATTGTGACTAGCGTGAATGGCCCGGGGTAAGCTTCGTTTCGACTATGAGCAGTTATCACTGTAAACAATGTTAAATTATTCTTCACATGCTCAGTTTATTTTTTGAGAACAATTATTTAAAAATAAAATCTCTCAGTCAATCAGAAACTCGGATTCATGCCTTCAGGGAAAGTCATGTTTGGACGCTCACATCGATTTGTTTTTCGTTCGGTGGGCTGATGCCTTCGGTGTAGCTTTTGCATCTTCCGACATAGAAATCATCTGAATCTTCTTTCTACCTTTCTTTCTTTTCACACCACGCATAATGTAATGATAAAAATTAAGAAAAACGCTGAGGAAATATAATGTTTGGTTTGCTAGCGAGCGAGAACTGATTTGAGAATAATTGCACATGCGCGTGAATTGAATGAACTATGACCCGTACAATCTCGATTTGCATATTGTCAATCAAAGGTCTTGTTATTTGGTTACTCATGCAAATTAGGCAATTGGACATAAACATTGCCACGTGTGAGTGTTTTTTATTTTTAACCAGAAAATAAACAGCAATGTTAACGGTGTTCCAATAAGAATTCATTGGTCAAATTTTCACAGAATGTTCTTTAGATAAAAATCTATATAAAAAACGAAAAAAACTATTTTTGATTGAAATTCACAAATAAAGTGCATCTCTACCTTAATTTGACTTTTATTTTCTAGACTTGTTCAACCTGCACGTTATGTCATCACACCACATTGTTTTCAATGTTGTATTCCCTATGTTTTACCTTGTTGTAATTGTATATATGTGTCCTGACAATGGGCGAATACAATTAAGATAAGGGAGGGGAACTGGAGGGCTGGGGTGAGACTGCCCTGAGGAACTCTTACCAATCAAACTTGTCAATCTAATGTTATTCTTTTTTTTTTCTTTTTTCAGGAGTCAAATCTCCAGGTCAAGATGAAGTTGACTCTGCAAGGGTAAGATAGATGTATTACTGTGATTTATTACATAGTTTTCTTCTGAGTGAATACAGTATGGAGTCCAAATGTCTGCTCATTGTGTAGTCATACTTGGTTGCTATGGTATCAAGTCCTTCTATAACCTATGACCTTTATCTTACTCAGTTTCAGGATGTTATTGTTCAAAAGATTATGTGGCTTGTCAGTAGTTACGATTGGTCATGTGATCAACTATTCTATTATGTCATCACACAGTAACATGTTTATCGACTACGACATGAATTCGCTCTGAAGTCACCTCTAAACCCCATATTTTCTAATACATAGTTGTCATTGTCATACTAATTACTGTAAAGACATCGTCAGCTGGAAGTCTCCACTGATAGTGGATATGAAGGGGATATGATGGCATCGGCAGGCTATGTCTTTTACTGCGTGCTGAGATATATGTTTTTGCATCAGTCTAATACTAACCAGAAAAACTTCATGCTTTTTCTTCATTTTCTATAAATAATTCATTCTATTACTGACCTACTAATCGACTAGCATTTGAAAAATTGATTCAATGACAAATTGAAATAGAAACAACAAATTTTAATATATTTCAAAGGGATTCAAGGTTTCTGGAACGTATGATAACAAGCCACTCATCTTGGTTATTTTCATTTGAATATTTTAAGTGTTTTCAGGTCTAACGAATTCATTATTTTGCTCCATGTTCATGTTTAACAAATAAACCTACTAGTAGGAACAATTAAATTTGGTGTTCCAAATCTCCTCTAGAATAACTAAAATTCTGCAAATATTGGGCAGGTGTTTTTTTGGTAGGAAATCAGTTATATGACTCAGTCATGGTCAGTCAATTCCAACTCGTTGTGAATTAGAGCGTATACTAGACATTTAAATTATTCATCCATTGTCA